>NC_071500.1:101250000-102500000 GCF_028408465.1 Anastrepha ludens | reverse complement strand
GTCGAAAAGTTCTCAGAAATCAAATTTAACAAAATTATCCTTGAACAAATTTAAAGAAGAAATAAAAATATTATGAAAAATTTCTTATTTCAGATTTTTTTTCAGCAAAAATGACTCAGAAATCAAATTTAAAAAAATACCCTTGAATAGCCTTGAAGAAGGGAGAAAAATATTACAAAAAATTTCCTATTTCATTTTTTTTTTCAGGAGAAAGGACTCAGAAATCAAATTTAAAAATAAAGGTCCTTGAATATCTTTAAAGAAGGAAGAAAAATATTACGAAACATTTGTTATATCAATTTTTTTGAGCAGAAAAAGACTCAGACATCAAATTTAAAAAATCAAATTAAAAAAATGTCCTTGAACATCTTTAAAGAAGAAGGAGAAATATTACGAAACGTTTCTTATATCAATTTTTTTGAGCAGAAAATTAATCAAATTAAAAAAAAAATTACGAAAGATTTCTTATTTCATTTTTTTTAGTAGAAAAGACTCAGAAATCAAATTGAAAAATAAGTCCTTGGGCATTCTTAGAGAAAAAGGAAGCAAAATATTACGAAACATTTCTTATTTTAATTCCTGTTTCGAGCAGCAAAGGACTCGACTATCAATTTCGAAAATATATCCTGGAGTATCTAGAAACATTTAATGCCACTATTTTGTACAAAATTAACAGTATCGGCGTAGTGAAACCACAAATGTACTTCAACTACAGATTATTCTCATTTGCACGTTTGACAAACGTGATAATTACCTTGAGGTCATTAGCAAATTTACTACGCTTGTAGCAATAAATTTAAAGAGCAAAGCAATTAATTACACCTAAGCTGAATGTGAAACGCCAAACATTTCAGTGCAAGCTTTAAAATGTGAAGTAGCAGAGAAGGGCATGAAGCAAATAGCAGAAATTCATCAAATAAAGCATTCGAGCACTTCTCCGAGTACCGTTAGTAGATAAACACAAATAAATTTAAGCAATGTAGGTAGAGTAGCAATACAAATGCCAGCTAATTTATTTACATATGAAGTTTAGTATGCGGTTTGCATTTGCTTGCGTCATAACACCGAGTGAAATGTCAATGCGTGGAGACAGATAGTCGTCCAACCGCTAATATTTGCCACAAAATGGCGTAAACAGAATTATACGCATATGTGGATGTATTTATACGCGCAAACGCACACATATGCACATATAAATTGCGCTAAATGCTAGCATAAATGGCAATAGGCCATAAAGGTGCTTTGGGGTTTGCATACACACAGGCGCATAACATCATGAATGGGATTGGAACTTGCGGTTTTATAACTATATGCATGTGAGTATGTGAGTTAATTTTAGCGTATGCCCGTGTGTTTTGTAGAACTCATAGGAATTAATATAAATACGCGTGTGTGTGTGCGTGTGTGTGTTGTGTGCCTTATCGCCTTAATGTCACTTTGACTTTGGTATTGCATTAATTATTTGGCATTGGATGGTTAAAATCAAATGAATTGATAAATAGATAAATATTAAATGAACGATCTACTGGGAGATGGAGTATATTTAGCAAAATAAGAAAAAAAACCAGGGTATTCCATTTATATATGGCACTTGCGAGCTTTGAATAATGAAGTAGTGAAAAATGCTTTTATTTCGTTTAACGCCGGCCAAAATTATATTCCATTCAACGCGGTATATTGAAATAATTAGCATAGAGAATTTCGGGGAGATAGTCACTGCTTCTAGTAATGTACATTTGGGCTCTTTCTTCTGCTGCCTTTTGGCGCATTTTCGGAGTTATAGCGCTAATTTTTGGTTTTTAATTACTAAACCCAACGCTACGGATGATGCGATTTGGCGCATCGAGAAACTGCTTCACGAATGAATGACTGGCATTTTGGTGAAAATCCCCAAAAAAAAATGACCTCTTCGTTTTCAAAAAGTAAAGAGGCCTCACACTCATCAGCATACCATTCAAAATGTTGTCCTAAATCCTGCTTAATAGAATACAAACGCACCTTGAACTGCAACTACGTAAACAACAAGCCGGGTTTCGCACTAACAGGCCATGCTCCGATCATTTCGTCACTCTCCGTATAATATAATATAAATAGCAATGAATGGAAGACAGTAGTAACGCGTAATCTGTCAAAAAACCCTACTGGGAAAAGTAGCTCCAATCTGATCACCGTTTATATATACTCCTGCTATGCTCTTCATGACACAGGAACGCATGACGCACAGCTCAGATTTATTTTGGAGCTGGACCAAGAACGGCAAGAATTTGTTAAGTGTCATGGTCAAGAAGGTTCAGCAATAAAAAAAAAACGCACCAGCTGAATAAAAAGCTCGTCCCAATGGAAGAGTCCGGGAGAGCCAAAACCAAAAAAGCGCGCCAAGCTCGATCAGATGTAAAGGTTTTGCTCACTGTTTTCTTCGATTACTGTGGCGTAGGGCATCAATAGCTCTTACCAAAAGGTCGTACGGTAAATAAGAAGTATCACCTTAAAGTTATGCGTCATTTGCATGAAGCAATACGACAAAAATTCTCGAAATTGGGTGAAAAAAAGGATGGATTTTGCATCATGACAATGCACCTGTTCACTCATCTTTGCTTGTGAGGGATTATTTGGCCAAAAACAACACTGTTATCATACCTCTGCCAGCGTATGTCCCTCATTTGGCCCTCTGCGACTTCTTTCAGTTTCCAAGATTGAGGAAACCAATGAAAGGACGGCATTTTGCGATGATTGAGGAGATAAAAACCGAATCGCTGAGAATAATCAAAAGAACCAGAACTGTTTCGAGGATTGAAAAAAAAACTCTAGCACAAATGTATTACATCTGAGGGGGACTACTTTGAAGGAGACAAAATAGAAATTGATGAATAAATAAATATTTTTTATACACACAATTATACACACCTCGTACCTTGTCGAACGAATTCAATTCACTAGATCGGTACAATCACTTAACCTGCTTAAAATGCATTACAATTGCCTTGTATGAGCGACAGTTCTTCCTTTTTGCTGCTCGTCTTTGGAAACTTCCCTCACAAAAGATCAAAACCATACGAAGTACATGGCGCTTTGAAAATGAACTCGTGCATTATTTTACCCACTAAGTTGCTGATATGCACATACACATATATTTATGTTCTTCTAATGTCTTCTTGTTCTTCTCTTTCTATTTCCACTTCCACATTTTTACTTCCTACTCTTTCCCTTTGTTAATTTTTTTCCCTAATGCCACTTTCAAGCTTTTAGAATTTAACTCAAGCACTGTAAAATAACTTACGGTTGCGTGTATTATTAATAAATAAGTAAATAAATAAATAATGGATGATTACGCTATTTTCACCGGTACGCATGCTGAGATATTTTCGAAATAAATTTCACGATTTCCGGGTCTTTGCGGCTGTGTAGCCGCTCATGGTTTCCAAGAGGAAACAGGCGGTACAACCACCGCTAATAGTGTAGTCAGCTCTCAAGTACTAATTATAGCTGGAACAACTTATTTAATACGAGTATGTATATGTATGTATATATAGGAGTACTGTACATTAGCATGAAAGTGGTGACGTGGCTGTACACGCTATAATGCACAAAAGTAGGCAACGCAATGACACCACGCGACCATTCCACTTCTCCATATATGCCACGAATTAATCTATTTAATATAATATTACTAGAAGTTTTTTGTTTGCATGGAAATGTATCGATTAATCGATTAAGCCGCGTTGACGTGACAGCTTTATTTTTAATTTGTTGCGTGCACCATTGCCAGGAACTTTCGTTGCTTTTATCCATTAAAATATACTTTGTATGTATAACGCACGTGTGCAAATACAAATGCATGTGTGTAAGTATTTATATATGTATAAAAGCACATTTGTTGGTGTATGTATATTCAGGTAAGTGAGATACCACAACTTTGACACTCACCGGAGTGGCCACACAGCCCAGTCAAGTCAAGCGATTGAAATTGGTTTTAAGGTTGCGCTGTAGCAGACATCTGTGTCCTGTTTCTTGTTTGGCTCCTTGTAAATGTAAGAATGTTTAAACTGAAAGAGAAGAATTTCAAATATTTAATGGATATATTTGCGAATATTTCATTACTTAACAAATTTCATATGAAGGAAAAAATAATTAATTATAATAGTTGTATTTTTCAACGTTCCTCGTAGGTTGCTATTCTGTTGCTGAGTGATTTCTATGTCGAGTGATCTAAATGTTTTTGCAAAATGTGCTGATTCTCCTAAAGTTTTGTTTATTTGTAGGCTTTTGTATAATAAGAAAACTTCTAAAATTTTGTAAAAATTACAATAGTGAGATTTATTGAAGGTTGAAAGGTTGAATAAAGGTTGAAGGTGGGCAAAAAGTAAGGTACATTTGGTTGTAAAATGAAAAATCTTTATTTATTCTTGTAAATCAATTTCATCCCCTTCAAAATAATCCCCTCTCGATGAAGTACACTTATGCCAACGATTTTTCCAATCCACGAAGCATGACAGATATTCCATTTCCAGTATAGCCATCAGCACCTTCTTCGATTCAGCTTTTATCTCCTCAATCGACTCGAAACGCGCTCCCCGGAGTGGTCTCTTGAGTTTTGGGAATAGCCAGAAGTCACACGGAGCCAAATCAGGCGAATACGGTGGTTGCGGAACGATATGCGTGGAATTTTTGGCGAAATGGTCACGAAGAACGAGTGCAGTGTGAGACGGTGCATTATCGTGATGCAAAAACCAAGAGTTGTTGGCCCATAATTCTGGTCTTTTTAGACGAATTGCCTCACGTAAACGACGCATAACGCTCAAATAATATTCCTTATTAACAGTTTGGTCAGGTGGAAGGAATTTATAGTGCACCACACTACGAAAGTTGGCCCAGATGTTATTAACAGTGCTGCCAACTCATGAAAAAAATAACTAGAGCGAAATTTAAATCCCGCGAAGTTTGACAAATAAATTCACCTTACTTTTTGCCCACAGATGGCCCACGGGTGGCCCCGTAGCCGAATTTCCGTGCATCAAACAGCCAAATGATAGAAAGAAATTGTTTTTTCCAGTTAGAAGAAATAGTTTTTTCACCCTCGTCAGGCAATGGCAAAGCTCCGAGTATGTCGCTGCCATGACAAAAGCTCTACATAAAAAGGAGGAGGAGCTCGGCCAAACTCTTAAGCGAAATATAGCGCCAATTATTACACTGTGCGACAGTGCTTTTATACTTTTATGGAGACCTAGTACAACTTGTAGGTATAGTAAAACTAAGAAAAATGGTATAGGAGAAATTTCCAATACACCCCCAAAATCTCGTTTTATGGCCATAAAACCGTTTTTCAGTAGGTTGATGTGAAGAATCACTTGGAATTTTTTTATTTTTTCTCTATTTTTTCAACTTTGACATAATTTTTACCATATTATCCGATATTGAGGATTTTCTTTAGTACACTACTGTTATAGTAAATTTAATTTTGGGACGAATGAGCTATATTTGACTGTAATTGAATTAAAATTAATAGAGTTGTGTGAGTTCTAAGATTTTATTTGTATTTTTTACTAATTTGGTATGTAGGCATAACTTACGCTAAATGGGAATAAGGACGTATTTTATATAATATAATTGGCATGTACACCATTTCTGGGTGTTTCGCTTCCTATTTGTGGTGTGCGTCTTGATGTTGTTCCACAAATATAGGGACCTACAGTTTCAAGCCAACTTCCAAGGGCAACTATTTTTATGAGGAGCTTTTTCATGGCAGAAATACACTCGGGATTTGCTGTTGCCTACCAATGGGCGACGGCTATTAGAAAACACTTTTTCTTCATTTTTGGTGTTTCACTGAGATTCGAACCTACGATCTCTATAAATACCGACTGGTAGCCGCGCACCAAACCCTCTAGGCTGATATAAATATTTAGGGGTAAATTCTATTAAAATATTTTATGCTTGCAACCTCGTTTTTCATAAACTTTTCGTTTGAATTTTTGTGAAAAAATACTTGAGGTCTGTGATGCGTCATTTATTTGTTTAAAAAATTAAAAATCCTTAAGTTAAGCTGCATTTACTTGGTATTCGCATCCTATGAGCTTCATTTTTAATCTGTCCTCTTTGTTTTGTTTATTAAAATGATATTCAAGTATTTAAAGATGGAAAAAATTGGCTTTTTACATTTATTGAAAGTTTTACTTTATGACTGTAATAACTTCTAAGCGACGTGGATAGTGTCAGAAACACCTAAACAAACACTGTGAGAAATTATTATTCCATAATCAAGAAACAGGCCTTCCGGTAAATGCAAAAAAGACCTATTTCTCAAGCGCAGGATGCATTCCACAAAACGTTTAAGTAACCGCTGAAGAGCCATAGAAAAAATTGACAGATCTCTTTATTTCGTTTTATTCATTTAAACATTTAGATACTAAGCCCAGGTCTTGTGTTTGCCTAAATCATCGGCTTTCTCTTCTTTTGCTTGTACTGAATGATGAGTTTTATGCTTAGGTAATGAACTTTGAAATTTACGAACTGCAAATTCTTACAATGGAAGATTTTGGGCTTTTCACGAGATAACTCACTTGACGGAAACTCGATAGCTTAAGTGGATCTCACTCTCAGAAACTATTTGAAGTGTGATGTGAAAAAATGGTGGAGTAGAGAAAAAACGAAGAATCATTTTCTGGAAATCAGTGTCCAACAGTAGAACGCTTAGGGAAAGGCTTCTTGGGATACCTGTGGTTATCAAGCTTGCAGGATGTCTGAGTGAAAGGAATTTTTTATAGTTTAAGAAAATTTGGAATTCCTGAAATATTACCCACATACTCATAAGACAGCATCTCCATTAGGGATCAACTATTGCAGGCTACTCTTTACTTATTTAGTATCGCACACATAACTTCAAAATTCAAGTACGTGAACTATAATATTTTTGTTCTAAGGGCCCACGATGGGTAATATTACTAACTATTGATTTTGACAATTTTGAGAGATATATGTACTTATTTATTTGTAAAATTTATACGCCATGAACGTATTATATAAAATTATGAAAATCCAGCGCAGACTACGAGGCCTTCTGTGCTATCCATAAATAACACAGGCTGATAAAATTTGACGACTTTGAGAATCAAAAACTCGGCCACAATATTGCATCGGTCTAATCTTAGAAAAATTTGCCAAAAATACGATTTTGGCTCCTTTTTCTTTTTGTTATTATTTTATTATTGGTTTCCGCCTGTTTTTCTTCACACAATTACATAGTTATAGATTACAAAGTATTATTAAAATTCAAAATGACGAAATATTATTGTCTTTCCGCTAATGTCGAAATCCAGCTTTCGCGCCATCTCTTTGGAGGTCTTCCAGGTTCGCGCTTTCCATATGGTATATAGTCCCTCGGTATTCGGATAATTCTGTCGTCACTAGCTCTAGAAACGTGATCATTCCAAGCTCGTCTTCTTGTTCTTATAAACTTCACTACGTCATTGACGCCAGTTTCGTCACGAATGACCTCGTTTCTAATGCAGTCAAGACGTGTTTTTCCTACGATGGATCGTAGAACTTGCATTTCAGCTGTACGCAGTAGCTGTTTTGTTTTTGCGTCTTCAGCTCGTGCTTCGGCTCCATAGGTCAGGATTGGTCTTATTAAAGTCTTGTATACACGCGTCTTGCTTTCAGTGGTCATATATTTGTTCCACCATACAACATCCCTAATACAACCTGCAATACGTGCGCCCTGCATACATCTCTCTCTGACTTCCTTAATAATTTTGCGGTTACTGGATATTTCTATCCCCAGGTATTTAAATTTCATAATTTGCTCTATTATCGTCCTTTCTATTTCAAATTTGCATCTGATCGCATTCTTGGCAACTACTAAACTTTTTGTTTTTTTTCTGGAGACCCCCATATTAAACTGTTTGGCTGTAACTACAAACTTATGTAGTAATCTTTGCAAATTGTCTTCAGAGTCCACAATTAATATGGCATCATCTGCATGACATAAAATTGGTATGCTCATGTTATTAAGACGATACCCATCTAATGACTCGACTTCTTTTATTCTTTGGTCCATTATGGTATTCAAGAGTATTGGGCTCAGCGAGTCTCCTTGTCGTATTCCGCTTGCGTATGGAACTTCGTTGATATATTTTCCATCTATTCTTATTTTTGTTTTGCAATCACAGTTCAGCTTTTTAATGACTGTAGGAATGTCTGCTGGTACACCTTGTTTGGCCAAGTTGTTCAAAGCATCTTGCAGTTTGACTCGGTCGAATGCTTTTGTTAAGTCAACAAAGCACATATATGCTGGTGCATTAAATTCAATTGACTTTTCCACTATCTCTTAAATGATATATATTGCATCTACAGTGGATCTATTTACTCGAAAACCTTGTTGTTCCTCCTGCGTGTCCAAGTATGAGTTTAGTTTGCCCAATAATGTCTTTGAGAATAGTTTTGGGATTGATTGAAGCAATGATATACCTCGATAATTTTGTGGATCTTTTTTCTCACCTTTTTTTTGCTGTACATGTAATACCTGGATATGCTTTTTTTAAAGGTCCCAATAGTTAATAATCAAACTACAACTCTTTCGCTTTTAAGCCCATTTTTTACGTAAAATGTATTTATTTGCCACTGAGAAGTTTTATTTCAATTTTCAATGCTTACTTAATGTCACTTATGGTTTTATAGGTCACTCCATGCGATTCAAAGACTTACATATTTTAGAGGGAAAATATCAATATCAAATTCAAAGTTGGATTCAGTATATCAAAAGCCTTCGGGAATGTATATTTTGGCTCTAAGCCCATAATTTGTGCTAGCCTTTATTTGAAATGGGGTAAGGTAGGGCCACTATATGTAGCGGACTCCTCCTCCTGTAATATGCAACTTGACGTTTTTTCTTCAAATGGACGGACCTACTACTTATGCCGCTTCTGAAGATGGTTTTTTATGATGAGCTTTGTAAGATAGTTTTTTTTTTTGTTATTTATTTTTATTTTTATTCACTTTCTTTTTAAAGTCTTTAGTCATTGAAAGAGTTCATCAAACACATAACCATAAGTTATTTGACAGCGCTGGAGTCTAATGCTAAAATATTAAAACTAACATTAAAAATAGAGGGGTTTTAGGGAAGGAAGATTTAACAGCTTTCGAGCGGTCACTGAGGTATGATTTTATTAATTGTAGTGCTGTTATCGAGAAGTTAAACAAGCTGCTAAGTTTCAAGGTTAAAAGTTCGTGATTATTAGTGCCAAAAGCTTCAGAATTATCTGGAAGTATTGGGCAATCATTGTCAATGTTGAGTTCATTGGGATCCTATACCTTAATTACCGCCGTTATAAAGCTTCGGTTGGATATAAAACCAGATTGGTATCAACTGACCAGCGGATTTTGACTCAGAAAAGAACTAGTATGAGCATGCACTATGCGCTCGAGTATGCGCGATGGGTCTAAAGTCCCCATTATAAAGTATATAAAAAATATTTTAAGTAAAGTAGATTCAATTGACTTTGGTATTAAGGTTAGTACCACATTAAGGGGTTATAAACCCTATGATCAGAAGGTATCGGGAATGTTTAAATAAAACCAAACAGTGTTAAATTACAGAAAAATTTATTTAATCTCCTTCAAAATATGTCCTGCCTAAAGCCATACACATGTGCCAACGTTTAACCCAGTCCTCCATGCATCAGCGCCATACTGTCGCTCTTAAAAATGTCGAACTTTGTGCCTTCAAACTACGATTTGCGGAAACCGTTGATTTTCTGTTATCAATTGAAGAAAAACGCTTCTCAAGCTCATCAAATGCTTATAGAAGCTAATGGTGGACGTGCTCTAAGTAGAGCACAGTGTTTCAGGTGGTTTGAAAATTTCCGAAGTGGTGATTTTAGCGTGGAGAACGAGGACCGTGGCCGGCCACCGAAAAAGTTTGAGGACGCCGAATGGCAAGCATTGTTGGATGAATATGATGGTCAAACGCAAGAAATTATGGCGGAGCAGTTGGGAGTGACCCAGAAAACCATTTCTAAACATTTGAAAGACATAGGTATGATTTTAAAGGTCGGAAGATGGGTGCCGCATGAATTGACTGAAAGGCAGCAAAAACACCGAAAAACCACTTGTGAAATGCTGCTTTCCCGGTTCAAAAGGAAGTCTTTTTTGCATCGAATCGTTACGGGTGATGAATAATGGGTGCATTTCTCCAATCCCAAGTGTAAACGATCGTATGGTCCGCCCGGCCACCAGCCAAAAACAACGGCCAAACCAAATCGCTTCGGCCGCAAGGCAATGCTGTGTGTTTGCCGGGATTAGCGTGGTATGATTTGGTACGAGCTATTAAAACCAGATGAAACCGTTTGAAGGTGCACGCTACCAACGACAATTGGCCGATTTGAATAGCGCTACACACCGAAAACGCCCAGAATATGCCGATTGGCGTCACAAAGTAATTTTTCTTGATGACAATGCACCGCCACATCGAACAAGAGCGACCCGGGAATTGGTGGAGACGTACGATTGGGAACCGCTGGAGCATGCGGTTTACTCACCAGACTTGGCGCCTTCCGATTTGCATTTGTTTGCATCGATGGGCCACGCACTTTCCGAGCAGCGCTTCAATTCTCACGAAGATGCCAAAAAAACGGCTCGATGATTGGTTTGCGGGCAAAGACGGCCAATTTTTTTGACGCGGCATCCACAAATTGCCTGAGAGATGGGAAAAATGTGTCGCTAGCGATGGCTATTATTTTGAATATTAAATGTGTAACCATTTTTTGTTAATAAACGTTTGAAATAGAAAAAAAGTCTTATTTCATAAGTATCTGTCATTACATCAAATCAGATCCCTTTTGTCTTAAACCTTTCTTCCTAGTTTAAAATATTTACTACTACAAAATACAAATTAAATTTTTCTAACGATTCTTCTTCAAATATGTAAACAGTTCCAAACCGCAATCGATACATCAAATATTTTCACATTCGAATGTAGTATTTCATTCCTACTCAACTTAAAAAGGATGAAAGCAATAAAGTTTCCTCTTTAGTATAATCTTCTCTGCACTTTATTCCACCTGATGGCCAACTGCCAATGCTAAACAAGCAAACAAATAAACGAATGCGTGCATACCTGTGTGTATGTACTAGGGATGCCAATATCAGGGGAGAGCTTTGATCCCGAGATTTTGAGATATTTTTAAAGTAGTCGCGGGATTCAATGATTCCCCTGGGGACATAAATTTCCTAATATGAGTTGAAATTCAGTAACTGGAAGCATTTAAATATGCATTTAAGAAAAACTAATTTTAAAAATCATATAGTTATTTATACAGATCATTCTTAGAGTAACGCATTTTCAAGATACCATAAATAAACGTAAGTAATCGTATATAAGTAAAGATAAAGTTAAGTAAAGAAGATCCATCACACGGAACCTTTTACGCTTTGACGAAAGCTTAGGATGGTTCAATATGGAAAGGAAAACGTAGCCCCTCATTTCGTGGTCTAAGTGGCATGAGCAATGCAGCTAACCTAAACTAAGTAAAGAAGAACAAAATTCATTGTTATCATGACATTTAAAATGTCTTGGTAGCTGCCGGAGCCGAATGGAAGGTGCGTGAATACCATTCGGGAGTGCGTAGGTTCGAATCTCTAAAATAATTTTTTTTTATTGCAATTAAAAAATTATACTTCGGTCAATTCAAAATTTGAAATTTTTCGGGACCCCGAGATTAATAGAACCTGGTCTCGAAATTTGCGAGGCTTGAAAAATATTGGCATCCTGGCACTGACATCCGTAGTATGCACATAGCCAGACGTTTAGCTACATTCAAACAATGCGTTGCATACCCCACGGCGCTACTGTCTTTGCTTTGGCTTTTATTGACTTGTCATTTCGATCTTCAGCACTCTTCTCAACTTCTGACTTTTCTGTTTGTGTATTTCGTTATGTATGCGTATGCGTGCAATTCGTCATTTTGTCGGTTTGCCAGCTAACCACTCTCACAGCGTGTGGCATGTGCTTCAGTGATTGCTCATTTGTGTGGAGTTGACAGCTGATGGCTAGAGGCAAAGCTAAGCAGTCAGTTGACTCCCAAATGATTTCTTTCTGCATAAATCACGAAAGGGCATCTTATGGTTGATATGATAAGGCACATTGCTTCATGTGTGTCGGCCCGTATAGGATTCTGTAATACAGCTTCATTTAAATAATTATATTTGCCCCAAAAAACATTTAAAACCATAAACGAGTCAGCTCGCAGAGTTTACCCTAATAATGAGCTCATCAAGAGTACTCAAAGAAGGTTCTTAGAAAAGGAATGTTATTTCAGCTCAAATTTGTTTACTAAATGTAGTGCGGATTACAATATATCCTAGGATTATGAAAACCTTCATTCTCATGCCTGTTGAGATTTTCGAGTGCCCAATAGAGGTAGGTACAATCGAATCCTTCTTCACTTAATAGGACTATGAATAAGTTCATGCGGTTTTTTTCGAAATTTGAAACTTTATTGACGTAAAATGGTTACAAATTTAATATTCAAAATATTGTCCATCGCTTACTACTACTTTTTCCCATCTTTCTGGCAATTCACGGATTCCCTTTGTGAAAAATTCGGTCGGTTTTGCCGCAATCCACGAATCGATCCATTTTTTGACTTCATCGTAATTACGGAAGTGCTGGTCAGCCAGGCCATGTTGCATCGATCGGAAGAGATAGTAATCGGATGGCGCAAGGTCTGGACTATACGGCGGGTGGGGTAGGACATCCCATTTGAGCGTTTCTAAGTATGTTTTGACCACTTGTGCAACATGTGGCCGAGCATTGTCATGTTGCAAAATAACTTTGTCGTGTCTATCGGCGTATTGCGGCCGTTTTTCTCGCAGTGCTCGGCTCAAACGCATCAATTGTCGTCGGTAGACATCCCCCGTAATCGTTTCATTCGGTTTCAGTAGCTCATAATACACAACACCCAGCTGGTCCCACCAGATACACAGCATAACCTTCAGGCCATGAATATTCTGCGCCGACGTCGATGTTGAAGCATGGCCAGGGTATCCATACGTTGCCCGACGTTTTGGATTGTCGTAATGGACCCACTTTTCATCGCCAGTCACAATTCGATGCAAAAAACCCTTTCTTTTGTGCCGTTGAAGCAGTTGTTCGCATGCCATAAAACGGCGTTCAACGTCTCTTGGCTTCAATTCATACGACACCCAATGGCCTACCTTTCGGATCATTCCCATGGCTTTTAAACGTTTGGAAATGGTTGATTGATCAACTCCCAAAGTTTTTGCAACCTCTTCTTGCGTTTGAGCCGGATCTTGATCGAGCAATTCCTCCAATTCGGTATCCATGAACTTTGGCGGCGCACCCTCGCGTTCTTCGTCTTCCAAGCCAAAATCACCACTTTTAAAGCGTGCAAACCACTTCTGGCACGTTCGCTCAGATAGAGCATGCTCACCATAAACTTCCACCAAGATACGATGACTTTCGGCTGCTTTTTTTCTTCATATTAAAATAATGAAGAAGAATTCCCCGCAAAAACACATTATTTGGCACGAAATTCGACATTTTCAAGTGTGGTAAAAATATTGTTGTTTACGCTTCAAATAAAAAACTTATACTGACGTTTGTGCCTTACGACAGTAGCTCTCCAATGAATGTTTGGAAATGTGGATCGATGGAATAATAATCAAGTTACGCCATCTGTTGTAAAACCGCACGAACTTATTCATAGTCCTATTATATGCAGGGCCGTAGAGAGCATATCCAGGCCCGGGGGAAAATGGCAAATGCGGGCCCTTTCCAAAAATGTCTAATTCATATAAATACGTATAATCTCGAGTCCGGGCCCCTCTGAGAACTCCGGGCCCGGGCTAAAAAGTACTCAGCATTTACTTCTAAGATAATCTGTTTTTAAAAGGTTTGGATTTAGCCATCTAAGCTCTCATTTTTTAACTAAACATGAGGAGCTTTACGTCCTGGATACCGACTGCATAAGGAACTTTCTCGCGTGTTTTGTTTGAGTGTTTGAGGAACTTTTGATTTAAAAATATTTTTGATTAGGGTTACCAACTATCAAAAAAAATTTAACACCGAAAAAAAATTAAATAGAGTCAAATATATTGTAAAAGAGGTAGAGTAGTTTAGATCTGAATCACAGGATCCCGAAATTTCTGGATCAGGAAATACTAGATTTACTTTAAAGATATCCCGAAACCCCGTGATCCCGATTTTTCGCGGAACTAGCATGTATTAATACCAGGATCGCGGAATTATTTTAATTCTCCATTGGGCACTCAGGTCTGGCCAAACCTGTTTCGACTTCGGACGTGAATTTTATTTATTTCTATTGCAGCTAACGACTTGAGTTTCCAGGTAGCTTCTTAAAATTTAATTGTCTATCGATTTATGGATCTAACTTTATAAAAAGTCGAGGGTTCTCGAACAGGACGAAAAGAAAGGATTTAAAAAGTTTCACGTTCGGCTGCGCACCTTGGGTCTGGTTGCCTGGTTTGGATGCCATGGCTTTGGCAACGTTTTGTATTTGGAAGGAAGTTGAAACGCTCAGAAAAAGTGATGCGAGACGAATTGTTTTGACGACCTTATCGAACAGATTGGTACTGGCAGGCATCGCAAATCGTATGAATAATACAGCCGTTATTTCTCAATATACTACTCGTTTGGCTATGGAATCATTTGCCAACAAACCAATTACTTCCCCTGGGAATTTTGTAGTCAACCAACCAATTCGAGCCGATGCACTCACAGCGAAGAGAGACTGGCGTCGTTGACTACAAGGAGGCGAAAAGCTTCCTTCTGACAAATTCTTTTTCTGCTATTGTATGCAAGAATCCAGTATGTCAACAGCTCTCAAAAATCTCGTGTAGTTGTTTTGCATGCCTTCCATCAAATTCATAAATAAATATCATTTCATATTTTACCATAATTTTCATTGTAATCAAGTTTTTTGCCTTGAACAAAACAGAAAACGATAATTTTTGAAAATACATATTTAAGGAATTTAAAAACTGAATTATAAACGTGGCGCATTAGAAGTGGTCATCCTCGCGTGGTTCGTACTAATGCAGCCATTAAAGCCGTTCGAGAAAGAACTCGATTTCCCTTCCGTCACTAAACTGGTCATATTTTTACAACGCGCTTGAAGAAAATTAAACTCGTTAAACGCCAGCAGCTTCTTCGGTGGCACGCCGTCAACGGCTGTGAAAATATTATTTTCACAAAACCCAGCGCATAAGGGAAAAACCACCCAGTAGTGGCTAAAAAACAATATTCCAGGCGTCTAGAAGTCCAGATCTGAATTCGGTGGTCATACACTTTCTGGTCAATCTTTGGTTCGAGCAGCGACTTCAATATTCATGGAAACCGTGCGGGCTGAAATAGCTGAATGACCTTATCGTTTGAAGGCTTGTGTAAAAGAAAATAGTGACCGCTTCGAATGAAAATGTAATTTGTTTTTTCATACTTAGATGATTAAGTAAAACTCGCTTCATTAAAAAAAGTTGTATAGTTTTTTTTTGTTTTAACTTGTAACAGAACTTATGGCAGGACTAAGTAGAAGCAAAAAAAAAAAACGTGTGCAGTAACATTTTGCTACCAAAATTTTACAATTATTAATTGCTAATTGTAGAAAATTACAACAATTGCTACTGCTGTAATGAAAAATGTGCTGAATTTAAATTTTTCCGTAATCTTCGGAATACTAAGTTTTTCTTTCCTCAAGACCGAAATTTCCAATTTCGACTCTATTCTTTAACGGGGAGAAAAAATCGGTGAATTATTTTCTGTTTAAAAATTTTTTTAGGCGATACAGATTTTCTTGGTGAGTTTCCATATGGCAACGCAGATTTTGAACAATATTTTGGTAAGTTTTCAGTGCAAATATTGAAAAATGAGCGAGTGAATGGAATGTAAGGAGGAACCACGTGGTTCTGCGGTGTACACTTTGGCTTTTAATATACTTTAATCAACTGAAACAAATAATCAATATGCATTTGTTTCTCCCTGTGATGCTCTGGGGGATTTTTTTAGATTTTCTTAGCACTTAGAAGTTAAAAAAACTATTTTTGCTATTAAAAAAGTTGGCAAATATTTAACTGTAAGATTAGGAAAACGTTTACTTAAAAATAAATAAATAAATAGTTGCTGTGTACACTTCTGTTAGGTATTTGGCCGAACTCTGCCTCCTATCTGTGGCGTGCGTCTTGATGTTATTCCACTGAAGGCCCCAGTTTGAAGCTGACGCCGAACAGAAAATGATTTCTTTTGAGAAGCCTTTTCATGGCAGAAATACACTCGGATGTTGCCATTACCTGCCGAAGGGTGACCGCTTTTAGACAAAACCTTTTGTTATCATTTGGTACTTTATGCACAGATATTCGAGCCTACGCACTCCCCAATGGTAGTCTTGCACCAACCCATTCGTCTACGGCAGCCACCTAAACGTTTGTTTGATTAGTAGATTTTGAGTGATGACGTACATAGAAGTAAAAAATAAGAGAGGAAAACCTGTTCTAAAGCAATGAGGGTTCTAGCGCTCATAATTTCGTCAATTTATCCATCGATCGAGCCGAAATTTTCTGGAGTAGTTTTGAGATATTATGTACTCATCTAAAATAATAAAAACGATGCCCAAAAACAAGTTTAAATACCTTGCCTACCCTTAAGCTGGGCTTGTCTTTCGATGTTATTTCAAAACTACTTACTTGCCACAAAAATAAGTCAATAATGATAAAAAAATACAGAAATGTTCGGTGTGTTTATACGCACGCAAGATTGGCATATCTTTCTGCTCCCATCTGTTCTATTGACATATTATTTTTGCTGGATCGTATTTTGGGATACATTTATGCTTTAAGTGCTTCGCCGTGTACCTGCTCAGATTTCAATGTCCGCGGCTGTATTTTAATTTTAACAGCACTGGGCACACATCAGCTGGTTGATTGCTTCATTTATGATTGGCCGCTGAGGTTAAAAAAAACTACATATACTCGTAAATATGTAAACTGGGTGTTAAATGAAAGGGTGACAGAACTGCGCTGCCTGCTTAAAATATTGCAAATTTGGGTACAATTTTTGAAGGAAGAATTTGTGGCTAGTAAATGCAAAACGTGACTACCACTGAATGACTTCAAAATTGACCACATATGAGGCGATGGATTTATCAAAGCATAGCCTGTGCACATATTCAAAATTCATTGCATGTGTGCATGTATCAGGTCGGAGGATGTGCCCATGCATATGCCATGAAATGGTTCATTTGGATTGAACACTGCACTCGTCAGTTTTAATTAAAACGTGCGGCTAGTCGTCATAAAAAAGTATGAAAAATTTAGAGAACAATGAAAATAGATTGGAAAATTCGAAAGCATACCCTAAAAATGAGAAGCAGAAAAGTTCACAAACAAAAAAAAAAAAAAAATACGCTGTGTGAATGAATGGAAATAAGAAGCGAAACCTGAATGAAGTGTAATTTGGAAAAACAAAGAAATATTAATGGCTTCGCTCTTCATATGATTTTGTTCGTTTAGCCGTACTTGGAGCTATGAAGCAGTACGAACTCATTAAAAAAAGCCAGTATTTTTGTTCAGCACGAGTAATTGGCAACCTCTTCTGAATTTGTTTGCATTTTTGCGTGTTAACATGCATAAGCACATACCAACTTATATACAATGCGATGGATACAATTTTATCTATGTTTGGGCAGGACCGGCACATAATGTGGGTATGGCGGGCAGTTATACCTACACGAAATTTTGTGTGTAGGTTATTAGCCACATAGCAAATGCTTTCAATAAAATTAAAAATTAATTATAACTGATGAAAACAATTTTATGGCAAGCAAAAATTACTCAGGTTTGACTGAGTGGTTGAGCTTAATTTAATTGAGGAAGTTTACATAACTAAAAGGAATTTTTCGCATTTTGGCTCCCTTCAGGAGGCTAAATATATTTTAAAGCATTATAATATTTTTATATAAAAAGGTTACAAAACGGCAACATCAGTGACCCATTCATCACCAACGCAGGCGTAAAGAAAGGTTGTCCCCTGTCGCCCCTTCTAGTGCCCCTTTTTTCGCGATCGTCCTAGATGACGCTATGAGCCAATCGAATTTGCACAAGAGAGACATCGTAGGGAGTTTCACCAGATATCTCAATCAGAGCTTCATCGATGCCTCCTCACTCACAAACTCACTGACAAGCAAGCGAAGGTGGACAGACCAACCACGCTGACACGTACTGGCGGACTGGAGGTCAATATCGCCAATACGCAGGCTATGAGAGTCAACCACAATAAAGTAAGATATGTGATGGTTGGCGGGTGCCCGTTGGAATTTGTCGAAAGCTTCTGCTACCTCGACTGAACTCTCAGAACAGACCGCGCTGCAGACGGAGATGTCAACTGCAGGCTAAACAATGCAAGGGCGGTGTTCGGGCGAGCGCATACAGTATGGGCGAATACGCATATCTACAGGCGCACTAAACAGTGAATATTCAGCTCATGTGTGAAGTATGGATTGCGATACGGATTGGTATCTAACACCATCACACAGAGGCTACAATCTTTCGTCAACAAATGCCTCCGCATCATCTGTAGAATATTCTGGCCAAACACCATCAGTAACGACGCGTCGTGGAGATTAACGAATGAGAAGCCCATCCTAAGTCAAATCAAACGCAGAAAGTAGCGATGTATAGGTCACTTGCATAGAAAACCATTAGAACACATCATTAGACTGGTACTGGACTGGAACTTGCAAGGGAGTAGGGGTCGCGGTCGGCCAAAGATTATTTTGATATTTGATTTATTGGGATATTAGCAGAAACCGATATCACATGGGACGGCACAAAAACAACAGCCCAGAATCGTGTACAATGGAAGATTCCAGTCGAGGCCTTATGCTCTCGAGCGGTGTGAATGAGAATATAAAAAAAATATGGAGCCTATTCCAACGCTTTCACATGAAAAATGTTGAAAAATATTCTAATAAATTATTGAGCCGTATTAATACTCACACCAGATACCATGAACTAACTAGTATTGAACGCAATTTTTATTTCGAATAACATTTCGTTCATTAATTCATTCCTACTAGCCTTGCATAGCTCAAAAACGCGCATTGACTCTCTACCCTTTACAGGACCTGAATTGCTTTGACAACTCTCATTAAAATTGTTGTATCTCATACACCAACCAGTGCTACGATTTATTTATTTTACCAACGTCTATCTTACACAATAAACTTTTCGACTTTTTCAGCAATTCCTGAGGATTTCGCCTCAATCAAACAACCAGTGCGTTAATCACCTCCAATTGACTATCTACTTTGCTTGCCATTACCTAGCACTATTTGTTTTTGTACTGAAACAACAATAATTAACGTGCAAGTTATTTTTATGCTTAATTCCTACTAACTAGAGGAGATAATTTTATAAAGCTGGCTGCCATTTCGACATGGCACATGCAGATAATCGTTGTAATTATTTACCAGATAAAGTTTGTTAACTCACTACCGGAATATTTATGAAATTGGGTATTCCTCATGCATTGAAATGGAGCAACTATGTTTCTAACTTATGTGCATGTGGGTTTTAGAGGTCTATATTAGCTTATAATGCCATTTAGATGCGATCTTCTGTGCCCTTCTGCTATTTTCTTCTTTCTGTTATTTTTCTTCTAAAAAATTCCTAACGTCTTGAAACCAACATTTGCGGTCATGAGTTTCTTAAGGAAGGTTTCTCTCTTGCTTACTTACCTACCACTCAATTTTCCTGCCGCTGTGAAAGACATTCAGTGTGTAAATCTACAAATGTTTAGCAAATATTTATTTGTACAAGTAAATACGCACCTGCAGATCGCATTCTAATTTTGTTGTATAACTCTTATAATTTCCATAAATACTAATTTCCGGCCACAGAATGCTGTCATGAATAAAACATGCACACTAATAGCGACTGTTTGACTGGCGCTCGTCTTCAGACCATTCCGCTCCGACCGCAACACACAGGCGGTGAACTTTAGTTAAGGTAAAAGCTTAAGTAATTGCTTCGAGCACACAAGTACACACATACTATAAAACGCAGTTACATTTCTGTATGCGTATGCGCATATAAAAATCAAGCAATGTATGAATATTTTTATATATTTTTTTAAACCTTTATGTGTAAAAAACAGGCTATGCGGCTACTGCGTATACGTGCTTCGAATGCCAACTGAGATGGTGAGATTAAGTTAAGATTAAAGTAGTAATCGCTCTGACATTTGTTCTATATACTTATCTATACATGTATGCTGCCAACTTTTTTTTTTGCTACCGATGCACGAATAATTTTTACCATTTCCACTCATTGGAGTCGGAGGTGGGACCATATTTCATATCTCTTCTTTCCTAAGTTGAAGTAGAACAAATGCAAACTCTTATTACAATAAAATCGGAGCATATTTAATATTTTTGGCCGTCGCTTACACGAGAATGTCACACTCTGTGGCAGCTTGGCTTACACTTCATTTTTGTTCCTGAAAGATTGGTTTTGAAGAATTTTTCAACATTTGGTTGAGGATTTACTACAGCTCACTCTGGAAAAGATGTTTGCTATATATGGGGACCCTTATAGGGAAAGTATTGATTCAAAACGATTTAGTCAAGATGCCATTTGAAGATGATAAGCATATAAGTCAGCCTATTGGAGTGATGCCCTCTGACAGTGTTAAGAAAAACTTCAGATTTGAAAAATAAAACTTTTAATGCCATACAAATAACGGAAAGCTTTGGGATATCATTCATGACTTTTTAGAACATTCTCTTTAATACGCTTGGTATATAGGCGTATGTATAAGGCTAGCGCAAGATGGATGTTCACACTACTTCACAAGCGTTTTATTATCGAATTTTACGTTATTTCTATCGCAGCTCAAAGTGCAATCAAGTTAAAGCATGTGGACTACTGGTGGCAATCCTTCAGGAAACATGGTAGCATTTTTGAGCAGTTAATACCGTATTTCTCCGAACTTCGAACAAATCTCCCTATCTGCAAAGTGGAGTTTGAAAGTCGTGCCAGGGCAGTCTTTACAAGTGGGCAGGGTTGGAATCTCTGTTTTCACTGACGGCTGCAAGATGGAATTGGGAGTTGTAGGAGGATTTTGTTTTTTAAATCAGCCAATTTATCTATTTCCTTAAAACTCCTGAATACTGCTAGTGTTTTACGGGCAAAATGCTTAGGAAACGTGGAAGCGAGTGAGATATTAACATTTTTAACGATAGTCAAGCCGTGATCAAGGATCTGCCGACGCCATGGTGCAAATCCAAACTAGTCAACTCCTGTAAGGAGGAGATCAAATGTCATGGGTCTGCAGGTAACTTTTCTATGATCTGGGTTCCAGGACATAGGAACATAGAGGGAAATGAAATTGCTGATGAGCTTCCCAGGAAGGGAACAGAATTGGCCTGTTGGAGGTCTCATAATGGTATCAGCGTTTTAGTGCTCCTTGAGGAGTTCCAGAGTGATATCTCAACCATTTCGTCTACGTACCTACTTAAAGAGTGAAAAGATGTTTGAATTTATGAATCGGATGGCTTCTGGAGACAAAACATGCGTGCTTTACCATGGGCTTGACTTCCACAACTGGAGCTTTTGCAGTATAATTGGCTGGGAATATGCCATTGTTATTTACGTGCCTGATGAGTCATGCCGTTCACATTGAGATCGCGGCGTCGTTGTCGACGGAGACATTCCTGCTACCGGTGAAGCTGTTCGTGTGCAGAGGAGTCCCGAAGCGCATTGTGTCAGACAACGGCACAAATTTTCGTGGTGCTGGCCGAGCACTTATCAGTGAGATAGAAAAGGTGTCATACGATGACCTAGAGAGAAGTCATCCCCAAATCGGTCCTTCATTCCGCCCTCGGCTCCTCACATGGGTGGGGCATGGGAGCGAATGATACAGTCAACAAAATCTATTTTAATGGATATTACGCACGAAGCAATACTACGAGAAGAAGTTCTAAAGGCTACTCTAGCTGACATTGAAAATATTCTTAATTCAATACCTCTGACATACGTGCCCTTGGAGACTGCAGACAACGGCGCACTTACGCCCAATTATTTTCTGGGAGGAAACCCAAGCGGAGTTCGCGAATCAGTTTGTGATGACGACAGTGGGCGAGCTCCCCGTCGATGCTTTCGAATTTCAAACCAGCCAGCTAACCAGTTCTGGAAGCGTTGGATCGAGGAGTATCTCCCGTGCCTCCCTTATCGAAATAAACGACGTCGTGATTATCGTTGACAACAATGCGAAAAGAAACTCATGGCCGAAAGGAATAGTTATAGATCTCCACCGTGGAAAGGACGGAGAGGCTCATAGCGCTGTGGCGAAACTAGCAAACGGTCTGTGTACCTGACCCGTAATTAAATTAGCCAAACTCGATGTTACTAGTCACAATTGAAATGGTAAATTTCATACTAGAATTCGTAGGAAATTTACGAGAGGGGGTATGTTACGAAAAGTTGCAATGGCAACCCATCGCACTCTTCTATTTGTCATTCCCTCATTCGCAATTACAAGTGTCAAATTTATTTTATGTCATTTTTATTTCTGGATTGTTCAAGAGCGCACAGGCGCCGCAGATAATACAAAATGTAAGTTTTTTATATTCTTTGTGTATTTGATATTTTTAAACTTGTAATAATTGTATTAAATTAAGATTTCAGCTACTATTCGAAAGGACTTAAAATATTGTTTCAATTGCGGGCCGTCAATCGCCGGGACAACAGCCGTCAATCGTCCTTTGATATGTAAAATTATATTATTAGTCGAATGTGTAGAAAGAAGTACTGAATTTATAAGTGGGCACTACATTACAATTCCTGAAAAAGAAAGAGGAAACGGATTTGAGTGCACAACGCTAACAAGAGTTTTGTGTTTTGAACAAAAGCTACACTTTTATTAGCTAAACTTTAGTCTGCGCCGACGTCGCAGTGCATCTTGGATCCGTCAGTGTAAAGTGCAATTGTATTTTCTTTGACTACAGAATTCAAATCCCATTCCTTTCGCGTGGGAAACTTTACCTTAAAGTCTATTCTAAAGTTCAGGGTAACGGTAGTAAAATCGGATGAGTTGCTGGCAAACTTTCCGCTGTCTAAAACAACACCTACCTAATCTTAAATCCAACTGTGCGTCCAACTGGCGCCGGTTAGCACGAGAAAGAAACGACTGGCGCGCTTTGTTAAACTCAACCAAAATCGCGTGAGCGAGTATCGCGCAAAATGAAGAAGAAGAAGAACCTAACATCCTAGCGTTCCAAAAACCACCTTCTTTTATTTTGCCGGACACGATTTCATAGCTTCAGTTATTCCTGAGCAGGCCGCTCGTTGTACGTTTGTTTAATGCAGGCGACCAAACTAGTGCTCCATATGACTTACTGGGTTTTACTATGGCGGTATACCATACATCCAAAATGCTAGTTTAGGTTTTAAAACCCAGCTTTTGTTGATAACCCTTTTGTAAATGTAAAAAGTGATATACATTTTTTGTACCCGCTTTTCTCTACTGTGCTTCCAGTTAAGCTGCGGATCTAGGCTTACTCCTGGATATATCCCTCTGTCTGTAAGAGGAATTTCAAACCCATTGATTGATGGTAGTCTAAGACCAATAAAAGTCGAGAGAGGACCCAACCCTGTCGAGTACCGCCGCTTAAAAATTGGGTAACCTATGTGTCTTCATCTGGTGCTAGACTAATTCTGTTCTGAAGCATATACCGGGTCCAGTTAAGAAAGAAGGAGGTAAGACTAATCGTTCGAAAATTCTTTGCTAATTCTTGTTTCGTCTTACCCCCCCTTAGGCATGAAGACTACCTCAACTCTTCTCATGACATGCTTTAGAGATATTTAAGAGCTAGGTTTTCTTCCAAAGATTTTGAATCCAATGTCATCTGGACGTGCTGATTTAAAAGGCTCAAAACTGTTGATAGAAAAGGTAATCTTTGTTTTTATCTACTAGTAAGTGCTCTGTATGTTTTAGTACATTCCAGATTCTTGACAAGCCATCGAACTTACCTCCAGAAAAGTGACATTTAACTAAGGCTTCTAGTCATTTTTGTGCAGAGATTGCCCACTCTCTAATCTCTTTCTAATGAAGGTGAGAATGGAGTGTTCTCTAGTCGATATCTTATTCAGCCAACGGATTCCCCAGATTTTGCTATTGCTGTGCAGTAGGATTGTCAAGATCCAGCTTTATCTTATCTAAGTGATTGCTTGTTTTGACTTCCATTCCTCATGGTACGGCTGACGTACGCCGGTTATTCAAAGTTGACCTTAATTTTTCTCTGAGCTTTTTCAATTTTCCATTCTACCATTGGGGAGATTTGGTTTTGATGACTTCCTGAAGGCTCAATTCAGTATCATCTCCATCACTTTAAGTTTCAAATCCAAATTGGCAGAGGAGTGTGTCCCCTCCTCTAGCTTACCAACCCATCGTTTATTCATTCCTATTTATTCCTCTTGGATTTCTAAAGACGGGTGGAGTATAAGTCCTGCCTTGGAGATTGATTAATTTGAATTCTCAAAATTTTGCACACTTTTATTTAAATCATACAAATTTGCGAACTAAAACCCACGGACCAATATTTTCTTTCGCCTTTACAAGTAGTTAAAATTTCCTTCGTATATCTTAGTATGAAAATACCACCAACCGCAGTCGCCGTGGTCGTCATCGTCAGCCACTTCATTATTATGTGTCTTCTGTAAATGAAATATGAGCGTGCATTTCATGCATGCCACTCAGAAGCTTTGTTTTCTCTCATCCTCATCGCCGCTCATCACCCATTCATCATGCATTTTGTAGGAAGCAGTGACGCCTTACCACATTAACACTTATACATTGCATTATCTGTGCGTGATAATCACTCAAAAATCGTTCCACTTATTTCAGTCCACAATTACATTGTTTGACACACACACTTACATCTACTTATAAGCCACACATTTGCAGTACAACTGCGTAAGTGCATTGCTACAAACTGACGTACGCTTTGTTATCAGCTACGCAAGGCGTAATCTGTTTGAGCTTACTATTACTTATGTATACTTAGTCGTGTGAGTATGAATAAGATCGCACATTAGGAAGGATCAATTTCTTTTCGATATCGTTTCTAGCAGATTCGGATTTTTCAGTTTTTTCTAAGAAAAAAAGTTCACTAGAGTAAAGCTCTAATATCAAATTCCAGCCATTAAGGCGAAGTTAATTTGAAGGTTCATATAGAAAAAAAAAATATTACGAAAGTCATCATTTTTAGTTCTCTCAGGTTTTTGTGGCACAAAGAAACCTTTGGTTTCACTGCAGAGCAAATGATATGTAATTTTTTAATATTGCTATGGGTTGGTGCGAGACTACCATTAGGAAATCAGAGAGAACGTAGATTAAAACTTCGGTGCAGTACCAAAATAAAGAAAAAGTGTTTTCTAGTAGCGGTCGCCTCTCGGCAGGCAATGGCGAACCTCCTAGTGAATTCCTGCCACGAAAAAGCTCCTCATAATAATTAATCTGCCGTGCGGAGTCGGCTTGAAATTGTAGGTCCCATTTGTGGCACAACATCAAGACGCACACCACGAACAGGAGGAGGAGCTCAGCCAAACACCTAAAAAAGCGTGTATGCGCCAATTATAGATATATATTGTATATATATATATTGATATATGTATGGGGAAAGAGCTGCATGTAATATTCATTTTACCTGTAAATCACACTAAAACTTCCAAAAAAAAAAACCGAAAACAGTTAAATTTTAAAGAAAGGGTGGTTAAATTTCAAGGGCCGATGTTGAATCGGAACCACACATGAACGTCAACGACTCCGTTGGACTTCTTTCTTTGGAGTTATTTCAAAGTAAAGGTGTACATCGATAAGCCAGCAATAATTCAAAAGCTAAAGGATAAGATAATTCGGCACATTAACGGCTTAGAACCTCAATTATGCCTCAGCGTCATCGAAAATTTGGACCATCGGATGGAGGTGTGCCACCGAGGCCACGGCGGCTATTTGACCGTAATTTCCTAAAATAATTGTATTTTATTCAAAATAAACACCGGCCCTTGAAACTTAATCACCCTTTATTTCAAAAATCTAGTTTCAGTACTTTTTTCTAGTCACAATTTTTAGAATTAGCAACGCAATTACACTTATTTTAATTTTAAACCTTTTTACTTTCAACAGAAAGTGTGCCTTTTCTAGGGTGGCTGATGAAAGCCGCTACCAAAAAAAAAATTTAATAACTTTTTTTCTTTTTAAGTTATCTGTTCCATTTTTGTTTTAATTTGCAGATTGATCTTTAAAATTTATTAAAATGGATAACTGGGACACGCAAACAAGAATTTGGATAGTCCGCCGCTATCACGTACTGGAGTCCGTAGTTTTGGTACAGAGAGAGTACAGGCGGATGTTTGGCGGCGATCCCCCGAGCAGATGGACCATAATGAGACTGGTGAATAATTTTGCTGAGCAAGGAACAGTCGCAAGAAGGCCTTATCATCGAAACCCACCAGTTCGGACGGAGGAAACGATCGCTGCTGTAGCTGCAGCTATACAAAGCAATCCAAGGGTTTCAACAAGAAGCTTATCTGCTCAACTTGGTGTCAGCCGACAGTCTTTGCAAACAATAATGCACAAAGATTTAGACTTATTTCCCTACAAAATTCAAATGGTTAACAAACTGAATGCAGCAGACTTGCCGATTCGCTTGGAATTTTGCCAGAAGATCCTGCAAATGGTGGAAGAAGACCAAAACATGTTAAACTGCCTTTTCATGTCTGATGAGGCCCATTTCGATTTAAACGGCAATGTGAACAAACAAAATTGTCGAATATGGAGTACTTCTAACCCACAGATACTCCACGAGACGGAATTGCATCCTCTTCGCGTGACAGTGTGGTGTGCGGTTTCTTCACGCTGTATTGTCGGGCCTTATTTTTTTTAAGAAAATGGTCACACCGTTACGGTTACTGGAGACCGTTATTTGAAAATGCTGAAAGAATTTTTCTATCCAGAACTACGCCGAAAGAGAATTCCTTTCAACTCTGTGTGGTTTCAACAAGGTGGGGCAACGTCTCACATAGCCCAGACTGTTATGACAGAGTTGCGACGAAAATTTCCCAATAAACTGATTTCAAGAAACTCCGAATTTCGTTGGCCCCCCAGGTCGCCTGACCTTACTGCACCTGACTTTTTCTTGTGGGGTTTATGTAAACAAGAAGTTTATAAAACAAAGCCAACAAATTTTGATGAACTAAAACAATCCATTCGGGCAACAATTCCGGCTATTCCTGTCGCAACTCTCAAAGCAGTAATGAACAACTTTTTACTAAGATGCCGCACTTGTGTCAACGAGCATGGGGGGCATTTAAATTCAATTATTTTTAAAGCTACATTTAATAAAATTTAATGACCTTCAACTTGAAAAAAAAATAAATGAATTCCATACACTAAAAAAAAAGTTATTTGAGTTTCTTAATGTAGCAATATTCATCAGCCACCCTGTACTTTCATTCTTCATTCCCATAACTCCCTCTCAATTTTCATTTTAATTAAAGATCGCTTTGTTTTGGAGAGCTTCAAGTTGACTTTGGAGCTGTGTCCTAATGAACTTTTTTATTAGAATGAAAAGAATTTGAATCTGCGAGGAGTGGTGTCGAGAAAAATTGTTCCATGCAGATTTCCCCACCCTAATGCACACACGAGAGTATATGTGGTTTGATATCGGCTGCTTAATATTACTCATACGCCATGGTGCATTAATTATCTTGCCATTTGTCATAACGCAAACAACCAGCCAATTTTACGGAGGTCGGCTTAAGGCGCTGCGTTTTTTCGCAGTTATAATTGGCTCTACAATCACTTACGCAAATTTCTTAAATTATGAAAACAGGTGGGACAGGTGGGACTATGCTGGTTTGGAATTTGTGCGATAATACATAAATATTAATGAGTATACCGAAAGTATATTCCCCAAATAAATTTGTCTAATTGAGTAAAGTGTTCGAAAGTGGTAGCAAATAATGCGAATTTTCTGCAAAGCAAAGACTCTGAGAAATCTCGAAAGAAAAGAGCATCGATAACGCAATTAAACATAGAAAATATGACTGAGTCGATTACACCTTAAGAAAGGAAGCAAACAAAATTGCGGATGCGGCTTTAGAATATAGTAGAACCCTGTTGGTGCTCGGAGTAGAAGAGATTCAAAAATTACGTGTATTCACACAGTCTAAAACGCAATATCTAAACTATTTGGAGAATTGCGATGCACGGCTCTGAACGGAGAGGATTGAAATTTTTTTTGGATAATCTAAGTTCCTGACTTTATAGTGTAAATTACATATATATGATAAAGAACATGCCAATAACAATAATAATAATAAATCCATAGTGCAATGTGCTAAGAAGTGTGCAGTACCTGGCCATTGAATTATGGCCGAATGATCTGAAAACTTTTCCAAATAAAAAGAGTATTAAGAAGTTTTTAACCTGCTACGATTATAAAAGGATCAGTGTTTTTGCTTTTAAGTGAAAAGTTAAGTGTGCTAGTGCCAGTGCGAATTAATTCAATCTTGTGTGAAGATCATACAAAAACAAATTGAGATCGTCTGAAAAGTGAAAGAATTGAATAGTGAATATTCATATATCTAAACAATAACTAACAATAACAACAATAATTGCAAAATATACATATCTTTTGAATTTGTCACGTGGCTTATCCTTTTTTTAATTTAACCAGTTTTTTTTAGAAAATGGGCCATTGGGACAAAAGCAACAAATTACAGTTCTTTTGAAGGCTAAGAACCTGAGCTATGCAGACATAGCAAGAACCGTTCGAATATCCAAGGCGTCTGTGGTAAATGTTGCCAAAAGAGGAAAAATACAACAACGTGGTAGCGGTAACTTCAAACAAGCGTCAAAATTGTCGCCGAGAACGCATCACCTCAACCAGGCAGGATCGCAAAATCGTCCAAACAGTTCCGTAGAAGAGAAATGCTGCAAGTCGGATGATTTTAAGAGAGATTCAGGAATCTGGAGTAAATATTTTGGAAAGAACGTTACGACGACGCTGATACGAAAGTAGACTTTTTTGCAGACGACCAGAAAAAAAGCCAAAACTGACACCGTGTATGCGAAATCGGCAGAAACTTTGGGCACAACTTCACAGAGACTTCTGCGCGGAATAGTGGAAAAAAGTAAGTTTAAAAAGATATTTTTTTCCTTTGTCAAATAGCAGTAAGAAGATGTGAATATTCACACTTTTTTGTGGTTTTGTTTCTCTTCTTACAGATTTACAGATCATCTGCAGCGATGAATGCCGATTGGAAGCGGTCACAAAAACAGCAAATTTTGTTCGCAGAAGAGTCGGAGAACGAGGTTCTGAATATTGTGTGCTTGCAAGGGTCAAACACCACACCCCACCCAGTGTTATGGTTTGAGGCTGTATAACCTCAGAGGGACCAGGTCGGCTACATTTGGTTGAGGGAACAATGCGCTCTGTCCAGTACGTGGACGTTGCTGCCATATTTAGAAACCCTGAAGTGTTCGAGAGACGAATATACCTTTATGCAAGATGGAGCTCCATGTCACACATCCAGGATGAGCATGAATTGTCTGAATTCAATAGAAATAATGATTTTTCCATGGCCTGGCAATTCACCGGACCTTAACTCCATCGAAAACTGTTGGGCATACCTCAAATTTTTATCATCGGTCATAATTCAATGGCCAGGTATTGTAGAAGCCTACAAGAGGCCCAACGTTTTCAGTTATACGCACTGCCATTTTTATTTTGAAGGGACAACGCTGGCCACCACAGCCAGATTGGTTAGTGCGTAGTGATTCCTCGATTCCTGCACTTGTAAGTAAATACTGGATACTTCTTTCTGAAGCATATAGTTTTCCTAATCTAAGAACAGGCAAAAGTGATTGTTTTTTTGTTTTGAATTCAAGAAATTTAAATTTTTTCTTTCGAGTTATTTGAAGGAAATTGTGGGCTATCTATTCTTTAAATCCAAGAGGCTTGGCCAGTTCTAGGTATTCACAAAATTCAATTTATTGAACTTTAACCATTTTTAAATAATCCAGATAACTGCACTGTGCTGCACAAACATTTTATTCATTTAAGGGTGAACCCAGTTTAGACTGATCAAAAAATCGAAATTTGTTTTATTGCATAAATTGTTAGTATAACTACTCAATATTATATGATAAAAATTTTAAAAGGAAATTCGCATTATTCCCGATTCTATGAGCACTTAAGGGGTTAGGGGTAGTCAGAGGCCCGAAAAAATGATGATTTTCACGAATTTTTTTTGCTACTTAATTAATTTATTTAACAAAAATAAAAACATAGCATAAAAACATCATGTTTTAACTTGACTTCACCAAAATTAAAAAAAAAAAAAAATTAATAATTGCAAAAGTTATCGCTGTTTGTGTGAAGCCCGTTTCTCCAGAAGTCCCTTGCGGTGAACATCACAAGTCCTTGCAGATTCATCTAAAACCAATCGGATGAGAAAAATTATTTTTATTGATAGATAATCTCGAGCCGGATCGAAGCTTTTTTTTTTCAAAATGAACAAAATGGCGGCCTCAGAAAATTTTTTCCAGATTTTAGAAAAAAAACCAACAGTTAATTGTTAAAAAAAAATCGAAATTTTTGAAAAAAAAAAAACCTTCAATCAGGCACAAGTTTTTTATGTTTTTCAAAAGCTGTATAAATTTTATTGAAGTCTACGTAGCGGTTTTTAAGTTACAGTGTTCACCAGTTTGAAAAACATAGTTTTGAGAAAAACGCATTTAAAGTTTTGCTATCGGCTCCGGAGCGGCCGAGCGCCCTTTGTTAATTGTTGAATAACTTGAAAAGTATTTGTCGGATTCACTTCAAATTTTTACACAATATTTTTAAAACATTATACTTTAAGAAAATGCAAAAAAAAAAAATCGATTTTTTGAAAATTCTGACTACCCCTAACCCCTTAAGTGACCGCCCGTCGGTTCGGCACCGTAGCGCGCGGTAGTTAGAATGGCGTTTTTCTCGAAACGATTTTTTTCAATTGGTGGGCACTCTAGCTCAAAAAGTTATCTACCAATCGTTATGGAATTTTTGGGAAGTATTTTTTATTCAATTTTAATTTATATGAACCTAACTCTTGAATTATATTATCATTAAAAATACTTTTTTAAGCAAAATAGATGAAAAAATATGGTATGAAAAATGTCATTGTGTTCAAGCGTCTCAAGAACATGCAATTTTCAATATTATTTTATCAAAATTAGGTTCATATTCTTATGAAACATGTTGTGAATGAAAAAAAAATGTTGTTGAGTACAGAGAAAAATTACACCTTCAGGAATGCCCACCAGCCAGAAACTTGGATGGCGATCGTCCATGAAAAAATTTCAAAGTGTACTTCAAAATATGAATAAAATACGTTCTAAGTTTAAACAATTTCTGATTATTCCTTCCTTGTTAAAAAAATTCACTAAAAAAAAACACCATAATGTGGACCATTACCTGTGCAAAGAAAAATTAATGGGAAGAGAAAACATTCTACAGTCCTCCAGTGCTGTTTATGTAGCGGAGGAGAGAAAAGGGATCTAGGCTGGAGAATTTCTTCAAGTCATCCCCAAAGGGAATGCTAAGTAATCTCAAGCGCCTAGCCGCCAGAGCCGGACATTTGCAAAGAAAGTGTTCCACAGACTCTTTCTCTGCAGGATCCCCACAGGTTCTGCAATAGAGGTTGTACGGAATTCGAAGCTTCTCCGCATGAGTACCGATCACCCAGTGACCAGTGAACACCGCAATGAGTTTGGAAATTGAATGGCGGGGGTTCCCATCACCTTAAGCGTTCTGTTTCCATCGTATTGGGGCGATAGTGTTTTCGAAATAGCACACGATGAGACAGACCTTCATCTGTCTTGCGCTTTTTTCAGAAAGAAATTATGTAGTTTCCCTTTAACAACGGACAAAGGGACACAGATGTCTGAGAGGGGGACATCTGAAATCGGTTCTGTCGACCTCTTCCTGGCAAGCTCATCGGCAATTTCATTTCCTTCTATATTCCTGTGCCCAGGAACCCAGATAAGGGAGATGTTTCCTGCTCGATCGAGATGTTTGAGTTCCTCCTTACAGGAGTTCACCAGAAGAGAGCTGCAATACGGCGACGACAGGGCCTTGATCGGAGCTTGACTATCGGAAAAAATATTAATGTCTCCTTTCCAACAGCGTTCTTGAAGCATTTTGCATGCAGGATCGCGAAGACCTGAAGCTTGAAAAACGCAGCTCGTTTCCGGCAGTTTAAAGGAGACCGAAATGCTGGCTGATTTAGAGAAAACCCCCGCTCCCACTCCAGATTCCAAGCTCCTTCAACCTGATAGCGCTCTGAGCAGCCATGGATTTAACTTGCAGATCCACAGGAAGTAAGTACAGAAGAACGTTGAGCGCAGCAGTGGGACATGTTCTACAAGCACCAGTGATGCCCACACATGCAGCTCTCTGCACTCTCTCTGGTTTAGTGGTGTTGTAGCCCTTCTGAAGAGCTACCCACTAAACTAGGCACCCATATGTTAAAATTGGAAGAACCACTACGTTGTGCATCCAAAGTACGACACGTGGCTTGAGACCCCATTTTTTGCCGAACATAAATTTAGAGGCGTAGAAGGCAATACTGGCCTTCCTAACTCAATTTTTTATCTGCAGCTTCCAGTGGAGCTTGCTGTCAAGTATTACACCAAGATACTTGACTTCCAATGCGAGTGTAAGACACTGGTTGTTTAGTCTTGGCAGCTTAAAAGGCGGAGGCTTGTATTTCCTGGTAAATAGTATCAACTCCGTTTTGTCAGAGTTAACTCTGAGACCGCAACTGGCGGTCCAACTACTAAGTGTAGCCAGTGCACCTTCCAAAACTTCAGCCATTACTGATGGGAAGGGTCCTGAGACTGACTACTCGTAACTCCTTATGTTTCTGAATCAACGTCTCTGCTGATATACCTGATCTTGTGTCCGAATTTGAGCCTCGTTTCTCCTTGACTAAGCCCCACCATTCTGCGCTATGCCATTTGTTCTTCGCTTTAGATCTTCATAATATTCCTTCTAGCGTATTTCGCATTTTTCTTTATATTTTTTGTTTGCTTTTTAGAATTTGTTTGCTCACAAACTTTCCTTCCGCAATTTTACCTAAAGTCATCTTTGAACTGCTTTTTTTAAATATCAAAATCATTCCATACAACTCGAACCACCCTAATACAAAAAGGTGTGCATACATACATAAATTTATAAACTACACAAAGTGCAGTGGGTCAGTAATTGTCACACTTTTCTGCTAATGCTTGTCCCTTTCTAATTGGTGCCAATTTAAGTAATCATTGTAATACCTCAAACACCACACACACCTACACACACACTTACGAATCAATTGCATTTGGAGCGACGTTCAATCGATGTTCGAATTACCTGCCATCTGCGGTCGTTGGGTCAATTAAGTTTTCGCGAAAGAGATTAGTATGAAATGCTTTTATGTGAACAACTAAGTGCAGTGGGCAAAAAGAAAATAGACACAAAGAGCAAAAGAGCTGAGTGGTACTGAGTAACTTTTATAATTTTGGAAAACTTGTTTGTAGCAAGAAACAATTGTTTTTCAATGTGAATATATTTGAATGAAATATTTGGTTTAATTTTCTTTAAATTAAATCACTCACTAATTATTCAATGAAGTTTTTGGGTTTTTGTGTTTTATTTATCGAATGCAAATTCTGATAGGCAAACACTTGGTATGTTTTCTCTCACATATATTTCAACGGTATGTATTTCTGCCCGGAGTATTGTTGAGTAGAGTCCCAACGAAATGGATTTTTTGATTTTAGGCACATTGCTCTACCATTTTCCAATTCGGGTCCATCAGTGAACCATATCTGAGATCCAGGTTTGAAATTGATAGAATTAGTTCTCCAGGCTGCACGTTCGTTAATATTGGGTAGTTGAAAAAGTCTTTTCGTATTTTGTCAATAGATGTCGTTAGAGTCATCTATCCCCAGTGCTACCAATCACATTATGTCATATCATATGGTGTTAGAAAGGTGACATTTTAAGCTTCATATAACCAAAAAAAATTAAATTCGGAGAAGTTGAAAAAAAGTTATAGCTGTTCAAAAATGAGTGAAAATGATGAAGAAATTCGCTATAGTTTGAAATTTTTGTATAAAAAAGGCAAGAATGTCACGCAAGCCACCAATGAAATATGTGAAGTTTACGGAGACGATGCTGTATCAGTTCGTGTAGCACAACAATGGTTCGCTCGCTTTCGTTCTGTAAATTTCGATGTGAAAGATGCACCTCGCTCACGTCGACCTATCGTTGAAAAAGTCGATGAAATTATGGAAAAGATTGACCAGGACCGTTACATAAGCTGCCATGACATCGCCAAGGCACTAAACATTCATCATAAAACGGTTTTGAACCATTTAAAAAAGGCTGGTTACAAAAACAAGCTCGATGTTTGGATACCACATGAATTGTCTGTGAAAAATTTAATGGACCGAATTAACATCTGCGATTCTTTGCTGAAACGAAATGAAATCGAACCATTTCTGAAGCGAATGGTAACAGGAGACGAAAAGTGGATCAAATACGACAATAATGTGCGAAAAAGATCATGGCGCAAGGCTGGTGAAGTTCAACAAATGGTCGCAAAGCCAGGATTGACGCCTCGAAAGGTTATGCTGTGTGTTTGGTGGGATTGGAAAGGAATCATCCACTATGAGCTGCTCCAGCCTGCTCGAACGATTTATTCCACACTTTACTGTCAACAACTAATGAGATTAAAGCAAGCAATCGAAAAAAACGGCCAGAACTGATCAGCAGAAAGGGCGTCATCTTCCATCAGAACAACGCTAGGCCCCACACATCTTTGATGACTCGGCAAAAAATTGGCTGGGAAGTTTTGATGCATCCACCATATAGCCCTGACCTTGCACCATCGGACTACCATTTGTTTCGGTCAATGCAGAACTCCCTTAATGGAGTAAAGTTGGCTTCAAGAGAAGCCTGTAAAAATTACTTGTCCCAGTTTTTCGCCGAGAAACCACAAAAGTTTTACACTGATGGAATAATTTCTCTAGAAGAGAAATGGCAAAAAGTGGTCCACCAAAATGGTACATATTTGGTTTAATAAAGTTCATTATAAATATAAAAAAAATGAGTTGAAGTTTGATTAGAAATACGAAAAGACTTTTTCGACTACCCAATAATAACTTGGAAGTTCCTGACTAGTATTGATTTAGATGATAGTATGTCATCCCTATGAAGAATAGGATTATGTAGGAATACTTCTAGGATCTTTAAATTGCCTTTCATATCCATTTTTTTAAGTTCATTTTAAGGCACTCGAGCGAGCTTCGCTTTGAATCAAGAGTTGAAGCGATGGTATGCTCAGGAGCACACTCAGTGCATCAGTTGGACATGTTTTCATAGCCCCTGTTATACCGACACATATCAGACGGTGCTGTTTGTTTAATTCGTTTACTGTTTTCCTTTGTTTACCCTTGGACCACCATGCTAAGGATGCATACGTGACTTTGGGTTTCACAACTGTGGTGAATACCCGAAAGGTCATTCTAGGGTTAAGTCCTGATGTATTACCAAAAAGCCTTGTGCAGGCAAAGATTGCCCTTGTGGCCTTTGAAGTAACTCTCTCAATATGGGAATTCCAAGTAAGTGTTTTGTTCAGACTGACTTCAAGATATTTCACATCTGCCGAGAGTTGAAATGTTGTTCCGTTAAGGATCGGATATAACTCTTTGTATTAAATAACTTCAACTTATTTGAAATATTAAAACTCAGTTTTAGCTAATTCCAGCTTCACTAGTTCTTCATTAACGATAGTTTCTTCTGCTTGTCTACTTGATTGCCGCGTTAATCGCTTACGTGATTTTGACCGAGTTTAACAAAGCGCGCCAGTCGTTTCTTTCTCGTGCCAACAGGCGCCAATTGGACACACCAAGTGAAGCCAAGTCCGTCGGCACTTGATCTTTACAACGTAGCGAAGGCCTTCCTCTTCTTCTACTACCACCACTACCTCATTGAATACTTTCAGAGGCAGCGTATTTGTATCCATTCGGATAATATGGCTAGGTCATGTGGAGCAGGAGAATTTTGGTTCGCTGTACTATTTCTATGACACCGTAAAACTGATATAGCTCACTGCAGTAGTTTTTATATCTGCATCCGAAAAACGAAAAGTGAACCATTCAACAGTTTTATTGTCCTTTTAGGCAATATAAATTACACAGACTACAGTTTTTGGAGAAAGTATCAATTGCCCAATAAAATTAAACGTCGTTACTTCTATTTGAATTTAAAGTGTTGACACCACAAACAAAAAAAAAATAAATAAATAAAAAACAAAGCGTAACGTAATTTTACTTATATTACAGCGAGAGTATCAGGTTTTAATACTTTCACTTCTTCTTATTCGGATTGAGATTTTGAATGTGACCCTCATTCTAGCCGCACTTGCCTTGTTCCAGCGTACATTCATTTTATTTGGCCGCTGCTCAGTACCTTAAATTGTACAAAGTTTTCTCTTATTTAATAAAAAATACCTTTTTGGGTAATAAAAATCTTAATTTCTAGGTTTGCCAAAACATTTAAGTAATTTATATATAAATTTATGCATTCTTGTGCTAGCCAAATTTACATAGGCAAGTATGTATGTACCCCTACTATACCCCGATTCGCTTTCTCTTTTGTTAAAAATAAAAATCAAGCAAAATATTCAAAAAACTTTTAATTTAGTTTTCACACTCTTTGAGCAGCATAGCATAATAATACCGCACATAGAGGCATAGTGTCTTCATTCAAGGCACAAGTAGCGTACATATGTATACATAGTGACGCATAATGAATTTAATTATACACTTTTCCTCGACACCTGTCATTCTGGATGCAGCAAAACATATGCACACACCCACATACAGGAGTATTACATATGCACCTTGTATTTATGTATGGAAATGCATACATTGCCTCAAAAGCTAACTATGTTAGGCATTTTTATTTGCTGTGCCATGCTTGCATGCAGCTTTAGGAGAAAGTGAGGCCGCTTGCTGCACATAATCGCCGTAGAAATTGTTGGTAATTTTACAGCCGCTCTGCTTTTCGAAAGTTTTCACGCCAACGTTAGTAAGAATGCGAAATGCAGAGGCATGCAACGGTCTATATACATATATTAGGGCGGGACAATTTAAAAATCGCTCATTGCTCTGTGAAAATCGTATTCTAGGGATCAAAATAAGAAACTTTGCCAAAGGAACCATACCTCTAAAACGAATTTTGATGTCCCCTAATTTGGGTCCAACGAAAAATCCCACTTTGACCCATTTAGAGTGCTCCAATCGAGTCCAAATGTATGACCGAACCCCACTAACTTTGGACGGCCGATCCACCCATGCCAGTGGTACATCCCCTGGAACTCCCCTGGGGGGTTCCCCATACAATCATTTCAAAATATCACCATTTTTGGCCTTTACATGAGAAAAGAAACTAAAAAGTTCGACCTAAATTGGGGGACAACAGAATTCGTTTTAGAGGTATGATTCCTTCGGCAAAGTTTCTTATTTTCATCCCTAGAATATGATTTTCACAGAGCAATGGACGATTTTTTTGCCTCCCCACAAATCGACCCGGCCTAATATATATGTATACGCATACATGCATACAAGTTGTAGGCAACTTCCTCGAGCACTTGCAAAGCTAAGCTTGCTTGGGGAAGCTGTTATTGCCTTGGGTGTTGCAACGCCTTTCATTTATTTATGTTTGCGCCCATTTATGATGCGTTCTGTTGTTGTAGTCAACTGGTGGGGGAAAGTATGCTTGCTGACTAATGATGTAGCACGGAGGTGTTCATGTGTTCTAAAATTATACAATTTAGCGCCAATACCCTGCAGCTGTTGGCAGTACCCATTTTGAAGCGTTGAGCGCACACGTTTTGCTACTTGTTAAATGCAAACTTTGTGTTTGTTGTTGCCTCCACCATGTACGTATTTTTAAATGCGTTTGTTCTTGCAGTAATTTTTCACTTTTCCAATTGCATTTATGCAGCAAGAATTCAAGCCCGAAAATTCGGGATCCCGAAATTTTGTTCGGAACTGTTTTGTTCCCGGGACTGAAAGAATGATTAGAAAGAAAAATGGGCGCAGAATTTCTTCCAATAAATTACTCGTGTCGGTTTCAATTAAAGGGGATTTAACTACACTCTCATGCCGATAAAATAATTGGCCTTGTGTGCAGTTTTTGTTGTGTTAAGGGGTTAGGGATAGTCAGAATTAAGAAAAAATTGAATTTTTTTTGCATTTTTTTAAAGTATAATATCTAAAAAAATTTAGCGAAAATTTTAAGTAAACTCGAAAAATATTTTTCTAATTGTCGGTTTTTTTTTCGAAAATCCGAAAAAATATTTCCTGAGCCCGCCATATTGTTAATTTTGAAAAAGAATATCTATTAATAAAACTAATTTCTCTTGGCCGATTGGTTTTAGATGCATCTCCAAAGACTTGTGATGATAACCGCAAGGGACTTCTGAAGAAAAGGGTTCCGCACAAACAGCGATAACTTTTACACTTACTAATTTATTTGTTTTCATTTTGCTAAAGGCAAGGTCGAAACATGATGTGTTTGACTAGCAAAGCAAATTATTGAAAATCATGACTTTTTCGGGCCTCTGACTACCCCTAACCTCTTAATACCAACGCGGATTGAACCTCTAATGCCCAGGACCGCCTTCTGGAGGAGTCAGCAAAAATTCCTCTAAAAACCACAAAAAGAAAAAGCGTATAAAAAGGGGACTCCCAATATTTAAATAATATATGCTAGTATTTGGCTTTTCAAAGCCCATGGGTTTGGTTTGTTTCGTTTCGCGCAAAATTCATTTGAAAGTCAAATTTGGCAGTGCTCGAACACACAATAAAAAAATAAATTTATTAGAACAGTGATTTTTATAAAAAGAAAAAATATAGCTCATTTCATCGTACAGCGCCAGAAAAATACTGGTGAGTAGGAAATTGAAAACATTCATTAGGAGATGAAAACTATACTACCATTTTGTAAATTAAGTGTATGAAAATCGCCTCGAAAATGAAACCTCCTACTAAAGGCGGAGCTGAGCATTGCGCTCAAACTTTGTGGGCCTTGTGTAATTTAAAGTATTCGTGTTATTTTTCGTTTTGCTGTTTTTCATAGTAATGTCCCATACAAAAATTAGCAAACTATCTGAGGAAAAGATTTGGGCGTGAGACGAATGTCTCACACACGACAGATGCATTAATTAATGCAATAAATTTGAGTAACTTGGATGACTTTGAAGCGCATGCAACTTCAACTGCCACTCCTTCATCAGAGGAAAAAACTGCAGCCGTTTCCGATCTAAATGGTCCAACTTCATTCGGGGCGCTTCTGTTGCTATCCCGTCTCAATCAAGTAAACTTCCTTCCGAGCTTGGATTTGAGGATGACTGTCCTGCTGCTCCAACGAGTGGTGCTCGTTTTTTGTAATTTAAACGAATTAACAAATAATTCACCCACTCTCAAATCAATTACTCGGATGGAGAAGAATTTGCGTCTACACGCGAATGAGCTTATGTTCCAAAGCCACAGGGAACTACGCCTTTTGATTACTTCAAATATTTCTTGGCAGATGAATTTCTAACTGCATGGGTAGTTTAGTAATCCTTAACTTGTTTGAAAACTTCATATATGTTTTCTCGTGTTTAGTCCTTGGTCGAGCAAATTATGTTGAAACGTGTTTGTTGGGTTCTCTCCAGTGTCGTGGTCGTCCATCATCATATTCGTCATCTCCTGTATCACAGCGATCCTTGTCAAAGTAAGCCCATTTTCCAACAAAATGATGTTCGTTACGATCAGATTGGTCAGTGTAATTATAACTTGTAAAATCTTAAATCGAACGGGTAATAAAAGCAGCAAAATGAGCGGTTGTATGTCTGAAGCTCAGCTCGGAAAATATAATATTCATTTATGCAATTTAGGTATAAAAAATTGTTATTTTACCAAAACCAAAAATGAAGAATAAAATAAGTATTAAATGCAATACAAATAAATTATTCATTTCAAAAGGCAAGCAAGGTATTTTGACTTGTACAAAGTAAAGTAAGAGTCTAATCAGAAAACGGACTTTAAGTTCGTCCATTTTGACAAAAATTAGTCTAAATGAATTTTTGAGTACAATAGAAGCCTTTTAGGGCTAATATATAAATATTAAAAACTAATAGAGATTATACGAACTACGGACTATAAAAAAGATATCGCAAAATTTTGGGTATGGGAATAAGTGTAAAGAGCGTAAAAGAGGTGCCGCTGCTGATACTATTTTCGTGTTCGTTCTAGTACTGGTGATTTGAAGGTGTATATATGAGGTCTCGATCGCAGTAGCTAACATTCGTTTGAAGCGTAAATATCCTTTTTTATCTGACGTCAAAAATATCTATGTTCGTCCCGACAACCAGCATTTGCTTCCCGCAATGCTTTATTATGACCTTTTAAAGAAAAGTGCAGCTGAAACGTGTGGTATATTGATCAGTGTTTACGATAATCCCGCTCTATCAAGTACAACTTGCAAAGAGTGGTTTCGACGCTTTCAAAGTGGCAATTCCGACGTGAGTTATAAAGATCGCGAAGGGGCTCCGATAAAATTAGAAGATACTCAACTAGAACAACTATTGGATGAAGGCGCATGTCGAACCTTTGATGATATATTTAAAAAGCTGGATGTTCACAGCCCAACCCTAGGTAAACGTTTGCACGCGATGGTCCAGAAAGTAGGTAACTGTGTGCCACATCAATTGAAAGAGAGGGATATCGAGAGACGTTTGGAGACGTGTGAGATGCTTCTTGAACGGCAGAAAAGAAAAGGTTTTCTGCATCGCATCGGCAATAGCAATGAAAAATTAATCTATTATGATAACCCTAAGCATTGAAAATATTGGATCCTACTAGGTGAACCAGGTCCATCGACAAATAACAAAAATATTCATGCTTGAAAGGTTATCTTGTGCAACTGGTGGTATCAAATGGTTGTCATTTAGTATGAACTGCTTAAACCATCACTGGTGACCTTTACCGACTGCAGCTAATGCATTTGAATCGCGCTCTCAAAGAAAAGTGACCGGAAAGGGACGGTAGGCATGACAAACTCATTTTGCTGCATGACAATGCCAGGCCATACGTTGCAAAATCGGCCCAAATATTTAGAGGGACTGAATTTGGAAATCTTGCCCCTTCCGCCATATTCTCCAGACATTGCACCTTCGGATTACCATCTATTCCGATCAATGCAGCCAGCCTTTATTGGAGCGCGGTGCACTTCTTACGAGATCATCGTAAACTGGTTCAATGAAGGCTACCTTAAAGATAGAGTAAAGTTGTAGCGTCCAATGGCACACACTTCACGTGTATTATTTAATTCTTTAAACAATTCGTAACGTTGGCTAAGAAAGAGCGGAAACTTATTCGCATACCAATATTTAAGTTTATTAGTTAGAAATATTTGCAAGCAGTGCTGCCCTTTACACATTTAAGTTAGCTAGTTACATACATGCGCCTGTAACTGTTGGGTTTAAAAAATTAAGGTCGACTTTTAAATATAAGAAAAATATGTGATAAAAAAGGAGGAAAAAATCTCATCACCAATTCAAAATTTTAAATAATCACGCAAAAGCGAAAAATTTGAAAAATTCCTCAACTAAACAGATTCGCATAGCAACATTGTTTGTTTTTAAATAAAATTATAAATAAGCGTTGCTACGCCACCCTATTCTAATTTTTATTACAGAAAAAATTAAATTATAAAAATTTCAGTGAAAAGTGTTCCTTGATTTTTCCATACCCAAGCGAGTACAAGGGAATAAATGAGTGAAATATTATCATAGCATATCTTCAGAAATAATAACATACATGTTAGATGTTAAATGAAATGGATGGACCTACAGTTTTAAGCCAACTTCGAATGGTAAACACTTTTGTATGACGAGTTTTTTCATGGCAGAAATGCACTCGGAGGTTTGTCATTGCCTACCGAGGGGCGACCACTATAAGAAACAACTTTTTCTATCATTTTGTTATTTCAAGCATTGAAATCCGAACTTATGCACTCTCGAAAGGTAGTCACGCAGCAACCCATTCGGCTGCGACGGCCACATTTCATCACCTCAGTTTAAAAAAAAAAAAAATATTGTGTCGTATTCCCAAAAATCCCGAAAACCCTGCGGTACCACGGATTTATTATCTCACCCACGCAAGCCTGCTGGACTGGGATTTTGATATGAAATTGGATTCCCTAAATGCAAACGCATCTTGCAGCCGCACGCCAGCAACAATCTAGCAACGTCACTCATACGCAGTGTAGCACCGCATTTGAATACTGATTAGCTGAAGTGTTTTTTAGTTTTCAAAATGTGCGGTTGAATGATGAAGCTGATGAACTTTAACTGAAATAATTATATATTAATTAAAAAAGTTGAAATACTAAATTTATATGGTATTTTTTCTGAGAAAATGTTACTTCTCTGGCGAAACTTAATAATTGAGGAGCACTAACATTTTTCCATATTAATTACAAATTTGCTTTGCAACCCAGCAACATGCATGCACATTTTTTTCTATACATATTCATAATGTACATTCTGTAAAACTATAAATTTATTAAAGTTTCGAATATGTCGAGTGAAAGCTTCTGCATCCTTAAGTTTCCAGTGACCTCAGTTCATCTAACTTGGCTGCATATAGTTTTGCATAATTATTTAGTTGCTATGTAGTGAGTTGGTTTTATTTATAGCTACCGTCACGCACTCTTTACAATTAAAAATATGTGCACTGACAAGGCACTTTTGCTCTAGTAGTTTCGCAGTTATTAGCAAAAAGGTGCATTTTGTTGCAAATTATGCATTGTGCAGATGTTGGAGTAGAAAATGAAGATGTTGACTACTTACGCATAACTGTTAGCAATGAAATGGAAATAGCCATTTTTGTTTGTGCAGCAAGTTCTGCATGCAACCTTCACTGCGGGCGTTAAACAGCAAAAAGTTTTGTTTCAACTGCATCTTTGCTCGACAGGCAGTTGCAAATTTTCGAGTGTGTTTCTGCCATGAGGAAACTTTCCTATGAAGCAATCAACTGAGCCTTGGAGACTCATGGCGTTGGCATAAAATCATAGGGCATACTACGAATTAGAAGTGAAGTTTGAGCAAAACACAGCATGGGAGCATTTGCATGACGCATGCCAAATTTCTTAAAAACAAAAACAAAATTTGAATGATGAAAATAGCGAAAATACCTAGGAATCCAAAACATGGTCAAATCAGTAAAAAGTGCAACAAAAAAAAAAAAAACCATGCACACCTGGAAAAGTACAAACAATGCATTTTGTGGTTGTTGTTGTAGCAGTCATACATAGCATTTTTGCTTTGGCAATCTCTAACCGCTACATTCCGGGTAAAACAATAATGGCAGGTTTCGCGCGCTCCCAAAATGCAAGCCAACGAAAGCAAACAACCATTGCGTTGGGAAGCCATGATTTCTTACTGCCACGTATTCTGCGCCATAGTAAAAATGAAGCTCTAGTAGAAAAACCAAAAAAAATTTCCAATGTGTTTCATCGACATATTTATTTGCCTCTGGCTTCGACACGAAGACCATCATTCGCATCTTTCACTTTGCCATTGCTTGTGCGTCGATTTTTTTGCCTATGCTTTTGTTGCAGACAAGCAGCTGTAGCAGCTCAATTGGTTATTTTTGCTGTCAGCATTTGATTTGCAACAACTGCGCTAAACATCTACATGACAACTATTTGTCACTCATACGCCGTGGAGGAAAGGTGATTCAAACATTTTGATTTCAGTTTACCTATTAAGCTGGTTTTTGTTTGTATTTAACTGTTGCTTGTATGTGAATGGATTGTATTTGATCATTTTCAAAAGAAGAGAAACTGATATTGTATTGTATTTTCTGTCAAAGCAAACAGGTCGTACCAACAGCTTTGCTAAATTTTCGTTAAGTTTTTCTAGCAATAAGCAGTAAAAGTTGGCTTTGCTATTTGCCGTGTCGTAGAGACTTGAAAGATTTGCCTGATTTACAGATAAAGTTGACATTGATCGCTAAAAATCTTCTTTTGATTGATGATTTTAGCTCTAAACAAGAAAAAAAATAAAATAATAGAAAAAAACATCAGCTTATGCATTGCATAACTATAATAGCAGCATTTTTTGACAAGTCTGCACTATTTATTTGTGTCTCATTTCATTGTAAAACTTTTTGTTATTGAAAAATAGTGCGTTCTCCTGCAAATAAATCCAATTTTTAAACTAAGTATTATATAAATTTAGAAAAATCTAAAAACTTTCACAAAAATTTCACATTATTTAATCAGATTTTTGGAAAAGTTTTGGGTACGCAGTTTGATAGTTCATTATTGTAGGAGATTTTTTAAAATTTCTTTTTGTCTGGTGGTCTGGCAATCTTATACATTTATTCCAAATAACTATTGCTCGAAGTTTTTGTATTTGTAAGAAACCACCCAATACCGTTAGCAAAAAAATAACCAAAAATCAATGGGATTTCTAAGCCACTTGACACTTGCACTGTTCCAAAATTCAATGGGCTATAAAACTGCGTGCTTTAAATTTATCTAACACAGTGTAAACACATATATACGCCACGCACTCAGCATATTTACTTTTGGCGTGTTTTTTTTATATACCACTGATTTTGTATCCTTACCAAGTTCTTGAAAACACCTATTACCTCTTAAATAATAAAATTGTACTATGAAAATTTTTTACTGCTTTCCCAACCTTTTGGCCCACCTTGTTATTTTCTTCTCCCTCTATTCGAATTGCGCTGGCTCTTGTGACCTTTACCTGAATACTTTGTGTTCATAATTTTTTTCTGCTCTCTTCTTCATATATTATATAATATTTCATAAAATAAGTGACATCGTTAGTTCATATCTATTCTGAAAAAGAATAGTAATATTAATTATTGATGGTGTTGTAATGTGCAATGTAACCAGTCCTCTTCGTATAGCTCACCTAATGTTAGGCCCAGGAAACTTGCTGATTCGACAGGTCGGGTCCAGAGAGAAAGGGGTCTTAGATGAGTGGGTTTGATGGCGCATGTAAAAACGTGGTTAGTGTCGTGCGGGGTGCCTTCACATGCTGGACATACGATTGGTATGTTGGAGATAATATTGGATAGGTAGGAGTTTAACCTGCTACAATATCCAGAACGTAGTTGCGTCAAAGTTACGCGGGTATCTCGGGGTAGCTGGACTCCGATGGTGGCGTTCGGGGGTTGGAAGCTTAAGAAGGTGGTAAGGGTCTCCCGATAAATGTTGTTTATTGTCTGTCTAAGCCCAGTTCGGTCCAGTAGTTGTCGATTCGTTTTGTCCTGGATCTCGTCGGCGTAGTTCCTCCTGACCTGCCTGGGAGGCGACTCTGGCTCAATCAGGTGTCTACATGGGTGAAACCTGCGGTAGCACTCTAGCATAAACTGTTTGCTGAGCAGTTTCTTGTGCTCCTTTACAGGTAGCAACTGTGTCTCGTTATGTAGTTGTTGTAGAGGGGACATCAGAAGGCAACCTGCCGCTGTCCACATAGCAGTGTTTTTGCAAGTCTGGAGCCTTTTCCACTGCATGCCACTAGTTCCAGGCGAACAGACAAGCGCAACGCAGTTTAGAACGGACCGGCCAACTGCCTTAAATGTCACCAATAACATTTCGTTGTCTTTGACCCAAGTGGTGCTGGCTAGCAATTTGAGGACCTTGTTGCGATTTTGGACTTTGGTGGCGGTTGTGTGTACAGAGAAGCAGAGCAAGCTACCGAAGGTTACTCCCAGAATTTTGGGGTTGTTTACAGTCGGAACTGGTGTGTCGTTGACTTTGACCTTGAGTTGTAGTTGGCGTGCCTTTGCCCTGGTGGTAAAAAGGGTCACCATGGACTTTGTGGGGGTAAGTTGTAGATTCCTCGCAGTGAAAAAGCGAGAAAGATTGGTGAGACAGTCGTTCACTTTGGCGCACAGGCCATCAATGTCTTTGCCCGACACCATTATCGTGCTATAGTCCGTGTAGGGCAGCAGAGAAACTTCTTTTTGTGGTTGGGGGAGCTTCGGTATATAGAAGTTGAAAAGCCAGAGTGTAAAGACACCACGCTGCGGAGCACCTTGCTTTATTTTCCTCTGTTTAGAGATTTGGTCACGAAATATGACTGACGAGTGTCGACCACTCAGATAGTTAGCGAACCACCTCTGTCGACTGCGAAATGCCATCTGGTAGCGTGGAATGGCTTTTACGTTGCTTGACAATTCTCAGAGTTTTCCCATTTACCATTTTCGTCATACTTACAAAACTAATTTCACGCAAAGTTGTCCCTCAATATGAAATATGCTGCAGATTTAACCTCAATTTATTGATTCTGATTTGTAATTTCCGCGATTTCCTACATTTTCGAGATTGCCATGCACTTCGCGAACGCTCCCCTTGCCATGTGCAAAATAAGATGAAATAATGATATCAAAAAAGCTTTCCAACCACAATTATAACTGAAGGAAAACTTTAGAAAGGATTAGAAAATAAATCCATGCATTTGTAAATATTTACGCTCACCCAAAATGATAAAACCCCATTCTGCAAGAATTTTCAAGTCAAGCACGCAAAAATATGACAGGCTGAATGTTTGCAGGCATGAAATGTGAGTAAAAAAATATTTAGAGGAAAAGAGAAAAATTGTTGGTAAAACGTGCGAATGGAACTTGCTGCGCTGCGGAAAATCCAAAAGTGGAAATTGAGTAGCAAATTAGGGTCGCCAAATTGTAAGCGAAAATCGATGACAAGCGCAAGCGGTTAATATTAAGCTCGGCAACAACATCAAGGGAAAACAACAAATGCGATAGAAGGCACAATAAATGAGGCACAATTTTAGTGTTGTTGTGCGGTTTACAAAATCAGCACAACAAACGCATCGAGGAAGTGAAAGGAGAAATGACAAGAAAAGGCAAAAAAAAAAACAAAAACAGGAAAGAAAAGGCAGTTAGTGTTGCAATTCCTGTAGAAGTTTGGGCAATTTTTCGCAAACGAGCAGCGGAAATGAAAAACGATAGCGAAGTCAGCATAAAGTTTGAAAGCAGAAAAAAAAGTCTTCACCCTATTTTGTGTGAGTTCGAACCTGCTATCGCCTATAAGTTTAAGTGGCACAAAGTTAGCAATACAGCAGCGACCGACCTGCGTACAATAGTAACCATGTAGTCGAATCAGCTAGAAATTTTGGAACTAACTTACTACGAATTCTACAAGGTGGCGTATAATTATTCAGCCAATTTTATTTTTGAATAACTTTCTTACTGCCGAAAAAAAAATAATAATAATAAAATAAAAAAATTTATATTAAAAAATTTTTTGAGTGATTGAAATCTTTATTTTGATCTTGACGCACTCCATTTTTTCTCTGTCCACACATATCAAATATGATTGATTTACGAAGCCTGTTTCGAAAATTATAAATCCCTCTAATTCCAAAATTGCAATGAGTTGATTAATTTTGTGGTGATTGATTTAAGTTTGCTGCCCAGCTGAAATAGTTTGGATTTTATCTTTTTCAATGCTAGAGTGACAAATTGTCAGTTGTCGAACTATGCAGGAGGCCAGCAGTTAAAAAACTAATTCATTACAGACAATCGGAAAAGTTTTAATCCAATTTGTGACAAAAATCACCACTTTTGGATGAGTTAAAGTAGTGAATAAACATGAATAAATGAACATTTAAAAATATTTTTATATGAAGTAAAACGTTAAGCAACTATTTTTTATCTCCAAATTTAGTGTTCGGTATATTACGCAATTTGTTTTAATACAAACTTAGTTATAATATAAAATACATAACATTGTTTGTTGACCCCACAACTAATTACACATAAACTAACGAGCAGTACAAGAGAATAAAGAGAATTTTGTGAAGAGATTTTCATAGTCCGTTCCGTAAGTTAACAGCCATCATGCCAGATCATGTGGTTTGGTTCAATGGAGTCGTCGGGCTTCGGCTTGAGGTATTGAGGAGTTTGTTGGCTGCCTCATTCACGTGCCTTTGAAGCCTAGGGAAAGGGGCTTTCTGCATGTTTTTTTAGGGATCTTGAGGTCACGCAAGGTGAGTTGACAATATCTCGGAGGATTTTATTCTGGAGTGGTTGAAGTATATTTATATTACTTTGACTGGCGAAACCCCATAGTTGCGCGCCATAAGACCACACCGGCTTTATAATTTTTTTATATAAAGATATTTTGTTATATATGGATAGCTTTGATCTTCGTCCAATTAGCCATTTCATTTATTATTATTTTCAGACGGATTTAATGGATGGATGGATTTAAGTTTTATATGCTCCTTCCATCGAAGCTTAGCATTGTGGGTTATGCCAAGGTATTTTGCAGAGTTTGCATGTGGTGTTGCGGCACCTAGCAGTATTATTGTATACTGATTCACTTTCTTGTTGTTGAAGTTTAAATGAACTGCCATTGTTCAATTTTATGCGCTAAGTCTTCTAATAGACAAAATAGCTTAGTATTTTGATGCACGGTTTTGGTCGACAGTGGTAGGTTTTTAGGGCAGTGCGCCATCCTAAGTCCCATTAGTCTTCTCCATTACAACAACAGCTCTGGCTGGCAGCAGATATTTGTCTGCTAGAGGTCTCAAATTGGCGTCAAAACGGCACTTTCATGCTACTTGGGGAATGCCAGAGTGGTATCTCAACATTTCACTTTCCTACCTAACTAGGTTTTTACCCTTGATTGTTTGCTTTGGTATTCTGCAAGATAGTATCCGTGGCCAGTAGTTTTTTGTATTGCTTATTAATAATCTTAGTACATATTTTAGTTAGTAAGATTTTTGCTTTATGCGTTATACCTTAAGACCCATTCGCTGATTTACTTGAATTCGCAAAATTCTCCATTGATGCAGATCGATGTTCATAACGCCAGCTTTTGTTGTATCAAGAATCGCATCTCACGGAGTATAGGCAAATATTTCAATGCTACCTTTTCTAAATATTGCAATATAATTGGCACCTCTCATCACATCCGTATTGCGCGTAAATAAAAATAAAAGACTTGTGTGCATGCTTTGCTCAAAGTTTACTTTCATTAGTTTGTTAGTTGGGTAAACGACAGTCCAAAGTATTGTTTACAAGCCCGCGGAAGCATTTTGCCGAGAGTAAATGCGAAAAAAGAAAATCAGTAATGGATTTCAAACGTAATAGTGTGATTGCACAATATTTGGCTGGAAAATCACAGCCAGCGATTGTTCGTGAGCTCGAGCACTTTAAAGTAAAAAAAGTTTTTGTGTATCGCACTCGTTACTTGTTACAATGATACTGGTAGTATCGTGAAACGTCATGGAGGTGGTCATCAAAAGACTGCAACGTCACGTGAAATAGTTCGAAAAGTGGAGAAACGACTTCAGCGAAATCCTCGACGAAGTGCCAATCAAATGGCGAAAGAAGTGAAAATATCTGACCATAGCATCCACCGTATACTGAAAAATGATGTCCAAGTCAAGCCTTACAAGATCCAAAAGGAGTCTGAGCTCACACGTCATCTCTCAGAGCCTTAATTGGGATCAATAGAATCTGAAAATATTATATCTTGTGGTTTATTTTTCAGTCTCCAAAAATCGCTTTATGGATTCTTTGAATCTCTATCATAAAATATGCACACCCTAGTCTATAAAATTTTTTTATTCTGCATTCAATGGCTAAGTAAATAAATAAATAAATTGTCCTCGATGGCTTGGAGCCTATGCTAAATTTCATTCAAATTACCCTGCCAATTAGTTAAGGATAGGATAGGTATATCTGGTTGATCTGAATAGATCTTCAATAGCGTTACCAGCGTTGTTGGAGTCGTCACAAACATAGTTCGTGATGCATGTCTTGGCGAATTTTAATAAACAGTTTAAATTTATGCCGGCAATATCCTTCTGAGATGAAAAGTATACCGATCCCAGACAGTTGGAACGAGTTCTGCATATAGCAGGACAGTGGCAAAGAAAGTGTTCTAACACACCCTTTTCCTCTTCGCATAAGCTACACGCATCATTCTGGACCAATCCCATTGTGTGAAGAGTTGTGTGATATTTCATGGCTATCATTGATATTGTCGATTGTTTCGCGAGAGATTTTATAGCGTACGGACAGTCAGTGAATATATGGATATCATCTGCACCCTTGTCACAGCCTTTATTACTGCCATCAGGAAGCTTGAAAAATACTACACTAGTCAAGGAGCCAAAAGTAAGAAAAAATCTCCCTGTGTTCGGAGGCATTGAGCCATCTGAGCATATATGGATGTACTCGCTCTGTGTACAACGTCTCGTTTCCATTTTCCTCTTGAGGGTAGAGGAATCGTAAATATGAAGTTGATAATTCGAGGCGGGAGTGCATATTAAACTAGTCTGGGAACTTACGAAATAGTGGTTTGGATCTTACTGTGACCGTAAGTTAGGTTAAGTTGCAGCGGTTGTCTACTATGGGAGTTTGGGGAGTTTGCCCCTATCAACCAGTTTGTGCTTTTCAAAAATTTTAGAGTATCCCTGATTTTTGCAGAGCTGCGATCTTTTAATTTATTAAAAAAGTGTCTACCTAAAATAGTAACCTACATCTGAATAGAGCAGCACAATGGCACAGAAGGTAAGGAGATCATCTCTTCCTATTTCTTGTCGAGACCGCTTCTGCCGAAATCATGTGTTTTCACAACCATCCTCTGGGCGTGTCTACGCATGGGCCCCGTTATAACTGAAATCAGTGTGCTAAGACTGTGCTTATCTTGTCTTAGTAAAGCTTCTGAGTGTTTAGCATTGAGAATCGGCCACAATTGGCGGACGATTCTGCTTGTGGTTTCATTACGTCATCTTTCATTCGCTGCTCTTACGATTTTATTAAAATAAGTAGCTTACATGTTTCCTATGCCATTGTCTGTGTACTCATCGGTCAATTTGGTGCCGAGCCTCGCTAGTTCGGCTTCGTAACTAGTTACCCTCAAAGTCGCAATGATCCGGAACCCATGTTACCTGTAGGTGAAATAACTCAGCTATCTCAAAATTTAATTTTAAATGCTGGTTATAAAAGATTATATTTCGGCTTTGTTTTATACCTTTATTTTGTTATAGTTTGTCTTTCGATTTGATTTCTTTCAAGTAATGAAAAATTTGATTTTTAAAATTCACTCGGTTAATTGACTCCAGCAACAAATACTTGTTAATTCTAAGTGCACGCATTCTTAATATTTGAAGAATTGTTATTTACAGTAATGGCAGACTATTGCTTTTCCATGCATCTCTAGTTGGTTATTTTAAAACTAGTTGTTCACTAGTTACTTTCGAACTAGTATGACTTATTTCATGAAATACACGTAACAGCACATAAACTAGATTGTTTACTGTGTAGCTTGACTTTTGACTGCAGGGAACATATGACAATGGTCGTTTTGCAACTGGTTACATACTAGGTACTTTCGAACTAGTTTGACTTTTATCATTAAATACACATACCAGCTTTTGAACCGAAGTGTTTGCTGAGTAGCTTGACTCTACACTGCAGGAAACTATAAAAAATGGTTACTTTCTAACTGGTTACGGTCTAGTCACCCTCGGATCAGTATGACTTCTGACATAAAACACAACTTCAGCGAGTTTCCTTAGTGAATTTCAGTGCAAGGAACTTATGGCGATGGAAAGAAGAAGAACTAAACTGTCATAATACGCACACAAACGCCTTCATAAGAAAGTTGGCATGCAAAAAGAAAATTCATAGCGACGTTAACAGCAATAAAATAAGAAAACTATAGCAAAGATAAAATAAAGTTAGACAAGTTATTGGATGTGGGTGAGTTTATGTGGTACGCAAACGTTAAAATTGGTGAGGGTACTTTGATGTTGCGTTTGTTTTTTTGTTGGGCTCAACTTTGCTTTCTTGAATTTTTAGCTAACTCAAATAAAAAAACAATAAAAAAACCGCTTCTTCTTCAATTCAATTCATGAGTTCAAATCAAGTCAATCGCTATTTCTTTTTTCTACGCCTTTCCGCATTTTAGTAGTTTGGTAAAATTAACATCTAACTGTTTATTGCGCAGTCATGGCGTATTTCAAGCTGTAGATTGACCAACAAATTTGCACTTTTGGTACGTTAAATGCTTTGAAAGCAAAGCAAAGAAAGGCAGTAAAATAATTGGTGATACAGCGAATGACTTCTCGGCAAGCAGGAAATGGCCACTATTTCCGCGGCAGCGTTTTATGTGTGTATGTATACAAACACATGGTGCAATGTTCCATTTATTTGGTTTTAGGAAATATTTTCATTTTACAACCAACTATAATATTTTTGGTTTATTGGTTGGTGTGAGTTTCCTATTCTTTTATGAATGCAATAAATCATTTGTCGTACGAAGATATGCTTATTTCTGGTACCATTTTAAAATCTGGAAAAGCTGCCCCATTAGCATAAAATAAGAACACGTGACAAACGGAAAGTGTCGGTAATCAATTAAAGCTACTCAAGCCACTGAGACTGCTATCCCAAATCACGTTCTGAAGGATTTCACAAGTGTGAAAAGTGGACCAAATGTTTGGAAAGTAGTCTCCTTGTGAAGTCTCGCCTGGGATAATGGGTAGCAGTTCGAGAGCGTGGAGAAGCTTTGCTACCTCGGGAGTATTGTCGACGCAAGTGGAGGCCCTGACGCAGATGTTGAACAAAAAGTATGCAAAGCGAGGTCTGCATTTGATATTCTCGCGCCTCTATGGCAGAACAACAGCATAAGCGTCGGTGCCAAACTGAAAATATTCAATGCATGCGTTAAATCGGAGATGCTATATGGGTGCACTACTTCGGAGTTTACAGTGACAATCACAAAACTCCTTCAAATTTTCATCAACCGCTACCTTCGACGCATACTACGAATCATCTAGCCCCGTAAAATAAGCAGTTTCGAGTTGCTTAGGATTACCAATCAGGTCGAGATTGCCCGCGAAGTGCGGAGAAGGAAATGGCAATGGATTGGTCACACACTTCGAAAATACAACAACAACGTAGCTAAACAAATGTTAAAGTGGAACCCGTTCCAACAAGCAGGACGTTCAGTTGGAAGACCTCGTACAACTTGAAGAAGATCAACCGAGTCCCAAATGGCATGGAGCACAATGAGGGTTATAGCGCAAAACCTTACTGGCTGGCGATCTGGAATTGTTGACGCCCTATGCTCTACAAGGAGTTACGGGGAAACGTATATATACTTGTATATATTCTTGTCTTCAATACAACTGCGACTAGATCCAAACTCGCGAGGCACCACGCTACTGCAATCGAAGCAAGCAGTGGACAAAACATTTACAATACACTGGGATTCACGTGATTTTTTTCAATCACGGCACTTCTTGCACAATAAAAAAATGTATAAAAAAATTATTGCATCACACTTTCTAATTACATTCCATCATTTCCCAATCGCCCTACTTTCTTTCCTGTGGCCTATTTCTTCATAGGATATTGGCTATCAGACATTTCAAATTTATCAATTTGCGAGTCTAAATGGGAGTTTTCCAATAACAGGTGTTACAGGTGAATGGACTGCGTTATAGAGAGATGATTAACGGTTTTTTATGGACGGAATTGGATGGTATTGATCTGGGCAACGTTTATTTTCAGCAAGACGGCGCTACGTGCCACACAAGCAACGAAACCATTGATTTTTTACGGGAAAAGTTTCCGGACCGTATTTCTCGCAGAGGTGATCAGAATTGGCCACCGAGATCTTATGATTTAACACCTTGTGACTTTTGTGAAAGAGAAGGTCTACGCCAACAGCCCAGGGTCGATTCAAGACCTCAAAGATGGAATTCGTGAGACTATCGAGGACATAGGGCAGCCATGTAAGCGTGGTCGTGGTGGTCATTTGTCGGATGCTATTTTCCACCATTAACGGTATACCTTCCTCTTTATCATGAAATAAACATCCGATCATTTATATAATATTAAAAAAATAACATTTTTACTTGAATTTCAAAAGAACCTCTTATTGGAAAACCCTTTAGTTGTCCTAAGTCGTCATTATACAAAATAGGTATAGTGATAATATTAGTTTAGGGAAACAGCAATCCATTACTTTTGCGTGAAATTCAAAACCTTATTTAAGATATTGAGCTTCCCGCGCGGAGCGTCTGCCAAGCGCTCAACCGAATCGGCTGGTGGGGGAAAAAGATCGTTGGACCTTCCCTTCCACTAGAAACCGGTCCCAGTTCGCTGGCAACAGCGGTGCAGTCAACATCGCTCCGCGCGAGTTACGTACCATCACTCCACCACCCTATCTATTTATTTCTCTTTTTTGAGTTGTGACAGTATTGTCTGGCATTTAATGAAATTGGAATCATACACCAAACTATTTAAATGCCAAGATACTAAGATTTCACAAATAAGGTTCCCACCAAAATATTTGCTTAGCATGCAATATTACACCGACACGTTTTTCGCTCAATGCAGTTATGCTCTCAATAAGCATAAGGTACTGCATAAAGTGAGCGCAAAACAGGTGTCATTAGAATTAAGGAAATTGTAAAAAGTCAGTCTGTAGATTCACAGCAACCAAGAAGGTTGAATTTGTTTAAATAATAAAACCGTGAAAAATTAAAATTAAATTTAGTGTTTTATTTTAAGTCTAAAGACTTAAACACATTGTTTAAAGAATAAAACCGTGAAAAATTAAAATTAAATTTAGTGTTTTAATTTAAGTCTAAAGACTTACAACACGTTAGTGGCGCAGTCATTGGAGATATTCCTGAAGGAATATTTAAAGAACAAGGAAGTGAATGCAACGCAGTGAAATTTTTGACCGAAACAGAGGTCTAATAATGGCGAACCAGCAAGATGTAGCAGAACTACTGGAGATCATCCGCAGGCAAGAAGCGGAGTTACAACTGCAGCAGGAACGCTTACTACAGCAGCAGCAACAACAACAAACACAACAGCATCAACAGCAAACACAACAACAACAACAAACACAACACCAACAACAGGAGTTTAATTTTAATATGACCGCCAAGGATGTCATCGACCAATTTCGACGCTTGAAGCCCCTTTCAGAAAATCAAAACGCAAGGGCCTTTATCAATGCTGTAGAATCAAATCTTACGTTATGCGGAACAAATCTGAACCTTATTCAGTTTTGTTTGAGAATTGTGGCCGATGAGAAGATTCATGGCAATGCTGGCCGGCGTGTAAGAGAACTAGAAAGCGGCGCTTCGTGGGAGGAAATGAAGGGGAAAATTCAACAAGAATGCAGCCCAAAGACGACCTACGGAGAAGTCTTCAACTTGTGCCGGACAATAAAAGTAAGAAATTTAAGAGAACTATTTAATATTTTTGAAAATTCCAAATTTCATATTAATGATATATACTTGTCTGACCCATTAAAACCTGGTATCTACCGACCAGAAAATGTAGACAGGGACCTGGTAGACATATTATTAGAAAAAATTGACGGACCAATTAGGGCTCATTTAAGTGAAAATGCGACTTTGAATGAGATAATTACAAAATATACCAAATTGAAACTATTAGATGACACAAGGGCCATTGCATTTAACCATAGAGTTAATATACAAAGTGAACGAAAAACAAACAACAATTGGCAATCATTAAAGCCAAGTAATAGTTTTCATAGCAATAATTGGAATACTAATAATTGTTTTCAAAACACAAATTGGCAAAAATCTAAGCCAAATAATAACTTCCAAAATGGCAACTTTAAACCGAATAGTAGCATTCAAACCCGAAATTTCAACTGGCAGAATTCAGACCCTTACCACAGGTCACAATACAGATTAATCAATAATTTTCCAGTTGAAAATTACAGCAGAAATTCAACACAGCAATTAAATTCCAGTAAATTATTTCATTACAATCAACCAAATTCTTCTCAAACTAGAAAATCTTATCATAGTAGGCAACAACGCCAAACTAATGTGTATCAACAAGAACCAGAGCCAATGGATATTGGTAATTTAAAAGAAGAGGAGGACGTAAATTTTTATATGACGGCTTCTCCACAAAATTACCCATAATATTAGTAACAATTGGAAATTGTAAAATTAGATGTCTTATAGACACCGGATCAGAAACAAGCATAATTAAACCTAATGTCCTTGGGAATACTTTTCCCACTCAACAACTCAATTCACCCCTTTTTTACAGAACCATAAACGGAATAAATCAAGTGACACACAAATTAGTTACCCCAATACCTAGAGAATTTAATATCTCAGGTACCTTCTCTTGGAAGGTTATTGATTTCCATAGCAAAATTTATTCAGCAATAATAGGTCAAAATTTTCTCATCGCTCTTAAAGCTAAGATTGATGTAGAGAATAAATTTATTACTATACTAGATAAACATATACCGTTTAGAAATTACAATCCATACAATAGTGTAGAAATTTGCTCACTTGAACACAGCGACCTAGAAAAATTGAATCTGAGACATCTAAATTCGGAAGAAACCCAATTGATAACGAAGTTATTGCACAGTTTCAAGGATTTATTTTATAAAGAGGGTGATAAGCTTTCTGCAACCCATGAAATTAAACATGAAATAATTACATCAACTGATAGAGCAGTATATTCAAAAATGTATAGGTACCCCCAAATTCACGAAGAAGAAATAAAGAAACAAATCAAAGAAATGTTAGAGCAAAACATAATTAAGGAAAGCAATTCAACTTATAATAGTCCTTTATGGGTAGTGCCAAAGAAGATCGACAATTCTGGCATCCAAAAATGGCGAATTGTTGTAGATTATCGGAAGCTAAATGAAATTACTGTTAATGATAAATTTCCAATTCCCAATATGGAAGGAATTCTTGATAAATTGGGCAAAGCTCAATACTTCTCTTCTATTGATCTTGCCAAAGGTTTTCATCAAATTGTTGTAGATGAAAATGACAGAAAAAAAACTGCCTTTTCTACACCTTTTGGCCATTACGAATTCATAAGAATGCCATTTGGGCTTAAAAATGCCCCTTCGACTTTCCAGCGACTTATGAATTCAGTCCTTCGTCAGTATATAAATAAAATTTGTGTTGTCTATTTAGACGACATCTTAATATTCAGTACTTCTTTATCAGAACATATACAAAATATTACAAAAATATTTCTAACTTTGAAAACAGCAGGACTTAAAATTCAAATTGATAAATGTAGCTTCTTAAAGAAGGAAACCGAATTTTTAGGTCATATACTTACACCTAAAGGTGTTAAGCCAAATCCAGCTAAGGTCGAAGTAATTCAAAAATTGAAGCTTCCGACAACACAAAAGCAGATTAAATCATTTTTAGGAATAACAGGTTTCTACCGAAAATTTATAAAAGACTATTCTAAAGTAGCTTACCCCATGATCGCATATTTAAAGAAAAATGCTAAAATCAACATAAGAGACCCAAATTATATTATAGCTTTTGAAAAACTAAAGGATATAATAACAAATCCGCCTATTTTAAAATATCCAAATTTTAATAAGCGCTTTAAGCTTATCACTGACGCCAGCAATTTTGCTATTGGTGCGGTTTTGACCCAAGATGGTCATCCTGTTTCATTCGCATCGCGAACACTAAATAATCACGAAAAAAATTATTCCACTATTGAAAAAGAGCTATTGGCAATAGTGTGGGGAGTCAAATACTATAGACCTTATCTTTTTGGAAGAGAATTTGATCTTCAAACCGATCATCAACCACTAAAGTGGTTGCAAGTCAAAAACTCGGGTAAAGATATACGCCCGAGATTACAGAGATGGCTAGTTCAATTAGGGGAATACGACGCAAAAATTGATTACATCGCTGGCAAAGAGAATAAATTAGCAGACTTTTTCAGCCGCATTAATTGCGAAAAGTGTGAGATAAACGCGTTAGATTCTGATGATTTAGGAATCACTCTTAACGAAACTTTTATAATAAAAAATCTAAATGCTGAAGAAGCAGCAAATCAATCGGATATATCTCTAGAAGTTCATTCCAACCATTCCCTTGAAACCGTACATTCTCAGGCAGAGAATTGCAATGATCATATTTCTATTTTAGATACCATAGTAAATAGGTTCAAAAACCAACTGATTTTAGTAAATAACAAGGAAGTTGAGGTCATGGAAATTTTCAAAAACAAAAGAATCTTTATCGATAAACAAGATATTGACTCTGACAATGTAACTAATATAGTCCGAAGAAATTTTGATAAAGGAAAAGTGGCGATATTTTCCCAAATTAATGACCATGAATACAACAAATTACAGCAAATTTTAATTAACAATTTCTTAAGTAGTGAACGGTTATCATTTGTAAGATGTAGCTTTTTAGTACAGGACATCCAGGATGAAAGCGAGTTAAGAAAGCAAATATCTCTGTTTCATAAGTACGAAACTGGGCATTCTGGAATATTAGTAACTTACGAGGGCATGAAGCACAAGGTTTATCATCCTCAATTAAAAATAAAAATACATGAAATTATAAATAACTGTGACATATGCTCTGGGGGAAAATATGATAGAAATCCAATTAAAAATAAATTCCATTTAACCGAGACTCCTACTTCTACTAATAAAATTGTTCATGTCGATACATATGTTAATAGTAAACACTCTTTTATAATTTTTCTTGACAAATTTTCAAAACATGCTGTGGCTTTTTACCTACCCGATAGGAATAATCAAACTATTATTGGCAAAATAAACGAATTTTTATCAATTAAGGGTTCCATTGAAAAGTTTGTGTTTGACAATGAGTTTAATTCCAAAAATGTTAGAGATTTTTTAACCAGGGAAGGAATTGAGTTTCACGTAACTAAACCAAACAGTCATACAGGAAATGCTGATATTGAGAGACTTAATAACACTCTAACAGAACGCATTCGAATATTAAACCTAGAGGAAAAACTCCCAGTTATAACTCAAATGCAGAAGGTCATAAAATTTTATAACAATTCTTTCCATAGTACAATAAAAACTACTCCACAAGAAGTTCAAAATTACAAAGTTGATCACAAATTAATAAAAAATCGAATTGAAAGATCAAAGTTAACCACAATATATAAACAAAACCAAAAACGGGAAAACTATTCAGAGAATCGACTGGAAGGATTTATAAAAAATTACAAAAGTTTGAGGCATAAAGAAGAACCCAAATTTATAAAAAGGAAATTGCAAAATATTCATACATCCAATATTAAAAGGCCAAACAAATTTTCAGGTGGCAACATTCGTACTGGTGATAGCGATATTGGTAACAGGGACTCAAGGGACATTGCAAGTCAACAAAATATTGGAAGAAACAGGTTACACTCAAATTAAATTAAGAGAAGTGGAAGTAATAAATGAAACAATTACCGTAATACATTTAATAGATTTAACCGAAATAAGTATAATAATTTCACAAATAGGATCCAATATTAAAAATTTAGATATTCTCCATAAGGATTTATTACTCAAAGAAATAGAAATACTTAAAGACAAAGTTAAATCAATTACACCTTCGCCAGTGAATTTTAAACAAAAAAGAGGACTTTTAAATATTGTCGGGACAACTCATAAATGGCTATTTGGCACAATGGACGACGATGACCGTCAAGAAATTTTACAGCATTTAAAAGTTACGGACGAAAATAATCACAACGTTATTGAAACAGTTAATAAACAAATTCAGATAAACCTACACTTTAATGACACTTTAAACCTACTAAAAAATAATATAGAAGAAGACAGAAAAAGAATCCAGGCAGCTTTTAACGAAATTAAAACCAGGAACAGTGAAATTGTAAGATATTTGCTATACTTAGACCAAATGCAAAAAATCAGATACTTGGAAAATAGGCTTAATCAAATTCAAGATAACATATCAGCGGCTAGGCATAAGATTTTACACCCTGGTATATTGACGGCCAATGAAATAGAATGTTACAATATTGATTTTTATAAGCTAAAATTACTAAAATTAGGTATAATGAAATACGAAAAATCTAAGTTAATTATTGCCATTAAAATACCAACAAATTTTATTAAAACCTATGTAAAAGCTATAGTGCCAATACCCAACAAAGAGTTCGTGGAAATAAATACTGATATTGAACATGTTGTCGAAATAGCAAATAACGTATATTCTTATGAAGAAGAGACAGATTTGAAAAATTTGAAAAAAACTCAAAACTGTGTATATTATCAAAACTGTATGTTAAAGTATAACAACAAATTCGAGATCCTAACTATGGACGATGAGACTTTAATTGTTAAGAATGCAATAAATGAAACTGTTTTACAAAATTGTGACGAGCGAAAAATCACACTTAACAAAAATTATTTAATATCTGTTTACAACTGTAAAATAACAATAAAAGAGTACGTTCTTCAAAATAAAATAGAAATTGTAAAAGAGAAATATTACATTCCAGTAAACAACGAAAATAACACGTTTGAAAAAGAAATTAACTTCAAAAAAATTGCATTGGAAAATTTTGAAAATATTAAAGAAATAAAAGAATTAAAATATCACAGAAATGTTTATTATGCAATAAGCACTTTCTTTTTTGTAAGCATTGTTATAATTATTGTGATATTGTATTTAAGAAAAAATAATAATAAAATTAAGATTGTCAATAAAATTGAAAAAAAATCTGAGGATGTGGAACTGGAAGCCATTAAAGAGAAATACGGCTTAAAACACAACAAACCATAAGATCCAGGAGAATCTTTTGACAAAGGGGGGAGGAGTTACGTACCATCACTCCACCACCCTATCTATTTATTTCTCTTTTTTGAGTTGTGACAGTATTGTCTGGCATTTAATGAAATTGGAATCATACACCAAACTATTTAAATGCCAAGATACTAAGATTTCACAAATAAGGTTCCCACCAAAATATTTGCTTAGCATGCAATATTACACCGACACGTTTTTCGCTCAATGCAGTTATGCTCTCAATAAGCATAAGGTACTGCATAAAGTGAGCGCAAAACAGGTGTCATTAGAATTAAGGAAATTGTAAAAAGTCAGTCTGTAGATTCACAGCAACCAAGAAGGTTGAATTTGTTTAAACAATAAAACCGTGAAAAATTAAAATTAAATTTAGTGTTTTATTTTAAGTCTAAAGACTTAAACACATTGTTTAAAGAATAAAACCGTGAAAAATTAAAATTAAATTTAGTGTTTTAATTTAAGTCTAAAGACTTACAACACGTTAGTCGCGTGAAAGTTGTTTTAAAAGTGTGTTAGAATTTCGCATTGGCGAAAATGCAGCGATCGTTGGAGCAACGTTACTCGATCAAATTTTGCGTGAAGCTAAACAAAACGAGCACCAAAACCATTGGGCTACTCAACCGCGGCATTTTACAAAGAAGTGCTCCTTCGGCTGGAAAACCGCGACGCCAGGGCTCGGCCCGACCTCGTCAACAATTGGACCCTTCATCACGACAATGCGCCGGCGCATACCGCCTTCCTCTGCACTTCTGCATTGGCCAAGGTGGGGGTTCAGGTGCTTCCCCACCCTCTTTACAGCGCAGACCTGTCCCCTCCGGACTTCTTCTTGTTCCCGCGCCTGAAAAGAAAGCTGAAGGGGAGGCGTTTCAACTCCATCGAGGCGGTCATCCGGCGGATGAGTTTAAAAAATGTTTCCTTCAGTGGAAGGACTGCTACTAGCGGTGTATTCACGCTCAAAGGTCCTATTTTGAAGAATATTAGTTGTATAAGCCAAAAGGTTTAATAAAGCTGCTTAAAAAAAATAAGGCTCATTACTTTTCAATCAAACCCTGTAAGGTCTCTCATAGAAGTCTTAGTCTTTATTGGCGAAAAACAGAATTAATCTATTTTCACCTATTCTTCTCCTGATTTAAATTTCTTATTACTCAGGAAATTTCGCAACTAGAAAAAAAAATATGGTAGTCGCTTGGTCCAGGTGAATGCATTAAAACTTCCCAACCAAGCTCCCGGCGAGTCGCTGCAGGAGTGTTGTCCTGATGAAGCACAACACCTCTTTTGTTGGCCAATTCTGGCCGTTTCTGGTCAGTTGCTAATTTCAAACGGTCCAGTTGTTGACAATAGAGATCTGAGTTTAGTGTTTGGCCATACGGAAGCATCTCATAATAAATGATTTCTTTCAAGGCCCACCAGAGACACAGTAGAACCTTTCTGGCCATTAGTCGTGGTTCGGCCACAGTTTGAGCTGCTTCATGCCGCTTTGACCCAGATCGTCTTCTCGTCTTATAAGACCCATTTCTCATCCCCAGTCACCAACTGTTTAAGAAATGGGTCGATTTCATTCCGTTTGGTCAAGGCTTCGCAGATGGAAACTCGATCCATCATGTTTTTTGGTGTTAATTGGTGTGGCTCATAAACATCTTTTTGAATTCAGCTTTGCGCAAATGGCTTAAAACTGTTTTATGGTATATATTTGGCTCCTAGGCGATGCTACGATTATTTCTGTGATTTTATGGACATTCTCGACATTATCGGCATTTTCTTTAACGTCAAAAATGCCTGAACGGAATCAACGAAACTAAAATTGCAGTATCAGCATCATAAACACCATTCACAATTTCAGTCTGGCCAGGCCTGGCTTGCATTTTCGCCTTTAACAAAGGAAATTTCTCTTCGTTGACTAACAGCCTGTAACTCACAACTGAATCCAACAAAAAAAGCAAATAGCAAACGAATTTATTAAATATTATTATTATTATTAGGTTACTGCGCACTGTGACCAAAATCGATGTATTGTGCAAAGCCTGTTCTCTATATCTTGAGGTTTTTTTTTAATTGTTCCATAGTTTATATGGAGGTACAGCAATACCACCAAGGTGCTGTAGCCATTTTCTGCCGAGTGCACGGCATGCGCCAAGAACGCATTTTGAATTTTCAATGCCCATTTCCCAGAATCGGCAGATGATGGTCTCAGAGGTACCAATTTTGTTTAAGGGGGGGGTAGGGTTTTTAGGGTAAAAAAAAATCGATTTTGGTTTATTTGAGAAAATGAATGTACATAACCTCAAGAATGTTGTGTCCAAATTTTAAGTCAATCGGTGCAAAACTCACAAAGTTAGAGCATTATAACCGTTGGCCGCTCCGACTCGGCTACCTGCTATAGAAAACTTTAAATCGATTTTCTGGAAAACGACGTTTTCCAAGTCGGTGGACACTTTTTCTCTGAATCTACTCGACCGATCTTCCTGAAATTTTGTACACACTTTCTCTATATAATTACCGAGGTAACCCTGGGAGGTTTTTTTTTCTTTCAATTTTTATTTATTTTACAATAAACAATATTATGCGATTTATCGTCTAAAAATCGCACTTCTACTTCAAATGTTAAAAAAAATTGAAAAAAATTTTTTTTTTAATAAAAACTCGACAGGGTTACCTCGGACAATTGATTACCTAATGAAAACTCTTTGATTTTTTGATTTCAGATGATCCAATGCTGAGAAAAACTGTCCACGGCAAATTGCCTTTTTTCGAGACGTCTGCGTAGATCTGCTGTCAACGGCTCAATTTTGTATATTTTCTTGTGAAAATTTTTGAAAATATTTTTGAAATATGAGTTTACAGTATACTAATTGGATAAATAAATTTACATGAATCATCTTTCCAAAAAAAATTCGTAAATAAGTGGATATTTTTAGTGGAATTAACCAAGTATTAGCTATGATTTGTCCTAACACTCAATTTAGAGTCAAGCACTCATAAATTCATTTCCTTCTATGCAACTTTCAATAGCAATAAATAAAATTCTCGGTGGGGCCACCAGTTTTATTTATTTTTAAATACGATGGATCGCCATTAAACACTAAGATAAAATTCTTCACTTAAAATACACAAAAGAGGTCTGCTTTAGCTGCACAGCTGCAAAACAAATTACCGCTAATGCCTATTTGCACCTTAAATTGTATCTAAGCCAACGACTGTGCTATGTAAATTACGAATGTGAATTCTCCAATCTCCAACAAATTGAAGCTGGGGCTCCATAAGGCAGCATATGAAGTTTAATCCTGTACCTGAATTTTATGACGATCACAGCAGATCCCCCAGAAGCTTCAGTTGAACTCCAAACCGACTTAAATAAAATTTTCAACTGGCTACAGAGCTGGCGCTTGAAAGCGAACGAAAATCTTCACATGTAACCTTTGACACAAGGAGAACCACAAATCAACTTAAACCTTACCTCAATCCCGCAATGTGATACTGCCAAATACTTAGGCATTCATTTCGATAAACGGCTTACGTTAAAAACGCATGTCTTTGCCAAAAGGAGAGCCCTAGGATTAATATTTCGAAATATGTATAGGCTGTTAAATGGTAAATCCCACTCTCAGAGGTCAATAAGTTTATCCTTTTATCCAAATTAGTGCTCGAACCAGTCTCGATTTATGGAATCAAACTGCAAGGCAGAGCATCAAACTTTGAAATTCTGCAATGTTTTCAGTACAAGACTCTATGCACCTTCGTGCATACTTCGTGGTACTTGATGAATGCCCAAATTCATCGGAACTTAAAAATTCTTTAAATAAATGAAAATATAAAAAAACTAACTAACGAATACCGAAATCGCCTTTAACCACACTCAAATGGTCTGGCCTCTACTCTCACGTCACCATTGCATGGCTGTTTAAGGTTGCAAAGGAAAACACTGATCCAGCTTATTTAAGAAGTCAGTATCTACTCGTATGTAAAATGTTAAATTTCTTTACTAGAGCCTAAAGCAATGGTATTGTAATAATGAAATCCCGAAAATTTCGGGATTGTAAAAATATAAAAATGTACATCCCTAGTCTGTGCATATGCATGTATGTGTGGGTACTCCAATACAAAGCCAGCCACTACACAACTCTTTTGCTTTATTCGCCAGAAAAAAAGTGCTTGTAAATGGCAAATTTCAATGGCATTGTTGATTTCTACATATTTGCATTTTATTGTCATATTTGAAAGGCCAAAAATAAAATTTGCAACGATCAAAAGTATACGTTGGCCAAAACGTTAACAATTTCCTTTACTTCGTTGCACTGCTTCCTCTCGACGATTTTAGAATGCCATGCTCCCCCTTTGCTCAAAAATCAAAAATGGGCAAATTTGCATGCAAATAACGAGGGAATTCACTTTGAACTGCGACATCAAAGTGCTGGTGATTTAGGCAAAATTGGCTAACTCGTTGTCAATTTTTTATTGCTTGTCATCTTTTTTTTTTTTTGATAGTTTGCTTGCTGGCTTTTTGCTTAGTTCTCTGTTCACTTCTTTCCGTTCTAGTTAATTCATTGGGTTAGTTGGTCGGTTGAAGCGGAAGCGGTTTGACAGGTACAAAGGGCGAAAATTGACGGTTTAATTTCACTGGGGGAAATAAATGTTTATTGCTTGGAGCGAACAGTTAAGTGGATGAATTCACTCTCTAACAAAAAAAAAAATAAAACAAAAAACAAAAAAACTTTAATATGTAAAGGTAAAATATTGATTCATGTTTTAGTTTATCTTAACTAATGGTTGATGGAGATAGATGAATTTGAAAGATTGAAAAAATGATTTTTTTTATAATCTTCCTAAATAGTTCAATATGCTTAAAATATTCTTTCGAAGTTTTTAGTCAGTTAGAATAAAAGTATAGCAAATAGTACGTTCTCTGAAACTGAAGGATATCTACAGATTTGCCAAGGAATCTGGAAAATTCTCACAGGACTAACTTTCTCTATCTTTGTCTCTATTCTGGCCTATCTTTTCTCCTTCCCTCCTTGACTATCTGCCCTCTTTCCAGAGCTCTAAATATAATGGGCTTTTAAGCATGAGTTTTTAGGAGCCACCAAATCTCCTGGTGCTCCTTGCCTCGACTTTTTCAAATTTCAATTTCAAATTCCATAGTAAATAGTGCCGCCGGAAATTAATTCCTTTTGGTAGACCAGGTCGACCTGGTGAGTTGTATCAGAAATCAAGAAACGAAAATGGCAATGGATTTTTCACACACTAGGGAAAAATGACGACAATGTTGCTAAACAAGCGCTGCGATGGAATTCAATTCAAAAAACTGGTAGAGGAATTGGTAGACCAAGTACCACCTGGCGACACTCAACCGAAGCTGAAATGAAGTCCTTGGGTCACCGTGGAACGAACTAAAGTCCCTAGTACAAAACCGTGTCCGTTGGCGAAGAGGAGTGTTTGACGCCCTATGCTCCAAATAGGAGTGAAAGGATGGACGTTTCTTCGAACTTTACTTTTAAAGTCGATTGACATAATTCCTAAAAAAATAATGAATTGATCTTGTTGCAGTTTGGAAAGTCTCTGCATGATAAGTTTGGCTGTTTCTTGAAAGAAGGATTGCTTTTTATTACAACTCATTTTCTAAGGCTTTTAATACCCAACTCTGTTGAAATGTTCTTCATTGCTGTTATTCGATATACTAACAAAAACAAAAATAATTTTAGACATTTTTTAATTTCAAGTGAACCTATCAAAGGTTTTCTGATAATACAAAAGGAATTATTAAGAATAATTTAATCGGCGGAAGTGAGACCTTTAGGGTTATATTTTCCGATCTTTAAAAGACCTCGCGTTATATTGGCAAAATGCTTGATTTTGATTTCTTAAAATATCGAAATAAAACGCTTCATTTATTCTAGTTTAAATAAAGGGTGGTTGAGTTTTAAGGACCGGTGTTGATTTTAAATTAAATACAATTTTTTTAAGAAATTATTGTTATTTCTCTTAGTATGATAATATTGGTATGGTTCAATTACGTATGGAACAAAATATCGGCCAAATAGCCGCCGCGGCCTCGGCGGCAAACCTCCATCCGATGGTCCAAATTTTCGATGACGCTGAGGCATAATTGAGGTTCTATGCCGTTAATGTGCCGAATTATATCATCCTTTAGCTCTTGAATTGTTGCTGGCTTATCGACGTATACCTTTTCTTTCAAATTACCCCAAAGAAAGAAGACCAACGGTGTCAAATCAAATGATCTTGGTGGCCAATTGACATCGCCACCACGTGAGATTATTCGGCCATCAAATTTTTCGCACAAAAGAGCCATTGTTTCGTTAGCTGTGTGACAAGGGGCACCGTCCTGTTGAAACCACATATCGTCCATATTCATATCTTACAATTTGGGCCATGAAAAGTTCGTTATCATCTCACGATAGCGAACACTATTTACAGTAACTGCCTGACCGGCCTCACTTTGGAAAAAAATACGGCCCAACGATGCCGCCGGCCCATAAACCGCACCCAGTCACTCTTTGTGGGTGCATTGGTTTTTCGGCAATCACTCTTGGATTATCACTCGCTCAAATGCGGCAATTCTGCTTATTGACGAATCCACTGAGATGAAAGTGAGCCTCATCACTGAAGATGATTTTCTTCGAAAATTGGTCATTCACTGTTGCCATTTCCTGCCACCATTCTAACCATTGACGACGCTTGAAATGGTCAAGAGGCTTTAGTTCTTGAGTCTATTGCACCTTGCAGGAGTGTAAATGCAAGTCTTTATGCATAATGTTCATCAAAGATGAGCGTGAGAGGTGCAATTGTTGGGCACGACGACGAGTTGAGGTGGACGGCTCTTCAACCACACTATCGCGAACAGCAGCAATATTTTCTGTAGTACGAACTGTACGAGCATGCACTGGTGTTTTCACATCTCCTACAGACCCAGTTTGCTCAAACTTTTGCACAATTTTTCCGATTGTACGCACATTTGGACGATTAAATTGATATGCATCGATACGCATTTTGATTTGAACGCCCGTTTTCATAATAAGCCTGAATAACTTTAACGCTTTGCTTGATTGTGTATCTTTCCATGGTTTAAGGGGGGAGCCTGGTTTATGAGGTCTAAAAATTGCATCTCTTTACGATTTTTTTTTTAAGGAAAAAATTTATTTAGCACTGCAAGGTTATTTCTATCTTTTAATGAACATTTAAAAAGTATAACAAATTTTTGTACTGGTTAAAATAAGTTGAAAAAAATGTTTAAGGGGGTCCTCTAGTTTCTTGGGTCGAAAATATCGAATCGCCAAAAGGGAAGAAGGAGCAGCTCTGCGTGACTTCCAAGAAGAAGAGGAAGGCCTATTGTATGGTCCAGGCATAGCAGATTGACGGTAAGATGAAATTTTTACTATAAATCACATGCGTGAACTTTGAAACGCGTTTTTCTCGAAACACTATTTTTCAAAATAGTGACCACGATATTTCAAAAACTACTGAACCGATCTTGTTCAAATATATACCTCATCTTTAATATATTATAAGCCAGCGATTGAACTAGGATTATCATGATTGCTTCGATAGTTTTTTTCCTATGAGCGAAAAAATTAAGAAAAAATAAGTAAAAAATAGAATTTAATTTTCAAAAGTGTATACAAAAATTAATTTTTGTAATTAAGAATTCATTCTAGTTCAATCGCTAGTCTTAAATATGAAGATTAAAATGTCGTTTGGTTTTTCGATTTCAGATAAGCCAAACAGCCGCAATCTTGGTCACCGTCAAGCACCTCTTTTACTTTATGTCTTCTTGTCGGCCACTATAACTTTTATTCTATTATATATTTTGTCTTCAAAAAATTTGTAAAGCTCATTTAAATGTTACTAAAGATTATGTGAACACAATGAGATTTATTATTTTGATCGTTTGCCCGTTAAAAATTATTGAAAAACCCGAAAAAAAACAGACGAGAAACTAGAGGACCCCCTTAACATAGAAATTAGTAGAGCGCTGCAACGCTGGAGTTTCCAGCTAGCGTACAAGATATAGCTCGTAATTATTATCTAAAGCAAAAAATTCAAATGGATTTGTAATTATCATGATTTTTTATTCTAGATGAGCTAAGAAACTGAACTTAAAGAAAAAAATGCCTTTCTATAAAAAAAAAAAAAATCACTTCAACTTGGTATACAAATCTTGAAAATTTTTTTTTATCTATTTTGTTAGTTCAAATAAAAGAGAATTTATACTGAAGGGAACAAGCTATGATTCATTTCAAAAGGTTCATTCGTTTTTTTTCATTCATGTACGCCAATTCAAAGAAATCATAAAAGCGAAAAGTCGAGAAAAGAAGATAAAGTTTGTACTACAGCTGTCCTGTCACAGCGTAACTACCTAACGCTCGCCTACCTTTGTATCTACGGAAATATTCAGAATTAGGCTTGTGTGAATATTCTGAAATATATTAGGAATCGCTTAAAGCAAAAAAAAACAAAAATGAGTTTTTTGATCTTATCAACCAGGCTCCCCCGTAAAATTGAATTAGTCTAGAATTAAAAAATATTTAATGAAATGTAGAAAAAAACTTGACGTTTAGGTGTGGTTAAAATTTAAGGCTAAACTTGGACATTCGCATAAATAGTGAAAAAGACTTTCTTTCACTTCCTCCGTCTGAAAGCTTCTGGAGATGGGATTGAAAGAAAGGTTGAGTCTGGCTGCGTGATCCTCTATCTTGCAGTGACCTGTAAGTTTTGCAGTGATACGTGAAACGTTTGAGCGAGAACATCCTAACAGATAGTTCGTCCTCTGGACAACGTCCATATTTTTCTTGTTGTTTTACATGTAGTTAATTGCTTCCACCTTCTTTCAGCTAAAGTATAGTAGTTCGGTGCATTGGATGTTTTTATTGTACTGAAGGCGATAGCAACTACCGCCGCCTCTGCTATGTCTGGTGCCGAGCCTTTTACAACTCGTTTGCTATGTCATTACTCTCTATATTCCTGTATCCGGGAACCCGTATCAGAGTAGTTTGAGCGCAGTGACCAAGCAATTCTAGTTCCTCACCGCACTGTAAAACTAGTTTGGATAAAATGGAATAGGAATCTAAGGCTTTCATAGCTGTTTTATTCTCTGAAAAGATAGCTACGCTTGCACAAATTTCTTTGTAGTGTTTCAGTGATTTGCAAGCTTCCCTGATTGCTAATAGTTCTGACTGGAACACGCAGGCGTAGTTAGGAAGTCGAATAGATTTGGTTCCAAATAGAGTCCAGCTCCCACACCACAGTTAATTTTAGAAACATCAGTGTAGATTTCGGCATCGAGTCTACCAATCACTTTCCTTTTCCTCCATTCTGCTCTGGGTGGAAAATCACATTGGTACTCGGCTGATATTTGTTCAGCGTATCCATTCTATCTGTGATGTGGAACGTTCGTGAAGATTTTATACGCTGCACTTAATAACGAAATTCCGCGATAATTATTGCAGTAGCGTCCCCCATTTTTCTTATAGATTGGTACAGCTGATGCCTTATTAATACACACATATAGGAAATAGCTGTCCGAATGCGGAATTCTGTGGAAGATTTTTGAACCTTTGCACGTTGGCGACGGTGAGTATCGTATGCGATGGAACAATGAGCTGTATGAGCTTTACGACGATATAGACATAGCGCAGCGAATAAAGATCCGGCAGCTACATTGGCTGGCTCATATCGTCCGAATGGATCCAAACGCTGCGGCTCCGAAAGTATTCGATGCGGTACCAGTTGGTGGTGACAGAGGAAGAGAAAAGTCTCCTCTGCGTGGGAAATATCAGGTGGAGAAGGACTTCGCTTCACTTGGTGTGTCCAACTGGCGCCGGTTAGCATGAGAAAGAAACGACTGGCGCGCTTTGTTAAACTCCGCCAAAATCGCATAAGCGGTTATCGCGCCATTTAAGAATATCTGAATGCTTCATTTACCTCACTGCCTCCAGCGCTGGTGATGTGCTTTCGAACACTTATTTAATTATATCGTTGACTTTGATGGCCAAACTCCACGTTGCTGGCTGGTTATTCGTGCTGCTCAGTCTTGCCGTTGGTGTTGCGTTTTTTGTATAGTAAAAATTCAGTTGGAGTTATTATTGCTATGGGCCACCTTAGTGAAAATATTTCACATCGCTCATTTCTTGTTACTAAGCAGCAGGTGACCACCCAGTTGAAGTGGTTTGATGCATTTCTTTACCACCAACACTAAATTCCTTATCACCTAATGATAGTCCTTAGTGTCACACCACTACTTGACGAGTGTCACCCAGCATCAACTTGACTTAACACACAACAGTAGATTAGGGTACCATGCGCTTATCGGTGCCACCACCTTGTTAACTCATGCAAGTAATCGGATTTAGGCCATCAAATATGTTTTACTCACAAACTCTATGCCCTGATAGAAATATGTTCACGAAATGTACACAAAGGAAAAACAGTTTACAAATTGGTGTACTCACGACGTCGCTCTGCTTGAAAATGCATTCTCGCTTTCAGATATGTCCTTGGCATATTTTATTAACATTATAAGCACCACGGCCGTGTAGTGTTTTTGTGTATTTGGAATATGCAATTTTCATGCAGCTTATTAAAAAAAATGTTCAACGCTGTTGTACGCGTGTCGGCATAAATTATATTTACTTAGCATGCAAATGCGATCATTAAAACGAAAGTTTAAAAAATAGCAGGTAATAATTAAATAAATGATTAACAAAAACTCAGCGAAATAGCTTGCAGACATGAGATACTTGCACACATGTGAGCTGGTAACTGCAGTGTTCAGTTTTTTGAGGACAGAACTTAATGATGTTGGTCTATGGCCCTTTGTTGCAAGCTGGGGAAATTAGTGCATGACCAGCCAGTGCGTCACATGGATGAAAATGAAAGAAATGAAAACGAGAAGTTTGCTTCTCATGGTAGTTGGTATTTTGAGAGTGCTAAGACAATGAATTATTTAGAAAATAAAAATAAAATAAATTTCTAAATTTCACTGCTTTATTACTAAAAATTTCATCATTTACTTTGTCCTAGAGTTGAGCAAAATTTATTAAGGCAGTTATCGTTAGTTTGGCGGCCGCCGTAGCCGAATGGGTTGGGGCGTGATTACCATTCGGAATTCACAGAGAGGTCGTTAGTTCGAATCTCCGTGAAAGCAAAATTAATAAAAACATTTTTCTAATAGCGGTCGCCCCTCGGCAGGCAATGGCAAACCTCCCAGTGTATTTCTGCCATGGAAAAGCTCCTCTTAAAAATATTTGCCGTTCGGAGTCGGCTTGAAACTGTAGGTCCCTCCATTTGTGGAACAACATCAAGACGCACACCATAAATAGGAAGAGGAGGTCGACCAAACTCCTAACAGAAGTGTACGCGCCAATTATTTATTTAATATTACAATATTTTTTTTTTATCGTTAGTTTCTAAGAAACTCATTTGAAAATGATATATCTCAACCATTATTATTAAAATTTTTTAATGAGTTATTTAAAATATCAAATGTGAGTTCGTCTTATTAGGTTGAGTACTCATTTGCCTTTAAATGCTTCGAGAAATGGAATTTATTTGGATTGCACAACCGCATCCGGCTCATATGGGTACCAGGATATAGGGGTATAACTGGAAATGAAGTAGCGGATGCATTGGCTATAGAAACCCGACAAGGAAGAGGTCACAGGACAACAACCCATCAAAAAAGGCTTAGAGATGAAGAATTAAGGTTACGAGGCATGAACCGGCACCAAACTGTGGGCTTATAGTTTGTACCAGCACCAGGTTAGTAGTCAGTAAAAGTGGGTGTGTTTTTCACTAAAAAATAATTAAGTAAATGGATATATTGGGTTGTGGTATAAGTTCAAAGCGGTTTTATATTTTTTTTTATTTCACAACGATTTGTTTGTTGTTGGGCAATGGGTTCATATTCGTTCGACAGAACTCTTACTGCTCTACAAAACTCTCTTTTATTTGTATTTTTGAGTTATTTAATTATTTTATTAGATTTTAAGCTTAGAAATGGAATAGCTAGGAGGCAAAAATCAACATTTTCGACATCCGAGAAATGGTATCTGTACATCAAAATGAAGCAAAGAAAGAATTGCGTGCCTCCAGGAGGTCCGTCAAAGCTAAGAGTCAAACCGGCTCTGCATCCAAAGAGGATCATCATATGCCTTTGGTGGGACTGGGAGGGCATGGTGCACTGGGAAACGCTTAAAAAGGGCCACGGTTAACAGGAATCCCTACATTGCCCAGTTAGATCGCGGGAATGAGGCTATTTGAGTGAGAAAACCTCATCGACATGGTCAAAGCCGAACTCCAAGAAGCTCGAATGGGAAGTCTTTCAGCACCCGCGCGTGTTCTCCGTACCTTGCATCGACCGATAACAAAGTAGCGTTACCTTTGATAACAAAATGGTCCTTAAAAACTGACTCAACAGCTTCTCTGACACTCAACAAATGCTTCTTCTCGAATGTGATGTCGAGAGAAACAAACGTGCGCTCGCCCCAATGCAGCTCCATCTTATGTTTATTGAGGGGCTGAACGGCATACCTCATTTTCATTCATGTTGGAGCTCTTGAAAAATGCCTCGTCCATCGATTTGTTTTCAGTGCGTATAATGAAGTTTCTGTGCTTTTTGGAGGCAAATGTACCGCTTTTAGCAATAAATTTGATTCGACCGCACAAACTAAATAATAGGGGCGTCAGTTATTAGAAAAATGTTTTTCTTAATTTTGGTGTTTCACTGAGATACGAACCTACGTTTTCTCTGTGAATTCCGAATGGTAGTCACGCACCAACCCATGCGGCCGCCCCCTGTGACATCTACCTATTCGAAAAATTGCATTTGGCTATGAAAGAGAAACGTTTTGCGTCCACAGAGACCTTCCAAAAGGCTTGTACCGACATCCTGAAAGACATTCCGGTCAATGACCTGAAACACTCTATCGAAAAGCCATTAGATCGCGGAAAACAGTGTATCCAGGCCAGCGGGGACTATTTTGAATAAATAACCTCGAAGTTATCAGAGCAAAGCTCCTATCGTTTCTATTTTAGCTCAGCTTGTTTATTTTGGACTTCACCTTGTAAATGCATAAGCGTCACATACCGCAAACTTGAGCTGCAACAATGCAAAATACATGCATATTATTAAAAAAAAAAAAAAAAATACAAAAACAGAAACCTGCACGATGCGCAATTGACCTTCACTTCGATGCCTTTGGCTTTCCTTCACTCCCATTTGTAATAACAGAGGAAATGAAGTAACTTTGCTATTACAAATAGTCACATGACACTGGGGTGACGAAAACAGTGATACAGAAGGCAACAACAAGCAAGTACAACAAAGGGCAACAAATGTATGTATTTAATAAGAATTGCAGTAGAAAATTAACAAAACAAAAAGCGAAGCGTGAATTATAGCGCGCTTTGAAAGCGAGGAGCGACGTAAGCGTAGAAAAACCCCTAAAACAAGCGCTGCCAAAGCATGAAATTTATGGCGCACATGTCATATGAGTTATATATGAGTTTGCGCATATGATAGATGACCGAGCGGAATAAACTTTTCAACGACAGCAACAGTAGTGACAGCAATAACACCAACACTTCTCAAGTGAAATAAAATATGAAAAATAAAGAGGAGGAAAAATAATGTTGTAATAAAACAGAACAAAGTAAAAGTGATTTTGCAGCTAAATTCACGCTGGCGGCAATAGCTGAAGTAGCAACAGCAACAGCCAGAGCGACAGCAAAGCTACGCAAATAGCAATGCCAGCTATGCAATCAGTGCCACGAACTACCGTTTCCACCAATCAACAGCGCCCAACATCAATGCCATGACATGCTTGGCCATCTTACCATTTCCTTTTGTGTTGCTAAAAATAACACAGTTATGTTCTAGAAGCCACTGCAACTGGCAAATGCAGCAAAGTGTTGCAAGTTGAGCTGCGGCGGGGTTGTGCAAAACATTTAGTGTGGCAACAATTACTACTTGTGAGCACAACGGCTAAAATGCAGGTGGAAGAAGAAGAAGCAAAGTATGCAAGTGCACGTCATCACCACGACGAAAGAACCTTCAGATTGAACTTATGAAGATTTACGATTACACACATACATACATATGTAATGCTCATGCATGCACACACATATATATATAAAAACACTATATAAGTAATGTATGAAGAAGCAAGCACACACAGCTGTATTCAGGGGTAGGTGAAGGAAACAATTTAAAAGTTTTAATTCTTTCATCGGTGTATAATTTTTGTTGGCTTTTGTTTCGCAGTTCTTTCTCCATTTGTCAGTCTTCAAGGTAAAAAAGAAAGTTTGGGGAAAGATAAGACGTTTAAAAGAAAGTAGAATTGGCGATGCACAAGGTGGCGCAAAATTATTCATTCAATTTTGGTTTTGAATAACTTTAGTACTAAAACAAGAAATATTTTTAGTAATGGAAATCTTCATTTTGACCTTTACGCGTTCCTTGGCTGGCATGTTTGTATACTAGAGCTCTTTCGTTCACAAGTGTCCAATAGTCAAATATGGTTGACGTACGATGCCATTTACATAAAGTATAAATCTTCCGTTAATTTGATTAATTTGCGCCACCTTGTATAAGAAAAGACAGCGGTTGCAAAAATGGGACATGCGGTGATAAATCCTTGCACTTTCGTTGCAAAACCGTAAAACAAACATCATGAGCTCATTTTGATAGGAAAATGAGCTTACAGAAACTTTTTATCGTTACAACTCTAGAATGGGTGCTTAAATAGTTGGTGAGGTGAAAGTGTAAGTGAATAAGTGATAACAAATTTTATGAATGGAAAAACCGCCATAACTTTTGAATGGATGGGGAAAAAATTTTTTGTAGAAAAAAAGTAGAAAAACTCTTTGTAAAGTTAAATCTTTTGAATGGCTGGTGAAAAAATTTGGTTGGATACTTTTTTATATTTTTTAATACAGAAGCTTTTATAGTGCGTTAAAAAACCACCGCATAGGAATCTATTTACATTTGATAATTTTTCAAATTTAATTTTCATCATTTGAAAGTAGTTCTACAAAAACCCATATCAATTCAAGCCTCAAGCTTTAACAAATTTTTATATTGTAATTACAAATTAGAAATTTTTTAATATGATTTTTTTGAATAGTTTCGAGCGTGCAGTTTTGTAGTCAATCTTCTGTGGTTACACACATTTTTAGTAGAAGAAGCCGCGTAAATTAAAAAAAAAAATTTATAATTTTAATAATTTAATGTAGTTCATTTTCCTACAAAAGAAGCTGAAGGACCGCGTTGATTTTAGAAATATTTCTATATAATTTTCAATAATTTAGTGTAGCTCAATTTCCTACAAAAAACCATATAAGTCCAGGCCTCAAATAGTAAAAAATCTTCATAAAAATTGTAAATTTTTTAATCAGACTTTTTTTGAACTCAGTTTCATAATCATTTGTTCTGCGCTAACACAAAAAAGCACGTTGATTTAATTTTTACAACGAAAACCCATATCAATCCAAATTTTAAATTTTTAAAACCAATTTTCATCAACACTCCAAAGTTTTTACTTAATTAAATTATTTCTTTAATTGCGGTAGCGCAAATTTTTGATAAAAAAATAAATTTCTTATCTGTTTTTTTTTAGTTTCGAACATCAACTTTTATAGTAAATTGTCTTATGGGTACACAAATTTTAGGTAGCTAAAAGGTCGCGTTAATTTTTTAATTTTTTTTCCTATATGACTTTAATAATTTAATTTAGTTCGTTTTCCCACAAGAGGTCAAATAAATTTTCGTAAAAATTGAAAAATGTTTAATCGATTTTTTTTAATTAATACTTTTTAGTAGCTAAAAAGTCGCGTTGATTTTTTATATTTTTTTCTATATAATTCAAACAAAACAAAAACCATAAAAATCCAAATTTAAAACTTTTCCAACCAATTTTCAGCAATTTTTTTAATTAATTCAATTATTTTATTTTATTGTGGTAGCCAAATTATATATTTATCATAAAAACTTAAAATTTTTTAGTAAGATTTTTTTTTTAATTTCGAGCATCAAGTTTTATAGTAAATTGCCTTATGGGGACACAAATTTTAAGTACAGGTCCCGTTAATTCGTTAATTCAAATTTTTTTCTATATAATTGTAATAATTTAATGTAGTTCGTTTTTATACAAAAAATCATACAAATTTTGATATAGGTTTAAAATTTTTAATCAGATTTCTTTAATTAATAAATTTTTAGTAGCTAAAATTTTTTTATATAATTTTAAAAACGTTAAGCCATATAAATCCAAATTTTAAACTTATGAAACCAATTTTCATCTATAGTTCAAATTTTTTATTTAATTCAATTAGTTTTTTTTAATTTATATTTTAATTTTATATTTTTATTTTTCATAAAGATTTGAATTTTTTAATGAGATTTTTTTTTTAAATTTCGAGCATGAAGTATATTGTACCTTGTATTGAGGGAACACACATTTTAAATAGCTAAGCTTAAAAAAATGTTTCAATATAATTTTAAAAATTTAATGCAGTTAATTTTGCTACAAAAAATCATACATAGCCTAGTCACAAGCTTGAACAAATTTTCATACAAATTTAAAGTTTTTTAATCAGATTTTCTTTTTAAATGAGGTTGTTTTCTATTTTTGCAATTTTTTCTTTTTGACTATAAATTGTATTATGGTAACACAAACATTAAGTATCTAAAAAGCCGCGGTAGCCGAATGAGTTGGTGCGTGACTACCATTCGGAATTCACAGAGAGAACGTCGTGCATTTCTGCCATGAAAAAGCTCCTCATAAAAATATCTGCCGCTCGGAGTCGGCGTGAAACTGTAGGTCCCTCCATAGGTGGAACAACATCAAGACGCACACCCCAAATCGGAGGAGGAGTTCGGCCAAACACCCAAAAAGGGTGTACACGCCAATTATATATATATATGAAAAGGCGCGTGAATTTTTGAATTTTTTTTCTATTTAAGGGGTTATATACCTTGTGTTTTTCAAAAAAATCAAAATAAATTTTATTTCTTTATCGTAAAGAACAATCCCTTGAGAACATTTTCCAAAAATTTCATAGAGATCTGAGCAATAGATCGAAAGTTACAGCGTTTTAAATTGTGCGTCGTCACGTCCTGAGCGTACGGCCTCATGCGGCGCTTGAAACTTTAAACGCGATTATCTCAAAAACGTGTTTTTCCAAAAATGCTTTTGCGGTGGACGCGATTGCAAAAAAAGTATTCAACCGATTTTTATAATTTTTTTTTTAAATTGTTCGTAATTGATGTCGCCTCTTAGTGAACGATCAACTTTTTATGTATAAATTTTTATTTTGCAGATATGAATTTTTTAATGCCAATTTTAGGACTGTAGAAGCGGAGTTTTTTAAAAACATGTTCCTATTTTCACAAAAATCAAAATATTTAATATATTGATCGTTCACTAAGAAGATATAACCCTATACTAATGAAATCTTTTCGATTTTTTGATTTCAGTTGACTTGGTGGACTTGAATCGCGTCCACCGCAAGCCTCTTCCAAAAAAATGATCTTGGGGGAAAACGCCATAACTCCGCCATTTTTAAATATTTTTACACAAACAAAGCCTTTTTTTTTCTTTAAACATTGTAATATCCAATAATAAAAACTTTTATACAATAAAATTATTGCTACATATCTTTAAAAAAAACCCAACTTTCGCTAATTTCACCGGACCACAAGGTATATAACCCCTTAAGTTTAGCAACTAAAAACCATATAAATCCAAATTTCAAACCAAAATAAATTTTCGAATTGTGGTAGCGCAAATTTTCAGTACAATAGCTAAAAAAACGCTTTGTTTAAAAAAAAAAAATTTGTTTCTTCGCAGTTTTTGAAGTTGCTCTATAGAATAAATATTAGCAATATTTTTTGTTTTTATCGAAGATATAAAAATTGGTTTTTCGCGTACCTACAGAATTGTAACCCAAAATATTTTTCTGCACGGAATTTTAATACCTACAATTATAATTCTTATTATTTTGTCTTTACAGAATTTTGAGAAACAGACTTAGAAGTTTTTTGTTTAACATCTTTTCCACAATTTTTACCCAAAAGAGTATTCTAATGCGGAATTTAAGACCTCTCCGAAAAAGTTCTTTGAAAATAAAATAAGCAAGCACTTATTCTGGACAACAAAACTTCATATTTATTATCCCCTCGTACTCAACCCTTTTACTATTCTCTCTTTAGCACCGTAGGCCTAAGTAGCTAGTGTGCTCTATCAATTGGTGTTATATTTCATATTGCTCTAATAAATAATAATAATAATAATAATATTCTCTCTTTGCACAATTCCATATGCGAGAGTCCATGCAAGTGAGAACATTTTTCACTGCTATTCACCTTGTAACTGGGTTAAAGCATCTCACTACATCTTACTTTGCTGGAGTATGCTCTGAGTAGCAACCAAACACGTGGGTACTAAAGAGAGGAGGTGGACGCAGGTGGACGCTGGAGAAGCAGAGCATCAATTGCTGAGTAGCAGCAGCAATTGAAGAGCTGCATTTTGTGTCGATATTGGCTTCGTATGATTCGTCATCGAGTTTCAAAGTAATGCTGCACAGTAAGCACTACCAGGAGGATCTCATCTGCCAATAAGCGACATGCGTTTTCCAAGAGTTAAGTTTAGCCACATATGCTATACAAGGTGGCGCCAAATTATTTACCCTATCAGAAGAGTTGTAATATTTGTGAAAGGCGTCGCACGGCAATTATATTTAGCACTTGTGAATTACACAGCTGCAGTATACAAACAGACAAGCAATGTAGCGCCTAAGGGTCAAAATAAAGATTTCCATTATTCAAAATAATTTGGAAAAAAAGTTATTCAAAATACACAAAAAAAAATAACAAAAAAAAAAAAATTTTTTTAATTTTGCGCCACATATTTAAATTAACTTTGGATTATAATTTTTGTTTATTATTCTATGCTTTCGTGTCCTGCTGTAGCATGTGCCTTAATGGTTTCACAGATGCTCAGTTTGGTCAGTATTCACCCATTTAAGTTTTATAAATCGCAAAGCCATATGTGGTGAGGCTGGTATCTTATAATAATAACAATAATTGGAGCTAATACCCTTGATTGAATTAATTAGGGCCAGTTCCTCCCTCTATTTGTGGTGTGCGCCTTGATGTTTTTATCAAAAATTGTGGGACTTATAGTTTTATGCCATCTCCAAACCGCAGACGGTTTTTTACGCGAAGCTTTTCCATGGTAGAAATACACGCGGAGGTGTGCCATTGCCTGCCGATGAGCGACCGCTATTAAAAAAGTTCTCTCTTTCATTTGATATTTCATAGCATCATAGGATTTCCTACCGAATGGTAGTCACACACCAACTCATTCTGCTTCGGCGGCCGTCTGTTGCTTGCATGGGAAAAGGTAGAGAGAGCTTGCGCTCAAATTTCGAATATACGCCTTGATCTTGTCTCCTGAATAAATAGAGAGCTCAGCAGTTTTATGCGACCTCCGAATGGTGAAGGGTTTTCGTTGTTTTTTTTTTTTTTTTTTTTTTTCGTTTTGAAGCATTTTCGTGGCAGAACAACAGTTAAATATATTCGTACCCGCGAGGACAAGCGCAAGACTATTTAAATGAAATTTTTTCACTAGTGGATGATTGATGAACGAACTCAGAAACTATGGCCTATGCGGCGGTCTTTCATTTCTAGCTACTTTTACTTTCTGTACCATTTTCAAGCTCTTCTCCGATATGTTTAATTTTTGTTTATAGGAAATTCTACATCTAGCGCTATGGTGCTTGTGCTTCTTCACTTTCTTCTCGCAGCTTTTTATTATTAATTTTCATTCTGTGGTTACCTTTTTCAGCATTAACTCATATATTTGAACTATTTATTGTGGTTTCTCTCTCATTTCTGCTCTTTATTAATCAGTGGCTACTCGCTTTAATTTCTCCAAATCGGATTTTGCTTAAAACTTTGTATTTGCTTTTTCTTTTCCACTTTTATTATAAATTGTTTCAATATCGCTTCATAATATCTTGTTTCGTTTTTCCTTTTCTAGCATTTTTACTCTGATTTTAGTTTATACTTTTTCCTCTATTTGCTTTGCATAGCTCGCATCTATCCGCAAGTCACTAACCATTGGAAGTCGCGCGCAGTTGAAAGTTTTTGAAAATCCTTGAAGTGCGGCAACTGAAAGTGGTATGTAAAGTTGTATTTGTTGTAATGTTTGCTCTATTCCAACAAGTGTAAGAGTGAAGGCAACATTCAGCACTTTGTTGGTACTTTACTTTGAGTTTTCAAAAAAAAACAAAAACAAAAAAAAAACAACTAAAAAAAGAAAAAGTGTTTATGTGCAATGCGGCGCCAGCAAAGACAATAAACTTCTTATCTGCATGAGATGTACATAGAAAACAAAGTTCGAATAATGAATTAAAATCGGCGTTGAGCGTAGAAAAACAGCCAAAGTACTGAAGTAATTAAGTTAATTGCGTGAACTGAGAAAGATTTAGCAGAGGAAGGAAAAATTAGAAGGGAAAACTTTAATGAGAAAATCCACTACCCTCAAAAAGTGGAATATATCAAATAGGGGAATATATTTACTTTATTTTTTAGAGCTACTCGTACATATAGTTTGTATGCACAAATGACTGAGAGCAATGTGAAATACTTAATTGTGGAAAAGAGAATTTCTTGTAGTTTTTAACTCGTTTCTAGTAGCAGATGACAACTTCGAAATTCGATAGCGAGGAGCAGATAAAATTAATATTCTTGATAAAATTAATGTCTCAATTTCTGTAACAAAAGAAAGAGTTCCCTCAGCAATGCACAAGCGGGAGAATTTTGCTAGCTGCCAACGTGCCACGTTTTTTATTACTTCAAAAAAGTATTTATAAAAGAAGAGTTTGTGCAATACCAAAGCCCGCCGTAAATGAATAGATCGCACATTAGTTGTGTGAGCTAAGACGCCTTTGCACTGCCACTGTAAAGATACTGAAAGAGTGCACGACTCTGATAGAATCCCAAACAAAGAGGAAACACAAACACCTGTTTCGTGCCGAAGCCACGTTTAAGGGGTTACATGGGTTTTGTGGGTTCAATAAATCAATTTTTGCCCGCTTAATAATTTCTACAATATCTCAAGAATATTATTTTAAATTTTCAAGTCGGTCCGAATAATAGTTTCAGAGATACAGCCTTTAGAGGGTGTGCGTTCCAAGCCATTTTTATTGTTACGCAAAACTTTAAACGCGACGTCTCGGAACCGTGTTTTCAAAGTCGGTTGTCAAACGTTCTCGAAAACTATTCAACCGATCTTGTTGAAATTTTACAAGCTTGGAAACAACAATTTACTCGAGCTTGGAAACATGATTTATTTTTTTTTTTCAATTAGAACTATTTTAAAAAAATAAAATGTCAAGCAAATTCGACCGAAATTTTCATTTTTTGGAAAATACTTTTTTTTCTTTCCTTCGTTCAAGTACGAGTTTATGGTCTTAACTGAAACACTTATTTTTGTTTTTTTATTTTTGATGATCCTGTGAGGAGTTATGCTGACAACGCGGACGCACCTTTTTTTCGAGGGGTCACCGGAAATGACATCACAATGGAGGAGTGTTAATTCTTTTTTTTTGAAAATTTCTGAAATTATTCTTTAAATATGTATCTACAAGACAGAAAAATGTTTGAATTAAATAAACAATTTTTTACATAGAAAAAAATATTGTAAATAGGCCTTTTTTTACCCGACGAAACCCACGTAACCCCTTAATAGTACGTTATGTCAGAACTTGGTATACCTGATAAAGAATTTTTGATTATTTACAATTGTGTTGAGATTTGGTTAATTTTTACTATACCATTCATGGAATTTCTATGATTTAGTATTCAAGAACGAAATGTAGGCTACTAAATTCTTACAGATAATATTCTTCATAAAACCTAATATTTAAATTTCTAAAACTATTTAAAGGTCAAGTCGAATGATTTGCTCCGTTGCATGAAACAACAAAATGCTAGGAATGCTTTTTTCTAATAACGGTCGCCTTCGCCAGGCACTGGCAAGGCTCCAAGTGTATTTCTGCCATGAAAAAGTTCCTCATAAAAAACCATCGGCCATTCGGAGTCAACTTACAACTTTAAGCCCCTGGATTTGCGGAACATCTTCAAGACGAACGCCACAAATAGGAGGCGGAGCTCTTTTTTTTGGAAATGTTAGTTCAAGGGTCCGATAAATTCATCAAACAAATTTTAACAAATACTGACAGTTAAAAATGGCTGTTTCATAAAATTTTGAGCTTAGGGTTTTTTATTTAGTGCTGTCTACTTCCTATCTACAAAAAATAAAACTTGTTTTGAATGGATTTTATTCCGCAAAAAAAAAATTTTAAATAAGTAACTAAAGCAAGAGGAGTTAGTGCGTTGAAAGTTTCGTCCCTAGCTGACTTCCATTGAAAGCTTGGTGACATTCGTTTCAGTGGGAGCGAAGTTATTGCGTCTAAAGTGCCAGTAGGTTTGCGTGATCGGTACAAAAATGAGTTTCGAACAAAGAGCTAATATGAAATTTTGTTTTAAAATCGGTTACCGAAACATTTGAATTGAGGAAAAAAGTTTATGATAATTATTGTCTATCTAGTGCCAGAGTTCATAAGTGGTTTACACGTTTCAGAGTTGGTTGTGAGGACACAACTGACAAATGAACATACGGCCCGCTTCAAATCAGTAATCACCGAAAACTCCATCAAAATTGTTCGTAAATTTATCAGAAATGAACCGAAATTATCGTTGAAATTCATGGAATGGGAGTTGAATATCTCAAAAACATCGATTTATTGCATTTCAACTGATCATTTGGGCTTACGAAAGGTCTGTGCACGTTTCATTCCGCAAGTTAACTGAGGACCAAAAATTGCTTAGAATTCAACATTCGAAAGACCTCATTTAAGAGGAGAGAAAATATGATAAAAGATGAGAACTTCCTTTACAACATTGCAGCTGGTGATGAAACGCAGTGTTTCCAACATGAACCTGAAACTAAGCGTCAAAGTGCCGAATGGAAGGCCATAGACGAGCCAACACCCAAAAAATCGCATTTGGAGAAATCAAAAATCAAGTCGATGCTCATTTGGTTTTACGATTCTAAGGAGTTCTAGCCAATGGGCCATATCGTTAATGGAAGGTTCTATCTTGACGTTTTGAAGTCTTTGTTGTATCGCATTCGTCGAATTGCAGATGCAAAATCTTATCGATCCACTCTTATGACTGATTTTTGGCCTAGAAATCGCATCTCAGCTATCAATCATTCATCGTTTTCACCTGATATGGCTCCCTGTGACTTATACCTATTCGAAAAATTGCATTTGGCTATGAAAGGAAAACGGTCGAGCGCCTCTTCCAATTTGTGGGGTCCGTCTTTGTGTTTGGTGTTATTCCACAAATGGAGGCATCTACAATTTTAAGTAGACTCCAAACGATAAGTAGCTTTTTTTTTGTATGAGACAGACATTTTTTTCGTGGCCGAAATACACCCGGATGTTTGCCTTTGCCTGCCGAAAATCAATTGCTATTAGAAAAGAATTTTTCTTCATTTTGGTGTTTGACGGAGATTCGAAACTACACCTTCTCTACCCATTCGGCTAAGGCTTTACTCAAAAATGAAAGTAAGACCCTTTTATTCAAAAAATGAAAAAAAAATCATTCAGATAGAGCTGCAAATTCATTGAGAAATCTATTCAATTGGCATTCAAAACAGGCCTGAATATCAATGATTCGTGCAAGAAAACATTCTGGGGCCATACATGCAGACAAGTTGTACACACATACATGGCATCATATGCTATATATTTATGTAAATACAAGTGTACAAAACATAATAAATTGACTCGTATGGTAGGCGGCGTGCCAAAAATTTTAGAGAGCGCAGTTGCATCCAAAATCAAAAAAAAAAAAATGTTTTTTTCGCAGCCAATGAAGCGATTGGTATTCGCATGGCAAGTGAAAGGAGGAAATAAACTCGAATTAACTGTAATTTGTAAATGTGAAAAGGCGCATATATATACATGTGTATATACAAGGTGGCATAAAGTTAAGCATCAATATTTGGTTTTGAATAATTTTTTGCTAAATACAAAAAAAAATGAAATTGAGGGTTGAAAATCTTTATTATAACCTTTACGCGCTCCATTGCTTGTCTGTTTGTATACTGCAGCTGTTTTGTTCACAAATATCAAATATAATTGACAGAATTCCGATAGAGTGATTAATTTTGCGCCACCTTGTATACGAAATATGCACTGAAACAAGTATTTGCATGCCTGCCTCGCAGAAAAAATGCTGAACCAAATAAATTTCCTGCTCACTGGTGCTATTTTGACACATACCAACTAGTCCGGAAGTAGTTACCCACTCATAACATTACACGATAAAATTAATTTTTTTTCTAGAACAACAAGGCAATAAATCTGGCTATGAAATCTGATAGAGAGGACAAAAAAATATATATACCTGTATCGACGATTTGAAAATTGATTGATTTTTTTGAACGGTAGTCACGATTTCACTCCTTTGCTAATTTGTATGGTAAATCGGCATAGGAAACTATGTTTTGCTTACATTTTCGATATATGACATGTTCGTGCATGCACAAAAAATAAATACAAATATTTTTGTGGTCCACTTTAACCCTCTAACACCTCAAGAGATGGGTATTTTTGTCTCTTTATCGGAAAAAAGCAAAACAGTACTCATGATAGAGGAAAAAAACGGGTTAAAATGTACCAAAAAAATACTTCCAATACAATTTTACTATAAGTCTCTTAATACACCAAAGCAAAAAAATCAATTTAAATGCCGGAAATGAGTTAAAACGGAGATATTTGTACCTTAGCTTTCGCACGTTTTTACGGTTGATCGACAAAGCAAGGATACACATTTTCCTTACATTTTAGATAAATAATGCTTTCAGCGGTTATGTGCAAAAAATAACGGGACATATTTTTGTGGAATATTTTAACTCTCCAACTCCTCAAACGATGGGTCTTTTTTGTCTGCTTTGCGGAAAAAAGCACAAAATATTAATGTTAGAAGGACATAACGGGTTAAAATGTACCAGAAAAATATTTAAGATAAAATTTTAATATACTATACATCTCTTAAGAAACCAAATTACATAAAACAACTTCAATGCCAGAAATAAGTCAAAACGGTAAGTGAAAAAATAAGTAGAATTTCACCCTAACGAAATTAACCCCTTAAACTGAAATCAGAGTTATTTATTTTGTTTCAAATTAGTACTAATTCGAAACTATCGTAAATGACTGTGAATGGATTACATAAAAAGGATAAATAAGCAACCAAAGATATGCTAAGCAAAATTTACCAGTGCCTTAAATCACAAAGGAATGGGAATTTATCCGAATTCACCACATGAGCGTCAGTAGTGTTTTCATGTGAACCCCCACATGGCGCAACAAACAACCGAATAGCTGCATAAGTACAAATATCTAACTAGCAAATTGCATTGTTGACTGTGACATTCGATGTTCAACGACGTTTGCTCGAGGGTGAGAGAAATTCCTTTGCCAATTAAAAAAAAATAAAAAAAAACAGAAAAACCAAAAAGTGAAATAACTTTGGTTGCAAGCGATCTCGTTTTGCAAATTTGGTGCACATAGGAAGTACATACATTGTATCTACATAAGTCTACATAAGCATATGAATGTATACGTATTTGCACATTTGCCCATTAGCACACTTGCACAATCGCATTCGTTTGTTTGCTTGCCTCAACTAATGACACATGGCTAACGACACAGTGAATTTGTTGGCACACGTTGATGCTCGCTAGGCTGCTAAAATAAAATCAAAAAGTTGCCAAATATTTTAACATATTCTGATTTCATAAACATACATACTCGCATCTACATATGTATAAATATTTAGGCTTATATAGTTGCTAACCCAGTAGATACTAAGTAGTGGCCAGACTTTTGCAGTGAAATACTTACCAGTTATACCATTGTGCAGGATCCGGCACTCGAAGCGCACGGGCATCAGTTGTCTGTTAGTTGCCTAATGACAGTTCAGAGTATTGTTTACAAGCACGCGGAAGCATTTTGCCGGGAGTAAATTGGAAAAAAGAAAATCAGTAATGGATTTCAAACCTGATTGCATTATAATTGGCTGGAAAATCACAACCAGCGATTGTTCGAGCACTTTAAAGTAAAAAACGTTCTTGTATATCGCACTCGTTACAATGATACTGGTAGCATCCCGAGACGTCATGGAGGTGGTCATCAAAAGACTGCAACGTCACGTGAAATCGTTCAGAAAGTGAAGAAACGACTTAAGCGAAATCCCCGACGAAGTGCCCATCGTTTCCGCGACAGTCGGTTCTACGTTACCGAAACGACCCGGATTTATATCCGGCCACGGACTGTCACTCCAGCAGCATTCCCCGTATGTAGGTAGGGGGAATGTTTATGCTGCTACAACAACAGCAACGAAGTGCCCATCAAATGGCGAAAGAACTGGAAATATCTGATATTCCGCCGCATACTGAAAAATGATCTCAAAATAGGCCTTACAAGATCCAAAAGGTGCATGATCTCACACCAAAGCAGCAAACCAGCAACAAGTCAGACTTGAGAAAGCGCAAGAATTGCTTCGCTTGGCCGAAAGCGGTAAATTTTCGAACATTGTGTTTTCTGACGAAAAACATTTTCAAACTGAGCAATTCGTAGACCTCCAAAACGATATGGTATATTTTTCCGACCGTTTATACGAGAATTTGGGTCATCGATTGGTCACCAGGAGGCAGCACCCGCCACACGCAAGGGTTTGGGCAGCTGTAGCCGCAGATGGCGCAGATGGAGCCTGGCGTCAAGTTAAATGCGAAATATTATCGGGAAAGTATTCTGGATGTTGCTACGAAGCCGCGGGCAGACAAATGTTTCGGTGGCAGAGCATGGACGTGTCAACAGGACTCGACACCATCTCACAAAGCTCGAGTGAATCAAGAGTGGCTAAAAAACAACATTCCGAACTTCATAACGCCCACTTAATGGCTCTAAAATTCACCAGACGCGAATTCGATGGACTTCTCTTTCAGCCATTTTGAACAGTAAGGTACGAACTGAGAGATTCACATTCAAGTTTCGAGGCGCTGAAAAAAGCCATTGTCCGCGAGTGGGCCAAAATACCTGCAAGTCAAATTCGTGCAGCTTACGATTCGTTTCTGGACCATATCAAGGCCATAGTCAAGGCAAAAGTTGGTCATATCGAGCAGAAGTAAATTTATTCTTAATTTTGTGTTATTTTCATACATTTTTTACTTTCAATTGAATAAAAGTAATTTTCCAAACTAAATTGTTGATCTTTCTAACTGGTTACACTTCGAGTATCGGATCCTGCATAAGGAGAGTGAATCCTCTAGGACAGAGTTTAGTACATGCGGCTGGCGAGTCATCTGCGACTCTTTGGATGTGAAGCTGCTTGCACGCAAATTTTATTTGTTTTATAAAAAAAAAAATATTTAAAAGTCGTTCTGAATGGGTTAGCAAGGACAAGGCGCCGATTCTATCGCTCAGCCACTTGCCCTCGAATACTGTAAAGAATTGGATACTCAGTATTCCGACCTCCTTCTTCACAACAAAGTGCGATGACTTTCTAAAAGTAAGGTGTAGAAACGTTTCGCTTAGCGCTTGAATGAAATAAATCAATTTCTAAATGGAAAAGGAATTAATCCTCCAGTACTAGAGCAGGACAAATGGTTGCCAAGATTTTACTTTATGCTGGGCATCACAGCGAAATTAAACGAGTTGAATCTAAAACTTCAAGAAAAGGGAAACCCAGCCTATGTTTTGATAGAAGAATTAGTAGGTTTTGAAGAAGAATTAATTCTTTTGGCAGAAGATATTCAGAGTGGCAAATTACTTCACTTCCTATTTCTAAAGCAATAACGCGATAAAGCCAGGGTAACTTCAGCACAGTCATAGAAAAAACATAGAGATGCGTTTGCTGACAGATATGAGCAATTCAAAACCAACACAACCACCTAGCATTCATAGCCAAATCTCTCAAAACAAATAGGAATGTTCTTTTCCTTCTAATTTCCTGCTCAAAAAATTATTTGCCCTTGGAGCCAAAATACGCTTCGATATCCCTTTTTATATTGTAGCTTCTTTTGAGGAGTAGTTCTTCTTATATGGGATTGAAGTCCACGGAAGAGGTGATAATCACAAGGTGCAATATACGGAGAGTATGGTGGATGCGGCACTAGCTCCCATCCGAGCTTGTTCAGCTTGCCTAATGTTTGCCTCGCGGTATGAGGTCTTGCGTTGTCGTGGTGAAACAAAACTTTGCGCCTATTCACTAAAGACGGTCGAATTTTTTTAAGTGCCCCATTTAGGTTTGATAGCTCATCGGAATAATAATCAGCAGTTATCGCCTGGTTTGGTTCCAGAAGTTCATAATAAACAATACCGGTCATATCCCACCAAATAGACAGGAGAATCTTCTTGGGGTGAAGGCCATCTCTAGAGGTCGTTTCTGTTGCTTCATCTTTATCTAACCATTGGCGTTTGCGAACACGATTATTGTAAAGGACGCATTTTTTATCACCAGTAACGATACAGTTCAAAAAACTTTAACTTTCAAGCCGTTGTAGCAGCTGAGAACACACATTCAGCCTTCAGCAGATAGCTGGCGACGGAAAGTCTATGCGGAACCCATTTTGCCAGGTTTGAAATATATCCCAACTGAGTAAGGCGTCGCAATTAAAGGATTCAGGACGACCAGCACTCGGATCATCCTCCACGTCGCAGTTACCACTTCGGAATTTTTAAAACCACTTTTGCGCAGTCCTTACACTCACGGTATCCTCTCCGTGAACAGTGTTTATTTCTGCAACAGCAGTTGTTGCATTTTTACCACTGTTATAAAAAAAATACAAAATATGCCTCTTATACGCGTTCGAAGATTCCATTTTACTTTTTAACAACACTGCTTCTATCTGCGATTAAAATCACTTGTTGACTGCTCAATATATCAAAGAAAATATAAATAATTCCGTTAATTTCCGCGGAAGAATATGCACAAAGTAGTATTTTATATGGAAAAATACATAAAACCGTGAGAAACTTCAGCGCTAAGAGAAGAAGAGAAGATTATTCGTTTGATGTTTTCGCATTTCTTTAATGTCTGTACACATTATTTTTAAAGAAAAAAGCTGCTTATGCATTTAAAGATAACTAATTGTAGTCATAGCAGCGATTTCTGTAAGAACTCTTTGTATGCTGATTTCAGATTTACTCTCAGGGACTGATTCTGACATTTGTTGTGGCGGAGAGATGTTTGCACTAAAATTTGTTAATGCGGCTTTCTCGAAAACTAGACTATGCTACATGGGTGCATTCTGCTTTGAAAGGCTAGAAGCTATTCCTGAACTGGAACTTGAGCGACTCCTAAAATTTGCGAACAGTACGCGCATCGTGAGTGATGTATATTTTTGCTAAGTAGAACTCTGATCTAGTATCACTATGGACCAAAATGGACTCTTCGCGGCCAGCCAGTATAACAAATGTAAAGGGTGGTTAAGTTTCAAGGGCCGGTATTGATTTTAAATAAAATAAACTTTTTTTTTAAAATTATCATTATTTCTCTTTATTATGATAATATTGGTATGACTCAATTACGTATGTAACAAAATATCGGCCAAATGACTGCCGTGGCTTCGGCGGCACACCTCCATCCGATGGTCCAAATTTTCGATGACGCTGAGGATAATTGAGGTTCTATGCCGTAAATGTGCCGAATTATATCATCCTTTAGCTCTTGAATTGTTGATGGCTGATCGACGTATACCTTTTCTTTCAAATAAACTGAAGGAAAGAAGTCAAACGGTGTCAAATCACATGATCTTGGCGGCCAATTGACATCGCCGCCACGTAAGATTATTCGGCCATCAAATATTTCGCGCAAAACAGCCATTGTTTCGTTAGCTGTGTGACAAGTGGCGCCGTCCTGTTGAAACCACATATCATCCACATCCATATCTTCCAATTCGGGCCATAAAAAATTCGTTATCATCTCACGATAGCGAACACTATTCACAGTAACTGCCTGACCGGCCTCATTTTGGAAAAAATGCGGCCCAATGATGCCGCTGGCCCATAAACCGCACCAGACAGTCACTCTTTGTGGGTGCATTGGTTTTTAGGAAACCACTCTTGGATTATCTTTCGCCCAAATGCGGCAATTCTGGTTATTTGGCGAATCCATTGAGGTAAAAATGTGCCTCATCACTAAAGATGATTTCCTTCGAAATTCGAACGCCCGTTTTTATAATAAGCCTAAATAACTTCAACGCGTTGCCGATTATGTGTCTTTCCATGGTTCAAATTGAGTTAGTCTGAAATTGAAATTTTTTTAATAAAATGCAGAAAAATACTTGACGTTTAGGTGTGGTTCACATTCGACATCGGCCCTTTTTAATAAATTATTTAACAAATAATTACTTAGCAGCGCTGGAAACAATTTGGCTGTGCCTAAATTAAATTTAGATTGATATGATAATTTATAAGTGATTGATATTATATTCGTCTCAGTATATCAGTCTCTCTCAGAAATTTGTATAGTTTATCAATATTTCTACTGATAGTTTCTTTGAGAAGCCCGAGATAGCCGATTGCGCCAATGATATTCGCGTCAGAATGTGTCGATCTTTTGACATGCTACCAATCGATGCATACGCGTCGAAAAATGGGCATTTGCTAGGGGAGGCACGGAGAAGGACATGCCCATGTGATAAAATGGTGTGTCCGAAGCATAGGAAAGTCAGGGGAGAAATTGAGTTTTGTTCTGATGGACCAATCGGCAACAAGCTGTAGGACCTTTCCTTAACCGCTTGTCGCACTTTAACGAACCTAACTCGTGATGAAAATTTTGACCCAAACAGGAATATGACGAGTCAGGCTCGTGAATAGATCGTAATGTAATGAATCGATATAATGAATCGATTTGAAATCTATACTAATATTATAAAGAGTAAAACTTTGTTTGTTTGTTTGTTTGTTTGTAACGAATAGGCTCAAAAACTACTGGACCGATTTTAAAAATTCTTTCACCACTAGAAAACTACATTATCCAAGAGTAACATGGATTACATTTTATTTTGGAAAAAAATAGGGTTCCGTAAGATATTTGGATTTTTCGGACACAAACTGAAAAAAATCTTATATATAAAATAAAGTCAACTTTTTGTGTGTGTTCGCTAACCGGCCGTGTCTGCACCGAATTAAACCAAACTTACACACATTGTTAAGAAGGTATTGAAGATGGTTTCCGTATAGTTTGGATACCTATTGGTGGATAGGGCTCGAGATATAGGTCAAAACGTGGACCCGGGTAACCTTCGGATGTGTATGTACAATATGGGTATCAAATTGAAGCTGTTGGTGAATGCTTTAGTACAGAGTATTTTTCATGCCGCTCCGTGACTGGGGTATCGAGATATAGGTCAAAACGTGGACCCGGGTAACCTTTGGTTGTGTATGTACAATATGGGTATCAAATGAAATCTGTTGATAACTGCTTTAATACGGGGTAATTTTCATACCTACTGATGACTAGGGTCTCGAAATATATGCCAAAACGTGGACCCGCCGTGTCTTTGCACCGAATTAAACCAAACTTACGCACATGGTTAAGTAAGTATTGAAAATGGGTTTCGTAAAGTTTGGTTGTAATTCGGAGCACTGGCAACGGGTACAGCGTAATTTTGAACCAGCCATAATGTCGCTTACTTTTTTAACGCTTGGGGCGGAACTGAACTGTCAAATTGACAGTATGAGTTACAATGTGTCAATATTTCTTTCTGATTTGGACGCCATAAGGGAAAAACGTAAGTGCAACATGTAAAAATTGTTTGAGAATTTTTTTGGAGTGGATTTTGGAACAGTGAATAATTTCTTACGAAATTTGAGAATTTAATGTGAAATCCGAATGAAATAATGTGTTCGTGAAAAAAAAATTTTTTTCGTTTTTTTTTTGAAAAATATAAATGGATAATGGTTAAAAAAGCTCCAATGCTTAATAAAACATATAAATTGAAACGAAAAATTCATGGATGATCAGGAAAAAAGACGATTGTTTATTCATATGCGTTGATTTGAAATTTAAAAACAATCTTCTTTTTTCCTGATTTTCAATTTATATTTTATATTTACTCAAAAACAAATAGAAAAACAAAAAATATTGTTTATGCCAAAGCGCTTGAATAAAGAATAAAGAAATAAATAATATGAAAATCATATATTTTCTGTTCTAAACCATATCTATTCTATTTTAGTGTGCCCAGCGAAGGGGGCCGGGTTTGCTAGTAAGTAATAAATACAAAAGGTATTAGTTCATTTCCACAACATCAGTATTGTGCAAAGTGTCTATGTCACAGGCATTTACATTTCGGCTCGTATTGTGACCTTTCTCGCGCATCAGTCCGATCTGTTTACCACGCGTTGACGCCTAGCACTTGGGCCCGAGCTTCGTCGATCTAAATGACATGGCAAGGGGTTAAGCACGGAACATATGGGGTATAGTATATGATGCCTACGCATATCTACATTTCTACCATTTTCTTACTGCAGAAGCGGTACTGTGTGACGTTTTGCAGTCATCAGTGTATATAAGACTCCATACGCTGCTGCTGTAAAATTATTTTTGCTTCTAAAATATTGCATTAAATTTCGCTTTTAGAGTAGTTGCCTTTGGTAGTTGCAATGCTTTTATCAATGGTTAAACTGACTGGAAAGAGTTCCGAAATTTTTTCTCCGTTTTGTTTTGCTTTCTCTTGACTTTTAGTGCCCCTAATTGCTAACAAGTTCCTCTATTATCCTTAACAGACAGGACAACTCTTCTTATGTATGTTTCGAACCTTTTTAATCTGGTTTCCGACAAGATTGATTGCCCTTAACTTACCCAGCGCATACATTTTAATATTCCATGCAAAAACTTTCAAATTATGAAGGGACAGCCAGCTGTGCTTGTGCTCTGATAAATAGAACCCTACCTAAATTAAGCCTTTTCAAAAACTTTTTGGATTTAGATTTTTCTTTAAATTTATGTAAATCTTTACTACAATTCAAATTAAAAATTAAGTTTTTGTTTTAATATTTTTACTTTAATTAAGCCTAAAGTGTCGCCTGTATAAATTGGATATAAATAAATAAATAAAAATCATGTTAAAGAAAATTGAAATGACGAATAGGATCAATTTGAAAGTTCTCTTTATTTGCTCTTTAAGTTTTACTAAGGGGGAACGAAGCTGCGAAGTCTCTAGTCACAAGTGTCAAAAAGAGCACTCTTTATTAACCGCTTTGGGGGATCGTGCTTTTTGCTCTACTGGGTATTTACATATACATTTGAACATGTGCATATATATACAGTATTTGTGCAACAACAAATGCCGCCCATAGTAATAAAGTTGACTCAGTTTTTTCCTTCCTTTTGTTGAATGAATTTTGCTGGCTGTTTGTCTTGGTTGATATATATTTACGCCTCGCTTACCCATCCTGATGAAAGGTGTTGCATCGTAATATACACATACATATGTAAATATGTATGCAAATAGATGCACGTATGTAAGTTATTATGCCATTTCTAATATGCTGGGAATTCACTTCCTATTTAGTGGCTGCAATTGCCAACGCCACAACCTCAGCTGCCACGAGTGACACACTGCATATACATATGATACATATACTCGCCTAAGTACATACATACGAGTATCTATGCATATGAATACATTTCAGGTGCCTGTTTGCAATTTGCAATTCAATATTAACTTACAAGTGACACTTAAACCGTTTATGAGTCTCTGTGATAAAATATGTCTTTTTAAATTTAAGAAAAATATAAAGTGCAGAATTGAAAGTACAGGACAGAGGCAGGCAAAACAATAGAATAGAGAGGCCTTACAAACACTTAGTGGATACTATAGGAGACATTGTAGTCTTCGCTATCATTTCAAGAAATCAGGATTAGTAGAACTAAGTGCTTGTTGTGCTTGCGAGCTGCGTGATGAAATACTAGAGTACATCTTCTGGGAATGTGCAAACTCTCAAATAGCGCAATCACTCACCTAGGTATTGTGAGTCCGGATCAATCGGTAATAGGAAAAAAAAAGTCTGAGAAGTGCTTTGGAACCTCCAATTATAGGCTTGTGATCAAACACAACAGCCTATATGAGAGGTCGCAGTGCACTATGGCCCAATAAAACTATTTGATTAGGTGTAGAAAAAAGTTCCGACAATTTTACGCTAGACGCTTGTGGTGAGTCGTAGTATATGGAAATGTGGATTACTCTATATGGCGGTTGAAAGAAAATAGTCCGGTCCAAAAGTATTGTAGTTCTCTGGCAGTTTTATATTTGGTGAAGCCAGTGTGTGGTAGCATTCAAAAATGGATGTAAAAAAGGTTGAAGCTAGTAACGAGTTAGTAACCAATTAGTAAGCAGTTAGTAACCAATTAGTAAGCAGTTGTAAACAGTTAATAACCAGCTAGAAACCAGTTAGTAGCCAATTAGTAGCCAGTCAGTACTCAGTCAGTACGGCCAAAGTAAAGAGGCGAGACACGCGACCTAAAATATGTTCGTTCTAGTAATTGTGTCGTCGAAGCGGAGATGCGCTCAGCAATGTTAATCGCCGATCAAATATGTTAGGGAAAATCGTGGAGTCGAACCGGCATAGCGACTGGGTTCAAATACATCAGTTGGCATTTTTTATATACTTTTCAAAATAAGTTTTTTTTTTAATTTTTTTAAATAAAAAATTTATGTAGTCCGGTTGAACCGTACAGGTTTAATGGCTACTGTTGGAATGCTTTAGAGCTGGTAGTATTGTTTTTTGGCAAAGTAGCTTAGAATTTAATGCTTCAGTTGTTGCTTTGGAGTAGGTGAAATAATGCACTGTAAATTCTATGGCGTGGCCTTAAGTTCCTGCTAATCTTACCTTAAATGAGAGAATGTGTGGGATACACTTATTTTTAAGGACGTCATATCCAATACTTCCCAAAAGAAGAGATCCAACAAGCCATAACCTATGTTGGGAATTTACTTGTTGTTGTTGGTGGTGATGTGGCTGAGTATTTTTACTGAAGTAGTCCTAATTAGCCACTAGCGCCGTTTTATTACCACTGTTCTCGTGTGATATCTTGTTTTTTTTCGTATGAGCCAGATCCATTTCGTGAGACCGAAGTCTTGTTCTGGCTAAACCTGGACATTCGCAAAGATAGTGGAAAAGATTTTCTTTCAGCCCTCCGCCTGGCAGCTTCTGCAGATGGGATTGAAAGGAAGATTGCGTCTGACTGCATGATCCTTTACCTGGCAGTGACCTGTAAGGGTTACGGTGATACGGTAAATGTTTGAGCGAGAGCATCCTAACAGGTAATTCGTCCACTGGATTTTGTACGACTGCCATGTTTTTCTTGTTGTATTACATGTAGTTAATTGCTTCAACCTTCTTTCTGCAACATCATAGTAGTGCGACGCAATGGATGCTTTTATTGTACTGAATGGCATAGCAACTGCCGCCGCCTCTGCTATGTCTAGGGCCGAACTTTTTCTTGCTAGCACATCTATTATCTGGGTTGGGTACGTAATGCTGTATGATACAATATTCTGTTTACAAAATGCTGTATACAAAATTCTGTATTTCAAAATTCTGTAAAAAATATTCTGTATTGCCGAAATGCTGTATTGACGAAATTCTGTATTGACGAAATGCTGTAATTAATGATAAGAAATTCAACAAATTTTATAAAAAAAAGTGCGCACTTTTTTTCTTCAGTTTCGTTAGAATCCACCGTATTTTTGCGTAGAACTCCTTTTCGCGTGGGCGGCCTTTCGCCGTGCTTCAAAAAAAAACCCTCATCAGTCCAACTCCGGCTACGCAATCCACCGTATTTTTGCGTAGAACTCCTTTTTTCGTTGACTTTTGTCAACACAAAATTTTTCAATACAGAATTTTGTTAATACAGAATTTCTTCAGTACAGAATTTCTTCAGTACAGAATTTCGTCAATACACAATTTTGTCAATACAGAATTTTTTTAAGACAGTACAGAATTTTGTTTTTACAGAATTTTGTAAACACAGAATTCTGTAAATACAGAATTTTGTCACTGCAGAATTTTGTTACGTTAATTTACAGTATTTCGTACGAAAAGAATTTTGATATACAGCATTTTGTAGGGATCCCCTATTATCTCATACACTTAGTTGGCAAAACAATTTAAAATCCTATTTTGCCTTACTGAAAAATATGAAAATCCCTTCCTACCCGAAATAGTAATAATAATAGGCGCTACGCTCTTTGTTGTGCATTTGTCCGAACTCCTCCTCTTATTTGTGGTGTGCATCTTTATTTTTTCCCAAAAATGTAGAAATCTATATTACTATTTCCTGCCAAAATTATTTCCATATTTTTTTAATGCGTTTTAACATTTTATTACCACCACTGTAAGCAGCATAAATTGTTTTTACATAAAGTTTGAAGTTATTACTTTCCATCCAACGAAGCTGTCGTATCCGAATGGTAGCCGAATAAGTCTCTACATTTGTGGAACAACATCAAAGCGGACACTAAAAACAAGTAAAGGAGCTAGGCCAAACACCCAATAAAAATTTTTTTAAAGCATACCTACATCTAACAGTAAAATGATCGGTTTGCTCTCTGAATTCCTAAATAAATTTTCAAAGGGGCACAGCTCGCTATTTCACATAACGGTAATTCTACAAAAGCGTATGAAAGCGTGTGTATTAGAAATGGTTAGATACTCGTATATAAGTAAAGTGCTTCCATTCCTTTTTAGCTATATTTGTAGGTGGCGTACATATGTCCTTTTATCACTATGGTAGATGTGCGCGAAAATAATATGATTTGTGGCTGCCAACTTCAAAAGTCAATACAAAAAGTTATTTGATTTATTTAATTGGCTTTCCGCAACTTGTGTTAGTTGCAGTAAAAATGTTCGCTAAAAAGTTATGATTTATCAGAGCTGTAGGATTTTGATTGATTTCCCGAAAAAAAATACTAAAATACGATGAGAAACAGTTTTCATTCAGACTTATTTTTGTTACAATATCAAAACATATACACACACACACAAACACATACAATCACTAACTTTACGTAAATTTTTGCATGTTCGTGCCTGAGCTCTTGCGTGCCTCGTATGCGCCTCTACTGTTATGACAGAGCGTCATCGTAAGTCAATCATCTTTCAAATTACCAGATCAAATGAAATCAAATTTGGCACCTATTTTAAAAAGAATTTCCTACGGAGCGTTGATTGTAAGTAAATGGGTAATCAAGATAGGAAACTGAGTAAAAGGAAAATAGTTTCAGACATTTTTGGCTTATTTTTTTTATTTTTTAACTATAATGCGGAAAATTGTTGTTATTGCTAATATGTTAACTTGTACAATATAAAGTAAAAAATATACGCAAATAGGCTGATTACTAAACAAAAATTGAAAAACGATGTGGGAGATCAGAGGAGATGAAAGTACTTTATTCTTTAGAATACAAATACAAAAACTTGCTTAAAAGCAAGGAGCAACTTAACCCTTAAATGCATGACATCTCCGATTTGATTTTTTTTTAAACGAAAGATAACTGCTTATAAAGTCATGAAAAAATAATAAAAAAAATTGTAGTGTTCAAAATTGTTCTTTTTTCTTAAGGATAAGGGTTTGTTGCCAAATGGCTACATCATGTGTTATTAGAGCGATATAGTGAAAATTGTCAGGACTGAAACAAATCGAAAATGCAAAGAGAAAAAATTATTCAATTTAAATTGTTCAAAAAACATGTAAATGATATATTAATTTATATGAAAAAGTTTAAAACAATTATTTTTGTTGTTTAAACACAGAGCAATGCCACATTTTTCACATTTAATTAACGCGACTGAAGCCCTTACATTCAGGATATTTGCAGCTCATTTTAGTTTCCGTGTGCTCGGGCCAGTGTCCAGTTTCATCTCTGCGAATATCCTTGGGAGGAACATGTTGAGCAGGTTCTATGCTACTTGGTCTGCCACGTTTTGTTCCCATTTTCATTTGGCTGAGACACCGACCTACTTCAAGACGGAAATCAGCTTGGTTTAAAAGATCAGATTCCGTTTTGTTCTTCTGCTTCAGTACGCGTTTGTAGGTCAACCATGCATTGACCATTGTCATGTCAATCAAGTGATAAAATATTCGCAAGTACCACTTTCAACTTTTAATTGCAATTTTATACCGACCCATTAAACTATCTAGAGGTCCACGCCTCCCATATGACGATTATATTCCTGAATAATATTGGGATATTTTACATCAACTACTTTGCCAGCTTTCAGATCAAATCGTTTTACTAATATTTCAGGAGATGTTCCTGCAAAAGAAGATATTAGGTTAACATATTTATTATCCTTCCAAACAACTGAAGTTATATCGACTCCATCGATAGTCGTCATATATTCATGGCTTTTTCCGCGTTCTTCCTTTTTCATTGCGGCTTCTGTTGGTAATTTACAATTTGGAATTCTGTTTCTACAAACAGTTCCAAGCGAGAAAATACCTTTTTTGGCTAAATACGCCATCAGTGGAATGGCTGTATAAAAATTATCATGATATATGCGATAATTTTGTTATCTTGGAATAATACGAGACAAACGCAAAACAATGTTTGATGTTGCCCCAAGATCTGGTTCGTCATGCGGTCTGGGCATATTGTTTTCAGCACCAGCACCAAAACAAACAATTTGAAACCCCATTTATGGGGTGTAGTGTATATTCTGCCGCAATTTTTCAAAGGCGTTGACTAGCATTATGTCTTTTACAAAAGAAATGCCCAGTTTGTCACTCCAATAAGATCTAATACTCGGCGCATGTACAATAGACATGTACACTACAATGGCAATGTACTTTTATATATCGGACGGAGCATATTTGTTATGTTTCTCTGGATTCTTTTGAACACTGTACAAATTTGTCTGCTCCACAATGTTCATAATAAGTTCATCAGTAAAAAAGTAACAAAAAAACTGGTATGGATTCTCTAAACTTAATAATTCACCGTTTATTTCATCGTTGTCATGAATTTGGAGTTGATCTTCATTTAATTGTAGATTTTGTTTTTCCCAAATGATGTTTTTTTGGTGCGTTGTCTAAAATCTTCGGTTGAAGGGGCTGCAGAATTACATTACAATGACGGACTCGGAGCTAAAGGAGGCTGCGTGATTGCATCTATTTCTGTATCATCATCAGAATGTGCCAGATCAGTCGGATCAAAGTCTGGGTCCCCTATATCGTCGGCAAAGCCATTCTCGTCATCACTTTCGTCGCTATTATATTCCAGCAAATATTTCGTAAGCTCCTCCACTGATTTGAATGGTTTATTCATTTTGGAAACAACTGAACAAGAGAATTAATAGTGGTCACACAAGTTGAACAAACTATGATTATATGCACAATGTAGCCAAATGGCAACATGTAGCCAAATGGTAATTTGATAACAATCAAAATTATTTTTATATATACAACTGCTGCAAATGCAAATACGTACCTTTTTATGTATAAACAATAATTTTAAATAACAATTGAAGCTTTTTTTATTATTTTACAACGCTTTTCAAAATTCACACTTCACTACTTATGCACAATGTGTATACTCATGTCAAAAAATTGCGCCAAAAAAAGCACGATCAATGAAAACACACGAGTCAACTTACGATTTCGTTTGAACAGTATGTAGCTAAAAGTCTACATCACGAATTAAACCGTTATCTGTAGTATATGCGAAATTATAGAACTTTTAATGCTATATTGCCAAACTGAAACGCAATGCATTTAAGGGTTAAATTAGGTCCCAGAGAAAATGTACACAAGTATCAATTAACATTAAAGTAAACAGAAGGAATGTGTGGGAGAGCAAATAAATACTAGCGTTAGCAAAGGTAAGTACAGTGTAAAACTGAAATTGAGAGTAACATGAAATGAAATAACATAAGATGAACAGAGCTGAGTATGTGAGAAAGGTAATTTCCTACTACCATAACATTAGAAGATCTATGTATGAATAAAATAACATGAGATGAACAGATGTGAGTAAGAAAGAAAGGTAAGTACTAACATAGGAGATCTATTTAGTAAATAAATAAAATAGGTAAAGAATAAGTCTTCCATTGAGTTAGTGTGAGTATTATAACCCATAGAGCCCACGGCGTTAATGGGGATTGAGAACTTAATTCGGAATCATCACAGGAATTCGCGTAACATTCGTCTGTTACACGACATTTAAGTCAGAACTAACTGCACCGAAAATGGCGATAAACGCAGCCATTCATTTATCTAGACAATTATGCCGAATGTTAGAGGAGTTAATGATAAGTAAAGGAGAGTTAACATGACGTGCAAACATAGGTGGGAACATACTGATACTATATATAGAAATACAAAACCTTTTAAAATAAATATCGGAATTTGTAGGAAAATGTTGGTTGATAAAATATATCAAAATATTTTTTTAATTCTTTTATTTTTAAAATATGGATTTTTATATCTAAACTATTTTTCATAGGAGCAAAATAAAGCTTAAAAAAAAAAAAATTTCGAAAACGTGTTTTTTTTACTTTTTTTAATAAAACTATTTTATTATCAGTTAAGCAAGCTTTTCATGCGTTAATTACAAAAACAAAAAAAATATTAGCCATTTAGTAGATACCGGCATGATAGTAAACTTTACACGCACTAGCTCTCTTACCTCTATTTCCTCTGTTTTTTTTTCTTCCTCTCTTACGTCTATTTCTTGTTTGTATAAAAAGGCTACTGAAGTAAAGTACTAATTTTACATAGAAAACTAGGTTACGCTAAATTAAACGGCTGCCCTAGCGAGGGGTCCGCTTGGACAAAAATTTAAAATTTGTTCGTTATGATATCATGCAGCGGGAGGAACGAGAAAGGTGGAAAAAAGCAAGAGGGGACTTGGATTAGTGGACGACGACCAACAGTGGTGACTTACGTTTGTAATTAACCGCTTCAAGCTATTGATGAATTTCATAGAAACCTAAAATGTTGTATATTTTTCTTTCCGAATTCTGTTAATGGAATTATTGCAAACTTTTTTATTAAAATAGCTTACCATTATAATGGAACAAAAAACGCCTATTTAATTGAAAGTGTATGAAAGTGACAAACAAAAAATTGGCGCGTAAACTTCACTTAGGTGTTTGGCCGAGTTCCCCTTCCTATTTGTGGCGTGCGTTTTAAGCCAACTCTAAACGGCAAATATTTTTTATGAGGAACTTTTTTATGGTAGAAATACACTCAGAGATTTGGAATTGCTGGCCGAGAGACGACATTAGAACAATATTTTCCAGTTCCCATAGTAGCTAATGAACCCTAACTACTTACATAGCCAGAATAGGCTATGCCGGTGACCTTATGTCTTACTTTATGTAAGTTGTAAAGGGTGTATATTTAAATAAATTTTTGGAAAACGCCGACTTAACATTTTTTTTACCCATATACTATTAAAAACTCAACAAAGTCTCATTAAATGCAAGAGATTTGCTGTTTATTGCAATACACGCATATTTATATATAAGTATGCAAACAGAAATTTGATCCCTTGTGAGACATATTTAGCATACGATATGCTACCACAATAAAGAAATAAGAATCGCTTGAATGGTGCTATAAATTTGACGACCAAGGGAGATACAGTCATTTTCATTGTACTGCCACACTCCATTTGAGACGATAGAAATGCACGAATGTGTCAAATAAACCCGACGGGACTTGTCGTTGTAGACATATGCCGCTCATGACGCATATACGTGCGTACATATGTATGTACTTTCAAAATTGTTCCTTGTTCGTAAACATTTCGGTGCGCATTTATTTTTATGTTCTAACCTCATAAACCACATTCTACCACTTTTTATTTTCACTTTCTCTGCGTATGCTACCAAGCGCTGGTGAATTTACATTCGCCATTAAGAGGCGTTGCGGACAAATAGTCATCATTGTATGTATTGGATGCGCCTGATGGAGTCTGTGTGTAAAGAAATTTGTTCAACTTCGTTGCTCTCTTCCTTAGCACAATGTGCGCTTGTGTGGAGGCAATAAATTCTAGCTCATTAGTTGCCGTTACGTGTTGTACTAAAGGCAGACAAATCAACTGCAAAAACAAATTAAATCTCATAACAGCAAATAACAGAAATTTCTTTATTCGGCAATATTGCGACAACCAAGAAGTTTTTATAGCGATGAAAAGAGATCACCGATAGTGGAGGCTTATACAGTGTAAATATAAAAGAAAGGAGAAATCACATAATATGAAATTATATATAATATAAGTAGTATAGTAGATGATAGGCAAAAGAGGATACGTAATAAAATAATAAAGAAAAAATGAATATTTATTATTTATATGTACTATATAATTGAAAATTGATATTAGATAATAGAGTATAAGAAATAGATAATTTACAATAGAAAACAGCTAGTATACGAGGTGTGCTCAAAAAGTATCGCGCATTTTGAATTTTTACAGGTTACGTATATTCGAATTTCAATTTTTTTGTGGCAACATGTTGGTACTCATGTCTCTCACTCATGCCGATGAGTTTGGCCATTTTGAATGTGCAGTTAATTGTTGACTGCTGCTTTGCTTGCACGTGGTTCGGCTCGTCTTCGATTTTTACCTATTCAAAAAGATGGATCAACGAACCAGTATCAAATTTTGTGTGAAAAACGAAATTAAGAGCGCAGATGCACTCCGAATGCTGACTGTGTCATACAAAGAAGCTACTTTGGACCAAAGCAACGTTTATCGGTGGTACAAAATGTTCTCAGAAGACCGAGAAGATGCCGGACGCCCGAGCACTTCAACACCAGACGAAAAAATTGATGAAGTGAAGAAAATGGTATTGGCCAATCGTCGAATCACCGTTAAAAAAGTTGCTGAGGACCTAGACATATCGATTGGCTCGGGCATCAGACGGGTCGCTGCAAAACTCGTACCAAAACTGCTCAATTTCGACCAAAAGCAGCATCGCATGCACATTGCTGATGAGATGTTGGACTCTGTTCGCGACGACCCAAATTTGCTCCAGAGGGTCATAACTGGTGTCGAATCGCGGGTTTATGGTTATGACGTGGACACCAAAGCTCAATCATCTCAATGGGAGCTGCCGCACGAACCAAGACCGAAAAAAGCGCGTCAAGTTCGGTCGAATGCAAAAGTTTTGCTTACCGTTTTTTTCGATTGCAGGAGCGTTGTGCATCATGAGTTCTTGCCACAGGGTTAAAACGGTCGATAAGGAATATTACCTGCAAGTTATGCGCAATTTATGCGAATAAATCCGCCAGAAACGCCCGGATTTGTGGAAGAACAGAAATTGGCTCTTACAACACGATAACGCCCCTGCTCACACATCGTTGCTTGGGCGCGACTTTTTGGGCATAAACTACACACTTATGATTCCCCCAGATCTGGCTCTCAGTGACTTTTTCTTGTTTCCGAAACTGAAGAGGCCCTTGAAAAGACGACGTTACGCTCCGATTGACGAGATAAAGACGGCATCGAAGGACGAGCTGAACAAGATAAAAAAAAATATTTTTGAAGTGCTTCGAAGGTTGGAAAAAACTTTGGCACAAGTGCATAATATTATGCACTGGGGATTACTTTGAAGGGGACAAAATATATATTAATGAAATTCGCAATACTTTTTGAGCACACCTCGTATAATGGAAGTAGGGAAGCCTAGAAACAGTATGCCGCTATTAATATTTCAGCTAAAGGACTATGTAGGCAGGACAAATGGAAATGGGTTCATCAGTCGCCCAGGAAAAAGAAACTGCAACCGCATCACCAGTTCGTAAAGCTCTATACGACTGCACGTGAAGCCTAGCCGACAGGAAAATACCGACGAGGTCAGCGGTAGAAAATCTAAGCGGAGTTTTGTAGATCGATCTAGAAGAAATGGTTTGAAAACTTTCAAAAAATTTTTGAACTTGCGTGAAAGGGGCTTGATGATACAGACGGAGTACTCGGAATACGACATATAAAAAAAATAACTGCAGGCACCCAGATATTGCGGAATAGTAGAAATAATAGTAGAATAAAATCTCTGAAAGTAAAAAAAGCTCCAGATAACGATGTCGTGGCGGCAGAAATATTTAGAGTGGATGCGACGACAAGCGGCAAGCTTTTATACCCCCTCCTTTTAAGGCTATATGCGAAAGAGAAAAGTACTCCTCTGATTGGTTACAAGGCATGCTAACTAAGGTACCAAGACAGGATCGCGATAACTGGAATTGAATCATGTTGCTCAATACAACGCTGAGAGTGTTCTGCAAAATTCTGTTTAATCGAATACAAGAAGGTGGTAGCAGAGGAAGAGGAAAGCCTCCTCTGCGTTGGGAAGATCAGGTACTTAGATGGCATAGCAACCGAATGCCGGTTTGGGCTGAATCTAAAACATTACGCCATCTAACTCGGTTCGTTGCTTCCTTGCGCCAGTTTGTGACATCGAGTGCTACCAGGTTATGCCTCACTTGATCTTCCCAACAAAGGTGAGTTCTTCCTCTTCCCCGCCGTCCACCAGTGGATTCCCTCTCGAAAGACTCCCATGCCGGAGCATTTTCATTCATCCTCGAGACATGAGCAAGCTACTGTATTTTAATACACTTCACTATGTGAACATCCCTGTATAGCTCATACAGCTCGTGGTTTCATGGGATATGGAACTCTTTCTTGCTTACACGAAGTGGACCAATGAATTTTCGGAGAATTTTTCTCTCGAAAGCTGCCAGTATTCTCTCATCAGTTGTCGCCATCGTCCAAGCTTCTGCGCGAAATAAAAGAACGGGGATGATTAGGCTCTTTCACAACATTGTTTTCGTTTTTCGAGAGAGGGTTCTACTTCTCAGTTGCCTTTTCAGCCCAAAGTAGCACCAACAGTCACATGTTGTCCAAAACGCGATCACTCTTTGTATGTTGATAGCAGGTACTTTATTTTTCTCTCGTTCACCGCAGGACCCTTTTTTTCTGCATGCTTCTTCGCGCTGAACATACGGCGCGTTTAAGCCGACAGTATCAATATCGTCAGCGTTCGCCAATAGCATGACACTTTTGTAGTATATAGTGCCAAAGCGGTTCAACTCAGCAGCACGAATAATTTTTTCCAGTAACAGATTAAAGAAATGACATGAAAGGGAATCGCCTAGTCTGAAGCCTCGCTTGGTGTCGAATGCCTTAGAGAGGTCCCTTCCGATCCTGTCGGAGCTTACCAAAGCGCTCAGCATCATTTTGCATAGACATATACGTTTCGCGGGGATGCCAAAAGTTAGACAAAGTAACGAAAAGGCAGTTCCTGTTTGTGCTATCGAAAGCAGCTTTGAAAGTGACAAAAAGGTGGTATGTGTCGATTTGTCGCAAGAACAGTTTTCTCCAGGCTTAAGCGCATCGTGAAGATCTGATCAATAGCAGAGTTACCTAAGTCCAAGTGATAAGGCACAATCAGATACGAGGGGCTTCCGTCTCTCACATGATATGTTCGATAAGGCGTTGTACGCGACGTTAATAAGACTAATGCCACAGTTATTTGTTTGTAAGATCACATTTCTTGAGGATTGTACAGAGCACGCTAAGGTTTCATTCGTTCGGCATGCTTGCATCCGATCATATTTTGCAGAACAGTTGGTGCTACCTATGCTATCCATCCCGATAATACCACCATTGCTGGCCAACAGATCAGTGAGGCTCGGGAGTTCCACATACATATCTTGGTAGCCAAATTACTGCAAATGGTAGCACCCTAGTCAATATATCAGCTGAATTAGAGAAAGCAAAAGCAATGCTTAAAAACGTATGGCACCCCAAACACCTTACCAAAAAAACTAAAATCCGCATTTTTAACACAAATGTTAAATCTGTTTTATTGTATGGCTGCGGGTTCGGACCAACATCACAGGAAATATAATCAAAATTGCAAACCTTTGCAATTCCAGAAAACGGGATATAAAACATTGATTTACACAGAAGATGCAATCAGATCGTAATCAGTATTGAAATCTTTAAGAGCAAGTGGACCTGGTCCGACACACTCAGAGAAAACCAGCGCAAAAAATACCAGCGATGGCCTTAGAGTTGAACCCTCAACGTTACAGACGCAGAGGACGACCCAAATGACCCAGGCGACGCAGTCTTCTCCAGCAAGAGTCTCACCTGGACGCAAGCTAAACAAGCAGCTAAACGATACATGAAAGTGGAAATCATTGGCTTTGGCAATATGCACCTCATAATCGGTGCTTAAGCAAACAATAATAATAACATATTTGATAAAAGATAATCAGTAATAGAGAGAATATAATAGATAATGAATAATATATACAAAAAAAAAAACAAATAAATAAATAATAAGTAATAGATAAAAGTTTACAAATAATAGCCATTTTAATTCTCTCTTGAACGAATATTCATTCTACAAATATATTGAAAATGTAAAAGGATTTCGCTTTGCAAATAAATTAAAGGAGCCGCTTCTCTAATCAGAGTTAGAGAGTCAAAGAGTCACATTCACAGAAGAAAATTAATTCAACACTATTTATAAACCAAAAAGTAGGTCAAGAACGCGAAACAAAAACGCCAAAAGGGGGAGAAACTATTTTAATAAGTGGTACAATCGGACACATATAAAAATTTAGCTTACAGAAAATATACTCCACTATGCCTTTGTACGTACAAGTATGTATGCATCTACCATTACCTTCCAAATAGCGAGTGACTAGCAGTTGAATTCTACAACTTACAGAATTGCAAATACTCGCTTTAACCAACTGTGCTTGTGTTCACACTCAAGCCGGAAGCTCTGTGTCACAGCTTCCGTTAAAAGTTTTACGAGAATTCCAGCTATGACTGCCAGCGACGGTTTTAATAGATAATAAATTCCATACGACAGCAATCGAAAATGGCATTGAGTTTGCCGATGGAAAGGCGCGCATATATGGATCTGCTTAACTGTACCCCATATTAAATGGAACTGCCTCAAAGTTGGGGCGATACTACTTCCTTTCAAAGGAGTACCAGTTTACGCTTATATCTGAACAATGAACTTCAACAGATTGTCGATGTCAGCTATCTTTGAAATAGAAACAGTGTTTCTACATTTTTCTTGTTGCTTTTTGCACTGCATTTGAAATAGTGACGGATTAAGCTCTGTAACTGGTTACTCTTTTCAGGATACTGTTCCATATTCAACAGCGCTGTGGTGCGCGCCCCTTTCCCATAATACCATAGGCACTTATTTTTGGTAGGTAGACTCACAAAGCAAGTGCGGGCCTCAATACTCCACCGTCATGATGCGCTTCATGAATAATTAATATGGCCGCATAACAGCGTCGTTTCTGTCGATCGAAGCGCTGCCAAATGCCAAAGCACCGCTCTATGTATGATAGCATTGCAAACATTAATGCAGCGAGGCATTGAACTACGACAGCCCTCACCTATGCATCATGACGTTAAAGCTGTGTGCCAGCGATAATTTATGCCTTGGCAAGAGTAGTTGTGGTTTATAAGTAGACAGCACTAAATATCTTCTGCCTACTTCATTAGTGCAGCATGTATGGGTGGCATGTGTGTTTGTTGTGACTATCCATTTACATGTGCATCTTCGTATTCCAATGGGATAACCTATGCCTACATACGTGAGCAGTAGATTTTTATGGTAGAATATTATTTTCATGAAATATGGCAACAAATATTTGAGAATAGAATTTCATTTTTAATTTAGTACAAATTTATGTGCTGACTGCGTGCTATCTCAAATTGCAATGCGGTGTGCACTTGGATTACTTTTATTCGGAACGTCAATAATTCCACATTCCATTATTAGTAGTACAAAATATGTCATAAACATTTTCCAAGAATTTCTTAGAGAATTTTCTGTTTTCTGAACAAAGTAAATGCAAAAACTAAAGCAAAAAGCTGGGGCACATGGGCATATCTAGCCACACAACTGTCGTGAGAAAAAACAAAATGATTACCTATTATCCTTTCAGGGGGGTTTCCACGTGTGACTCATGAAAAATGGCTGGTTACACATAATTATTTTTTTTCTTAGGCGTCGATGGACGAGCTAGAATGGAGAGTAAAATTTCAAGGCCATGCAACGTTTTGGGCATTCTCGTTCCGCGAGAGAGAAAAAAGATATAACGTAGTGAAGAGAGAGAGAGAGAGAGCTATACCTTATATATATCTTAGATACACTTTAAGCTATTTTTCCTGAGGTTTTCCTTGTGGTTGCTAATTTCTAGTGAGAAATAACACTGCCTACTTTTTGGCGCTTGTTTGTTGGTGCAAACTTGTAGGAAATATATTTTTTGTGCCAACTTTTTGGCGTAATAATATATTTCCTTGGTGCCTACTGTGGGGGGCGTTTTTTGGCCCCAATTATTTTGGCGTTTTTTTGGTTCCTGCTTTTTGGCGCTTATATCCGTTTCCTGGCTAGTGCTTGTGCATACTATGAAATCTATCCATTCCGGCATCGGACTTATTGGTATTGCCTTGCGGTAATTTGTGCCGTTGCTGTGATCCTGGAATTGCAGCGTTTGTGAGGGTGATAAACGCCTGGAGTAGTGCGCGTTGTTGCCACAGTTTGTGTCCGGCGTTTACCTACATCGGTCGACCCTTCTCCGCTTTTTGTAAATTTTGCCTATTTGTATTCTCTGCAATTGTTGTGAATTTATCTAGATATATCTTCTTTCTCTCTCTCTCTCTCTCATTCTTTCTCGACTCTCTCCCTCTTTCTTCGTTTGCCTTGATAGTTTCACTTTTGTTATGTGTAATACGCTACACGCACCTTTTTTGTTTATCAACGATTCTTATGCATTTAATAGAAGCGTTGTACAATTGCACCTATTATACATAAAAGCGATTTTCATTTGATAATTAAACTTGTCTTAACCCTTTACTGCATGAACTAATAAGGCGTTAAGAAAAAAAAAATCTTTCACGGTTTCAATGGCTTTATTTATTATTATGATATTATTATTTACTAGCAACCCGCCCAGCTTCGCACGGGTATAAAATATATACCCTATGTCACTCACTGAAAAAATTATTAAAATCGATCCAGTAGTTGTGGCTTATTCATTAGTGCCCGTGGCACGCACGCGTTAAATTTGGAGTAAAACAATTCCCCTTTTTTTATAGCATGAAGATTTCCTGCTATCTTTGGGATATCTAAATTCATACCCTACATTTTTGCATATTAACTTTTTGCATTTTTACATATCTATTTATTTTATTTTTACAACAATTACTATATTACAGAATGTCTTTATATACAACGTTCATAGCCTTCTTGTCATTAGACAATACAAACATGTTTTCTCTAGAGGTTACTCTTGAAAGAGCGACATACAGTTGGCCATGTGAAAAACAGTCAACACTCAAATCTAAGCCTGCAACGTTGAAGGTTTGACCCTGAGATTTATTAATGGTCATTGCAAAAGATGTCTTTACCGGAAACTGTAAGCGTTTAAATTGGAATGGTAGATCCGATGGTATCAGAGGGATTCGGGGAATCAATACATCTTCTCCGGTACCACATCCTGTGAGTATTGTGCACTCTATTATGAAAGTTTTCAGTGATTTTACCAGCAAACGCGTGCCATTGCAAAGTTTAGGTGGACTTAGGTTTCTTAATAAAATAACAGGACAACCTATCTTCAGCTCCATTTTGTGAGGAGGGAGTCCAGACGGTTTCAAAGAATTTAGAAATTCTGTAGGAAATTGAACAGCTTCTTCCAAATCGAGAACAGTATCGACCGAGTAGTATATTTTCGTCGGCGCATCAATCTTTGAAATAATCAAGTTATTTACTTTATCTACTTGTTCGTTAGTTGGTGACAGAATAGCTCTTTCTTTAAACCAAGATATTGTCTTATAAATTATGTTATCAATGTCAGGATAGACATTGTTGACTAACTCTTGGATGTTGTCTATCAAAACACAAAGGTTTTCTAGGTTAATCCTTCCCTCACTTTGTATTAATTCTCCATTGCCAACTTTTAGTAGCATCTCTGGAAATAGCCTGTTCTCACGTGAAGATGACGAAACCCTCATATTAGTTTTAAGATCTAATTTATTGACATGCGACCAAAGGTGGGATCTTTTTAGCGAAGCATTTATTTCGTCAGCACGTGTTCCTCGAGTCACAACTGGTAGGATTTGACGGAAATCTCCTGAGAACAGAATTGTACATCCACCCATAGGTGAATTTTTGTTGCGCAAATCGCGCATTGTCCTATCCAGTGCTTCCACAGACGTCTTGTTTGACATGGTAGCTTCGTCCCAGACTATTAATGAGCAGTCACGCATCAATTTTCCTGTATTGCTCTGTCTAGAAACACTACAGACGCTGTTATCATCATCGGTTGCGATTTTCAGCGGGAGCTTGAATGTAGAGTGTGCGGTTCGGCCTCCTTCCAAAAGAGTAGCCGGATGACGCAACAGCTAACGCAATTTTTCCGGTAGATCTCACTTTTTTTAAAAGCAGATTGATTAAAAATGTTTTTCCTGTGCCTCCTGGGGCATCAAGGAAAAACAATTTCCCTTCATTGTTATCAATTGTTGATAGTAATGCAGTGAATACTTTTTTCTGATCGATGTTTAATCGTGGCTCATCTTGAGCTATATTTTGTAAAAGTCTCGTTTGATCGTATGATGTTTCTCTTGTGTACTCGGCACTATTAGTTAAATCAGAGTTAGTAGTATTAGCTGGCATCGGCAGCCCAAAATCCTTGATCGTTTTACCCGAAAGTAATTGCACTATTTTGTTTAATTCAAATAATGCTTCGTCAAATATGTTTTGGTCATATTGTACATCAACAGAGTTTGACTCTTGCCGTCGCCGAATCAGAATATCACTGGCCATATTTTCTTGAAATTTATTCCATAGACTAACAGAATCAGTTACTTGACAAAACACTACTATGACGGCAAATAAATATCTTAATGATGTAGCTGAACTACAAACAGCTGCTTCTGATAATGTATTTTCCCAGTGAGAATCGTCTTCCAAGAGCCCCATAGCTTTGCATGCTGCTTGATAAGTATTGTAAACAACACCTTGTAAAGTTCTTAGGTGAGCAAAGGATGTCGGGCCTTTTACAATATGAAGTAACATTCTCAGATAAAAGCATTCGCTGTTGTTGGGATGAATCACATAGACTCTGCCAAGAGCATCCGTTTTTTTTACTCCGGGGAAACCATCAACCGCAGTTCCTTTTTTTCGCCGTTGAAAAGCTTTAGAACTCTGGTTCCATGTATAGTAACTTGGAACTCTGTCATATGTCAGTGTTTTCGCGAAATCATCTTGAGCACATAACTTGAAGAATGCTGTCAATGTTGTATCCGGCGGGTTATTAATAACTTCTTGTATATTGTTCTCAGTAAAATTTACCCTTTGTCCATTTTCTAAATGAACTGCAAGGTGGACAATTGTGGGAGACCGGTCGTGCACTTCGAATGATAAAATCCTCCATTCAGCTTCAGAGCTGCAGATGTAACGTCCAGACTGATATATTTCCACTTCATTTGGTGATTGTATGCTGAAAGTGGCTTGATCACTGCCTTTATTAATGTACTTAGTAACATATTGGATTGACTTTATTGAATTGCACAACTCCACGTTGATGTGGGCATCAAAAATTTTCAAAAGGAGCGGATTATAGGGAACGATCCATCGGTTGTCAATATCAATGTTTCGGACGGTAGCAATTTGCCCACCCCCTTCTGGCGATCGTCGACGATATTTGGGGTATCCATCATCGCTAGTAATTGTTTGAGTTTGGAACAACTTCGGAAATTTTTTAGTGCATTTAGAATCTCGCATACATGGAGAATTCGGGTTTAAAGTCCCGCAAGGGCCGTGTACCATATGTTTCTTTACGATTTCGTATAGGATAGGATCTTCATCTTTATCCGGTAATTCAGCTGAAATAACCCTGTCAATTTGGTTTGGTCTAATTTTGTTCACTAACCACACCAGCAGGTGTACATGTGGCAAGCCACGCTTCTGCCATTCTATTGTGTACATATGACAGTGCGGCGGACCGAATATATGAGACTTGTTAATGAGGTGCAGAATTTTCTGTACTTTTAAATGGAAGACTCTGTTAACTATATCGTATCTGTCTTGTGGTGAATTGGTGTTAATATTTTCTCTGATTTCCGACCAATTTGGGTTACATGTTGCAGTTATAAATAAATCAGGTTTGCCGTACTTTCTGACGTAAGCCATGGCGTCTTGCGATTTTTCGTGTAAATATCGAGGTCCACCTATGAATGATGAAGGTAGTATAACCAACTGCCCAATGCCGTTGTGGTGTTCGTTCGCCTGTAAAGCATCCTGAAGATGAACGTAATTTTCGGCTCTCAATTTAGTTTGATTATTACGGATGTAGGCCAATCTCTCAGATTCAATTTTAGCATATTGATCTACCAAGTATTGGTTTGTTAACATTCCATATCTAAGCAAAGTGTTGAAATCATTACGGTTGTCATTATACGGTAGCAATAGTAGTTCATACATGACACTGTTTTACGCAGAGGTGTACCACCGATTGGGTCAACTTGAGAAATATTAATAGCATAACCATTTTCTCCACGACATAGCATCAAAGGATATTGTAAGCTGTCATAAGATCTGTGTAACTCTGAAATTTTTTGCAAATTATCATCACGACTATGCAATACAATATCTCTTTTGTCAAATTGCTGTCCGGCTATCACCACTGCTACTTCACTCGTGGAAGGCGCATTGTATCGTCCTCTGTGTTCTCCAACAGGAACTTTATTTGCATGGATTACGACATTAAAGTCAGGAGTATCTGCTGGAACACTCTCAATCGCAGTTTTGAAAGACTGTATGTAGCAATTATGAGAATGTAACATATCTTGGAAAGATCTAATCAAATCTCTATCAATTGGCCGTGCAACACTTGAACACCTCGTAGATGCTTGTGTATCTGGATCTGCAATAAAATATATTTGCAGGAATTTGTGATCATCGGGTCGAAGTGGTAGCAAGCTCCCAGCTAAGTGGTATACTTGCCCTTGAATTTTAAATGTAGGCATGAAGCCACGCTCAACGACTTGCTTACTCTTAAAAGAGGTCATTTGAAATGCGTTATTGTAATGGCGTATATAGCGCATGAAATGATTAGATTTCTGATGATCACCCGTAAGAAGAGAGTGAAGTGGTTCAGGGGGAGGGAGAATTTCTTCTAATTTGACTTTTCCTTGTAAACAACACATACCTTTCGATTCGTCCTTGAATTTCAATGCGAAGCAATGTTCACACACTACTGACATAGTACCTATTGATACTATTCGGTCGTCCTTGTAAGAAATCGAAGGATCATAATTCATGGCCGAATTTTCTTTACTCACCCATGAATTAGTAACTCGTGCTGATGATTCTCTGGCTCTCTTTATTCGATGTCTGTCCTTATCTCGGGTGCGGCGAAGCTCACGCTCTACTGAAGATTCCCTCTCTCTCTCTCAGCTCTATATCTATCCCGCATCTGACTGCGGCGAGCCTCACGTTCCGTTGACGATTTTTCATCTCTTGCTGAACGTAGTCTTCTGGCGACCACTGTACTACGACCTATGTTCGAACGACGACGTCTTCCAGCCATGACTTTATAATTTTTGTGAAAATTTACTCAGTTCTATATGTATGATTACCTATCCACAAATTGTCATATTATTAGTATGTGCCGCAGTTAAAAATATGTAAATACTTACCATTTAGAAACAAAAGATAATTACTGATGTAATATCTTGAAAAATATTTTTTTCAATTATATGCTGTAAAGAGTCATATATATTACATAGATCTATATTAAAACAACAATGTATTTAAGGTATTTAATTGGTTAAGGATTAATGATGTACCTATTTGCTGAAATCACTTCGAAAATAAGCTATTAGTTGTCGTAAAAAGTAATATAAATGACAAAAAATGTTATTGTATGGAATCGATAGCAAACTAAACGCGCTCCGAATCAATAAAAACTATTCAAAAACTGTATTTTAACACGTTCCCTGTCCCAATACAAAAATGCAAAATTGACCGACACGTCCAACAGCGTTTTTTGAATAATTAGTTTTTTTGTAGTCATAGCTTTATATAATACTAATAATTAAAAAAAACGGATGTAGGGTATTTCTACCTGAAACACATATGGTCCATGAGCGTAGAGGGACATTTTTGCTTCTGCACATTCATGAAACACATGTGGTTTATATATCCCCTGACGCACATATGGCTCAGGAACGTATCAGTGCTTATCAGGCGCACGTTTCCTGAACCATATGTGGCTCAGCGGACAGGGAACGTGTTAATTATGTGGGAATTACTAATATAGAACGTGAAAATAGCGTTTTATTTCGCTGTAAAATTGTATGTGCATATAATTACATGGAATTCAGTACATACATAGATACATATGTACATACGTCCGAAATGAAATAATGCGAGCGATTCGTAAATACATACATACATACGTCACCATACGATGTAATTCAACATTAATGAGGTGTGGTGAGATTATCGCTTAACGCCTGTTGCTTCATTCGGTTGACAGCGAACAAACACACAAACAGCTTTTTTTGGAAAAAGAGCTGCTTTTGTTTAAACAATTTTGGTTAAATAACAAATATATCAATTTTTTTTTTGATGCAGAACGAAAGTAAATATTTCAAAGTTAAACTCTAAGAAAGTTTCATTTTAATTGGTTGATTCGTTTATGATTTATGGCCGTGAAAACAAAAAAATTATGTTTTTTGCCACATTTTGACCGATTGCCACGCCCCCTTTATATATTTCTTCACATTATATAGATATAAACCTTCCTCTTCAATCAATCTATCTTTAAAAAAAACCGCATCAAAATCCGTTGCGTAGTTTTAAAGATTTAAGCGATTACGTGGACATAGGGGCAGAAAAAGCGGCTTTGTTTTATAATGTGTAGTGATTAGAAAAAATATATAGATTTTAAATCTAAAGTGCATATAAGAGTGCAAGCTGTAATGGCCAGCGACTCCGAATTTAAGTTCTTAGCATTAAAACTATTTTTTATTTCGCAATTTACATTCTATTAAAAAATTATAAATTCTCAAAATATTTACAAAGGATGGAGTTCATAGCAATTTTCGATACTGATTAGCAGGAAACGGATTTTTAGGACCTAAAAACCTCTTGAAAAGGTGAAAAAGGCACTAAAAAAGGCAATAAAAAGTAAAAAAAAAAACATTATATTAGAAATAAGCAAAAAAAAATCATTTATTTTGATTGAGAAAAAAGGCACTTATCTTAGAATTTATAACTCAAAAGAAAAAAGGTACTAGTTTCATTGCACGAAATTTTTGTACTTTTTTATGACTTGGATCTGAATGGAGCTTTTTAAGTGAAACGCCTTACTGTTTATAGTTGTGGTAGCATAGTACTACAAGATGCATCTTGAAATTTTCGGGCAACATTTTCATGCGATTATCGCGAAGAAAGGTCTTGTATGTACTAAAAGTTCGTTCGACTTGAGCTGATACAAGTGATGCCCAGTTTAAATATGGAACGTTGGGAGCTTGCAAATTTGTAGGGATTGAGATGTTCTCCTCTCCTTATAAAATTTTATCAACACTCCTTATTGTCTCCGAACCTACGTTGGCTGTAAAAACGGCTTGAAATTTTTCCAATACAAGTTTGGAAGCGGGTCCCCGCACTTCTGTAAGCCGCTTCTGAATATTATCTAGAATATTCAATACCTCGCCAACTGGGGCTCCTAAAAAATTAATGTATGTATGTAAATAATTTTTATTTTTTTTTTTGATTAAACAACTTCTAAACAACCTGTTTTCTGAAGAACTTCAAAAACCTTTTCTTCTAAAATAAATCCAAAACTATGTTTTATAAAATATAATATATATTAAATTAGGTAAAATAGAGTCTTTGTTTAACAATTGTTGGCATTTATTTCAAAAAAGGCAAGAAAAGCCATTTATTCCGAAAAAGGCAAAAAAAGGCAAAATGAAATGTGTATATCCGGCATCAACTAAAGCTGATTCATCGTAATTTTTAATCAAAACCATAATACCTGTTATCAGAAAAAAAGGCATTTTCCATAAAATCCGTTCCCTGCTGATTAGTAATTAAATATATTTGCCTAAAACTCTCTAAAACCAAACAAGTGATGAATATACGATCGACGGGCACCACATTGCTGCAAATGGGGTATGTTGGTTTCGGACTTCCGGTGAGAAGATTTTTTAGAAGCGTTGCTTGCGGGTGCTCGATTCTTAGACATGTGAAAATGGTTGCTTGTACGAGAGTGATTTTGCTGTGGTAGAGAAGTTTATCGTGAGTCGGGTTAAGGTTGAAGTATTGGTGCTGGTAATTTTTTCATTCTGTGATTCTCTTTTGGTGGGCATGTGGCGAAAACATTTTTCTCAGGTCATTATAATCATGTGGCTCATATTGAAAAGTGGAGAAACGGGCCCCACACAAACAGCGATAACTTTTACAATCATTAATTTTTTTTAAGTTTTGCTAAAATCAAGTCGAAACATGATGTATTAATGCTATGCTTTTATTTTGGTAAAATAAAGCAATTGACTAGCAAAAACAAAACTTATTGAAAATCAGTTAACGTTTTCAAGATATTTGCAAAGCTAAAAAAATTATGATTTTGTTTTGCATGCAACAATATGAAAATCTTCCGTTTACTTTGGGTTGATTTAGCTGCATAAGAATTATCGATATCGATAATTATAGTTTAACAGCTGAGAGTAACGAACTATGCAAAGTTTGACAAGTCATCATGAATCGTTCAACGCCAGAACAATGCTTCCAAATTGTAGAAATTTACCTCCAAAAAAAAAATATATATATATACATATATTCGCGAAGTTCATAGAGCTCTGGCGGCATCATTGGTGGCGTCAATATACAAAAGCGTTTTTTATTAAAGCGGCATCGATTTTTCACAATTTCACTACTAATGCATAAGAATTTTTTCAGAATTTTTCAAAAACACTGAAATAATCAGCATCCCGTATAAGACTGTGCTTTATTAAAAAGCCGAGTAGTTTTTCTTATCGATAAAATATTTTCCTTCAAAAGAAAAAAAAAAACAAAAAATGATTGAAAGGCCTCAAATTCCTTGTAAACTCGGGGTTTGTTAACCATTTACTAAATACTATGCAGATTATACCTTGTATTTAATTCAGGTCAACGAAGTGTTTGGAAGTTTTTGATTTGAGATAATCTTGATAGTCATAACACAACTTCTGAGATTTAGTACCGACCGTAAAACACTTCTTTTAGAGTATTATTTGAATATTTGGCTAGAGCATATTTAAAAATTTTGAAATTTTCTCAAAATCTACGAAAATCTAAGCCCAGATGAGAATTTCTCGTTGCAAAGCCATCTTCATTTACTTCTAAAAATACGACCGCAATCTGGCTTGAATGAGAATACGTGCCATAACCAACCAAATATGAATCCTTTGAACCTGTGCCCAAACAAAGAATTCAATTTCTGTTTTGGCAATTTTCAGTTAGCCGACTCGACTAGGTACACACAGCGAAATAATAAAAGCAAACCACACATACGACTGCATGGCACTGATATTCAGCAAAAATGGCAACTGCTCCCAGCGTGACACCAAATAAGCGTGAAAGCGAAAGTGAAAATCTTAGCAAAGACTTTCGTCTATTTTTTGGTATTTTTTTTACATTTTCTGTGGTGCCCGTGGCATAGCGCCACAGCCGCAAGCATAATTTTAGGCGTACTAACATATGAACTGCAAATAGCTTGGTTTGGCTGAAACAGAGAGCTGAGGTAGTCATATGGATATGGCATAATAAGCTAGCACATCCGCAGGTAATTCGAAGCAAAAGGGGGTCACCAGAAGTGTCAATATTAGCAAAAACGCAGCTGCTACCACTGCTACTCCAGCCATATGTCGTAGCCATAGCCATTTGCTATGATGATGTGAGAAATACGATACGGCGCGCTGTTCCGACTTATGGCGCTAGAGGGACTGCTGCTGGCACAAACTTATGATGCACTACGCCTAAAAGTATGCCACAGGGCGAATGAAAACAAACGAGTAGCAAAAGGCAAAAAAATCATATAAACAAATATGAGCCAGCGAATTGGTGATTTGTTGAAATGGCAGCTGAAAGCTGACGGCTGAGAATTGAGAACTGAATTAAGCGCGCAGCACGATACACCCTTTTTTTTTGGGTGGGTGAGTGGTCAGCGCTGATATGAGGTCAACAAAATCCTAGCTACATAGTTTTTACGCTCCAAAGCATTATTTTTCATTATTTGGGTGGGTTTTTGTGTACGAAAAAAAATTCATTTTTCATTTTGCGGGATTTCACGGAAGGAATTTCGTATTTGAAATACAAGTTGCTTTTTTGTGTGCGATTTTCATGATTTAGTGTTGATTTAGTTTTTCGTATTTACGAAGGAAAGCAGCAAATAATGTGAAGGTTGTGCTTATGGAAAAAAATTCGATGGGAAATGCGACTGCAATTATTTGCTTCCTTTTCAATCTGCTACACATTCGCATGCTTTTTTGCAGCTTTTCTTGTATGTACGAATGCAAAAGTATTCAGTTGAATGCAGAATTTCAACTCTTTTGACTTACCTTGATTTTTTGTGGTTTCGCTTACTTGGTTTTGCTACGCAATGTGCGTCATTCACGGCTGTGTAATGGAAAAATGTACAAAAGTAGCCCAGCGGTAAGAGGTATGTGCCTGAATGAAAGGCTTTAATACAAAATATGTGGGGTGTAAGGGTTTGGCTAATAATATGATGATGATAAAGATGTAATAAAAAAATAATAATACTAATTTAAAAAAATAAAAATAAAACCGTTGTAGTTTACCATCTTTTGTTATTTTGTCAATTTTTACGCATAACAATTTTTTAAAAGTATTTCTGATTTATTATTTATTTTAAATTTTCAAGATTCGTGCTTAATTTTCAATAGCACAGGCCAACTAAGTTAAGGAAAAATTTTAAAACAGAAACTGAGTTACACTTTTGCAACAGTTTGGGGTGAGCTAAATCGAAATCGCGGGATTTAATTGCTCAGGTGGCTCATATATAACGCATGTAAAAGTATTTAAATTTAAAAAAATTTTGAGCTAAGTCAATGGATTTCAAGAGAAAAAAGAAAAAGAAAAAAGTTAAAAAAAATTACAAAAAAAGGAACAAAAAAAATTTTAAATCAAAGTTAATGAATTTCAAGAGAAAAAAGAAAAAGAAAAAAGTTAAAAAAAAAATTACAAAAAAAAAGAACAAAACAAATTTTGAAGCAAAGTCAATGGGTTTCATGAAAAAAAAAGAAAAATAAAACAGTTAAAAAATAAAATAAAAAAGTAACATAAAATTTTTCAAGCAAAGTTAATCGATTTCATGAAAAAAACGAAAAAGAAAAAAGTTAAAAAATTACAAAAAACGAAAAAGAAAAAAGTTAAAAAAAATTACAAAAAAAAACAAGGAACACAAAAAATTTTGAAGCAAAGTCAATGGAATTCAATAAAAAAAAGAGAAAGAAAAAAGTTAAAAAATAAAATAAAAAAGTAACAAAAAAATTTTCAAGCAAACTCAATCGATTTTATGAAACAAAGAAAAAGTTAAAAAATATTACAAAAAAAGAACATGAGAAATTTTGAAACAAACTCAATGGATTTCAAGAGAAAAAAGTTAAAAAAAAAAAAACAAACAAATTTTGAAACAAACTCAATGGATTTTAAGCGAATGACTTATATTTTATGATTCATTTAAAAAAAGAAACTTTGTTTTTTTTTTTCAGAAATACTTAACCTCAAATTTGCAGTGTATTGAATTGGAAGATTGTTCCGAGTGTAGAAATCCATGCAAGTGGGGAAGTCTCTGATCACTATTCCTTTACATAGAGTTCAATCTGCGCATACTCTGGTAGTTTCTGAACATCCTTTCGAGAGCGAGCTAATGCGAGAAGGCTTAGGCCCAGGATATGGGGTTTTTAGCTGGATTTAAGAACTGATATGTTAAAATCCTTCCCCAATGAAAATGAAAGCAAAGCCTTAGATGGAAACTAGGCCAAAAATGCGAAAGCGGTTATTGCGCCAATCAAGTAAAAGAAGCATAGCTGAGTGCATAATTGTTTTATTTTAAAGTGCATAATTATGTTATTTTACTTCTTGTCACTTTTTATATACTAACTTTGTAAAGAAAAATTATATACAATTTTTCAATAAACATATCACATTTTTTTATATTTATTTCACTGTTATCTCTTCTCAAAACAGTTTTTGTTTTAGCGCATTTTTGGCGCTGCTGCACATATGCAACTCCTTAACATAAAATTCCTCAAGGTGGTGTCCTCTCCTTTGTCCCCTGGATTTTGGCGGTAAACTCGCTATTGCTGACCCAGGAGTGAGGGGGTTGCTGTTAAAGGCTGATATCCTAACTCCCTTATGGACATTCTGCGCTCTACATGACCACGCTTAGGAGCTGGACTGAGAGTAGGGGACTCACTATAAGTCCCCCCGAAACTGAAATAATTCTCTCCACAAGGAAACATATGTGTATATATATAAATGTATATAATTGGCGCGTACACCCTTTTTGGCTGTTTGGCCGAGCTCCTCCTCCTATTTTTGGTGTGCGTCTTGATGTTGTTCCACATATTCCACACAAGGAAACATAGGCTTCCTATAATCTCCCCGCTGGTTTTTAAGGGAGTGGAGAAACCTTAGAGAGAGAATGTCGAGTACTTAGGACTCATATTAGATAGGAAACTCATGGAAACCTAATATTGAGGAAAGAGAAAAAAAGACCAACGTTGCAGGCTAGGTATATTTGAAAAGAGGAAAGGAATTAAATTTTTATATATGTGGTTCTAAGCTAGACGATAAAGTTGGCTATAGAGTATTTTCGAAAGAATTAGCACTGCAACTATCCGCCCAACTACCAGATGATTGCAGCGTCTATCAGGTAAAGGTTCTAGTCATAAAAGAAGTGGCTACATACCTAAATACACATGCCGTAGCAAAAATGACTATAAATATATTCTCGGATAGCCAAGCGACCATTAAATCAATGAATGCGGCTATACTAACATCAAAGGTTGCACTGGAATGCCGAGCAACCCTAAATGATATTAATGTCGTGTTCAAGGTCAGCCTTATTTGGGTTCTGGGACACAAAGATATTGAGGGAAACTGTAGAGCTGATGAGCTAGCTAGAAAAGGTACTGCTCTTCAACTGCTCAGCGATAAAAGTACCATTGTAATACTTTTGGGCACGAGTAAATTAATAATGAAAACAACATTACCCAAGAGGCCAATAAGTCATGCGTAGCAGCCGCAAATAAACAAGCAAAGGACAAAGGAATTACTTAGCCTTTCAAGAGAGGAAAGCTCGAAGGTCGTGGCTTGTGTCACCGGCCACTGGCTATTTGGCAGGCATTACTTGAGACTAGGAGTATTCTCCCATGAATATTGTAGAAGTTGTAGAGATGAGGAAGAGGAAGAAACAGCTGAACACTTCCTTTGCAATTATCCAGCCTTAGTTAAAATCAGAGCAGGTTGTCTACGTCAATACTTTTTCAATTCTCTTACAGAACTATCTGGCGTTCGGATTGGACCAATCCTGCGCTTCATAAGAGCCTCAAAATGGTTTCATGAAAATAAATAAACAAGGTTCCCGTGTGGCACTGTGATATCACAAAGAACCTGTAAGGTCTAAGTGAGTTGGTCATACGGACCGACTACCACCATAACCTAACCTAACATAACATAAAATTCAGACAAAAAATGCAAATTTATTATATTTAAGTTCGAGTTTCACGCATATATCGACTTTTTCATGTTCTTGCATTGTATTTTGTTACATTACCTGTAATGCTGCACATTATGTTGTTGTTAATATATTATAACTTATGGGCTGAAAAGTCCCGGGCCTAACAAAGAAAAGACGTTCTTTTCGCTCAAAATTAGCTTTATTCATCAACGTAATTTCCATCAAGAACAATGCAATGATTCCAATACCGCTCTAGTATTTTAATACCACTTTTGTATAACCATTAATTTTTTCCTCAAAATGGGCCTCAGTTTCAGCGATAAACGCTCCATTTGAGCGAAATTTCATGCCGGCGAGCATTTTTCTTTAGGTGGATGTGGGAGCAATTCGAAGTTCAAATGAATATGGCAAAACCCTGCTCAGAATCATCAACGCGTTCTTGTTTTTGGTCAACAGTGAGCAAACGCGGCGCTCACTTTGAACAGAGCTTTCTCATAGCCAGATGCTCATGCAATATAAAACCAACACCTTCTTTTGATGTCTTTGAGATGTCAGCTAACTTTCACAACTTAACTTTTCGATCATTCAAAATGATTTTGAGAATTTTTTTGATATTTTCTGGGATAACCACCTCATTTGGACGTCTACTGCGTTGTGCATCTACGGTGTTTCTACGACCACGTTTGAAGTCAGCAAACCTTCGATTTATTGTTGTTTTTAATGGAGCGGAATCCTCATAACACTTTTCAAGCCATTGAAGCCCATCAAGAAGTAGTGTAAAATTAATACGCAAAATTCTTTCTGATCCACTGTTTTGAAGATAACAAAAGTAGTGATACTCTTAGCACAATAACTCACGAACTAATCAATGGAATATCATGAAATCTTAACAGCTGTCTTTTGAATGTTATAACTAACTGTGAAAGTGGTACATCTAATAAAACCAGCGTCATCTATGTGTTAGACCCGGCACTTTTAAGCCCATGTTATAAATAATTGTACACATCGAACAGCGCGAAATCACACCGCATATGAAATTGAAGCCATTCAATCATAATTGAAAGAAAATGGATTCCTAATTCTTGTGAGTGCCAAGGAATTCTTGTTTAAAAACTCTGAACTATTGAATTGTCTATGGAATTAATAATGTAGAACATCGACTATTATCATAAGTTTCGATTACAAGTTCACCAAAAGCATTAAATAAGTAAAAAATGCTTGCCGTAAAGCTATCTATAATGAAGAACACTCAAAAATTCTTAAACCGCAACTATAAACGTCAAACGCATACCGCCACATCGCGTAAAAGTAACCTGAAAGTAGCGCGCAACACTTAAAGTGCGCATATCTCACACGGCTGACGTACATACAGTTGAACCACAAACTCACACATACACACATGCATGTACACACACGACCACATAGCGCGAAGTAGACCCGTAGAAAAGACGACACAGATTTACCGTGAAATTGCAGTTTCCTACCTTATCGTCATGACCAAAAGCGCTACCAAAAGCGAAAAGCGCCACCCACAGCCTAGGCAGCAGCTGCAGCAGAATTCGCGGTACAGCAGACTGATGCAACAGTTCACAGTGGCATGACACAAAATATAACACTTGTAGGCCCTGTTAGGCAGTTGTTGCTGACCTGTAAGCCACTGAGTTAATGTGATTGCTTGTGTGTCCATATATTTGTGTGTATGTATGCGTGTGTGGCCAGTTGTTTGAATCAACAGTAAAGCGCATATCTATATTCCTATATATCCATAAAAATGTATATATACACAAGTTAATGTAGCGTTTGCGGTCCACTCGTATATTATTTTCATTCGCTTCACTTAATGTCTCCCATTGGCGCGGCCTGGCTTTGAGCCTGCATTCTGCACCACTTATAATACAAATATTGCATGTCCTTTCAACCGGAATAAATTGCAGCTAGAATAAAGATGAGCAGCAGATATGAGCGTCTAACGGCTAGAGCACAGCAGAGTGTAAAGGGTCATAGTGTTAGAATGTTTTGTGACTACATTTAAGCGACCGCAGTATTTGTTCTTCTTACTTTGTCTCTCTTTTTTTCTTTTTTTTGTTGCTGTGCAAAGCGGAGGCTGACTTTTTATTTATGTGATTTAATATCAGTGTTGGATTGCAGCTGTAGCAATTTGTAGATATTTGCCATTTAGCTAGGCAATTATGCCAAGGCAATGTAAGTAGTTGACAAGTGAGTGGATTGCAAAATTACTGAAATTGTTCCGTATACGACATGGTGTACACCAAATAATTTATGTCGCCAGCTTAGGCAATTTTAGTAGAAGTTGCAGAATTCTCCATAAAGGTAAGTGCAATACAAAAAGATATTAGCGCTTAATTTTTTTACCGTGAAGCGGGTGACTCTCTGCGTACCATTTTCATATAATAAAACCATTGATGTGCCAATGCAGTATAGCCAAGAAGTCTGCTCTTAAATCGAAGCTGTGATTTTTGGCAAAAAAAAAAAAAAGAATAAGATTCTCATAAAAATTGAGCTCAATTATTCAATGTTGAACAATAAAGCGCTGACGAAAAGTTAGGAAAATTGAATAACACAAACAATTAAATACAAAAAATGCTGCTGATACACCACGAAAACCCAACAAATGGCTAGCAAACAATTTCTATTTTTATACGCACCTCAGAAGATACCAACAAAACAAAAATAAAATTAACAACCACAAAAACACCAAACAAACACTATATATTTGTGCAAAATAAAATAAAAAGTAAACGGCGCGACTATTGGGCAAATGGTCAGACGAATCGGCAGACATTTGGACGCTCTGAAAAGGCGGCAGTAAAATAGCGACAAATAAATCTTAACAGCATGACAACAGGGAAATTTATATATGTGCCAGTATGTATGTGTGTGTATTTGGCGTATTAAGTGAGCCGCTAGAACGAGTAGAACGAGATAAATTTATACGCCAACTTAGTTATTTAAATTGTTGATCGATGAATGTTGAAACATTTTTTTTAAAGAATTCTTATCAAAAAGGCAAATCAGAGTCAAGAAAAAATAAATAAATATGAATAAATACATGTGCATGCGTACATATATATACCAAATCCAGCTAAAACTCACTTTAACCCCTTCACTGGTGGGTATTTTAGTAGCGCGCATACAAATTTTTCTCGTATTAAATGGCTGCTCATATTTGTAAAATTGTATACATTTGGGAAAAATTTTAGCGACTTGCAACAAGATTTTTTTTAATATATGTAAGTAGGAATATAAAGGGTGTTTTTTAAGAGCTATAGGAAAGTTTTTCAAAAAAACACACGTAAAATTCAGAAAAATGCATGACATTTTCATTTAAATCGATAGTACGGTCCATATAATTTAATGTTTGAAGATTATTTCATGCAAATGTTAACCGCGATTGCACTTGAAATGATTCATCCGCTTAGTCCAATTTTGGCATACTCTTTCCAATGTTTCGGCCGGTATCTCACATATAAATGCTTTAATGTTGCCTTCCAATGCGTTAATTGAAGCAGGCTTGTCTGAATGGACATGAGCTTTAACATAGCCTCACAAAAAATAATCTAAAGGCGTTATATCGCACGATCTGGATGACCAATTGACAGGTCCCGAACGTGAAATAAAATGTTCACCGAACTCGCCTCTCAACAAGTCTGTAACGCGTCCTGTGTAGCAAGTGGCACCGTCTGTGACCTTTAGTAGATATATTGGTAGCTCTTGCAATTCTTCTGGCTGATCTTCACGCCAAAATCGACAATTCTGCTTATTTACGTACCCATTGATCCAAAAATGAGCTTCGTCGCTGAACACAATTTTTCGACTTTAAACTTTCTTAATAGAACACGCATTTTTATAATAAAATTCAATGATTTGCAAGCGTTGTTCGTTTGTAAGACGATTCATGGTTAAATTATAGACCAAACTGAAGATGTTTGACAATGAAACCAAACACGAAACGTGCGTCAGCCGCTTAAACCAACTGTTGAAAAAGATAATAGCTAAAAAATCACCCTTTATACATGAAAAATCATAACTCTTGGAATGCGCTGATTGCATGACTGTCCATTGTACAGTATTGTGCAAAATTTGGGAACTTTTTTTAGTTGTGCGACAAATGTCAAATTACCTGTGTATGCGCACTTTAGGGTGCCACGCCCTAATTATATAAGCCGGTGCAAAACTAATAATCCGATTATGTTTTTGAATAAATAAAAAAAAATTTAAATTTTATTTTACTATTTAAAAATAAAATTGTTTGAGTGATGGGAAACTTTATTTTGACGTTTATGCAACCCATTGATTCTCTGTTTGTATGCTGCAGCTGTCTCGGTCCCCAGTGTTAAATATGATGAATACTATGGCCCACGGTTCCAAGCAAGAGGGAGTTTTTGAGTCTCCGGACATACTGTTGCTTCGACGGCAGCTTTGATTACGCATTGGACATTTTAAATCCTCTCACCCGCAAAGAAAAATATTAAATATGATTAAATTGCCACACCATTTGTAAGCATTATAAATCTTCCCATAGAGTGATTAATTTTGTGCCACCTTGTAAAGGTGGAGGTAAGTTTCCAATAAGGTGGAGGTAAGTTTCCAATAATAAAAGAATATTTGTGTGCGAAAAAGTAGCCTAAATGCATAGCTGGAAGTTTCTTCAGCAATAGAAATCAAAAGTTGCTTAGGCTTTGCACAATACTGTATCTATATATAGCACCATATGTGCGCATACATATGTACACATAAAGACACTATAAACTCACTTAAAATGCTTTAAGTTGCCAAAAAACTTGGCGAATTTCTTTAAGCATACATTTTTTTCGAGAGATTTGCTTTAGCCAAAAAATTTATTCGATATGCAAAAATTCATTACGTAGCGCCGCTTTATACACATACATACACGAAATACAAGCAATATGGGCACTTATGTATGCATTTAAGTAGGCGTTTTATTGTCGAGTAAAACCTACTAAGCGTTAATATAAAAATTAATAATTTAATATGTTTTTGTGTCTGTTTGGAAGGCACGCATGAAAATTTGTATACGTGTAAGTATGTATTCATGCATATAAATAAATAAAACACGTTGATCTTTCGCTCTGAAATATTTGAAAATAATGACGTGATTTTGGAGTTTATTTTTGGAAAGCATGTTTTTATTATAGAAAAATATAAGCAGATATTTTCTAAGACTTTTTTTGTAATTTATCATTTTCTTATTTGAAGGTAAATGCCAATGACATTCAGCGATTAAGCGGTGCTGTAGGAAAGGTATCAAAGAATATTTACCCAAAGTTTTAGAGACTAATTTGGCATATTTTCGTAGGCGCAATCCGGAAGGAAGCATGGCTTCAGGCACAAGTTTGAGTGCATGACTTGATTTGAAACGTTTTTTCTCCACTTTTGATGCTTCAGATATTTTAAGACGGGTTGTACTTGAGCGGCACCGATTTGAAGCGTCAACTCAAGCAGCACTGCTGCGGTGCCCGATTGATTTGAAGATTTTAATCGTGTTTGTGGTTTTTGATATATGTGTAAGTGAATAAACTGGAGAAATTTTATTATTTGTGTACACTTGTTTGTATACTCGTATAAATGTGAATAAAGTACCTGTAATATGTTTGCCTAATTTGGCCAAAATCGTCTAGAGCAAAAACGGCTTCAAGTGCAAAGCGTTAAGCGATCAAATTTAGATGAGCGCCCATTTGCCTTTCTCAGTAGTTTTCTCTGTCATAAAAATTGGCACAAAAAGTTTATATAGCAAATTAGAGTATTTGTTTTTTTTTTGTTTCAAAAATTTCATTGTTTTGCTTGAAAGCCTTAACTAATTTCAGTTTCAGAATTCATAATTCAAAGAAAATAAAATTACATAAAAATTGTTCTTTGGAATTCTAAATTTTTCTTGGAAGTTGAGATATCGGAAAAGAATCTCTATCGCGCCCACCGTATTCCTTTTTATTTGTATTTATTTCTTTTTTTAAGGCAATGGAAACAACCTTACTGACTAAATTGCCAGGGTTACATAACAAAAACGTAAGCGCTAAAATTAAATTCATAATTGATTTGAGAAAATAAGAATACTCAATAAGGGACTTCAACAGAGACCTTCGAATCGAAAAATCAAGATCAACACTATCCTATGGTCGATTATGGTCTTCAAGTCCTCTTGTAAGGGGCGCGAAATTAGGGTAATTAGATCTGAGAACGTTAACATAAAATGGATTCTAAGAGCAAACTACTCTATTAGGGACATTGGAATTTATTTACCCGAGTAGATCTGAACAGTCAATGGGACCAGATATTTATATTTTCTTCGAATAAGTCGTCGGATCTCAAGTGATCAAAAATTGATACGCAATGTAAGATGGCAAGAGGCTATCAAAGTATAAAGGTTGAAGATCAAAACATACAAACTTGCGTTAAACTATTTCAATTCTAAGACAATATGAGGAATACATCGGAATCCAGAGGACGAAGGCATACTCCAACTTCGAACTGACTAAAACATCACATGCCATTTTTCTAGTGTATGGTTTTTTAAAAGCACTAGCATAGGAACGCAAAGAAGCGAAGTTGACTTCGGAATAACGGAGTTGATATGGATAATGAACGTAAAAGACGAATCAAAGCAGACAAAGTAACATCAAGATCAGGACTTTCGCTGTCTAAGACAAGAGTTACATTTCAAACATAATAAGTTGAGAAAAGAGGATTCATGGACTTGGAAAACGTAATGTGATGACATTTACTAGTATTAAGACATAGTTTGTTTTGCAGATTCCAGCCATTCAGAGCATTCAAATCTTCCTGCAATAACGACGTATCCAATAGAGAGGAGAGTCTGCGAAAAAGTTTCAAATCATCAGCATAGACTAAATATTTCGAAACTTGAAACAATGAGCAATATCATTAACGAAATGTATAAACAAGATTGGACCAAATACGCTGAATTAAAGCACTTTTGTTTTCAAATTGTTGTCCATTCTCATTAGCCTTATAAGTAAACCATCACCATAGAATTTCAATAATGTTCAGATTTGGAGAATACGGTGGCGATGCTAAAGTTTCAACGTGTTGGAACGCAATCCAAGTTTTGACCACATTTGAAGTAGGTACAAAAGCATTTTCCTGTTAAAAAATCCAATTAATAGGTCCAAATGTTTAGCGAACCTCGGGTAAAGATGATTCTAGCAGAGCTTTATAGCTGTTTTCCGTCATTTTTTATTTTACGATTTTCAATTCGAACGCGCCACAGTACCTTCACGGCGGTGATGTCGACTCACGTACCTTTCCTCCTTTTCCTCCTTTCTTAAGTCATGGAAATTGTAATTGTATCCATCCGACCCATCCAGATTGAATTTCTTTTCGTCCCTAAATAATACATTTTCTCATTCACCGGGATCGTTATTTGTAACAGAACTCCAAGCCATTTGGTCCCTTGGAAAATCGAGGCGGCGTTCTTTGCGAAATTTATTCGAATGTGTTTTTTTTTCTAGTGTTTATTGCTTTAGATGTGGGACATCTAGATTAACCCTTCGAACAGTGGGTTTACCGTTTGCAATATTTGCCATTTCTTTAATTTTACCTGTTGGAAGGACGGAATTTGTTGCAACCCTAAGGATTTTGCGGGTTTTCTTCGGAGTTAAAACCATCGTAGTTCACCTTGTTTCACGTAAAGATCCACGACTTTTGGACTTCGACCTACCTTTTTGGAAATTTGGCGATTTGAAAGTCCCCAGATATGGATTTGTCCTTTTTCGGGATCTTTTGCTTTCCCATTTTATTAGAATTAAAAAGTTTTCGACCCAACACAATGAATGCTCAATGCTAATGTCCGAGTGGCCTTCCTCACGAACAGGTTGGACTAAGCTCCGAGGGCATTAGATTTCAGTCTCTGGTCAGACATTGTGGGTAAGACCAGTTGCGTTTCCATACTAGACTAGAAAAAAAAATCTCTTACCTTACCAAAAAATACACAACTCTAACTAACACAACTACTAACTAACCGACTGAACGCCCAAAATTTCTTCGCCATCTAGACGCTTCACGCGCATGCTGAAGTAACCTTTCGACATTCCGACGGGCGGAGACTACTCCACTCACATCATATCGTGTACCGATGCAACCAGCCCCCGAACCTCATTTATTACTAATGCTGAGTACATCGACCATTCACTGAGGAAATGCAGCAAGGCTGGAGGGACCTACAATTTTATATAAGTATATTTTCCCATTATTCCTACAAGGAACATATGGCCGTTAAAAATATTCCAATGCTCTCTATCTGAAGCTATGGATTTAATCTCTCTCCAGCTATTGCTTTGGGCTGCAAATTTCAGTTCGGTCTGCCTGCTCCAGGTACGTGCTGGGCGTACTGACCTATGGCTGCTTTGCGGATTCCATTCGATATCCATTTTCGTTACGTCGACACGTGCCCAATTCATCGCCATTTCCTTTTCCTTGTCTTTTATATTAGAGTTGAGAATTTTTGTTTGGTTGTAGTTGCCCAAAGACTTGTCTTGCTTGCTGAAGTCTGTGAGTAATATCAGCTTCAGATCCGCTATTGGGGGTAATAGTGCTACCCAGCTAGCAGAAGGACTTGACATCTTCGGTCGGCTGATTATATATTGTGAAACAACTGCTCTCCGGCGTTGATTCGTAGTGTTTTGGTTTTATTAATAGTGATTTTGAGGCCATATCAGGCTGCCACTCGTGCAAGGCGTTGCACTTTTGCAGTTAAATTGCCTGTCGCGGGACGACCGAAATTAAAAAAATCATTTCTTATCATTTGGTGTTTCATACCCGCGGTTTAAAACTCAGGCACTACCGAACACATTCAGCTACGGTGGCCTCTCTTTTAGTTGGAGTTATATTTAGCCTTGCCCTTAAGTTCTGTAACAAATTTAACAATGCATACGACAAGAACAAATTCGGACAGAAAAGTTTGTATGCATTGTCTACTCATAAATTATACTCCGTTTCGTGGCGAATTTTGCTTGTTCAAAATGGAATGGAGAAAGCAGAAAATCATGTCCAGGGAAATGAATGCATTGACCAAATCAATACCAAGACTAATTAGAGATGATCTGCCCATGGAAGCCTTCCGTCGCTCAACTGGTCGCGCTTGAAGAAAATTAGACTATACAGATACAAGCAGCTTCCTCGGTGGCACGCGTTAAATGGCCATGAAAATATTCTTTTCACAGATGAGAAAATTTTCATTGTTGAAGAAGTTTCTAATAAGAAAAGCGACAAAATCTATGGTTAAACTTCTAAGGACGCAAAAACTGTTGTTTCAAGGGTTCAGCGTGGCCATCATTCAGACTCCGTAATGGTTTGTCTTGCAAAGGCGTTACATCTTTTAATTTCTGCGAAAAAAGGGTGGTTGAGACAGGAACAAAAGTGTACCAGGAAGATGTTTTGAAGCAGTTGAACAGACTCTCTTCAATGAAGAGCGTTAGATTTGCAAGGAAGATTCCGCTCCAGTCCATAAGGCAAAAACGACCCACACTAGTCAACAATATTCCTGGGTTTATAGCCATAGAAGATTGGCCGTCTGAAAGTCCAGATCTGAACCCATTGGACTACAGTCTGTGGCTAGAATTGGAGAACATGGCATGTCGAAGGCTTCACAAAAATTTGAAGAGTCTCAAGCAAACTTTGGTTCGAGCAGCGACGTCAACAGGTGAACGGCCTAATCGTTTGAAGGATTGTGTAAAAAGATATGGTGACTATTTCGAATGAAAATTTAAAGTTTTTGTTTTTAATATTTAAGTGATTAAAAAAACTAGCTTCATTAAAAGAAGTGTTATAATTTCATATCTATAACGGACTTAATTTGTAACAAAACTTATGGCAGGACTAAGTATTTACAATGTTTACGTGCAATACTGTTAGTTTCTATGGTAATGCATTCATGTTTTAGGTATTAGATTTAGATAATAACAGGTGGCGCAAAATTAATCAATTATGGAAAGATTTATAATATTTGAAAATATCGTCCTACGGCAATCATATTTGACAGTTATGAGCTAGACAGCTGCAGCATACAAACAGACAAGCAATGGAACACGTAAGGGTCAAAATAAAGATTTCCGTCATTCGAAATAATTTTTTTTTTAGTAAAAAGTTGAATGGTTAATTTTGCGCCACCCGATTCATTTTGCGCCACCCTTTATTTAGAGGATAAATATAAAATTCCGCTAAACATTAAAAAAAAAATAAATAAATAATTGGCGCGTACACTTCTGTTAGGTGTTTGGCCGAGCTCCTCCTCCTATTTGTGGTGTGCGTGTTGATGTTGTTCCACAAATGGAGAGACCTACAGTTTCAAGCCGACTCCGAACGGCAGATAATTTTATGAGCAGCTTTTTCATGGCAGAAATACACTCGGAGGTTTGCCATTGCCTCCCGAGGGGTGACCGCTATTAGAAAAATGTTTTTATTAATTTTGCTTTCACCGAGATTCGAACCAACCATCTCTCTGTGAATTCCGAATGGTAATGACGCACTAACCCATTCGGCTACGGCGGCCGCTAAAAATTGGATTTGCTAAAAGTATGAGTCAGGGCCTTTCCACATATTAACGCAACGGATATGTAAGAATTTTCAAAGCAGTAGTCTCAAAATGGCTCGCATTCAGTTTCGTGGTTTCTCACACTGCTAATTGAGCTAATTAAAATAATTGCACTAATTTTTTTATGATTTTTAATATTAAAATACAAGTAATACAGCTGAAAATGCGAGAAGTGCATAAAAGAAAAAAAAAGTTAAATAAAATAAAAAGAAACTATTGCCTTCAACAGTCGCTTTTGCTTTACAGGTATTTCATATAATTAAGCGTAAATTAAAGCATAACATACCTGCGCTTGCTGCTGCTGTTGTTGTTGTTGTTGTTTTTGAATTGCAGGTGTTTACCTTCACGAATTTTATCAGCCACGTTGTCCGTACATCCAGTCGCCTAGTTGGCAGTTGACACGCGCTTGTATAATTTCAACGATGCGAGCTAATTCCCCACGAAGCAGAAAGGAACACGACAATTCAACCAAATGTAGTTGAGTTCAAGTAGGCGACCTCATACACGCACACACGCGCAAGCTACTGTGCCGTCACTGGTGTTGTCGCTGACGTTGCCGTTGCTGTTGCTGTTGAGGCCACTGTGTCGAACTGTTCGCGCGAGGTTAGTTGAACACTAGAGCTGAGCGTAAGTGCTTGGTGGCCTGCGGCAACTTCACTTCGTTTTTGTTTTTGGTTTCGTTTTTTTCTTTGTATTCTTGTCCGGCTCAACCTCAATAACTACTCTCTTGTCGCGTTGGCTCTTGCCGCTATTGTCGCTGTACGATATTATTAACAATATTTAACAATTGTTGTAGTTGTTACGGTGCTATATAATACACAAATATATTATAATGTGGTTGTTGTTTTTGTTGTTGTTGTAGTTGTATTGTTAGCTGGCTTAATTTGCTTGCAGCTCTCTGCTACACGCACGCGCCTGTACTCGATCACGCATACATGCACATCACACACGAACGAGTAGATTGCAGTCACACACGTGGCGTACGTATTCACCACTGCGTGCGAGTGCCAGGCGTACGTGCATACATATATACGTGTGGTCTGACTGACGTCGTTGATGTTGTTATGTCCTTTCGTTTAAAGGACACTTCACAACGGTAACGTTTAAAATATAAAAATAAACTCTTTCAACGAGTTGAGTGGAAAAGTGCGCTTTGACAGTTTGCTTTGGTATGTGTTGACCGGCCAACTAACTGAAGTGAAATTACAGTTGGGTGTTGTGATGGTAAATGTGTGTGATGGTACGAAGAATTCGTGCAACTTTAATGAGTTCGTTTCTTGTTTTTTTTATTTATTTTATATTCTTATATTATTTTTATTATGCTTTGGTCTAGCTGACCCTTATATTTCATCGTTGCTTTGAAGGATATTCTTTAGCACTATTTCACTTTTTCACCTTTTCATTTTTACTGTTCACTGCTTTCCTTTGTTTCATTTCTCACTCACTCTTTTAATTTGCATCTGCATATTTCACTTCTTCGGCACCGTTATTTTTTGTTTTGTTTTTGTTTTGCTGGTCGCTTCACTGACTCATTCGACGCTAGATTTTGCATGCAAAGGCGTAAACTCGTGCAAAAATATTAAAGCAATTATTCCTGTGATTTGTGGTTTACTAATTAGGATGATCTGCATATATGGAAAAATATGTATTTATAATTATTTGTAGAATTATATAAATTTTCATAACATTTTGATCAGCTTATCATTATTTGAAGAACTTTTTATTTACATTACTTTTCAAATTTAGTTCTTTCTTTCACAAAAGTTGGTTTAATTAGCAGAAACTTGCGCACAGAAAAAACGTATGTTGTCCGGAAAGTTATATAAGTTGGTTGTTGTTGCTGCTTAAGTGCATACATATATGATCAGAAAGTACCGGGAATGTTTAAATAAAACAAAATTTTATCTCCTTCAAAATATGACCCGTCTGAAGCAACACATAACCCTTGATGCACTCCTCCATGTACCCCTGGTAGGCCGACAAGGTGATGGCCTTCAGCACCTTCGTCGTATTCTCTTTGATCTCCTCTATCAATTGAAATTTCCTTCCTAGAAGTGGTAACTTCAACGTGGGAAACAAAAAGAATTCACACGGGCCCATATCAGGTGAATACGGTGTCGGCCCAATGACATTTACTTGGTGTTTGGTCAAATAATCCAGCACAATTTGGGATCGGTGCGATCGCGCGTTATCATCATGCAAAATCAAAGAATGGCTTGCCCACATTTCCGGTCGTTTGCGACGTACAGCATCTCTCAAACGCTTCAAAACGGATAAATAATATTCTTAGTGTCCTACCAACATAAAAAAAAAATATGGACCGGTTCCCACGTGCGCGGTTCGTTTAAATTAAACATTCCCCGTACTTTTTGATCATAGGATATGGGAGATTAAGCCATTAGTAATCCTTTATTGACTACTGAGCGACTGCGGCTGTTTAATATTTCACACTTTTCCCTTTGCTCACTTTAAAATACTAATTACCCTATACAACAAAATAAAAAAAATTAAAAAAAAAAAACTAAATTAAAGTAAGTGAATTCCTAGTGCGGTCTGGTCCGCTTCCAGTTGCATTCAGACTAGATGCGTTCTTCGGAAATGTTAACAGTAGGCTACTTCTTCTGAAGGCTGCTCTTGCATCTAGGTTATAATTTCGACCGTTTCTGCTTCCTTCTTCTATTCTTTTCGATTGTTTGTTTTTGATTTAGCGTGTTCATTTACAGTTCCTTAGAGTCCCGATTTCAGGTCCCTATCCTCAGATTAAAGCGCAGCGCTCCCATGTTTATCTAAGCAAGCAGGAAGGCCATGTGAGGATTGACTCTACACTTCATAGGCAACAGAGTTCTGAGACAGGACATGAACTAGTCAGGATTTCTCAACTGAGCCTGCCCAATCAACCTAATTGTGACGTGTGAGGAACGTACCCGATGGCTTGCCAGAGTCTTAACGAGACGGAGGCGATTGTAGCATTAGCTTATCAGGCATTTCGGTAAGGTCTCACCCTTCTGTACTGAAGTGATAGAATATTACATTCAGCAGCTCATAGACTGCCTGATCTTAAATATTTTCCGGTATGCCGTAATCAGAATCTTATTCGCCTTGATACTGATGAGCGGTAAAAGACAGACCACTGTGAGGCTTTTCGAACCGAGCCCCTTTGTTTCGATAGTCCTCCGCAAATGCTGCAAGGATAGTCGCCATCTAGTGCATCTGATTCACATTGGAAAAGTAATATTTTTCCTTCAGGGAGGGAAACGTTTACGGTAATTATGGTGCATAAAACATTATCGCAGTTTCGGAAGATCGACGAGTTAATTTGGACAATATTTATGCTTATTTTATACCTGATTAATTAAGTTATGAAATGGTTATTTATACTAATAACTACGCTCAGCTATTGAAAAAAAAACACGTACTGCACAATTTACCCGAATGACAAGCCGTCAATTGAGCTGGAAATTTACTTTACTAAAGGGCGATTAGATTGAAAGTACTTTTTCCAATAAGGTTTTTTTGACAGTTCTCGCATGACTACTAAAATTCAAACTAAATACATAACTTTTTCAGTGTTCATTGTCATTTCATCAAGACTTATGCCTCAACAACGTTCCCAAATTGTAAAATTTTATTACAAAAATCGACGCTCTGTGCACAGTGTTCATCGGGTGTTCCGTCCAATTTATGATTGTTCAATGATGAGGCTCATTTTTTATTTAATGGGTACGTGAATAAGCGAAATTGCCGTATTCGGCCTGAAGAGCAACCCGAAGTCATTCAAGAGCAGCCAATATAGTACATCCATTGAAAACAACCGTTTGGTTCGGCCTATGTAGCAGTGAATGACGAACGATATTGCGCCAATACTAAATGACTTTTGATGCCATAAATTGAAGTCCGTGATCTCCATAACATTTGGTTCCAACAAGACGGCGCTACTTGTCATAAAACCCATGAAACAATGGTCTTACTGCGTCGTCGTTTCGGTGAGCAATTTATCTCTCGTCTCTGACCACTAGATTGGCCACTTAGTCTAAATGATTTGTGGATGAATCAGCTTTCATAGAAAAATGGAAGCCAACATTCCTAAAGTTATTCCCGAGGTACTGACCGGGATCCTCCAGCGAGTCACGATTCATTCAAAATTGGTGTTTACGGGCGGCCGAATTACAGCGCAGGTGCGGCCAACATTTGAAATGGATTATATTTAAGAAATAAATGTGATGAATGTTCTACACAAAAATAATAAAGATTGAAATTTCGTTGTTTTATTTCAATTTAAAATCCGGTACCTCTAAATTCATCACCCTCTTACGCACAAAATAAAAATATTTTATAATAGGTTCATTTCTATTCTAAGATGCTGATACTTTACAGGTTTACGCATTATACGATTTAATCATATGACCTCATCATATGATCTTCTCATATGATCTCATCATATGATCTCACCATATGACTGAACTATTTTTTTCCAAATATAAATATTATATTTGATGATTTGATAAGTATATATACATATTGTTAATGCTACTTTTTGCAAGTATTACTATGGATAGAAGAAATATCAGGCATGTGATGATGTCATATGATGTGACGCTCATTTCAAGCCAGTTAAAAAATAAACTCTTTCTTATTTGCGTTTATCTGGAAAAATAAATATCTGAATAACGAAAAAACCATTCCATTTTTGAAGTATGAAGCAATTCATGCTGAGGTTTCTCTAGCAACGACTATGAAATTTCGCTCAAATATAAAGGTTGTCAAAAAAGTCTTGCGGTATTTCCGCAAGCTTGTCTTTGCAAGCGCGTAGTTCTAGTTGTATTCGTCGCATCGGTTCACGCTAGAGCTTTTTGGAAAGCTCTTTTCACGTGCTAACACGTGTTTGATTAATTGTTGTTCGCTTTTAGTCGTTCGTGAGTTATAGCGTCGCAAACATGGATCAAAATAAAGAGAAAATACGGCATATTTTACAGTACTACTACGATAAAGGCAAAAATGCATCTCATGCTGCCAATAAAATTTGTGCAGTTTATGGACCCGATACAGTTTCCATTTCCACCGCACATCGATGGTTTCAACGTTTTCGTTCTGGTGCAGAGGTGATCGAAGATGCGCCACGGTCCGGAAGGCCTGTCGTCAAAAATTGCGATAAAATCGCTGAATTGATCGAAAGAGACCGGCATAGTAGCAGCCGTAGCATCGGCCAAGAGCTGGGCATGAATCATCAAACCGTTATAAACCATTTGAAGAAGCTTGGATTCAAAAAGAAGCTCGATGAGAAGCCACACTACTTGACGCAAAAAAACATTTTTGCCCATATGGATGCAAGCGAATCGTTTCTGAATCGCAACAAAATGGACCCGTTTTTGAAGCGGATGGTGACTGGCGATGAAAAGTGGGTCACTTACGACAACGTGAAGCGCAAACGGTCGGTGAAGCTGCCCAGACGGTGGCCAAGCCTGGATTGACGGCCAGGAAGGTTCTTCTGTGTGTTTGGTGGGATTGGCAGGGAATCATCCACTATGAGCTGCTCCCCTATGGCCAAACGCTCAATTCGGACCTGTACTGCCAACAACTGGACCGCTTGAATGCAGCACTCATGCAGAAGAGGCCATCTTTGATCAACAGAGGCCGAATTGTCTTCCATCAGGACAACGCCAGGCCACACACATCTTTGGTGACGCGCCAGAAGCTCCGGGAGCTCGGATGAGAGGTTCTTTTGCATCCACCGTATAGTCCGGATCTCACACCAAGTGATTACAACCTATTTCTGTCCATGGCGAACGAGCTTGGTAGTCGGAAGTTGTCCTCAAGAGAGTCCTGTGAAAATTGGCTCTCCGAGTTTTTTGACAATAGGGAAGCGAGCTTCTATAAGAGGGGCATTATGAAGTTGGCATCTCGTTGGGAACTCGTCATCGAACAAAACGGCGCATATTTGACTTAAATCGCAATATTATAACCAATTTTATAAACAATTGAAAATTCAATAAAAATACCGCAAGACTTTTTTGACAACCTTTATGACCCGACTTACTTAAATAGCTAAAAAGACAAACTAGTTTTTAGAATAATTTGCAGAATAGTATCAATTTACAATTATTTTCAATTGCTAATTTTTATTAAGTAACATATCTTTAAGCCAAACACGGAACTCTTGAATCGCAATAAGCAAACTAAAAGTATCATTTTTCAAATAATCTTTAAAATAGAATATACCAAAACTGACCCAAATAATGAAGCCTATAAATATATAGGACAACTTTCCCGGCAACCCTGTATATTTATGGTGGAAAGAATACCAAAAAAAATATATATAAAATTTTTGGTTTTAAATGTTGTTCTTGTACTTGTTCTTTCAAGTAACAGAATGTGCAAGAAATCAGTCACTTAAGTTTTTAGCCCATAAAAATAACCCAAGTAGTTCAACTACGGCTAGACTGCATAAAATTCTTTTGTAACAACAATGCCAATTTAAAATAAAACAAAAAGAGCGCCTCAAAGCAATTGCAACAGTAAGACGCTGTGAAAGAGAAATGGGAAAATATGTGCAAAGTTGTTCCGAATTTATTTTCGCCGTACCGCCGAAACCACCAAAAGGCAAATGAGCAATACTCATACATTTATGCAGTTATGTTTGTAAGCATGTGAGCAGTATTTTATGGTTTTTTTGCAAACAGTACGCAATAGCAACAAAATACCAGCAGATGACTGCATAAATTGAGAGCCACCAAAAAATGGTAGCGAAATGTGAACGCCAAAAATACAGAAAAAGGTGTGTAAAAAATAAATGGAAGAAATGGGCAAAGCGCGATGATGACGATTAGGCGAAAAGACAAATGGCGACTAGTCGAAATGGCGGCATGCCGTGACGTTGTGGTGTCATTGGCGCTTTGACAGACAACTCAACTGCAAACAACCGAATATAAATACAACCACGGCAAGGCAAACTCAACAAATATCCCGAAAAGAAATTAGGTAAAGGGAAATAGTAATGCAAAAAAACTAACAAGAGAAAAAAAAAATAATAAGAAAACTAACCAAAAAACAAAAAATGTAATAATAAAATAAAATAAAAATAAAAAAAAATACGAAAATCAAAAACTTCTGCTAGCACGCAGCGAGTGGTTTTATTTGAATACTTGTTGTTGCTAACTGCGGTTAAGTGCGTCCAAAAAGCAGGATGGGCAACGGGTGCCCCAGTTGATGTCAACAGACCACGCAGGTGGTAGGTGTTTTCTCCGACCATTCATATGTGTGCGTAGTTGTTTTTGTGCATACGTGCCCAAGCCTGTGAGTGGGTGTGTGCACACTTATTTCACTGTGCCTCGCGGGATTTTCTCGAGTCACTTATGTAGCCATTTTTTGCTATTTTTGTTGACATGTGAACGAAAATTTGCTTTTAGCCAAGCCAACAACTACACAACAAACAAAAAACAACGGAACTAAATAAAGAGAGAAATGTTGCTGTGAAAAACATTAGCAAAATGAAGCAGCTCAAAAATGTCTGCTATGTATTCGCTAATGAACTTGTGGATATGTACACTCACACATACATACATACGTACATGCATACATATACATTTTTTATTTTTTTTTTATTTTTGAAATGGCAGGTTGTTGGCGCCCTGCTATTGCCGCTGCTGCTGCTGCTATTCCCAGTCACTGTACAGCGAATTGTCATCAGCTGGCGTATGTCTGTCCATTCGTCTGCTCCCGGCTAAGTATCAAAATTTACTCTTGCAAGTGCTAAAAATTTGGCGTGAAAATACGAATTGTTTTGTAGTTTCAGCTTTTTTTACCTTTTGGTTTTTTCTAGCACTTCTTGTATTTTGTGCGTGCGTGTGTTTGTTGCTTGATAATCCGTACGTGGCCGCGGGTACTCAGTTGTAAAATCGCAATTGTTTTTCATTGTTGGCTTGTGTGGATTTCATACAATTCGCTTAGAAACAACTTAGTTGACAATTGTGCGCCTTGTCTCTTATGTTTTAGGTGAAAAATTTTATTTATTGAAGCGAATATTGAAAAGGCATGTTGAATTGAGAGACTAAATTGTTGTCGGAACAAGTTTTTCGGAAGACAAAATAATATATAAATCATCTAAAGAGAAAACTTAGGCAAAGAGTTGTCGTTAAACCAAAAAAAAAAAAAAATATATATATTCTTTTATCTCAGGTAGCTTAAATTTGTTTAAAAAAATCTCTGTTTCGATCTGTATTTCGATCGACGAAATCACCTTTCCAGGGATTTTGGCCGGTTGAAGAAAAAAAAAAGATTTCAATAAGAATAAGAATAAGAAAAAGAATAAGAATAAGAATAAGAATAAGAATAAAAATAAGAATAATAATAAGAATAAGAATAAGAATAAGAATAAGAATAAGAATAAGAATAAGAATAAGAATAAGAATAAGAATAAGAATAAGAATAAGAATAAGAATAAGAATAAGAATAAGAATAAGAATAAGAATAAGAATAAGAATAAGAATAAGAATAAGAATAAGAATAAGAATAAGAATAAGAATAACCCGAAGAAAGGAGCTGAAGAAGATCTCTTCAAACGCGTTTAAAAGGTGCTCTGGTGAATGGACTCATCGTGTGAATATCTGTATTGCTTCGAATGGAGCCTATTTTGAAGGCGACAGAAAAAATTTGGATGACTAAACAATTATTTTGCGTTTTATTGAACAATTCCCGCCACTTTTTTGACAGAATATATTTTATGTGTTGAGAGCAACTAGAAATAAACTCTCAGATGGTCAAGTTACTCATAATTTGCGTTAAGATTGGCATTATTATAAACTCAAAACATATTCGAAGTACTTAGTTATTATATTTAAATTTTGTTTTATCATTAGAAATGACAATTCGTGAGATGTTGCAATTATATTGTACTACCCTGTATATTTGCAAGCATTTTCATTAACTTCGAACTCCTTTTCCAATGTAAAAAGGAAGTCTGAGATAGAACATGCTCTGTCAACCTTAAAATTATCTAATATAGAAATTAAAGATCGGTGTATAGTATTAGGTGCGCAACTAAGTTCTCGCTGTTTGTTTGACGAAAATACAACAATATTCTGAAAAAATGATTACAAGTGAATTCGCTGACTACAACTTTTCCCATATTTCTAGTAGATCTCGTATAACATCGCGGTAAAACTGTTCATATTTTGAGGCCATCCACGGATCAAGCCATTTTTTCATATCTTCATATGAATGGAACTGCTGGTCAGCTAAACCATGTGCCGGTTAGTGCTCGGCTCAATTGCATCAACTGAAGTCGATACCGATTCCCCGTGATAGTTTCGCTTGGTTTTAACAGTTCATAATAAATAATACCAACTTGTTCTCACCAAATACATAGCATAACCTTTGCAGCGTGAATATTCGGCCGAGGTGATGACGTAGAAGCAGGAGGATTGCTGTAATGAATCCATTTTTCATCACCCGTCACGATGCGATGAAGAAAACCCTTCCTTTTTTGCCGCTGGAGCAGTTGTTCACAGGCGAAAAACGACGTTAAACATCCCTTGGTTTTAACTCATAAGGAACCCGAGTCCCCTTTTTCTGAATCATTCCCAAAGCATGCAATCGCTTGGAAATGGATTGGCGGGTAACTCCTAAGATTGGTTCCGTCGCTTCAAAGACGGTGATTTTAATGTTGACGACCGTCCGCGCGAAGGAAGGCCAAAAACTTTCGAATACGCTGAATTGGAGGCATTGCTCAATGAGGACTGAAGCAAGCTTTTCTTGCGTTTGACACTGAAGCGACGGAACCAATCTCGGCACGTTTTTTCTTTTTAAAGCGGCATCTCCAAAAACTTTTTGTAGCTCTCGATGCGCTTCATCTGCCTTTTTTTCGTATGAAAGAGGAAACTCAGCTCTTCCCGCAAATGACGATTATTCGCCACAAAAGCAGACATTTTCACAAAACCCAAAGTATATGATACCGAAACAAAATCACTATGTGTCGAAGCAGTTTGCTTACCATATGTCTACGCTTGTTTTAAGACGTTTAGGTTATGTTGGAATGGACTAGCACACACTGCTGGTGGCATCTATTGACAAACAGCGGGAACTTAGTTGTGCACCTAATAGATTAGAAGCCTCCTGCCAAGCCAAACGCGTAAAAAATCACAAAAGTACTATCAATTTAGGTGGAATAATTCGGCTTTGAACAATCCTGTTTACGCTGGAATATACCTTGCAGTAAACTGTTTAAACACTTTCTTACAATGAGCTATCTATCCAACTGAACTAAAATTAACCATCGCGCCACGAAGTTCCTATGCGCATACAGGGCGTATGAGTAACATATTACAAATGCATAACTACTGGTACAGATTTTCCTGTCTGGCATTTGAAGATTACGCATTTGAAGATACAACTATTTGATAAGAATGGAGTCCGCACAATGGCTACATTGTTTTCTTTTACATGAAAAATCGTTTTTATGGAATATTATAGGACTATGAATAAGTTCGTGCGGTTTTTTTCGAAATTTGAAACTTTATTGACGTAAAATGGTTACAAATTTAATATTCAAAATATTGTCCATCGCTTACTACTACTTTTTCCCATCTTTCTGGCAATTCACGGATTCCCTTTGTGAAAAATTCGGTCGGTTTTGCCGCAATCCACGAATCGATCCATTTTTTGACTTCATCGTAATTACGGAAGTGCTGGTCAGCCAGGCCATGTTGCATCGATCGGAAGAGATAGTAATCGGATGGCGCAAGGTCTGGACTATACAGCGGGTGGGGTAGGACATCCCATTTGAGCGTTTCTAAGTATGTTTTGACCACTTGTGCAACATGTGGCCGAGCATTGTCATGTTGCAAAATAACTTTGTCGTGTCTATCGGCGTATTGCGGCCGTTTTTCTCGCAGTGCTCGGCTCAAACGCATCAATTGTCGTCGGTAGACATCCCCCGTAATCGTTTCATTCGGTTTCAGTAGCTCATAATACACAACACCCAGCTGGTCCCACCAGATACACAGCATAACCTTCAGGCCATGAATATTCTGCGCCGACGTCGATGTTGAAGCATGGCCAGGGTATCCATACGTTGCCCGACGTTTTGGATTGTCGTAATGGACCCACTTTTCATCGCCAGTCACAATTCGATGCAAAAAACCCTTTCTTTTGTGCCGTTGAAGCAGTTGTTCGCATGCCATAAAACGGCGTTCAACGTCTCTTGGCTTCAATTCATACGGCACTCAATGGCCTACCTTTCGGATCATTCCCATGGCTTTTAAACGTTTGGAAATGGTTGATTGATCAACTCCCAAAGTTTTTGCAACCTCTTCTTGCGTTTGAGCCGGATCTTGATCGAGCAATTCCTCCAATTCGGTATCCATGAACTTTGGCGGCGCACCCTCGCGTTCTTCGTCTTCCAAGCCAAAATCACCACTTTTAAAGCGTGCAAACCACTTCTGGCACGTTCGCACGATGACTTTCGGCTGCTTTTTTCTTCATATTAAAATAATGAAGAAGAATTCCCCGCAAAAACACATTATTTGGCAGGAAATTCGACATTTTCAAGTGTGGTAAAAATATTGTTGTTTACGCTTCAAATAAAAAACTTATACTGACGTTTGTGCCTTACGACAGCAGCTCTCCAATGAATGTTTGGAAATGTGGATCGATGGAATAATAATCAAGTTACGCCATCTGTTGTAAAACCGCACGAACTTATAAATAGACCTATTACATTTTTTCGCATGAGATTTGTTGTTTAATATATAGCACGAGAAAATTTTATGTATGAACTACACCGAATTTATTTTACATGAATTTGATTTAACACGAGTTAAAAAGAAAAGAAAAAAATGATTATATTATTTGTTTAGTTTTAAGACGATTTTTAATATTTTATGAATTTTCCTTGGATCTAATAGAGCTAACAGAGTGAGATTTTTCGACGTTAGTACAAGCGCCTATTAGTCTCAGGAAAACTTCCTGAGTTAAAAGTAGATATATTTATAATATATTTAATGACTTAAAATGTGTATTCAGGAAATAAATTCTTAAGTGAACTGTAAAAAGAATTTTTCATTATTGTTTTCACCTAATTCTATTTTACACGAATTTTTTGCGAAAGTATCTATCTGGAAAAAGCGAATTAGGTGTATATTCAAATATTAAATTGGATGATTAATTTTACGGCACCTTCATTGCAACCTGTTTAATCAGGAAATAGTCTTGCACGAAAAGCTAGCTGTGTGTGAAAGGCGACGAAACCAGAAAGTGCTCTAGGTTGGTGAGTCATAAACATATTTGAAAGGCATTCAGCTTTGCTAATTCATCACATAAATAGGGCCATGCATTTGAATATATTTATTTGCATTTTTTTGTTATTATTTGTGTAATACAAATGCAACCATACAATATAAAATGGCTTACAGTTACGCGAGAGGTATGCGACACGAACTCATAAAATGGTAGAGACGAATATCAAATTATGTAAGGAATGTGCAAATGGTTGCTTGGCTAGAAAATTTAAGAAAAAATATATTCAAGCTGTAAATTCAAATCAGCGTGTGGTTATAAAAATGAAAATGAAAAAAGTTAAACTTTAGCATTGCTAATTATTATATTTCTTTATATATTCACATTTGGTGACACCAACCTAAAGACCGAAAAAAGGCTGCACGTGGACGATTTATTTTGGAAGTATAAAAATGCGAGAACTATGTACATTAAGGAACATTTAATATAATTACATTAAAGAAATTACTTACTTCCTTCGTTTTCTGCCAAATCTAAGAAATCATTTGTTCATTAAATTCCTTCATGGCTGGGCGAATTTCCCATATACTCGTATTATAATGCCTGGAAAGCTCATCGCTAAATCTTATAAAATAAGGTTCCCAAAATTTTTATGTACGTTAATAACTATGCATAGAACGCTACAGCCTTCATAAGGTCGTCTGTATTTTTTATCTAACCTACCCTGGTATTTTTTTTTCAACATAAAGTTTACCCATATACACCTAATTCTCTTTTTATTTGATTTTTTTTTCCATGAATTTGATTTAATAGGAGTTAAAAAGAAAACAAATTTTTTTTTACACAAATTGTTTATTTTCAATTTCAATTAATTTTTCAATATTTTATTCATTTTTTTTTAATCTCATAGAGCAAATAAAGTGAGATTTTTCGATGTAAGTACGAAGCGTTTCAATTACCCTCAAGAAGAGTCCCTGAGTGAAGAGTAAATTTTGCTCTCGCCGTATGAATAAAAATGAGAAAACACGAAATAAGTTCTTAAGTCAAATCTAAAAGGGATTTCTTAATATTGGTTTTGCCTAATTCTCTTTTCAAACGCATTTTTTGGTAACGTATCTATATGGAAAAAGAGAATTAGGTGCACTTACAAAAGGGCTTCTAATAGAAGTTTGTTGAAAACACCGTACAATTATTTTTTTAACTACAACAATTCAAAAATATCTCAACCGGCTGGAGTACTGTTTTGGCTACACAAGAACGATTTGAACCACGTGATGAAATAAATTTGTAAAATTTGCTAGCGGTTTTCGTTAATGCTCCTTGAAAAAAGTTGTGCATACTTTATATTCTAATTCAATTCCAGAATTTAAAAAAAAAAAATATGTGGCAGCACCATCCAATAAAACACTTAATAATTAATAGATTCTCAATAAAAAATGCTTCATACCCTTATCCTTAGAGTTTATTCATATCAACCATTATTTATCATTTTCATTTTAACAGTTAGGTGGCAACGTCACATAAAAAATTGTAATTGGAACTGTGTCTATTCTTGGGAACTGATATGGTTTGGCACGCGTACACTAACCTCTTACTAAATTTTGTTATTACTTTGCTTTTTTTCTTTAAAATTAGATGGCAATGCCGTTTAAAAATATTGAGGGATTAAAGCTCTGTGCATATATAATATATACATATATATAAACATTTACTATTAATATACATCTGTAATACGTTTATTACCTTCCAGAAAAATATAAGGCAATTCCAAAACTCTTTGAATCAAAAACTAAGTGGCAACGCTACTAAAAATACTTTTAAATTAGAAGATTCTCAATAAAAACTTGTGTGATCCCCACATGTTCAGATTTAATTCAAATCAATTATTATTTATTTTAGCATTTTTCCCATTAAAGTTAGGTGGCAACGCCATACAAAAAAATGTGTTTCGATATGTGCATATACATATATACATATACAAATATATACTATTCATATATTTAATAAATTTATTACCTTCCAGAAAAATAAAAGCACTTTCAAAATTTTGAATGAAATCTAAGTGGCAACGCTACTAAAAATACTTTTAAATTAAAAGATTCTCAATAAAAACTTGTGTCATTCTCACATGCTCAGATTTGATTCATATCAACTATTATTTACTGTAGGGTATTACCCATTAAAGTTAGGTGGCAACACCATACCAAAAATATTTGGTTCGAATTTTTTCATTCTTTAGAACATCCATTGTATGACGCCCATTCCATAACCTCTTGTTAAATTTTGTTATTAATATACTTTTTTCTTTAAAATTAGGTGGCAATGCCATTTAAAGATATTGAGGTATTAAAGCTATCTACAAAAGCTACATACAATTAATATATTTCAGCATAAATTTATTAATTTACAGAAAAATATAAGGCATTAGGAATTTTTAAAATTAAAAAATAAGAGGCAACCCCCCTAGAAAACAATTTTAAATTATAAGATTACCATTAAAATTTTTTCATGATTCACACATCATAAGACTTGATGTGCGCATCATGAGACACTGTTCTTTACTATATTCGGCTTAACAGCTAGGTGGCAACGCCATACAAAAAGTTTTTGTTCGGAATTTGTTCATTCTTTTGAACATACCTATATATACATATATTTGTAATTAATGCGTTTCTGTATATTAATAAATTTATTAAGCTCCCGAAAAAGAGGCGGCAACTCCTAAATACATTTTTTTATCAAAATTTGTTTAAATACCTTTTAGCCAATATCCATATTTTAGTATAAAAATAAATCGGAGCTATTTTTTAATAAAAATCATGTGGCAACACCAAATAAAGATATGTTTCATAAAGCATTTTAAACCCTTTTAATTGTATATCAATGCCTTCCACTTCAAGTTAAATTTGTGAAAACTTGCTAATTTTGCAACAACAAATATCAGGTGGCAACGCCATAAAAAGGTTAGTTTTAGATGTCTAGTTATATACTGATGACAACTTCATATGTACTTATCTTCTCACCAACACTGTACCGCAAGTTCTCTCAGAAGTATGCAATTCAAAGAAGTCAGTTTGTATGGAAAGTGCCACGCCCCCTTCGCCAATATAACTAATTTTTCTCGACGAGTGTAGTATTCATTTTATATATCTCCATACTAAGTTGAAGTACTCTATCACTAATACTTCCAGAGGTATGCGGCATGGAAAATGCAGTTTGTACAGGAGGAGCCACGCCCACTTGCTTAATCGACATAAAGAGTATGTCTATGTCTTAAGCTGGCGGCCGCCGTAGCCGAATGGGTTGGTGCGTGACTACCATTCGGAAATCACAGGGAAAACGCCCCTCGGCAGGCAATGGTAAACCTCCGAGTGTATTTCTGCCATTAAAAAGCTCCTCATAAAATATCTGCCGTTCGGAGTCGTCTTGAAACTGTAGATCCCTCCATTTGTGGAACAACATCAAGCCGCACACCACAAATAGGAGGAGGAGCTCGGCCAAACACCCAAAAAGGGTGCACAAAATTTTATGATGATCGGGTGAGTAGTTAAAGTATGAAACTTACTTTCGCATTTACAATATTTGTAAGGATAAATTTATTTTCTAAAGTGCATAATTGTCCTTTTCTGTTTTGATGAAATCTTCAATACACATACGCGACGGGCAAGCAGTTTTATTATAGTACAAATGGATCAAATTTCCTAAAATACATAATTCAATAAATACAAAATAGTCCTTGTTAAGACATTATCAAAAGTTTTGAAATCCTGCCAATAAGCAAATCCTTCTATTACTTCTTCAGCTACGCCCCATACACTTCAAGCCTTGCATTTACAATTCCAATACCATACAGTTTAACCTATACAGTTAACGTAGCAGCAGTTGGCCAACAACTCGACTGGCGCCTCTTGTTTCACACAAATATAATTTTTGCCAATAATTTGCACAACCAAACAGCAGCATGTCAATTGTTGTTACCAACGCAATGTTAGCACGCCACAAGCTATATAGCTCAAGCAAAAAGTGGATGCACTTTTGCTACACAAGCAACAAAAAAAAAATCTCTAACCGGGTGCTTGTGCGGTTCTTTTTTCGAGCGCTTTCTCTCGTTTGAATTTCTATTGTTTGTGTTATTCAAATATATTTTATATTTTTTTCGCCAATATTTATTTTTTTATTTTGTGCTCTTTTTTTGTAAAACAAAAAAAAAGGGAAAATATTGTCCCACACGCATGCAATGCTCGCGTGCAATTTGTAAGTTTGGTAGTAATATGGCTCGTGAGTCTTGCAGCGTAACCAGCGTGTAGGACTCAGCTATATTAGAAAAAATTGAAATAACTATTCCATATAATAACAACAACAAAAGCTATATTAATCGTCATTTGCCATGAACTCTACAACGTAGCCAACCGCAAAGTAACGCGTCATCGTAGTAGTTGGCGCTACTGTCAGTCAGCCAGCCAGTCAAGTACACACTCGTGCTTCTCATTAGTAACTCAAACGCCTGGTGGTGTAGCGACTGTGTAACGTTTGGGGATGCATGCAGGCAAATCTCCATGGCGGTGCTTGTACGTGGACTAAGATATTTGCTAGTTATTCATATGTGTATGTATGTATGTATGCATGTTTTTACCCAGAAGCGCGTTTTTCACTTTTTTATTGTTTTTCTAAGTTTGCAATGCCTTACAGGTACTGAAGAGTCCCACATAAGATTGTGAAAGTTGTTGAAATACTTGCGCTGCCGATGCTTTATTTTAGATAATGAGGCTGGAATTAAATGCGTTTCGTTTTTTCAATCAACTAAGCAGAAAACAGCTAGGAATATTAGACAACTTTTAATTAGACATTTGCATATGAAAGTGTAAGGGTATAGATATAAAAAAAGTCTTAAAAAATGTTGCATTTATTCAATTCATACTAGGATGCCTCAGTCCAAGTATGCACTGGCCTGTGAGTTTTAGCTGTTCCTAAAACTGAAAAAACTTATGATGGTACGATTATTTGAGAGCTTAAAAACCGCCTCAATGGAAGAACATAATGCCATATCAAACAATATATATCCAAAGTGCACGAAGATTGAAAAGAGCGTTGCGGGATATTATATATGTATATTTGGAAGACAGATTAGCTTGAAGCAGGAAAAATAATTCAGGCAGGAAATGAGTATTGTTCGAGAAAAATAATAGCAGCTTTTCTCAGAGCTCACGCATCTTACAGCGTAACTAGCCCTGGTCTGTTATCCTTGCGCAAAATGACAACAGGAATTCTCATTTTCGAGTTTTCTCAAGTTTTTATCGTTTGTTTTGGTCAAATTTTTTAAATTCGAAAAAGATGAAATGATATGAATTTCTTTCTTCTAAAATCCAGAATGCCTCATAGCATAATCTTTTTGCCATCTACACCACCTACGTTGAACAAGCGTCACATTTCGAGTTTCAGTCACATTTGAGTGGGAAAATAAACCACGATACTTCGCCACTCTGTGCAACATATCTAAGGACTGGCAGTGGAAAACTTGCTGTATTTTGCCTCGGTTTTTCTTTCTTACTTATATCTATTTTAGAGCCCAATTATAGGTATGTAATAATTAATTAATCAGAATTCTTCTTTTACTCGGAAGTGTCTCAGTGTCACAGATATTTTAGATACGCTATTTGCCCTGAGTGAGCTTTGCCTGAAGTGCTATGAGAGGTACGAGCCTAACGAATACAATGCCCTGTGAGTTCGTTCGCTAGCCTAGTACTGCAAAAACTATATTCACAAAGGGTGAAGGTGCGAAAAGTAGTTAAATACTATAGCGGGGTGTCTATCCTGTAGCACAGATACTTATTGACAAGGTTTGAGAATTTATTTGTTCTTTTTTTAAGTTTAACAATTTTTTGTAACTTCCAGCAATGATGTATCCTATTATGAAAGACTAAACAGTCTTAGAGACACAGCCTTATTTCCTAAGTAAATAACTACTAAATTTTCACTTTTTTCGCTCGTTGGTGATAGCAGAAAAATTTTAATAAAAAAACAAACAAAAACAAACGAAATATAGTACATATGAAATCTTAACGAAGAAGAAAATGTGAAGTATTTTATTGAAAACCACGAAAGGACCATAAAGGGTTTGCAGGATGCCTTAAATATAACCTGGGAGTGGTTTAGAAAAGAGGGACTATCAATCAACCCTTCCAAAACCACTATTATTCCATTTACCAGGAAAAGGTTCCTAAATATACCCACCCAGGGAATAAATGGAATAGATGTACCGCTAAAGGAAGAGGTTAAATATCTAAGAGTTATCTTGAATAAAAAACTCACTTGGGAGGCCTACCTCAACTCATTAATAAAAAAGGTAACGAAAAACCTTTGGGCAACAAAACAACTCTTGAGTAAATCCTGGGGTCTGAACCCTAAAATGACCTTCTGGATCTACACCCAAATGGTAAGACCTATCGTACTATATGGGGCTTTGGTATGGTGGATTAAAACTATTGCAATATCGAAACTGTGTGAACTACAAAGGCTGGCGTGCCTAAGCATGACAGCGGCCATGAGAACTACCCCAACTGCTGGCGTGGAAGCGCTTTTAAATTTACCACGGCTACATTTAGCAATACAAGAAGAAGCTACTATGCAAGCACTCGCTCTTCATATGAAAGAAAAACTTAAAACAGGAGATCTTACTGGACACCTCAATATCTTGAACAGTATGCATAATCCAGGCGAATGACCACACAGAACTCGTACTCAATTTTATAAAGAGATACAAGATTATCGTCCCGTCTAGAAAAGAGTGGCACACTAACCCAACATAGATAACATAAGTGATGACTCACAAAAATGGTACACAGATGGTTCCAAAGCGCTCCAAGGAGTAGGAGCAGGAATAGTGGTGCGTAGATCACTCAAATCCTTAATTCGAAGTACAGATACCCCAATTTTCCATGCAGAGCTCTTCGCCATAATGGAAACAGTGGAAATCATGTCCAAAAGAGGGTTCGGACAGCTAATCGGTTCTCAAAGCCTTGAAAACCTTCACATTCAAGTCAAAAGTCCTAATAGAGTCTAACAATGCACTCAAGAAACTGGCCACTCATAATCAGATCTCACTGATTTGGGTACCAGGACATGAGGGACACGAAAGAAATGAAAAGGCAGCAGAAAAAGGGGCAGAAGGGCTTTAACAGGCTTTTCGGCTTTAACAAAAATAATATAAAACAGGAAGCCCAAAAATGGATCCAAACTATAATAAAACCAGGAAACACTGGAATGGCACAAGCGACCTTAATCAATCCAAAAAGTTTTTGAACTTCAATGCCAACAGAGCAAAGTCTGCTCTAACTCTAGGCGAAAAGAACCTCAGATTACCCTGTTGAGCACTTACAGGCCACTTTGCCTGCAATAAAAGTTTAAATACAATAGAACTGTCTAGTACAAGATTATGCAGGTTCTGCTGTGATGAAGATGAGTCTATGGAACACTTAATCACCAACTGTGAGGCATTAGGCCACAGGAGACACAGAATCCCGTACTAGTACCTACTAGAGGAGGAAGACCTACAATTGCTCCCTCCCAAGGAGCTGATTCGATTACTCGGTATACTAAATAATTATAATTAAGTAACAGTGCATTAAGGTCTCAGCCTAACCCCATTACCATTAAATTACCAATACCATTTTATTGGAAGATATCCTGTGCACGCTGAGTTTAGAAATATTTATAAAAAAAAAGAATAATAGCAAAAGAGATTATAAGCGCATTAAATGGTGAAAACAATGAAAATTTGAGAAAAAATGTTAGGTTTTTTGTATACAGCTTTGCGCTATAGAAATTATTTGGTACCTGAGTTAAACCAATTGGAATACATAAAATTTTGGTCGAAGACGGCACACTTAAATATTGTTTGCGGGAGCCGGTACCAAGACTATTAGCACGCCACATTAAGGGTCGTTTCGCATTTGCGGAAAATATAAATTTTCTACTAACGAATTCGGAAACGTTGTATTTTCGGATGAAAAAAAGTTCAACTTAGATGGTCCAGATGGTTGCCAGATATATTGGCGGGACCTTAGGCAACCACGGCGAACGCGCCATAAGCAGAACCACGGTGGCTGGTCTTTGATGATTGTGGCCTTCCTATCGTTAAGAAAAATTTCAGTTTAGGATTGGCCAGCACTAAGTCCTGATTTTAAACCAATTGAGGACCTCTGGGGAATATTGGCGCCCCTTAGTTATAAAAATGTCGGTAGTTTGGGACAATCAAACACCTGATAGGTGCTTTAGTGGAAGAGTGGAATAAGATAGGTGATTCCACTCTTCAAAACTTGACAGACTCCAAGCCTAAGCATATAAATGATGTTCTTTCTCAAAGTGAAAAACATATTAATTATTAGAAAATCGAAAGTTTTAGAAACGTTGAAAAAAGTGCAAAGAAAGGCCAATGCACATATACTTAATATATTTCATATGAAGTTATTTTAATTTCTTTTTAAATTTAATACGTTTAGTCAAATTGAATTTTTGTTTTAAAATTATTTGTTCCTATTTTTCCTAAATATATTTTAAAATTATTGGTTGAACCTTTCTCCTGCTTCTTTATAGTTTTTCATTTGAAAATACCCTTGCACATATACTTATTTCTGTGAGGTATTTACTAGTTCCAGAGCTTAGACTTTACAGTTTCAGTGCTCAACCCACACCCACGAACTCACAATGAGTTTATTCACTAACTTCAGACTTCTTCAGTTTTTAATTATCGACTCATTGTCGGTTCGAAACCAAACTTAGCCTGTTTTTTCACCCAACTCATATGAATATTTGTCGGTTCAAGCAGCCAATTCGCCAAATTTTCAAAACACACGCCTTATTACCACACTGTCCTTTGTAACAAATTGAAATATTTGATTTCAAATTTGATTTGGGTGTCGTTAAATTTGTGTGTTTGTTTTTGTTTTTGTTTTTGATACACTATTTATGTAGTACAAGCATGCACTTCACCTTGACACAATTTTTTTCGATTTAGTTTTTTGTTGCCATTTTATAAAATTTCTTTGTATAGTAGGTGCTGCAGATAGCAACAACAACAACAAACAACGCACATTGTCACCGCGTCTCTATAAATAAGCGGTTGTTTGAAATTTTCAAATTCTTTTATTTTCGTATTAAATTTTCGTGTCTTTGCAAATTTTATGGCTCCACTATTGCATTTGCATGCACTTGTGCAAATTTGCATGTGTGTGTGTATGGGGCAGCCATGCACATGTTTTCTCATTTCTTGTTGTTTGTTTTTTTATTTTTTCTTTTTTTCTTCTTTTTTTTGCTTCTTGTTCTTGTTTTTTGGCTGGCTGATTGAAGTACTTTTCGGGTTCTCGCAGGCTGGGTATGAATTGCTTGCAATTTGCACTTGCACACTTGCACACTTTTTTTTGAAAATTAAAACGAATAGTCGAAATTTGTATGTAATGATGGGTGCGCACGACGGAGGAGAAAATAAAAGGGGTAATGAATGAAAAACATTGCATTTCTTGTTTGGTTGCTGGTGTTATTTTTAGTTGTTCGGTAAATGAATAAAGACATTTTTTGAAAATGATTTTGTGTTTTCGTGGGATTTTAGGATTTTTTGTTTATATACAGGGTGTTAAATAAAGAAGGTAAAATTTTCAAGCAGTTAATAAGTACGGATAAAAAGCGCTTCACGTAGATGGGTAAGAAGTGGCGGACCTGTATTGTGACATGAAAAATCGACTGGTTTAAACTCTCTAGATTTCCTAGATTTTTTTGGAAAAATTTGAAATATTATCTTATGGTAGTACTCTAAATAATCTTGAGAAGCTGGCGCTTTGAATTTAGTAAAAATGCGAAAAAATGTGAGTCTCAGAAGTGTTTCCAGAAAGAGTTCGAATATGGTTCAGCGAAAGATGTCGTGATTGCTTAGAAGTGAAAGGTTGGCACTTTAAAAAAACACTACCATTTTTTTCAAAAGTCCGCCATTTTGTTATTTTTCAAAAAAATTTTCTCATTGTAGCACCTGCCAGAATAAAAAGCCTACAGAATAATAATCAGTTGAACTTTTTCGTTTCAGATGTCCTGAAGAGCCAAAGTCCCGGTGAAAAGCCACCTATCTTTGTTTTAAGACGCTTGCTTTGGTGCCACCCTACTACAAAATAATAAGTAAAAAAAAAGTTTTTTTGTATACTATTTGACGTCAATACTATAAAATCAAACGATCGCATTTTACTTTCTTAAAAAAAACTTTTTTTAAATATCTAATATATAAAAAATGAGTATTTGACCTTAAATATTTTTGTATTTTTTGAAATTTATTTTATACTTTTTTTGATTGATTTTACATAAATTATTAGATTGCATAATTCTTATTATCAATATCAGATTGAGGAAATATATATATATATATATATATATACTATATATAAGGACTATGAATAAGTTCGTGCGGTTTTTTTTCGAAATTTGAAACTTTATTGACGTAAAATGGTTACAAATTTAATATTCAAAATATTGTCCATCGCTTACTACTACTTTTTCCCATCTTTCTGGCAATTCACGGATTCCCTTTGTGAAAAATTCGGTCGGTTTTGCCGCAATCCACGAATCGATCCATTTTTTGACTTCATCGTAATTACGGAAGTGCTGGTCAGCCAGGCCATGTTGCATCGATCGGAAGAGATAGTAATCGGATGGCGCAAGGTCTGGACTATACAGCGGGTGGGGTAGGACATCCCATTTGAGCGTTTCTAAGTATGTTTTGACCACTTGTGCAACATGTGGCCGAGCATTGTCATGTTGCAAAATAACTTTGTCGTGTCTATCGGCGTATTGCGGCCGTTTTTCTCGCAGTGCTCGGCTCAAACGCATCAATTGTCGTCGGTAGACATCCCCCGTAATCGTTTCATTCGGTTTCAGTAGCTCATAATACACAACACCCAGCTGGTCCCACCAGATACACAGCATAACCTTCAGGCCATGAATATTCTGCGCCGACGTCGATGTTGAAGCATGGCCAGGGTATCCATACGTTGCCCGACGTTTTGGATTGTCGTAATGGACCCACTTTTCATCGCCAGTCACAATTCGATGCAAAAAACCCTTTCTTTTGTGCCGTTGAAGCAGTTGTTCGCATGCCATAAAACGGCGTTCAACGTCTCTTGGCTTCAATTCATACGGCACCCAATGGCCTACCTTTCGGATCATTCCCATGGCTTTTAAACGTTTGGAAATGGTTGATTGATCAACTCCCAAAGTTTTTGCAACCTCTTCTTGCGTTTGAGCCGGATCTTGATCGAGCAATTCCTCCAATTCGGTATCCATGAACTTTGGCGGCGCACCCTCGCGTTCTTCGTCTTCCAAGCCAAAATCACCACTTTTAAAGCGTGCAAACCACTTCTGGCACGTTCGCTCAGATAGAGCATGCTCACCATAAACTTCCACCAAGATACGATGACTTTCGGCTGCTTTTTTCTTCATATTAAAATAATGAAGAAGAATTCCCCGCAAAAACACATTATTTGGCACGAAATTCGACATTTTCAAGTGTGGTAAAAATATTGTTGTTTACGCTTCAAATAAAAAACTTATACTGACGTTTGTGCCTTACGACAGTAGCTCTCCAATGAATGTTTGGAATTGTGGATCGATGGAATAATAATCAAGTTACGCCATCTGTTGTAAAACCGAAACGAACTTATTCATAGTCCTATATTATATATATATAATTGGCGCGTACACCCTTTTTGGGTGTTTGGCCGAGCTCCTCCTCCTATTTGTGGTGTGCGTCTTGATGTTGTTCCACAAATGGAGGGACCTACAGTTTCAAGCCGACTCCGAACGGCAGATATTTTTTTTTAATGAGGAGCTTTTTGTTTTCACCGAGATTCGAACCAACGTTCTCTCTGTGAATTCCGTATGGTAATCACGCACCAACCCATTCGGCTACGGCGGTCGCCAGATTGAGTAAATGCCTCAGAAAAATAACGCCGTATCTCTTAAACTCTTAGTTTTCGAACCGTTTTTTGCTTCTTTTGGTCCCTACTATTACCATACTTCTACTGCATAAATACTATTGTACAGGGTACGCGATCATATATGTATATATGTGGCCTACACCCGCTACACCCGCTACTGGGTATTCGACTGAGTTCCGCCGCCTACTCTTGGCGTGTGTCTTGATATTCTTCCATCTATAAACCTCCTTAAATATTTTATATTACTTTCTAACACCCTGTATATATGTACACATATATTATATATTTTTTTTCTTTTGTTTTCTGATTTCAGCAAACGTTTCTTGTTAGGTTTCACTTTAATAAATAATAATTATTTAAATTTCGATATCCTTTGTTTGGTGGTGCTACTGAAAATCGTTTTTTTTGCAAATTGATTGCCAAACCACCATTACTTTGTAGAAGAAACTGATGGAATAAAATTATCATAGGGCATCCCAAAACAGCAAAATTTATATACTAGCTGCCTTCATAATTTACAAATGCCATGCAACCTGGCACGCTTGCTTGATCCGAAGCTTCACTGTCAACTGTCCTTATATTAAATTATTATTTTTAAATACCTTTTTTTTTATTTAATTTAATTTTTTTATTGATACTTCTTTGATAATCCTTTTTAATAAATTCGAATTAATTAATAGCTTGGGCTTCTCTTCTTGAAAGTTTTGTAAAAAACTTAAGTATAAAATCAATCATTTCGACCCCTCCACTAAGATTCTAATTCTGAATTCAGCATTTTTGATAGAGGCTGATTCGATCTTCAGCATTAAGAAACGATTAAGGTAACAAAATATATGAAATATAGTTCCACCTTTTTATTCTTTTTAACTTTTATTCAGTTGATGATTTGTGTTTATAGTTGAAATCAGCTGTTTTAGATTCCGACGCAAAACCAGCTCTAATCTTTAATGGCTTGGTGAAAAAAAGAAATCCATAGGTCAAGCGGACTACGCTGGAGGAAGGTCGTAGAGTTTAGTATTGTATAATTTATTCGTTATTTAGCCTTTAGATTTCATACGTTTTGCAGTGTATGAGAACCTTTGGCAAGACATAGGGTCTAAGACCGTCGATAGTACACAGATTGTACATCACCCTGATTAGACCCACTATTACATACACCTTTGTAGTATGGTGGAAGGTTACAATGGTTAATTCCAGAGTGAAACCCCTAAGCTGGCTACAGAGAAGTGTGTGCTTGGGTATCACATGTGCTATGAGTACGACATCTGGTGATGCCCTTAATGCCATTCTGAACTTGCAACCTCTAGAATTCGAAAGGAAGCGATGAAGGTGGCGTACAGGCTTAAGTCTGGGAAAATGATGTAAGCACTGGCCACTGTCAGATATACCACCAGTTGTCGGAGCGGTGCACGCTTTCTCGATGCCAGTGGACAATCGGGTGCTTTTCGGATCCAAAACCAGTGATAGTAGCGGATCTGGATGGTACTTAGACGAAGCCACTAAGTACTCCTATGCCACAGGACAGATGGCCACGGTATTCTTCACGGATGTCTATGCCGTCTTGAACGTGGTAAACTGGCTAATTGAGAAAAAGTGGCTGGGTAGCAGTATTGGAATTTGTAGTGACAGTCAAGCTGCACTGAAAGTCCTAGCTAACCCACTCTGCTCTTCGAAGTTAGTCGGTGAATGCACGACAAAACTGAACGGTGTTGCAAAACACGACAAAGTTAGTCTTATTTGGGTGACTAGACATTGTGGTATTACAGGCAACGAGTTAGCTGATAAACGGGCTAATGAAGGCTCTGCAACGATTCAACTATGGTCTGGGTTGAACTTGTGCAGAGTAGCCAAGTGCTTTGGGAAAGAACCAAAAAGAAAAATAGCGACCTTTCTCCTAAAATTCAGCAGAAAAGACCTGAGAGTACTGGTGGGTGTAATCGCAAGGCACAACGACTGTGGTCAGCGTATGGCTGCCATGGGGGTTGTCGACAGCCCGATATGCCCATTCTGTCTAGAGGATGACGACACTGCAGACCATTTTCTCGGTAGCTGTTTGACGTTTTCCACTGAGCGTTAGTAAGCAGGCAAAGTAAAGATGAAAAATGGGCGTCCTCTGTTTTTAATGATTTGAGTTGCTCCCTATTATTTGGTGTAAGCCTTACCTTAAAGGCCTGCCGAGGGGCGACCGCTATTAGAAAAATCTTTTTCTTCATTTTGGTGTTTCGCCGAGACTCGAACCTACCTCTGTGAATTCCGAATGGTAGTCCAGCACCAAACCATTCGACTACGGCGGCCGCTTAGTCTTAGTAGTTATACTAAAGTAATTTTATTAAGCCCTTCAGACGCAAAATTGAAAGTGGCCATCTCGACGAAAGCGTTTTCCTGGCATTATAGATATCACAGAACACAAATCTTGTATTTAAGTTACAAAAAAAGAAATACTAGGCCTCTTCTGTTCGCTATTTCCTTGCTCGCTATCTCTATGCTCGATTAACTTCACGAAAAATTTGAATGCGAAAGCAACAACAAATTTATCGAGTAACATTCGCCACTAGCCGGGACAACTAGTAACTACAACATTCAGACACAATTAAGTCCATTGTACTGCAGAAGCCAGGGTGGTCGATTCTTAATACATCAGTGCCAAGGACCTCAAACCTGATTCGAGCGAAGGCGGGGCAGACGCACAGGACTCAACTACCACTACCCTCATAGCCCTCCAACCACGGCTGTCTAAGGCCATGGGCACAGCTTGGCTTCTTGAACAGCATACACCTCCGCCTGAAACACAGATGCATGTATTCCAAGAGCAAAGTGCAGTTTTGTTTCGGTGGTCCCTAGAGCCGGCGCCGTGCTTGGTACTGGAGCCCTTCGTGAGAATGCGAAAACAGTGTTTGCCGGGCTCATTTTCAGAGTTTGACCACAAATGAGCCTCTGGCAGTACCACACTCTATCTCTTGTCAAGCAAGACTTTAGATGGCATGGAGTCAAGGGGTATGGCTGTGCTTATTCTGCCTCCCTTGGATGAAAGCATCAAGTGGCGGCAAACCAACCAGAGCATCTAATGCCGGGCCTGAAGTAGTCGGAAAAGCTTCGATGCAACAAATAGCCACAGTGCGTTGTAGTCTCGATAAGGTCCTTCTGACTCCCACAAGAGAGAGTCTACTCATCCAGACCACTGATGCATAGGTCATAATAGGTCTTATTATACCTTACGCCTATCCAAATAATCGCCATTTGGCCTATGAAGTTTGTATAATGCAAACTTAGTAAAAATTCTTTGCTCTCTTTCCACATTGTACAACAATAATCTAAGGGAGTGCGAGCAATCGAAAAGTACAGCGCTTTTAAAGGAGTCGCTACGAAAAAACCCAATCATTGAGAATGCTTTAGACTCATATGATGTTCACATGCCCGACAAAAGTTAGTACCGAGTCGAAAATCAGACTCAAATCTTTTATGAGTTGAGAATCGCTGCAAGGCATTTCTCAAATATTTCTCGTTCTTCCCTATGCAAACGTTTTTTAAGAGAAGATTGGGCTTAGCTTAATGCCTCGCAATTTCTCAACGTTCAAATAGCACTGATTCAATGCATTTAATGTGCTCTAAGAAAATTTTATAAAAAAAATATTTGCTGTTATCGTCTATTTTACTCTTTGTACGTAGTTTACATTTGACCAAATTCTCAAAACCCCAAGTTTTTGGTGCACTATCTTTCCAGATTTGAAACGCATTTAACACATCAAATGGAATTTTATAATAAAAGTCGCTTCTATTTGCAAGTTTTTTTTTTTATAATTTATGGCAAACATCTTGAGGAAACGTGTACTTTTATTTTCCGTACATGTGCATGTATATATGTAACTGTAACTGTATAATAGGGTGACCAGCCGTGCATATATGACGGTACAAATTTTGTGCTAAATAAATTCAGCAAAGGGAATTATGGCGAGTTTTGACTTACTTATTTCCTTATTATTCAATTAAAAAAAAAAAAATTTTATGAAAATATATCTGACTCTAAAAACTGACAGCACCGCTCAAGAACGTTTGCGCACTCTTCCCAAGATGGTAGCGATGTGAAGTCTAACGACTCCTTCCACCTTTTTTGCGTTTATTCATCAACCTTGTCCATTACAAGCTGAATGAGCAGTTAATGCGAAATGTTTTTATCAGAGCTGATTAACAACAGAGAACTATAAAAGGCAGACATGTTGTCCACCAAACTTTGTAAATGAAAAGCACCACCTTTTGCAGCAGAAGGCAGCTCGAATAACGACTTGATGGTTTCCATGAAGATCAGCGTGCTATTGTCGTAACGGGACTTTAATCTGACTAATGCCTTTGCGTAGTTCTCGCTGGTGACTTCTAACGCCTTCGCAGTCTCCAAAGCCTGCCTTGTAAACAATTGAGGAGATGGTTGAACTTCTCAATATTAGACAGCGTTGACTCATTTCCGATGACGTGCCTGAATGATGCGATGAAATTTTTGTATTCTGAGTACCTTCCACAGAATACGGGTACGTTTAATGCTGCTATATTTGGATGCTTTAACGCTGGTATTTTTGAATGCGAGACAGGAATAACTGCTGTTGATTCACGGAACGTTGAATTGTGTACATCTTCACCGAGCTGCATTTGGATGTTTGAACGGATTGTTACGTAGAGGACTTCCAGGTCACCCCGACCATTGTCTTCTGGATCGAGCTTCTCGATTTGCGTTTGATAGCCTAACCTCTGCTTAAAATAGAAATCTAAACACTTGAGTTCAATGGGCGAAAGTATTGAATACATTCAAGCGCAAAATATTTAAGCATAACGATTGTCTCAAAACTCACATGGAAAATACACATATTGAACAAGAGAAAGGAGATGAAAAACAAATTCCGACAACTCTACTGGCTACTAGGAAACCAATCAACCCTTAGTTATTTAATAAACAAATGATATACAAAGCAAAAATCAGACCGACATGGACCTATGGACTAGAAATTTTGGGGGACTGCCAGTAAATCAAACCTACAAATCATACAGAGAAGTCAATCTAAGATGCTAAGGACAATCACAAACACAAATTGGTACATAAGAAATGACGATATTCACCGTGACCTCGGTATTGACACTGTCACTGAAACACTAAAAAGAAGTAGCAGTAAGCATATCTTGCGATTATTAGAGCACAAAAACTATGAAATGAGACTGCTGCCGGAAGTGGGACTTCAACCAAGAAGACTAAGGTCTTGCTCGTACTGTAATATAAATAAAATTATAGAAAAATATGTTGTGTTAGTGAAATTGTAACTAAATGCTACCAAATACAATAATGTTCTCTTCGAAAGGGAAGGGACATTTTCATTCCAATCCCTAACACCAATTACTTATTGTTAATATTAACAGATTGCAATTTATAAAGGAAATGAAAAACAAAAACAAAAAAATAGTTTTTGTGCAACCGGCCACTGCTTTACGAACTTATGAATTTGTGGCTTAGTTTTTTAATAAGTTTGCCTTGGCTTCATTATTAAATATATTTTTGAGTTGCTTCAAATGTTTTGAGACCTGTAGTTTCCGTTGATTACACAGGCCGACAAAATTTAACCAACATTCAGACCCAGAAACCAGACTATATATTTCCGAAGGTTTATGATGCGCTGAATCCAAATCTGGCCTCAGAATTGCTCTATTAGTTTGAGTTTTCGAGATATCCTAACCTAAAAGTGCAAAAAACCCCATTTTTGCCCATATTTGAGGTTATGTAGCCTTGCAGATGTTTTCTTTCACCAAAATTAAAGGATGGCATCTTTAAACACAATCCTTCTTTTTTCAAATGGCGTTTTGTTTGCTCAAATATCATTTTTTTTCGCAGAGATATCGCATTTTGAAATTTTCATGTTTCGAAATTTTCCTACACCTGAACATCGATTAAGATAACATAGACATGATATATTCGATTACTAATTTTCTTGAATTGAGTCTTATTTTTCTTAAAATTTTGTCTCACACCATAAGTGTACTGACTCACCACATCCCTACACTATCTAACCTTTGGGTACCGAGTCACACACAGCCCTAACCCCTAGAAACCACCCCTATCATACCGCGAGCAGGCTAACCCACATAACCGCAAGCAGGCTTTCCCACAAACTCCAAATTTACATACTATTAATCCATATATTTCAGGCCCTCAAACCCAAGAAAATTAGTAAGCGACTATATCATGTCTATGTTATCTTAATCGATTTTCAGGTGTAGGAAAATTTCGAAACATGAAAACTTCAAAATGCGATATCTCTGCGAAAAAAAATGATATTTGAGCAAACAAAACGCCATTTGAAAAAAAAGGATTGTATTTAAAGATGCCATCCTTTAATTTTGGTGAAAGAAAACATCTGCAAGGCTACATAACCTCAAATATGGGCAAAAATGGGATTTTTTGCACTTTTAGGTTAGGATATCTCGAAAACTCAAACTAATAAATTAATTTTAGTTATCAATCCGAATTTTGCATGGACAGAGAAGCAGATATTAGTTTAAATTATTTCGGATACTTTTCCTTGTAGACTAGTGTTATTTTTCGTAAAACTTTTTTGCATTTGCTTTAATTTTTGAAATTTTATTGATATATGTAATTTCTTTGTATTTATATAGGTAGGGGAAAATGGGGAGTTGTGAGACATTGTTACCTTTCGGCATTATTCATTTGTTTACATTCGATTTTAAGTGTCAACAAGTGTTCTCGATGCGATCTCACTTTTCAGCTAGCATTGGTCATATTTACACGCATTCGACGCGTCTCTCTAGTTACTGTGTTTATCAATTTCTCGGTAAGTTTTTTTCATCATTTGTTTTGTGATACATTCGATCAGTTGTTGAAGCAAATTGCAAATGTTAATATATACAAATTATTAATTGTCCTATTAGCTTTGAATTTACACCTTCACATGGGCATGAACGTTCAATGTGTTTATGACTACGCGGCCATTTATAAAAAAAAATGATTTGGGGAGTTGTGAGACACCGTTCTTTTCGACGTTTTAACGCATCTGTCATAAGTACCTCGTAATATTCATGCATTGTCATATATACAAATATATCATGAAATTTTTCTGCAAATGCCGAAAAAGTTAAGCAGAAACAACTCCATTCATTGCAATGTATGCGATCGAGCTGTGCACCTAAAGTGTGCCAATTTACGAACTGGTTATTATACATGTTCTCACTGCGAATCATCAGATTGATGGCATTGAATTTTTTATACACTTTTTTATAACAATTGTCTTTTCTTTTTTATTTTTCATCTTAATAAAGAACTAACAACTAAAATAAGTCATTTTTATTTATTTAAACCATGGTGTCTCACAACTCCCCACATTTTTGTATTTTGTATTATATTTTATATTATTATATACAATTTTAATTTTAAGGAAAATTGTAGTTTTGTTAAATAGGCCATACCAATAGCTTCCAGTATTCATTGACTAAAGATTCAATCGTTGACATATGCAGAATATTAAGATTTTGAGTAATACGGGTCCAAAAACAAAACCCGTCTCACAACTCCCCATTCTCCCCTATATATTGTATATTTATATTGTATTTTCGGTTCAAAATATTTCTTCTTTTATTTATTTCATTTTCTTGGGTTTCTATTAATTTGGCGAACAAATTATTTTTTTAATATTTTATACATAATATTGTTTTTAATACCACTTCTTTGAACATATATGAGTTTTAATGTTAGTAAAGTGAGCCATACAATCCATTTTTAAATATATGTTTTAGTTCATAAAAATTTTTGAGACGCGTAATTGCCTTCTAATAGTTCGATTATTTTGCTTTTTCATTTTCTGTGAGTTGCATTATTTTTCCGAAGTAAATATTTTTGATACTTCATGTATATTTGTTGAAGGCCACAATTACGGTTCAATAATTGTTTTTTTTTTTTGTTTATGCATTTTTTTGTAATTAGGATTTTATTTCTTATTTCTTGCGACTATTTTCCGTTAAAACATTTTTTTCCTATTCTTGCTTTTTTAACTACATAGTTTTAGAAACAAATTGTTTTTTAATTAATTTTCTTGTGTTATTTTTCATTTTAAATAATTTTATATTTGCATTTCCTTTATATTTTGAATACTTTATCGTAATTTTCTTCAATTATTTTGCGCCAATTATTTTTATTTTTGCAATATTTTTGTTGTTACAATTTTTATGATATTCATAATTTCCTTAATTATTTTTTGTTCAAAATATTTTATTTATTTTTTTTGGTTTTTATGTTTGCATTTGATTTGCAATATTTTTAAGAATTAAATATTTGTACGTTATCCACATTTTTTTTTTCAAAAGGCCACTTATCGCAGTTTTTATGTTAATTTTTATACTGAGTTTGCCATGAGCTCCATTTTTAACAGGCAATTTTTTTGTATTGTTCTTATATTAATACAGTATTTATTACTGTTATATATGTTGTTGTTTTTTTTACAGTTTTGTTAACATTTAGTGACCATTCTGTGCTTTTTTCCTAGTTACCTTAATTTTTGTACTTCTCCAACTCAGTTATTAATTTAAGTATATCAATAATTCCGTTTTTTTGAATATTTTGTTTTAATTTTTCTTTTAATACTTTTTTCAAAATATTTCCATCCCTTTTATTTTTTATTTATTTGTCTTTTGATATTTATTTCAGTCCTGATTTGTTTATTTCTATTTACAATTACTTTTCTTTTTGTGTTTTCTGCCAAGTCACTTGTTAGCCTTGTGCCTGGTTGCTTGCTTAGTAATCAACTTCGATTTTCGCATTTTACATAACCAGCCAGCGCCTGCATATCACTCCAAAACGCTGCGCTACTAACACAACCAAAACAACCAAAAAAAAAAAAATCGCTCACTCCACAGTGTTGTTGGCACATTGCGGCTTGAGTTGTGTCGAGGAGCTGAGTCAAGTCAAGTAATTGGCGAATCTAAGTCGCATAATGTCTCCACGAAAGTCGGTTGACTGGCCTTTGGTGTTGGTAGAATGGTGAGGAAACTACAAGGAAGTGTTATTTCTTCTTTTGTGCACAGATTTTTGTTTTTTTTAAAGACAGGTTATTTAATTTTTATAAATATGAAAAACCTTTTAAAAATTCTAGTGGTTGCACATTTTTATTATATATTTATTTACTGCATTTCTTTTTTTAATACTTAATTTTTTCGCACACTTTTTATAGCCTTTATATTTGGCACAAATATGTTAAGTATTTTCAAATCATTGCTTTCATTTTGATTTTTTTTTTTTTTGCACTCAAATACTCTTGGCGAGGTTCCCCAGTTATTACAAAATCACAAATTTCAACGCTCTTCCTTCTACTATATAAATTCACATTTTCAGTGAATTTCACGCGCTCCCAGCAACTAACAACCAACTTCACTTTAACTGTGTAATCATTCTCACTTATTTTCAAAACAAAAGAATTTACAGAAACAAATTTTCACCTACATTATTTATTTTTTATAAATATTTTCAGCTCATGAGACACATCTAGTATAGGCGCCTGCTTTCTTGCTTGTCTGCCTCAGAGCTACGCGTACACTTCACCTCTTCGTCGTTGTCGTTGCTGTCGAAACTATATCGCACACACGTAATAGGCAATGTTGTTGTTTTAAATATAATATAATTATTTTATTTTTAATTTTTTTTAATACCTGTACTTATGTATATAATACACTAACTATTCAAATTGTTATGTTGTGAGTGACACGCGCTATTCACTGTGTACCGTTTCAGTCAGTGCTGTTAAATTGCAAACCCGTCTCGAACTGAACACTCAAATGACAGAATATTCTTTTTCATGCACTAAACACCGCCGCCGCAGCCAAACGAAGGTGACGACAATTTTGTCGATGACAGCGACGAGGCGAGACGAATCACCACCACTGGCACTTGGCAAATCTAGATTTTTTTCTCAGTGACAGCTTTTACGGAATCCGAAAATTTGAAAATTTCAACCGTTAACAAAAATGGGCCAAAAGCTGCTGTGAAAAGTATGCGTCATCCTTTGGTTGATAGTTGTGTGTGTGTGCGGTCGGACGTGTGGTATGTGGAACTTTTAATTCAACAAATGCGCTATGAAGTAAGGAAGCACAGAGGTAGAGAGAGAGAGAGCGAGATAGAGAGGGTGAATTGGAAACCGAGAGAAAGCATGAATTAGAGAGTGCATATATTTTGATGAGGATTGAGAGCTGAGAGCACGTTTGCGGTAGTTGTCGTTCAGCATGTCCGCATGGCAGGTTCTGTGAGCAAAACAAACAACCGATAAATGTGGCAGTGCGTGTATGCGAAAGTAGAAATGTCAACAAACCATTTCATTTTGTTCTCTTTATAGCAGAAGACAAAGAAATAAAAAAGAAAGCGGCAAATGTGTTGATTAAGAACGCCGTGAAATTTTGCTAAACGCAGCGGCGCCATTTGAAATTTTTAATTTGGATGGTAAAATTCATGAAAAATTGTGTTTCTTTTGTATTGATGAGGAAAAGAGTTTTGTGTAATTGAAAAGGCAGTAACTTGCAGGATTTTGAGGCAATGACTTCAAAAACTACTGACAATTTGCATTGATTAAAGTGCATTGTTTTTTAGTTTTCTTCATAGGAAAGCCTTCGCTGTAGGGCCCGCTCACGGGATGGTAATGCAGTTCGCTTTTTATTCTACGAGTAGAAAGGGTATAGGCTCATTCTTACTTTCTAAAAAGTGCAAGTGAAGAGTTTGCATGAAAACTGAGTTTCACTAATCCATAGCTAGCAATGGTGCAAACATTCAAACCAAACCACTTGACTGCTATGCATTTTAAAAATACGTTTTTAAAATTTCAAAAGGGTTAAAAATTATTTAAGAAAGTAATAAAAATTGTCAATAACTTTAAGAACTGTATAGAGTTACTTCTAATAGAATGAATATATCACATTATTTATACATTAAAATTTAGTGAGCTAAGAAACGGCGAGAATAAAAAAGGACTTAAAAAAAGTTGATACAATTTTTGAAATTGCATAGACTTCTTTAAGTGTTTTGAAAAGTTTTCGACGCAAATTTAATATACTTAAAAAAATATATGCCAACAATTTTTTTTTTTAATTTAAAATTTTTTTTTTAATTTTTAATTTTTTTTTATTAATTTTTTTAAATTTTTTTTTTAATTTTTAATGAGATTTGTTATTGTTATTTTTTTGATCCAAAATTTTTTTTTTATTTTTTTTTTTGCGATGTATTTAATATATTTAAAAATATAGTTCATTTTCTTACAAAAGTGTTAAAAGTTATTTAATATAATAAAAAGTATCATTTGAAGAGTTATTTAGAATTACTATTAATAGTATTAACATATAACATTACCTATATATTAAAATTGAGTGAGCTAAGAAATGACGAGAATAAAATAAATTAAATAATAAAAATCTTATAAAATGCATCGATTTTCTGTAAGTTTTATGAGAAGTTTTCGATGTAAATTTAATATACTTTAAAAAATAAAAAGCAAACATTTTTTTTAGTTAATTTTTTTTTTTTAATTTTAGGAGTTTTTTGGATTTAAATTTTTTTTTCTTTTAATTTTTAAAAAGAAAATTAAAAACTTTTTTTTAAATTTATCTTTGTTAATTTTTTTGTTTTAAAATTTTATTTTAATTTTGTTTTGCTATGTCTTTTAAAAGTATAGTTTATTTTTTTACGAAGTGGTAAAAAATATTTAAGAAAATACAATTGAGTGGGCTAAGAAATGGTGAGAATAAAAACGGATTAAAAAAAAACAAAACAAAAAAAGAAAGAGATACAATTTTTGAAAATCTATCCATTACTTTGTTGACAAGTTTTCGACGTAAATTTAATGTACTTAAAAAATCAAAAAAAAAAATTTTAATATTAATTTGTTTTTAACTTTAAGATTTTTTTTAATATATATTTTCCTTTTAATTTTTTAAATTTGTTTTAAATTTTCCAAATTTTTTTCCAAATTTTTTTGTTAAAACAATAAATAAACTAACGACCAATTTTCTAAATTAATATGATGATGATTTGTCCAAGAGGAATTCATTACTGCATGCGGTGGTGTGGCTTTTTGCGTGTCAACCTTTCAACCCATCTGCGTTGATCGGTGAGGACTGATACTTCGCTGTTGACATGATGAGATAGCCTATTCATATGCGAGAGGGAATTTTTTCTAACTACGACAGCAAATGGTTTCATGCTGAGATCGCGTTCAAGGCCGCTGATGCGTACATACCAGGGCTCGTTAGTAGCGCATGGCAAGAGATTATTCTAGAACCTTTGGATTTGAAGTACGTTGCTGGAGCTTGAGCAACTCCACAGTTGGATCCCATACGTCCAAATTGGTTTTAGCATTTGCTTGTAAAAAATTATTTATTTTATTATAAGTTAATAAAGCGGATCGATTATCCATAAGCCAACACTTGCTTCTCCATTTAATATCAAGTTTTTCCCTTATCTGCTTTACGTGGGCGCTCCAGCTGGCATTTAGCCATGTTATGATATGGAACCTGCATTTATATACTGGAAGATATTTCATTGTACGTAGAGTCAATACGAACGGATTTTGCTTCATTAAAAAAAGGAAGTTAAATAGTAAGCGTTGAAAATATTAAAAAATATATGCATATATCATATGGGCTGCAAAGGCCTGGGCCTAACAGATATGTAGATTGCACTAGTTCTGCTGCATTCACCTCTTTCTCAGTTAGTACTAACCTTAAAAGACAGCTGTTAAAATTTCATGATATTCTATTCTTTAGTTCGTGAGTTATTTTGCTAAGAGTGACGCTACTTTTGTTATTTTCAAAACAGTAGATCAAAATTAATTTCGTGTTTTAATTTTACACTGCTTCTTAATGGGAAAAATATCGTTAATTCAAAGAAATGGCTTGAAAAGTGTTATGGGGACTTAACTCATCATCCGCAACAGAAAAAACAATAAAACGATTGTTTTCTGACTTGAAATGTGGTCGTAGAGACACCGATAATGGATAAAGAAGTGAACCTTCAGATGAGACAGAAATACCAGGAAACATAAAAAAATCCACAAAATCGTGTTGAGTGATGGAAAAGTGTGGTTTCGTGAGTTAGCTGGCATCGCAAAGATATCAAAAGAAGGTGTTTGGCTTTATATTGCATGAGCATTTGGCTATGAGAAAGCTCTGTTCGAAGCGGGTGCCGGGTTTGCGCACTCTTGACTTAAAACAAGAACGCGTTGATGATTCTGAGCAGTGTTTGGTCATGTTTAAATGCAATATACCGGAATTTTGTATGGATAAGTGACAAAGGATGAACCATGGATCCATCACTTCACTCCGGAATGAAAACAATGGTCATCTGAGTGGTCAGCAAGTAGGGAACCTCGTCCAAAGCGCTCGAAAGCACAACAATCGGCTGAAAAGATGATGGCTTCGGTATTTTGCGATATGCATGGCGCAATATTCATCGACTATTTTGAGAAGGGAAATACCATCAACAGCGGATATTACATAGCGTCATTGGAGCGTTTGAAGGCCGAAATTCTAAAGAAACGTCCGCATATGGCATAGCAAAAAATGTGGATTCATCAAGACAGCGCACCGTGTCACAATTCAATTAAAACAATGGCAAAACTACATGAAAAGAACTTCGAATTGCACTCACATCCACCATGTTTGCCCGATTTGGCTCCCAGCGACCACAGGCTGGTTGCAGACCTGAAAAAATGCTCGCCGGTAATAGGTATGAGGTAAGTGGTATTGAAATGTTAGAGCGGCGCTGGAATGTTGCGTTTTTCTTGATGGAAATTACGTTGTCGAATAAAGCTAATGAAAAGATGTGTTTTCTTTGTTAGGTCCGCGACTTTTGAATCAATGTGTTAGCCTCCCAGGGTACAAAAAGTGCTGGAATGTGTGATATAAAAGTAGATTGTGAAGCAAGTACTATGAGCGTCTCCGCTACTTAGTAGTAGTGCATAGATTGGGTAGATTTCAGTCGTCAGTCGTCCAATGGCCAAAAATACTACTTGAATAGCTTAGGAGTCGCAACTGTTCTTTCAAACTGTTGTCTTTTAACAAACTTAGAGTAGAATGGAAGCAAATATTTATTCTACCTCTATGGGCGTATTTGTTTTATTTGAGATCATTCCTCTGCGAGCCAACACAAAGCATAACCTTACTTATATTTACTTACGAAAAATATATTTTTGTTAGCTCTTTTAAAATCATTTTTTATTGCGACAAATTCCGTGAACGTAATACAGTGAACTCTCTCTTAAGCAGACACGTAAAGGACTGCAAATTTTTTCCGCTTATGGGAGGTGCCCGTTTATGAGAGAACTGTAAGGAAAGTTAATAAAACATTAAGGTGTTTGGGAAGGTTACCCGCTCAGGAGAAATTTTTTTTTTTAATTCCTAGGAATTCGTTTTATGTACTGGAAAATGTGTTTGCGTATGGGAGGTGTCCACTTAAGAGAGATTTCTGTTAGGAGAAAGTACACTGTACATTAGGGCGGGTCGATTTAAAAATCGAAGAAAGAGAAGAAGAAACTTTGCCGAAGGAACCATACCTCTAAAACGAATTCTGATGTCCCCCAATTCGTGTCGAACGAAAAATCCCACTTTGACCCATTTAGAGTGCTCCAATCGAGTCCAAATGAATGACCGACCCCCACTAACTTTGGACGGTCGATCCACCCATGCCAGTGGCATACCCCCTGGAACTCCCCTGGGCCTTTAAATGAGAAAAGAAACTAAAAAGTTCAACCCAAATTGGGGGACATCAGAATTCGTTTTAGAGGTTTGGTTCCTTCGGCAAAGTTTCTTATTTTGATCCCTAGAATATGATTTTCACAGAGCAATGGGCAAAATAATCGCCCACAAATCGACCCGGCCTACTGTACATAGAAGTACTTTCCACTTTCATTCCTCCATAAATACAGACAACGCCTTTTGCATCTCCTTAACACTTCACTTGCCGTCAACTCACAACAAATTGGCTTAATGGTTTGCTCCATATCTATTTTTCGCATTTAAATTTTAAGACTTCACACTCTGTACCTGCCAATAGTATTGACAGTGACAAGCGGCATTTACGAAGCTGACTGATTTTGTTGGTCACCTGTCTGGCGGCATATGACAGCTGATTGCCTAAATGTGCCAGAAGAAAGTACGCAAAAGCGCAGCCATTGGTATGGGCAGCTATAGCTAAACTTTTTGTTATAGTGTAAGAATAATTTTCGATAGTGTGTGCGTGTGTGCGATTTACATGTTCTCAGAGCTGATGTCATCATTAAACCGACACACATTGAGGCATATTTGTATTGCTATACAATGCATTCATTAGTTCGCACCTTATCATGTACTTGCACAGGGTGATTTGATGGCGCTAAATTCTGAGCAGGTCTTGTGGGAAATTATCTCCTTAGCAGAGTATGAATGCTATCTTTTTTGTTTGTGTTTCTTGCGACATACTTTTCGCAATACAATGTTTTTAGTGACACTTTATACGGAAGCAGTCAATAAAATGCTTTATAAATAAAAATTATTTAAAAAAAAAAGAAAAAATATTGTAAATAAAATAAATAAATAAATAATTGGCGCGGACACTTCTGTTAGGTGCTTGGCCGAGCTCCTCCTCCTATTTGTGGTGTGCGTATTGATGTTGTTCCACAAATGGAGGGACCTACAGTTTCAAGCCGACTCCGAACGGCAGATATTTTTATGAGGAGCTTTTTCATGGCAGAAATACACTCGGAGGTTTGCCATTGCCTGCCGAGGGGCGACCGCTATTAGAAAAATGTTTTTTTTTGCTACTAATAAAAACGCAGCGCTTAGTACTTATCTGTGATGCTGTTTTTTTACAACTTTACCAATATCTAACTAATTACAATATATTACAAGGGGAAGTCCAAAATAAACAAAACTGACGTCATAAGAATGTGTTTGATGGCGCCATCTATTTAATGAGTTAGTGCGTTGGAAGTTTCGTCCCTAGCTGACTTCCAGTGAAAGCTTGATGACATTCGGTTCAGTGGAAGCGAAGTTATTACGTCTAAAGTGTCAATATGTTTGGGTCATCGGTACAAAAATAAGTTTCGAACAAAGAGCTAATATCAAATTTTGTTTTAAAATCGGTAAAGCCTTCACCGAAACATTTGAATTGATGAAAAAAGTTTATGGCGATGGTTGTCCATCTCGTGCCAGAGTTCATGAGTGGTTTACATGTTTCAAAAATGGTGGGGCCCTCCAAAATCGGTAACCACCGAAAACTGCATCAAAATTATTCAAAAACTTATCAAAAACGAACCGAAATCATAGATAAAATTCATGGAATCGGAGTTGAATATCTCCAAAACATCGATTTATCGCATTTTAACTGATCAGTTGGGCTAACGAAAGGTCTGTGCACGTTTCATTCCGCGCAACTTAACTGAGGGCCAAAAAATTGCTCTGAATTCACATTCGAACGACCTCAATAAAGAGGTGAGAAAAGACGATAGCTTCCTTTACAACAGAAAATCGCATAGAAATCGCATTTTAACCATCAATCACTCTCCGTATTCGCCTGATATGGCTCACTTTGACTTATACCTATTCGAAAAATTGCATTTGGTCATGACAGGAAAACGTTTTGCGTACGTAGAGGCCTTCCAAAAGGCTTGTACCGACATCCTGAAGGGCATTCCGGTCAATGACCCGAAAAACTCTTTCAAAAAGCTTTTATATCGCGCAAAACCGTATACCGAGACCGGAGGGGACTATTTTGAATAAATAAACTCGAAGTTATCAGAAAAAAGTTCCTGACGCTTCTATTTGAGCTCAGTCTGGTTTATTTTGGACTTCACCTTGTAGATCTTATTAAAATGACTACCTTGCCTGGTTCTGCAGTAGCCAATACTGTCTGCTCAATTTTCCAAGATAAAGTTCACTGTTTCCTCAAACAAATATAAAAAATGTCACGCTTTCACTAAATGGGGAAAACGTATAAAACAGTTAGAAAAAAATTGTCAAAAACCAACGCCTAATTGAAGTTTTTCTATCATCATTATCCGTTCCTGTTTCTTCTACTGGAGCATAGGGCCTCAATAAAACACCTCCATCTGATTCTATTTTTTGCAAGGAGCTTGATTTCGTTCCAAGTTTTTCCTGATGTTTCTACTTCCTTCTGGACAGATATTTTTGTACGACCAACCTTGCGAGCACCTTGTGGACTCCAATCCAGTGCTTAACGACAAATTTCATTTGCGTCCTTGCACCTCCCTTTCGCAGTGCTGGATTTTGCACCTCTCATATAGATCGTCATTACTTATGGTGTTGGGTCACCAGATCTTCAATATCCTGCATAAGCATCTGTTCACACAGCTTTGAATTTTGTTTTCGATCCATTTATTTGTGACTCAGGTTTCCGATCCATACAAGAGTACTGATAATATGTACATTTGCCTTAAAGATCCGTAATTTTGTATATACGCTGAGGATGCTCGAAGAGCAGATAGCTTGAAGTTGTGCAAACGCGTTGAGTGCTTTATTTATTCTGACGATAATGTCTAGTTTCGCGCTGTCTTCAGCGGAAATGATGCAACCCAAGTCGATAAAGGTGACAACGTTCTCAATTTGATCATTATTTAAGAGGAACGGGCGGCTGGTAGTGGATCGAATTGTCATGGCTTTCATTTTATCGTGATTTATTTTTAGCCCTGCATTCAATAAGGTTGAGGACAGATCGCTAATTTTGATCATTAGCGTAGGCAAGGTGTTCGAGGCAACTTTCTTATATTTTGGAATACTTTTAAAACAGACTAATTACTACAAAATATCTTCTTCTAGCGCACGGATATTCTTTGCCGCATTGAGCTTCTCCTGAAAGTGAAGGTTTGTGAATTTTTTATAAGAGTAGCTAAAAAATACTTGAAAAAGTATTGGCATGTACTGTAAATACAAAGACGTGTGAATAACTTAAGTTAATGGAGGTAAAACATTTCCTATTCCTTTCATCACGGCAAATATACTTATAGGTATTTAGACCTACCTTAAGAAATGTCGACTTTCAGTTCTTCACTTGCTTTGAAAGCATAGCATCTCCTGAATGTTGTGTAGAAATTTTAAGGAAATCAGAGGAAATCGTACGGAGATATGTGCCTTTAAGCAAAGTATTCTAGTTAGGATAACTTCAAAGATAGGAGATTTAAAGCAAATTTTATGGATTTATTTTTAAAATATGGACTTTTAGTTCTTGGATTTCTTTCGAAGCATAAAACTTCTTGAATGTTATGTCAAAATTTCAGGCCTGTCAGAGAGAAACTTACGGAGATATAGAACTTGAATTGTGTAACTACAATACTTTTGACGCCAGAAGGCATAAATTCAAGTGATTGCCCTAATGTGAAATATGCCGTTGTTTTCTTTGGATTTATTTATTAATTAGTTATCTTCTCATCTCAAAGTAACACCTGTTGGCAAGAGTTATTCTTCGCTGAATCTGACTAGCTGACGTTGTTGTTGGTGTTAATGCTGGAGGTGGAAAAGTCCTTGACAACGCTGAACTCGTAATTGTTGAAATCGCAACCCACTTTCCAATACGCGTAGACTTTTTGGTTGTGGACACAAGGTACTTTGTCTTGCCCTCGTTTAGCGCAAGACGCACTCGATGGGATTCCTTTACAAGATTGGAGAAAAGTGCTTTGACTGCCCCCTGACTAATGCCAACAATGTCGAGATCACCACACTTTTACAGAAAATAATAAAATAATAAGGGATGGCTTTGTCTCAAACCCCTCAAATGGTTCAGAAAGATCTTTGCAAATTCTCATTGCGTTGGTGATGCTCATTAGGGTCATCCTACAAAGTCAGGTGAGTTTTGCGGGAATACCAAATTCAGATATGCCGACGTACTCGTATAGGTGTTCCCTTATAGTACCGTCGAATGTAGATCTGTAATCGACGAAAAGGTGATGACTGTCGATCTGCTTCTCTTTGGTTTTCTCTAGGATGTGGCGTAATGTGAAAATCTGGTCGATGTTAGATTTGCCAGGCCCGAAACTACACTGATAAGGCCCAATCAGTTTGTTGACGAGTTATTTCAGCCTTTCACAAAGTACGCTTCATACGACCTTGTATGCGATACTAAGAGGGCTTATCCAACGGTACGTGGTGCACTTCGAGGGGTCAGCTTTCTTATAAATTGGACATACAACGCAGAGTATGCTGGAAGCGTCAAAGGATAAATCAAGCTATATATCATACTTTACTTTATTGTGCATATTAAAGTATACTTTGAAGTACAAGCTGAAGTATACATTATTTATGAGTACTCAAACTCTACAAACCAAATTATTATTGGGAAACAGGAAAAAGTCACATGGAGCCATATTAGGCGAATACGGTGCTTGCGGAACGATATTAACATTATTTTTGTTCAAATAATCGCGAACAAGACGTGATGTGTGAGCTGGTGCATTATCGTGATGCAAGAACCATGACTTGTTGTCCCACAATTCCTTCCTTTTGAGACGAATGTTCTCGTGCAAACGCTTTAAAACGTGTAAATAATATTCAGCGTTAACCAATCGGCCTTGCGGAAGGAACTCCGAGTACACCACACCTTCGTAATTGAAAACAAAAACATTCAGAATAACCTTAATTTTTGAGCGACTTTGGCGTGGTTTTTTGGACCCTTTGTACGGCCCTCTTTGAACGATTTGTACCACTGGAAAACACGTGCACGCGATAGAGCAGTTCCACATAGGTTGTCTGCAACATTTTTAAGGCGTCTGAAGCCGAAATTTTGTTGGAATAACAAAATTTCAAACAAATTCTTTGTTCAACTTGAATTTCCATCGTTAAATTCGAAAAACACACTCGAGCTTGACTTGTTTACAGTAGCACAGAACACAAACTATGTGACATATCACGCTGAAATTTGCCATGTAAACTTATAACAGTCCTACCATCAAACAAAAAATTTATTTTTGCCATATGTCATCCGCGGACCGTTTTATTGATAAAGTCTCGTTCATATTTAAGCAGAAGGTATACAACATCACGTGACCCAAAGTATGATACAATGAAAAAAAAGTCGCTCCACGGCCTGCATGATTTCTCCTAGAAATTGGGATGGATCTGTAAAACGTAAAAAAGTTATTGTAAAATTAAGTTGTAGTTATAGGCCGTCGGGCCGGGTTTTTGAATTTTGAAAAATTTTGCAATTTAAAAAATAAGTCATAAATGTCACACTTTAATTATGTTTATACAATTTTTTAATAAAAATATCAAAAATCCGTCTCGACAGCTATAGAGAAAACACTTTCCAATATTTAAAAAAAACCGCGTCAAAAGATACTAAAAACTGTAAAAAGTTGTCTCGAGAACAACGAGTTTGAACTTTCTAAAAGACCCCGAAAGTAACGGCCAGCTGCCTCAAACGAAGGCGCATCAAACTCTCTTCGGACATTTACATTTTCTACCATAACTTTGTATCTATGGGGAATTTTTACAAGAATAATAATCTGTGAAAAAAATTGAGTTTTTGAAAATTCTGGACCTATGTAACTCCTTAAGGGGCCATTGTGGTCTGGAAATTTCAAAAAATCAATTTTTTATTTTAGGAATATACTGTGAAATTTTCATCCGGTAACTCCCAATATTAAAGCTTCTACAGCCCATAAATTCGACTTTTTTCGGCCTGGTGTTGTCAAACCGAATTCAACCGAATCGTCTGAAATTTTATGAAATATGTTGTTAACAATATCAATGCCTATCGCCCGTACTAGAATCATATTATTATTTCAATTATTTCGTATTTTTTTATTAAAAAGTCTGAAAAATCCCCTATTTTTAGAGTGTTGGGTTTTGTGTTTTAAATAAATAGGTCCAGGTCCAATTTTTCGGGAGGGTGAACTTCAGCACCGTTTTTCAAACTATTAAAATTAAAAAAAAAAATTTTTTATTTTTGTATGTAAAAGAAGTTAAATATTTAAAAAACCTAAAGGTTTAGATATCGTTTTTCATATTTTTTTTTTTAAATTCCTGAAAATGCACTAAATTTTCGAGCTTTAGACCAACAAGATCGCTTAGACTGTAAAAGTATGAGTTGAAGTATACGTTAGCGTATACGTTACGGTGAAATAAATTAAAAATTGAAGTAAATGATAATGCATCTAGTATTAAAATATGAGTTAAAATAAAGGGTGGTTAAATTTCAAGGGCCAATGTTGAATGTGAACCACACCTAAACGTCAACGACACCCTTGGACTTCTTTCTTTGGGGGTATTTGAAAGAAAAGGCGTACGTCGATAAGCCAGCAACAATTCAAGAGCTAAAGGATGAGATAATTCGGCACATTAATGGCATAGAACCTCAATTATGCCTCAGCGTCATCGAAATTTTGGAACATCCGATGGAGGTGTGCCGCCGAGGCCGCGACGGCTATTTGGCCAATATTTTATTCAATACATAATTGAGCCATACCAATATTATCATAATAAAGAAAAATTAGAATAATTTCCTAAAAAAATTGTATTTTATTCAAAACCAACACCGGCCGTTAAAACTTAACCATCCTTTAGATAATGAAGCACTTGCATTTGGTGGTCTTTGGAGGTGTGCCGCCTGGGCTGCGGCGGCCATTTGGCCGATATTTTGTTCTATACGTAATTGAGCCATGCCGATATTGTCATAATAAAAAGAAATGACAATAATTTCTTAAAAAAATTGTATTTTATTTAAAATCAACACCGACCCTAAAAACTTAACCCCCTTATAAGCTGAAGTATACGTTAATTTATATGTCAAAGTATGCGTCAAAGACTTTGCTAACACATTTTTAGATAAGCCTTCAGCTACATGTGCGGATTCTTGAAATATGCTACCTAACAAATGAGAAATAAATAATGAAAACTCATCTGGTAATATTTGTAATTATTTTTATTTATAATTAGACTTCTTATCCACCTCAATTATTCATTATTCAATATCTTTTAATATGTATCAATATTATTATTATTTGTGTCACATTTCGCAAACAATATCAATATTTTTTGTAATTTATTTAACCTAATAACAAATATCACTTACAAAATGTAGTAGTAAGTACATCAGTATTTATGTGTGTAAATGAACAAAGAATAATCTTCGAACATAATGGAAATATTTACTTAGAAACCGGAGAGAGAGCTTACAAAATACGCAAAAATCAACATTACACTGAACGATTCCAACTCAACTTTCACCACTCAATACGACTTCGTGTAAGACTTATAAGTATAAGTAATCATTACCATGAACGCAATTAATTTATAAATTTTAAAATTAGAATATCATATCGCAATAAAGCCATTACATAATTTCTGTTTTTTTTTGCAGTCTAAATGTTATTTATTTTTTATTTTATTTTTTTTCAATTATTTCCATTGCTGTTGTAATTCGGTATTGTAATTAATTAATACTCTGTATGATAAGTTATTACAATTATCAAGTGTAATAAATAATGCATTACTTGGTTAGCATATAAGTAATGCGTCTATGTACTACTTTCTCTGGGAATACTATATGCTGTTATTAGGGAGCAGCTTTTATCGAGTAACTGCTTTGAGTAAATATACTACATAGGTAAAACTTTGTTAAGGGAAGGAACAGCATTGAAGGGTGCGTGGGGAGAATTTTACGTTCTAGGTAAATTTTTAACTAAAGTAAGAAAATCTAATTTAAGCAAAAAATAATTGTCAATGGATTTGTGAAGGCAGCTGAAAAGAATGAGCAGCCAAATGTTGCAAGCATATAGAAAGTGTATCATTTCTATTATATACCGTTAATGCCTTCTCTTTAAGAAAACATGTGGAAATGTGGGTATATGAAAATGAATGTCTAGGCATCTTCTGGCGGGTTCAGTGATTTATTTTTATACCAACTTTGGAAACTTATTATCTCTCGATTGCCCTACGCTGACTTATAGCCATAATATCCGAAAAACTGAATAGCCATAAACGCTGCTTATCGAGCTACAGAACTTTGCATAAAAGACAGATGGCCGATAATGTAGAGTGACGTACCGATGACAAGTTGAAATAAGACTGCGCTGCTTTAAAGCGAACGCGAAATGTTAGAAAGGTCAAGGTAAATTAGCACTTCGTATCGGATATTTTAAATTGGAAGAGATCACTGAGCGGAACTTAGATTTATAAACGAATTATAAAATAAAGCATAAAAAATTGTTTCATATTTTTAATTTCTGTGGACTTACAAATTATTTGTACAAAGATTTTGTCTAAGGTGAACCCTAGTAAAATTTTATACGCAATAATTCTCTAGAACATTTCAACCCGCTAGCGACTTTCAAAAATCATTTTATTTGTTCCCCCGACAGTCGGTATATCCGGCCAATGACTGTCACTCCAGCAGCCCTGCCCGTACATGTATGGGGAATGTTTTTGCTGCTACAGCAACAACATGCCATTTTATTTAAACTCTGTAAATAATTAAGTAGCCAAAGGGACTCTTTTGTGAAAGAGCTGATGGTTAAAATGTTCTACAAAGTTATTACTCGTAAAAGTTTGCTACATGAAACTTAACAACAGTACTCTCTAAAGTATGTATTTTAATTCTTTTTTCATTTATTCTAAAAATACTTAAGCAAAATATTGCAAATTTAAAATGGCTATAACAAAGAATGCAAAACGATTTTCAGGTTTTACTATATGGGTTTAGATCCGTCATCCTTCGTTGGAATTAATGCGCGCTCAAAAATGTTGCTCTACAATGAAAATTAAGTTCAATTTTTGCTGTTTCAGTTGCATTCGTTTTATTCAAGGGAAATAGAAGCAGAGTCTGATGAAATTTTTACACACAGTAGATTAAGATTTTGAGATTGATTTCAATTTAGTTTTACTGAGAATTTACCAATTTGTAGCACAAGAACTAGTTGTTGGAAGCCTTAGCAAATCCGAAATTTTGTGCTTCTCACGAAGAGCTGTTGAGCAAGCTTCTTAAAGATTATATGTGAAAATCACATCACTGAAGCGTCTATCAGGCAGATGTTCTACCTATAAAAGATGTGGCTCCATATCTAAATACGAATGACGTAACAAAAAATACTATAAATATATTCTCCGACACCCAGGTGGTTATTTTTTCTCCTTCTGGGGAGACCCCCCTCCCGGAACTACATTCTATATTACTGCGGGAGGTCTCAGAAGGACATCCTTACAGGACCAGTTCTATTCACCCACATCTGGGTCCACCATATTTGTACCTAGCTTTCACTCGTCTTCTTGAGTCTATATCTGTGCGTCTTCGCCTTGTTGCACGGTGTCGAGATCAATATTTTTTTTTCGTTCTCGATGTATTTCTTTACCGCGTTGCAGCTGTCCTCGCGTTCGAGCATTTTGCTGATTATGTTGCTCGGTGCGACGTCGTCAATCTGCTCCCTCAGAGCATTTTTTTCCGCGAGCCATCTGTCACAACTAAAAAAAATTGTGTTTACCGTCATCGCTCAGCGTTTTGCAGTATATGCACTGGAATCGGTTACCTTGCCCATGCGGTATAGGTATCTCTGAAAGTATCCGTGACCCGAGAGGAACTGAGTTAAGAAGTAGTTCACTTCCCTGAAGTTCCTTTGTATCCATTTTGCAATTGATGGAATAAGTTTTGCCGTCCATCTGCTACTCGGTTCAGTGTCCTATCGGCTTTGCCAACGCAGCATAGTTTAGCATTTCCGTTCTGAGAAGCTAATGATGATGTGTTTCTTCTTGGAATCCCACGCATCAATTCGTTCCCGGATCATGAGGTCGACGGATATCTGCCCGCTGATCATGAAAATTGCTGCGCGCGAGACAGTGCGGTAGGCTGCGCCTGAGGCAAGCGGCCATTAAATCAATGAATGCGGCTATACTAAGATCAAAGGTTGCACAGAAATGCCAGGCATTCCTAAATTATATTAGTGTCGTATTCAAGGTCAGCCTTACTTGGGATCCGGGGCACAGAGATATTGAGGGTAATTGTGAAGTCGATGAGCTAACCAGGAAAGGTACTGCTCAGTGATAAAATTGCCATTGGTATGCCCATGGCCTAATAATCAAAACAACATTGTCCAATAGGCCAAAGTAAATGAGGTTCCCGTGTAGGATAGTAAGTTCTAAATGAGTTGGTTGTACAGTCTGCATAACCTAATCTGACCTAACATCTGAAACCCTAGCTCCACTCTATCGTGGCAACAATTGTGATAAACGTGATAAACGCTGGTCTGTTCTGATAGTGATAAGTTGATCTTATCCACGTTAACCTAATCTAATATTCTATTCTAAAGTGTGATTAGATTTCAAGGGCCGATATTGAATGTGAACCACACCTTAACGTCAAGTTTTTTTCAGCCTTTTATTTGACATTTTTCAATTTCAGACTAACTCAATTTGAATCACGGAAATATACTTAATCGAGCAATGCGTTAAAGTTATTCAGGCTTATTATGAAAACTGGCGTTCAAATCGAAATGCATATAGCGCACTTCGTGATTTTTTCGGTGAATTTAATCGTCCAAATGTGCGTACAATCGGAAAAATTGTGCAAAAGTTTGAGCAAACTGGGTCTGTAGGAGATGTGAAAACACCAGTGCATGCTCGTAAGCTCTTACTGCAGAAAATCTTGCTGCTGTTCGCGATAGTGTGGTTGAAGAGCCGTTCCCCTCAACTCGTCGTCGTGCCCAACAATTGCACCTCTCCCGTTCGTCGTTGATGAACATTATGCATAAAGACTTGCATTTACACGCTTACAAGGTGCAATTGACTCAAGAACTAAAGCCCCTTGACCATTTCAAGCGTCGTCAATGGTCAGAATGGTGGCAGGAAATGGCAACAGTGAATGACCAATTTTCGAAGAAAATCATCTTCAGTGATGAGGCACATTTTCACCTCAGTGGATTCGTCAAAAAGCAGAATTGCCGCATTTGGGCGAATGATAATCTAAGAGTGATTGCCGAAAAACCAATGCACCCACAAAGAGTGACTATTTGGTGCGGTTTTTGGGCCGGCGGCATCATTGGGCCGTATTTTTTCCAAAATGAGGCCGGTCAGGCAGTTACTGTGAATAGTGTTCGCTATCGTGAGATGATAACGAACTTTTTATGGCCCGAATTGAAAGATATGGATGTGGACGATATGCGGTTTCAACAGGACGGTGCCACTTGTCACACAGCTAACGAAACAATGGCTCTTTTGCGCGAAAAATTTGATGGCCGAATAATCTCACGTCGCGGCGATGTCAATTGGCCGCCAAGATCGTGTGATTTGACACGTTGAACTTCTTTCTTTGGGGTAATTTGAATGAAAAGATGTACGTCGATAATCCAGCAACCATTCAAGAGCTAAAGGATGAGATAATTCGGCGCATTAACGGCATAGAACCTCAATTATGCCTCAGCGTCATCGAAAATTTGGACCATCGGATGGAGGTGTGCCGCCGAGGCCGTGGCGGCTATTTGACCGATATTTTGTTTTGTGTGTAAGTGAACCATACCAATATTATATTATAATAAAGAGAAATGAAAATTATTTCCCAAAAAAAATTGTATTTCATTCAAAATCAACACCGGGCCTTTGAAACCTAACCGCCCTTTATTTAACAAATCGTTAGCCGCTTATCTGACTGAGATAACTACTACAATGACGGCATCTTCCTACATTCCTGAAGTTTGCATCCATGTCAGCATTTTTGCCTGGATTCACGCCTATCTCTGTATTTGCTCATAATTACCTACCCGAACATTCAATACCAAAGGATTACGAAATTCGTGCAATTGCTGCCAATCTCATTTCAGCTGCAGTCACAACCACCAAGGCAAAGCGAAGCAATTAGTTGGTAAATATAGACTAGAAAGCGATAACAATTAATACAATTTTAATTTATAAATATTTGTATATATGTAGGACTAGACTAGCGGTTTGCTGGAATAAGCTATAACAATGCAATGCTTGATTATGATGATAGTTGATGATTGTGTACGATGATTGACAATGACAATGACATTAGCGTAAATGGCAATGAATAAATGGCAATGCTGATTTGTTTTGAGTTTTATTTCTGTTCTTCTGTTTCTTCTTTAATTGTATTTATGTTTCTGTTTCTTCTTTCTCTTATGCTTTGTATATGAATGTATGTATGTATATATGTATAAGTAAGTATGCTTGTATGTATAATTAAATATTTCATTTATTTGATACAATTTTTATAAATTTATTTTATTTAATTTTTTTAATTTATGTGTTGCATATTTTATAGCAATAATCTCTTATTAATATTTATTTTCTTCTCTTTCTTTGAAGTTGATTAATTTTTGGTATAAAGCATAAGAGTTATGGGGGAGCGTTTAGAATGCGGTGAGAGAGTTAGTGGAAATTTGTAGCTTTAACTCGAACATTTGGTGACGCTTTTCGCTTAGCCAATTGTAGCGCGTTTTGATAGGTATTAGATTTTGTTTTTTTAATTTTATTTTTATGTTTTCATTTTTTTTCATATGTAAATACAATTTCAATTTTATACACATTGTTAAGATGTTTGTATGCAAATATGTAGGTGTTGGTTTCTGGTTTTTTTTTTGTTTTTTTACAAAATTACACGTATACAAAATAAAGAGTGAATTACATGATTTCTTGATTTTTGATGATTATTTTACCAAATACTCTGTAATCTTGTAATATTTTTTTGTTTTTATTTTCTTTTTAATTTTTTTTTTAATTACTTTTATGAGCTTATTTTATGTTAAATGAATTAATCTATGCTTAAGCGTAAATACTGTACAATTTTGCTGTTTGCTGGCTTACGCACTTCGTATTGTTTTTCTTTTTTTTTGTAATTTTTTACACTACAGTATTTTTCATTTGAAATTATCCTCTGCCAGTAACTGTCCTGTGCTTTCCAATATTTTATGCTAATGATGTAAATATTCAATTTATACATGTCGCTCTATGTATGTATGTATATATGTATATATAATCCATTATGCAAATATTTTTTATATGCATGTATGTGTGCGGTTTTATATATCGAATGCGCAAGATGAAGGTGTCATAAATAAATATTTTTATATGCCTGTACGTACCTTGTTTCTATGTATGTATGCATGTATATGAGTATGTATATGACTTAATGCAAATGTATGTATGTCTAATATATGCGTATGAACATTGAGTGCATGGCTGCCGCATACATACATATTATATATGTACGCGCATAATGCAAATCGGACAACGCGATTTTATAAGCCTATACAAATTTGCAGCCACTAATGCGAGTAAGAGTAAGATGAGCTGCGCGTCTAACTTTTTTGCAGCGGTGTTAAACGACTTTATATTGTAATTTTTTAGGTATGTATGTATGTGTATGCATTTAATGGCTTATGCGTTCGGTGAGTTTAATGTTGTTGCATTTATTTGCTTATTGATTTCGAAATATAATTTTTTTCTTCTGAATTCAATTGATTGCTGTTCAAAAAAGTATTTTGCAAAGCATTTTTTACTAACAAAACAAAAATTGCAATGAAACCTGAAAGAAGGACTGGGTCTCAGGTTATGAAAATTAAAAAAAAAAAAAAAAAAAAATTATAATAATAATAATAATAATAACAAAAAAATTAAGAAACAAATTGAAAACAAAAAATTTTAAGAGAAATTAAAAAAATAATGATAAATAAAAAAAAATTACTAGCTTGGTATAAAGCAAAATTTAGCAGATTTGCGAGCAATTTTCAACAAGTTTCCAGATGTATGTAGATCTACAGTCTGTGCCAGAGGAAAACAACCTGTTTTTTCTTGTAACTTCTAGATATATTTTGTCCTGCTTTTTGCTGCGTAATAGTCCTCCTCAAGGCTACGACGCCAGTGCTTACTCAAGTTAGTGTCGTTCGAAGATTTCCCGTAAACGCAACCAAACAAAAATGAGTAAGCAGTATGCGAAGCGTTTCGAGGCGATATTTTTATGCACGCATTCGAAGTGGCCGAAATTCTCTTATGGGGCAACACCACTGTGAACGCGTGAAAATTAAGTGATTTTCATGAATTTTTTTTTATAAGTAGGGATGATTATTTGAGGATCGGACAGATTGTACAATAATTTAATTTTTATTAAAAAATATTTAAAATTACAATTGTTATTAATATTAATGCAATGACGTCATAAAAAACTGACGCACCCTGGTGGCCACAATACAGCGGTGAAAAATCATCTGAAAGCAAAACACCAAAAAATTCTTAATCTATACATCAATGGCTATCGTCTTACGTGGCGGTTTTTTTTTAATTTTTTTTTGAGAAAATGGTGCAGGTTTGAAGTTTGTGAGTTTGTGTTTTACGCTTTTTTTGTTTTCGAAAGACTTGAATAAATATTAATTTTTGGAATTTAAAAAAACGGCTATGTACGACTGTAGCCAATACATGTACAAAAATTTAAATAAAAAAATTAAAATCGGTTCATAAGCCTTCGAAAAATCGAGGCCACCGTGCTCAGAAAAGTCGTTTTGAGAAAAGCGCGTTTAAAGTTTTCACTGGTCATTGTAACTCTTTACCTGCCCTTATTGTATTGGGTATAACTTCGTCAACTTTCAAGATTTTAAGTTAAAATTTGTTATACATATTTGGAATATAATTACTTTACGACAATGCAAAAAAAAATTCATTCTTTTTGAAAAATGACAGTGGTGTTCCCCCTTATGCCGCGGCTGTGAAATTGATTAAAAAATCCAAAAAATTTGTTGTAGTGTGGAATTTGCGGTATAAAATGTACAAAACTGCTGATGACTTTTCTATGCGCGGCTTGAACCGAGTAACGACAAAAAAACAGTCCAAAGTGATCGTCCAACTTTTGAAGCGGGACCCTTCTTTGCGACTACGCTAAGCTCGCACAATTCTTGCTAAAAAGGCAATAGCTGTGAGTATCAATACCATCGAACAACGATTGAAGAAGGCGACCGTATCCTACCGCTCCACATCATCAAAACAACTGTTCTCAGAAAAACACTCTGTAAGGCCTGGAAACAAGAAAATGGCGTCACAGTAATGGACTGGCCTTCCCAGTCCCCAGACACCAACCCCATTGAAAATGTATGGTGACTTATGAAAACGCATCTTGCCGGAAGACCAGTCCATGATTTGAAGTAACTCGTGCTTCAAGTTCGCAAAATCTAGTCCTGTTTGTTAACGAGCTACGCAGAAAAGCTGGTTTAAAGCATGAAGAAGATGCCAGGCTATACTTGACACGGTTTTTTAAGTAATTCCAACTCGTAGTTTTGTACATACTTTCATGTAAAAAATATTTAAAAATGCATATATCTTTTATACTTCATGAATAATCGCAGTTCCTTTTTTCTGGCACAGCCAGTATATACTTCTTTTTAAAATTTACTGGAATTAATTGCCATGCATTTGCTAAAGCTGAAACTTCAAATTTCAAAGCCAACCATTTTTTTCCTCTTTTAAAGTTTATGCTGCTTTTGGCAATATTGGAAATAGTGCAGTTATTCGCTAGCAAGTCTGTTTTCAAGGCCTCAATAATATAAATGAAACATTTTTAAATTTTCTTTAACTGATAGAATAAATCTGTGAAAATGTCAAAACTTCATATCTTGTGCCACTGTCTTTTATACTACAAACTTCAGTTTTCAGGTATGTAAAAACTTTCAAACTTTTCATCTAATTTTGAATGAATACAAAAAAGTATATTTAATGCGAAACGCAACTCCTGAGAGGAGTACTTCAAATCCACTGAATCCGTGATTTTGCAAGGCTAAGCAAGATCCTTTCGAAGAATCACTTCTGCAGAACTTCTTTAAAAAGGGAAGGTGGCGAGCTGGCTGAATCTGCAGAAGAATCTTTGACCAGTAAATAATTTTTTTCCGGAAAATTCTACTCCATTCGATATTTCTCTGAAATCTAGCATGTCGGTTGACAGAATCACGTGGGCAATAAATAGTTTTTCCGCCTACAAATCTTCTAGTTCTTGCCCGTAATGCTTCAGAAAACAAGTAGCTTAGTTCCTGTACTGCAAAAAATGTATCTGGCGTGTTTCGCTCTTAATCACGTCTACGCCAACTGAAAGAAAACGAGGGTTGCTATCATACCCAAGGCAGGAAGTAGAGATTACGACTCGACCAAGGACTTCAGGCCTAATAGATTTTCACTCTGAGATAGATCAACTTTGTGGCTATATCGACGCAGATAAGCCACTTCACTTCTCCCTCCAGAAAACAATTATTTAGTTATATGTACGTAGGTGTGACGCAATACAATCGATGGACTTGCTACTATTCATTAACTGTGAAGTTTTGACCAAAAACGTCTGAAAAGCAAATGAGTGAATGGATCAGTCAGCCCATAAACTATATAAAAAATGATGAGTTTTTTTTAAATGATGACCTTTTGCATTCATTTGGACAATTATGAGATTAAATCTATTCATGATGAAGTGTTGAAATATAACGAGTATAAACCAACTAGGCCTCGCCAGGTATCACGGCCATAATATGATTTGTACATAACGTATCACAAATTTTAAAATAATAAAATGGTATTGATGAATATTTACATGAGTCGGCTGGCACGTCCTGATGGTAGGATTTAAGAAATCGTAGTGCCAATTAAATTTAAAATTAAGGCGAAAGTAACCTTCCCGAACAGCGTTTAACACGGTAAACGTTTTAACTGTTCGGCGGGGAAATGCCAGGGTTAACGCCTTAATGTTGCAGCGACTGAAACCGGTAGTTTGCAACAGTCGGAACGGTAGGCGCAGTTAGCATTAGGGTGGCTAAACATTTATTAGATATTAGGGTGTGACCTAAACACTTGCATAAGATTGGGGTATCGCTTTTGTCAAGTTGAAAAATAAATCTTAAATTTTTTGTATATTTTTCACAGTTATCATCATTCAACAGAGTCTGGTGTCAAAAGGGTGACTCAATAATTTTAGTCGCCTACCTGGGTTAGGTAAATCAGATTAGATTTGACAAGTCCAAGCACTCAGTCGGGAGACCATTGTTCAGAATTCAGTAGAAAGAATAGAGATAGCAAAGATAAAATGTAAGATGGAAAAATTAGTTTGAGGTCACTCCCCACAAATCTCTTGGATTTATTGATTAATCCTAAGAGATCCGGAAGAGAAAGAGTATGAACTTTATCCATACTCAATATATCGCAACCCAATATCCTAAGACTAATTCTGGAAAACGCTGGACAGGTACAGAGAAAATGCTCTGCAGTGTCGTCATCCTCAAGTCAGGATAGGCATATCGGGCTGTCGACAACCTCCATGGCGGCCATATGCTGACCACAGGCGTTGTGATTATACCCACCGGTACTCTCAGGTCCTTTCTGCTGAGTTTTAGGAGAAAGGTCTCTATTTTTCTGTTTGGTTCGTTCACAAAGCACTTGGCTACTCTGCACTAGCTCAACCCAGACCAACGTCACCTACGGGTAGACCTCATGAAGTCGTCAATCGATAGTTGAATCGATGCAGAATTGACATCTAGAAAGGGTTCAGGGCCTAGTGGCATACTTGCAGAGACTTCATTAGCCAGTTTATCAGCTAGCTCGTTCCCTGTAATACCACAATGTACAGGCAACCAAATGAGAAAAACTTTGTTGTGTTTTGCAACACTGTTCAGTTTGTCTTACATTCATACAAGGCATACAAAACCAATGTACATTCATTCCGGTCGTTCAATTTAAAATATGGCTGCTGCAGGGAAAATCATTGAAGAATATCATCAAGCAACCACAATCAGTGAGATTATGGAAGGAGCTCTGGTATTACTCAGCAATTGGGCCACGGACTGTGGTTTAAGCGTAAACCCGAGAAAAACTGAACTGATGCTATTCACCAAGAAAACCAAGGTGCCAAACTTTAATCTCCCAAAACTAAACGGCGTCAGCCTCACGCTAACCAAACAGGCCAAATACCTAGGGGTTATCCTGGACCCCAAACTCAGCTGGAAGTCCAACGTAGAGTACAGGGTAAAGAAAGCGAACATAGCACTTTACACATGTAAGAGAATGTTGGGAAAAAAATGGGGTCTCCAACCAAAATTATCCAACTGGTCCTACACAGCCATTGTAAGGCCAATACTAACATATACGGCACTAGTTTGGTGGCCTGCAACAGAAAGGAAATACAACAAAACTAAGCTGAACAAGATACAAAGAACAGCGTGTATCCTAACTACAGGAGCGCTTAGCACCAGTCCTACTGAAGCGCTCAATGTACTAACACATCTATTGCCATTAGATTTACACATTAAAACAATAGCTACTTGCAGCGCGGTGAGACTCAGAGACATAGGAAGCTGGACAACAAGGCCGTACGGTCACAGCAAGATCCTCCTACAGGGACCCCCGCTGCTCAAAAACGGATCAGACTACACATTCCCCGACCTAAACTTCAAGAAAGGCTTTACGGTACGCTTCCCACCGAGAGCCGAGTGGAGCAAAGGAGAGGTGATTGGAAGACACGATATCGAAATCTATACCGATGGTTCTAAGATGAACTGTGGTGTGGGAGCTGGCTTCCATTCGGAGCCACTCAACCTATCTCAATCAATTCGTCTTCCTGATTATGCCACCGTGTTCCAGGCAGAACTTTTAGCGATCAGAGAAGCATGCAAATCCCTAGAACTCTACAAGGTAGTTGGTGCAAGAGTAGCTATCTTCTCAGACAGTCAAGCAGCTATTAAGGCCTTAGACTCCAACTAATATACATTTCATCCAAAGTGGTCCTACAGTGTAGAGAGGAGCTGAAACTGCTCAGCCATTGGCTTGAAATTACCCTGATATGGGTACCCGGTCATAGGAACATACGAGGCAATGAGATAGCGGATGAGCTAGCAAGAAAGGGCTCAACACTAGACATAACAGAGGCGGTGGCAGTTTCCACCCCACTGAACACACTAAAAGCATCTATTGCTTCACACTATCATGCTTTAGCCGAAAGAAGATGGAAGCAAATACCTACATGTATCACAACAAAAAACACATGGCCGCCATATAAAATCCAAAGGACGAATGACCTGTTAGGATGCTCTCGGCCAAACATTTCACGGATCACTGCAACCCTTACAGGACATTGGAAAGTAGGGGATCATGCAGCTAGACTCAATCTACCCTTCAATCCTATCTGTAGAAGCTGTCAATCGGAAGGGGCGAAGGAAAGTCTGTTCCACTATTTATGTGAATGTCCGGGACTAGCCAGGGCACGACTCCGATCCTTCGGTAAGCCTTTCCTACAGCAAATGAAGGAGATCTCAGTCATCGAGATAAAGGATTTGCTCCTATTCTTGGACCTCACTAAATGGATCTGACTTGGAAAAAAAAAAAAAAAAAAAATCATCATCATTTCACGAGATAGTGGTATTAAAACGGTGCTGGTCACTAATTAGGAGCATTTCAGCTAAGAAATGTTCAACCACCTCAACAACAACAACAACAACATCATCAAGCAACTGAAAATTCGCTTACCGTCAAAGGAGTGCAATGTAAGGTTAGCACATCCTTTTTTGGTAGTTCGTGTAGTTCGGAAATCGGCTGTGGATATAGGCGCTATGTGGTTTCAAGCAGATGTGTCTTGCAGCCAACGAGAATATCCATTTACTGCAAGGGAAATTTTGGGGAATAATAATTTCATTATAAAGTGCAACTAAAATTCGCAGCATTCATTGCCTTTGAACTATGTTCTGTGGAGTCATCGCAAAAACTGGGTTTTGACGAATAAATCAGAAACTGTTAAAGGCATAAAAGATAATGTTCTACGTGAAATTACTAATACTTTGCCCCAATCATTATTAAGAATCAGGAAAAATTGCACCGAAAGGAGCGATTAATGAAAATGTTCGTATGTTTAGAAAAATTTCCAATTAGCGGAGATAGAAATTGATGTCAAAATATTATATGTATTAAAACGGAACTCGTGCCTTGAGATACCCTGCATATTTTCTAATGTTCTGCTAATTTTCCCAGATGTGCACGTTTACAATAATATTGTGGGAAGACAAACCCTAATTTCTGGCCACTTCCTTGCTCAATTTTGCTCGCTAAATGAATTATTTTCCATACGAAAGCAGCTGCCAAACAGAGGGAAAAAATTATGCTTTAGGAAAACGTTGCTCTGCTCAAATTAATGTGGTTGATTAGGCGGCAATAAAGAAGTTGAAATATCACAACATCTGCAACTCATGGAAAATTTTGCTCACTTGTTTTCATTCAATTAATTTGCAGTATTCGATCACAAGGTTGTATTTGCTTAATGCGATATAATATTTTTAAGTGTACGTATAATAGGTTTCTTAAGTAATGCTGCCGCGTACGTATTGATATTTTATATTTATGTATTTTTCATTTTTGCGTTTCGATAAATTCTTTTTACCCTTTTTATCTTTTTTTCGCCACAGCATGTTTTTTCAGTTTCGATCATTTTCTTAAATGGAATATCAATACACATTTGCTCTCAAAATACTTTCTTGTTTAATTTCACTGCTTCATTCCAATGCTAAGTTAGAGCGATTGTTTCTTTTCTACTTTTTTAAATTACTTTTTTGTTTCATGACTACCTCTATTTTGCTTCATATTTCTTATGCATTATTTCTTAATGCTGTCTCTCTATATAACCTATCACTTATATACTTTTCTCTGCTCACTTTATCTGTGATAGTGTTTTGTAATTTTGTCTTTTCCAATTTCAAGCGGAAATTCGTATGTATTGCAGCGTAAAAAAATAGTTATTTTTTTGCAAACTGAAATCTTGTTTAGTTTTTTGTAATAGAAAATTAGAATGATTAGCTTTGCTTTTGCGTTTGGACGGTTTTTTCGTGTATTTTGTTTTTAAATGGGTTTTGTTTTAACTGCGCTGAGTGCTTGCGAAGTTCCAAATAATTAAAAACAAAAACAAAAAGTTTCAAACGTAGTGAATAATTTCGTTTTCGTGTATTTTAGCGCACAAATATGGAAAATGTACCAAATATTAAATTATTTTTGACCAACAAAAACAGCAAAAAAGGAAAAACTTAAACAAAAAAGTGGAAATTTATGGAAAGCAATAAATATACAATATAAAAATAAAATGTTTTAAATATATGGTAAGACATATAAAAAATTGCATTGCTCTTTGCAAAACTTGTTCGAAGGGATACCAAAATTGTTTTTAAGCAAAAAAAAATATTAAAAAAAAAAAAAAAAAAAATTATTTTAGCCTAGTCCACTTAGACATGAAGAATTAGTTATTAAAAAACAGTTTTTTTGAATAAATATGAAAAAAATCATAAAATTTATTTGGCATACTCTGACTCTTATTTGGAGAATGTGGCAAAAAATAAGTTATTTTTGAAAAATTTTACTTTCAAATTCAAAAAATGTACGAAAAATTAAGTTATATTTTTTCAAATTTTTGCAAATTTAAATCAACTTTTGAACAAAATAACAGATAAAGAAAAAATTGTGGGATTTAATTGATGATGAAATTGAGTTATTAAAAAAAAAAATACTTCGAAAAGTTAACAAAAAAAAATTGCGAAACTCAACGTATGTTTACAAAATTCCAAATGATTGAAAAGAAAAAAAAAAACATACAAGAAATATATTTCATTTTTTTTGGCGCTCAAACTTGAATAATGTAAGTTATTTTTGCAAAACTAACAAGAACAAGTAAGCCAAAAACTTTTGGGATTTAATTGATGCTTACAAAGTTCCGAATAATTTAAAAAAATGTTTTTATTTTTAAATGAGAAATGATTTATAATTTTGTTTTTATTTACTTTCGAACAAATTTGGTTCATTAAATGAAAATCTGCGTTTTCCTTTGCAAAACTAGTTCGATTAAATATCAGTTCTTTTGTTAAAACTCCTTGATGCGCATAGGGTTTTAAATAATTGTCACAAAAAAAAAAAACATTAAATTGGTAATAAAACCTTTTATTTTCCTGTGCCAAAGCCAGAAAAAGTAAGTCAAAAAATTCGTAAAATTCATTCGAAATTTATATATAAATATTCAGATTTTGTATTTAGGTATACAAATTTCGAAAAAGTACCGAATGCGCTTTTTTCTGAACAAAATTTTAATAACATATTTATTTAATTGCTGGAAATTATCATAAAAAGAATTTATACTAAAACTAAAACCGAATTTTGTATCAATAAATGTTTTTTCAAAAGAAAAATTTTAAAAATTAATTTTATAAATAAAAACTTTTGTAAAAAAAAACAGTTGATTTTTTTTTAATTTTAACTCAAATAAAAACAATTTAATTTTTTAATTTTTAAAAAACAAATTTTTATTAAATAAAAATTTTTTTTAAACTTTTCTTTAAAAAAAATTTATTTTTGTTAGTTATTTTTTTTGTAATTCATTCTAGATGAACGAATAAAAAAGATAATTTTAAAAGAAAAGTTAAATTTTATTTTTTTTTTATTAAAAAGAATGTTTGTTAAAAAAATCCTGTAAAAAAACTTTTGTTGCATGAAATAAATTTTTGATGCACAAATTTTTGTTTTAAAAGAAAAATTAATGAACTTAGTTTTTTGTACAAAAAATTAAAAAAACCGCTTAACCAAAACTAATTTATTTTTAAGAAATTTTTTAGCATACATTTTTTTTCTTAAAAAAAAATTCTTTATTTCTTAATTTTAAAATATTAAAAACAAGGTGTCTGAAGTTTTTGTATAAAAAATAATAATTTTTGTGAACAGTGATTTCTTCCAAACAAAAAACTTAAAAGGCTTTAGTTATTGAAAAGAAACTATTGTATTTAACAAAAATTAATCTATTTTTAACAAAAGTTTTTTTAATATTTGTTTCAAGAAAATGTATTATGGATTTTAATTTTTCTTTTTAAAAAAGTAGTGATGACGAAATATTTGTTTTACAAGAAACATTAAGGGACAGATACCTGAAAAGTTTAAAAAAATAAATTTTTTTGTTTTCATAAAATGTTAATATAACCCTTTAAGAATATCCCAAAACATTTTTAGAAAGTAAATTTAAGTATTTCTTATATTATAGATCGTCAACCGTGACGACTCTATACTTTGCGTTCGAACGCTGGGAGAGGCGTTGTATTCAAACTTTAGACGTGTTTTTCTCAAAACTATATTTTTCGAATGGGCGTGCACGATAACTCGAAAAGTTATTGACCGATCTCCCTGAAATTTTGCACATATCTTTTTGATGATATTACTTTCTATGTGATTTTTTTTTTTTGTATTCAGGTCACTGATGCCGATGCCAAAATGCCCGCCGATTGAGAAGCCCCGCTGCGAACTTCCTGGAAGAATTGAGTGTACATCCGCCATTTTAAATGATTAAAATAAAAAAAATATATATATATTATTTTAATGGTTAAGTAAACTGTATGACAATTTTGAAAAAAAATATATATTGACTTCTCCATTTTAAATAATTTTAATGAAAATCAGGGAAAATGTGACCGTTTACAGGTATCTGTCCCCTTAAAATAATTAAGGTTTTGTAAACAAAGAAAACTGCTTAACAAAAATTAATTTTTTTAAAACTTTTTAACAAAAGTTTTCGTTCTCTTAATATTTTATGGAAAAAACCTAATTTATTAAAGTTTTTAAAACTTTTTTGTAGAAAAAGTATATATTTTTTTAGTTTCCGTTTGCAAGCAAAAAAAAAATTTTCTTAGTAAAAATTTATATTAATTTATTAGAAAACATTTTCTTAATTTTTTTGTTTTGCAAAAACTTAAGTTTTCTCAATTTTTTTTATTTTTTAATTTGTTCATCAAAAATTTGTACTAAGAAAGTGTTTTTTTTCAAAAGAAACATTAAAATTCATAATTTTTTATTCCCAAAAAAAAATTTTTCAACAAAATTGTTTTAAAACCGTTGCTTTTAAATTTATAAACAAAAATTTTAATTTTGCAATGTTCTTTTGAAACAAAAATTGGTTCATAAAAATTAGTATAAAGAAAACTTTTTTTGAAAAGAAAAACTAAAGTACGTAAATTATTTTTGTAAAAAACAAATTTCTTCTCAAGAGCAGTTTTAAAAAATTTTTATTTTATTTTTGTTAAAAATTTCTTTAATTTTTTGTCAAAAATAATGTATTTAGATGAACAAATTTTTATTTCAAAAGAAAAATAAATTTAAAATCTGCTTAAACAAATTAGTTTATTTTTAACAAAAGTTTTTAAATAAAAATCAATTTCGATGAACAAACTTTTATTTCAAAAGAAAATTTAAAATAACAAAGGTTAAACAAAATAGATATTGTTTCACAAAAATGAATTTATTCTTAACAAAAGTTTTTTAAAACCCTTTTTATGGAAACAAGTTTTTTAACAAAAATTAATTTTTTTAAATTTTTCCCTGAAAAAAGAGTTTTCCTTAAAAAAATTAATTTTTGTTAAAAAGGTTTTTAATTGTTTGTTAAAAAAATTATTTTTTTTAAAGGGTTTTTAAATGTTTTATTAAACAAAATTATTTTTGATGAACAAATTTTTATTTCAAAAGAAAAATTTAAAAAATTAAGGTTAAAGGTAAATACAAATTAACAAAAACTAATTTATTTTTAACAAAAGTTTTTAAAACATTTTTTTTGGAAACAAGTTTTTAGCAGCAATAAATTTTTTAAATTTTTGCTTTGAAAAAAGATGCTTCCTTAAAAATAAAATTGATGTTTGTTAAAAAGGTTTTTAATTGTTTGTTAAACGAGTTATTTTGTTTTAAAGGGTTTTTAAATGTTGTATAAAAGAAATTAATTTTAATAAAAAACAAATGTGTTTTTGAGTTTTATATATTTACTTACTCGCTTATTTATTTTTATGAGTAGAAAAGTTAAATAATTATTATTTATTTCGGTCCCTGATATTAACTTCAACTCTTCCTGTTTTTGTTAGTATCTTTAAGTACTATTTTTATATTAATTAGAATAAAAAATGTTTACGGGTTTAATTAAATTACTTGACTTTCATAGGTTCGCACAATTACAAGTGTTATATTCTGGGTTGTAATAAAAAAAATTTAAAAAAATAAAAGCTCAAGGCCAGCACGAAATGCTATTAATGTGCAAATTATCAACAATATCAAAATTCGCTTTTATATAAATGTTGCGCATATTTTAAAATTTTGGAAATATATAATAAAAATTACTGTCAACTTCTATGGCATCCATTTTTTTTTTGTCAACCTACAATATATACGAATTTCAAATAGTAATTACATTATAACTCATGACGAAATGCTTGCATTTATAATTATTTAATGCTGCTAAGCGTTGCCATTCAATTTAATTCAGATTCGTGTGATTTTTACAAATAACGGTATAGTTTATAGTACACTTTTTTACAAATATGCTTAGGCGGGCTTTTAGTTTAATTATTTCGTAAAAAGCTAACAACTTTACAAACACCACAGTTCGCCATAAAAATATACATACAATACAAATCAAATATTGATATACATACAGATGAGGTTGCAAATCTACGCTGAATCTGGACTTTTGTGGTTTGAATTAACTGACATTTTGTAGTTGTAAGCGCAGATATTTATTAAAACTTTAAATGGAAATTTTTAAAACGAGATTTCATTTAATTTTTATTATTTATTTTTAGTGTTTTCTCCGAACTTTTTTTTAATACATTTTTGTTGTGAATTGCTGAACTTTGGTAGACTTGCCGTTCAATTCATTTCTCTAATCGGAAGTGTGCGCGCACATTTTATATACACACATTTTATTGAAAAATTCAAAATCATGACTATCTCTTAAATGAATTTAAAAAAATTATAAATATGCATGTAATCCTTTTTAAAATTTTATATTCATATTAAAAATCAACTGAATGTAGCTAAGTGTGTATTCACTCGAAATTAATATTCCATTTATCTCTGTGCTTTCCTAGAAAGCTCCAGCACACTCATCATCAGCTTTCATCAAAAATAGTTGCTATTTTCTTGCTCTTGTTTGCTTTCGAAATCTGTAAGTCTGCTATTAATTTTCAGCTCAATTCTAAATTCAATTTATTTAATACTATATGTCAATATATGCAAGTGCATATGTACTTATTTTCGTTTGTGTGTGTATCTACTATTAGGTGTGCCCTTTTTTAACTATTTGCATTTTTTAATCAAATTTCTTTTTCAACTAACTTCTACAAATTTTATTAAATTTTTCATTTTAATTCTTAATCTTTTGCATTGCCGAAGATTTTCTTTTTCTTACTGCATATGAAGCTACAAATATTACAACAGTTAATGATTTTCTCACGCAATTTGCTTCGGTTTTTCTTTGAAGTTTGGTTTTTAGCAAAAATGTTCGGCTCGGCGGCAACAATGTTTTTGTGTTTTTGTATAGCCAAGGTCTAGGCAATTATTAGAATATAAGCAGAATTATAATAAAAATTGATAAACTTGAAAAAGCTGCTGTGGTAGTTAAGCGAAGTTTGGAAAAGTTGGAAAATCTAGATCCTCAAAATTTTAGAGCTTAAATTGCCAAAGCATATTTTTCTTTCCAGTTTCCAGAAATTTCGATTGCTAAGAAATCTCTAGCTGGCAAAAGCTCTGGGTTATTGTAAGAGTCTATCTATGGGCAGTTTAAAAAAAATTCACGTCATTTTTGAAAGCTTTGCTTAATTAGACTTTTTTCGAGTTATTCGATCATTTGAAGTTTCAAACTTGAAAAAATCCAACAGCTTGCAAAAGTTTAAAAGTTTGCTAGGAAAAGCGTTTTTACATTATTCGAGTTTTCAAAGCTACAAATTTAGTAAAGTAAAGAGCTTTCAAAAAATGTTTGGTTTGCTTTGAAAGCTTTTTGGGTTATTTGATTTTCAAACCTATAAATTTTATAAAACAACCAGCTTTCAAAAGTTTTGAAAAATTGCTGGTTTGCTACGAAAAGCTCTTTAGGGTTATTTGATTTCTCAAAACTAGAAATTTGGTAAGGGAACCAGCTTTTTAAAGTTTCAAAAATTTGCAGGCTTGCTTCGAAAGGCTCATTTAGGTTCAAGGTTTGTTTCGAAAAGTTCTTTTGGGTCATTTGGTTTTTCCAAGCTGTAAATTTTGTAAAAAAACAAGCTCTCGAAAGTTTCGAAAAATTGTTCGTGTGCTTCGAAGAGCTCTTTTAGGTTATTCGATTTTTCAAAGTTTTAAACTTAAAACAAAAAAATAACATTAACAGTGGGAGAGCAAAATACTGAGTAGCTTATAAAATATATCGGGCGTTTAGTCCATGCAATCCAGCTGGCTAAAGCTCTACTAGTAATATTCAGAAGTGTTTAAAATTCAAAATTGGGCATCTTTACATAAAAAGTGTATTCTATTCACATAAATTTTAACAAATGAAAACTTAATAAGCTAAAAGACTTTTTGAGAGCTTCTGTTAAGCTTGGCATGTTTTGAAATGCGAAATCATCAAAGAAAATCTTCAAGGCCATTTACAAATCCCTTCTACTAACGCTTTAAAGAAAAAAAGATTATATTTATATTATTTTGAAAGCTCCACCTACTAGAAACTTTTTATGTTAAAGGCACGTTTAAAGGGCTAAGCTTAAGCTGTCAACACAAAATACTTAGCAAAAATTTGCAAAGTTTTTATAAAGCACACTTAAGCGGCGAGCTTAAGTTCGGGGGAGCTTTGCTAATATTTTTGAAAAGACAAGCCGCCACTTGCTGCTCATTCGAAGCTCTGGAAAGAACTGTTTTAGATAATTTCGTTACACGTAAATTTCATGATATTTTCCATTTTAATAAATGTTAAGTTACGAAAGCTTGGCTTAGTCAAAACTCTTGTTTTTAAGTTTTAAGTGCATCAAATCACTGAGCTGTCATCACTGGGTACTTAGCCAAAGACTTGAAAGCTCTTCTAAAGCGCACTTAGGCCACAGGCTTGAGCTTGAGTGTGCTTTGTTAATGTTTTTCGAATTTGAAAAGTCCTTGAACTACTACTCACAAGCAGCATTTCGAGATAAACGCTTGTAAAGCATATATATATTGGCATAATTTCATCATACCGATATTTTAACTAATCCAAGCTCAATATAAATAAAGTCGTTTGAAAGCTTTAATTAAATCTAGCATTTTCTAACAGCCAAAACTTCCAATATTTTAAGTCACTTATAAATCTTCTCATCGAAATATTTCAATAAATTAACCAATTTTGCTTTAAAATCTTTGTTTAGTTTTGCGCTCAACAAATTTAAAGGATGTCATTAGCAGTCGCTTAGCAAACATTTGAAAAGCTTTCGTAAAACAACGTACTGCGACGAGCTTTAGGTTGTGAAAGGTACGTGAAAGCTATTCGAAAATTTTAAAAGTCTCCACAAATGAGCTGCTGGTATGCATTTTGATTTAGCTCGAAACGTTTAGTTAGTGAAAGTCCTCTCAATACGCATGAATTTTAGTCAGTTAAGAACGCATTTGTATTTTTACTTTGCCATTGCCTAGAACTGCTTATCAAAACTCTGTTTTATGAATAGCTTAATTTCGTCAAAGATCTCCAAAATAATATGCAATTAGAAGAATTGCTAATGATCTGAAGTAACATCCTGTTTTCTAGCCCTATTTTGAGTTATTAAATATTTTGCCTCACATCCAACGTGTCGTAAATTCACACTTTTTGTTAGCAAGCGATTATCCTATCAGCAGTTATACAGCAAAAGTTTAAGTAAACTATAAAAAGCTCGCTCATAAATGAAGCTCATGCATCAGCTAAAAAGCAGTTCTTTAAAGCAAGTGAAAGCCTTTGAAGCTTAACTCCAAGTTAACTGTCAATTTTCAGCTACGAACCGTGTGAAAGCAGATGAAGCGTTGTACATAATATTAGTAGATCACTCGAAGGTTCAATTCAACTGGTGAAATGATATTGTCTTACAATTCAAACTTTGCAATACCAGGAACCGAAAAAGCTTCCACTAGTAACAGCAACTTTTTCTAAGTCTTATTGAAAACACACAAAAGTTTGTTATGCCTGCCTTGGCTGTATTAGAGAAAAAAATGTAAGAAGAGTTTTAGCTTTTGCAAAAAAGCTTCAAAAGTGCGCTGAACTGAGGTTTAAGGTTTTTCAAAAACAATAAAATTTCTATGCTAATTTTTAGTGGTAAATAAATATAGTAAAGCATTTATATGATTTTTGCAAGTAATAAAAATGTGCGAAAAACAAAATGAGCTCAAGGATATGGAGGTATTTATTAGATTATATATTAAGAAATCGCTTTTAAATGAAAAATTAGCAAAGCTTCAATAATATAATTGCATTCGAATAAATAAAATTATTATTTTAATCAAAACTTTTTGTACTTAAATCAAATTTTTTTTATTGTGTGTAACAAATCGTATAAAATTCATAATTTGTGAAAATGCAAATGTTGGTAAGCTTAAAGCTACTAAGCATACATATAAATGTGAAAGCTCCCAAAGCTGTAAAGCACTTAGTAATTTCATAATTATGGGATTACGAGCAACAAAATCTTATCGTAAGCAATTATTTTCAATGAAATGAAATCAAAGCCTTATTACGAGTAATATCAGCCAATTTTAGCATTTTTTACACAATTTCAGCCCTATTTACTGTCTATTCAAATGTTTTAATTTATTAAATGATACTATTGTTAAGTAACTAGTAATTGTAAGACTGCAATTCGATATATGTAGTTAGATTTGTGTTTTTTCTCCTTTGCTTTTTTTTTAGTTGGTTTTGGAAAAAAATTACTTTTATATAAAAATGTAACTAAATCAGAGAAATAATTCTCATGCTATTGCACTCCCTGACATTGTTGTCGCCTGACGATCACTCTGCAAATCACGATTGCGTTCATGCTGTTCCGTTTCGGAACTGTGAAGAGAAGAGAGTAAGTAAATATTTTATATAAAAAAATATCATACGTGATAAGGCGCCAAGAGAGCAAGAGAATAGAAAGAAAAGGCAACAAACATTTTTTTTTATTTTCAATTATTCTATTTCTTTCTTTTCTCTTTCACACTCACTCTCTCTCTCTCTCTCTGTCTCTTCTAAATCACACTGCTTACTTTGAGCGCACTGCTATTGGACTTCCGGGCAAAATATCAGCTGGCGGCGCATTGTTATTGTTTGTGGTTGATGCACGTCGGCCATTGCCCGATTTGAAAACAAATATCGAGTCGTTTTCAATTTCATTCTCAATCTGCTGAATATATAAAAAGCAGGAAATGTTGAAGTAAAGAAACTATATTTTATATCTGTCAACTTACTTGACGTTTATAGGACAGACGTTCGCTGGAGACCGATCCGCATGACGAACTCTCTGATACGGCTTGCGTAACGGTAGCTACTGTGGGTGGACTACTCGGTCCGGGAAAACGTTTCGAACAAACTTGCGATTGTATGTGTTCACAGATGCGACGGAAACGACGAATGTTACCTGCGAAACGAAAGGATGAGTAAAAGAGGGCTGATTAGATTGCAATTTAATTTCAGATTCAGGATGCAAAGTTGGAATTAAAATTCTTAAAATACCAGAGAATCGAAATAGTAAAATCGAAAAAATTTTGCTGATTTAAAATCACTTCGCTCACTAGCCTTTGCCTGACTCCCCCCAAGTAAAACATTTTATTCCTTGTACTCCGTCGAAAGTTTAGTGAGCTAAGTTAAAAAGTTAAAAATGGTATGGTATGTTCGTTCTAGTCAAATGGGAACAAGTCTACTAAGATTGGCATACATTTTTCACTTGCGGAACTCAAGTCCTCGTACTTAGAAAAGTCAATGCTAATTACAGTTTGAGTCAGAAGTACAGTGAGGGGCAAACTCCATTCCCTATTTTTTTTTTCATATTATGTGAAAAATATACAACAGATTTAAGTTTAATCGGTTTTGTTAACTAATGTTAATCGATAGAATTTGATTACACTATGTGTGAAATATGATGTCACGCAAATGTTTGCCTTTTTCTTTAACGCAAAGTTGAGCTCGTTTTTTTGCATTTTCCATGACTTTTTTTAATGTAACTGGTCCTATGGCTGCAATTTCTTGTCGAATATTTTCTTTTAAAACTGTAAGTGTCTTCGGCTGGTTAGAGTAAACCTTTCCCTTCAAATATCCCCACCGAAAAAAGTCGGGAGCAGTCAGGTGAACGCGGCGGCCAGTCAAAATCACCTTTTTTTGACACTAATCGACTTGGAAACATTTCGTTCAATAAATAAATAGTCAGGCGAGCTGTATGGGTAGTCTTGTGGATTCAATTGTTGCACAGTTTGAACTTGTACGGAAACAACTTCAAATCGATCCGTAAAATACGTCGCATTGACCTTTTACTGATGCCCAAAGCCTGAGCACCGCGTTCAGTCGAAAGATTTGGATTTTCCTGTAAAAGCTCCTGTGCAATGGTGATATTGATGTTTGATCTAGCTCTGCGGTGTATAATTGGACGTGGCACATTACTGAGAATACCAGTAGATTTAAATTTAGCATAGAATGCACGAATTGTCTTAGGATCAGGTGCTTTTTTCCGAGAAAATTTTGCACGAAACGCGCGTTGAGTCAGAATAATTGAGTTCTGATTCTTAATGTAAAGTTCGACGATTTCAGAACGTTCGACAGGTGTATACTGCGACATGGTTAGAATTCTACTGACGTCTACTTTTGAAAATGTCATACTTTAAGCCGCATTTACGTCTACGTCAAAAATTATGGCCAGTTTACATTAGGGAATCGAGTTTGCCCCACCCTGTAGTAATTATACCGAAAATGCGTTTAAATTTAGAATTGCAATTTAGATAAATTTAGAAAAACGATTGAAGTCCCATGCTACACTCATATGGGCAGAGATTTCGCAAAAAATGCGTTAATATGGGAACTTTAAAGTCAATTTTCAAGCTTAAATATCTTTCCTCTCTGAGCTACTCCCTTTACAGTTAAAAAAAAGTAGTCTTGTGAACCTCTTTTCAATGCTAGCGGCTAATATTTTCAACGATGAAATGCCAATTTGCAGCCAGCCTTTGCATCACTGTACGAGGATTGCCGTTTATATTTTGCGCCTAATAATGAAAACGCAGTAAAATAATAACAAAAAGAGGGGTTATTGTTTTTAAAAATTTCTCCTAGTAAGTCAATGCACTCTTGGATTCACTCCAACCAATTTTGTCACTCAGAAGTGGATAACTCCAAAACAAGTTGTTCAAAGGCTTCAGTAGCTTCTTCAGGAAACAAGAAGAAGAAACAAAAAAAAATCATTAGGTGCCAAACCAGAGGTGCAAGGTGGATGACCCATTAATTCAATCTTTTGAATGCTCAAAAACTCTCTTGTGTGAGCCGATACTTGAGAGCTCACATTGTTTTTGTGAAAGAAGATTCGTCTTCGGCGATTGGTTTTTCTTATTTTTTATATCCCTGTTCACTCCACTTGGAAGAATTGGGTGTCGACAATACGTTTCCATTGTTGTTGTTGTTTCCACTGTTGTTTTTGCGCCGTCTCATGTGATGTTGGCATCTGCTAGCTCGCGTACCATCGACCTTCTCCAAGTAATCTTTGGTCAACCGCGACTTCTGCTCCGTTGCGGTTTGCAGTCCAGTGACATTCTCGTGATACTATCTGGTGGTTTACTAAGGGTGTGACCTATCCATCGCCACTTTCTCCATATGGTTTGCCATAGAATGGCTTCCCCATTCGTTGGTCTCCACAGCGCGTTATTGCCGATGGTATTCGGACTGATAATTCTACAGATAATGCGAAGGTATTTGTTGAGGAAAGGTTTTAACCTCTGTGTGATGGTGTTCGAGACCAGCCATGTTTCACTTCCGTACGTCAATACTGATTCCATTCGTGAGCTGAATATTCGCAGTCTAGAGCGCCTGAAGATTTGCATTCGCTCGAACGCCGCCCTTGCTTTGTTTAGCCTGCAGTTGACATCTTCATCTGCTCCGCCATCTGTCGTGATAGTGCAGCCGAGGTAGCAGAAGCTTTCGACAAATTTTTCTAAACTCATTCAAAACAAAAATATAAATTATTTTGTTAGTGGTACAGTTGCGGCACTATAAGAAAAAAACAGGCGATCATTTGCTTTGGGGTATTTCCACTGCGAACAACTTTTTTTGGATTAAGCACCCATACCATCGACTGCTGTTTTGTTTCCAGTTTATATTCATAGATCAAAAATTTTTGGACAATTGTCAAATTATGCACTATCCAATGAGAGCAGATCTTCCTGACGATCAAATATTTATATAATATTGAATATATGCTTGTCACACTAATGCCCAAGGATGCTTCTATCTCGTGATATGCCCCATGACGATCTTGCGTTATGAACTGGCGCACAACTTCGATTCTTTCCAACACAACAACCGAACGTTTGGACGGCCTTCACGAAATTCCCATTGCAACTCGTGGAACTCCTAGAATTCGTTTTACTAGCATTTCATACAGGCTAAGTGCTTCATTTTAACGGCAAAGCTCGAAATAAGTTGATCAATGCACTCTTGCCTCGCTAGTCCACTTCGAAAATCTTAATAAATCGAGGCACGAATATTTTCACCAGTTCCATCTTTTAAGCGAGATGAATTTTGGAACTCACTGAGAAAGGACCAAATAAAGCTCGTAAGTGAAAACGTTATAAGAGAGTTTATGCTAAAAAATACCTAACTTTTGGATCAAATTGGGGGTCATCACACGTAGTGTTGCAAAGGCGCAAAATATAAAAGGCAATAACATGTTGCTCGTAACTTAATTTGCTTGTGCTTTATTGATAAATTCCCGAAATTATTTATGAGGCATTCTCTGAAAAAAAGCCACTTGAAAAAAAAAAAGTTCTTTATTTTTTTTGGCAATAATATATCTTATAGTATATGTAAAAACTAAAATAAAAAATATGGTTTTAGGTCCGTGTAATGCGGGGTTGCCATACTGTCAGGGGTCAAAGTTTTTTGCAAAAAAATTTTCGAACCGCCATAACTTTTAAACGAATGAACGGATTTTAAAACACCTTAAGACTCTTTTGTACAAAATTTCTTAAACTTTAAAACTGTGTATCATAAAAAATTTTTAAATTAATATAATATTTCATTGAAAAAAATTAAAAAAAAATTTTTTTTTGAATTTTTAACCACATGCCCCCTTCGATTTTTTTCAAAAATACCCCAAAATGTTCCTTATTTCATCACCTTTTTACCCCCCAAAGGGAATTTTGGGACAGCAATATTTGTATGAGTTACAAATAAAAAACCAACTCAGTGCAACGCTCTCAATCTAACCAATCTATTTGTTTGACTACAAATTGCAATAATTTATCAGAAGCTGTGAAAAGGAAGTAAAAAATAAGACAAGCAAACAGGATTCCTTAGATTTCAAGCTGTTGCTATGATGAAAAATCATTGATTTATGGACTTTTATTATCTGCATTTAGCGTAACCCAGGATTAACGACGTGGACGTAGCAGACATTTAATCCATTTTTTATTTTTTTTATTTTTTCATTTTTTTTATTTATTTTTTTGTTTTTTTATTATTTTTAAACTTTTTTTGTATTTTTTCAATTTTATAATTTTTTTTTTTTGGTTTTTTAGTTTTTTAAGTAAAATAATTATGTATATTGAATCTTAACTTGATGTTCATGTGCTTTTGCGTTTACGTCCACGCTTTGGTGGAAAAACTACAGATTCTTCAGAGAAACTAAATGTTTTTAATAACAATTCTTCGTTACCGATAGGGATAAATGCGTGATACTTTTGGGTACCATTAATTCTGTTTGCTAAAGAAAATCTGACTTTCAAGGAATTTTCGAGCACATTTTATTCTTTTTTTGAAGAAAAATACACGAAAGTTCGTTCAAGATTTTTCTTTGCCCAATTGAAAAGAGCTTCTGCTGTCAAAATTTGTTGGGAAGGTGGAAGTTGTAAGTTCGCTCGAGCTGCCAATCTTTTTAAATTTCCACCAATACCGTCACAAGGACCTTTCCCATGGGCAGTTTCATGGAAGTGCCATTCAGCATCCACTCCAAAGTCCTTCTTATGATTCAACAAATTAACAAAGTTAAATCGATTCTTATAATGTTGTGCTGCTCCATCAGTAAAATATATTATTTTATTTATCGATAAACTTTGCTCCTTTAAATGTTTCATAAGAATCTTCTGGAATGCATGCACAGCTACAGTATTATGCGTGAGATCATCAGAAAGAACAACTATACTGTTATGTTCAAGTTTCTGATTTTTAACATAATAGTACACAGTTGTATGAATGGAAACTTGATTGTTGTTCCAGTGGAATGACTGAGCAGCATTTTGAGCAACGAATGCATAATTCTCTGCAAAATCGCATAATAATAGCAATTCTCCTTCTTTTAAATTTTTTTTCAGATGCTCTAAATAGCTTGCTTGCTGTCTAGCAATAAAATCGTGATTCCTCAAAACTGTCAATTTCTCACACAAAGTTTCAACAAATTCATTACTATCCTGAACTTGAAATATCAACGTTGAACGGTCTGTGCTTTCCCAAATTTGAAACTCAATTTTATTAATTCCGTTAGACTCGAAAATCTCATTTAAATGGTCTTTTATAATATCAATATTATTTTCGCATTTTTTACATTCTCCAGAATGACATTGAGGTGTCGCATTTTCACAGACCATGATTTTTAAGCAATCTTTATAAGAAGTAAGTTTTAAAACACTGGATTCAGTCAAAGAAGGTATAGATGCTCCGTCAATCATTAAGTGCACATTTTCGTGGTAAGTACATACACAAACCGAATGTGTTCCACATGATCCCGCAAGAACACAATGCTTCGGTCGCAATCGGGCGAAGGTGGAAAATCCTATCTTACAATTCGGATGTTCTAATTTAAAAAGATAATAAAGTTCCGAAAGGTTACATAAAATTAAACGCTTTTGTACATGAACACGTTTTCCATCGGATTGCTTTACAGGAACGAAATCTTTTTTACCTGGCAAAAGACGACTATTTGTGTCCTTTTCATAAAAACTAATAACCAACGTTTTAATTTCTTCAGATAATGAATTTCCATTAATTTTATCGCTTTTTCCTTCTCTTGCTTGTTTGACGAGTTGGCGTGAACATCCAAATATCTTTGCTACTTTTCTTTCTCCCCATGAATCTGGTACAAGTTTTAATAATTCATACTTTTCAAATCTACTAATCTGTGGATCATTGAATTTATTTTTTAATTTTTCAATAATTTGCAACAAATCAGCGGAATCATTACCGTTATTAGTAGATTTATCATCTTTAGCAAAAGAAAAATCTGAATCAGATTCGTTCTCACAATCAGATTCAGATTTATTCTCAGACTCAAATTCGTTCTCAATCTTAAATTCTTCCAAATTCTTTAAATCTGTAGACGATGCAGAAGATTTAGGTTTAGATTTACATTTACCAGTAACTTTAGGCCAACCTTCTTTCACAAGCTGTTTACGACATTTATCACACAAATACAAACTGTGAGGTACGTTTTTTCCAACAATTTTTCCACTATTGACCTTACGTACATTCTTATTTTTATGATATTCATATTGAAAAGGATTATAGCACTTAGTAAAAGGCATAATTAAAAAAAAACCATATAATAAGTAGTGAAAAAAAAATACTTACTGTAGAAAACTCTTTCAATGCGATAATCGTAGAAAATGTTACACTTTGTTAGGCACGATACTTATAATACGCGTGAATAAACTCGGTTGTAAGAAGGCATACAGCATATCCACCTAGCGGAATTTTAGGGTACTTGAATTCTCCAATTTAAACTATGTAGTTAGTATTGGACAATTATCAGTATTGGACAATTTTAAGGACTTTGTTTTCCATTTATGGACATGAAATCTCTTTAATTTCTTTTACAAAATTCCTAAATAATAATTTTTCTTACATTTAGTAAAGTATGATGGAAAAAGATCATAATATAATGCAGTAGGGATGATAGTAGAGCATTTCCTTGGATTAAGAGCGTTGCACTGAGTTGGTTTTTTATTTGTAACTCATACAAATATTGCTGTCCCAAAATTCCCTTTGGGGGGTAAAAAGGTGATGAAATAAGGAACATTTTGGGGTATTTTTGAAAAAAATCGAAGGGGGCATAAGTGGTTAAAAATTCAAAAAAAAAAATTTTTTTAATTTTTTTCAATGAAATATTAATTTAAAAATTTTTTATGACACACAGTTTTAAAGTTTAAGAAATTTTGTACGAAAGAGTCTTAAGGTGTTTTAAAATCCGTTCATTCGTTTAAAAGTTATGGCGGTTCGAAAATTTTTTTGCAAAAAACTTTGACCCCTGACAGTATGGCAACCCCGCATTACACGGACCTAAAACCATATTTTTTATTTTAGTTTTTACATATACTATAAGATATATTATTGCCAAAAAAAATAAAGAACTTTTTTTTTTCAAGTGGCTTTTTTTTCAGAGAATGCCTCTTATATTTCGCTAGCAGCCATGATCTTGGAAAACTTTGTACACTTTAAGGACGCCATTTAAATCGTTTGTGAAAATCTTTATCTTACCTGATAATAAGGTAAATGTCAGTGCAAACAGCATATCCGAGATGTCGCCTTGTTTACAAATTGCGCTTATATCCACCTGAGGGAAGAAAATATTAAATAGATAAGCATACCGAGTTCAAGGTGTAAGGTTGCAGGGAAAGCCGTCCTATATACTAATGAATATTGGTATGGTTTTAGCTGCGGGGTTTGGTTCAAATTTATCAATGATTTTCTATTAATTTACGTACCATTTAGGTAGAAACAAACAAAAAATCGATCCATTTAACAATTTTTAAAATTTAATTCCTCGAAAATTGTTAAGTTTTCAATATCAATTCATATAAGCAAAATAATCTGTGTTTAACCATTTGCATTAAAACAACGTGTGGGAGATGCGATCCCACTTCCATGCCTAAAATGGGAACCTCGTATTAGATACGTGATGACTTTTTCTAGTGAGGGAGAACCTCGTATCAAATATGAGATTATTTTTTCGCAAGAGAAAAACTTTTATCGAATCGTCACTAGATATATATCACTAGATATATAATATAAGGCACGGCGTTAACCAACTTCGATAAATAAACTCGTAAGGCAGCTTTAATGAGCTGTAGTACCAGAGAATGTTAATGGAATGAGAAGGGGCAAATGTGACATGAGCTTTTCTTTAGTACTAGTTTGTTTGACCGCCGTAGAAGAATGGGTGGGTGCGTGATTACCATTCGGAATTCACAGAGAGGTCGTTGGTTCGAATCTCGGTGAAAGCAAAATTAATAAAAAACATTTATCTAATAGCGGTCGCCCCTCGGCAGGCAATGGCAAACCTCCGAGTGTATTTCTGCCATGAAAAAGCTCCTCATAAAAATATCTGCCGTTCGGAGTCGGCTTGAAACTGTAGGTCCCTGCATTTGTGGAACAACATCAAGACGCACACCACAAATAGGAGGAGGAGCTCGGCCAAACACCTAACAGAAGTGTATGCGCCAATTATTTATTTTATTTTTTTTTTAGTTTGTAGATTCATAGTAAGGGGTTTTCAAAATCTACTTACCACACTAGTGAGGGATTGCAGATATTTACCACGCTAGTAGAGGAATTCAGATTTTTTCTGTGTTTACCACACTAGTAAAGGATTTCATATGATTTTTCACCACAGTAGTAAGGGATTCGACTTATTTCATGCCCACAGTGAAGCGAATGAATTTGCGATTGAGAAAGTTGCGCAAGCATTTAGTTTGTGGCGCAGATACTAAAGTCGAAAGGAAGATTCATATGGCTTTTGAGGTGCGTATTTAATTCATGTTCAAGTCCTGAAGAGTGATATTTTTTTCCTTGCACGATTTCTTTTTTACAATTAAGTTGAGTCAATATTTTGAATTTATTGTATTTAGAATTGCTTTAAAATGATGTTTAAGGTTTTTTTATATTTGATATTTAGAAAATTTCTTTCCTGTATAAAATAGTTCATACTGGATACGAACTGATTTTTATATAAATCAATCAACAAGGAAATATGTATGTAGATATAAACATGCATATATTTAATCTCTTTAATCAAATCTAAGCTAAATCAAAAATAAAGCTAAAGCTAAGCTAAATACGCATACAAACTTTCAACGAATGCAAAAAATTTTTTTTTAATTTATTCTTTTTTTAATGTAAGCAAAAAAAAATGTTGTGTAATAAATTTTACGTATTCGCTTATTTCATAGGAAAATAGTAAAAATTTAATTGGTCTAATGTCGAGGTGTGTGTTGTGTGTTGAGGTGAAAGATGTGTGGTGTTTTCAATTTTTGTGTGGGCAAAACTCAGTGTGGTGTCTATACAGTCGGTGTTCTAAACTCCCTTACTACAAATCTTTTAAATCTCAATTGTACTAAAGATAGTTAACAGTAACATTTGCTCCTTCTCATTCCATTAACGTTCTCTGGTAGTACTCACTCAATCTTTGGTTTCTCCACTATCCCTAACGCTAATAATCTGAAATGACCTAAGCAGTAGTACCGTTAAGTATCTAAGTATCTAGGACGACTCTCCGAGAACCTTTTATATAAAAGTAAATATTATTTTTCTTTGAAAGACCCTTTATAAAAAGAAGTTTACTCATTACCTGAAATTTTACATGCCTTTGAAACATGACCGGCCCATTTCCATTGCGTTTATATTCTACACGAAATGATGTGGGTGAGACGACACTATGCGAAAGTTCGGCCATCTGAAAGCGGTCGATGTAGGTTTCAGAGAATAAGAGAAACAAAGTTAAATCTTTTGTTTGAAAGTTTTCAACTTAATAATAAAAAAAATTGTTCTCTTCTATACGCACCGACAAAAAAGCATGTATTAGATGAGCCTTAACGGTCGCTATCGGTTTGCCTTTGACTAAAATCGTAAAGGTTTCGTCCTTTTCCGTTGTTATCAGATTACCAAACCAAGAACGTTTCGTCAATTCCGGCGACGATTCGGGCGTTAAATGCACCTCATCCGCGGACACTGAAATGAGAAAATAGGTGTTAGTCGAGAATTTGATTACTCGCCGTCACGGTGTTACCTTGTAACTTTCTTCGATGAAAACGTGGACTGCCCAGAAAACTATTTTTAATGTTTGTGAGACGTGTCTTCCAAAGTTGGCCGCCGGGCGCATTGCATGGTGAACCAGACATTACTGGCGAACTGTTGTTCATGAGCGGCGATGTAGTAGGATTCATCACTGGAAGACGAAACGGGATGGTATTAAGAACACGCGAAAGGATTTTCATATTTTTGTTATTTTTTAAAGGGAATGACTGTGACAATTGTGTTGAAAAAATCAAGCGAACTTTGATGTAAAAAAATTTGAATTAAAAATTTTCACATCACACTGGCCTCACCGTTAAATTTGAAGTCAAATAAATTTATAACTAATGACATTCTTACTACACTTCAATTTAGCTTCCTTACCGCTATTCGCCTCCGGGTCATGAAACATGCTAATCGCTATAGTTGGTCCGGAATTGGCACGATGATGCACTGCTGAACCACTGCAACTGCCACCACCTGGACTACCGGGCACACCAACACAACTGACCTGTACTGTCGCTTGACGCTCATTACGTGAGTCTCTGCGTTCGCGTACTTCCCTTGCTTCACGCACCGCAACAACATCGTTCCCACTGCCACCACCACCTCCTATGGCTCCTCCACCGCGATCACCTCTATCGCCACCACTACCACTGCCCACACTAATAATACCCTCGACGCCTGTTTGTGACGAGTGTGAGGGTGTACGACTTACAGACGGATGATGTTGCACCGAACCGGAACGCTCGCGGCATTCACTCGAATAGGTAGAGTGACGGGACGAGTGTCCGGCGGATGTGGCTGCAGGCGAGGATGGACGTGAGATTGCGTTCACTTGTTGTTGCGCCGAGTTAATGGGCGAATTGCAGCGTGTGGGACTGTGATATGACGAGGAACGCACCGAGGAAACCGAAGTGGGTGATCGACGCTGGTGATTACGCGAACTGCTGTAGGACCGGAAGCTGTGGTTGATTTGGTTTTGTTCGATAGGATTTGGTTGGATTTGCAACAAATTAGCGCACAAGCGAATGACGATGACGGACGTCGTGTATTTGATGATGAAATAATACGAAACGTAAGTGTAAAAATGTATGTATGGGGGGGGGATGAGTTGTGTGCGCGTAACGAAGCAGCAGCAGCATGCAAGAAAAACATGATAAATGGCCAAAATCGATTAGTAAATTGACTTCATCGAACGCACATTTCGTAAATGTATTGAAATTATCTTGAATTTTGTTGTAATGAAATAATTTTAAGCTGAAAACGATTGAGTGTCACATTTGAGTGAGTTGGTCTGTATGCACATAAAATCACAGCGGTAAAATAAATATATCAGCAGCAAAGAATTGCGTAAAGCCAACTGCAACAATTTGCTTAAACGCAGCTTTGAAAACTTACTACATTCGTAGATATTAAGCCACCTTGTAACTTTAGTACTCACTTGAATGCTTGCCGTCGCGGTGTTAGCGGCGAACCTTCCGATATTTGCCCATAACTGGGCGAATTCGTACCATTTATACGACAAGTATCGAGTCGTTTTCTGGGCGGATCCACTGCATCTAATTCACTACGAGATTTTTGAGCGATTTCATCATCATCTTCCAAGGCAGGACGCCTTCGTTTTCGATCCAAGAGTAGAAAATAAATCACTTTTTCGGTGTTGTGACTAAAATGGAAGGAGAATAAATAAATTAGACTCAAATTGAAGAAGAGTTTCTAAATAAATTTTAAAGCTGTTAAAGCTCACAAAGGGTATCTGACAGGTTAAGCAAGCACAAATCTATTGATTTTGCGCTTAATGGTTTAAAACTTAAAATTAAAATTTATCGATCTTTAGCTCCTAGGCTACGACTACTAACTTGCCGGTCAACTTCGATTATTTCTTTATCGTCATCAGAAATGCCTGAACGGAATAGATGAAAGCAAAATTGCATGTAATTATCTGAAACAGTATTGGCACCAACTCGCAATTCTAGCGGCCTGGCTTGGACTTTCGCCTTGGTCAAAGAAAAACTATAAAATGTACCAAATTTTCTTTTTGTTGACCTCCATTATTAACACCCTGTCACTCACAACTGAATGGAACAAACAGAAAACAGCAAAAGTATTTGTTTAGTGGGAAATGTCGCCTTGACAACGAGCATAAACTTTAACATTTTTTTATCGACACTTTACGAGATATCGATCACTACAGCCATCTATAGAGAAAATAATGGTTTTTTCCCCAAACTAATATAACTCAAAAAGTTAACAAGATTCTACTATGAAACGTTCAAGGATTACTAAGCATAGTCTCAGCTGTTAATGGGTAAAATCTGAACGAGGTACTTTGTACAATTTCTTTTAATAAAAAAAAAATTGATTTCTTTGTTTGTAATTTCTTTTAAACATTATATTTTATCATTGCTTCGCTGCACGTATTTGAATATATCTCGAAATGTTAATGGAATCCTCATAAATAAACTTTCGATTTAATGAAAAAAAAATTTAAAAATTTGAAGCCGGGTATTTTTGAAGATTCAGAAAAATCCGATTACCCAAAATTGTAAATCTTTTATATTATGCCCGTTATTAAACTTACGAAGGCTACTGAGTATAAACTCAGTTATAAATAAAAAACAAAAAAAAAAAAACAATTAAGGAAGAAGAGGGAGGATTTTTCAAAAATTACAAAGAAGAAAATTCTCAAAATTGCTACCAAAGTGCATAATTTGTTACCCGAAAAACGTAACATTAAAACTAAAAAACAAAAAATGGAAAAAATTGTTTAAAAGAACCCAAATAATTTCCAAATAAAAAAAATAGTTCACATTCCAAACGCATTTTGAAAAGAAAAATGTTTTTTGAGCAAACAGTTTGACTACAACTCGCAAAGTCATGGGAAACCTCTATAAAGCTTTCAGCTATTAATGAAGAAATAAGAAGTAGGAGTATTTCACGAAAATGACAAAAAAAGTTGGAAAAAGATTGCAAACAAAAAATGGAATTAAGGATGTGCGGAAATTTTTTCGAAGCACTAAGTTGATGCTGTTGTTGTTGTATAAGGGGTTTATACGACCAATTTTAACATATGGTTCGGTAGTTTGGTGGAAAGCTCTAAAGAGAGAATACAACATCAAATTATTTAGCAGAATACAAAGATCAGCCTGTGCAATAACAGTTGGTGTGATCAGACTATGTCCTAGGAAGGCCCTGAACGCTCTGACATACGTTATTCCGGTAGATCGACATATCAAGAAAATGGAAACAATGAGTGCATTTAGGTTAAATGAAGCGGGTCGCTGGAAGGAAAAAGCTCATGGCGATGCCAGTCTATTACCACGACAAACCCAGTATACCTCGAAGAAGACTGACTACATCGTTCCGACGGTGACATTCAGTAGAAATTTTGTCAATCTCTTTCCATCTCGGAAAGAATGGAATAAGGGATTCTCACCTAACAAGTTCGGCACCACAGTCTATACAGATGGCAGTAAAATGGATTGTAGTGTTGGAGCTGGTATATATTCCAATAAACTTAAAATCGAAAAATCTGTGCGTCTCCCTAATGCTTGCAGTGTCTTTCAGGCGGAAGTAGTGGCAATTGGGGAAGCTTGTAGGCTACTAATCGCAGACCCCTTTTTTAAGGGCAATATCGCTATTCTTTCGGATAGCCAAGCTGCAACAACCTCTAAAGGGGTGGAGCAAAGCAGGAATAGCCTCACCACCTTGAGCGAAAACCATAAAGTTATCTTAATCTCGATGCGGGATATCGGAGCATCGAAGGTAATGAAGAAGCGGATGAACTGGCAAGAAGGGTATCTGCCATGAATAACTCTCTTGCAGAATCGGTGCTCACACCAATAGGTGCAGTCAAGAGTGCAATTTCCCTAAAATACATCCGAAACGCAGATTGTAGATGGAGGGACCAGAGAAAATGCAAAATTAGCAGAACGTTATGGCCCACCTACAAACTTAAGAAATCGTCAACATTGATAAACATGAAATGATGGGACTCCTGGAGACTAACGGCAGACATAACTGGCTTTTGGTCTGTGGCAGAACAAGTCACCAAAATGGGCATCCCTCACAGCACATACTGTCACAGTTGTAAACAACCGGAGAAAAAGAAAACAATCTTCCATTTCCTCTGCGAATGCCCTGCCCTATGGAGGGACAGAATGTTAGCCCTGGGCCAACCGCTGTTCGAGAGTCTCGAATAGCTGTCTGGCTTAGACGTCAACAACCTGATAAGGTTCCTGAACCGCACAGACTGGATATAGTCATGCTGTAAATAACTGGTAAAGAAGTTGGTAACGAGGATGTGGCAACAAAAAGGTGCGGAAGCGCTAGTTGGATTCTGGAAGAATCACCACTTAAACCAACCAACCAACCAAGTTGATGCTGAGATCGAGCATTCAGTAAATTATCTCCGAGGATATTTATCACTAAGTATGAGCATGCCAGCGGTAGAATATTGCGTGATTGTTACCGACATTTCTTTTCATGGCACTTTAGTAATTATATAATATTTATAATTTCGGCTAACGAGTTTTTCTCCACTTGCAAGTTTAACTCCATAAGCCAGATGCTTGTTTTATAATTGGTAAAAAAATTTTAAGCTTCGGAATACTTTTTTCATCCATCCTTCTTTGATTCTATGGGTATTGGAATAGCTTTCCGCCCTAGTAAAGGAAGTGGCACTGCTGATAATATTTTTGTGTTCGCTCTAGTAAATACGTGATTTAAAGGTGTATATGTGAAATCTCGATCGCAGTAGTTGACATTCGTGTGAAGCACGAATATCCTTTTTTATCTGACGTCAAAAAAGTTTATGTTCGTCCCGAAAAAACAGCACTTGCGGCAAGTCATTCTTCATTATTACCTTTTAAAGAAAAGTGCAGCTGAAAAGTGTCGTATATTGGTCAGTGTTTACGATAATCTCGCTCTATCAAGTACAACTTGCAAAGAGTGGTATCGGCGCTTCCAAAGTGGCAATTCCGACGTGCGTTATAAAGATCGCAACAATTATTGCATGAAGACGCATGTCGAACCCTTGATGGTATGTCTAAAGAGTTGGATGTTGAAAGATCCGACAGAACCAACAGTACATGTTTGCACGCAATGGGAATGATTGCTTGCTTTCTGGACGCAAGTAACTAGGTGCCATATCATTTGAAGGAGAGGGATATCGAGAGACGTTTGGTGACGTGTGAGAAACTTCTTGAGCGGCAGAAAGGAAAAGGTTTCCTGCATCGCATCGTCACTGGCGATTAAAAAAAGGATCTAATATGATAACCCTAAGCATCCAAATCAGGTGAACCAGGTCCATCAAAAGTATTCATGCTTCAAAGGTTATGTTGTGCATCTGGTGGGATTAGAATGGTGTCATCTATTATTAACTCCTTAAGCCTGCAGCTAATCCATTTGAATCGAGCAGTCAAAGAAAAGCGACCGGAGTGGGACAGCAGGCATGACAAACTGATTTTGCTGCATGACAACGCTACGCCATACGTCGCTAAATCGGTCCAGAAATATTTAGAGGGACTGAATTTGGAAATCTTGCCCCACGAGCCGTATTTCTTAGACATTGTACCTTCGGATTATGATCTGTTCAGATCAATGCAGTCAGCCTTTATTGGAGAGCGGTTAGTTTCTTCGATACTTCGAGAGCATCGCAAACTGGCTCCATGAATGGATCAAGTCAAAAGAAGTCGAATTTATCGTCAGAGGAATCCGTATGCTGCCTAAAAGATGGAGTAAAGTTGTAGTTTCCAATGGCACAAACTTCACATAATATCATATATTATTTAATTGTTTAATTAATTCCTAACTTTGGCTAAGAAAGGATGCGAACTTATTCCCATAGCCAATAGAAATTGTACAATATTTTCCCAACATTTTTATCATGAGTTTCCCTCCATTCGTGTTCTGAACTCCATAAACAAGAAATTCTTTGTTTGATTCCAACTTTTTTTTTTTTGGTTGTTGAGTTTTTCTTTTTTTATTAAGTTTAATTTAGTAAACTAGAAACTTTGCTAGAGTTTTATTTACAACCGTTTTGCTAGCGATTATTTCTTTTACTCGTAAGTTCTTTAAACATTTTTTTTTCGATTCGACAATTTTTAAATTTTTCTTTGATTCCATAAGCAAGAAATTATACTAGGATTATATTCGCCTCCTTCTCGATTCTGAGTTTTGCCGTCACTCGTAAGTCAAGTAAGACAAAACATTTTTTTTGTTTTTTAAATGAGTTTATTTCTATAACCCAGAATTGTTATATTTCGTGGTTTACAAGCTTTAATAAACCAGAAATTTTACGTTATACGACGATCGTTTGAAAAGTCCGCGCAAAAATTGAAACTACTTAATTGCTTGGCGGAAACCTTTTTATTATTTTTTCGACGTAGTCTCTTTTTAGGCTTAATCACCGTCCAACACTGTTCCAGTTTGCTGATCTTTTCCAAATTCCGATTTGTACGATTCTAAAAAAATAGACATTCGTTTCTGTAATCACTTCCTCGTTTGAATAACATCCTTTTCCCATCAGCCATTTCTTCAGAACGAACAGCAGTTCGAGGATTCGAGGAAGCCAAGTCTGGAGAATAGGGGACGGGGTGTGAAACGAGAACGGAAACCTAATTCCATTAATTTTGCAACCACACTTGCTAAGGCATCAGATGGTGCGTTGTCGCGATGGAAGTGGAAAATCACTGAACCTCCTCGATTCAACTTAATGCCAATCACTAAAAAATATACCAATCTGGCCGAAACTTCGTTCGTGTTGTTCGAAGAGCTGATACTAACTAAACCTCGTTACACGCCAGTAGTGACATCTCTCTGATTTTGCACGGACTATTCAAACCACCCTTGTATATGTCGATGGAACGGAGTTGTGCTATTGCCTGCTGACGGGCGACTGCAATTAGAAAAGCCCTTTCTATCATTTGTTGGGATTGTTGTTGTTGCTGAAGTGGTATTTCCACTGAAATAATCCTAATTAGTGACCAGCACCGTTTTACTACCACCGTTCCTCGTATAATGATGTTTTTTATTTTTGTTTTTTGTGGTTCTAAGCCATATCCATTTAGTGAGGTCCAAGTATAGCAGCGAATTCTTTATCTCGATGTCTGAGATCTCATTCATTTGCAGCAGGAGAGGCTTACCAAAGGAGCGGAGTCGTGCCCCAGCTAGCCCTGGACATTCACATAAGTAGTAGAAAAGACTTTCCTTCTCACCTTCCGCTTGACAGCTCCTGCAGATAGGATTGAAGGGTAGGTACTTTCCAATGGCCTGTAAGGGTTGCAGTGATGCGTGTGATGTTTGGCCGGGAGCATCCTAACAGATCATTTGTCCTTTGGATTTCGTATAACTTGGGCTTTATCGAATGATTATCACGCGCTAGCCCATCCGGCTACGGAAGCTGAATTATATATGAGATTTTTTGGCTTGCGAGTCTAATACATTTAACTCATTTCATTTTTTTTGCCATGAAAGTTTTCCTTTCTCTTATGAATTTGTTTTTATTATATAAGTCGGAAAAAATAAATTTGTTTACACTCCTGACTTTAATTCTGTAAATAGAAAAAATTAAGTTTTATTCGCGATTTTTATTTTGTGAGCTTTTCTTTCATGCCTGAGTTTAATTCTATAAACCAGAAATTTTATATTTGTTGCAAACTTAGTTAAGAATCGAAATCGAACCGGTAAAATATGAATTAAAATGCAAGAGGTACATCCTGTAGTCAAAACTTGCCCCTTGAATAATTCACTGAATAAATTTTACAGTCAAAATGTCCGCTCTTTCCAGCACAAATGCGATATGCCGCATAACCAACAGAGGGAATATTCTATAGTACTCAAATATATTGAATTAAGGCTCATTATTGAACGCACTTCTAAGCACCTATCCAATGTACGCGACATGGTGCCATAAGCCGCCTAACCGTCTACCACAAGTCGCGATAATCGCCGCTTGAGGTCAATCCCCAAAACACAGATCCGGCCACACGCACAATACTTACTTCGTACTCAATAGCTCCTGTATGAGTTTTTCCTTTTCCTTAAAGCACCCTAACGAGCAAATCGCATTTAAGACATCCGGATCCACCGCTGAGGCGGAAGGTATGACATGCGTTTGCACCACCTCCATCATCGGCAGCTCCAACTCCAATTCACCTTTGCCGCCAGCCGTAACCCATGGATGGCGATTTATCTCGGACAACTGGAAGAAGAAATGTTTTAGCAGCATTCGAATTTACATAAACACAAAAAAAGAAACGTAAAATGTGCGAAATTGAAGAAGAGGAAGTGAATGGCGCGTAGGGAGGAGGTAAGTGGGAGACTTAGGAATGTAAATGCAAATGATTGTAAATCAAATGCTCGAACTGTTTGACAAACGAGTGCGATTGGGAATTGACTGGTTGACGACTAGAGCACACACACACACACATGATTTATATACGAGTATAGATATGTGAAAGCTCTCACACATCCTCGTACATAAATGCACACCAGTCCGACGTGCAATTGCCAACAAGCCAACCAAGTCAATAATAAACTATAACGCAATCAGTGCAGCTGCCGTCAACAATTGTCACTTTAATGACTGACTGCCTGACGATTTATTGTGCTTTGTTATTGTGTAGCTTGGTCGGGGGTGTTTGGAGATGAGTCATTGGCTTCATGCTTGTCCTCGTGTGCACGCATGTTTACATGTACACACACACATATACATAAACTTAGGTACATATACACATTTGTCTGCAGTTACGCAGCTGATGACTCACCGTCAGTCGTCGATCCGGATTCACCTCAATCATGCCGCGCAACAGACTCTGGCAGTCTGGCGGCACAAAGTGCGGTATGTGAAACACTCCTCGCTTCACTTTCTCCAGCAGTTGGCGCAAGTTGTCGTCATCGAAGGGCAATGCGCCCACCAATAGCGCATACAGGATAACACCACAGGACCAAACATCCGCTTTACGTCCATCGTATTTTTCACCCTACAAAATTGGTAATACAAAAAATAGAGGAGAAAAGAAGAAAACAAATGATATGAAAGTAAAGTAGTTAGTTTTATTGTGAATGCATTACTTTTATATTTCCGTCATTGCTGACTGGTCATATTCATATGTAAGTATTAGGGATGTTAATCCCGGTGTTTTGGGATTCCGGCTTACAATCGCGGAATTTTCGGGATTTATTATTTGTAAGTTTGTAAGCATATTAAGGCAGAAAAATTCCTTTTTAAATTAAAAACAAAAAACATTAAATTTAACTATAAAATTAAAATTATATTGCAAGAAATTTTCAATTAAAATTATATAAAATTAAAATATTTCAGTCAATGCTGACTAGCCATGTTTATATTTAAGTATTAGGAACATAAGCTCCATTGTATCGGGATTTCGGTTTATAATCCCATAATTTTCGAATCCCGACAGTACATAACCATCCGAGTAACCCATACGGAAGGCCACTATTCGGCAAACCATCGGCAAAATTTCAAATAATTTTACATTACTGGATGATATTCGACCGATTAGACCCAGAGTAAAGAGAATATTCTAGCTGTAAATAAGAGTTTTGCCAAAGACCCGTAAAAATCAATTTGGCGCCGATCCTAACAACTTGGCCTATCTTATGGCACTACTTGGGCGGTTTCACACAAAGAACATGGTTTGAAAGCACATTGAAGCCGACTGATCTTCCAAAGTGTCATAATTTCAGTCCTTGGGCTCTTGAAAAACTAGCCGATGATTCACATTTTGGATTGCCATATTCGGGCTGAAGAGCAAAGCGAAGTCATTCAAGAACAGCCATTACGGCCATTGAAAGCAACCGTTTGGTGCTGCCTATGGGCTGAAGGAATAAGCGGCCCATATTTCTTCGAAGATGTGGCTGGCGCCAATGAAACAGTGAATGGCGAACGCTATCGCGTCTTGATAAACGTGTTTTTGATGCCGAAAATTTAAGTCCATGATCTCTATAAAATTTGGACGGATGGCGCTACTTCCCATACAGCCCGTGAAACAATGGATTTACTACATCGTCGTTTCGGTGAGCGAGTTATCTCTCGCGCCGGTCCAGTTAATTAGCCACTAAGATCGCATGATATCACACTTTTCGACTTGTATTTGTGGGGTACGTAAAGTCGAATGCTTTGTGGATAAACCAGTTTGAATTAAGGCATTGGAAGCCAATATTACTAAAGTTATTCACGAGATGTCGACCGAAGATCCCAGTGAGTCGCGAGGCATTCAAAATTGGTGTTTACGGATGGTCGATTACGGCGCAGTTGTGGCCAACATTTTAAAGAGATTATCTTGGAAAAGTAAATGTCATATATAATTCCACACAAAAATAAAAAAGATTAGCCAATCAATTTCAATTTTCGTTGTTTTATTTGAACTTAAAATCCGATACCTTTAAATTGATCACCCTTTATAACCTAACCTAATCTAACCGCAAGCCCACTTTACTACTTTGGCTGTACAGGGGAGACGAGTATTAAAGCAAAATATGATATTACTTAAACCCACAATCTAAAATTTACTTTAGTCTCTTTGGAGTTTGGAATGGCTTAGCTAAATTTTGGAATTTAATATTTTCTTTTATATTTTCTTTTATTTTACAACGATTTTTTTGCTGTTTGGCAAAGGTAAGTATTCAGTCGATATAACTCTTTCTGCTCTACAGAACTATGTTAATTGCAGTTTTGAATTATGTAATTTTCTATTAGTTTGGAGGCTTAGAAATGGAACACCCAAGAGGCAAAAATTAAGTTTTCGACACCTACTCTTTCTTCGTCTGCTTTTCATCGAGGTCAAATAGCTGCTTCAAATCACTTTATAAGGAGAAGGTCGCCAAACCAGTCGTGAATTAGCGGGAAAAATGAGGTGCGATCATAAAACGATTCTCAATCACCTTTATTCATTGGTATTTACCGAAAAATTGGAAGCCTGGCTGCATCACGAGCTGAACGAAAAATACAAAGAAATTCACCTTCAAATTGTTTCTCGGCATCTCGTCCGACATCGAGCAACACGCGGTCATAAACAGCGCTTTTTGCACCGAATCGTCACGGAAGTTGAGAAGTGCTGCTTATACATCAATATAAGGCAAAGAAATAAGTGGATTGGATACGCAAAAGTCGAGAGTTAAGCCGGATCTTCAGCCGACGAAGATCATGATATGTGTTTGGTGGCCTGGGAGGGCACAGTGCACTAGGAAACGCTCGAAAAGAATGCCACGGTCACCAAGGAGCTCTACATTGCCTAGCTACACCGCGTGAATGAAGCTATTCGACTGCAAATATTTGTTCGACATGGTCAAAGCATACTCCGTCACGACAACGCCTGGCCGCATGTTGCACAAGTCGTCAAAACCGCACTCTAAGAGCTCGAATAGGAGGTTCTTCAGCATCTGCCGGAATTCCATCTTTTCCGCTCTCTATCAAACCGTATGAAGGGCGTTACGTTCGATAACATAGAGGTCCTTAAAAACTGGCTCAGCAACTTCTTTGACACTGGACCAAGCGATTTTTGGCGGAACGACATCAAAAAAATTGGTCGTGGGGTGGGAAGAGGTTGTAAACAGCAACGGCGAATATAAAATTGATTAACTTATTGATATAATTTTGTTTTTTGTTTAAATAAAAGTCTTTGGTAAAACCGCTACGAACTTATTCTTACAGTTCCAGATTCGTACTAGCCCTGTCTAGAAAAGGAAGCAGGACTATCGTAGGTATACTGACAGGCCACAATTTGTTAGCGGCGCATGCATAAAAGATGGGAATTGTAAACAATGATAGTTGCAGATTTCGCATTGAACTAGAGAAGAGGGAAACTCTAGAACACCGTCTATGTGCCTGTCCTGCATTAGCTAGTACCCGAATGAAATGCTTATGAGCTCTACAATATGGGAGGTTAGAAGCTTCAGCTCGAGGTTAGAGCTTTTGAGCTTACTAAGATTTGCAAAAGACGCGGGCTTATTACAAGAAGCCTACTACAAGGAAACGTAAGGGTCAAGCTCCATCTGGTACCACTAAAGACTAATAGGTCTGTGTGATGGCTTTCAGCCAGCCAAGTCAACCTAACCTAACCTATTCTTATAGTTCAGGTAGAAATATAAGACGATTCAATATTTTTCGAAGACTTTTTTTGATTTCCAAGGAAGAACTTTATTTAATTTCCAATTTCCATAAATTGAAAATTTTGGCAATTGAGAGAAATATTGTTATTCGTTTTAGAGAGGAATGGCAATATCATGCCTTGGTTAATATATAACCCATCTCGCTCACTGCATTTGTCTTGTGCTTCCTGATTTTTTTTTTCTGCTATTTATATTCCGAGGTTATGAAACTAATTCTAGCTACTAGTTTCTACTGCACGATTTATCTGCAATACCAAATAACTAATGTGCAACTAAGTAATTCAACTTTCTACGATTTCAATTTCATTCCGAACAAAAACAAGTTCTTTGCGCTGCTTTGCTAAAAATTATTGTATTTCTAAAAGGAATTTAGTAAAGTTTATTTTGTTGTTATGTTTGACAACGGAAATGCACAAATAATTTCACCATTCACTTCGCAGCGCTTGCATCAGCTGGGGTGGGTCATCAACTTTGGGGTTCACAAAGTAGTGAGTATTTAATAGAGCAAAAAGGGCTCTGAGAGAAGGAGGAGGAGGTTTTGATAATGAAGATGTTTCCGCAGGAGGGTAGTTAGAGCTTCAAAAGAAATCTTCAATACATTTGATTGGGGTGCATAAGATGGGGTATGCATAAAAAATATTCAAGGGGTGTGGGCAGTGCGTAAACAGTATGAATGGGAGCGCCTCATTTATTACTTCAAAAATGCGTAGCGCTGCTTTTGCCAATAAATTTTCTTTGCCTCAGAAGACTTGCTGTTCTCTAGCAAATCTTACAAGCTGTTAAAAGCTTAATGGAGTGCGCAGTTCGTGCAAAGTTTCGTGTGTGAGTCATATTTCAAAGTGCATAAAATAAACAAAGTTGTACGAAAAGCATTAACATTGACACTAATTGTTTGCATTGCAAAGTCAGTTCGCTATAAGTAAAGAAGAAGATGTAGTTTGTGGTAGTTGGAGGAATGTGTGTGAATTTCCTATCAGCGTTCGTTCTTTACACTTTTTAGTTTGGTATATGGGGGATATGAATTTTGCCAACACACCCTCACAATGTTTATATGTAAAGTAGAGGAGACTCCATCTAACGTTTGGAATTTGAATACTGATTTGATTGGATTTGACAGTCAAAATAACATTACCCAATTGGCAATGGCCGGGTATGACAGCCATTCTAGGAGCAATTCTTGTGCTTCTTTTGGCAGACTGCAGACCTTCCTCTCTACCTTCTTTGTTGTTTAGGAGATGGGTCACTAGGTAAGGTGGGCCTTCACACAATCTTTGCTAAGAAATCTCTTGGAATTTATTCTTGAATAGTTTTATATTACTGTTTTTTTTTATAGCTAAGAAAGGAAAAGGAATTCAAAAACTCTAAGAAGTATGAAGTAAGTTCGAGTGTAGTAATAGTTTTCCCAATATTTTTTGAGTTTTTCTTTTGAAAATGCATCTCTTTACACATACGGTTTTTTGGCTTTCTCAAAACCGCTCTATATCTCCCATTTGTGCTAATTGTTTGCGGATGCTTGCGCAAAGGGAATGAAGTTACAAAAATAATGCGTTTGAGCAAAGACCTTCCAATTGCGCTTCTCAGGAAGCCTAGTTAGTTGAGCCAAATAGGCCAACATTTATTTTATTTATGTATTTATGTATTTGTATGAAATCTAATTACAAATAATTACGTTCTAGTAATAAGCCAACTATCAGCTGAGGCTACCGGCCTAAAGCGCAACGTGCTTCCATATTTCCTATGGAAAAGAAGGTTAGGGTGGCTTTTTTGGAGAAGCTCACTTGCTAATGCCCACTGATACTTAATCTAACAGAAAATTTATTGACTGTTACAAAATGGGTCGCTTGGTTGAGCATTTTTGCGGAAATTTTTTTTTTTCAGGTGGAGCTCATTTTCACTTCTGTGATTACAGGGTGAACGATACGTAGTGTGACCTATTCAAAACACCATAACTTTTTTGTGTGAAATTAGTTTTTATTGATTTCAAAGACAAAATTGTTCAAAAATGATTACAATTTTAACATATATTCACTTTATTTCGATATGACCACCTTTTGCCTTGACTATAGCCTTCAAACGGTCAAGAAATGAGTTGCATGCTGCTCGAATGTGATCTTGAGGTATTTTCCCATTCTCGTATAATCGCTTTTTTCAGCGCATCCATACTGGCTTATTTTTTAGCCCTCACTTTGCTCTCCAAAATGGACCAGTTGGAATAGTCCATCGGATTTGCGTCTGGTGAATTCGAAAGCCATTATGTGGTCGAAATGAAGTGTGGAACATGATTTTTTAACCATTCTTGGTTCACAGGAGCTTTATGAGATGGTGCTGTGTTCTGCTGAAACGTCCATGGTCTACGACCGAAATGTTTGCGTGTACACGGCTCTAAAGCAGCTTCTAAAACATTTTCCCAATAATAAGTAGCATTAACTTTGACACCAGGCTCGATAAAAACGATTGGAGAGCGTCCATCAGCGGTCACTGCGACCTAAACCATTACTTGCGATGGGAAATTGCTTCGAGTGGCCATACGTAGGCTCAAATTCTCGTATGAGCGTTCGATCATGTAAACAAGATCCTGAAATGTGAGTGTTTACGAACTGCTCAATTGGGACATTTTTTTCATCAGAAAACACAATGTTAGGAAATTCGCCACGTTCGTGCAAGTGCAGCAACTCCTTTGCTCTTTCGCACCGAACTTTTTTTTGCTGGGGTGAAAGATCGTTTGAATTCCATCACAGAAAAAAAAAATTCGACAAAACTGAGACGCAAATGCGGTTGATGGCTTATAAGCAATATATTGAACTGTCATTAGAACAATTTCGTTGTTGACGTCGTGAGCTGTTTTACAAATACAAGCCGTGTGAAGTTGGTAGCACTTCATATCGTTCACCCTGTATATTAACAAACATAATTGAGAAATTCCATGTGAAGTGATTCATATACTAAAGATGACGATGGTCGATTTTACTAAAAATTTTGAGATGTTTTCTATATTAAAAATTTTAGTATATAGCGTTTTAACGTGAGATATCGTCAGTCTTTTCTAATATTAAACAATTTTTTTAGTATAATTTAATATACTTCCTTAAATTTTTTTTTGTAATTTTTTTAACAAAATATTCTTTACAAAACATTTCTTTTTGTCATTTTTGAAAATATAAGAAAAAAACCTCAGAAATGTTTACAAAAAATTTTAAGGTAAAAAATTTTTTTTTTTCCCAAAATGTTAAAAAATTTTAGGAAAAATGTTTTTTTGACTAAATGTTAAAAATTTTTAAGAAAAAAAATATTTTTTTCACAAAATGTTCAAAACTTGAGTATAAATTGCTTTAAAGTGAGATATCTTCAGTCTACTTTAATATTTTCGGATATAATTTAGTATACTTCTTTAAATTTTTTTTAATGAATACACTTTTCCAAAAAAAATTTTTTTTAGAAAAAACCTGAGTAGTGGGTTTAGTGATTAACAATTTTTTTTTTAGTATAGTTTAATATACTTCTTTAATTTTTTTTAATAAAATACATCTGTGAAAAATATTTTGTTTTTTGAATTTTGAAAATTTTCAATGTCAAAATTGACAATTGACAAAAATGTTTACCCAAATGTTTCGTTTTTCCCCAAAAAAATTTCCTGAAAAAACTATATTTAAAAGAAAAAATTATAGAAATGCTAAAAACAGGAAGATATTTCAGTTTAAAGAACCCTGTACCTAAATGTCAGCATTGAATAAATCTTCAAATTATTTAACTTTTTGAAATTTTTTTCATTTTATTAAATTAAAATTAAAAATCGACAAATTTTCAGAAAAATCGGCGACAATGTCTAAAATACTTTATAACTTTACATGGAATCGCTCAATTCTATTTGTTAATATAGTCAATAGCAAAGTCAATTTCACATTCGATCTTTTCTTGACTTCGAAAATCGAATAATCAATCAAAATGGTGATGGGAATTGGCCGGCTAGAAACTGTGTGTCGCCCTCAGATCGTATCCACTCTACATTATCAAACATGGTTTAATCATCTGAAGGCTGACCTGAGGAAAAGCTCACGATACGGGTGCTGATGAAAAGTACTCAAAGGTGCTTTGAGTAAGACAAAGGAAACACGTCTAGCAGAAGATTGGAAAGGATGTAAAGACGCTCCGAGAATCTATAAGAAGGAAATCAGAAATGCCCAAAGGCAATCTTGGAAATCCTTTTGCGAAGTGGTTGAGGGGCAACTGAGACTCACAGAATTCGTAAGATATTTGCACCCGCTTAAAATTGGCAACTCCTTCAGAAAAGCGATGGTAGGTACATTCACTACAACTAATAAAGAGTCTTTAGAACTTTTACTTAACACTAATTTTCCAGGCTGCGCAGACATTACTAGGCATAGCATGGAAGATTCAGAACATTGTGCTGAAGTCAAAATAGACGTACCAGAGGACCTACTCTTATGGGCGATTAAAAGTCTCAAACTCTTTAAATCACGGAGACCAAATGGTATTTATCCATCGGTACTGCAGAAAGTCGCTGGATACTTAACACACTGGCTACTAGCAATCGTTAGAGGTTGCTTTTTTCATGGACATATATCTCTTCAGTGGAGGCAGGTACAAATTGTTTTCATTCCAAGAGCTGGTAGAAACTCACATACTCCCCCAAAAGACTTAAGACCGATATTTCTTTCTTCTTTGGAAAGGTTGAAAGAATTTCACTTAAGCCTAACTAAAGATACAAATCTTATCTCTATGGCTCAACATGCCCATACAAAAGGGAAATCGGTTGAGACGGCTCCACATAACCTTATTTACACGGCAGAGAGCTCACTGCACAAACAGGAATTTACTTTAGCTGCTTTTCTTGATATTGAAGGCGCCTTTGACAATGTTGAAGGGAGGGGTGCAATTACTGCAGCACTCACTGATCTTGGGGTAGAACCACGCTTCGTAGGCTTCATTGGCAAAATGCTAAATAGCAGAACCATTGAAGCGGAACTAGGAGAATCGGTGCTCAAAAGATTGGTGAGTCGAGGTGCACCGCAAGGTGGATTCCTCTCACCGCTTTTATGGAACGCAGTTGTGAATAAACTTCTATTATTACTCGAATCGGTGGGTTATAAGGTGATATCTTACGCCAATGACGTTGTTATTGCTGCCTCTGGTAAATCTGTATCTACATTAACAGACCTAATACAAAATGCTATAGATATACTTTCTTGGTCGGCAGAAAAGTGTGGTCAAGGAGTTAACCCAAGCAAAACACAACTCATATTGTTCAATAGGAAACATATAATCTCTCACTTAAGTCCAATTATGCTTAAGGGTGAGTCTCCTGTCAAGTCAAACTTCTTAGAAAGAGTTAAGAAAGCTAGCGTTTAATGCCTGTAAGAGAGTTTTAGGTAAGACCTGGGGAATTAAACCGAACGTTTCTCATTGGCTTTGTTCTTGTTGCTCAAAAACAGATCAGACTACACAGTCCCCGACCTTAACTTCAAGAAAGACTTTCGGGTACGTTTTCCACCGAGCTGGCTTCCATTCGGAGCCACTCAACCTATCTCAGTCAATTCGACTTCCTGACTATGCCAGCGTGTTTCAGGCAGAACTTTCAGCGATCAGAGAAGCATTCACTAAAATTCTACAAGAACTGTCTTTTCAGACAGTCAAGCAGCTATTAAGGCCTAATATTCCAATTCCATTTCATCCAAGTTAGTTTTACAGTGCAAAAAGGAACTAGAGCTGCTTGGTCATTGGCTTGAAATTACTCTGATATGGGTTCCCGGTCATAGGAATATACGGGGTAATGATATAGCGGGTGAGCTAGCAAGAAAAAGTTCGGCACTAGACATAGCAGAAGCGGATGCAGTCTCCAATCCACTGACACTTGACACTATAATGCTTTAGCCGAAAGAAGATGGAAGAAATTAACTTAAACACATGGCCGTCGTACAAAATCCAAAGGACGAATCACCTGTTAGGATGTTCTCGACCATACATTTCACGTAACACTGCAACCCTTACAGGCCATTGGAGAGTAGGGGATCATGCAACCAGAGTCAACCTCCCCTTCAATCCCATCTGCCGAAGTTGTCAAGCGGAAGGGGTGAAGGAAAGTCTTTTCCACTTCCTATGTGAATGTCCAGGGCTAGCTAGGGCACGATTTCGCTCCTTTGGTAAGCCGTTCTTACAGCAAATTAATGAGGTCTCAAACATCGAGATAAAGAATTTGGTGCTACGCTTAGAGCGCACTAAATGGATTTGACTTAGAAGCAAAAAAAAAAAAACATCATCACACGAGGGCAGTGGTAGTAAAACGGCGCTGGCCGCTAATTAGGATTATTTCAGTGGAAATACTCAACAACTTTAGCATATGGGGCGCCACAAAAACCTCACCATCCACTGCTTTGGACATTATGTAATATCTGCCACCTATTAATTTCTTCTGCAAATATTCAGCGGCCTGTTCCGCTTTTGGGCTCAGAGTGAATTAACAATGGAAGACTGTCACACATGAAATTTCAATCAGCTTAGACTCCTATATGAATATACCCAGTGACTGTGACTATCACCCAACACACCCGTGAAGATCTACATGGACGGATCTGAAATGGACACTGGTACAGGATCAGGGTTAGATTGCGAAGAGCTTTCTATCAGTGACTCCTTTAAACTACCGGATCACTGTAGTGTTGTTCAAGTGGAAATAAACGCTATTCATGAAGCCTTAAAATGGTTAGAGATAAATAGAATATCAGCAACAGATGGATTCTATCAGGCAGCCAAGCTGCCCTGGATGCATTCCAAGTAACATCAAGGATTGTCTTACGTTGTCGCCAATCTCTTAATGAGATGGCCAAAGCATATCGTATCATATTGTGCTGGGTTTCAGGCCACAGAGATATACCAGGGAAATGTTGGGCTGACCAACTTGCAGGAGAAGGTACCTGTATGCCAAACATAAGTAATTTTATGGAGGTACCTTTCGCAGCTTGTAAGCTTCTTATTAAGGACGCACTAGTCAGTTCTGCAAATTAAAGATGGATTAGTGTCAATACCTGTGAAATTGCTAGACAAACAATGCCAAGGCTAAACCTACGTCTGTCCAAAAATATTATAAAATTGAGTAGACTTCAAACTAGAACTTTAGTAGGGGCCCTCATAGGATATTGTCTTTTAGGAAGTCATGCAAGGAGATTAGGCGTTTACACGCATGATTTCTGTCGTAGCTACAGAAATGAGGAGGAGTTGGAAACAATTCAACACCTTTTTTGCATATGCCTAGAAGAAGGAACCGCGTTTTCAGATCCTACTTCTTAATAAATACGGATGCTCTATACACTTTAGGTAACCACCTTTACGCTTTGTCCAAAGCTCAGGATCATAATAAGAATAATTATTAAATATCTACAGTTTTTCGAAAAGTAAAAATATTTCATCTCCAAGTCCCAATGAAGCTTTTTGTAATTTCTTCATTGATATCCTAATTTCAAAAGCCATCAATAATTTATTGTTAGAATTTATGTCAATTCATATGCTTGGAATTAGTTTTACGACATTGCCTTGACACTAAGCGGGTGCGACACACTAAAAACTATGTACGTTGGTTGTACATTTTGGTTATAGGAATGTACAGTTAGTAACAGAAGTAAGTATACACCGGACACGTTTTCAGTGTTCCCCCAATCGATTCCTTCAAACAACCTGAGTTGTAACAAAACTGTGTTTTATTTACATAAATGAAATACAAAAATAATATTTAATCCAAATAATGACAAAATTTTAAAAAGGTACAAAATTATAAATAGCTTTTTATATTAAACTTTGTAAAAATTCATGTCTCAAAAGTAAGTATACAGTTCATCATATTATGAATTTGTGAAATCAAAAACATAATTAAAATCAAATCCTGGTATTTGGTTGGATAACCATTAGACTTTACAATCGGTTTAAGTCGTGATGGCATTGATTTCACCAAGTTTTCAGTTATAGCTGGTGGTATTTTATTCCATTCCTCTTGAAGGACGTTTTTCTGTTGTTCCTTATTTCTAATTGGATGTTTACGTATTTGCAGCTTTAAATGTTCCCATAAATGTTCGATTGGGTTGGTATCCGGGGACTGTGGCGGTGTTTTCAGCGGTTTTCGCACATTGTATAACATCCACTTTCGTACAACGTTGGATGTGTGCTTGGGGTAATTATCCTTCTGGAAGATAAACGTTCCTCCAAGGCCCAATTTCTTAGCCTTTTCTTTTAAACTATTTTTCAAAATATTTAAATAACCATATCGGTCCATAATATTTTCGATAAATAACAAATTTCCAACCCCGTTCGCAGCCATACGTCCCCAAACCATCACAGAGCCCCCTCAATGCTTCACAGTGCCGGTCATATTGTTTGGATCCAGTTCAACGTTAACTTTTCTCCAAACTTTTTCACGGCCATCAGATCCACAGATACTAAACTTACACTCATCAGAAAATATGACTTGGTTCCAAAACGTTTGGTCATATTTTTCATGATCTTTTGCGAATGAAATCCGTTTACTCCGATTGACACTACTCACGAAGGGCTTTTTCCTAACACTGCGCCCATGATAACCAGCACTATGCAAAACCCGGCGAATAGTTTGGGTGCTAAATTGTTTTCCAGTCTCATGTTAAACTTCGGATTTCAATTTGGGGGCACTTATTTTGGGGTTTGTTCTGATTTTCCGTACGACTAAGCTTTTTTCTCTGGGACTTAAGAGCGGCGGACACCCACAACGCTCTTTATTAGTGGTGCTTTCTGCTCTTTTATATTTATTCACAATCTTTTGAACTGTAGCAAAACTCCTATCTACGAGGGCGGGTCAATAAGTCAGAGACTTTTTGTACTTCTGACCTCTTTACTGAAAAAGAAATACTGCTCCTGTCAATAGGCATCTGTCAGCTGACTCCTGTCAAAATTTGAACGTACTGCGTCAGTTGGTTTGTGTTTTACAGCTACCTTTATCAGACTACCCAGTAATTCACAGTCGACTACAAACGCAATCGTGTAGCAACTTCACAGGAAGGTTTGGCGTTGTTTAATCGCAATATGGAGGAGTTTTTGCGTCGTTTTGTAACCGTGGACGAAACATGGATCCATCACCACACACCAGAGACCAAACAACAGTCGAAACAGTGGGTTTCTAAGGGTGAATCGGCTTAATAAGCACACGAATTTCAGTTTTTTTTCCATTTTCTCCACAAATTACTGGGTAGTCTGATAAAGGTAGCTGTAAAACACAAACTAACTGACACAGCACGTTCAAATTTTGACAGGAGTCAACTGACAGATGCCTGTGGACAGGAGCAGTATTTCTTTTTCAGTAAAGAGGTCAGAAATACAAAAAGTCACGGACTTATTGATCCGCCCTCGTATCAAACGACCGATTTCCCGCAATGATTTATGTTCCTTGTGATATTTTATAATCAGTTTTTTTAAATCATCAGAAAACTCTTTTCCTCTTGGTGCCATCACTAAAAATGTCGAAAAATTTAATACAAAACGTACTTCCCTAAATTTTTATAATCACTTTAATTATTTCCTTTTAATAGCTTTAACTTTTTTAATCAATACGTAAAAATAAATGTTATGCTAACTGAACAATCGTTTGCTGTATACTAACTTTTGTGACATAAATTTCGCTGGCATCAAAGATAAGGCAAAGCGTGGATAGCAGTACCTAAAATTTACAGCTAAATTAAGACGCATATGAAAGGTTATCCCAGTACCCAATTACCATGCGTAAAATATTTTGATTACATATTAAGGAAAGCGTTAGCGTCAAACAATTCCATAAATCAGGCTCCTGTATACTTATTTATGTTACTAACTGTAGATATGGGAAAAATGTAAGAATAAAATATGTGTTAACCTTCAGCCGGCTTGTGATACCCTTGAAAATTTGCAATCAAACAAAAAGCGTCAAATTTCATTCGCACTGCACCGGCAAGCTTCGACAGTAAAATGCTTAGAGCGAATTTAGTTTTAAAGTTTTATTGCATAAAGGAGCAAAAATAGAGAAAAATAAAAAGTTTCTACAATGTCTATTTCCCATGACTGTATTTCGAAATGATTGCAGTGTAGGCAACCTTTTTAATATACTTGTATGTATGGGTGTATGTGTGCATAAGCGGAGTGACAGGCGAATATTGCCTAGTCGATTTTTATAATCATTCTGTACAATTTAATATGCATGTAACTATGCACAAACTTCTCTCTTCATTCGATTAGGCTTTCAAAAGCAAAAAGCATTACTTATTTATATATGGCAGAGTTATATTACCCTCGTGCATTGGCAGTAAGCTGGGTGTGAAATTTTGTTTGCTGCTGGGGCTCCCAAAGCGCTACTCATAAATCTGTACATAACACACACAAATATGTATAAGTCTATATGTATATGTGTTTTTAAATATGAGTCTATGATATTCTTCTACAATTCCCCAACCGGCTACCATTTACTCTTACTTTGTAATTTGAGTTCCACATCACATCCCATTATTGACAAACAGAGTATTTAAGACAATTTTTAACATGCATAAGAGTGAGTGAGTGAGTGAGTGAGTGAGTGTGTGAGTCTGTGTGTGTTCCTCTGCATCTACGTATGCTTTTACGCATTTCTGTTACACATTCTGCTAATAGTAGTAGTATTTACTCTTTGCTTATAAGCCCAAAAATGCTTTTGATGTTCGCTGCTACACAGCCATTCACATTTGTACCAATACAAATCCTTTCCTCAACTCTCTCCACCACTGCCTTGTTTTTGTCCCAATGTTGTACTGGCCTAGAATGTCGCATGCTTGTTCTGTGCTGTCAATGCTATGCCAAACATATTACATATGCACATACAGATCTACACATGAATACTTATGGGGACATTTGCTTTTATAGTAACCCAGTAAACAAAATTGGAGAAGAAAACTAGTAAATGTGTCGAGTATACGGAGACTTTCTTCCTTAAGTTTGAAACAGAGATGACAATAAAACTAAATACAGTGGACGGTTTAGAACTGCCAACAGATGATAAAACTTATGCTACCAAATCAATTCCCATAGCAAGAACGTGGCACGGGAAAAAGTTGAAGGCACTTTTATACTTAAAGTCATGAATGTTTTAATATTTTTAGAGTTGCAAAAAAAAAAATCACTGATAAAACTAAAAGGAAGAAATAAATTCTATGCGTTTTAAAAGAAGTGGAATGTGATAGATAGAGCCTTTTCTACAAATATTGATGATGGTGCCAAACTGAGGCACAGAAAAAAAAGAACTACTAGCTGATCAAAATTTTTATTTACCGGTTTTTACAATTAGTACAATGATGTAGGTACATACAGGGTTTGATTGAAAAGTAATGATCCTTATTTTTTTAAAGCAGTTTTATTAAACCTTTTGGCTTATACAACTAATATTCTTCAAAATAGGACCCTTGAGCGTCAATACACCGCTGGTAGCGATCCTTCCACTGCAGGAAACATTTTTTAAACTCATCCGCCGGAATCGCGTTCAATTCGGCTGTCACAGTTTTTTGGATCGCCTCGCTCGATGGAGTCGAAACGCCTCCCCTTCGGCTTTCTTTCCAGGCGCAGGAACAAGAAAAAGTCCGGAGGGGACTAGTCTGGGCTGTAGTGAGGGTGGGGAAGCACCGGAACCCCCATCTTGGCCAATGCAGAGGTGCAGAGGAAGGCGGTATGCGCCGGCGCATTATCGTGATGAAGGGTCCAATTGTTGACGAGGTCGGGCCGAACCCGGGCGACGCGGTTTTTCAGCCGAAGGAGCACTTCTTTGTAAAATGCCGCGGTTACAGTGCTTCCTGGAGGTACAAACTACTTGTGGTCGATGCTTCAACGATCGCTGCATTTTCGCCACTGCAAAATCCTAACACACTTTTAAAATAGCTTTCACGCGCGGAGCGATGTTGACTGCACTGCAACTTTTGTTCACTGGTCACCTATGTCAGCAGCACACACGTACATCTTGACAACATCTGCTGCCAACAACTCAGCTATTGCTACACTTGTCAGATGCATGCCACCAATTTGGTACAGAAATTTGTTGCTGTTGCCGTTGCTCTTTGCCTATAGCCGTGTTGTCCTCCAGCTAAAATGACCTGCTTGCCTAGCCACTGTGAATTTGCTAGTGTGTGTGTGTGTGTGTGAGTGTGTGGATGTTTCTTCGGATCTGCATATGAAATATGCGCTTGTCGGATGCCACTTACTTTCTCTCTCCCCACTTACTTTCTCCTCTCTTACCATGCTTCACCGACCCTATTTGGCTTTTTGCCGTTACACGTCAATGTCAGCGATGTATGCCGTCGCATGTCCACACTTCCTGCCGCACTTCCTTCCTACATGACTTTGTAAATATTTGTGATTTTATAAATTTTTTACCCTCAACCGGAGAAGAACTTACGCTACAAAAATTCAGCAATTCATTTTCGTATGCGAATGCCACATCGTCGTACAGCCTGACCAAGCTTTATAGGCAGTCTTGCTTTTAAAGTTCCCCCATAGCTTGCTTTCCTTCGCGCACATCTGCTGGCGCAAGCAGTGTTGTTGTGACAGATGCTGGCTCGTTCGTTCTGCAATCAGTCGTTCGCATTTGTGTCGAATGTACTGTAATTTTTCTACCATCCAACTGTTTGTTCTTAAATGTCTTGTTTGTGTCACCTTTGGTGTTTTTTTGTTTGTTTTTATTTGCTTTTATAAAAAAATGTTATCTCCTTGTTTTTGGCATTTATGGAAGATTTATGCGTTCGTGTTATATCTAAATTATGCAAATCTGAAACACATTAGAGAGATACAGCATTGAAGTGGATTGACGCAAAGCGGGACAGAGGGGGCGGATGAGAAATTTGCATTGATGCTCTTTGAGCCGCAACATAAATCATTGGTTATGAAATGAACTGCAATGACTTTGCGTCATTAAATTAAATATCCTTTTGTATTTGAAATGAAATATTCATGAACTGCTAAGCGCAAGCTGGTTTGGGAAACAAATGAGGGATTTTGTGCAAATTTATTAATATATAATACAATATTAATCTTGACAAGACTTTCTAGTTCGGCTGTAGTTATAAAATTGTAATCAATACGAAGCGAATAAAAAATTGGATACAGTAGAGGACGCGGGACACTCGCATACGAGTGATTGTTTGCTGTAAGCGAATTTAACTTTTGCTGGAAAGGCACGAAATAATCTTTAAAACCAAATGAACTGAACGCTTTGTTTGCTGGCTTAAAAGGGCAACTTTAAGCTTCATTGCATGCCAAAAATATTCTTTGGGATTTCAAGCAGGGGAATTCCAGACTCATTTATGTAAGGAATACCACAGTGCGGGGGCGGATTTTCAAATTATAAAGGAAAATAAAAAATAAGGTATTTTAGTTGTACAGGGTAGTCTGTTTAATGGTTTATTTTCAAAAATTTTACAAAATGAACAACAATTTTTTATTTCGTATTCTTTGGGTTGGCAAATAAGTACCTAATTGCGGATTTCGCTCATAGATGGCATCAGTTGAATTTTTAGGGTTGAAGACGTAGTACAAATGTAAAACACATTTTGTTATGATAGTTGGCAATTCAGCTGTCAATCAGTAAAAAAAGTTGCGCAGTTTTCGTGTGGCGTTCGTTCAAAAATATAAAATCAAAAGGAACATTTTCATCATATTTTGCTTTTTTATTTCCGCAAAGGGAAAACCGCATCGCAAGCTCATAAAGAGTTATGTATTTGCTGTTTATGGTGACGAAACCATAAATGAACGGCAGTGCCAAATTTCGTTCTGGTAATTTTTCACTCAAAGATGAAAAACAGTCTGGTCGTCCACACGTGAGATTGCAGAGAAGCTTCATGTATCACACACAAGCATTGCCCAAAAACTCGATACATGGGTTTCTCACGAACTGAAAGAAACGCATTTAACGCAACGCATTAACAGCTGCGATTTGCTGAAGAAACGTAATGAAATGATCCATTTTTAGTTTTTGTTTCGATCTGTACAAAACTCCTTGAATGGTAAACATTTCAATAATGATGATGATGTCAAATAGTTTCTGATTCAGTTTTTTTGCTAATAGAAACCAAAAGATTTATGAACGTGCAAAGATGGCGAAAGGTCATTGATGAAAATGGGCAATACATAACAGAATAAAGTTATTTAGTTCCATAAAAAAATTTGCCTTTGATTTTCTAAAAAATTACTTAGTTGCCAACCCAATAGTATTACTGATTTATTTATAGCACAAGCTTCCCCATTACTTAAGGGGTCCCGGTGGTCTAGAATTAAAAAAAATCGATTTTTTTTAATTTCGAAAGTATAGGCTTTTAAGAATACACCGTCAAATGTTTGGAAGGATATTCCCAGTATATTCGGTTCTACAGTCTTTTTAGCAGATAGAGTCAAATTCGTCACGCGGTCACTCTCAAAACTTTAAACCGAATTATCTCAAAACTACTTTTTCGGCCTGAAGTTGACAAAACAAAAAAAAAAAAAAACTGTTCAACCGAATCGTCTGAAATTTTAAAATTTGTTATAATATGAATATCTACCTACTAGATATTATTTCAATTATTTCATAGTTTTTTGATTAAAAAAACTGGAAAAAACCGTGAATTTTTTTTTTATTATTCTAGCATATAGTAGCTAGAGTCATACTGATTAATAATTTTTTGGGTTTTGCGTTTCAGATAAAAAGAAGAGCCAAAATGGACAACACTGTCCGGGTTCAATTTTTCGGGAGGGCCAACTTCAGCGTCATTTTTGAAACTATTAAAATTAAAAAAAAAAATCGTTTTTTCAAATTTTTTACTGTAAAACAAATTCCTGAAAATACCCAAAATTTTCCATCTCTAGACCACAGGAACCTCTTAAGGGCGTATTCCCATGATTCGGGCTTAAAAAATTGATTTTTTTTAATTATTTAATTCTGTAATCCTTTCCGAATAATCTCCAACAGGAATTTTTGAGAAATCTTGAAATCTCCATGAGTTACGGAGAATTAAAGCCGAGCGCGCATAGGTCAGAGAATGATACTTTCAACTTTAAACGCGTTTTCCGAAAACTTACGTTTTTCAAAATCTCAGCCACGATAAATCAAAATTTAATTTACCAATTTGAACGTGTAAGGTCTCTTTTCGTAATTAATGACTCTATAATATGAACTAGAACTATTATAATCGAATAAAATTTTCAATTTTTTATAGTTGGTGGTGTTGTGATGTTCATGTTTAAGAGGCTGCCACTTCATTGCATGTAATTATTTTTCAAAGGTTCTAGTTCATATGATGACGAAAACCTTCCTGAGTAAAATGATTTTTTATTTATTTTTGTTTCAGATGAATAGAACGGCCGTTATCATGGCTGAGGTGCGGTGACAACCCTTTTTTTGTGGAGTCTTATCTCCGCCATTTTTAAATATTGTAATTTTATTTTTTATACAGTTATAAATTAAATATCAAACAATCTAATGTGAAAAGAAAAAAATAGTTGAAGTTTTTTTTCCAAAAAAAAAAAAATCCCAAACTTTTTCTTTTTTCGCACGCCGTTCATGGGAATACCCCCTTAAGTTAGGTTAGGTTTTTGTGGCCACTTCCTTAACAAATTTTAGTCGTTTGAGCTCCGAAGCAGGATAAATTTCACAAGAGATCGATATTTTCACTTTCATTTCGTGTATTATTTAAAATTTTTTCACCGCCTTGCAGTCTCATCTTTTAATTATATCCTTTACACTTTAATAACCTATCAGCGAGATAATTAACTAATTAACAGTCCAAATAGTAGCATAGCACTCAGGTTCACCGTCAGATAAGTAGGTAGTATCCGCTTTACACTGCTCGTGCAGTATTTGCTGTTAGCGGCGTTGGCAGAATCAGCAAAACGTGGCTTCGACCGCATCAACGGAATTAGTCAGTAAACGTTAACAATGGCGCCAGTATAAGCAAAGCACACATACAAACATACCCACAAGCAATTTATACACATTTCATATACAGCTACACATACATATGCACAATGCTTATTAGCACACCGAAGTACGCTACCACGGCCACTTTTGCTCTCATTTGGCATGCTGCAGTGGATCCTGCCACTTGTCCTTGCCCGCTCAACGCTATTGTTCAACGCTCAGTGCTCAACGTTGTTTCAACGCCCGTCTAAAATGCTTACAGACATACTCGCATAGATATTTGCACACTTTACATAGCTGCTTTGCCGGCCTGCAGCTGTTGCCAAAAGTGGTTTGCTTATGCGGGACAATATTTAACTTTAGGTAAAAACGGAAGCACCAAACTATACTCGCACGTAACTACATACAAACGAGTATGCACGTATTTGTGGCACTGCGCCAGTATAGGGGATGTGGAGCATCGGCAGGAAGCTGTTGCTAATCTGTATGCCTAAATCTCTGCAGCTAAATAATGCCAACACTCAACTTCGAGCACTAGGCGATGGACTGTGTCATCATCATCAACGCTGCACAGATTTTCTAACTGAATACACACACACGCACTCACATGCATATGATACACTTACCCTTATGACCTCGGGACATGCATAATGCGGCGATCCACATGAGGTTTCCAGCATTGAACCAGCCGGTTGCAGTGAAGCCATTCCGAAGTCGGCAATTTTGATGTTGTTCTTTTCGTCCAACAGCAAATTTTCGGGTTTCAAATCTCGATGACTGCAATGTATGAAGTAATAAAAGACGTGATGAAAAATGTACGTGTATTAGTAGGCAGGCAAGTGCATATGACATGTTCATTTATGTATATGTGTAGGTTAGATGGTTTATAGATGGTGGAAGAAGATTACACGGAAAAGTTATTTAATGCTTGACGACGTGCCAAATTTGCTGGTTAGAAGAGTTTAGTTGGCAGAGCCACTGGGTGACAAAGCCTTAATTGCTAGGGGATTTCTACAGCTAAATCGCATCTAAATTTAATAAAACAAATTAGAATTAAATCCCCTGAAATGACATTGAACGCAAGGCAATGAAGCATAAAAGCATAAATTGAGTTTTAGTTGGCGTGAGAAAGTGCGAAATTTTATTTTGTATAAAATAATAAAAATAATGACATAAAAATTGGAAAGAAGAGGAGAAAGAAAACAAAGCCTTTTAATAGATGCTACCAAGATTTTCCGAACCAGAATTGGTGGTATAGACCGAAAATTTGAATTAAGAGGCCAATGTTGAACAAAATCATATACTAGATGCTAAGGATTTCATATAGAAATATTTTATTTATTTTTTACTAATTATTTTTTATTATTTCTTCTTTAATCTGTGCTTTATTTGGCAATAAAATATCTTACTGATTTTATTTTATATTAATAGAATGAAACGGAAAACACCAATAAAAAAAAAAAAAAAAAAATAGAAAATTTTATATCAAAAATGTAGTCTTAAATATTTGTTTAAGCCTACATACCAAACATGCCTTGGTTAACATTTTGACTTCGAAATGTACGTTTGTAGGTACTAAAAATTTTCGTATAAAAATTTCGTACTGCAATAGCTAATTTGGGAGTGTTACAATTTTATTTATTTATCTATTTACATGAGTTATAATTATAAATATTGTAATTATTTCACTAAAAATTTTACTAGAGCACTAGCCTTGGATTGCTTGGATTATTTACTAGAAATTTAGTTCTATTTGTACTAAAGTTAACGTACCTATTTTTATGCAGTACTAAAGAATGCTCTACTGAAAATTTTGTTCTCAAATGATGGTCTAAATATTATTTTAAGCCCATGTACTAAATATTTCTTGTACTAAAAATTTTGTTCTAAAAATTAACGTCTAAGTATTAATTTTAGTCTGAATACTATGTTCGTGACGTGTTGTACTAAAAATTTTCTTATACGAAATTTTTACTGAAATGAAAATATTGAGAGCGTAAAAATGATTTCCTCGAAAGAGTGTACTAAGCTCCACATCGGGGCGTCCACAAAAAGTATACGAATGCTCCACTCAAAATTTTGTTCTAAAAATGATAGTCTAAATATTAGATTTAGCCTAAATACTACACATTTAGGCACGTAAAGTGTTGTACTAAAATTTTTTTTATAGAAATGTCTTACTGAAATGACAACATGGATAGTGTAAAAATTATTTCCTGGAAATTAAGTTCTAAAAATTGTACTAAACTCTAACTATTTTTTATATCCTATGCACTAAATATTTCTTGTACTAAAAATTTCGTTCTAAAAATAATGGTCCACATATTATTTTTAGGCCAAATACTAAACATTTAAGTTCCTGACGTATTGTAATATACTAAAATTTGTATCATTCTAAATTTTTACTGAAATGAAAAAATTGAAGCGTAAAACTGATTCACTCGCAATTTGGTTCTAAAAATTGTACTAAACTCGACACGGGGGCCAAAAAGGTTTTCTGTGAACTATATATATATATATAATGGACGAGTACACCCTTTTTGGGTGTTTGTCCGAACTCCTCCTCCTATTTGTGGTGTGCGTCTTGATGTTGTTCCACAAATGCAGGGACCTACAGTTTCAAGCTGACTCCGAACGGCAGATATTTTTTTTATGAGGAGCTTTTTCATGGCAGAAGTACACTCGGAGGTTTGCCATTGCCTGCCGAGAATGGTAGTCACGCACCAACCCATTCGGCTACGACGGCCGCTGTATATCACCCTTTACTATATCTAAAATTCTGTATTTGTATTAAAAAATCTATACAACGACATTTGGCCAAAATTGTTACACTGGACTCTCAAAAAAGCCATTGCATTTTGCAACATGTGATCGACGAAAATGCATTAAAATTAAAAAAAAAATTCTGCATCTCTTTTTCAAAACTTTTGCAAAATTTTTGAATTAAATATATCAAATATTTATAGCGCATTTCGTTGCAAGCAAAGTCGATATTTGGATATTATAATGCATATTATCTAAATACATAAGACCTACATCTAACACCCCTAAACATTTTTTTATTAAAGCCCAAGAATTATTTCTATGCCGCGGAAAGCTAAAGTAAAGTTTTTTGCGCTTAATTCTACTTTTAGAAAAGTGACGCCCGAGCGCATGCTGACATTACAAATTACAAAACAAAGAATTGCCACAAAAAGTTGATACATATTTTACTTACATATACACATACATATTTACATAAATCCGTTTCATATTTTCCCCCCTTTCCACTTACCATATTGAATGTGAGTGGCAAAAATCCAGCGCGGATATTATTTGACGGAAAAATTTACGTGCCTCCTTCGGCGTCAGTCGGCCTTTTTTCACCAAATAGTCGAATAATTCACCACCCGAAACGTGTTCTAGTATTAAGTATAAATATTTTTTATTCTCATAGACATCGCTTAAGCCCAAGACGTGTGGATGATCAATCAATTTCATAATCGCAATTTCACGTTCCACCTAAAGAGTGAGAATGGAAAAGTCAAAGAAAAGTGAAGTTGTTAAAAACACAAATCTACTATATATAATATATGTATATAATATTGTGTAAAGGCATAAGTGAGGCTGCATAGAAAAGCAAATAGTATGCGCAAATAAAATATTTAGCAATTGCGCGTGTGTTAGTTTGTATAAACAACCTAAGTCCCTACAAGACAGCTGACTATCATATAAGCACTCATATTATCATCACCACTATCCTCATCCAACTACAAATTTTTGTTCTAGCCATGGGAAAGTTCTGATAGTTTCCCCTTGTCGGTGGGATATTCTATCTCTCTTTTACCAATAGCAGTTTCTTATTACTTGAAAGTATATCTACAGGGTGGGCTATGTAAAATTTGCTGTTTGAATCGGCTATAAAAAAAACTAATCAATATTTTTTCAAACTTTTTTGACGTGATAACGTCTTATAATTCGATTTAGCCGGCTGCACGCACGAAAAAATGTGTCGTTACCTTGCTCATTAGGCGTTACCTTGCTCATTAGGCGTTACCTTGCTCATTTGTCATTACCTTGCTCATTTGTCGTTACCTTGCTCATCGCCGTTACCTTGAATGAACTGCAAGCGAAAGCGCGGAACGAACAAAGCAAACGAACGGCCACGTTCGACATCTTGCTCTCTCCTACTTAAGTGAGTGTATATATGTATGTATATGCGCATATGTACATATATAAATTCACGTATTTGTATTTGCATATGCCTTCTTATTGATTATTATTAATTTGATTTACTTGAAGAATTTAAAATAAAACCAAGTTTGTTAATAATAATTTCGCGCAATTTTCAAAAAGAACAAATCTATATGTAAAGATGCATACAAATCATATGGGCATATCAAATATACGAATCTATTCCGTACGCAAGCATATGTAAGCTAATGTGCTTGAACTGCAAGCGAGAGCGCGGAACGAACGACAAAGAGCACAATCGGCCCCCGCGTTCGGCAACGTTCGACATCTAGCTCTGTCCTACTTGAGTGAGCATATATATGTATGTAAATGTATGTATATGCGCATATGTAGGTATATAAATTCACATACTTGTATTTGCATATGCCTTCTTCCTGGGTGCATGGTAATGAACCATTTCTCTGTTGAGAATAGGACGATGATAGGAAAAGTAGGAAATGAAAGGGAGTGTTTCGAGTGTAATGTGTCTTGAAAAAGGCAAATCGATGATGGTGCCTCTTAGTGTTGTTGACTTATTAACCTCTGATGCACAATCGAAATTGAAGATATCTTTCATGAATTTGATAAATGTTTCGTCATTTTTCACGTTTGTGTAAATGTAATTTGACCTATTCCATTGCAATTCCATTTACCCCCTCCTCTATATCCATACAAAATATCTATCAAACAAATAAAATTAAAATTTTGTTTTGAAAATTGCAACCCTTACATCAGTATTTTCTTATGACGTTGTCACGTTAAACTATCGTCAGTAAACCGACTTTACAGACAACCTCTTTTTTTTCTATTTTGAAGATTGAACATTGTCATTTATGAAAAAAAAGTATATCGTTCAAATGACTGCCATGACTGGCTTTACAGTAGGCCATTCGATCAACCCAATTTTTAAGCACATTTTCGATTGTTTGGGCTCCAATTTCATGAATGGCAACTTCGATTTCGTGTTTTCAAGCATCAATCGTCTCTGGATGGTTCGCATCGCATTTGTCCTTAACGGCTCCCCTCAAAAAATAGTCCAAAGGGCTTAAATCACAGCTCCGAGACGGCCAATTGATATCGGAATTTCGGCTGATTATTCGGTTTTCAAAAACGGTAGCCGAAAGTTCGAGTGTAACTTTGGCAATGAGACAAGTTGCACCGTCTTGTTGAAACCAAATGTCGTCCATGTCTCCCTCTTCAATTTTTGGAAACAACTCGTAGAGCATGGCACGGTAACGCTCGCCTTTTACTGTAACCGCGGCTCCTCTCTCATTTTCGAAAAAAAATGGCCCGATGATGCCGCCAAACCAAAAACCGCACCAAACAGTGACTCATTGTGGATGCATTTGCTTCTCTACAGTAACGTGTGGATTTTCTGATCCCCAAATCCCACAATTTTGCTTATTGACGTAGCCACGGATGTGAAAATGAGAAAAGAAGAAGAAGACTCACCACTTCGGAAATAGGTTTTCAATATTTCCCAATTTTGTTCAAGCGTATAGCGTCCCATTTCGTAAATGTCAAACCTTTAAGTAAATTATGAACACATTTGACATGTCATTTGTGTTACCATTCTCAAAAAAATCGGGGGTTCAAAAAGCAAACGTTATATGGCCCACCTATACTATGCTCTTAACTACTCATTTTCGTCATCAAAAAGTAATTAGCACAAACTCCTCAATAGCTCCTCATTTTCGTTAAAAAGTAATCAGACTGAGGAGTTTCGTTAAATTGTTTTATTTAGAAATTATAAAATTTATATTTTTGTGTTTTCATTCAGATTCGAACACACGAAAATTGAAGTTTTAGGCAAGCATCTATTCGTTCGGCTGTAGCTACTATACAACAAAAACAGCTAAATTTCACCCTAATACTTTTTTCAAGCACCACATTATTTCGTTAAAATTAATCAACACAGATAACAAAAACTCCTCATTTTCGTTAAAAAGTAATCAGACTGAGGAGTTTCGTTAAAATGTTTTATTTAGAAATTATAAAATTTATATTTTACGGAGATCTGAAATAACGAACTCTCAACTTTTAGCTAAGCATCTACTCATTCGGCGATCTACTATGCCGACTTTACAACAACAACAGCTAAATTTCACACTAGAACTTTTTTCAGAGCAGCCACAAATGAGTTGCCTTGGCAAAAGTACAGTAGATATATTTTTCACTTATGTTGCTATTGGTAAAAGAGAGATATAATTCACAACGAACAGGGGAAAAGAATATCAAATGAAATATTTGATTTCCCCATTAAAAAATGTTGTAGGTATATGCTATTCTAATAATGCGCATGTGTTAGAGACTAATAAAATACTTGTAAATGTGTTGGAATTTTTGTCCAAAGTGCTCAGCTCTGTCTTGTAGGGGTCCAAGTCAAACCAACGACTTCTTTGCTTCACTGCCACATAACACGACAGTGTCACTTGTATTTACTGTTCCTCTTTTTCTTTTTATTTCAATGGTAAATAATTTGCGCGTATTTGCGAATATATTACATACAAATATATGTGTGCGTACAACAGCTCAGTGCTTTTTTGTTTACATATTCGTTGATTTTCGTTAATCAAAATCAAATTACTCTGATACTTTTTGTTTAATTTCATCCCATTTCGGTTGTTAAATATTTACTCGATGGTTAGTAGTTAAGCCATTGATTTTCATGGACACCAGCTTAGAGTTTCGCATTTTAATTAGCTTTCCATTTGTGCAGTGAACATATCCCTAATGGCCCCCAAATTGGCTTAATTACCTCGCAGTTCCCTATTGGATGGTAACCTATTTTCAGCCTCATTTACTTAATACAATTTATATTTGCTGAATTGAAATGGTCTTTCCATTGAAATTGAATTGTTACTGTATGAAATTGGCTACTCATTATAAATAAATATATTATTGTGCTAATATTTTAGCCACAGATGCATTTCCAAAATTACCACTTTACTGGTTTTATGTGGAGAAATTAATTTAAATTTAACACAAAGCTGTTTTACATTACAGCCAATTACAATTTAAAAATTATTGTAAATTGTTGTAAATATGTGTGCTCTTTTGGTGTAAGTAAAGGGTGGTTAAGTTTCAAGGTCCGGCATTGATTTTGAATAAAATATAAGTTTTTTAGGAAATTATTCTAATTTTTCTTTATTATGATAATATTGGTATGGCTCAATTACGTATGGAATAAAATATTGGCTAAATGGCCGCCACGGCTTCGGCGGCACACCTCCATCCGATGGTCCAAATTTTCGATGACGCTGAGGCATAATTGAGGTTCTATGTCATTAATGTGCTGAATTATCTCATCCTTTAGCTCTTGAATTGTTGCTGGCTTATCGACGTACACCTTTTCTTTCAAATACTCCCAAAGAAAGAAGTCCAACGGTGTCGTTGACGTTTAGGTGTGGTTCACATTCAACATCGGCCCTTGAAATTTAACCACCGTTTATATGATTTTTTTGTGATTGTGAACTATGTACAATAAAAATTTTGTCAAATAGTGTCAAAATATTGAAAAATTAGTTTACAGCAATTAAAAATAAGTACGTGAAAGATATTCGATTTAAAATATATAAAATATTTGTGCTAAATATTATGAGCTAGAGATTATGTACAAAAAAATGTTGTACTAAATTTGTACTAATAATTGTGTTATATATATGTTGTGCGCAAATAAATGTAATCTGAGATTTTGTAGCAAATTTTTATTTGTAAATGTGTGTACTAAAAATTTAGTGTAATAGATATCGTGCCTCCTATAAATTTTGTATTTTTTATTAAATATTATAACTGATAATAATTGTGTGCAAATAAATGAAACCAGAGATTTAGATGTAGCAAAATTTTATTTGTAAATATGTGTACTAAAAATTTAGAACTTCTTACTAAAAATTTAGTACGTCAGAGGTAGTCGATTTAAAATATGTAAAATATTTGTACTAAATATTATGTGTTAGAGATTATGTACCAAAAAGTTGTGTACTAAATTTGTACTAATAATTGTGTTATGATATGTTGTGCGCAAATAAATGTAATCTGAGATTTTGTAGCAAATTTTTATTTGTAAATGTGTGTACTAAAAATTTAGTGCTTTTTAGTACTAAACATTTTGTACTTTTTAGTACTAAAAATTTAGTACTTTTTAGTGCTAAAAATTTAGCACTTTTTAGTATATAGTACTTTTTACTAAATTTTGTAATTTTTTAATTTTTATTTCATAAATTATGTACTAAATGCTGAAAAATTAATTTCATTTCATAAAATTCGTTGAGTTGAGATATTAACATAAATTATTAGCCCAAAACATATGGTACAAAATCCTAATGCTAAATGTTGGAAACTACCAATTTCTTGCAAAGAAATATTAAAACTGCGTTGTTTTTGTTTTAAAAAAATTTACTAAAATAAGCACTCAGAATATCGTGGCACAAAAACTTTAAAATTCGTTGTTTTATTAAAGACCCTTTAATATGTAATTTGTCTTCTAAAGTTGTATCGCAAATTGTTTTCTTATTTTTAAAATTAAATATAAAATAAATCTGCGGCTTAAATTTTAAGCTAAAAATTTGTTATACGACTTAAGGTTATTTCAAATCTCTGGTGCAAATCGGGTATTACAGAAAAAGGAAAACAAAAAAGGGTTGATTTACTTGATTTTTGTTCATATTATTTAATTATGATAATATAAGATAAAGTAATTAAAATTTGAGGAAGAAATTCCTAATCAGAACTGATATTTAAGCAATCAGTGATCATTTTTATCTATAAATTTTCATTTGGTTGCGCAAAAAATAATTTACTTAAAGTCTGTGCTAGAAACCTTATGCAAGTAATAGTATTCGCAAAGACTCTAGCGAAAGTTTTAGTTCAAGAATTTTGTACTAAAAAAGAAACAAACAAATTTCTACCGAAGATAATTTAATTGAAGTCAAAGGTAAATAAAAAATGTGTACATACACAATAGTAGAAATGTTAAACTAAGAATTTTCTGTAATAAAGTCCTTTAATTCAAATCTGTGGTAAAAAATTTGCTGAAAACAAAGTCCAAAAAGTCTATGAAAAGAATTTTTTAACTTAAAACTTTGCATTAGAAATAAATAATAATTAAAAAAAATTATAATAATGAAATACATTTTTCAAATATCTCTTTACGTTTAAAAGAAACTTGTTCGAAAATTGTGTATTTAAATGTTGTACTAAAGTCTAAATGTCGGAGAGTTTGACTTCAATGATGTTTCATTACATAATGAGTTGTTTTATTAGGAATAACAAGAAAAATAAAATAAAATTTATGATACCAATTTGTACTAAAAATTACGTGCTAAAAATTTTCAACAAATATGCTGAAATAATATGTGATAAAAGGAATAAAAAATAATAAACATATTAGGAACTCGCCGCCTGTTATTGATAAATACTCATATTTCTTTGTCAGCTTCCGCTTAAGTATCAAAAATCTATTAATGTGGAATATTACTGCAGTAGTGTTCTAAAAGTAGTCTTTTGAAAATTTTGAATTATAAATGTAACTAATATATTACTGAATCGAAGCAACTTTTTAGCAGCAAACGCTAATCGGCCTAACGAAATTTCAACAACAATCGATATTCCCAAGCGGTCTCCCATCTAAGTACTAACCGCGCCCGATGCTGCTTAATTTCTTTGATCGGATGATAACCGATGTGCTGAGCGCGGTATAGTCATTGTTATTGTTTTGCTCGTCTTACTACATACATACAAGTTATTTGTAATTAACGAAGACAGGCCGATATTCGTATGAGATAGCTTCTAATGCTTTTCGTAATGGAATCTAATTATTAATAACGAATAATTTTATTTCTAATAAATAATAATTTTAATCTAATAATAACTAAATAACGAAGCGGTCCCCCATCTAAGTATTAACCGCACCCGATGCTGCTTAATTTCTTTGGACGGCCTAGAACCGATGTGTTTATCGTGGTATACTTCTTCTTCTTAGCTTCACAATTCGTGGTGGACCATAGCTTCATCAACAATTTTTCTCCACTTTATTCTATCCATGGTTACATCTCTCCAATTGTGTACGTTCATTTGCTTAAGGTCTGATTCGACGTCATCTAACCATCGCTTTCGTGGGCGTCCTCTTTTTCTTCCTCCAATGGGTGTTAAAATAAAAGCTTTCCTAGCATTTCGTTCTTTCGGCATGCGCAGTACGTGCCCAATCCATCTAATTTGTTGGGCTTTGATAAAACGTATTACATTTTGTATTTTCCTTATGATACGTCTTTCGAAGCACATCAGCTGATGAATATCATTTGCTTTCAGCGTCCATATTTCTGCGCCATATGTAAGGACGGGTCGTATCAGTGCTTTGTACATTCTTATTTTCTGTGCTCCGGACAAATCTTTTGATTTAAATAGTTTTAAGTTAACATAATAGGCGTTATTTGCAGCTTGGATTCTGTCGTTAATAGCTACCGCCGAATCTTTATCTGCTGATAGTTTAAAACCCAAGTATTTAAATTCAGTGATATTTTCGAAAACAAAGTTGTTTATTCTTAGGTCATCGCGTGTCGTGTTGTTGGCTGACCGAATCATGTATTTGGTTTTCTCGGTATTTACATGTAGTCCCAGAACTTTTGCATTTTTATCAATAAATTTAAAGACGCTTGAAAGAGTGTTTCTGTCTTAAGCTATAATAAGAATATCATCAGCGTAGACACATATCTGAAAATCATTATTAAATAATGTTCCATTCGATTTTATTTCTTGAACAGTCGTGTGTAGCATTAAATTGAATACTAAACATGACAATGCGTCTCCTTGTTTTACGCCGGATATGATTTCGAATGGGTCTGATATGCTTCCTTGCACCAGTACCTTACTTGTTGTGTTTGACAATGTGCAGAGAATCAAATTAATTAACTTCAAAGGTATTCCAATTTTCTGAAAGCAGTATTTTATTTGTTTTCTATTTATACTGTCAAATGCCTGTTTGAAGTCAACAAAGAGGCAAAATATATCAATTTTATATTCGTAAAACTTCTCGAATATTTGGTGGACAGTAAAACCTTGATCAATCGTTGAGCGGTTGTTTCTAAAACCACATTGGTAATCGTCTAGGATGTCTTCAGCATAAATATTCAGTCTTTCAAATAGAATTTTAGTAAAAACTTTATAACCTGTATTAAGTAAAGATATGCCTCTGTAATTTTGGCTTTCAGTTTTATGCCCTTTTTTGTGTATAGGTACTATTATACTTGATGCCCATCCAGTGGGTATTTCATTTGAATGCCATATTTGGTTTACTAAGGTGAATATTTGTTTATGTAGTTCATGCCCACCATATTTTAGAAGTTGTGCGGGTATTCCATCTTCACCAAAGCTTTTATGGTTTTTAAGTTTTCTTATAGCCAATAGTACTTCGTCAAAGCTAGGTTCTTCAACATAGATTTCGTATACCAGTGTCACTTGTGTGGTTGTGTATAGAGAATTTTCCCGCAACTTTATCGAAGATGCCTTCTTCCTTCCCTACATTTGCATTATAATTGCCTACAATCAATATAATGTCGTGTTTGCAAATATTGTTGGTTACGTCACCAAGTTCGTCAAAGAATTTATCTTTTATAGCATCAGTGCTATCGTTTATAGGTGCATATATACTTATAATAGTTATATTTTGAAATTTACCTTGCAATCGTTCACGGGAGAAAAATTCAATATGATTTTTCTGGTTTTATTGTCTACATAGAATCCTGTTCCGCGTAAGCCTTGAGTTTCAGAACCTCTAAAAAAAATCGAGTAAGCTTTCTTTCTCACTTCATCATCACCTTTCCACCTTATTTCTTGTAGTGCACAAATATTTGTTTGATATCTCATTAGTTCGGCTGCAATTTCCGCCATTTTTCTAGGTTACAGCCTAGTCAATACATTTCATGTTCCAAGTGTCAAATCATAGTCCTTTAAACGTTGCACGGGTCGGTATTGATGTCCATTTCTTATCCGAGGTTGTTGTTGATGTGTCGAGACAAGTTTTTTTTTATACTGACATTAGGTTGTCAACCTAAAGGCCAGTCCCCTTTCGGGAGTGCTCACCTTACGTCTTTCGTTTCGAGGGCATCCATTAAGGTTTGTTCTTTCTTGTAAAAAGGAATGTTTAACCAAGATTTGTTGCTTCAAATTTCTTTTAAACATTTTCTAATACAAATTCAGGGTATTTGGTAGTAAAAGTTTTTATTAAAAGAATTGTATTTTAATAAAGTTGTTATTAAAAGTTTAAACTTTAATACATACTTTTTCTAGTCACTATAATTACTGAAATCAGAATAGAAAAACAACAAGTTATCTGTTGAAATACTCAAAACATATTTTCGTCATCCCCCTTGGAGATGTTGAATAAGTATTTACAATCAACGAAAGTGATCCGACATCATTCATTGATTAACACCTCACAGCTCATTTTCGATAAACACCCAAAACTCTACTGAATTTGTTTTTACTTTTCACTTTTGCTTACTTTACTCATGATTAATCAGCATCTGCTTATGTACATGTCAGACATTTATCCAGCGCTGTTTGTATTTGTATGTTGAAGTGAGTATTGCAGCAAAGTGCTCTCATTATTCTCTTCCGCTATGAAGCTCCGAGCGAAATGAAACTACTTTCAATTTATAACTACTCAAAAAATAATTGATTCGAAACACCTATGAATAATGCAGAATGCAGCTGAGTAAGGAGGATGATGCCAAGTTGATGGTAAGTAAAATTTGCTGATGAATATAGAAATGGTGTTCACATGGCGCTTGTTCATTCGTTAGTCAGTAGTCGCAACTGTTTTACGTGAATTTTGCTTTTACAAAATTAATGAACAACTAAACTAGCGAGTAACAAAGTATCAATAGCACAACCAGGCATCTTCTTCTAAGTCATCGCTTTTTGTCATTTCAATATATGAAGAAGAGCCCCTTCGTATATTTGACTATTTCCATTTTAAATCCGGATTCTGACCGTTTTTTACGGAAACACAAAAGGCAAGATAATGAAATATGATACAGTTACACAAATCGGATTGGCAAATGAACCATAGCACCTCCCCTACAAACTGAAACACCCCTATCATTTTTCTTACAGCTTCTCTGTTAAGTCTTAATAAGCTTTTTTGATCGACCGCTGTTCCATTTCGGCCATGTCTGTCCCCTTAGTTCGCATGTTGTGAGGTTTTGGCAACTTGTATTTACCTTCTTGATGGTTTCCCTATCTATAAGTAGTTAGCAAGTGGCTATAGGCATAGGTATAAGCGTCTTATCCACTTGGAGGTCAAGCGTTATACCGGTTTTGTAGTATTTAGACACGTCATTTAGAAGTTTAAAACATTCTATGACTGTTTTTGATGAGTGTGTTTTAGATTCAAGCGCTTTTAATGCCGCTTGACTGTCCGAGTAAATGAAGACTTCATTTGTGGATAATATTCTCGTTTTTATTACCGTAAGTCCCTCTTTTATGATAGTGATTTCCACCTGAAGTACATTGCAATGATCAGGTAGACGAAATGATTGGCTAACTTCGAGTTTATCGGACTAAACCACTACACCTACTCTGTTGACTAGTTTTGAGCCCTCTGTGTTTATATTATTTTCTCTAACAATATACTTGATATACTTGGTCTTACAGAAATCCGTTGCAGCAGGAATGCAGGTTCGTTCGGAGTAGGCCGATTTCTCTTAATCTGAGAGCTTCTTTGCTATCTGCTTACCGAATAGCTCTGTTGGTAATAAGTTAAGCACAATATTTAATGCCTCTGTGGGCCCCGCAGATGCAAAGACTGTCCATTCTTTGTACATATACCACGGGTTTTTTTGATATATAACTTATCTAAAGCCAGCTACTTTGGCAGTGTCATGTCGTCCGAATGGATACAAACGCCTCGGCTCTGAAAGTATTCGATGCGGTACCAGCTGGTGGTAGCAGAGGAAGAGAAGGACTTGAAAGAAACGACTAGCGCACTTTGTTAAACGCGGCCAAAATCGCGTAAGCGGGTATCGGCCACCATACTAGTATACCGTATGTTAGGATTGGTCTTACCATTGCCAATATACGATAGATGGGGAAAGACACCAACTTAGTCTTATTAGCTGTTTACAAGAGTAGAGTGCTATTGTTGCTTTTTTTACTCTGCTTTCGAGATTTGACTTCTCACTGATCACGGATTATATTGTTTATTGGTAGACTAAATTGTGATAAGAAGAAACTTGAAAAAAAATATAAAGAAATTGTAATTTTGAGATTTACTCAGCGTTGAAAATTTTGTACATAGTTTATTAATGCCAAATATTTTTGGCTCCTTAAAAATAGTCAAAAAATTGTTTCCAATAAATTTTGAACAGAAGAATAACGTAATAATAAATAAATTCTTGGCAAAATATATTTTTGTTTGAGTAAGTTTTATCCTAAAAAACTGTAAAAAAATTGTTTAAGTAAGTTTTATACTAAACAATTATACAATTTTTTTTTAATTTTAAAATTTACTCAATGTTAAAAATTGTGTTCATAGTTTATTCTTCCGAAATATTTTTGGCTTTTTATATTATAAATTTTCAAAAAATTATTTCCCAAAAATTTTCTAAAATTACTTCCCAAAAATTTTCTAAAATTATTTCCCAAAAATTTTGAACAAATTTTTGACTAACAAAATTTTTTTCGAAGCAAGTTTTAACCTAAAAAGTTAAAAAAAAAAATGTTTAATTGTACAAAAAACCTTAACACCAAACACCAAACTCAAATTTAAATTTTTTTTCAAAATTTTTTTAAATTTATTATGCTACATTCTACTTTATATTTACTTGTTTCTTATGCTACATCACCAAGAACATAATTTGCTTCTTAATTGGAATGTCCTTGGACCAAAAAACCAAAGAATTCTTAAGTAAGTTTTGTCCTAAAAAGTTATACAATGTTTTTTTAATTGCAAAATTTACTCAATGTTAAAAATTTTGTTCATAGTTTATTATTCCGAAATATTTTCGGCTCTTTAAAGATTTCCAAAAAATTATTTCCCAAAAATTTTGAAAAAATTTTCTTAATTTTATCCTAAAAAAATTTTAAGAAAATGTTTAAATGGTACAAAAAACAGAAATACCAAATCTCAAAATTAAATGTATTTTTTCAATTTTTTTTGAAGTTATTAGACTGCATTCTGCTTAATATTTACTTGTTTCTTATGCTACATGACCAAGAACATATTTTGCTTCTTAATTGCAATGCCCTTGGAGCAAAAATCACTTAATGTCAACATCACGAGCAAATTGGAAAAATATGGCAGTAAGCCACACTTACGTTGGTAACACTTTTCAGGCACAAATAAAATAAAACAAGAATAGTTAAGTGGTCATTGACAAGCAGTTACCCTTTTTGCACTTTTAACTTATTTTCACTTTTTTCGTATTGTATTTCTGCATGCAGTAGCTATTAAAAAAAAAAAATAAAAACAAATAAAAAATATCCTTCGCAGAGGCAAACAAAATAGCTCGCAATAATAAAGGACAGTTTTCTTAGTGCCTTATGGTTTTAATCGTAAAATACTATTTTCGATTTTTCATTTGTGCCGCCCTAAAATAATTTAAAGCGCGGGCACAATGAAACGTTTTTGGTTTGGATGAATATCCCATACATAAATCTGAACCTAAGCCCCGGCTTTATTGGCAACGATAACGTCTAATAGCTCAATCGATAGAATTAAAAATAGGTTTTAATCCTTGCCTGAAACCTTTTTCAGATATTTTAAAAATTAGCATATCCCTCCAAGTATTAATCGCATTTTCCTGTTAGTAAACTGTTTTCCTTATTCACTTAACTTCCCTTTGGTTTTGTTTTAATGTCCGGAGCATTTCTCTGCATTTTATTTTTAAATTAAATGTATTGAGGGCAGAAGGTCATTAACCTCAAATGCATAACTATTACCACAAACAACAAAAACTGTGTAGCCAAATTAAAACCCACTGCCCACTCACACATTCGTCTACTCTCACAATTCCCCATTTACTTATGTTTTTGTTTTCGCTCTTTTTATTATTCTCTGTATAGGAAAACACGTGTCACTAATGAAAATTTATATCCGTTTCGCATACAAGCAGCCCACCGAAACATAATAGTGTGCCCATAAAAAAACAAAGGAGAATGCAGACAAAGCAAAATCTAAAAAAAAAGCAATGAAACAACAAATATGCAGTACTAAACAAAGAGCCAAAAACAACCAGCCCAAGCATGAATAATTGTGCACAGAATACCCTTGAGAATGCCAGCAAAAGTTTCAGGCTTTGGGTGCAAATAACAATAAATAAAATATATTTCCGCTATGTGTGTAAATGTGTATGTGAAACAGTAAAAAAAGAGGGAAACATTTAAGCGATAATCGAAAAACTAGCCGAGCTCAATATGTTTGTGAACAAACAATCGTTGGTGAACCGCAGACAAATGGTGTGAGTGTGTGAGCAGGCGAGGGTCATATTTGCCGATCGCGTGCGGCTGTCGATTTTTGGCCGGTAGGCAGGCTAACCGTTAAGCAGTAAGCAGATTGTAGGTAGAGTACACAAATACTTTTTTTTATGTTTCTTTTGTTGCATAAAGAAGAGAAAATAATGCATAGAATTGGGTATCGGGTGTCACAAGCAATCCAATGTGAAGAAAAGTGATGGCTTTTGTTTTGGAGGCGCTTATTGAGCAGCGAAAAAGTGAGTGCTAAGAAGCGTAGCAGAAGATTGGGGGAAATGATAAAATGCACACATGACTCTCAAGGCTCGAGAAAAATATATGAAAATGTTTCCACATAAAAGATAAATTTCTCGAAAAAAGCAATTAAAATATTGTCAGTTTCGTCAAATGCATTGCAGTTGCTGATTAAGCTTATGAAATAGGAGGGGTAAGTTAAAATAGTTTCTTGTTAATTTTAGCAAAGGTATGCGGCTGCCGTAGCCGAATGAGTTAATGCGTGACTACCGATCGGAATTCAGAGAGAGAACGTTGGTTCAAATCTCGCTGGATTTTTATTCGCTGCACTATGTCTATGTCGTCGTAAAGCTCATAAAGCTCATCATTCTATCGCTTGCGGTATTCGCCGTTACTAACGTGCAAAGGTCAAAAAATCTTGCTCAGAATCTGCATTGAACGATTACATACAAAAATAATAAAGATTGCCGAATTAATTTGAATTATCGTTGTTTCATATCTATTTTTTACTTGGCGCTTGCCCCATTTATTGAGTAATTTTTTTTTATGAGGTATTGTTTTAACACAGAAATACACACGGGGGTTTGTCATTGCATGCGACTGCTATTAGAATACACTGGTTTTTACAATGGAGTTCCTAGAGTCTCCGTACATTCTGTTCCTGTATCTACCGTCGTAAAGGAAAATGTGTCCCAAGCAACCTAACTGTCTCATGTTCACTTTCGGTGAAGGTGGTGAGGGATATACACTTGTGTATATATTTGTATTTATTTTCTTGCCTGGCAACTGTTATTTTCAGCTGATCTAGATCACTATTTCACCAAAGAATTATTTTACTTATCAGACAACCATCGATACTGCCACTTCCGAGAGTGGTTTCCAATTATATTATGCACGTAATGCTCCACCGAAACCAAGCTGATCAAGATACGTTTTTAGTAGTAGTAGTAGTATTTATTGCAAGTAAAAGTAAAATATACAAAATTTGAAATTTGCTTATTGTAATATTAAGAAAAAAATTAAATATGTACAATATGGTGTCCCATGCTACAAGGGGGAATTTTTTTTTCGGAATTTCAATTATTATTTTTCCATTTGACTCTAACAATTTAAATATAAAATATTATTGAGATCGGATGTCATTAACCCGTGCCGACTTGATGTCAAACTTTAAGTTTAAAAGTTAGTATGAAAGCTATAGCTATAATTAAATAAATAAAAATAAAACACATATTTCGTATTTATTTTCTTTTTATTACAAAAGGGACATCAATCATCGAATTTCCTTTTGAAAGTTTGCTTTTTACAGTCGGGATATACCTGTCTGTGTTCTTGTACGCAACGTAATAAAAATTGTTTTTGCTCCTCTTGAACAGTGATCAAACCATGGAAGTCTTGCATTGACTTAACCGCTCTAGGATGTCACGATGAACAGACACACGTCCAACAGAGCTGCCTTATCCTTGTTTGAAATTCTGAATTGAGAGCTAAGTAACGATATTTTTAATGAATAAATGGCTCCCTCCACCCATCGAGGCCGAATCTTATATTTCTTCTCTGAATCTCCGCCAAGAAATATAATTGAAAGCTCAATTAATTCGCGATAGTCATCTCTAACGATTTCTTTGGTTAATTCAGTTTTGTAGAATTCTAGCAGGTTGTCCATTTCCGAAACATTAAAACAAGATAGCTTTTCTGTACAGCTTTGTTTTTCTCGGGATCGATATTTTTCCAGTTTTCTCGGAATTTCTTGAATAATGGGATGTCTGGGCTTGTAGTTACTTGACTGATTTTCGCTTCAAACACGCCTTTAAGTACTAATTCGTAAACGTGATGACGGCAAGCAAAAATAAGCACTTCTCTACCCAGTTTTTGTTCGAGAAGTACACATGCTCCATTTATGCGGCCTGTGTTAGAAGCATTAGTATCACAACAGAGAATCTGCGCTTTGTCTTCAAGATTCCAGTTCGTAATAGCATCCCAAACTGCGTCTGCCTGTTCCCTTCCTGTCGAGCTATCCAATTTAGGAACAGCAATAATTTGTTCTTTATTATCGTACGTAATAACTACCGTACTTTACTTTTACGTGAATCTAGAGCTGGCAACAGTTTTCCGTCCCAGTAGACAGTTACCGTGTCCGGCACCTTGTTTTGAAAATCAATTTTTATAGCTGCAGCCCGTTCTTTTCGCATTTCCGTACGAACTCTATGGATGGAGGACTTGCTTATAGGGAACTCATCCGTATTGTGCTCCAGAGCCTCAATAGTAGCTTCAACTATTATATAAAGACAGAATCCCTCACACTTAACTGACACCTGTCTAATGCGGCAACTAACTTGGGATTTATGATATTTTTCCGCATAGAACTTTTATCGGGCTGAGGGGAAGCTTCTCTTGCGCTGGGCCTATTTTCTTCTAATTCTATTACTTCAGAATCAGATGACGACTTTTCTAGTGGTATAAGTTGACTAGTTTCTTAACACATTTAGATATTGATCTGGTCGGTATACGTGCCTTTTCCCAATAAATAATACACTCACGAATTGTGAGATTTGCACTTTCATTGACACTTAAGTTCACTTCACGAATATTATAGAACAAAACTGCCAGTACTTGCCCGTTAGAGGAAAGTTTAGAACCGGTAATTTGATGTTTTACGTCCCCTATTAAAAATATCTCCTTTTTGGAACTTAGTAACTCCACTACACGAAAAAAAACGCGATTACTAATAAAACAAACAAGTAATTACACGCAATCAATCCGAAAGTTCGCGCGCGCCGTACTATACAAGTACCGTTAGGTTTCCGCGCAACTCGGCACGGGTTGCCGTGATTCTAAATAGACGAAACTTTATATTTAGATGTTTTGAGACCATTCAAACAAAATAAGAGGGTATGCGTTAAAAAAAAGACACTTTGATTTTTTTGGGACACTCTAATGTACAATAATTTAACAGCAATGGCATGAGCCGTCTGTCGATTTATTTTTCGTACAAAACAATTATTCGGTTTACGGTTTTTAAAACCAGTTAAACTCTTTTACTTATTAAGTAATCTCTGTATCTAGAGGCATATTTAATGAAACGCAAAAGTTTATCCCAATGATCATTTTCCCCATTGATAATCTCAATGAGTTATGAATCATTTAAGGTAAATTTTCCAAAAAAGACTTTTCTGTATTATTAATATTGGGCAGCGCGCCAGGAAATGTGCTATGTTTTCAAGCTCGCCTAAATTAGTCATTGCGCAAGTTTTATTTTCTGTGTCAAATCTGTTGTTATTTAAAATTGCCATGCCACTTCTAACCCCCATTATCCATATGCTTGATTCTATATCATTTTTTTTAAATAAACCAGACCTTTTGACCCATCTAGTTCCTTATATATCTCACTAGTACTTACGGCTTTTTGTATGTACATATTCATCCTAGCCTGGTAGTGGTTTGTTAAAAGCAATTTTGCATCTTCTATCCAGCTTTCTGATTGTATGTTATCTGTTCGCCAAATGACATCGTTTTTACTAAACAAGTTCTTTAGATCTCTAATCCAGAAGACTTCTTTCTTTATAGCAATTTTGGACAGATAATGTGGCAGCCGATTTTCTTAGTATATAAACAAAATTCTGTGCATATATTTGAGAAACAGTTCTAAAGTGAACAAATGATTTTCTTGCATTCCGGTTTCCAAGAAAAGTATGTTTGTAGGCATATGTGATGGCAGCTTCAGAATTCCTTTTACAAAATACTTTTGCAATATATGTATCAACTTGTTCATACCACCCGAAACCCCACACCTGTGCTGCGTATGATTGTATAGAACGACAAACTGCAAGAAAAAGTTTCCATTTAGCTTCAATTCAAATTTCTTTCTTTTTAAAAAGACAAATCCTCGAAGCATTAATGCCATTCTTTGCTGCAGCTGTTCTGTTTTCAACATGTTTTTTTTTTTAATTTATCTGAGGTGTTCTTTTCACTCCTAAGTAAGTATATCGAGACACAGTCTGTATTTCTTCCTTAATATAATACCATTTCTCCTCCTTACTAAGTTTCCAACCTTTTCTGAACACTATTATTTGAGACTTTGAGCGGTTTACTTCAAGATTTCACAGGCTGCAGTAGACTTCAAGGTTATTAATCATCATATGATATCATCTGCATACATTAGAAGTCTAATATTTTTCCCTTCTATGTTTAATCCTCCTTCTGAGCTTTCATGTAAGTCGTTTATGTAAAGAGCAAATAGTATTGGCGACAATGAGCATCCCTGTTTGCGTTTTTAGGTTCGATAAGTATTTATTCCAATCTGTCTTTTGTGCAAAATCTTATTATACCATGATCGGACACTGGCGGATCATAGGATACTATCGAATTTCTTACTAGTTCCAAACAATTAAAATCAACCACATATTTATTGTGTATATTGCGTAGATTTGAGTCCCCGTGCATGAAACACCAAAATGATAGAAAAAGTTTTTGTAATATCGGTCGCCCCTCGACAGGCAATGTCAAATTTTCGAGTGTATTTCTGCCAGGAAAAAGCTCCTCATAAACAAAACATCCTTCCATTTGTAAGAGGAGGAATAGCTCGGCCAAATACCCAAAAAGGGTGTAAGCACCAACTATTTATATAAAGGGTTTTGTAATAACAGGTGTTATTGGTGAATGGCTTGCGCTATCGAGAGATGATTAACGATTTGTTTATGGCCGCAATTGGATGATATTGATCTGGACAACATTTATTTTCAACAAGACGGCGCTACGTGCCACACAAGCAACGAAACCACTGACCAGACCGTGTTATCTCTCGAAGAGGTGATCACAATTGGCCACCGAGATCTTGTGATTTAACACCTTGTGACTTTTTTCTTTGAGGCCAAGTGAAAGAGAAGGTCTACGCCAACAGCCCAGGGTCGATTCAAGACCTCACAAATGGAATTCCTCAGGCTATCGAGGACATAGGGCAACCACTTTTCAATTCGGTTATGGAAAATTTCATGCAAAGGAAATTGTCCTGTAAGCTTGGGCATGGTGGTCATTTGCCTGATGTTATTTTCGACTATTAACGGCATATCTTCCTCTTTATAATGAAATGAACACCCCATCATTTATATTAAAGAATAGCATTTTTCTTTGAATACCAAAATAACTCCTCTTAGTAGATATCCCTTTATATTGCAAAGTACCGGTATTTTTGGAAAAATATGCTACTTGTTCCGAAAGTTTTTCAGCCTTAATAATAAATATATGTATTTGAACTTACTCAACCGATTTTCACTATGTATCTTAAAATTTTCGCAACCTATAAGACGACGGAGGAGTTGCTCACAATTATTTAAGCAGAACATTTTTGAAGCTCATTTACCTTTAATATTGTTATTGGTGCTACTGATTGCCATTTCTTTAAGGAAATTAATTTAATTTCAATATCTCTAAAAGAAATTTTGGTTATTTTTCCCGTCCGTTTCATGCAAATAATTGTAAATTTGTGTATGCTGGGCTTGCCACTTCGTGCTTTAGATGAGTTCAGTGTGATATCGAATTCCATCTGACTGGATTTTGTTCATTCACAAAATGTGCTTATAACAATTTATGTTTCTCGCTTTTAACTTAATTATTTATATTTCTCATTCCCCTTACTGTCATAGGAATTTAGGTTTTCATTTCGTTAATGGTGTGAAAGAATTTATTTCATAGACTAAATAAATAAATAATTTCCTATACCAGCTTAAAAAACAAATTAATTTTTAGTTACATGATTTGTGACTGCTTTGACCTTTGACGCGCACACTGCCTACCTTCCCCTGCTCTCGTTGGGGCGACACGGCGTATACGTGACACTAATTTGGCAATACACATTTTTAAAGCCTATGTTGTAATAAATAGTAGATTTTCATGTTCCTGTCGTGACACTAAAAATAGCTGAAAACATGCTCACAAATGCTTTTGCGTGTAAGCGCTAATGACTTAGATCATTTACACTATCGCTGTCTCACGCGCGCCCTCTCGCCCTCCCACCTACGAGTACAACTTACAGCAATTCATTTGCTGAGATAATATCTATTAGCTATTTTTTTAGTTTTGCTTCAAATGCTGAACTTACCTTCATTAATACCGACTCGCTAAGCTTTTCGCGATTGATTATTTTAATGGCCACCTTACGACCGAGCACACAGTGCACGCCCAACTTAACCAGACCTAAAAGTGGAAGACAAAGAAGAGCATATAAAATTAAGTTTGCTAAGCCGAAGAAAGGGGGCGAAAGAAGAGTTTGCGTGAAATGAATAAAACAGCAAAACAAAAACAAAAACAAATTGAAAAATTATTTTTTCGTTTTCCTTGTTTTTTTTTTTTATGAAATGCTATAAACACACACACACACGCAAGCAGCGAACTACAAATGCAAACCAAATTTATGAAGCAATCGAAGAATCGATTGCTGCCACAATTTTTCACATTTCATGCATACATACATACACATACAAGTTACTACCGATACACAGCTTTCGCCGTCGTCTGTGGCTCCCACGGCAATTTGTTGTTCTCCGCCAACAGACGTACTTATGGGTAATTGGCACAGCGCTGGATAATTTTACAGTTCACATACTTGTATGTACATGCATGCATGCGTGTGTGTGTGTGTGTGGCTTTATGACATATATTGAACTCCAGTCGCATCGCCGCTCGCTCCACTTGCTATTATTGCCCTCCCCATTTCTTTTATCGTTTATTCTTTGCCACTAAACTCACCCGTTTGTCCTTTGCCCAATGTCTTCTCCAGGCGATATGGCCCCACAAATTGGCAATTTTCCGCTGTCGTATTATTTTCCTTCTGCATTTTGTTGCTGTTGCTTCGTGTTGCTGCAATTGTTGCTGTTTTTTATAGTAATCCAGTTTTTGTTGTTGCTGTTGCTTGTTTAGTATGCCGCCTGGCCTTTTATGCCTCTTCACTGCTACTTCTACTACACTACTACACATACAATGACACGTTGGAATTTCCATACACACACTTACAAAAAACTTCTTCAAGCACTTTATTTTTCTTTTCACTTGTTTCAACCCCCTTTGGGTTTCTTTTTGCTCTACGTAAACTCAGTGGTTTTCAAATGTTTGCTAAACCTTTTTTGTTGTTTGTTTTTTTTTTTTTGGTTTGTTTTTACTTTTTCTTGTTAAGTTGTATTTACGTTTGCTGTGCTCAGCAAACGTACGTTTTTTAACAGAGACTTTCAGTGAGCCTATGCAGGGGTGTGGGTCGTATGTGCCCACCACCTTCTCCGGCGTGGCCGACTCACTGCACTATTTGGGTTAAAGTTCGTTTTTAATTACTTTTTCACTGCAGCTCACTTAAAAGTGTGCCTTCTTTTTTATTGCTGTTGTTGCACAGTTGTTGTTATGGCAAATCGTTGGCGTTTTATTGGATTTTCCTTTTTCACTTCCGTACTTACAGTTATACAGGTAATTGCATTTGTTTTCATCGCTCTTTGAATTTTTAGTTGCTGCAGCCCAGAGTTTTCACAATTGCAGTATTAATTGGTTTTGTGAAAAAATCGGTTTCAAATAAAAGCTAGTTTCGGTTGACTTCATTTTTCGTTGCTTTATCTGCAAAATGGAATTTTAAAAATAGGTATTGATTAGAAATGTAAAAAGCGCAGACGTAATAGTTAATTTAGTTTAGGGAGAGGTAGCATAAACATTTCTTCTTCTTAATCCAAAAAGAGAGCTTAGTCCAAGCAAAGAGAGGGAAAAAGAATAGAAAATAATTAAGAAGGAATAGGATATATATTTATTGTTGAAAAAACAGTTATTAGTAGCCCCCTTCTCTCTTTGCCATTCTGGACGGGAGGGTAATGAAAGAGCGGATGAGGGGTGTGCAAAGAAAGGCTCTTAGCTTAACCTTCAGCGAGTGGTAGATAACATAAGCATTCCACTAAACGAACTGTTCATCGCGGCTGACTTGAGCTTAATCGCGGAAACCAAAGAAGGTGGTCTCTGACTACCAACTGCAGAATCTCCAAAGAACTCCGGCCAAAACTGAAGCTTAAAAGGACAAAATGCCTGATTGCATTCCACAGATCAACTACCAGCACCCTCGCAGGTGCTATAACGGGTCAGTGCACTATTGCCACCCTAGCCAATAGAATGGGTGTACCTCACAGTGACTTCTGCAAGGATTGTGGAGAGGAATAGGAAATTGAGTAGGTACAACAACACCACTGTGAATGTCCTGCACTTCAAAGAAAAAAAAAAAAAGATAATTTTGTACGCGTTAGGTACCACCTCCTCATGGCAGACATGCAATCGGAGATTTGTCATTGCCTGACGAAAGGCAACAGAGTTATTATTATTAAAAAAAAACGTTGTGTTATTTGATGTTTATGTACGGAGATTCGAATTTACGCAATATTTAATGGTAGTCACGCACCAATCCATTCGGCTACGGCGGCCGGCCTTGAAAAGGGCCGTGTCAAATATCTTGGCGATTATTTTTTAAAGGCTTGGGAAAGTTGAAAAATGTTTCAATGGAGGGAGGGATCTTCTTAAAAGGATCGAAGTGGCTTAGGCAACTAGGGGATGGAAATTAAATGCAGGTATCACAATGGGTCCTAGCGCCACCGAGTGTGTTGCCTTAAACAAGTCACCTGGTTAACCTAACTACCTTCTCCATACTCAAGATGCAAACGAAGAATTTTGCCCTGAGAATCCACTATACAACTTTGAATGCTTTACAGATTTCCTAAAAGCGGAACCTATTTGCCCCTCGCAACAAAGTACAGAAGCTCATTACGGGGTATCGAAACTAAGTGCGCTAGATAATCATGATAGTTCTGGTGTAAATAGGGTCATCATACTTTCAATAGACCAGGGAAAAATATATTTTTTGACGCTTACTACTTTCACGCTCTTCCACTGGCATGCATCCATATCAGACAGTGACCAGTGATAACGCCGTTCACATGACGCAGAAGAGAGCGCTCGAAGTAAAAGAGTCGGTTGAATCGTCCTTTATCGACTCACGTTAAAATCTAAGGTACCATCCAACAATTGCGTGCGGCACCACTTTTTGGATATTGAAGAACAAAGTACACTTCTATGGGAGTTCATCGCAAATAAAGCTTACGTATATAGTATATCCAAGACCGGATACCTCATAAGTGGTATCTTCGGCTGGCCCAAAACTTGTTTACATGCGGTCGCTGCTTACGAGAGCATTCATACTTAGTGGTCCTGCAGCGAAACACTGAGACTTAAAGTGAGTACACTTTAAGTACACAGGCCGCGAAAAAACCACAGCATTTAAATATTTGACCAGTTTTGACTACTTCCGTTTCGGTTTTTTAATTTATACTTTTCTACCTAGTTGTTTTTTGCTTTTTCTTAAAGCATAACATCTTAAGAATATTGTGTGAAAATTTGAATGGAGTCCGACAAATGCTATTCGAGTTACTCAACAATTAAAAAAGGGAGCTCGGGCGCTCCGGAGCTCGATAGTACAACTTTAAATGAGTTTTTCTTAAAACTATTATGTTTTTTGAACTGGTGATCACTGTAACTTAAAAACCGTTTGGTAGATTTCGATAAAATGTATACTGCTTTTGAAAAACGTAAAAAACTCGTGCCTGGTCGAAGGATTTTTTTTTCAAAAATTTCGATTTTTTTAAACAATTAATTGTCGGTTTTTTTTCTTGAAAATCTGAAAAATATTTCCTGAGACCGCCATATTGTTAATTTTGAAAAACAAAACAGCTTCGATCAGGCACAAGATTATCTCTTAATAAAACGAATTTCTCCTGTCCGATTGGTTTTGTATGAATCTCCAAGGACTGCAAGGGACTTCTGGAGAAACAAACAACAAAACTGTGAAATATCCACGGAAAAATGTCTGTAGCTCCCTCAATTTTGCTCATCTCATCTTACAATTATTAATTTTTGTTTTCGAAAATTTGCTAAAGTCAAGTCGATGTATTAATGCTGTATTTCTATTTTTGTAAAATAAAGCAACTGACTAGCAAAAAAAAAAGTATTGAAAATCATCATTTTTTTTAGCTCCTGACTACCCCTAAAAGAAAATATTGCCTTTTCAATTAACAGTTTTAAGCCAGCAGGTCCAGATGGCAGTTGCAAATGATGCTCTAAAAGCTGTTGAAGCACATGCAAACCTGGCTCTAAAGCAACTTTAGAGAATGTTTTCGCTTAACTTATATTCCAGAGAGCTGGAGAAGAGTTATTGTACTCTTCATACTTAAGGTCTGTAAGAAGTATTACGAAGTAGCGAAGGATTTTCGATTGATTCGTATTACCTCCTTCCTCCTTAAAAAGAATTTTTTCGCTTAACTTCTGTTCCAGAGAGCTGGACAGGAGTTAATGTAGCCTTCATACTTAAGGTCTGTAAGAAGTATTACGAAGCAGCGAAGTACTTTCGATTGATTAGTATTACCTCCTTCCTCCTTAAAAAGATAGAAGGAGTCTTATATACCTACATTAGATCATTAGCAAATTGGGACGTACTATTGTAAGAGCAATTTAGTATGCCAGCTTTTCTAAACGTCAGTAGATACCATAATCGGTTCATTAGTAACTATCCGAGTCACTAACGGCGTGAGTAACTGAATCCGATGTTTATTCTAGTATCAAACGGAGACGCATCGGTTCCCCACTTGTAAGCAGAGTTATTTCACAGGGGTACTTGTTTCCACTCTTATGGACCCTAGCTTTAAATATTTATTATTTTAGTGCGACTCAACCAAGGGGGATTTGGAGTAGTCGCGTACGCAGACGACATTGTGATTCCAACAAAACCTATTTATTTACTTATACTATTAGCGAAATACGAGAAGGAGCTCTGGGGAAACTAAGTAGATGGGCTGCAAGCAGTGGCCTAAATGTTACCCCATCCAAAATGCAATTAATTGCCTTTAGGAGTAAAATACTACTCAGTTTAGACAGTCACCAATCAATAGGGTTAAAATTCCGCTTGCAGACAGAGCGATATATCTGGGAGTAGTGCCTAGTAGTAGTGAGAACCTTAACTGGAGTCACAGATAAAGCTCATGTAGCTTATTACACATGCACCGTTAACCAATGCAAAGCAGAACTGAATGCATTAGCGCGTACGACGACATCACTCTGATCTTGATATCTGGCCATAGAAACATAGAAGGAAATGAGAAAACTGATGAGCTTGGGGCGAAACAGGGAGCGTCCCATAACGAATCCGAAGCAATAGAAACAGACTGTCCCAGGAGTGCGCAAAAGGCAGATCTTCTCGCTATTCCCGAAACAGGTCGTTGACAGGTGGATTTACACGGTACAGGTATCCGTATAATAATTAATACAACGTGGCCCAATTTTAACAAATCCCGAAATTTTGTTTTTTTGTTTTTTAATTGAAACGTTATACAATTTGTATACATTTCATTACATACATTGTATACATTACATTTACGCCTAGCTTAAGCTAACAAGTAACATTATTCTATCCGTAACTTTGAAATTTAAAATCAATTGTAAATATTTTACAAGCAATTATACAGTGTTGGCGACTAAATCTCGTGGCTTAGTTCTTCGAAGTCTTCTTGTGTAGACTGTTTTGATAAGCTAAGTGGCCTCCGGCTTTGTGTGCTCTTTCAGCCTAGTTTCATGCTTATTTGCAAGAATTGGGATTATATCAGCGAATTTTTTCACCGACAGATCATTGTGCAGGACGTGATTTCGCACATACCAAGGTGCATTGACCATGTCTCTTAGAATCTTCATCTGCAGGCTTCAATGTTTGATTTAGTGGTACATCCCCATAATTGAATGCCGTATGCCCATACCGGCCTAACTACTTGGTTGTATAATAATAATTTGTTCTGCATTGACAATGTAGACGTTCTGCCAATTAATTAACCATTTAATTTTTTTAATTTTTAACAAATCCCGAACTGATGAATTATTAAGAAGGCCGCGAGGAGGCACATTCAGAATTGCGTCCACAACAACCGACCAATCCAGGAAGATGGGGTGGCCATACAACGATAGATGTAGAAGTTAGATAATAGATATAGAAAAGATTGGCCACTCTGCACGAGTTCAATTCCGATCTATGGGTAGACCTCATGAAGTCAGGATTCAGGGTCTAGTGGCATACTTGCAGAGACTGCATTAGCCAGTTTATCAGCTAACTTCATCCCTTTAATACCACAATGTCCAGGCACTCAAATAAGACTAACTTTGTTGTGTTTTGCAATACTGCTCAGTTTTATCTTACATTCACTGACTAATTTCGAAGAGCAGAACTCATGAGAGTAACTAGAAAACTTTGGCGTCATTGGTCCCATTCCACTTATTCACCAATTTTATTTATTTTTAATAGAAACAGAGTTGGCTCTCTCCAAAATACAATTAAATGTGAAGAAATTATGGCTAACGGTGTAAGGTATTTTTTAGATTTACCATCCGCATTTCTTTTGTTTCATTAATATCTTCCAATTAAGTTTTTTGAATAGCCAGCAATTCCGTGGAATAAAAGACAAAAGGAAATAATTGGCGAACAAAAGAAAATAATTATAAATGAAGCATCAGCGTGTCACACCCAAATAATAAATGGCCTTTTAATAAATTTAATTAACCGAATTTAATGCGATCCACCAAATGAGCAAGAAAAACAAAATCGCCCAAAAATTTGCTGACTCTACAGAAACGATTAACTGAATGAATACTTAAGCGATTGGAAGATAAATCAAATTCAGTTTCTGCAAAGGGCTGCCAAGTCAACAAACAGCTAAAAAGTACGGCAGGGATTTCATAGAGAAGGAAAAATGAGCGCTAAGAAGGCATTTTATTTATATGCATAAAATACGTAGATGTGTAAGTGATTGCGTGCACGAGAATATCTATAAAATACGAGAATAAGGCTGATGATGGCTATGGAGTTATTGAGAAAAATAGCACGACGAGGCAACCAAATTTAAGATGACATGGCAGCCAAAATAGACTTTAAGAAGTACAGGATAAGTGCAGCACAAGTGGAGGTAGCGGCGAATAAAAGAGCACACAAGTGCCAGAAGTGCCTGAGGAGATATCAAATTTTGTATGAAAATTCATATAATGGCGCAGATTTACAAGCAGTAAATAAAAATTTGCCACCGAATGTGTGTGCACGTGTTTGTGTTTGAGTTTGTTGGCGTAACTACTTGCAAGAAAGTCAATTTGCTTATATGGAGTAACTGGGTCATATGCAATACATGTACGTATATATGTGCGTGTGTGCTTATATACTTATGCATGTGTGTATTTAATTATTTATGTGCGAATTCTTTCCACTTCACCAAGCACGCGAGCAGACGCCGACAACGCACTCTAGCGGAAGGAAGTTAGCAATGATGACGGAAGAGAGGCGCGACAAAGAGGCGCAGGCGAGGCGACGGAATTCCGATCGGAAGAGCGGAAATAAGAAAGTACTGCTACAGAGAAAAAAATGCATGAACACGAAATTTAATATAAATGAGCTGCCAATGAAAGAATGAAGCACGTAAATTAGAATAAGAAGAGTTGAATGGGACAATTAAGCTTAGGTGGAGAGAAATTAATTAGTACCATGGGAAGGAGCTATAATTGAGAAACCATGTGGAAGGATAGAGGGGAAAATGCAAACTAAAAGAGTTTTAATACAAATACAAAATGTAAATCGAACGCACTTAGGAATTCGAATATGAAAGGCAAAGTAAAGCAAATACGAAGACAAAATAGAGTACAAATACGAATAAAACCACGAAACCAAAAATGCCGTCACATACGAACACTATTATGAAAAAGAATCCGAATGTGAATTCGAATATAAATACGAGTACGAATAGGAATACGAATGCGAACATGAATGCGAATACGAAAATGAATACGAATACGAATACGAGTACGAATACGAATGCGAATGCGAATACGAATACAAATACGAATACGAATATGAATACGAATACGAATACGAGTACGAATACGAATACGAATAAGAACACGAATACGAATACGAATACGAATACGAATACGAATACGAATACGAATACGAATACGAATACGAATACGAATACGAATATGAATACGAATACGAATACGAATACGAATACGAATACGAATACGAATACGAATACGAATACGAATACGAATACGAATACGAATACGAATACGAATACGAATACGAATACGAATACGAATACGAATATGAATACGAATACGAATACGAATACGAATACGAATACGAATACGAATACGAATACGAATATGAATATGAATGCGAATACGACTACGAATACGATTACGAATACGAATACGAATACGAATACGAATACGAATACGAATACGGATACGAATACGAATACGAATACGAATACGAATACGAATACGAATACGAATACGAATACGAATACGAATACGAATACGAAAACGAGTACAAACAAGAACACAAATGCAAAAACGAATACGGACTTGAAACGAATGCAAATATGGGTAAAAAAAAATATTACGAATTCCAATGGCAATATGGATACCGGATACCAATTTATGAATTTCACCTCTGAAATGAATATTTAAAACTGCTGCAACTTAATATAAATAAATATTTAACACATTACAAAATTTCGGTTTGCAATTATTGTGACCCCCTCTGTATGGATACGAGTATGTATATATTAGGGTGATTCTGTTGATTGCCCCGAAATTGTTGAGTAGATTAGCTTCAATGTTCCTCACAAAAATTTGCGATTTTACTATCCATTTACTGTCAAAACTGCAAATCGAAATGCTATAACTTTGAATGAAATTGATATGAAATTAAGTGGATTCGTATACGGCTGCCGTAGCCGAAAGGGTTGGTGCCTGACTCCCATTCGGAATTCAGAGAAAACTTAGGTTTGAATCACGGTGAAATACCAAAATGAAGAAACAGGTTTTTTTAATAGCGGTCGCCCCTCGGTAGGCAATGGCAAACCTCCGAGTGTATTTGTGCCATGAAAAACCTCCTCATAAAAAAAATATCTGACGTTCGGAGTCGGCGTGAAACTGTAGGTCCCGGTCAATCAAGACCCACGCCTCAAATAGGAGGAGGAGCTCGGCCAAACACCCAAAAGGGCGCCAAATATATGTATATGTGTATATATATTTAAAAATGTACAATATATAAAATTTTATCAAGTTAAATAAAAAATTAAGAAATAAAACTGTTTGAAATTTTAATAAAAAATTGTTGAATTTTTCAAAATTTGAGACACAATTTTCTCTACAGAAGGATTTATGAGAATTGAATATCCGCTCCCTCGTACCATCGATATGAAGCAAGAACTAGAAAGATTATTTCACAGTGGAACAGCGTGCCGAAGTTCATTAAGACAATTGTAGAAACCCCCCATAACATCAGTTGGCGCTTCAGGACGACACTTCGCTAGACAGAGCCGAAATATATCTTACAAGGAAAAAGAAATTCATTATAAGCGATGTGCAAACACATTTGACAGAAGCAAATACAACAACACCACATATAAACAACAACACAAAGAACTGCATGCATATATTAAAAAGAAAAAAAAAGGACAACACTAGCAACAAATCTTATTGTCAGTGTAATAAACGCACGACCTAACAACCTAGCCGGCGAATGCAACGTGCCTGAGAAATGAAAAATGTGTTCGAGGTCTGAAATGATGCTTCGAAAAATGTTTACAGAAACACTTACGCGTGTTTGTGTGTGTGAGTGTATGCATATGTGGTCGGCTTCGAAATGAACTCGTGTGCCGCATGGCATATTTTAAAGTACGAACGTGCCACGCCCCTTTCAGCACCACTGCTACAACTCTCCGCACATGACATTCAGCAATTTACGAGCTGGTTGTTAGGCAGCAGCACGCCATAACATCGAAAAGGCAAAATTGCCATTCTGTTGGCTGTAAATAAACAGCATAGACAAGCTGCCGGTAGGCAAAGCTTAGCGTGCGGAAGAAATAAGGGCATGCAGTCACACGGCAAGCATCCACACACACACATACGTGTGCATGTGTGTGTAATCCTATGTGCATGTAATCGTATGTACTAACAAGTATTTAAATGATGGCGGCAGGTTTGCTTGAAATTTCTAAATTTTCGAAATTTTTCTCAGCGCGCATAGAAGCAAAAGTAAACAGCAAATGAGCACAACAGACAAAGAGGGCGAAAGCAATGATTTGACCACGAAGGAAGTAAGAAGAAGTGAAAGGAAGGAGATAAAATAAAATGCACAAAGACATTGTGGCAAGCAAACTGCGGACGGCTTCGGCTTCAGCGACGAAAGCGCAGTGAGGAAGTGAGCTATTACGATTTATGCGAGCCAAGGCAAGTTGTTTATTTTTGCATTTTGTGTAGATTTTTCCAGCGTCCGCCATCAGCACGCCCCTTCTGTCTTCGGTGCTTTGCCAAGCCGGTGGTGGTGACCTCTTTAAACACATTAATAAGCCATTTTGTTCTAATAAATAGGCAGTGGTTTATGGCCGAGCAAGCAGGCAACACACATAGTTGCTTTCAACATGAATTTCAATTATATGTAGGAATGCAGGAATGTAGGTATATTCCGCTTTGAGAGGGTATGCACACATGCACCTACACATGCGTAGCCGAGTGTATAAATATGTGAACAAAGGCTCATATACTTGTTTGTTTTTAAGTACCCGGCTAAGTTTTAAAAAGTTAAAATGCAATTAAATTGTGCGTAAAGGCTTTTCGTAGCTGCTTGCCAGCGGAAGGCCTTACTGGTTCAATTGATGTAATTACAAATACGTGTGTATGCATGCATGTGTAATATAACACTGTGCAACAGTAAAATGTATCTAGTAAAAGTTTCACTATACTATACACAATGATACTATAGATTTGATTTAAAAATGCTGTGTAATAAGTTTTCCATTTGCTTATCAAATGAAAGTTTTAAAGGATTTCAAAATGCAAAAAACTATTTTTTGAAAAATTCTTTTAAATACTTAAAATTTCTCTATGATATGAACAGGAGTATTAAATGAAAGAAGCCTCTGTAGTCTAGCGCAAGTGCACTAGCCTAGCGCAAGTGCACTAGCCTAGCATCCCATAGGTTGTGGGTTCGAGTTCCACGTAAAGCACGGTCCTCGCACCTTCCCAAATTTACCTACTTCCCTGTTTCTAAAAAAAAATTATCCTCTAATTCCATTCCTCAACCCCAAAAACTTATCCTTTCCATTCTTACTCCCACACAATAGTCTGCGCATTATTTGCATTGGGGCTGCTAAGCACAAGCAAAAACAACGAAAAACACACAGTTACAAATTGCATCAGTGGCGCCTGCAAGAGGAAGAGGGCGACCGCGGTAATAGCGCAGACACACGGAATTTAGCGAAGTCCTCAACCGTCTGTTCGATTTTTCTGCCAGAAAAATGTGAAACACAGATGACGCTCCAAGCAGTAAAGACAGCGTTGTTCCTAAGCAACGATAGGTGGGCATTTCCACCACTTAGGACTGGTAGCGGCAGGCTAATCATCTACACTGTCAGAAATCAAAAGAGATTAATGAAACCAACGCAGGACTGAGTCTTGTCGAAGCCCTATGCTCCCGAGAGGAGTGAAAAAGGGGGCAAAAATGAAAGAAAATACATTCAGCAGTTACAACACACATCTTCTTAGCTTTCGCCCGGACAAATCTATTGCAACAAAGTGCTTTGAAATATTTATTTTTATATTGGCTGTTTTTTAGCTGCATGAGAAATATCGATATCGATAACTATGGTTGGATAACTGAGAATGAAAAGCAGTATTGACATTTCTATTAAGTAAATTTTAGTAAGCCACCATAAATCATTTAACGCCAAAAAACTGTTTCCAAAATGTGAAAATTTCCTTAAAAAGAATAAATCTGTTCACACAGTTCATAAAGCACTGACGGCATTACCGGTAATTATTTCTTTCGAAATCAGGAAGGAGCTGCCGTTATGATAAATCGCGAGCACTGCCGAATAATGCTGATTGAATTTTGGTTTCTTGAAATTAATCAGCTAAGCATCGACCACATTTGGTACCAACAAGATGGCGCGACTTGCCCAACAGCGCGCTCAACATCGATTTATCGCAAAATCGACAACCTTCAAAAGGTGACAACCTTCTTTCCGAAAATGGTATTGTTCACTTACCTCCTCGTTCGTGCGATTTAACGCTTCTGGATTGCTTTTTAGGGAGCCATGTTAAGTTATTGGTTTATGCCATCAAACCAGCAACTCTTGAATGTATAGACAAGCCAGCATTGACGACATAGGAACAGATTTTTTGAAAAAAGTAGCAAATACTTGGACTCGTCGAATGAACCTTATAACTCCTAGCCACGATGGACATTTTGCGGATGTCATATTCAAACAATAAATGCCATGAAATTATCTACCAGATTATTAAGGTTTTAAGTTCTCAAACTCTTAAAAAAATCATATCCGAAATTTCTTTATGAAATATTTTGGAAAAAAATATATACACGACGAGGGTTCAATAAGTACCCGTGTTAGAAATGAGTACAGTATTTTTTTAAATTTTTTTTCTCTCAACGCTCCAGCCATTTTTTTAACCCCTCCAAAAAATTGGATTTGTTGAACTCTCCAAAATACAGCTCTGTCTTGGCGATGACTTCCTCCTTTGAACTAATTTTTCCCCCGGGAGCCATTTCTTAATGTTAGGGAATAAGAAAAAGTCGCAGGGAACCAGATTGGGTGAGACCGGGGGCGCGGCAGCAATTCATAACGCTATTCATGCAGTGTAGTGGCGATAATTCCGCATAAATGTGCAGATGCGTTATCGTGGTGAAACAGCATCTTCTTCTCGCCAAATGCAGCCGTGCCTCCTTTATTTTTTTGTGAAAGCGGTCCAATAACTCACTGTAGTATTGTTCAGTGATCACATTTCCTTTTTTCTATTTTTTATCGCCACTTATCATGTAAAACATGAACTACCGTTCCGGTCGACACACCTACGGCCCCTGTTACCTGGCACTTTCGCTCGTCGATCAGCGAGAATTATGCCGTTGACTTTTGAATGATTTCCTCGGTAGCCACATCTGCCGGGCGTCCTGGTCTCTCCTCATCGAAAACGGACGTTTTTAGGTTATAGATGGAGAAGCGTCCACAGCATCCAACTTTGCTTTTATCTCCTCGCATTTTTTTCCATCCAAAAACAAAAAGCTAGTTACCGAACGGTACTGCTCTTTTTCCATCTTAGCGAAAATCGCGAAGAATGTCTTACTCGGATAGTTGCCAAATCTAACCCAACCTATCAATCAGTCGAAAATTAGTTTTGCCTTCGTTAGATGGACGGCGGCACACGATCCTAACACCAACTTCCCTCAGGAACATCCTCTGTCATCAAACATGAGCACATATTGAACCACCCTCTTATTTTAAAGGTATTTTTGTAGTAATGCACAACTAAACGTTCTTCTTGCTAATTTATAAAATCGTAAAAAAAATAGTTGAACTCTTTTCCTGGAAAATAAAGTATTCACAGTGGATGCCTCAAGCACGCTTTGAACTTGGCAATTTCAAGTTCTTTAAAAAATTAAATTGGGCAAGATACGAGAAACTGAGTATGCAATATAAATATAAAATGCTTGTTTTAGGTCAAATTATGTCTCGATTGTTGAGGCGTCCCCTGACCTTTCATCCGAAATAACTTCATTTTTAAATTGTAATTTGCACGTCTCATTTGATAATATATTCAAGCGGATGTTTTCTCTCAAATCTCCATCGCATACAGATGTTGACGGTTCTTCTTCAGCAAAACTATAAAGTAGCAAAAGCACAAAATCATTTCGATTTGCCCTGGATGTCCATGACTTCCAATATTTTTCGAATTTTTGGCACAAGGCAGTAAATTTTCCAGTGCGGGAGATATTCAATTTTTCCAGCCTTCTAAAACTGTCAAAAATATGAAAATCAGTGGTAATCCAACAAAACTATACAGTAGTAAAAGCACTCAATGATTTCGATTTGCCTCGATGATCTTTCAGCTCAAGAATTGTAAAGCGTTGACAATCCCTCTGCAGATTAGTACTAACCAATATTTATACACGGGCACTTTCTTAAATGAAATGAGATTTTAAATCATCACAACTTTTTTAAAAGCGATAGAAAAAATGATGTTCGTAGTTAAAGGCTAAGTTCTAAGCTATCAAGCAGCTCTAAATTGTTTGAATGCATTGTAAAGGACACGATTTATTTTGCGGTTAAGCCTTTAGTTAACGAAAACCAACATGATTTTGTAACTGGCCGCTTAACGGCTGCTAATCTTGCTGTTTTTAGCGAATTCTGTATGCCATCGTTTTTCAAAGCACTCCAAGTTGATTGTGTTTACAGTGACTTCTCTAAGGTATTTAATAAACTCCCGCACGAGATTCTAGTGAACAAGTTAGCTCGATTGGGCTTTCACCATACCTTTCTGTAGTGACTTAAGTCATATTTGGTGGGCAGACGGTGGTCAAAATAGATGGAGTTTTATCAAACGACCTTGTTGCTAAATTTGGTGTCCCCCAAGGGGGCTTCTTTCGACCACTTCTTTTTGTCATTTTTATCAATGACATAAGCGAATGACTTACCCTTTCGAATTTCTTGCTCTTCGCGGATGACTTAAGAATTTGTTAATCTATTAACTACTATCCATTACGGTTGCTCAGAAGCATCAACTTGACTTGAACAATATTTAGCGTTGGTGCATGACATCGCGTCTATCGTTGAGTATTAAAAATGACCATTCTAAATCTTCGGGGTATCAGTACATATTTAACATTTTCTACGTCATTTCTAAAAATGTCCTACAGCGTGTGGCAGAGCTTAAGGATCTTTTAGTTTTCTTAAGTTTTATTCGATAGGAAATTGTTCTTCAGTGATCACATAAGTTTTATTCTTTCACAATCGTATGCGGTTCTCTTGGCTTCATTTGTCGCAGTACATCCGAATTACATCTGTATTACATTCCCTGCGATTTGAGTCCCCTGTTCTATGCTTTAATTCTTGGCTAAAGCTAATTAATCGAGAATCTCTAGAAAAAAGAAGAGCTTTCCTTTCACTTTCGTATATTTTTTAGTGTTGTTTATGACATCAGCGACTGTAGACTTGATGGCATCAGCGACTGTAGCTACTGAATGTAATATATAAGAGTCAATGTTTCGCAAAGAAGTCTTTTGCAATATTTACCCTTTTTATGGGGATAACCTTAAGACTACATCTGCGAGTAATGAAACTTTTGCTCCCGCACTTCGAGACTATAATTTTTATCCAATTCTAGCCTGCTTGATTTCGCTTTATTTAGAAATAATTTTCTAAAAATTTTACATTTAGTTGCACTTTCGCCTGGAAGACGAACAAAGGTGATCTTTGTCGCAAGGTGTTATAAATTTATATGGCAATATTATATTTAAAGTTGAATGAATTAAAGAACTGTAATTAATAAACACAAGAACATAACTTCTATTACTCTTAATGCGATTATTGCACCAGCTTAGAAAAATATTTAGCATTTTCCGCTCAGTAAGGCAAGTTTGATAAGCCGCAATACATTTTGCGTGGAGGGGAAAAACGTGGTGGCAGAGGTAAGACAACACCTCCATTAGGACTTGTCGTAGTTTTTATAGCTACGGAATCAGTCTTATATTCAATAATTTCTGTATTCTTGTTTTCAATAAATGTAATCAATTAATGTCTTTGGCTCTAGTGCATGTAGCCAAAGGTCACTTCTTCCTACCGCCTTTTTCCGAAAACAAGACATCCCCGGAAAATAAGCCCTAGCATAATTTTCGGAACTTTTTGATGAGAAAAAACGCAAAATTGGATTAGGGCGGCAGCCGTTTTTTTTCTGAGTTGGAAGATTGGATCTGGAAGGGAATTGCAGGCAGGAGAGATTTGGTTGTGCACAGTGCTGATGTTCAAAACTTTGCCCTTGAAACAGAAAGTGAATTTGATATACCCACAGAAAAATTCAAAGCATCGTCACACTGATTGGACAACTTCCGTAAACGATATGTACTATCTCTAAGCAGATCTACAACATTGTTTAAGTTGGAAGACAATGAAGTTGTTAAAGGTGTACTTGCGTTTAAACTTTTTTTTAATGGTATCGATTTTTCGAAATACCAACTCTCCAACATGATTGCTATGGATGAGACCGGTATTCCTAGGGCAAGGAGCTCAACACAAAGCCTTTTCAATTCAATTTACGTTCCTTTTACCGATTACGATAGTGCACGTGTTACCTGTATTTGGGCGATTCGTCTAGACGGCAAGAAAGTATCGCCATTTTTAATCACTAAAGGTAAATAGCAGATTTAACGTGTTTCAGGAATTTATGTCATTGAAGTGAAAAAGCCAGGCGCACCCAAGCAGTTGTAAGAAAGTGGGTTGATTTCCACTTTTTAAGGGCCAGAATGGAGGTTCACTAGTTTGGGATTGAGCCAGTTCTCACCGCGCTAAAGACATAGAAAACATTCTTACTGATAGAAAGATTGATCAAATAATGATTCCGGCAGGAATGACTGGTTACCTCCAGATGATTGACATAGCAATAAACAAGCCATTCAGGGATCATTTACAGATAGAAATCAATGAATATATTGAAAACAGAATGGTGAGAAATCATTCAGGTAATTTGGTAAAACCAGGCTTACAAGAAGTTGTGAAGTGGGTTAAAAAGTTATAGGGCAAAATAACTGAGAGTGATGAACCCAAAATCAGAATATAATTCAGACGATGTTCCAGAAAAAGATGATATGACTGTAATTGAATAAATTTCAATTTCTGTACTCTGTGTAAAATAAATATTAAATAAAAATATATAGAAATATACTTTTATTTTTGCCCTCCCCCGAAAAAAAGCCCTAGCGCGTCTTTTGGACCAACAACGAAAGAAATGCAGTGTCTTATTTTCGGAAAAGACGGTATACGCACGATAGCTGGCACACCACAACATACGAGGCGTTCGAAGCAATTTTGATTTTAGTATGAACGATACAACAGAATAGCAAACTGAGACCCGAGGCAACACGTTAACGGTATATTGAAGCTATCAAACTTAGCACTCCAATTCTTAAGCCAAACTGAGACCAAAAAGTTTGTTTTGTACTCCCATAAGTACTGTCAATGCCAAAACATCCAAAAATAAAAAAGTATTACTTTATAATAAAAAATAATACATTTAACACTAGTAAAAATCTCGAAAAAGTCTACCCCTCAATGGGTATTATCCTTAAGAGAAATCAAATTAAAAAATCAAATCAGCGAATTATCCTAGCTTATTAACCTTTTTTTACTTCTTTTATTCATTCTCCGCAAAACCAGCACGTTGTTGTTGTTCTCAACTAGCACCCAATGCCAACAGTAATTTGGTTCTAGAAACTTCAAAGCCTTGAGCATTGTGCAGAAGATTAACTCACACACCTCTTCAACTCTTTGTCTGTGAGCGCGGAATATTACGTATACGCACTGTTGCGCCGTCCATTCTAACGCAAGAACGAAATTGTGAAACGGTTAAGGCGAACATATTTTCCATATGGTGCTAGAGTGATTATCTACTTTTTTCTTGCGTTCTCTGTGCAGTTCAGCGAACTAACACTGTTGTTTTTTGCTTTTTTTTGTTTGCTATAAAAAAGATATTATTGCGAAAAAAATGTGCCTGCTCGTGAATACAATTTTTAAATAGAATAAAATATAGCAAATTTTTATTCTGATTGTATATATCATACGATTTGAAATGTCTCAAGAGCCACAGCTATATTCTGGCATGACAGCTAAGAAAAAAACATGCCACAAAGGCACAATCAGTCTTCCCGGAGCGATTAATACGAAATAGTCGCACTTTTATTTAGCCACCCAGATCAAGCGATCACTCGATTTTATGACACCAGATTACTAGTTGAGAAGTTACTTGAAGTCCAGAGCATACGGTGGCTAATTGAAGGCCGACTTTTGACGTGAAATAGTCGCCATATTGCCCAAAACCCTGGGCAGTGTTAAATAAAATAACGAGGAAAGAGCACATTTTGCTCGTTAAGGTGATATTATCTTCAAAAAAATACATGAAAATAATATCCTTGAACCCAAGTAAATTACTGAGAATTTTTAACAACAAAAAGTTAATATTTTTAATTTATTCTCCTCAAACCAAACCTCACCTCTTTATATGGGCATATCTACATTTGACGTGCGTTTATGTTAAAAATATTACCCGAAAAAACTATGGGTTCGATGGTCGTAGTTCATCGCTTTCCGATGGTTGCTTTTACGGTTCCAATATTTTATTAATTTGTTTACTCTCTTCAATATTTTCTTTTTTGTTTCGATAATCCGGCCAACCACTCGCTTCCATTGACTCAGCAGGAGACAGTGGCACTGCTGTATAAGCACAAATTAGTTAACTTTGAATGGAAAGAAATTTGATTAGTGATTGGGAGAGTAACATTTTAGTATACAATGCGAAATTCTAAAAGCGAAAATTTCAAATTTATCACACTCCATCTGACGATCAACCAGCACATTCATTGAAGCACCAAACCCACCAATGAGTATTCCCGAGATATGAAAGTTTATGGCGTGTGCGACACTCATGTTCTGCGCTTGACTAGCGATGCGCCATTTGATAATGTAATTTGTGCTGGCGTTTGCGAAAATTAAAGGCACAATCGACGTCGACGTCCGCGTAAGTAAAACTTAATGAAATGAAATACGGAAGCTAAGCCATAAATGCTAAGCGCGGTACAATTGAAGCCCAGCACTCAGTACTCTGCGTTTGGGGGATCCCATAGGTATTTACAGTGGTCTGCTGATGCGGATGCTCTAAATGTTAATCACACTTTAATGTAATAACGGCGGTGAAATGTGAAATTGCATAGGGTTTACTTTTGCCCCGGTTACTATTTGCAATCTCTGCCTTTTCCGCTTTTTCACTCAGCTCAACTCGAAAATGACACGGATTCACGCTAAGTGAACAATAAGTGAGGCATAAATGAATGCTAGACAACGGACGAGCAAGGCAGTTGAGTGTTTAACGATTGCGGAGGGAGGTTCTGACAACCAACTACGTCGATAACTTGCATTTGGCGGCATGGCTTTGATTGCTTTTAAGCGAACGCACACCCATAGATATTTATACGAGAATACTACATACACATATACTTACACGTATGTGCGTATATACAGTGCGATTGACAGCTCGTGACAGTCAAACCAAGAGCGATCACCGACCATAACGAAAGCATATTTCAGGACAGCAATTTTAATTTCATTTCTTCATCATCTATGCCATGCCTTCCATTCTTAATCTCCACATTTTTTTTTTTCTATCGACACTTTGACGCCGTCATTGAAAATCTCCGCATCATCTCCGCATCATCCCCGCTGTCTTAGTGTTGGGGCGCTTAAATGTAGAGAGAACGCAAGAAAATAGCAGCCAAATCACTCCGGCATCATATGGGAAATATGTTTGGCTTAGCCATTTCACAATTTCGTACGTGCGTTGGAATGGACGGCGCAACAGTGCGTATACGTAATATTCCGCGCGCACTGACAAACGCAGAGGTGTGCGAGTTAATCTTCTGCACAATGCTCAAGGCTTTCAAGTTTCTAGAACCCAATTACTGTTGGCATTGGGTGCCAGTTGAGAACAACAACAACGTGCTGGTATTGCGGAGAATGAATAAAAGAAGTAAGAAAAGCACATAATCAAGGGTAATTCCTTCAGTGGCCAGTGATTTGAGTTTCTTTTTTAAGTTAATTTTGTAATTTAATTTTTCTTTACGGATAATACCCGTTCGAGATTAAATATTTTCAGGATTTCAGCCACTGGTGAAATTCCTGTAGATGATGGATGCTAGTATAACAATATTTTTCTATGTATTTTTGTTGTGACGTACATATTACATCAAGTCAGTCCATAAGTGTGTGGGTATTTTACCCATAATTTCACTTTTGTACGATTTTTGCATACAAACAATTATTCGTAGAATATAACGGAACTATTTATATTTTCTTTGTTGTTAAAAAATAAAATGGAATCTTCGAACGCGTATAAGAGGCATATTTTGTATTATTTTTATAAAAGTGGTAAAAATGCAACAACTGCTGCTGCAGAAATAAGCACTGTTCACGGAGAGGATTCCGTGAGTGTGTGGACTGCGCAAAAGTGGTTTTCAAAATTCCGAAGTGGTAACTGCGACGAGGAGGATGCCCCGCGCGCTGGTCGTCCTGAAGTCCTTAACTCCGACGCCTTGCTCGAACTCGTGGAAGCTGGGCCAAATTTGACAGTCGATATGATAGCTTAGAGGTTAAATTCATCGCATGGAACAGTTCACAGGCACCTGGTTCAGTTGGGAACCACTCCTCATCAAACTCAAACTTAGGCTTTCAAGCCGCTGTAATGTTTTCCAAGCGGAGTTACCCGCAATTAAGGAAGCAGTGGATTGATTGCTTACTTTTGTAATTACTGTAAAGGGCGTTAATATCTACTCCACTAGCCAAGCTTCTTGTTGTTTATGCGTTCGAAACTAGACGCGGAATATCTGACTTCTCTCTTTATTGGATCCGAATACTTTTATATTAGGGCTCATCTGGGTTACCGGCAATAGTGGCGTATAAGGAAACTGCTGGGCTGTTGAGCTGGATAGACAAAGGAGCCTGGAGACAGTTTTATCGCAAAACAAGACGATTGGGGCAATATTGGGAATCTGTGGTCTATTCCTGGAAACATGAGCCGCGCGTCAACTCAGCAAGCACTGGGCTAATGCTAAAACGTGCAAAGTCGCGAGATCTTTCTGTGCACGGGTAGAAGAGAGACGAATTTGGTGTATATCTTTCAGCACATTCTCCGTTATGTGTACATGCGGTAAGACTTGCGATTACTTCAAGTTCTTACTGCAGAAACAGTCTGGAGGATGAAGTGGAATCAACCCGTAATCGTTTTCTGAACTGCTTTGCTTTCGTCGGGCAAATATTTAGACATCTAGACTCTCATTTCTTCGGTACCTCTGCGGATATTGCAAGATTAAAAATCACACGCCTGGTGAATTTGAACAGTAGCTTGGAGCGGTTATATGAACGTAATTAGGCACTGTTGCTCGTCAGCCTTTAGTCCAAAGTCCTTTCTTCCTTACTTGGTTCTTTTCTTTTGAAAAACTTTAATTAATGATTTTTTCACTTTGAGATTCCTCCAAGGCTGTAAAAATGCATATAAATTCAAAAATGAAACTATGCCAATTAGCCTATTGTGTAATGCTTATCGAATTCACTATTTTTGAAATATTTATATTTACAAAATCAGTTTTAAAGAATGTTTGCCTTGACCACTTCAAATCTCAAGAACGGACACTTATAGGGCAAAAGTTATTATCAGAGAAATATACCAGGTTTTCTTCTCCATAAAAATGTCTATATTATTATATCTCCTTAAATCTTTTATTTCAGAAATAGAAGTGTTTAATTACACGCACCATCTCGTGGCAAATTTTTAGGCATTAAATAAAAATGGTATGGCTTTTTCCCACAACCGCTGCCAAGATTTTATTTGAGAGTTTATTTTTCCTCACCTACGCCATTCGAAATTGCGCGAGGAGCGAAAAAGTTTAATACTTTTACAAATCACGCAAATTTTGTGGGCGCTCCAGTGTAGATACAGAAACTGCTTTTTGCCCATTTCTATTACCGCACTTCAAAAATAGCCGCTCATAAAAATCAAACGTGAAAACGGCGTCAAATGCGGGTCAGTCTAATTTTCGTTAGTTTGATTCGAAATATTATATTTGGTATTTTATTTTGTCTGCATTAGCCAACAACTTCTTGTGCTTTTTTCCTTTTTTGTTTTGTTTTTGCTTTAATCAAATTTTTCAAGACTACCTAATTAGCCTTATAAACTAATTCCCCCAAACATAACCACATTACAACTCATTTCACTTAATTTACTTAAGGATTCCACTTTTGCATTCATTTTGTTTTTGTTACATTCACTTTTTGTTGTTGTTTTGAATGAAATTAGGTGTATAATAATATCGTTTGAAGTAAACACATTTATGGGCGATTCAAATGTCAAGTCAACAATAATTTCTTTTGACGTGCAATAACTCAATTAACCGGCATTTCCTCAACCACAGCCAACCAAAACTGCTCGCCACCCTGAACAACGGGTGTATGTTTTAGTAGTATAAAAAAATTTATATTTTTTTTTCAAATGAAATACAAACAAATTAATGAAGTGGCGCATATTTGGCTTTGGTAGGAGTAGCTTGTAAATTCAAAGCCTTTTCTTGTTTATCAATACTTAGACACTGCGACGCACATTCTGCCAAAACAATATCGGAATTTGTTCATTTAAAAAGTGCGTGTCTAAATTTTAATTTTTGCTAGAATGGTGGTACGACTGTCCTCAATAGTGCCGCAGAGTTTGAGCGTGATCTGTGAATTAGCTTGTTTTTGGCATTTAGGCAGGTGCACTTCGCCATTTTCCTTATGAATAAAAATATCGAACATAGAATTTGTCTTAAATTTTGTGTTTTGAATGGGATTTCGTGTGCTAAATCATTGGAAATGTTGCAGAAAGCTTATGGCGAGTGTGCTTTATAAAAAAACACGGGTCTACGAGTGATACAATGCTTTTGCAGAGGGCCGAAAAGTCGTGGAATATTTTACCGGATCTGGTGGCCCATCAATGTCTTCAACGGTTGAAAACGTCGACAAAGTCAAAGCAATAGTGCTGAAAAACCATCACTCAAGCTTGAGAGAGGTAGCTCGTGACCTAAGCGTGTCTCACGAAACAATTCGCAACATTCTACACCATCGATTGGTCATGAAATGTGTCACCGTTCGACTCGTTCCAAGAGAGTTGAATTTCTTTCAAAAAATTCATCGGAAGAAGGTGGCTGTAAACATGATTGAGCAAGTGAATTTGGACCGAACCTTAACCCAATTCCAGCGCATCATAACAGATGATGAGGCGTGGGTATAAAAGTTTGACATGCAAACTGGTCAACAGGCGGCTGATGTGGCTGAATGGCGTTATCCAAATGAGCCAGTATCCAAAAAACCACATCAAAGTTGATCAAAAGAGAAAGTCAAGCTTATCGTTTTCTTTGATTATGCAGGTATTGTGCACTCGGTGGTCACTCCGAATGGTTTTACGGTAAATAAAGAATATTTTTTGTAAGTTATGCGACGATTGAGAGAGTATGCATAGGAAACGGCCCAATTTGTGGAAAGAAAACCCCTGGATCTTGCACCATGATAACGCACCGTCTCGCAAAGCTCATATTGTGAAAACTTTTTTAACCAAAAACCCGCCAAATATCATCGAAGAACCACCGTATTCACCGGATTTAGACCCAAGTGATTTTGTCCTTTTCCCAAAACTTAAATTGCCACTCCGCGGACGCCACTTTGAGTCGATAGAGGCCTTTAAGGAGAATTCGCTAAAGGCGCTGAAGCAGTTAAATTGAGCAGAAAAACGTAGTTTAGATAATGTAAAATCGAATTCGAGATCTCACTGAATTCATGGAGAGAACGAGCAATAGAAGCACGACAGGCATAATTTGTTTTGAACCTACTCAAATGGAACGGATATATATTACGTAAGGACCCTGTTAGTTAGAGATTTCTAGATGATAGGCACAGTCAATTCCCCACCCTGATAGTATTTAGCAAAAAAGACAGCGACAAAATCGGTTTTCTAGTTTCTAACTGTTTCAGAGTAATTAAAAGTAAGCGCGATTGATATGATTGAAAAGGATCAGAGAAATTAAGGGAAGAGAGAGCATACTTAAGAAAAACTTTTTGAACTCGTTCAATTCTGTCAATAGAGAATTGGTGGTGAGGCCTCCAAATAAACGCGGCATAGTCTAATGTAATGTCTAAATAGCAACTTAAGAGTATAAGGGGGTGCAAATTTCGAACTATACCTTCTTATACAAGATGAAGTCTAAAATAAACAAGACTGAACTAAAATAGAACGACACGACCTTTGTTGTGATAACTTCGAGTTTATTTATTCAAAATAGTTCCCTCTGGCCTCAATAACCTTTTCTGCGCAATTTAAAAGTTTTTCGAAAGAGTTTTTGAGGTCATTGACCGGAATGTCCTTCAGGTTGTCAGTACAAGCCCTTTGGACGGCCTCTACAGCCGCAAAACGTTTTCCTTTCATGAGCAAATGCAATTTTCCGAATAGGTAGAAGTCACAGAGAATCATATCAGATGAATACGGTAAGAGATTGATGGTTAAAATGCGATTTTTAGTCAAAAAATCAGTCACAAGAGTGGATCGATGAGATGGTGCTTTATCATACACTAAGCGCCAGCTTCCTCCTTCGCGGTATCAGGGCGAAATCGACGAACGCAATGCAGCAAGCGTTTCATAACGTCAAGATAAAAAATTGGATTGGCGATTTGGTCCATTGGCACAAACTCCTTGTGGACAATTCCCTTAGAATCGTAAAACCAAATGAGCTCGACTTGATTTTTGAATCCTCCAAACGCGAGTTTTTGGGTGGTGGCTCATCTCCGGCCTTCCATTCGGCACTATGACGCTTAGTTTCGGGTTCATGTTGAAAACACCACGTTTTATCACCAGTTACAATGTTGTAAAGGAAATTCTCGTCTCTTCCCACCTCTTTAATGGGGTGTTTCGAATGTTGAATACTGAGCAATTTTTGGTCTTCAGTTAACTTGTGCGGAATGAAACGTGCGCAGACATTTCGTAAGCCCAACCGATCAGTTAAAATGCGATAAATCGATGTTTCGGAGGGATTCAACTCCGATTCCATGAATTTCAACAATGATTTCAATTCATTTTTGATAAGTTTACGAACAATTTCGATGAAGTTCTCGGTAACTACTGATTTTGGGCGGCCTTTATGTTCATTGTCATTTATGTCCTCACGACCAATTCTGAATTGTGTAAATCACTCATGAAGTCTGGCACGAGATATGATTGTTATCTCGCCATAAACTTTTTTCATCAATTCAAATGTTTGAAACAAAATTTGATGTTAGGTCTTTGTTCGAAACTCATTTTCGTACCTATGACACAAACATACTGACCCTTTAGACGCAATAACTTCGCTTCCACTGCACAGAATGTCACCAAGCTTTCAATGGAAGTCAGCTAGGGATGTAACTTCCAACGCACTAACTCATTAAATAGATGGCGCCTTCAAAAACCTTTGAATGACGCCAGTCTTATTTATTTTGAATTACATCTTGTAAAGGGTGTTTTTTTTTAGAGGTTAGGTTTTCAAGATGAAATAAAACGTATTCGGCCGCCGTAGCCGAATGGGTTGGTGCGTGATTACCATTCGGAATTCACAGAGAGACGTCGGTTCGAATCTCGGTGAAAGCAAAATTAATAAAAACATTTTTCTAATATAATAGCGGTCGCCCCTCGGCAGGCAATGGCAAACCTCCGAGTGTATTTCTGCCATGAAAAAGCTCCTCATAAAAATATCTGCCGTTCGGAATCGGCTTGAAACTGTAGGTCCCTCCATTTGTGGAACAACATCTACACGCACACCACAAATAGGAGGAGGAGCTCGGCCAAACACCTAACAGAAGTGTACGCGCCAATTATTTATTTATTATAATTTAATGTTATGGCCAAGAATTTAGCTTTATTATAAAGATAAGGGTTTGCCATTATGTTTTAAAAACGATTTCGGGCAAGTGGCCGCCGCGGCTGGCTCGAATAAATTCCAGCCGAGAGGCCCAATTTTCGACCACTTTTTGCAGCAATTGGGGCCGTATGTCAGCAATAACGCGCCGAATATTCTCTTCCAAGACGTCAATCGTCTCGGGCTTATCTGCGTAGACAAGCGACTTCACATAGCCCCACAAGAAATAGTCCAGCGGTGTTATATCGCACGACCTTGGAGGCCACGCTACAGGTCCACGGCGCGAGATAATGTGCTCACCAAAAGTTTCCTTCAATAAATCGACTGTTGCGTTGGCTGTATGGCATGTAGCGCCGTCTTTTTGGAACCAAAGGTCGTCCACATCAACATCGTCCAATTCAGGCACGAAAAAGTCATTAATCATGGCTCTTTAGCGCTCTCCATTCATTTCATTCATTCATTCATTTCTTCATTTTTAAAGAAATATGGACCAATGATTCCCTCTGCCCATAGAGCACACCAAACAGTGACTTTTTGAGGATGTAACGGCGTCTCAGCAATGGCTTGTGGATTATGTTCACTCCAAATACGACAATTTTGCTTATTGACATACCCATTCAACCAAAAGTGAGCTTCATCGCTGAACAAAATTTTCTTGTGAAAATCGGGATCGGTGGCCATCTCGTTTTGGGCCCAAATTTGCACGATTTGCAAACGTTGTTCAGGTGTAAGTCTATTTATTATGAAATGGCAAACTAAACTGAGCATAAATCAAGAGACAGCTGTCTACGAAAAAAGTAGTGCCAACTTAAAAACCTAACCTCTAAAAAAACACCCTTTTCATACTTGGTTGCCTATTACATGAATACGATCGTAGCCAACCTAAGACAACTGAGTGAAAGCCCAGAAATAGAAGTTTATCTATTAAAATTATATGCGATGCTCTATCGAACGCTTTTGAAAAATCAGTATACACAGTATGTTCAATAAATAACATAACTTTTCAGATGTAGAATAAAACACGTATCGTACTGTGTTTGAAAGTTATTTTTTATTCAAAATGGTCTCCATTTAACTCAATACAACGTTCAGAACGATCAACCAATTTCTGCATGGACTTTTTTATGTCATCTAAGGGAATGTTCTTTAACACCTCTGTCACGGCTGCTTTAATGACTGGAATATCATCATAAAACGCATCTTTCATGGCAGTTTTCAATTTAGGGAACAGAAAATAGTCGCATGGTGATAGATCAGGAGAATACGGAGGGTGGTCGATGACACAAATATGTTTTTGCATCAAAAACTCACGAACATTTTTGGTTTTGTGAGGTGGTGCATTATTATGCAATAAAAACAGCTGTTTCCCCTCTGGATATTCAGGTCTTACACGAACAATTCTTGACCACAAACGATGTAAAACTTGTAAATAGTATTCTCCATTAATAGTTTGACCTTCGGCAACTAATTCCTTGTGTACAATACCCTTGGAATCGTAGAACGTTATTAACATTGTTTTGATTCTTGACTTCTCAAAACGCAATTTCTTTCCTTTTGGCTACCCTTTCGTCTTCCATTCTGCAGATTGGCGCTTAGTTTCAGGGTCTATTTAAAACACCATGTTTCGTCACCAGTTCGATCGAATCAAGAAAATCTGGAACGTTTTCAGCTGTTGAAATGATGTCTTTACAATGCTCTACACGAGCGATATCTTGATCTTCATTTAATTGGTGTGGAACAAAGCGTGCACAAACCTTTCTTTTACACAAATCGTCAGTTAAAATTTTCCAAATAGTACCAGTAGATGAATTTAACTCTTCAGCCAACATTCTTACAGTGAAATTTCCGTCAACAGCAATGATTTCGCGGACTTTTTCTACCAATTCAGCACGATTACTTGCTTCTGAACGACCAGGTCTTTCATCATCATTCAAATCCTCACGACCATTTTTAAATCGTTTAAACCAATTAAATATATATGAACGAGCTAAACAATAATCACCATAAACTTTTTGTATCAATTCGTACGTCTCACTAAATGTTTTTCCAAGTTTAACACAGAATTTAATATTTGCTCTTTGCTCCATTGTATTTTTACGACACAAGCACGAAACATACTGTCAATAAAAAGATGCGCGTAACTTTTTAACCTGTCAAACGATTTACATGAAGTTGGCTACGGTTGAAAGCTGACGCTTGTACCTTTTCAATATGATCAGAGTTTAATAGATAGCTAGATTTAAATAAAAAGTTCTGTTATTTATTGAACATACTGTGTAAATACAGTCAATACCGTCGTTTTGTGTCACATTTTAATTCAAATAAGGAAAGGAGCTCAGCCAAATACTCAATGAAGAGGCTAAGCGCCAATTATTATAAATCAGCCATTATTCGATGTGGTACCTGCTAGGGGTAGCAGAGGCAGAAGAAATCCCCTTTGCATTGGAAAGATCAAGTGGAGAAGGTCTTGGCTTCATTTGATGTTTTCCAACTGGTGACAGTAAGAGCAAGAATTGAACGACTGGAGCGCTTTGTTATACTCTGCCAAAATGGCTTAAAGGTTATCGCGCCACACAAAAAATATTCTCCGATGATGTGATGGGCTGAAACTAGCACAAAGGGATTCAATTGGACATAATTGATATAAATGACAAATGCGGTTTGACGTAAGACAAATGCGATGTAAAATGCACGCTTCATAATTCATTAGAAATTAACCCTTTATTAGGCACGTGGTCTACAATCGTAGACCACGTCTTTTCAAAGTCGTGCAACTCCTTAAATTTGTCTCTTAAATTACCTAAGCTTTTTAATAGCTGTTTATAATTAATCTCTTTATCCAATCATTGCATTCAGTGCGGGTTTGACGTGCAGTTGTAAATTTTATTAAGGTCTGAACAGTGCTGGTCTACATATGTAGACCACGTGACTAACGACGTTACTTTTTCTTGCGGCAATATTACTTGATATATTAAATATTTGAATTAAGTTCAGTTAAGTTTTGCTTATATTTTTTTACAACAGTGTGCTAATTTAATTAGTTTCAGATAATATTATGTCTGATTCCAAAAAAAAACGATTGGAAAGCAGCAAAAATCCGCTCTCCGAACTATCAAGTAGTGAAGAAAGTGCTATGGATGCTAAAGAAAAAGCTTACATATTTGGGAACTGTGAGAAAAAATAAACGCGAAGTTCCCAAAGAATTCTTTCCCAGGAAGAATCGTAAAGAAAAGTCAAGCATTTTTGGTTTCCAAGAAAATTGTATACTAGTGTCGTACTGCCCAAAAAACCGGTCAGTGATCCTGATATCATCTATGCACCATGATAACGCAATAGATGAGCAAACAAATGATGAAAAAAACCAAGTGATTTTCTTGAAAAATGCGCTTGGTAGCTCATTCGACCACAAATTGAAGTTAGATCAAAGAATCCTCGACTACCCAGGGAAATGAGGCAGCGAGCCCACAGTCTTCTTGGCATCCCAAGCATTGCACCACAACCCACTCAATCACCAAGTAACAATGTCGGACGTTGTCATATTTGCCCTCGCAATATGAACAAATCATCCCGAAAGTCGTGTACTAAATGCGGCAGATTTGCTTGCAAAAATCATATGAGGGAAAGCTGCACGGAATGTCTCAGTGAGGAAATATAAGCAGTTTTCAGAAGCCACAACATATAAGTTTTGTACTGAACTTTTATTTTTTTATTCAAAGAAGTGAATTTTACATATTTTTATTTTGAGTTTTACGAATAATAAAAACTCTTCTGTAAATCGTCCATTAGTTATAAGAAAAAAACTTTTATGAATTGCAATAAATGTTAAAAAACACATACATTCATGTTCTTATTGAATTTACAGAAGATACACAAATATTTTAGTGAAAATATGAGTTTATATTCCTCACATTAAATCACAGAATATTCTTATGAAGTATTATTAAGAAACACAAATGAATAACACTTTTAGTCATAATATTAAAATGGTCTACGATTGTAGACCACGTGCCTAACCACGTTACAAAAATCCACGTGCCTAACGAAGGGTTAACAACTTCGGCATGAACGAATTTTCCGACAGGGTCAATGATTGGCTCAGTCAAATTAATAGACATGAATGTAAAAAACATTAACCACTAGAGGCCGCTGGCTTGGCAGATATGTTTATAGCAAATTATGAAAGCCTAAAAAGACACCCGTTTTATGCGATATAACTAACCAGCATACACCGCTAAAGCTCTTAACTAATTATTACAATTTTATTACATAACAAACTTTTCTAAATATGTACATTTACAGTTACTGGAGAAAAACCGCAAAATAATATAAAAAAAATTGTTTGTTTCTGTGTGAATACTTAATGCGTGAAATTCAGCGGATCATAAAACTTAGTTGAAAAGGGAAACAGCAAAATTATGGCACGTTTAGGGGAGGCCGATGAGCGGTCAAGGTTCCATATTGATGCATGAACGAATGGGTGCGGTCAACGGCGCTATAAATGGGTGCTACAAAAGCGCGTGGTTTCAAGAGCGTGACGGAGAGAGAAAAAGAGGGTGCGACAAGCAGAATGAATGGATGTTTAGGTGATCAATTGGGTGAATGTAAAATTTGTTGGGTCGACTGAGTGTTTTTGACTGTTAGATAAGTGGTCTGTTGGTTTGTTGGTTTGCTGGTCTGTTGGCTTACTAGTTGGGTACTTTGTTGTGTGGCTACTTTCTGTTCTGTATGTATGCCTTTTTAGGCAATCAGTTGTTAATATCGTCGTCCATAAAAAATGCACTAAATAAAAGCAGGCGAAGAATATCCATAGCCATTAGGATATAAAATATGGCCAAACTACCCAAAACGTTCGTGGACGGGTGCAGCTGACGTGAACAAAACACATTTTGCTAAAGCAGTTTTCAAAGAAGGTGCCTTAACTGATTTTATCTTTTTGAAATGGCGGAAATTTCACTGAACCGCAGCTGCTGCCAGCACATCGAGCAGGCGAATTTTCGCTTGCCTACTCCCAATGCTTTGGCTTAGTTTCGATTTTGCAACTTTGCACGTCCATATGCACAGATAAGAATTGCCGACGTGATGAACAAAAAACAAAAAAAAGGCATAGAAACAACAAAAATTAAAAAGAAAGCAAGAAATCGATTTCAAATACGAAATTGAAAAATAAGTTAAGTTAGGCAGAAGATGTTGAGACAAAAGAAGCAAGCACGAGCTATGTATGTGCATATACAGTATTTCTCACTTATAAATGCTATAAATACTGTAAGAAAATTGAAAAAATCTCGAATAGCTAGTCAGCTTCCCGCTTATGGCAATAAAATTAAATTTTTCACTTATCACGGCGAATAAGTTTTTATTTGAGATTGAAAATATTGAGGTATCGAAGCAATAAGTATTTAGTTGAAAATTACAGAATTGTTTTAAACTAACAACTAACGAATTCCTATATAAAGGGTGGTTAAGTTTCAAGGGCCGGTGTTGATTTTGAATAAAAAACAATTTTTTTAGGAAATTATTGGCATTTCTTTTTTTTTATGATAATATTGGTATAGCTCAATTATCGGCTAAATGGCCGCCCCGACCACGGCGGCCTACCTCCATCCGATGGTCCAAATTTTCGATGACGCTGAGGCATAATTGAGGTTCTATGCCGTTAATTAGGTGTGGTTCACATTCAACATCGGCCCTTGAAATTTAACCACCCTTTTGTATGAATGCAAAATTCAGTAGAATTCTTTATTAATCTTGTTTACAAATACATACAGATAAATGAAACGGTATTTGTTTTTATATTTAGGGTATTTTCAGGATTTTTTTTACAATAAAAGAAAAAGAAAAACGATATCTCAATTCTTTAGGCTTTTAACTTAACTACTCTTACATACCAAAATGAAAAAAATAAATGGCGCTGAAGCCCCTCCCGAAATATTGGACTTAGACGGTGTTGTCCATTTTGGCTCTTCTATTCATCTGAAACACAAGAACCAAAGAAATTAGTAATGACAGTGGCTATGTCCTACTACTAGAATAAAAAAAATTGACAAAATGACACTCTAAAGTTCGGTTTTTTCAGTTTATTAATAGAAACTACGAAATAATAGAAATAATATGGAGGTTGAATTAGTTTTAAAGGTTTTTTTCGAAGATTTGGGGCTTTATTGTGAAAAAACGGTACAAAATATTTTATTCGAAGTATTGGCCATCGCTAGCTACAACTTTCGCCCATCTTTCGGGCAATTTCCGGATGCCGTTTCTCCAAAATTCTGGCCGCTGCTTGGCTATCCATGACTGAACCCATATTTTGGTAGCCTCGTACGAGGAGAACCGCTGGTCCGCCAAATCGAGACTCATATGCCGGAACAAATGATAATCGGAGGGAGCTATGTCTGGACGATACGGCGGGTGGGGTAACACTTCCCAGCCAAGCGTTCCAAGGTATTTTTTGACAGGTTGAGCAACATGCGGCCGATCGTTGTCATGTTGCAAAATAACCTTGTCGTGCCTTTTTACCGTTTCCGGCCGTTTTTCTTTCAATGCCCGGCTTAAACGCATCAATTGCAGTCGGTAACGATCCCCCGTGGTTGTTTCGCCCGGTTGGAGCAGCTCAAAATATACGACGCCGACCTGATCCCACCAAATGCAGAGCATGATTTTCTTGCCCTGAATATTCTGCTTGGCCGTCGACGTTGATGAGTGGTCGGGCAAACCCCATGATTTTTTGCGTTTTGGGTTATCGTAGTGGATCCATTTTTCGTCGCCAGTCACCACCCGATGCAAAAAACCCTTCCGATTTTGTCGCTCGATCAGCAATTCGCACGTAAAAAGTCGCCGTTCGACGTCGCGCAGCTTCAACTCGTACGGGACCCAATGTCCTTGCTTTTGGATCATTCCCATCGCTTTTAGACGCTTGCAAACGGTTGATTTATCAACGCCCAATGATTCAGCAAGCTCTGCTTGGGTTTGGCACGAGTCCTCGTTTTCCAATTCCCCCAATTCCGCGTCCTCGAACTTTTTGGGCTGGCCAAGACGCTCCTTGTCTTCGGTGTGAAAATCACCACTTTTGAATCGTCGAAACCAGTACTCACATGTTGAAATCGACGGAGTATGGTCTGGGTAGACCTCCTGCAGCAATTCACGGGCTTGGCCTGTATTTTTTTTCAAATTGAAGCAGAAAAGCAAAGCTTCCCGCAAATTGCGTTTCGACGGCACGAAAGTTGACATACTCGGAGCACGAAAACACTGCGTTGTTTATACTTCAGCGAAATGACAGATACTGATAAACAAAGCCTAGGGATGAGGCTTTGTCATGAATATATATTCAGTATTGCCAACGCGATAAAGTAATAAATAGTGCCATCTGTGTGTCACCTTTAAAACTAATTCAACCTCATTCAATATGATTCCAGTACGGACGATAGCTATTGACGTATTAAAATTTCAGACAATTCGGTTGAACTGTTTTTTTTTTTTTTGACAACACCAGTCGCGTGACGAATCTGACTCTACCTGACGTAACGGCTGTAGAATCGAAAGTACCGGGAATATCCTTCTAAAAATTTGACACTATTTTGCCAAAAAACCAAATTCTTCACCCTACGCCTTAAGGGTCCGGTGAAATTAGCGAAAGTTGGGTTTTTTTTAAAGATATGTAGCAATAATTTTATTGTATAAAAGTTTTTATTATTGGATATTACAATGTTTAAAGAAAAAAAAAAGGCTTTGTTTGTGTAAAAATATTTAAAAATGGCGGAGTTATGGCGTTTTCCCCCAAGACCCTTTTTTTGGAAGAGGCTTGCGGTGGACGCGATTCAAGTCCACCAAGTCAACTGAAATCAAAAAATCGAAAAGATTTCATTAGTATAGGGTTATATCTTCTTAGTGAACGATCAATATATTAAATATTTTGATTTTTGTGAAAATAGGAACATGTTTTTAAAAAACTCCACTTCTACAGTCCTAAAATTGGCATTAAAAAATTCATATCTGCAAAATAAAAATTTATACATAAAAAGTTGATCGTTCACTAAGAGGCGACATCAATTACGAACAATTTAAAAAAAAAATTATAAAAATCGGTTGAATACTTTTTTTGCAATCGCGTCCACCGCAAAAGCATTTTTGGAAAAACACGTTTTTGAGATAATCGCGTTTAAAGTTTCAAGCGCCGCATGAGGCCGTACGCTCAGGACGTGACGACGCACAATTTAAAACGCTGTAACTTTCGACCTATTGCTCAGATCTCTATGAAATTTTTGGAAAATGTTCTCAAGGGATTGTACTTTACGATAAAGAAATAAAATTTATTTTGATTTTTTTGAAAAACACAAGGTATATAACCCCTTAAATGTGCTCTATGGTCAAAAATATTAAGCGCCTATGGTTTTCCTTTTTTTTGCTTATTAAATACTTAAAAGCGCCACCGCTTCTTTGAAAATTACTTCGAATTTGCTTTCCCATACATTTTTTTTTTGTGAATTACCAAAAAATGAAATAAACATCCAAAAAACTATACCAAAAAAAATTTATAAACATTTTTTATTTTATTTTTAATTTTTTTTATTTAGTCGAGTTTTAGGGTCCTTATTAAAAATATTAAATGTTTTATTTTTTTATTTGATTTGACAGTTTTTAGAGGGTTTTTGTGGTCCCTGTAAAAAATGGTTCACATTTTTCTGTTATTGATTTTTTATTTTTTTTTAATTTTGGAAGGTGTTTGTGTTGCCTATAGAAAAAAGTTAACATTTTTTTGTTATAGATTTTTTTAATTTCGTTTTTTGGTTTTGGAGGGTCACCCTAAGGTTGTAAAGAATAGCTAAATTTTTGTATTTGAATTTTAAATGTTTTCTTAATTTTTGCATTTTTTAAGGTCCCTATAAAAAAAAGTTAAAATTGTTTTGTCATTGATTTTTAAAAGTTTCTTTTTTTTTGAATTTTGCAAAATTTTTGTAGCCCCTTCAAAAAATAGTTAAACTTTTTTGCAGTTTCTGCTTTTTAACATTTTTTAAATTTAGGGAGATTTTTCAGGGTTCCTATACAAAATAAGTTTAAGTTTTTACATTTCATTTAATTTGTTTTTATTGTGAAGTTTTCGGGGTCCATAAAAAAAGGCAAAAAAGGAAAAAAAATTTTCTGATTTTTAACATTTTTAAATTTAGGAGGGTTTTCAGGCTTCCTGTATATATAACGTTTTTAAAATTAGTGTTTTAAGTTTTAGATGCTTTCGGGGTTCCTATGAAAAATTAAACATTTTTTTGTTATTGATTTTTACACTTTTTTTAATGTTGTAGGATTTTTGTGGTAGCTATAACAAAATAGTTCAACTTTTTTGTATTTTCTGATTTTGAACCTTTTTTTTAAATGTTGATAAAAAATAGATATCATTTTTTTGTATTTAGTTCAAACATTTTTTTGAGTTTTGTGACGTTTTCGGGGTCTCTATAAAGAAAATTTCTTTTAGTTTCCTATTTTTAACATTTTTTAAATTTAGGGAGAACTCCATAAATAATAAGGCCACTATATTTTGGGGTTTCCAGAGCCTATTGAAATAATAAAGTCCCTATATTAGTAAATTTCTTTTATTTTAACATAGAATATCATTTTTTGGACATTTGTAAAAGGAAATTAAAATAGAAGTGAACTAAATTTTTTCTCTTTAAAATTTTTAAAAAATTGAATAGATTTTTTTCAATTTAGGGGAGTTTTCAGTGTTCTTAACAAAATAGGTGGACTTTTTTTTGTATATGATTTAATTTTTTTTTTTCTAATTGTTTGGAAATTTTCGGAAGCTAATTTTTTTCAGGGTCCCTATAGTAGTTCAATTTTATATTTAAATAAATAGAGAAATTAAAATGAAAAATTTAAAAAAAATTTCCAAAAAAGGGCATATTTCCTATTCGGATATTGAGATACCAGGTCAGTCTATAAGTTCGTGTGTTTTTAAAGGTGGTTTTAAAATTAATAAAAAAGATGTTTAAGGTTTTTTTTTATTTATTTATTTAAAAGAAAAACAATTATAAATAATTGTTCCACTTAAGTACTAAAGCACTGGCTGCCAGGGCCTTCGGCTTAATTAAAAATTAATTTATATTTATTATAACTATATAGAGATCATTTAATATGAGTTAAGAGAATTTATAACTAAAGAAGAAAATATTAACATTTCTGGCAAATAAAAATATTTAGAAACGGACATTATAACTGCTGGGCATATTAAGTCCAGGCTCTTAAAACTAAGTTTTGTTAAGTATACATTTGTTTTTTATTGTTAGAAAAAAATTATGGAGTTATACTATATTAAGTTTACAAAGTGTAACAAATTTTGCAATCAGCTCTATATGACGGTCTACTGTTTGTGCAAGATAATCCGATGGTTTGTTGTTATCAAATATCGATGATCTGATTGGTTGTAAATTTGGGCAGTAATCGAGGAGGTGAGTCGCGTTGAAATCAGGAGATCCACAGTGAACGCAGTTTGGTCGGGAGATGCCATTCAAGAGATGAACGTGAGTTGCGAGTGTATGACCAATCCTGAGACGCGCGAATACGGTTATCTTCCTACATGTTGAGCTTGTGGGGTAGGTAGGTTTTCCGCCAGTGGGATTATGGCTTTTGTATATTAGTAATGGCTAAAACTGCGCCAATCACTTGAAAACGATTCTCTTAGATGCTTATTTACAAGTTTGCGTATATCTTTTTCGGTAAGGTAGTCAGCCATATGCAGAGTTTCTCTATTGGCTTCTTTTGCTCTTTTATCCGCCATTTCATTACCATGTATACCTACGTGGGCGGGCACCCACATTATCTTAATTTGATTGGTGTACTGAAATAGAACGTTGCGAATTTTCATGATCATTGGTGTATCGTTTAATTGGTTGAAAACAGCTTTGATGGCGGATTTACTATCGGTACAAATTACAGTTTTCCTTCCATAGCGAGAGGCAAAAAGTACTGCTTCAAGTAAAGCAGCGGCTTCGGCTGTAAATACCGAGCAGTATGAGGGCAAGGAGTATACAGCAATGGTGGCACCAAACTTATTTGTCACGGCAAACGTAGTACTGGTGCCGGATTTCGATCCGTCCGTATATATTATGTCCCAATCACATTTGAAAGGCTCAAGGGCTGCATTGTGTAACTGTTGGTATTCACTATTGCTGGTAGAGTCTTTGGTTTGTTTTTGTGATACATTAATAAGTGATGGTGTAAGATAGCAGCAAGTCGGAAATATTGCTGTTTCAACCAATGACGGAGTTGATATGATATGGAGCCGTTTCGATAGGGTTAAGCAACGCATTATGGTGGAAGGTTTGTTCGTTGTAATTTTTTTTTTCAATGACGGTCTTAACTTGTGTAAGCAATAGGTCGTTTCGGGCGTGAAACAACTTAGGAATTAACATCATAGTATTACGTGCAATTCTGGAGGAAATATCAGGCAATCCGGCCTCTGCAAGTACTACTTTTGTTGGCGAGGTTGGGAAAGCTCGAATACTTCTTTTAGCTGCGATGTGGTACGGAGCATGGAGTAGTTTGATGTGGGTCTTGGCGCAGTGTCCATATATCGGCAGTCCATAATCGATTTTTGATAACAAAAGGGTTTTTGTAATATTTACAAGTGAATTCGTATGACACAAACAATGTTTAGAAGATACAAATTTTATAATATTTAATCTAGAGAATAAGCTTAATCTGACCGATTTACAGTGTTCTTTGTATGTTAGATTTTTATCTTTTTTTGGAATGTGGAGCATTTATTTGCTGAAATATTGGCACCAGAACTTTCAGACCATACGTTGATATCACTTAAAATTTTTACGAATACGTTTTTGACTTTATTCAGGTCTTTTATTTTAGTGAAAACTAAAACATCATCTGCGTATATGAAGTAGTCAACAAGTGGATTAGAAGAGATTATGGAGCTCACTTTGTTGAAGGCTATTGTGAAGAGAGTTACAGAAAGGGGTGAGCCTTGAGGTATACCATTATCAAGGTTGTATACTTGAGATTTGTGCTTATAAACGGCAAACTTCCGATTTGTTAAAAAAGATTTAACAATGTTGTATATTTTGGTACCAATCTTCCAACATTTCAGCTCATCAAGAACTATATGTACTCCTATTCTATCAAATGCTTTTTCGAAGTCCAAGCTCAATACGGATGTGTGGTTTCGAGCAGCCAAGGCTGAAGAGGCGAAATGTTCGAAGTAGATTAGGGGGTCCATAACTCCCAACCCTTTCTGAAAGCCGAATTGGTGGGGGTTTATAAGTCCCTTTGCTTTGGCGTACCACATAATTCGGGTAGAAAGTATTTTCTCTAGAGTTTTGGACATACAGGGAAGGAGGGATATTGGTCTATAATTCTCTACATAGGAGGTGGACTTATTGGGTTTTGGGATGGGGAAAATTGTGGCAACTTTCCATTGTTGAGGGTAAGTTCCGCAGGTTAAAATTTGGTTGAACAGGTTTACAAGTCTACTTTTAAGGGGATAAGGGATATTTTTGAGGATAGGATAGGATATTCTGTCGGCACCAGGAGTTTTGCCCGTAAGTGTTGAAATGATTGAGTCGAGTTCATTAACTGTAATGCAAGATTCAATGATTTGGGCTTTTGGGCAGGGGAATGGGTTACAGTAGTTTTCCGTCAGGACTCGATTTTTCAGGGAGTTGAACTTGAAGGGGAAGTTAGTGTTATGGGAATAAGATTACCATGTTTGCGCAAACTTTTCAGCGATGTCCTGTGGTGAGTAAATAGGTCCCTGGTCTGTGTGAATGTGAGAGATATCGGAGCGTCGAGTATAACCCGTTAGGATTTTAATCTCCGACCATATTTTTTTGGGATTCGAGGATGGATTAATATATTTATTAATCAATAATATATTTTCCTTCATTATTTACAATGTCTTCCCAACGTTTAGGCAAATTTTTAATTTCCTGCTCAAAAAATGTTTTGTCCTTAGAGCCAAAATACGCTTCGATATCTTTTTATGGCTTCTTTTGGGGAGTAGTTCTTCTTACTCATATGGGACTGAAGTCCACGGAAAAGGTGATAATCACAAGGTGCAATACCCGGAAAGTATCGTGGATGCGACATTAGCTCCCATCCGAGCTTGTTCAGCTTGCCTAATGTTTGCCTCGCGGTATGAGGTCTTGCGTTGTCGTGGTGAAACAAAACTTTGCGTCTATTCACTAAAGACAGTCGATTTTTGTTAAGTGCCTCATTCAGGTTTGATAGCTGATGGAAATAATAATCAGCAGTTATCGTCTGTTTTGGTTCCCAAAGTTCATAATAAACAATACCGGCCATCCCACCAAATAGACAAGAGAATTTTCTTGGGGTGAAGGCCATCTCTAGGGGTCGTTTCTGGTATTTCATCTTTATCTAACTATTGGCGTTTGCGAACAGGATTATTGTAAAGGACCCATTTTTCATCACCAGTAACGATACGGTTCGAAAAACTTTAATTTTGAAGTCGTTGCAGCAGCTGAGAACACACATTCACTCTCTGCTGAAGGTTGGCGACGGAAAGTTTATGCGGAACCCATTTTCCCAGCTTTAGAACCTTTTGCAACTGAACCAGGTTCCCGTGAACTGTTCCATGCGTTGAGTTTAACCTCTGAGCTATCATATCGACTGTCAAATTTGGCTCAGCTTCCAAGATTTCGAGCAAGGCGTCGGAGCATCCTCCACGTCGCAGTTACCACTTCGAAATTTTGAAAACCACTTTTGCGCAGTCCACACGCTCACGGTATCCTCTCCGTGAACAGTGTTTATTACTGCAGCAGCAGTTGTTGCATTTTTACCACTTTACCGATCGAAGATTCCATTTTATTTTTTAACAACACGTACTTCTATGAGCGATTAAAATCACTTGTTGAATGCACAATGTATCAAAGAAAATATAAATAGTTCCGTTATATTCCGCGAATAATTTTTTGTATGCAAAAATCGTGCAAAGATTAAATTATGGGTGAAATACGCACGAACTTATCGACTGACCGATATTACTTTGTTTGGAGTAACTAAGTTTAAAAAAATTGATTTTTTCATTCATTCATTTAGGTGTCGGAAATTTCAAATAAAAATGTTGATGTATTATATAATGTGGCGCAAAATTAATCACCGGAAGAGTTGTAATTTTTGCAAATGTCGTTGTATGCCAATCCTATTTGGCACTTCTGAACTAGACAGCTGCAGTCTACAGCTGTAATTGTCACACAACCGATGATATTTAGCTAAGTTAATAAGAAAAACTTGATACCAAAATTATTTCTATAAAATTCCTAAAATACAAATACACAAGCAATGGCGGAGGTACTCATGGCAGAAGTGTAAATGCGTAAAAATGAAAATATGGGAAAATCCAATTCTGAAAGTTTATTGCTCTAAAAAAATTAGAAATTACTGTTTCAGATATAAAAAATCATATGCGGTTTCCTTGAAGGGTTTTGGTATCACATGGAATATCCATATGTAGATTAAACAATTTAACCGGTTAGCTCGAAATTGAAAAAATTGCACATTCCTGCTTTTTGCATAGGGCGGACAATGTATAATTGACGCGTATATATGATATTTTCTTTTGGTGTACCGGTTTGATCCCGTTAACTATCTGCGGTCTGGTCTTGGATTTCGCGTCAACTCAGCGACCGCTGGGCAACTACACAAACTTGTAAGGTTGCAAAATCTTTCTGGCCACGAATAGATCGGAAGCGCTCGAGGGATCAAAAACCACCATTTCAAATGTGACGGGGGCCATAATCAATAAGCCTATTGGGTTTAACTCCCGAAAAATGTTTTCTTGGAAGTATTGAGTCTTACAGTGCTTCCTTCGGTTAGAACTAACCATAGTCTGAGTTAAAGTCTTTAATTTCAGCGAAGAAACATATAAAGGGGTTTTCAATAAGGGCGGGTAGATGTTTGCTGTGTGGCACGTAGCGCCATCCTGCTGGAACCACATGTCGTCTAGGTCCATATGGTTCAATATGGGCCATAAGAAATTGGAAGGGCCACCACGTCTACCGAAAAATGGGCGCAATGCGCGCAACGTTTGCGTTAATGAACACTCATTTTGATAATAAAGTTTTATCATTTGAACGTGCTGTTCAATCGTATAACTTGCCATAATGATTTGGCATAAATAAATGAATAATAAACAAAAGATTTGACAGATGTCACCAAAACAAAATGGCTGCCACAGGGCGCCAAAATCGAGCCGCACCAATTGAAAAACCCTTTATAAGTAAAATGGTTATTGGAGCAAACTCGTTTCCAGTAGCATTTTCGAAAAATCGCCAGAACTCCGAAATTTCGAATCTTAAGTACAAGATTTTTTCGTTCGAGGTGAAAATGTGGGTAAAAGAAAACTAAAAAAATATATATAATAATAAAGTCAAAGTAGGTAAATATTTCTAACTGTAAATTGCTTTATTTTTCGTCAAAATATTTCGCATGAAAATTAATACACTTTTCCATGTGTTTGCATATTTCTTTACACAAGAGCGGGGCATTTTGCACTACCACTAATTTTTTTGTGGTGGTTAAAGTAAGGGGTTCATTATGACTAAATTAAAATTTTTCCAGTCTTTTAGCAATCCGCTGATTGCACTAATTACTATGCCTAACCCTGCTTTACATCAATGGTGCTCATCACCGCAAGTCGAGGCGAATTCATCATCAAACTGTTGTTGAAAATTAAATGAAATAAAAATAAAACTTTAAAAATATGGAATAAAAAAATGCTGAATGTAAAAATAAATCTTCTCTATATTTGAGTCACTTAGAAAGTCATAGAAATTCATTGCGCGAAAATCTTCATGTTTTACTTCGATTTTGGCAAAAATGAATGTGCCAAGTAACCGCAAACAACACAAGCAGCATTCGCATAACAAAATTTTTGAATATAATTACCGCCGCTTAAAATGTCAAACTTACAATGGTAGTATCAGATTTCGCATATTCATTTTACAATTTTTATTTCAAAACTTAATAATCAAGTTTTCCGATAGGGCAGAAAGTGTCAGACTAAAAATACTTAACTTTCTTTCTAAAAGAAACTCTCACTTAAAGGTAAATAATAAACGACTTCTGATACCATAATTTTCCACTCAAGAGTTTTTATAATACTATTTTCTTTTTGTTTCTGGAACAACAAACGTAAATGCAGTCGGTATATTAAATACTTTTGTTTAATCGATAAATCAAAAAAGAAAAATAGCCCCCAAAAGTGAGGAGCGGTCAAATAGCGGTCATGTGGGCTTGTATGTAGAAGAAAATGAGCGATTAGAGAAATAATAATAATGAGTAGACCTACATCACAGCGTAGCGATCAAGGTCGGTAAGTGTATGCCAAAATTGTACTCACCTCCCTCTTAACAGTAATTACTTTTTGGTGTATACCCTTCATTCCAAAGCAAACCGAACTATTTTTAAGTTAGAGGAACTAAGAGCGCTTGATTTAGGAAAATTCTTGAATTCAGGAAAACAGTTCAGTATTGCCATACTGTGAAATGTATAGATAAATTTATAAATAACTTTAATTGTTACGTCATTTTTTTTTTTTTTTTGTATTATCATGCTTCGAATAATTTACTGCTTATTATACAGGTGGCGCTAAAGTAATCCTCCTATCAGAAAATGCTATAAATTTTGCGATTGGCCCCTATCAGTTCTGTAGGCCTAATGCCAGTTCTGTTTTGACATTTGTATAGTAAACACATGCGAAATACACGTTAACAAACAATGTTACGCTACACTGCTCCAGAACGCGGAATATTGCTGACTATTTTTTTGACCAATAATCGGTCGGTGACTTTGGCACAACGTGAATTTCGTCGCAGATTTCCTCGCCGTCCAACGCCTACTGGTGAAACACTGCGACGTTTAGCCGCTCGCCTCGAAGAGACTGGCACAACACGAGATGCTGCCAGGCGTGACAGACCCCGGAGTAGCCGTTCTGCAGAGAATATTGCTGCTGTAGCCGAGGATGTCATGGAAGCGCCGCCGACATCGACCAGACGACGTGCCACGCAAATGGGTATCAGTCGACGGTCTTTACAGCGAATTTTGGTTCAAGATTTGAAGATGTTTCCGTACAAAGTCCAAACGGTGCATCAGCTGTTATCTGCTGACCGCCAATCGCGTCTAACATACGCTCAAGCCATCCTTAATCACCACCAAGAGGAAGATGATTTTTCATCAAAAATAATCATGAGTGATGAGGCCCATTTCCATCTTAGCGGGTACGTAAATAAGCAAAAATTACGCTTCTGAGGCACTGAAAATCCGCGTGTAACCCACGAAGCGCCATTACACCAGCTCAAAGTTACTGTATGGTGTGCTGTTTTCGCTGAAGGAGTCATCGGACCTTTTTTCTTCGAAGACGTCGCGGGCCAAACGTTTACTGTGAATGGTGAACGCTACAGAGCAATGATCAACGAGTTCTTTTTGCCGGAACTTAATGAATTGGGATTGGAAAACATGTGGTTCTAACAGGACGGTGCAACGGCACACGCTGCACGTGCCACAACCGATATGCTGAAGTATGCATTTCCCGGGCGCCTAATCTCCCGTTTTGGCGATTTGCACTGGCCAGCAAGATCGCCTGATTTGACCGCTCCAGACTTCTTTTTGTGGGGCTTTTGAAGTCGCGGGTTTATGTCAACAAGCCTCAGACTCTTGCAGCTCTTAAAGACAATATCCGTCAAGAATGTGAGGACCTATCGCCGGAAGTTTTGGCCAAAGTGATGGAAAATGCCATAAAAAGGGCTCAAATGGCAATCAACTGTGGTGGCGGCCATTTACATGACATCATATTCTTGACTTGATGTAAAAAAAGACCAAATAAAAATAATCCACAAGAAGAATCAAAGTTTCTCTTTTTTTTTAAATTACAGCCAAAAAACATCGCAAGATTACTTTTGTGCCACCTTGTATATATATATAGACAGTCAAGGGCAATATCGCTATTCTTTCGAATAGCCAAGCTTCAATCCAAGCACTGGGTGCGGCTATAACAATCTCTAAAGCGGTGGAACACAATCGAAATAGCCTTACCACCTTGATTACCTTAATCTGGATTCCGGGACATCGGAACATTGAAGGAAATGCAAAAGGAGATGAACTGGCAAGAGGGGGATCTGCCTTGAATCGGTATTCACACCGTCAGGTGCAGTCAAGAGTACAATTTCCCTAAAATACCTCCGAATCGCGGATTGTAGAAGGAAAGACCAGACGAAATGCAAAATTAGCAGAACGTTATGGCCCACCTACAACCTCAAGCAATCGTTGACGTTGATAAACATCAAATGATGCGACGTCTGGAGACTAGCGGCAGTCATAACTGGCTTCTGGTCTATCGGAGAACAAGCAGCCAAAATGGGTATCCCTCACAATACATACTGACACAGTTGTGAACCGGAGAAAAAGGAAACAATCCTCCATTTTCTCTGTGAATGCCTTTACCTATGGAAGGACTGAATGTTAACAATGGGCAAACCGCTGTTCGAGAGTCTCGAGCAAATGTCGGGCTTAGACGTCAACAACCTAATAAGGTTCTTAAACCACACAGATTGGATATAGTCATGTTGTAAATAAAAGTTAATCAAGTTGGTACCGAGGAAGTGGCAACATAATGGTGCGATACCGCTAGTTGGATTTTGCATGACTCCCCTCTTTAAGTAACCAACCAATAGACACTCATGAGGAGAACAGATTGTAATGAACACAAAAATTTCCTTCGTTAATTTTTTGGCTTTAGTCCGCATCTTTAAAATCCTTTTCTCCTTACGAAACTTCACCCTCGCCTAGTTGAGCCCGTAATCCGGCTACGCAGAAGCAGGCATTTTTAACTGACAGTACTTGGTTCAAGTAATATTGCGCATTTTAATTACTTTACTTATCCTTTACCTAAAACCCAAAACAAGTTGTACCGTTGGAGTAGAATTAAAAAAGTAAACCTAAAAAAAAATTTTTGAAATCAAATATTACGCAGTCAAATGTTGCAAATCATGGCATGTAATCAGAAATGACTTTAAGTAACTAAGACGGCATTCCCGGTAATCCTGCATAGGTGCATATCATTCGAAAGCATAAAATATAGCGTAAAAGCAACTAAAATTATTTTTCCAGTCGTTTTCTAGTCACGGATGCTTCAACTAATTGAACATTGGTAGGCGAATGTCTGCTAATGAATTACAATTTATGAAATAAAATCTAATAAACAGACAAAACTTCGTTAGTTGTATATGTCAGTAGGTAAGTATGCGAGGTGGGGCTAATAAGTAAAGAGGTTGGCATTTATTCTGCTCTCTCACATATTTACACTAATCCTACAACGCGCCTCTCGATTTTCCATTATTCGAAAAAGTGCAGGAGCGCTTCTTCAATCAACTTCTTCATAACGTATGCCACGCCCTTTCCAAAGCTAGAGCGAGATCATAAGTTGTTCGTTTTAAGGCAAATTTCAGCTTAGAAACAAAAAAACAAACAACTGCAGGTTGCTTGACAAAAGATCAGGCAGAAAAAATGGAATAGCCAACTCACTTAGACTATCTAGGTCCGTTATGATACCACTTTGTAATAGGGAAACCTCTGTGTTTATTCATCATGGAATTATTTAGATGCCCCTTTGAGGCGTAAGAGTATCATCTCATCCCATAGAGAATCAAAAGAGTATTCTTCTAACTACCTCGCTCTGCTCCTAGCTAAGGCTCGACAATTACAGAGGAAGTGTTCTACTGTTTCTTCCTCTTCCTCGTCTCTACAGCTACTGCAGTATTCATGAGAAAACACTTCTAGCTTTGAAGAGTGCCTACCTAACAGCCAATGACCGGTGACATCAGCCACGACCGTCGAGATTTTCTCTCTTGGTAGGTTGAGAGCTATGACCTTCTCTTAACTATTTGCTACCAAATTAGCCTGGTTGTAACAAAAGTATTTTCTTCTATTTATGACCCATCGGCTTCCTGAAGAATATTATTTTTTATCCTTAATTAGCAAGTTGCCAGAGGAATTCCAATATTGCCTTTGTTTTTAAACAGTGGGAGGATTACTACCCTTTCTGGTTAGCTCATCGGTCTGTGCAATTTCTTTCAATATCTCTATGTCCCACAGCCCATATAAGATTCACTTTGAAGACGGTGCTAATATCATTTAGAGCTACCAGGCATTACTGAGCAAACTTTGATCTTGGTATAACTGCCTCCACTGACTGGCTGTCCGAGAAGACATTTGTTGCAGTTCTTGTGTCTTTGTTTGTGTCTGTGTTAAGATACACAGTTACCTCCTCTATGACTAAGACTTCTGCCTTGTAGACGCTACAGTAGTTTGAAAATCGGGCCGATAATTCTAATCCTAATTCTTTTGAAAAAAACCTGGTTTATTTTCTAGCTTCGATCCTCCGTGTAAGATGGATTTCCTCTCTTCTCCATGGTCTTTTTATTGGCTACTCCCTTCTTGACGGGATGTTAGTCTTCAAGAGCCTGTTGAAGGTGGATTTAGGATACTTCTTGATTACAACTACTCATAATATGTAGTATAGAAGATGTGGTGAAGATCAGAACCGAATTTGAAGGCATCAGTTGGTTGGCTGACGTCACTGGGGTCATAAATGCGGTTTGCGTGTGAAGAAACTTGGATTGTGTTGATGATATACGAAAAAAATCGACACATTCCCCGCTCATATTTCGTCTTTACCTTCTGCACGACTACTGATTAGACGAAAGTGTGAAATGAGCGAGCAGAATTCATCTGCAGAGTACCCAAATGAGGCAGCCCAGCACGCCATCATAGCAGATTGGCCAAACCTAATAATCTATCATCCTTGGCACTTAACATTTGTCAGGCCCATGCAAACAATAATTATGTCTATACTGATTTGTTTACAGAAGCGAGAGAGGGACGATATGCATTCGAAAGAGATATCGTGAGCTGAACAGCCGGCGGCCTGAGGCATACTGCTTGAGTGTTCTTCTTCTATAGCAGCTTCAGTCTCGTTAATTGATAGCCCCACCTCGCATAGGTAGGTATGTCCATTTGCAACCGGTACAAGTCAAACTCTGGTTCGATGGTCATTAAAAGTTGATGACAGCTTTCCTGCTATCCGCATCCTGCACGACCTGAGCTGTACTTGTAATGAGGCAATTATGCCGCGGGACAAACAGACAATTTCATTTTTTCGCTCCACCACTAACAACATAACTACTGATTGCATCATACATGTACACAAATACATATACAAATACATAAGCACATAAATATGTACGAACATAGGTACACTCGTGCGTGTGTATGCGCATTTAAAACTAAGTTTTCATGGATCCATAACAACTTTGTTTTTTTTTCTTTGTTGTTTTTTTTATTGTTTTCTTTACCTCACCCCAAAACTCGAATAAATATTGTTACATATTAGTGCAATGCGTGAAACGTGAAAATTCCACGGGCTAACCATAGCCAATGCGCGGTGGAGGGCTCAGTCAGCTCGAGGCGGTAAGAATTCATACAAAGTTAAAGTTCCATAGTAAGTAGCTGCTTGGCGTTGATCACCGTCGTTGATATCGTCAAAGTAAAAGCTCATGCGGCAAATTGCAAGTGGTGTAGTTAAATTGAATCAAAATGTGACGAACGTGCGGTGAACGCAAGTTTATGGGTACGCTCCCATACGAGTACAGGCACGTTCATAAAGGTATGAAGAACAATGTATGCGCAAGTGTTGGTGGGAAAGCCTCATGCTTATAAACAATGAAACCCGCAGAATTCAATTTCATTTTTCGCGAAAAATATATACACACACATATAGACATATATATAGATAGGTTTACTAGGGATGTAAATTTTTTTGATTTTTACGATCCCGATACTGATTATTATGAAACAAATTAACTCGAAATTTTGAATAAAAATAGTTAAAAATATAAAAAAAATGTTTGTGGTTGAAAGAAGTACCTGCTTTTAAAGCCGCTCACTTTAAAAACTCACGATTGACCCAGATACTGGCAATAAGTCATGTCTTAGAAAATACCCATGAAAGGAGAACCGGCACATACCATTTTTTCGTCGATTTTAAAGTCTCATAAGTCAGCCCGAAAAGAAGTTGCTTATGTGTCGCGATATCTGAATTTTGTATCCCCGCTAAACCAGCACATGGGCTAAAAAGTCTCGGGCCTAACACCTAGATGGCACTTGTTTTATTGGATTCGCCTCTTTCTCAGTTAATACTAACGAAAAAAGACAACTGCTAAAATTTGATGATATTCTATTCATTAGTTCGTGAGTTATTGTGCTAAGAGTGACGCCACTTTTGTTATTTTCAAACCAATGGATCAAAAAGAAATTCGTGTTTAATTTTGGAGTGGAAGAAAGCATTGTCAGTTGGATACACTCTATGCTATCCAAAAGACTGCTTAGCATAGATAGAGAAAGCGATGGACGAGTCAGGGTTGAAGTTAAAAAGGGTTGCGCACAAGGCGGTGTACTATATCCCCTACTTTGGTGCTTCGTAGTGGACTATCTTCTTAATGATTTGCATGGTCTTTCGGTGAATCCTACAAAAAGTACCTTAGTGCTTTTCACTAGGAAACGCAATATAGAAGGCCTGTTACTACCCACATTGAAAGGGGTAACATTTCAACTGTCTTCTGAGGTTAACTTAGGAGTAATCCTAGATATATTAGTAAGCTTACCACGAAGAAGCACGTCGAACAGAAGGTTTCTCGAACACTAAAATTCTTCTGGCAGTGTAAGAGAACCTTTGGCAAGAACCGGCCTAAGACCGGCGATAGTACACTGGCTATACATCACCCTGATTAAACCCATTATTACGTACGCCTCTGTAGAATGCTGGAAAGCCACAATGGTTAATTCCAGAGTAAAATCCCTAAACAGGCTGCAGAGAAGTGTGTACTTGGGTACCTGGGTACTGGTGCCATGAGTACGACATCTGGTGATGCCCTTAATGCCATTCTGAACTTTCAACCTCTAGATCTTCTAATTTGAAAGGAAGCAATGAAGGCGGCGTACAGGTCCAAGTTAAATGGAGTCTGGGGAAATGCCACTGTCCAGATATATTACCAGTTGTCGGAGCGATGCACACTGTTCTCAATGCCGGTGGACAATCGGCTGCCTATCGTTGGCTTCGGTAGGAAGTATGATGTCTTGATCCCAGATAGAGATCAATGTTAACCCTTAACTGTTATCGTAAATTTGACTAACGAAACTAGTATCGTGGGGGCCGCACGGCCCCCTATTAAAATTAGATTCTAGGATACAAATGTCTACAATTTTTTTCAAGAATTATTTTGATAGGACAAATAACAAGCTTGTTTTATGAAATTAATAAGTTTTTATTCATATACTTCTTTTAACTTATTTACTACAAGAGATCACAAAATTTGGACAATTTTTTGGTATTTTTTTCTTACCACTAAAAAAATAAAAAAAAAACTATTATTTCGAAAGTCTTTAGCTAACATATGTATGTTTTCTTATTTCTTATAAAATCAACTTTGAAAAAATAAACTAAAACATAAGTATTTCAACGTATAGTGGGGTCCGCACGGCCCCCGCAACGTACGAGGCTCCGCTCTGGTAAAAGCTTCAGCGCCGAACGTCCGACACCCGCCGCGTGTCGCGACGTAATGAGATTACTCAAAATGGCAGCCGCGTACTATGCGCAGTTTTTAAGAAATTCAAAAAAATAAAACGCGTGGGGTCTGCGCGGCCCCCACTATACCAGTTAAGGGTTAAGTCCAGAAAACCTATTAACGGTATATCCGCACCCTTTCTGCACCGACGGATCCAAAACCAGTGATGGAAGCGGATCTGGATGATACTTAGACGAAGACACTAAGTACTCCTATGCCACAGGACAGATGGCCACGGTATTCTTTACGGAAGTCTGTGCCATCTTGAACGTGGTATACTGGCTAATTGAGAAATAGTGGCGGGGCAACAGTACCGGAATTTGTAGTGACATTCAAGCTGCACTGAAAGCCCTAGCTAACCCACGCTGCTCTTCGAAGTTAGTCGGTGAATGTAAGACAAAGCTGAACAGTGTTGCAAAACACAACAAAGTTAGTCTTATTTGTATCCTTGACATTGTGGTATTATAGGGGACGAGTTAGCTGGTAAACTGGCTAATGAAGGCTTTGCAAGTATGCCACTAGGCCATGAATCCTTTCTAGGTATCAATTCCGCATCGATACAACTATGGATTGACGAGTTCATGACGTCTACCCACAGAGGTCGTTGGTCTGAGTTGAACTCGTGCAGAGTAGCCAAGTGCTTTGTGAAAGAACTAAACAGGAAAATAGCGAAATGACCTGATAATACTGGTGGATGTAATCACAGGGCACAACGCTTATGGTCAGCATATGGCTGACAAGGGGGTTGTAGACAGCCCGATATACCTATCCTGTCTTCAGAATGACAACACTGCAGAACATTTTCTCTAAGCTGTCCAGCATTTTCTAGAATCAGACTATCCTAAGTCTGGGTTGCGATATACTGAGTATGGATAAAGTACATTCTCTTCCTCTTCCGGATCTCTTAAAATTCATCAATAAATCCAAGAGATTTGTGGAAAAGTGACTTCAAACTAATTTATCCGTCCTACCATCCACTTTTTAACTTGCCAATCTCTATTATTTCTACTGATATCTATCCGGGTGCAGTACACTGGTCTACTGACTGAGTACTTGGACTTGTCCAACCCCCCACAAATTTAATCTAATCTAATTTAGCTGACATCGTAGGGTAATCCAAAGAACAATTTGAATTTATACTGTGCAAGCATTTGACTGTAAGAAAGCTCTGTTCGAAGTGGGTGCCACGTTTGCTTATTGTCGACCATCATCAAAACAGCGCGCCGTGCCTCAAGTCAACCAAAACAAAGACAAAACTACTTGAATTAAACTTCGAATTACTCCCATATAAAGCTAAATTTTGTTAACTTCTTCGAACATCTCTCATCCACATACTTGCGCCGCATAACTTTGTATCGCTCTACTGACAGCAAAAAATAGTTTACATTACGCAGCTAGCTTTATTTTACCTTTGGTTAGAAAAGTCCTTCAAGCTGCATTTGACCTATGCTTTGCTATACAATTCCTGTTTTCTACGTGGTTTTTTAAACAAGGCTTTGGTGCCAATTTTATATATGTATTTTATTATTATCGGTATATTCTTCACTCTAAATATAAATTTTTCACTTCATCCCATCATCATCTCGTCGAAAAACCATTATAGCTGACTTAGCGAGGTTAACTTGCATGTTTTTGACATTACAATAAGCTTCTAAATTATTATTGAATGTTTTTTTTTTAATTTTTTTGCGTTGTCAGACAACAACACTAAGTCATCCGGGTACAAAATCAGTCGCATATTATGATAATATCCCTAACATCAATTGCCCCTCCTAAGATATAATGTAAGTCATTTAAATAAATAGAGGAAAGCAAAGGTGATAAAAAAACATCCTCCGGTTGAAATTGTAAATTTATTTGACATTGCACAAGTGTCACCAGTCCACACAACTGAATTGTATATACCTATGAAATAAGACTTTCAGCTATTAGTCCATAAATGTCGCTAGGAGTATTTTTAAACCTTCTCAAATGTCTTGTTTGTTTCGTCTGTCATCTGTCAACAATATTCAGTTGATTGTTTGTTACGTTTCATACAACAATGCATTTTTGTCGCTCTTAAAAATGTCGAATTTCGAAAACTTCAATTGAAGAAAAACGCATCTCAAGCTCATCAAATGCTTATAGAGGCTTATGGTGGACATGCTCTAAGTGGAGCACAGTGCTTCAGTTGGTTTGAAAAATTCCGAAGTGGTGATTTTAGTGTGGAGACCGAGGACCGTGGCCGGCCACCGAAAAAGTTTGAGGACGCCGAATGGCAAGCATTGTTGGATGAAGATGATGGTCAAACGCAAGAAATTATGGCGGAGCAGTTGGGAGTGACCCCAAAAACCATTTCCAAACGTTTGAAAGACATGGGTATGACTTTAAAAGTCGGAAGATGGGTGCCGCATGAACTGACTGAAAGGCAGGAAGAGAACCGAAAAACCACTCGTGAAATGCTGCTCTCCCGGTTCAAAAGGAAGTCTTTTTTGCATCGAATCGATACGGGTGATGAAAAATGGGTGTTTTTCTCCAATCCCGAGCGTGAATGATCATAAGGTCCGCCCGGCCACAAGCGAAAAACAACGGCCAAACCAAATCGCTTCGGCCGCAAGGCAATGCTGTGTGTTTTCTGGGATTAGCGTGGTATGATTTGGTAAGAGCTATTAAAACCAGGTGAAACAGTTGACGGTGCACGCTACCAACGACAATTGGCCGATTTGAACAGCGCTACACACCGAAAACGCCCAGAATATGCCGATTGGCGTCACAAAGTAATTTTTCTTGATGACAATGCACCGCCACATCGAACAAGAGCGTCCCGGGAATTGGTGGAGACGTACGATTGGGAACCGCTGGTGCATGCGTCTTGCTCACCAGACTTGGCGCCTTCCGATTATCATTTGTTTGCATCGATGGGCCACGCACTCTCCGAGCAGCGCCTCAATTCTCACGAAGAAGCCAAAAAATGGCTCGATGATTGGTTCGCGGCCAAAGACGGCCAATTTTTTGGCGCGGCATCCACAAATTGCCTGAGAGATGGGAAAAATGTATCGCCAGCGGTGGCTATTATTTTGAAAATTATATTTGTAACCATTTTTTGTTAGTAAACGTTTGGAATTGGAAATATTTTCAATGAAACTTTCCAAGTTGGTTGAAACACTCAGATTATGTAACTTGTAGATCAGGAGGCTGATCTAGAAGCTGTGTCATAGGAAGCTTTCCTTTTTCTGCAAACTTCATATGGAAAAATGCGGACAGTTGATATTGAGTGATTTTTTTCAAACCCTGCCTGATTTTCAGTGATTGTGTTTTTACTTTTCAAACTCCCTTTTGCCGCTCGTATCTTTTTCGCAAAGTTCTACCAGTTTGCGCAGTTATTTCCTTCGTTAAGTTCTTCTTCTAGATTATCATAATATGCTTTTATTCTAACTTAACATTGAAATTTGTGTTACGTATCGGTTTATTATACTTTGAACTGTTATTTTAGAACTTTTACCCTCCTAAGTTATTGTAGTAATTTTTGGTGCTTTTCGTAAGAAACTTGTATTTCCATAGATTACATTTTTTTAAATAAACTGACAGTTTTCCTGACGGCATCTTGCCTTAGATAGCAATAGGAAATTAGGCTAATTTCATAGTTAAACTCCTCGCCAAGACATGCCTGTCATAGGTGTATACCTATATGCAGGCGAACATCTCTTAATTGAAACTTACTCACAAACACTGACTTTCTTAAATAACACCAAGATAATAAAGCTACCGAAGGTCAAAGCAAGGAATTTAAAAAGCAAATTCTAACAGCATTTCCAATGATAAATGGCTTAGTCAGCCACTGGAACGTGCTTTTCAAAGGAATTCACCCGGGACAGAAGTGTCATTTACCTTTAAGCAGCATAAACAAATAATAAATGAGCATCCAGAAGACGGCGCGTAAGCAGCACAAAGAAGAAAGCCGACACAAGGGCGTGTGGGGGACGCTAAGGCAAATATTTAAAATTTGTATTTACATACATACATTTACAGGCGAACATATGGATGTATAAATAAAGTAGTTGATTTTGCTCCTTAGATATGTTGGTATAAAGATATATACGTCTACAAGTACAGTAAGGCCACTGAAAATCGTACATTTTTGCTTTCTTTTTGTGTTTTGGAATGCTTGTGCTGTTTTCAATATTTATTTTGCTTTATTGTTAATTTATTTTAAAATTATAATTCATACATATAAAGGGTGGTTAAATTTCGAGGGCCGATGTTGAATGTGAACCACACCTAAACGTCAACGACACCGTTTGACTTCTTTCTTTGGGGGCATTTGAAAGAAAACGTGTACGTCGATAAGCCAGTAACAATTTAAGAGCTAAAGGATGAGATAATTCGGCACATTAACGGAATAGAACCTCAATTATGCCTCAGCCTCATCGAAAACTTGGACCATCTTATGGAGGTGTGCCGCCGAGGCCGTGGCGGCTATTTGGCCGATATTTTCCTTCTTACGTAATTAACCTATATCAATATTATCTAATAAAGAAAAATTACAATAATTTCTTAAAAAAATTGTATTTTCAATTCAATAATTCAAAATCAACTCCGGCCCTTGAAACTTAACCACTCTTTAGATAAGGAACTATTTGCATTTGGTGGTCTTTGGAAGTGTTCCGCGGCGGCCACTTCGACGATATTTTGTTCTATGCGTAATTGAGCTTTACTAGTATTTTCATAATAAAGAGAAATGGTAATAATTTCTTTAAAAAAAATTTATTTTATTCAAAATCAACACCGGCCCTTGAAACTTAACCACCCTTATGTGCTCATAATTATGAAAGTGGCGTAAGTTATATATTTCTTGTTTTGAGATATCGAAAATATCGCGATTGTTAACGATTATACATATCTGGGCGTGCTGCTTGCATACAAACTATCTTATACTCCGTATTAAAAAAATTCACATCGAGGCACTTAAGTACTTTATCTTCCGATGTTTTACTATGCCAAGTCACAGGCTTCCGCACATCTTTGCTGAGGAGTCTGCGTGCCTCGGCGCTAATTGGGTAAAAAAGTGGAATGGTATCTCGTCAATTTCAAATATTGAGGCTTTTATGCTTTTATTACTGAAATTTTATTTCAAAAATATATATAAATACACAAATTTATTATATTATAAACATATATATAAAGAAAAATTCAGCAAACAGACTAAAAACTAGACTTTTTCATTACATTCAGTTCTATTTAAAACAAGACAGAGTTGCAATTTTTTCAGAATCCGGCACGATTACCTTTAAGATTGGGATTAAATGGTCCACCACTTGCAGTGCGACATTATGCTCAGCGAAGAACATGCGAAGTCTTATTTCGAAATTTCTGGAACCATTTAGTTTACTCGGCTTTTTCTTAAAAAAAAAAAATGCTTATTTTAGGTGTCTTTTTTATTGTCTTGATATTTTGGTACATTTTTGCTCGGCATGCTTCTGCAAATCAGAATTGCCGCAGTTCAAGACTTTGTCGCACTCAGCGCATTTGCATTTGAATGGAGCGTTAGCCACAGTTTTCAGCCAGCCACTAAAATTGTCGTCGACAAGCCACTTGTTATTGAATTTTTGTTTTCGATACTTGAATTTTTCTCCTAGTGTTCCTCTGAAGAGACGGTCGAAGAGGAGGAGCTCATTTCAATAACATATTATATATGTATTTATAAATTTTAAATATAAAAAAAGCTAAAACTAAAATAATTGCAAACTTACTTCAAAAGGCAGAAGCACCAGAAAACGCGGGACAACTAACAATTTTCGCGCGAAGAAAAAATCGCGTTAGCGTTAGCGAAGAAAACAATGGCAATATTGCCGTATTAACGCTTTAAAAGTGTGCTGTCATAAGGAAAAAAATACTGGCATGAAATCTTACTGCGGCTTTTTATTTTAAATGAACTTTTTTAATTTTTTTTTTTTTCTGTCCTTTTTGAAAATTCCCTACATTTACAGAATTTAAAAAATCTGTTCTTTTTTGACAAAAATCCCTACATGTAGGGAATTTTCCCTACATTTACCATCACTGCTCTGCTGTTATAACAGGTGGCGCTAAAGTAATCCTCCTATCAGAAAATGCTATAAATTTTGCGATTGGCCCCTAATGTCAGTTCTGTTTTGACATTTGTGTAGTAAACACATGCGAAATACACGTTAATAAACAATGTTACGCTACACTGCTCCAGAACGCGGAATATTGCTGACTATTTTTTTGACCAATAATCAGTCGGTGACTTTGGCACAACTTGAATTTCGTCGCAGATTTCCTCGCCGTCCAACGCCTACTGGTGAAACACTGCGACGTTTAGCCGCTCGCCTCAAAGAGACTGGCACAACACGAGATGCTGCCAGGCGTGGCAGACCCCGGAGTAGCCGTTCTGCAGAGAATATTGCTGCTGTAGCCGAGGATGTCATGGAAGCGCCGTCGACATCGACCAGACGACGTGCCACGCAAATGGGTATCAGTCGACGGTCTTTACAGCGAATTTTGGTTCAAGATTTGAAGATGTTTCCGTACAAAGTCCAGACGGTGCATCAGCTGTTAGCTGCTGACCGCCAATCGCGTCTAACATACGCTCAAGCCATCCTTAATCACCACCAAGAGGAAGATGATGACGTAAATAAGCAAAATTTACGCTTATGGGGCACTGAAAATCCGCGTGTAATCCACGAAAAGCCATTACACCCGCTCAAAGTCACTGTATGGTGTGCTGTTTTCGCTGGAGGAGTCATCGGACCTTTTTTCTTCGATGACGTCGCGGGCCAAACGGTTACTGTGAATGGTGAGCGCTACAGATCAATGATCAATGATTTCTTTTTGTCGCAACTTGATGAATTGGGATTGGAAAACATGTGGTTCCAACAGGTCGGTGCAACGGCACACACTGCACGTGCCACAACCGATATGCCCGGGCGCCTAATCTCCCGTTTTGGCGATTTGCACTGGCCAGCAGGATCGCCTGATTTGACCGCTCCAGACTTATTTTTGTGGGACTTTTTGAAGTCGCGGGCTTATGTCAACAAGCCTCAGACTCTTGCAGCTCTTAAAGACAATATCCGTCAAGAATGTGAGGACCTATCGCCGGAAGTTTTGGCCAAAGTGATGAAAAATGCCATAAAAAGGGCTCAAATGGCAATCAACTGTGGCGGCGGCCATTTACATGACATCATATTCTCGACTTGATGTAAAAAAAATTAAAAGACCAAATAAAAATAATCCACAAGAAGAATCAAAGTTTTTCATTTTTTTTTTTAAATTACAGCCAAAAAGCATCGGAAGGTTACTTTTGCGCCACCTGTTATCAGCATCGCACGATTTGTAGGCTATAGGTATCTATGTAGTGAAGTTTTAGTTATTTTCTGCAAAGTGACACCTCAACTTTGTATATTCAATGTATATAAAATCGCGATTTTGAACTTCAGTTTTAAATAAAGAAACAAGAAGTCAGGAGAGCCGACTCTGTAATCTGTATACTCGCCAGCGAGAAAAACTGAAACGTAGATATACTATCCGCGCCCCTCTACGTTGTTTAAGGTCAAAGCCGGTTTAGCTTATGACTGCCTGTCGATGACTCGAAAAACATCGAACAGCGTGGAGGAGCAAAGGACCGCCCCTCTTCTGGACATTTTACGTCTTTGCATGCAACTAACTTGCTACGTCTCGGCACTTTTATTCTAAACATAACCTTCGCTCAATGTTGAATAGTTTGATTGTGTGTCACATAAAAGTAAAAATTGTATAAGGAGCCAAAATTTCGGTAAGTATACAGTTCGAGTAAGTTCACTCGAGGAAGAGATAATTTTATGTCAAAAATGGGACGTTGCAAACGTCTGAAAAACGCCGAAGAAGAATCACAAAATATTCATGGTGAGATTTCGATTGATGCAGGTTTGAGTGCCATCGAAGAAATGAAAAGGGTCTTGAAAGAAACCGCTGATCGACTATTTCAAGAAAAGAACGGAAGATTCGAACATTTGAATGAAATCGGTGAAAATTTTGGATGCCTTCTCGATGTCAAAGGTCTTATTTATCAGGATTACGATTAAAAAAAAAAGTACAACGATATTGATGATATTGATGGAAATGAGCTTTACAAAGAAATTCTTGACTGCAGGATGTTTGTCACGAGCCCAAAAAACACCATTTCAAGCCCAGAAACACTCTTCGAATTCATTTTTCAGTTTGGCGATAAAAGCGTGTTCCCGAATCTTCGCGTCGCAATTCAAATTCTACTGACAATAGCAGTTTCCAGCTCCTGAAAGTGAAAAAACTGAGTTTGATGATATTATCAATGAACTCGCGCAAATCTTCCGCTGCCGTAGGCGCTACGTTCTTCCGGTACGCCTCTGATTGTATTGCCGCGATAATTTGAAAATGTAATGGTGCCAGATGAAAAAAAAAATAAAGGGTGGATAAATTTCAAGGGCCGATGTTGAATGTGAACCACACACAATTATGCTTCAGCGTCATCGAAAATTTGGACCATCGGATGGAGGTGTGCCACCGAGGCCAATATTTTATTCTATACGTAATTGAATCATACCATTATTATCATAATAAAGAGAAATGACAATAATTTCTTAAAAAATTGTATCTTATTCAAAATCAACACCGGCCCTTGAAACTTAACCGCCCTTTATAAAAAAACTACTGGCCTCATGTCTTTCAACGGAACGAAGCCTAAGAAATCAAGAGAAATAAATGTCATATTTTCTTGTTTTGAAGCCAGTAAACTTTATAACGCTCAAAGCGTGAACGAAAGATGTATTTTCCCTTTACTTTCAACCAATTTTTTTCTTCTCATTATTAAAATTTCAATGTGAACAGCCACTTTTAAAACATTCAAATAAAAATACCAATGCAATTTCCAGCGACACCGACTGCACGCGTATATAGGAGATATGCAGCTATTATTAGAAAACTAAGTTAATATGAAAGCCTTGCAAGTAATTTGTGCACTTGACTGCATGAACCTGAATTCCCATATGCTTAACTACTTACATAAAAATCTATTGAAATATGTACAGGCACAGATATTTGTGGAAGAGCTAGCATTTTTGCATCTTTTCTAAGTATAAAATTATTGCATTTATTATATAAATTATGAGTAGAAATTCCCTGTTGCACCACATCGCTAGACATAATCATTTAGAGAAAAGCAATAACAACAACACGCCATAGTTGCTAACGGCAGCGAACAGACATCAAAGTGCAACAAACTGGAACATCACAAGTGGCATGCAAAATAGCAAAAATCTAACGCATAAAAAAATGTCAGGGCACGAGACGGGGGAGATTGTGGGGGGTGGGCATAGAAACACACACCCACATGCACCTAATGGCAGGGCGAGCGTAAAAAGTGTAATTGATAGGCCAGTGGAATGGCGAAGGCAGATGGAGGAGTGGGGCGGTCAATAGGTCGTTCTTGTTTTGCATTGAAGTGGGGTGTATGTGCTTGGGTGTAAACAAAGGCAGTCATAAGAAAAAAAAACAAAAAAAAACAAAAAAACACCAAAAACAAAAAAAGAAAAAAAAATCATTCAAATGACGTTCCGGAATGTTTTTGAATGTTTCATTCTTAAACGCACGTCATACGTGCCGACGATTGTTATAGCAACAACAAATTCATTATTTCAGACTTTGGCGTTGACTTGCACATGAATATGGACATGGACATGTGGCCCGATTTTAACTTGTGTTTTGTTTTTCTTGTTTTTTTTTTTTGTTTTGCTTTTATCCATTTCTGATTGTTCATTGCTTTGTCAATCAAGCGAAGAACAGCAAAGTACTTAAAACAACAAAAAGAGTAAGAATAAAATAAAAATAACAAAAAAAAAATAAAATAATTCAAGCAAAATTCACCACTGCACTAACTAAAGTGAGATGTTTTATTATTATGCGTGTTGTTGAGGCGTACGCATGCGTAGGGGTGCGCTACCACGCCAACACACATACAAACTCGGCGAGTAAATTGCACTGATTATGGGTAGTCAAAAGAGAATACAGCGTTAGGAGAATTGGGAGCGTAACTTTGAAAAAGCAAACACACCCTGTGGGTGAGTTTATTAACACTCAATCGTCTCAAAATGCAAGCACAAACACACGGCAGCACACACAGCCGCACACACTTTCAGGCACATGCCTACACACCAACATCTTATATGCCTATGCACTTCCTTGACTTGGGGTTGTTTGCTATAAGTTTCCTCACAATCAAGAGCGCGTTCTCGCACCCACATGCACACACATACACACACACACATACTCTGCGTCGTTTGTTTGGCCACCCTTTGTATTGTTAGCCTCACCTACACTTGTATATGTTTCTCGCCCACGCTACTTGCTCACTTATAAATATATGTACAATCATGCAAACAGTGCGAGCGCGCGCTTGTTCACCTTGAAATGGCAGTCAAATAGTTGCAATAAAGAGCGCATTGACAAACAAAATGCACACTCTTTCCCTTCCCCTCTTGCTCACTCTGTGTGAATCAGTCGCTCACTTCAAACATAATTAAATGAAATTAAAGATAACAATACTTGTATGTAGGTGTGTGTTTGTTTGCTCTGTTCGGAGAGCCTCTTTCATTCGTAATAATGCACAAGTGGCGAATTGCAAAGGCGGCTGCAGCGAACATGTTGCTGCTGCAACTGATGACACCGACAGATGTGGATTGGGTTCAAAGTTGAATTGATGCTATTTATAGTTGGAAAAGTTGAAAATATTTTCAGGTAAGTGGATTCTTTTTTTTGTTTTTGTTTTCGAAAAAGAAGAAGAAGAAGAAAAATATTTATTTTCTAAATCAGGGAAATTTATACATGAGAATTGCTTACTTAGATATGACAGAGTGGACATTAAATCGATAATTAATTACTCATTTGAAGAAATAAAGTCGTAACTCAAAAAGTTAAAGATTCGAGAAAAATCCCTTGAGACCTATCTAAGTAAAAATACATGTAGGCACATTTGCATCTAATGAGATTTTATTAATAGACATCGCCATGCATTTTTTAAACAGCCTAAAATAAGCGCTGATTACATATTTACGAGTTTTTTTTTTGGAAAGGGGTCGTTAATAGAGGAAAGAACTTCTTGATTAGATGCAAAACTGTAGCCACGCATTCAGTGATGCGATATAAGGCTAACGATTACGAAATGCTAAAGATGGCAGGGCCTGCAAAAGCAAAGAAAACTCAACTAGAATTAATATAATCGCTCACCGAATTTACCTAGATTACGACTACAATGATCAAAATATTTTAATTTGAAATATGAAATTACTACCATCGTACTATAAGTTTGCTTGATTAAGAATTACTTCAATTGTAGCATTTTATATAAAGGGTGGTTAAATTTCAAGGGCCGATGTTGAATGTGAACCACACCTAAACGTCAACGACACCGTTGAACTTCTTTCTTTGGGGTTACTTGAAAGAAAAGCTGTACGTCGATAAGCCAGCAACAATTGAAGAGCTAAAGGATGAGATAGTTCGGCACATTAACGGCATAAAACCTCAACAATGCCTCAGCGTCATCGAAAATTTGGACCATCGGATGGAGTTGTGCCGCCGAGGCCGCGGGGGCCAGTTGGCCGATATTTTATTCCATACGTAATTGAGCTATACCATTATTATCATAATAAAGAGAAATGATAATAATTTCTTAAAAAAAATTGTATTTTATTCAAAATCAATACCTGCCCTTGAAACTTAACCACCCTTTAGATAAGGAACTATTTGCATTTGGCGGGCTTTGGACCTGTGCTGCCGAGGTCGTGGCAGCCATTTGGCCAATATTTTGTTCCATACCTAATTGAGCCACACCAGTATTATCATAATGAAGAGAAATGACAATAATTTCTTACACAAATTGTATTTTATTCAAAATCAACACCGGGTCTTGAAACTTAACCACCCTTTTATTATAATTTTTTTTTTGTTTTTTTTTAAGGATGATTGTATTTTTTGCAATGCATGACTTATACTAAATGCTATTTTTTATTTTATAAATTAAGTTTTGATCAGAATAAATTATATTTCATCTTTATATGAAACAATCAGTCCTGTTACTCATTCCGTCGAAGATACGAAATATTGTTCTCAACTTGAAACATGTAGTGGAATTCACTGATATATTTTAACGATACTTGCGTTGTTATCTTTCTTTAACCACAATATTAACGATTTTGATATTCGATAACCTGTAACATAGTACAAATCGATAAGGCAAATTAACAAATCGATTATGGCCAACTCGACGACAACCATTTTGGGTGTGGTTAACTTAGGCATATCCTCATTCTTTAGTGGTTCCAATTCAAATATTACGTTATCAAAAAGTTATTAAAAACCCCGAAAAATGTCTTTCGAGTGTGTGGCGGATGATTTATCGCAAGGGCAGGAGGTAGTGAGGAGCAGTGGATCGATGTTTGCTCTGGGATGAGGAGATCCCTTCCATTCGGCTGGTTTAGTGCTAGTTAACATAAGTTTGTGCATACAGCGATCGTTAGCGTACACGGCAAATATTGTAAAGAAACACAAATGCCGAATCGTTTAAATTTAGTGAATCGCACTACTGATCTAGCATATAAATTCGTAAACCTGATATTATTAACTCCGAATGAGTCGGGCGAGTCTTTGTGAAAAATGTAGACGAATGATTTACTTTGTCTGGGAAAGACATAAAATAATTAAAACGGGAATTATTTAAAGTGAACAAATATGTAAGAAAAATTATTTATTGGCAAATGGTGCATAATTTTCAAGCTAGTTTTCCAACCATTCGCTCATTACGATCAAAACGGGCGGTTGGTTAATATGCTAAGGAAAGGGAACAATGAATTAAAATGAATTTATTTGCATACTCTGATAAAAAACAAAAATATATATATATATATAAAATTTAATTTATAGCCACCTTTGAACTCCGCTTGAAATCTCACAGTAGATACTCACTATGGGACCTGTGAAATGGTAGAACAGGGGAAGAAATCAATGGGCCTAAATTCAAAAATCGATTCCAATGGGACTCTACCCAACAATATTCCAGGCAAAAATACATGCCATTGAAATATGTATGAGAGAATGCCTTAGCAGGAAACTGAGAGGTACTCACATCTACATACTTTCAGATAGCCAAGCGGCTCTAAAAGCCCTTCTATCAACAACTATCACCTCTAAATTGGTAAACGATTACCTAAACCTTCTCAACACGTTAGGAAAACTCAACATAGTAACACTAGGCTGGCTTCCGGGGCATGAAGGGCCTGAGGGAAACGAAATGGCTGATGACCTTGCAAAATAAGGCGCAAATATGCAACTTACTGGTCCTGAGCCTTTCTGTGGACTTACAAAAGGCCACATTAATGAATTCCTTAGGAAATGGGAAGAAAGGAAATTTCCTGCGCACTGGCTAAACTGTGCCGGTCAGCGTCAAGCCAAACTATTCCTAAGTCCCAACAAAGGAATATCTGACAAGCTACTCTCACTAAGCAGAGTAGATCTGCGTCTTTTAACAGGATATCTTACAGTTCACTGCAGCCTGAGGTATCATCTAAATAATGTCTATCTGAGACCAATGTCTGCCGCTTTTGCGAAATGGATATAGAAAACTCAGAATATGTGCTCTGTGAATGCCCTGCGTTGGGCAGACAGAGACTTCATCACCTTGGTGGTATCGTAGTATCTCCATGCAATCTTTGGAACAACAAACATAAAATTGGGCTAAAATTTTTAAAAAGCCTAAAAGCCTCTAGGTTTACAAAAATAGGCCTTTCACAATAGATCAGCTCTGGTCGCAGTGCGTAATGGCCTTCTAATAATAATAATAATAATGGGACCTGTCACTTCACATTTACAGCTTTTCCCAAGCGCATTCTCCACCACATCAAGTACGCATTTAAAAGCATATTCGATTAATCGGAAGTTCTTAAGAAAATTAAAAAAAAAGTGAATTAGATAGTGTTTAGTTTTTAGAAGGACTTAGTGCCTCTTTTAGTCCAGACTTAGACTTAACTTAGTTTTCATAGAAATTTAGAGGCTGCTACTCAGCGCGTCGTCACGATTGCACCAGCGATATTTTCTATATTTTAGGCTAACCGCAAACACGAATATCGAATACGGTAGGTTGGCCTAAGTTACGCAAACTAATGTCTAAGTCTTGGCTTAGAGAACTTCTTCCCTTGATCGTCAAAATTAAAGAGATTTCAAGCATCCCTTAATTTTTCGCGTAAACCCTTATTTTCTTTACCAGTAAAACTGCAGCGGCAATCGAATCCATTTTAATGTAAAACAGAACCGGTTTCAGCAGTACCCCTCTCAGACATCGGCGTTCCTTTGTCCGTTGTTAAAGGGAAACTACACAATTTCTTTCTAAAAAAAGCGCAAGACAGATGGAGGTCTGTCTCATCGTGTGCTATTTCGAAAACACTATGGCCTCAATACGACAGAAACAGAACGCTTAAGGTGATATGAATTAAACTTCCATTCCATTTCCAAACTCATTGCTGTGTTCACTGGTCACTGGGTGATCGGTACTCATGCAGAGAAGCTTGGAATTCCGTACAACCCCTATTGCAGAAGCTGTGGGGCTCCTGCAGAGTAAGAAACTGTTGAACACTTTACGTAACTTGAATTAAGTCTATGTCTGAAGTAATGGCACTTTAATTCTAATAGTCCAGTTCTGAACTCCAGTATACAGTTTCAATTAACTATTTCTCTTGCTCAGCAAATTAAATGAAAAACAAAAAACACAGCCTTGTATTCTGTATTTTGAATTCTGCATAGCCGATTAAAAATTTATAACAAAAATATGAATCGATAATAAAAATTACAAATCGGCAAAAAAGTTCTTAAGAGGTGGGCAAGATTCCTCAAATTGGAAATAAATGTCATGAAAAACTCCCATTGCTTCCGGCGTCCTAATTTAAAATTGTTCGTGAAATCCTTTTTAGTAGGAGAGAAAAATTAGCAATAAGAATGTGAAACTATTTAAACATCTATAAAAAAAAATTAAATTATAACGAGATATTCACAAATAAGCCAAAATAAACCATACGCATCTTTCTTAAGTCCTTCAGATTTTGCCTAATTATTTATTGCCTATCCCACGACCTAAAGATTTTAGAGGAAGCGATAATAACGCTGCATTTCTGTGTACTCTGGCACGAGAATCAGATTTCTGCATGTGGGAAGGTATCTGAAGTACCAGAAATAAATTACTTTACCGAAAACCTCTTTTGAAAGAAAAAAGAGAACAATGGGAAGATCAAGAATCTCTGTTAGAAGTCTTCACCAAAACTTTCATTACAAATTGGATGACTTCTGCAGGAAAACTTCATATTTTCTTGCGCACTGGATGTTATATTGACAGTTTTTCGTTCGAAAATTTATACAATGCTCAGTGCAATGGATAAATGAATGAAATAAATAATTGAGATGAGGTATCGCGTGTACCAGAAAAAAGTCTGCAGTGATAGCCAGGCTATTCAAAAGGCATTTGAAAATGGTCCTGCTTTCTCTGTAATTAATCAACAAAGTAAGTTGAGGCGAAATTCTCAAGCGAAGAAAACCAATGTTGCCCTTTTCGCTTTGTCGTGACAGACTAGCAAGCACAGCTTTCAGACAACATTAAGGGCATTGTACTGCACTCGGGTTCCCTTTTTAATTTTCTTTAAATCTACTCGACCTCCGAAGAAATCTGAGTAGATCTTGTGGTGCCAAAAAGCTAAGGTGGTCGCTTCTTAACACATCATCGTTAAAGACCTGACACACAGAAAGTGGTCCGCCGTCTCATCCTCCTCTTCAAAAGAGTGCACTGTATGAGATGCCTACAGAGTGCACTGTAAGAGATGCCTACTTTTTTCATGTGCTTCGCCCATAGAAAGTGGCCCGTCGTCAGTCCAACCAGCTGTCTGCAGTCAATTCTGCTTAATGACAAGAGGATCTGTGACAGTCGGTCTAACATGACAAATAACATCAGTTTTGTCCATCTGCAGCCTCTCTCAGCCTGCCAAGGTCGCTTGTGGGTTAAAGTAACCCATTTGCTAACCCTGGCTTTGATGGCTGCAGAAGGGAGTGGCAGAATGTTGAACTTATGTGGGCGCTGAAACAGCGTGGTGCTCTGCATAACGAAAAGGCATACAAATTTACGGCCGCCAATGAGATCTGCGTTACTTTTGGAAGAAGTTTTTAGTTGGAGGAATCCAGGTGATAAGAATCCAGAAAATCGTAGGCTTAGCGATATTGGGCTTCAAAATTGCATGAATAAGAATAAGAAGAACCATTTTAAGGGCTTACCACAGCTCATAAAGAGGAAGTTATTCAAGAATGGAAAGACAGGAAATCCAATTACACTGGATGGAGAGTTCAGGAAATAGGCAACCTAACAGTTTATCTTTCCTTTCAGAAGGGCATCCAAAAGGCTACCAAATCTTGGAGAGGACTTACGAACTGTTACTGGATACTATGTGGGAAAATGTAGTTTTCGTTTTCGTCTTAGGGAACTAGAATTAATAGAAACAAATATCTGACATTTTGTGGTTGATGAAACCCCAGAGGATATTCTCGGTGAATATGCAGCTTTCGCAAGATGAAAACTTGTACCATCTATTTAGGTAAGAAACCCTAAGCTTGTGTTTTGGAATAAAAAGCTTAAGGAGATACTCAAACTCATCAAAAATCTCCAATCATAGGCTTGGCACTTTAGAGGGCGGAGCGATCAATAGGAAAACACATAATTTTGATCCAACTGATCCAACTTTGAAGTGAGAATCTGGAAGGGCAGCAAAATACGCAATTGTTATGACCTCATCATTTGATAAAAAGCGCTTTCCATGCAAGACATTTTTTACATCTGAAAAGAGGTGAAAGTCGCTAGGAGAAAAATCTGGTGAATACGATGGATGCTCCAACAATTCGAACTTTTACACATTCATTTTAGTCATTGTCATTGCCCAATATCCAGGATTACTGAAAAAATTAACGCCACATTCAAACTGCACCACATCTCTATATATTGGAATCCTGCTGAAATAATTATGTTTAATAAACTAGGGAAGCCAACGCATGATGTCACATCTTATCGGCCTATCTCGCTCCTACCAATCATATCAAAACTGATGGAAAAGCTTTTAGCGTCTCAACTTTATTATTAAGCAAAGAAATACATATAATACCAGTACATCAATTTGGTTTTCGCACAAAACACTCTACCATTGATCAAGTGCACAGAATTACTCGCATCATTGAAAACGCCTTTGAGGAAAAAAAATGTGCTCTGCTGTCTTTCTGGACGTGCTTAAGGCGTTTGACAAAGTTTGTCACGGTGGGCTCCTCAACAAACTAAATGCGCTTCTACCAACACAATATTTTAATATTCTAAAATTGTACCTATCGGATCGTTTTTCCGAATAAAATACGAAGACACATATTCCGATCTTAAGGAAATTAAAGCTGGCGTCTCACAGGGCAGCGTGATGGAGCCCATTCTCTATATTCTTTTCACATGTAAACGGCGTGCAAATCCCGTATCACAACAACGCCAAATACTTAGGTATGACACTACATACCAAGCTTAGATGGAATGCTCATGTTAGAAGAGTTAGATATTAGATTTAGAAATAAGTACTGACTTATGGGTAACCAATCAGCCTTATCCCTACACCATAAAATTCTTTTATATAAGCAGGTGCTTAAACCAATTTGGACCTATGGGATCCAGCTATGGGGCTGCTCAAGCTCAACCAATATAAAATCCATACAAATATTCCAAATAAGGTACTACGATGCGCTGTTAATGTGCCTTGATACGTCCGCAACACCGATATCGAACGCGATCTTGGCATCGAGTCAGTTGCCACTTCGATCAACATAAACACTAAGTCTCATATGGAAAGACTACGCCACCATGCAAATAGCGAAGCCTCAGCCCTAATTTATCCCGGTAAATGGAAAGAAAGGCTGAAACGAAAAAAACCGCACCAACTCACGCAGTAGCCCACTTCTCTGCAAGCCTTGGGCAGATCATTATTAAATTTAGTTGTATTGCACAAAATTAAATCCAAATTGTTCGTTAGTTTATAATTTATTAAATAGTTATAATGTAAATAATAAAAAAAAAAATGTCATTGTGACACAGCGCAATGTCCCGATGACAAATAATTTTTTTGTTTTGCAGCTAAGTAATATATTTTTTCACGAATTTTCTCCTTCAGCTGGTCTAAAAGGTTACAATAATATTCAGAATTTATTGTTTTACCAGTTTGCAAGTAATTCACAAATAAAATATCTATGCCATCCCAAAAAACTGATTGAAGGTGTTACTTCTTGACTGATTTCTAGACACGAATTCGTTTCGGAACGGAACAACCAGGTTCAACCCACTCTTTAGACCACTTTTTTGTGTCCAAGTCTCATTCATTGTGATGAATCGACGTACAAAATCAGCTTTATCCTTTCGAAAACGCTCAAAATGTTGCTGAGAAAGTAGCATTCGAAAGTGTTTTTGTTCCATTGTTAGCGAATTAGGCATCCATTGTGCACACAGCTTTCTGAAACCCAATACTTCGGTCAAAATATTTCTTACACTGCCCAATGAGATGCCTAAGGCTTCTAGTAAACCTCTTTTAGATACCCGACGATTTTCTAATTCCTGTATTTTTTCTACGATTTCTGGTCTTGTTGCTGGACGTCCTTCATGTGGATCGTCCTCAAGGCTTGCACGATCTCGTTTAATTCAGCAACCCATCTTTTTACTACACCAATGCATGTCGTAAGGTCTTGTACACTTTCAATATTCGTTCATAAATTTCATTTGCTTTTAAGCCTTCCAAAAATAAAAATTCCATCACTGCACGTCACTTGATTTTTTCCGCAGTAGAAAATTCTGCGTCACGTCGATACGAAATAGTTTGCAAACAAAAACTGAATTGACAGATTGAAATGGAACCTCACTTACGTTCATATGAGGGCATCAACATAACAAAAAAAAAAGCAACAAATCGAGGCTAGTAGCAACGGCCTCTCTTATCGAACCGCAGAACTTATTGAACAGCAAAATATTAAATCTTCACATTTCTTTATTAACAATATATTAATATAATTGAGGTAGCTTTCGTGAAAGAATTTCAGAGCTAGGAAGCTTTCATATTTCATTTGCAAGACAGTGACAGTCATATGCTGAGCTGAGTAGAAAATCAGATGAAGATATTTTTTCTTCAATGCTCCGATTGTAGTGACAATTTTTTCTAGTTAGTGTGGCTAAGAGCGTGTTGAAATACACAAAGAGAGAGAAAAGTTTGTTAACACTTGAGCAAAAATCAATTATACTTCCTCTTACACTCCACTGCATGCAGTTTTATCTAAACTGGAACCTAATCGACTATTTCAAAGTTAAGTTCCTCTTTATTTGAAGAAAAAGTGCATGCGAGCCCGTTAAGCTCCCATTTATTTTCTCAAAACATATTCGCGTTGCCGAGCTGTAGATTATCAGACGGCTCACAGGTTGCGGATAGTGGATTGCCTTCAGGTATGTAAATTTACAGCGAATAAGTTTCCCCTAACAAATAAGCAGTCCCCGACAAGCAGAGTGGTGGAAACAGACGTAGGGCGAGCAGAAAACTTTATAAAAACTACAAGGTCAAGCCCATCACAGACCAGGCGACAAACGAAATGTTGCTCCTATTAGCTAAATCTAAGATGGCATCCCCATCGTGCGGATAGGGACTCTAGGCTAACAGGCTATCGTTCCTAATTAAAATTTGTTACCGAAACCGAAACAAGTCGACACTATGCGCCCAATGCTGACACGCTAGCAATTAATAATAATAATTTGTATTAGATCCAAGTCAATTTAAGGGATGAGGCTTCTTCCTCTGGAGGTGGTTACCAAATTGTGCGTAAACATCAAACTATGTGGCGTGTTACTAGCCGTTACTGCAGCCTTTGACATCAACAAATACATAAATGTCGCTCTGTAACACACAATCCGAATTTTAACCAAAACTGACTATAAACGAAATCGTTCGAAAAGTTTTTTTTTCCTATCGAGGAAAGTCCTGTTGCATTTGTATTATTCATTCCGTAGATTAGCGCGCTGAAATAAACAAGCCTATTAAAAGATTTGTAATTTCTGCAAATGGATTCATATATCACTCATATTTGACACTTGTGAACTAGACAGCTGCAGAACACAGACAGTGAATGAAGCGCGTAAAAGTCAAAATAAAGATTTCCATTACTCAAAATATTTTTTTTTTATTTAGTAAAAAAGTTATTAAAAAACAAAATTTTATTATTAATTTATTTAGTAAAAAAGTTATTAAAATCAAAATTTAATGATTATTTATGTGCCATCTTGTATCAAGTGTTTTTTGTTAAATCGCTCTACTATATTCTATTCCACACTCTATAATATCATAAATATTTTTTTTGAGAACACCATCTGAAAAAGTTCGTCTTTTGTGTGCTCACATGAAGAAGTCCTATAAATCCTGAAAGTGTGGTTAAAAAAAGAGGCCAGACCCGGGTAGGGAGTTTTTCTAGATAAATGGTTTACATTTTTTAGATTTAAAATTGCTCACAAATAATATTACTTATGCGAGTCGAAATCGTAAATATTCGAATCTAAAATTACCTAAAAATGAAAAGTTGATCGTTACAGAGTAATTTAATAATTTTGCATTTTTCTCATTTATTAAGAATGAAAGAAAGAATTAAATACATCAATTAAGATAGCGATAAATCAAAAACCAAAGACCTTGAAATCTGAGTAAGCTCATTCAATGTTCTAATCAAAGCTGCATTCGAAGTACACTGCTGGTCTTAGGTTAGACGCACCATCGTTTTTTTTAAACAAAATCAATTATTTATTATCATGCTTGTTCTAATTGTCGAAATGCTTTTCTTATCAAAGTGCGAATCTTGCTCAAAAAAAAAAAATGCTGACAGCTGGTTGATTTGCGAAAAAATAACTGTACATTCGGAGATTATAGAAATTTCTATGGCAATCACACGTGTTTTCGGTTGGTTATTGAATTAGACGCAGCTTAAATTTCTTCATATTGCGTGGACAAGTGTAAACTTTCGTATTGAAAAAATATCAAAAATAAACAAATAAAGGGTTTTCGAGCTACATTTGAAGAAAAAAATGGGAAAAGCTGCTGTTATGAGCTTATTGGAACGTCAAAAAGTAGACTTTCTTCACTCGCAAGGACTGTCCAATCGGAACATTGCCAAACAAATAAATCGCAGCTTCAGAACTGTTGACAGATATTTGAAGGATCCAGAGGCATATGGAAATAACTTCAAAGGGAAAAAAACGCACTATCAAAACAAGCAGTACGCCAAATTGTTAGAACTTCTTCGAATTCGACTAAATATGCTGCTAAGATCAAGGAATTGGCTGGAGTAAAAGCAAGCCTATCAACTGTTCAGCGTACGATTAGAAATGCAGAACACCTGAAGCGTCTAAAAATCAAGAAAAAACCCCCTTTGAATGCAATACGCAAAGAAAACCGGCTTCAATTCGCGAAAGAATACATGACGTGGACTGTCTAATCTGACACTCGACTAAATGATTGGCGTTCAGTTGTATTTACTGATGAAGAACGTTTTAATTTATAGATGGCCCTGATGGATTTCAATATTATTATCACGATTTGCGGAAAGATGAGCTACATTAACATAAGTCGCCACCATAGCCGAGAAGGGGGAATAATGGTGTGGGGTGCTATCACGTTTTATGGAACAATTGACTTGATTTTTATCGATCAAATGATGAACGGCGATCGCTTCAAAACATTGTTGTAGTCCGTATTTGCAAAATTAAAAGATCTCTTTGGACCAATTCCTTGGATTTTTCAACAAGACAATGCTCTTATTCATAACCTCGAGTAGTAAAATCTTTTATTTCGAGTCAAAACGTTAATATCATGACCTGACCACCATATTCTCCAGATCTTAACGTAATTGAAAGTGTTTGGGGCTACCTAACACGGAAGGTATACGAAGGAGGAAAGCAATACGAAGATAAAGAAACATTAACAGCAGATATTGCTTGGAGCGAGATTTCCTTGAACTACATAGATTCCTTGTATCATTCTATGAAGGACCGGATTTATGAAGTTATTACTAACAAAGGAGGCAGTACTCATTACTGAAGTTATTTTTTTTTTATTTCAAATAAATCAAATGGTAATTTAAGTTAAAATCCAAAAACTTTTCTTATAAAAATTAAAAATCCAAAGTGCGTCTATTCTAATGACCAAGAAAAATTCGCCTTATTTCGAGTAGTTTTAAGAAAATGTTTGAAAAACACAATTTTGTTAAATATGTATAATCATTTGAATATTATATTTAAAGTATCATTAAATAAGAAATGTTTTTGCATATCAACTTATTTTCTACAGTCCTTTAATAAATAAATAAGAAGCAAAGTTGTATGCGACTAAACGTGCATCTAACCTAAGACGAGCAGTGTATAAGTAGTAGGAAGAATAAATCATTATTCCGAAATTTTTTTTTTGAGGTATGTGAAAACGAGTGCGCTCGAAGAATAAAGGCGACTCAACTGACCCATTTGTAATATCGCAAACAAAGCAAAGTAAAAGTATATTTCTTCTAGATGGCCATGCAGCCAGACTCAATCTCTCTTTCATTCCCATCTGCAGAAGCTTTAAAGCGAAATGGGTGGAGGAAATTCTTTTCCACTACTTATGTGAATATCCAGGGATAGTATAAAGTAACTGACGGTGTCCCACAGGGCTCATTGCTTGGCCCAACACTTTGAAATGCTATGTATGACGGTATCCTGAAGCTTGAGCTTCCTGAAGACGCTACCCTCATTGGGTACGCAGACGACATTGCCTTGGTGGTAGTGGGAAAGCATCTGGATGTGTTGCAAGCGTTATGGAACGATGAAATTGTAAGAATTAGAAGATGCCTTAAAAATGTGAAGTTAGAACTTGCAGCTCAAAAAACTGAAGTCGTATTACTGACAACACGACGGGTACGTGAAGAGTTAGTGATTACGGTAGCTGACCATGATATAAGGTCGCAGCCATATATCAAATATCTGGGAGTACTCATTGACTCGAAAATGACCTTTAAGCATCATTTACAGTCAGTCAGTGAAAAAGCCGTAAGAATAAATAACGCGTTGACTAGACTAATGCGTAGTATTAGCAGCCCTCGCGCAAGTATACGGAGACTCCTGTTAACAGTCCTAAGCTCACTGATTCTATACGCAGCACCAAGCTGGGCAAACACGAAGCCTCCAACACATACGAGCCACATACAGACTTGGCGCCCTGCGAGTAGCCAGTGCCTATCGCACTGTCTCAGATGACGCAATCCATGTGATAACGGGAATAGTGCCTATCGACCTTGCCTATCGCGGTTAAGATGTAAAGATTACATAATACCATTGCGCAGAAACCGTCGAACGTGGCTAAAAAAGAAGAAAGGCTGCGAACAATTGAAGAATGGCAGTTGCGATGGGAGCAATCCGAGAAAGGTAGGTGGACCTTTGAACTGATTCCGAACATTGCAAGGTGGATTGAGCAAAAACACGGAGAAATTGATTTTCTTTTCACACAGTTGCTGACTGGACACGGTTGCTTCAAAGCATACCTACACAGGTTCCATCTTGAGAACGACCCGTACTGCCCGCAGTGCCCCGAAGAACAAGAAACGGCGAGGCATATCTTGTTCCAATGAGCGAAATGTGCTTGAGGGAGCGTTTGTTGAAAACATAAGTGACACAAATCTTATTCCACATATGTGCGAAAACGAAGAAAATTGGAAAATTACATGTGTAGTCGGCGCAAATATCATGAAGAATCTTCGATACGCGGAATATGCACGTAGGTCCCTAGAAAGAACTCCTTAACACAATGTACAGAACAGAGTGACAATAACAGACGATTGAGTAATAATACATATACTCACAACGGTCTCTTGACGTAGTACTTAACGGTGAAGTTCCAGGAGGGCATACCGTAGGACATGAGGGGGGTTTAGTTGGGTTAAAGTCCCACACCACGGCTTCGGCCATAGGCTTTTGATGCCTCGCCTCCTCCACAAAAAAAAACAAAACAAAAAAAGGGCTAGTTAGGGTAGAACTTCGCTCTTTCGGTAAGCCTTTCTTACAGCAAATTCATGAGATCTCCGACATCGAGACAAAGAATTTGATGCTATACTTTGGCCTCACAAAATGGATCTGACTTAGAAGCAAAAAAAAAAGCAGTGATAGTAAAACGGTGCTGGTCACTAATTAGGATTATTTCAGTGGAAATAATCAACCACTTCAATAACAACAAAAACAACATACGTCTTCCACTTTGTAACGATTTTAAATTTAGTAACGGCCGCGCCCGCCGTGGCCGAATGGGTTGGTGCATGACTACCATTCGGAATTCAGAGAGTGAACGTCGGTTCGAATCTCGGTGAAAGATCAAAAAAATAAGAAAAAGTTGTTTCTAACAGCGGTCGCCCCTCGTCAGGCAATGGCAAATCTCCTAGTGTATTTCTGTCATGAAAAAGCTCCTCATAAAAAATATCTGCCGTTCGGAGTCGGCTTGAAACTGTAGGTCCCTCCATTTGTGGAACAACATCAAGACGCACACCACAAATAGGAGGAGGAGCTCGGCCTAACACCCAAAAAGGGTATACGCGCCAATTATATATATATATATAACGCCAACCTTGCGTTGTATGAAGAAATCGGATCAGCGAAGCTTGAAAATCTGAGACGAATGAAGGCGATGAAAAAATTCAAATAAAGAAATTGAAAAGTGGAGTCAAATCAGAAAAAAAAGATACTTTGGAAAAACAGACAAGTAAAGATACTGTCGGAATTATGAAATTCATTAAATTCTACGCATTATCCCAAAATTTTTTTTAGGAAATACTAAATACTAATACCTTACGTAGGTCGAATCGATTTGAAAGTACTGTAAAATTTTACTATTTTGACTCTGTTAATAAAATGTAAACCTTTTTTATGCAAACCTTTTAAGCTTAAACTCTTCTACGATCTAAGGTAAGTTTTTGGAAAAGATATTTTTGAAATTAACGCGATTTATGGAGATATTTTCGGATTGTTACATCTTACATTTTCCGTCTTAAAATAAAATCGTTACAATATTTATTTGTATGCACTTACACGCACTCATCTCACGCACACAACAAACCCCAATCGAAATTTCCATATTGTCGACACAAATTTCAATTTGAAAAGAAAAAAATAAAATTAACACCAGCTGTTTTGAGCAATTTTAGCAAATCCCATAATAAATCACAATGCAGCGGACGGAACCGGTATTTTCGAGCACCAACACCATGCTGCGCCTGAAGCTATGCTACCACACACGAATAATGCCAGTGAGCGCACAGCAACCAACACAAATAAATGTTTTCAAGCAAAATAGCTGAGCCAAGCAAATTGAAACACAAATATGGTGGTCAACATTTTGTTTTTTAATTTTTGGAATTTTTTGTTCAAATTGAAGAATTTTCTTTTGTGAAATAACAGTCACTTATTAACCGCCTGTGCGGAAATCACTAATTCTCAACCAACATACAGTTCACAAAATTGTTGCTATGAAGCACGCATTTGACATTGGTAGAGGCATAACTGGTATTCTAGGAAAGAAGCGGTGTGCGAGGAGGGCGAGTGTAATATGTAATGCTGTATCTTTAGTATCGCCAACACATACGAATAGCCAACACAGCTGAGTACATGTGTAGCCTGCGTCTTTGTATTGGTGAGTTAGTTCGCTGCTGTCTGTCTGTTTGCCTGATTATGAATGTCTGTGGTGGTGCTCGCTCGCTGTGTGCGTGCGTATTCCTTGTCAAAGTTGCTATGGGTCTGTTTGCTGTTTGTTACTACTGTGGCAAGTTTGCTCTGGCAATTGTTGTTATTGATGTTGCCACAGTCAGTGGCAGTGCTGCCGTAGCGTGTTGAGTTTTGTACGTTTCGGCTTTTGTCTATGAAAGAGACTGAAATGGCTTGGGTTGTAAGGTTGCTTGGCTGTTTGGCTGTTTGGGTCGTCTATTTGGTTTTGCTCTGCTTTGGCTTGGCTTGGTTTGGTTTGGTTTGGTTGAAAATCGATATGTACTACTTGTGTGTATGCATGTGTGTGTAAGTATATACCTATGCCAGGCGTGCTGGTAGGCAGATAGTTAGGTGACTCGCCAGTTTGGCTAGTGGATAGGTGAGTGAGTATTTGGATGGTTACTGGTTTATGTACCTACTATAGGTTTGCCGAAAATTTCCTGCGAACGGCTGCCACAATATGTGAACGCCTGACTTTCCACAACATTTTTGTTCTTTCACCACTATCGAGCTGAGTTAAAATATTATTTTTTCACACAACTAATTTTGCAATATGCGATATATATAATTTTTTTCTTTTTTTCTTCTTTGATAAGTGAAAATTATTTGGTTGCACAATGAAAGCAGATTTGCTGGTCACTTAGAATTTTCGTGCAATATTTTGACTGCCCGTCTGACTGACCGACCGTCCATGTGTAGTGTCAGGCTAACTAGCTACGCATACATTTGCACGCTTGTAGGCTCGCTTGTGTATATGTTTAATATTTTCCAACATTTGCGGCGGCTGGTTATACAATGACTTTCAGCTTTCGCCCGTTGCTGGCCTCGTCACCGCACTTGTCTCTGCACCACATGCACCGTAATTTGTCGCATAATTTCACAGACCGTTTTTTTGTTTTTCAGTCCTCAGCGTCTGACACTTAATTTCGTTTTCTATGCACTCGCGTAATTGGTTTTACTACAAAGGCTAAGCAGAGTTTGCGGAAAAAAATCTCAATTGAAAATTTTCATAGCTTTCCGTACACTTTTTGTGCTTGCCTATTTCTGCTTCTTCTTTAGCTGGTGCTGCTTACACTTATTCTTCTTCTTCTTCTTTATACACTACGCTTGCTTGACAGCACAAACACTTTTGCACAAACACATACACTCACGCGCGCGCGCACACACACACACATAAACACATGCAACGCTCTCTTCTGCTAAACCGTTGTAGCCATTCAAGCATTCGGCGGCACTTTCATTCTACGTTGCTGGACTGCCCTCGCTTTTGCTGATGTCTTGCTCAGCTCGACGCGTAACTGCAACTGGCCATAGTAGCGAGCGCCAATGCTCCCGAGCAAGCAGCTAAGGCATTTTTAGGCTAACTTCGTTGAATCGTGGTAGAAACTGCGCGTACCCACGCACCCCTCACCCCACTCACAAGCACATTTACATATGAAACCACAGAGACGTAAGCATGCATGACCGGTTCTCTGTCGCTCGCAAGCTCTCGCGCTTGCCTACTAACCATAAGGACACTCTGTATTAGCCGAGTCACTGAGTCACTGAGCGCCCTCGTACTTGGTCGTGTTCACGCTTTGCATTGACATTTCCGTGAAGTGGCTTTGCGTCAAAGTCGTTGAGTGGCGCTGTTGTTGAGTGTATTGTTGTTGTTGCCATTGCTGTTGCTGTTGACCGCCTCAAGTGTCTGGTGGTGTGCTGCATGTGTGTATGTTGTGTGATGTTGTTGTTCTTAGTAGCAGGAATTCCCTCAATCAATTCACCACACACGCAAGGTCCACGCCACCCCGTTGCAACCCAACCCACCGCTACGTATACTGCAGTGTCAAACACCCTCAAGTGAGCGCTGATTTGTATGCTACATAAATGTGCCTACGTCACCACCCTGGTTTATGGCTCTCGCGCTCTTAACGGGAAAAAATAATTTAAAAAAGAATTCATTGATGAGAAGCGTTGAACAACTGAGAAGCTCTGTGACAGGAAAAATGCAGAGCGGGTATATATAGAGTGAGGATTGTATTTTTAGAACGATGTGCTGTAGTAATTTTCAAACAAAAATAAAAGAAATTTAAATTTATACCTATTCGAAAAAGTATATTAAAAAAATTAATGATTTATGGTTTAAAGAGATGCAAACAAAAAACGAATAATTCTTACTGACAAATTCCAAATTTAGTAAATAAAAAAAATTTAAATTGTGGATTTATAGTAAAATTTCGTAAATAAAATATAAAAAAATTTTAGTTTATGATTTATGGCTTAAAGAAATCCGAAAGAAAAATTCTTACTAACAAATTGCAAATTTAGTAAATAAAAAAAAACAAATTTAAGTATTGGATTTATAGTTTAAAGAAATTTAAAAAAGAATAATTCTTGCTGACGAATTGCAAATTTAGCAAATAAAAAATGAAAAAAAAAAGTTTTGGATTTATAGTAAAATTCAGTAAATAAAGAAATAAAAATGTAAACAAATTTTGTTTATGATTTTTGGCTTAAAGAAATAAAAAAATAATAATAATTCTTACCAACAAATTGCAAATTTAGTAAATAAAAAAAAAACAATTTTCAGTTTTGGACTTATAGTTTAAAGAAATTCAAAAAAAGAATAATTCTTACTGACGAACTGCAAATTTAGCAAATAAAAAAAACAAATTTAAGTATTGGATTTATAGTTTAAAGAAATTTAAAAACAAAAAATAATTCCTATTGACGAATTGCAAATTTAGTAAATAAAAAATAAAAAAAAAATAAGTTTTGGATTTATAGTAAAATTCAGTAAATAAGGAAATAAAAATGTAAAAAAAATTTGTTTATGATTTTTGGCTTAAAGAAATTAAAAAAAAATAAAAATAAAATTACTAACAAATTGCAAATTTAGTAAATAAAAAAATAAACCAAATTTAAGTTCTGGTTTTATAGTTTAAAGAATTCCAAAAAAAAAAAATAATTCTTACTGACGAACTGCAAATTTAGTAAATATATATATATGTATTACACCCTGTTTGGGTGTTTGGCCGAGCTCCTCCTCCTATTTGTGGCGTGCGTCTTCATGTTGTTCCACAAATGGGGGGATCTACAGTCTCAAGCCGACTCCGAACGGCAGATATTCTTTCATGTCAGAAATACACTCGGAGGTTTGCCATTGCCTGCTGAGGGGCGACCGCTCTTAGAAAAAACTTGTTCTTCTTTTTGGTGTTTCGCCGAGATTCGCACCTACGTTCTCTCTGTGAATTCCGAATGGTAGTCACGCACCAACCCATTCGGCTACGGCGGCCGAAGTAAATACAAAAATAAAAAATGAGTTTCTCATTAGAACAAAAATAAATGAAACTCACACTACCTTCTTCTTCTTCTTGATTGGCTGAGTTTAACAAAGCGCCAGTCGTTTCTTTCTTGTGCTAACCGGGGCCAATTGGACACACCAAGTGAAGCCAAGTCCTTCTCCATCTGATCTTTGCAACGCAGAGGAGGTCTTCCTCTTCCCCTGCTACCATCAGCTGGTACCGCATCAAATACATTCAGAGCCGGAGCGTTTGTATTCATTCGGACGACATGACCCAGCCAACGAAGTCGCTGGATCTTTCTACGCTGCGAAATGGCTATGTTGTCTTAAGGTTCATACAGCTCATCATTCCGTTCCGTACGATATTCGCCGTCAACAACGTGCAAAGGTCCAAAAATCTTCCGCAGAATCTCACACTGCCTACGTTTTATAAAGTTGCTTTCCTCTTAGGTTGATCTTTTTTTAACATTAACCCATTAATAAATGACTTTGGTGCAAAAAAGGCTCACATACAGAAATACAATCAAACATAACTTGTTCAATTATAGTCAAATTGCACACAGCGTAAATTTCTGGATCATTTTTTCTTGCAGAAATGAGCCTTAATATTCCTTTACGAGTAGCAGCGCGCTTTAGGTCTCGTTTCTTTTAAATCATGAAAAACAAATTTTGACCTTAATGAAACATTTTGATTTTTATGGCAAGATTTTAACTCCCTTTTGAGGGTTTTTGAAAGGCCGGACCCGCTTTTTACCTTCATCGAAAACGATACTATCCTCTCTCAACAAATTATGAACGTTAGTAAAACGGAATTATGTCTAGAAATTCATTTTTTATTCAGCTGATGCTGATTTTTTCTGTTTCTGTACAGTTTTATTTCTCGACAAGTGCCTTTCATAATGCAATAAAATTATTCGTAATTATATTTTTAATAAATAAATAAATAAATAATACAATCGATCTCGACGCTTAACAAACTTCTGGTCCTTTTAACCCAGCGCCAAAACAAAAATTCACTCTACGCCTTGCGAACTAAGCTCTTCGCCGCAGTCGAGATTTATCATTAAAAAAAGGTACTCGCAAAAATATTTCAAATAAATACAGATTTCGTAAATATATTTTGGAGTATTTTGAAAAGCTCTGACTCAAATCAGGCTGTGTTATTTTCCATTTTAGTTAAAATTTTTGCAAAAGGTTTCTAGAATCAAGCAAAAGTTATGAATTAACACACTTTTCAATGAAGTTTCTTAAGCAAAAGGAGTTTTGCAGGTTCCATTTTTCATAAAAAGATAACACGCCCTTACATTAGTCAGATCTGGCAGCGCCGCTATCCCGCTTGCAAATAGTATAAACTCATTTCGAAAATCATAGTTCAGTTCGGAAATGTTACCGTTCAGACAAAATGTTACCGTTTCACACAAAATTTCTTTTACTGATTAGGCTCATTTCTAGTTCAATGGACAAATCAATAAGCAGGCGCTTTGCCTTTCGAGTGAAAAGAATCCATGTGAGATTCACGAAGTACTATAACATCCGCAAAACATCACACTTTGATGGGTTTAATGAGCAGGTACAGCCGTTCGTCCCTACTTCTTTAAAAATGGCAACAAAGAGAAGGAGCCATGTTTGCCGATTATTTTGTGCCACAATTGATTGATGCCAGAACGATGACACAAGCCATACTTCGCGTCAGCCAATCGACTTATTAAAGGGATATTTGAAAAGTGGCAGATTGGATGGGGAAGTTGAGAAATAACGGGTTCTCCGAATACTTCTTTCAATAAGTCTCTTCATCGGTTGGCATCTTTATATTATTCTCTCTACAATTATATGCCGTAATTGATCTCTGCGAACAAACCGGAATCACTGGGCGCCTTAGAAGATAGCATTTTAGGAACCATTGCCAAGAAGTGGTCCCAAGAAGCATTCATCAAAGGTGATGGCTCTAGAGCAACAACAATGCTTTATACACCTGGAACTCGGGGACAGCTGGAACGCGGTAAAGCAATACATCGAGAACGTACCATAAAAAAAAAAAAAATATTGACCTCGACACAGTGCAACAAAGCGAAGCCGCACAGATAGAGACACAAGAAGACGAGCCTATAGCATGAAAGCTGGCTACAAATATGATGGAACCAGATGTGGGTGAATAAAATTGATAATTTATGAATGCCCAGAGAGGGCCCAGAACCCAAAGTAATATAGAAAGCAATTCCGGGAAGAGTGTCTCCACAAAAGGAGAGGAGGGTTCGTTTTACTGGCTACACCACACGACGCAGTAGACGACGGACGGTCGCTGTAAGTGCGAAGGCATTTTGAACGCTACCTCACTCACCAAAAAAATTAGAATTGGCAAAGTAGAAAGCAAGGAATGAATTCGCCTTGTTTCATTCTGAGCTGGCAGCCACATGGACACGACGAAAGAAAAAAACAAATCAGCTGATTTACCACCTTTGATAGATTCGCATTGAATGGTCCTCAATGCTTGAAAAGGTGGGATCTGCATTATGGCATCTACGCGCTGGTCGCCGCAGCCACGAGTACAAAATTATGTTCATGCATTAATGGCTTAAAGTTATGTTCCTTATAAAATCAATTTTCAGCTTGAAATCAAGTAATCCCATTATTTTCTTTCAATTTGCACGGCTAAGCCTTTAAAAAGCACAGCCTTTAGTTGCAAATATGACAAATGGGGAAACTATTTTGCAAAATCTCTAGCGAATAAAGCAGTTTCAAGTACAAATTTAATTTTACTTACGTAATTCTTTGATCTTAAATATTCCTTGATGCCAATATGTGGCCAGAAGTAACAAATTCGAAATGGCGCATCAAATGTGATGAAGAGGTTTTCAAAATGTTTGCAGATTCTTTTAAGAGTAATTTTGAATTTTTTCCCCCCAAATGTGTCATCCACCACTTTGGATTTTTAAAAACTGAATTTAGATTCGTAATCAGCCACTCGGAGGGACCCAACGAGTACATATTTAGCAAGAAAAAACGAATAAAAAAATGTCGCCATATTGGAATCGCCTAATTTGTCGACTTTGGCTAAAAGTTTGAATTCAGCAAAAAAAAGAAATTTTTTTTTTTTTCAATTTTAAAAATTATTACCCAATCTTTTTTAGAGTTTACGCAGCCTTTAAATGGTTAAAAATTCGGTATCACAAAGTTACCTATCATTGATCTGACACTAGAAGTCCTCAGACGAATGCAAATAGTCTATTTTGGGTTCATGTCGCACGTTTTCTGGAAGAAACGTCATATTCGGAAAATGCAGTTTGTCAAAAATGAGCTTTGGCATTTAATGTGGCTTCTCTACAATTGCGGTAAAGTTATAAAAACACAAACACAGAGTCCCGACATAAGCGAGATTGAAAATTAGCGGGTCTTTTTGAAGAAAAGAGTCGCTAAAAGGCCTCCAAAGAATACAGCAGCATTTAAGGCTGCAATAATGGAGGAATGGCAGAATACAGGTATACCGAACGTATAGGACGTAAACAAATTGGTCCATTTCATGAAAAAGCGCCAGCAAAATGTTGTTGAAGCTAAAGAGGTTATTATAGCAAATATTAATATATGTAAATATTAATAAAAAAAAATCCTGAATTAAAGTTAGTAAAAACAGTTTATTGACAGGGTCGCAATAGTGTGTCATTTGTTTTTGTTGCTTTAGTTGTTGTTTTTCCAAAGAATTTGAAGCTAGTTTTTATGAATTTTCTTTAGGTGCTAAGGATACATCGTCCCCTTAGTATTAAAATAGCCTATACATTTTTTGAGGTTTTGAGAAAATGAATTTCAAACTTTTTGTCGAAAGTAGCTCTCACTCAAATCTCGATATGTCTGTAAATATTTATTATTTTTTGACTGACGTTTTGACCCACTTTGTGGAACTAGAATTTGACCAAATTTTGACCACATATAAAATCGACGATGGAGAATCCAAAAATTCAATAAAAAATAATAGCCTATGAGCACATAGGCTATTGTTATACTAAGGGGACGACATATGAATCAATTCAAAAAAGAAGTCAAAGATAACTAAAGAGTACTACTTTCTCCTTCTGAAATCGAAAAAACTAGTTATTTTCTACCTCAGAACTCATTATTGACTTACTGAATATACAGGGTGAACTATTCAAAACACCATAACTTCTTTGTGTGAAATTAGTTTTGATTGATTTCAAAGACAAAATTGTTCAAAAATTATAACAATTTTAACATTTATTAACTTTAGCTCGATATGAGCACCTTTTGCCTTGACTATAGCCTTCAAACGGTCAAAAAATGAGTTGCATGCTGCACGAATGTGATCTTGAGGTATTTTGGCCCATTCTCGTATAATCGCTTTTTTCAGCGCTTCCATACTGGCATATTTTTTAGTCCTCACTTTGCTCTCCAAAATGGACCAGATGGAATAGTCCATCGGTTTGCGTCTGGCGAATTCGAAAGCCATTATGTGGACGAAATGAAGTGGGGAACATGATTTTTTAGCCATTCTTGGTTCACACGAGCTTTATGAGACGGTGCGGAGTCCTGTTGGAACGTCCATGGTCTACGACCGATATGTTTGTGTATCCACGGCTCTAAAGTAGCTTCTAAAATATTTTTCCGATAATAAGTAGCATTCACTTTGACACCAGACTCGATAAAAACGATTGGAGAGCGTCCATCAGCGGTCACTGCGGCCCAAACCATTACTTGCGATGGGAAATAGCTTCGAGTGGCCATTCGTAGGCTCAAATTCTCGTATGAGCGTTCGGTCAAGTAAACCCGATCGTTCTGAGTGTTTGTGAACTGCTCAATTGGGAAATTTTTTTCATCAGAAAACACAATGTTAGGAAATTCGCTACGTTCGTGCAAGCGCAACAACTCCTTTGCTCTTTCGCACTGAACTTTCTTTTTCCTGGGGTGAAAGATCGTGTGCTGTTTGGAACTTGTAAGCCTTGACCCCATTTTTCAATATGCGTCGAATACTGTCTTGCGATCCTTTCAGTTCTTTGGCCATTTTTCTTCCACTTCGACGTGGATTTCATTCAAGTCGAGCCTTCACTTTCCGAACCATTTCTGGCGCTGTTGCGGTTTTTTTTGGTCCACCTCCGAAGCGTTTTGCAATGCTACCAGTATCATTGTAACGTTTTCAGGTGACTGAGCTCACGAACAATGGCTGGTTGTGATTTTCCAGCCAAATATAATATTATATAACGCAATCACACTATAACTGAGACGCAAATGCTTTTAATAGCTTATAAACAATATATTGAACTGTCATTAGAACAATTTTGACGTTGATGTCATGAGCTGTTTTACCGATACAAACAGTGTGAAGTTGGTAACACTTCGTATCGTTCACCCTGTAGAAACCACCTTCCAGATTTTCAACTTATCACAAAATAAAAATAAAAAGCAAACGTGCGATATAGGTATGTCTGCCTGCAACATCCCACGACCACCAAGTATTACGCAGTTTTTATAAAAAATCCTATATTATAATAATGTAAGTTGAAATTCGGCCAAACATACACTCGTATTAGGGAATATGAATGAAAAAGAGAGCGCGTCACATGTTGAGAGAGCTCTCTGCGAGAAACTTGCTATACAGGGTAACATTGATTAGCTGGAGTATTAACATTGCATGTGAAGTCATTATGAATTAATGTACTATGAAGAAGAAGCATGGAAATGAAAGCATGGCTAAATAAAATAATAAATATTTGAAACTGGTGTTAGTTTGACTGCAAATCAAGGCAAGTGAAACTGATTTGGTTGATCCCTCACTAGATGCCGATGTTGCATGTTAGCAGTTGAAAAGAGGTAAAATTAAATCATCCAAGCTTCCTTCAAGACAATAGACCGGTTTCCCTCAAATGCCTTCTGTCGCAAGTGCAGGAACGAGGCGAAAGTGCAAAGCACTTTGAACACTTCTTTCAGCTTCCCGCAATCATCATCATCAGAATTATTGGCATGGTAGTCCGTATTGAACCTTGGTCTACCTCAATAACTTCGTCCAAGAATCTCGATCCTTTGCAGATATTCTCCAGTTTTTCAGTCCAAAGATCTTGGCGTCATCATTGACTGCAGATGCTTTCCATTTCAATTCAACCGGGCTATTCGGGTCATGTTCTTCGATTTCGATGTAACTTAAATATGTTGCTCTCTGGTCGAAATAATGAGACACGTATTTTTTTGTTCGCCCGAAAAAAATTTTTTTCAAGAGTTATCGGCAATTTTGTTTTTCGCCTCAAACTCGATTTTTTTTAATTATATAAGAAAAAAGTGTTTTTAAATGCCCATAACTTAGTCAAAAATGAACCGATTTTAATAATTCTGGGTTCAAAATGATCGTAATTACTTACACAAGCGACTTCATGTAGAAACAATTGCAAAAAAGTAGTTGAAAATTTTTTATTTAGCAAAAAAGAAAAAAAATTTAAATTTTTTCAAAACTCAATATTTCAAAAAGAGTGCTTTTTTTGTTTTTTTATAATATAACTTTTTCCAAATAAAAAAAACATCTCAAACTTTAATTGAGCTGCATGCCTAGTAGCTAAAATGAGTTGTTTTTGAGTAATGAATTTTTGAGTAAACACCCTGTTTCGCACTTTTTGTTTTCTGCAAAATAAAAAATTTTCAACTACTTTTTTGCAACTATTTCTACATTAAATCACTTGTGTAAGTAATGACGATCATTTTGAACCCAAAATTATTAAAATCGGTTCATTTTTGACTAAGTTATGGGCATTTAAAAACACTTTTTTCTTATATAATTAAAAAAAATCGAGTTTGAGGCGAAAAACAAAATTGCCGATAACTCTTGAAACAAATTTTTTTCGGGCGAACCAAAAAATACGTGTCTCATTATTTTGACCAGAGAGCAACATATTTAAGTTACATCGAAATCGAAGAACATGACCCAGATAGCCCGGTTGAATTGAAATGGAAAGCATCTGCATCAATCCAGGTTTTACTTGGGCGACCCCTTTTATAAGACACATAAAACCTACTATAGTTGATCTTCTTTGCAACTTCGATTGAGTCCGTCCTCAGAACATGCCCAGCCAACTTAGTCGGCGATTTGGAAGTTGTTAATAGGCGATAGTTGGGGTGATCTATCCGCACCAGTCCACGAATGCGGCGTAGAATCTTTCACTCAAGTATGTTAAGCTTTTCTTCATCCGCTTTACACATCTCTCAGGTTTCAGAAGCATACGAATCGCAAGACCTAATTATTGTTTTATGATCGCGCAAGCAAGATCACAGTAAGGTCGTCGTGCTGCTCCACTGGGACTGGGACTTTTGTGGTTTTAGCTATTCTATAGTGCATATTCTCAGAGACGAGGAAGTATAGAGATGCATTAGACGAGTTCAGGTAAGCAAAATTATGCAAGCTTACTACTTAAGGAAGAATGTAAAATTACGCACAGGTCAATAGTTTTAATCGATTGCATTTACATTTCCACCGCATAGTTCTAACGAAATATTGTATGCGAAATAATTTAAAATATTTACACGACCTTGATAAAAAAAGTTCCCGGAATATATTCAGAACATTCAAAATACAAGTTTATTCCTCAAAAGTGATAATATCGCCTTAAAGTACTCCTGATCAACTGCAATGCTCTTATGCCAGCGTTTGATTGAGCTCTCGAAATATTTCTGGAGCTCTATTTTCGATATAGCCATCAGAGATGTCCTCCATTTCTTCCTCTCGGCTGTTTTTGACTCTATCAAACAGAAAAAATCGCAGGGAGCCATATGAGGCAAATTCGATGGCTGTTGAATAGTATTCGTTTCGTTCTTGGTCAAAAATTTACGGATAATGATCAGAGACCTGCATGGCTCACTGTTTTCTTGAGTTGTTCATACGCTAAATTTCTTGCTCACATTCAGTCAATTGAACCAAAATATTTGGTCAAGTGCAGTCCGCTCATGCAGGCGAACGCGTAGTTCAGCTCAGTCAACACGTATGATCCAATGTCTTCGGCTTAAATCTAATCATTGAACAAAAAGCAGCATTGAATGAAATTAGCATCGGCCTTTGCATTCAAACGATCAAACTTATTCAAAGAAGTAATTGTCATTATTGTAAATAGCACATGTTCGAGCAAACGAGCGTTGGCGTACAATGTACGCTGTAAATTGGGTTTCGTATTTGAAAGGATTAGTTGGTTTCAGCAATGTTTCCTTATTTACATTATTTTCTTTCGTGTTTTATTATAAGTTTTAAGAAAAAAACAAATATGAAAATATAGTGTTTTTGCTTTAAAATTTTGCTTTTACTTTGCTATCGTTAGTTACAAGCAAAAACTCATGCGGGATCATACGTGTTCAAACCGGCTCATTTTGCTCTATAGCCCTTTTATTCTTGCTCAAAAAAATCAATGTATAGCCGAACGAGCAAATACCCGAAACGGCTGCTATGAAGACGAGTGGTGATAACATCGGAGAGCTAAAACGCAGCACATGATTTGATTGAGCTAAAAATAAACAATGACAATAACTTATTTGAACAAGTTCGATCGTTTGAACGCAAAGGCCTGTTTTTTTGTTCAAGTGAAGCGTATGAATGTTTTACACTGAGCCGGTGCAGTTCTCTGATAATGATGGCACTGTGCGATGGTGCGTAATCATGGTGCAAAATCGTTGAGTTGTTTTGCCACGAAGTCATTCTTTTTTGGCGAATTGCTGTCATAACGTCCAAATAGTAGTCCATTGTGTGTTATACCCATAAACCCACGTCTCGTTTCCAGTAATTATGTATGCTGGGTCACATTCAACTTTGGAGATCATGTTACCTGCAGAGATAGATTTACTCAAGATGGCGTAACGTTTACAAATGTGAAGCAATGGCTATACAAATTTGGTAGAAATGGTAATCAAAAAACAAAACAGGACTTAAATCAGTTGACTTACACCGGCACTTGATGGGCATTCCGGGAACTTTTTGATCAAGGTTTCGGTCGCCCATCCACATTTGAGACTGAGGAAAGCATCGGAAAAGTAAGAGATTATACAAAAATGAAAACCTAAATAACTACGACAAAATCAAAACACAATTAAACTTTTATTAACTATGCATTTCGATTGTTGTGATTTGGACCACTTTGAGCACCTTCTGCCCACCCAAACAGTTTGCAAGGAGTATTATGTGGTTGCCCTCAAAATTCAATGTGCAGAGGCAGCATCTACAGAAGTACGATTGGGAGAATAGTCAAGCAATATTACAGATTTAAATATTCTTTCATTGAACCCAGGCTACCTTTGTCTTATTGTCCAGTGGGTTCTCTGGTTCATCTGTTTTTTCTCTGTTCAATGGAATCTAATCTAAACCGGGACTTCCACGTATGTAGAGGAATATATATAACAGCTGGCGCTAAAGTAATCCTCCTATCAGAAAATGCTATAAATTTTGCAATTGGCCCCTAATGTCAGTTCTGTTTTGACATTTGTGTAGTCAACACATGCGAAATACACGTTAATAAACAATGTTACGCTACACTGCTCCAGAACGCTGAATATTGCTGACTATTCATTTGACCAATAATCGGTCGGTGACTTTGGCACAACGGGAATTTCGTCGCAGATTTCCTCGCCGTCCAACGCCTACTGGTGAAACACTGCGACGTTTAGACGCTCGCCTCGAAGAGACTGGCACAACACGAGATGCTGCCAGGCGTGGCAGACCCCGGAGTAGCCGTTCTTCAGAGAATATTGCTGCTGTACCCGAGGATGTCATGGAAGCGCCGTCGACATCGACCAGACGACGTGCCACGCAAATGGGTATCAGTCGACGGTCTTTACAGCGGATTTTCGTACATGATTTGAAGATGTTTCCGTACAAAGTCCAGACGGTGCATCAGCTGTTAGCTGCTGACCGCCAATCACGTCTAACATACGCTCAAGCCATCTTTAATCACCACCAAGAGGAAGATGATTTTTCATCAAAAATAATCATGAGTGATGAGGCCCATTTTCATCTTAGCAGGTACGTAAATAAGCAAAATTTACGCTTATGGGGCACTGAAAATCCGCGTGTAACCCACGAAAAGCCATTACACCCGCTCAAAGTTACTGTATGGTGTGCTGTTTTCGCTGGAGGAGTCATCGGACCTTTTTTCTTCGAAGACGTCACGGGCCAAACGGTTACTGTGAATGGTGAGCGCTACAGAGCAATGATCAACGAGTTCTTTTTGGCGCAACTTAATGAATTGGGATTGGAAAACATGTGGTACCAACAGGACGGTGCAACGGCACACACTGCACGTGCCACAACCGATATGCCCGGGCGCCTAATCTCCCGTTTTGGCGATTTGCACTGGCCAGCAAAATCGCCTGATTTGACCGCTCCAGACTTATTTTTGTGGGACTTTTTGAAGTCGCGGGTTTATGTCAACAAGCCTCAGACTCTTGCAGCTCTTAAAGACAATATCCGTCAAGAATGTGAGGACCTATCGCCGGAAGTTTTGGCCAAAGTGATGGAAAATGCCATAAAAGGGCTCAAATGGCAATCAACTGTGGCGGCGGCCATTTACATTACATCATATTCTCGACTTGATGTAAAAAAAATTAAAAGACCAAATAAAAATAATCCAAGAGAATCAAAGTTTTTCTTTTTTTTTTGAATTACAGCCAAAAAACATCGCAAGGTTACTTTTGCGCCACCTTGTATATAAAGTGTTTACTGATGGCAACATGGTTCACTTCTTAGTTTCCAAGGTTTCCATAGTTTCATAGTTTCCAAGGATGTCTCTGTATTCAGGGATTCATTCTATATTTACAAAATGCTTCACAACCACCTCTAAGAGCTGTAGCACGGCATAGTAACACATGGATTTACATGCCGCCTATCTGTCCGACTAAACTGTGATGGACTGTATTGAAATGAAGGCGCTTCTCAGCTAGAAAATCGCCTGTCTCATTGCTGTTTATTTAGCATGGAATAATGGTCCGAGAGCCACAAGCTGGGATTCAGTGAGAACTCAACTCACAGCCAACTTTCTTATCCACTTCTGAGCCATTGGTAAAAGTGAGCGTAGATCTTGAATCCAGATCCAAGAAAATCTGTTTTCAAAGAAAAACCTTGGGGTGTTCTAGTCCAATTCACCAAGGCCCGTTCAAATAGTGTCTAGAATTTGGGCGCATTAAACCTAAAGTACCTCCAGGTCAGGACTGCATTCACTCGAGCTGCTTTGCAGCTGGCCTGGGGCTTACCAAACAAGTATATTGGAAGAAGAACTAGAAGCAATTGTAGAGCTTTGGTGAGGATGTAGGGAAATGCAATTATGACTAATGTGGATGCTGATTATTGCACCTTTTCGACTTTGCTTCTATAGGTTTTTTTCTAATGTGAACCTCCAGATAGTGACCTCATGAAAAAGGCGTATTTGATAGCTCCGTACACAACCAATCTACTATGAGCGCTTTCAGACACCCTATACTGCCTACTACTACATTGCGCGTGCATAGGGCGTTGTGGATTTTCTAAAATGATCGTTAAGATCAGGTTCCAAGAAAGTTTGGGTTCCAGTTTAGCTTCTCATGAAGAGTATGCCATGCATTTTTAGAGTATACTGCGAACACCTGGGAGATATCATCCGGTGATATTTGTTGTGGGATATGGGGATCTAAGAGTGCCTCTAGAATTTTAAGAGAAAAACAGGTGTGGCTTATTGGACTAAAGTCTCCTGACTTCACAAGCAAATCCCTACTATCTTTGGGAAAAAAGACCACCTCAGCCTTATTGAACACGCTTGAAGCGTTACATAGTGTTAATCATACTTTATAGGTGCTTTTGAGCCGCGAGCAGAGAATATCAATGCCGCAATTTGTGGCATTGTGGCTGAAAAATGCCCCCTGTTCCCCAAAAATGTTAAGGTTAGAATGGTTTTATTGTCTATTTCACCTTCGTGAAGGTTATAGTAGCTCATGAACTTATTATTTATAAATTAAAACTGCTTTTAAATTACATTTATATACAGATACTCATATATGCACATATCTAATGTATAGCTTTCCAACCACCAACCTTCCCCTTAGCCAGCAAAAGTCAACAGAGCTTACAAGAGTAAATAAAACTACAATTAAATGGCGTATCAAAAGTAATTTGCGCTTAAAAGGGCTTAAATTGTAAACAATAAACACCTTTACTGTCAAACCCAAAGCCTCTCCTTACACCAACATTCACACCACCCGCACCAGCCTTTGTGCTGCTTTTGCTAAATTACAAAAACATCGACTTGTGGCGACAATTACCGAAAGAAGCCTTGACTTGTGCTTAGCGCTGCTGTCTTACACTGAGATATTTATTACATGTGCACGTCAATGCAACGGGTCAGACTTCCTCATATGCCAACCCCCTGCGACCCTGCTATGTATGTAGTGCTCGTAGGTGCAATTTTTATTGTCACCTGCTGCTGGTGAAAACGAAATTTTGCTGAAAAGACTTACAAACCTACATTGGAGCGTTAGTAAAATAAACTGTTTATGTACATATGTATGTACATGGTGACGTGTAGTGAGAATGAAAATCACAACAACAAAAACTACAAAGACAGCCAGTATAAAACAACCAACTCAACTATTCGTTTATTTTGTTGATGTTTGTGGCAGAGGCGTGCATGACAAACAGAGGAAAACCACAAAAGGTGCCAATGTAGGTATGAATGCGCGTGTGTATGTTTGTGGACATGTTTGCAAGTGTATGTAAGCAGCATATTAAATACTATATATAACTAGTATGAAATATGGTGACGGCGTGTGACTTAAATCTGCGGTAAGAATGCTCTTATTGTTTAACAATGTAAAACACAAATTTGTTCTCGTGCTAGGATTGTAAATTTTTCGATCTTTGCGATTTCGGGATCCCTTTATGGCAATCCCGGAAGAACGGGACTAGTCGCGAGATTAAGATATTCGTTAGCATTCCTTTTGCAGCGACTGAACTTGGAAAAATCGCATGAATATTGTTTGAGAAGCTCACCTACCACATGAGAGATAATAAATAAATCACTTTCAAATATACGAAGGGTGCCTTTCATATTTCGGGATTTGGCAACCCTGATGTTGCAATCTGGCAACTGACAGCTGTACCGCAAAGTTTGACATTTTTTGGCTTTTACGTACTCAGAACGTTTTGAAATACCAGCGCTATTTGTGTTGTTTACAGTAACTTAAAAGATTCATCTCGGTCCAAAAATGGAATTAAATCGTGGATTAACTCAGCAACATTGCATGGATGAGCTTAATTCATTTTTTGGCGATGAAGCTCCATCAAGGACCAGTGTTTATCGATGGTATGGTGAATTCAATCGTGGTCGTAGTTCACTCCAAGACGAATTTCGTGAAGGTCGTCCAAACTCAGTTGTTGTTCCGAAAACCATTGATGCTGTGCGCGAACTGATATTGCAAGATCGTCATGTGACCTATCGTGAGATAGAGACAATCTTAGGCATTAGTGGGACCAGTATACATTCAATATTGCATAAACATTTGACTGTCAAAAAAATTTGTTCGCGTTGGATCCCACACAATTTGTCAATCGCTCAAAAAAAGGCTCGTGTCGATTGGTCGAAGGAAATGCTCAAAAAATACGATCGCGGGGCTTCGAAACACGTCTATGGCATCGTGACAGGTGATGAATCATGGATTTACGCGTATGAGCCCGAAAGTGAACAGCAGTCGACTGTATGGGTGTTTCAAGATGAGCCAAATCCAACAAAAGTTGTTCGTGCACGAATCACTTCCAAGCAAATGGTCGCCTGTTTTTTGGGAAAAACTGGACATGTCGCAACCGTACCACTAGAACAACGCAGAACAGTAAATTCTGAGTGGTACACAACCATTTTTTTGCCAGTTGTCTTCCAAAAAATTAGGAAAACCAATCGCCAAAGACAGATCACTCTTCACCAGGACAATGCGAGCTCTCACACATCGGCTCAAACAACTGCATTTTTGAGCACCCAAAACATCGAATTAATGGGTCATCCGCCGTATAGTCCTGACTTGGCACCGAATGACTTCTTTTTATTCCCGTACGTAAAAAACAAACTGAGAGGTCAACGTTTTTTGACACCTGAAGAAGCGGTTGCGGCATTCAGAATGCATGTTTTGGAGGTACCTCATTCAGAGTGGCAAAAGTGATTCGACAATTGGTTCAAACGCATGCAAAAGTGTATAGATCTTCATAGAGAATATTTTCGATGATTAAAATTTGTTTTTGTTCTCTAATCCCGACATATAAAAGGCACCCCTAGTACATACAGTGCCGGTGAATATAATAGCACCAGTAGCAATATTCTGATCCGAAAGAAGTAAAAATTTCACATTTACTACATTATTTTTTGGAATGTAAAAAACTGTTACATTTTTTATGCTATCTCAGAGTGTGCATTTGTTGTCAAATTTCATAACTGTTAATCAGTTATAAAAGATCTTTTGTCAGCACTTATGATTTTGTGCAGTCAATAAAATAGCACCAGTAGGCTTTTTTAATTTTTGTGAAAAAAAGTGAAAACAGAAGATAATAAAAGGGTTTTAAAATACTTTCTATAAAATCGTGTAATAATATTATAAAATTTGTATAGTTATGGGTCGCGAAAAGCATTGTTCCCCTGAAGAACGTGGACTAATACAAAAATTTGTGTTGTGTGGGCTGCTCCAATAAAATGATAATAAATGCCCTAAGATATGAGCAAAAAGTTGAATCCCGTGGTATGAAGCGAGTTTTTTCACCCTTAATAGTAAAACGTTTAGTACGGGCGACTAAAGCAAATTCCTTTATGACAGCTACAGAGCTCAAAACAACATTGGATGTGCCGGCAAGCGTGGAAACTATTCGCCGCAGACTTCGAGACAATAGACTCAATGCATGTAGTCCTCGAAAAGTGCCGCCCTTTTCCTCTAGGCATGTTGCTAAAAGGATATATTTTGCTAAAGCACATCTAAATTGGCCAAAGGAAAAGTGGAGAAATGTACTATGGACTAACGAATCCAACATTGTTCGTTTTGGTGGAAAGTGTTCCAGATGTTTTGTCCGTAGGCCACCTAACAGCGAATACAAGCCACAATTCACAGCAAAAACGATCAAGCATGGAGGTCATACTATTATGGTATGTGGTTGCTTCTCGTTTCAAGATGTGAGTCCTATATATTGGATCAAAACCGTTATGGATTCATCGGCTTATGTAAAAAATCCTTGATAAAATTATGCTGTCGTATGCTTCCTACGAAATGCCGCTTGTGTGGGTCTTCCAGCAAGACAATGACCCCAAATACACCAGCAAAATGGCAAAAAAATGGTTCAACGATAACTCTATCAATGTAATGGAGTGGCCTGCACAGTCCCCAGATTTGAACCCTATCGAAAATCTGTGGACGGACATAAAGAAGGGTGTATCTACAATAAAACCAACAAGCGTTGAAGGGCTCTGGGAGGCTGTGCAGAAAATTTGAAAGATGCCAGCATTTAGTGGATTCCATGGAAAGGCGTTGTGCCGCGGTAATAGCGTACAAAGGGCACGTGACAAAGTATTGAAACCATACAATTAATTTATCTACAAGATATCTGAGTGAAAATTTTTTTTTTATTTTAACAAAGAACGCTAACTTTTGTTAAAAATGAACCGAAGTGCTATTATTTTGACTGTGTAGTTTTTAAGTTTTTTTGTTTAAATTAATTAGCGTATTATAAACTGTTGAAAAAAACCAAATAATTTTCTTATGATAATAAACCATTAACATCAAAGAATTTATTATTTTGTTTTGAGTTGAATCGGTCCAACTGTTAAACAGATGTAAACGGAGTCAGTATATATTAAATTTATGCGTGGTGCTATTATATTGACCGCAGCTGTACATATGTGCATATGTACATTAGACCGGAGTGAAATTCGTAAAGTTTTTCAAATCATATCGTAATAGCAGGGAAAAGTTGCTACATATCAATACAAATTCAGGAAAAAAAAGAAATTTCAAATCGGTTAATATCTTCCGTTCGCGCATTGCATTTAAAAATTACAAATTTTATCCCAAATCCAGCTGATTTATATTACGAAAACTTGTAGAATTTGTAAATGATTAAAGATCGAGCTCACTTTTTATACATAGCACTTTCAGCATTCTAATTTACTAATCTATCCATTTCTGTGGTTCTGAGCGATCAACTTTCACCAATTTTATAACTCATCTACTAAGGAAGGCTATGCCAAATGAGGCTTGCGTGAAAGCGGCTTACGGCTACTATAACACGTCTGTGCTTTAGATCGTCTTCCACTTGATTACTTGTATTTCATCGTCTTTCTTTTCATTTTGCTTTTGATTCTGGCATACCGATAAACGAAGTGCACAGAAGAGCTAGTACTCTCTGGTCATTACCAATTCTGCTTTCACTCTTGTCGAACAGCGCTGTTTGGTAAAAAAAAATTCTATTCGATGTTCTTTTTAATTACATAGTTTACACAATTACTTAACATTAAATCGCTTCAAAGATTTTAATCATGTCTCTTACTCGTAAGGACATACACTGCCCATTTTTTGGTGCACCTAAACCACTGCTGTCATCGGTCCTTCCCACTAATACCGACATTATACAATGTTGGCAAGAAGTGAGGTACAAAATGACAGTAGAATCTTCTGCTGCCAATTCTGGTCAGAAGTTAAGCTTCACAGTCGCAGTAGATACTGTAGCTAACCAGACTGAGTCCCTTTATTCCAAGGCTTCGATTCCAATAGTTTCCCACACAAGAGTTGTACAAAAGATCAAACATCTACATGATCGATACTACACTCCTCGTAAATCTTATTCAAGGGACAAGAAACAAAAGAAGTACAATGATTTTATTGAACAATCTTCAAGTACATTATTTGACATTTCGTCCTGCAAGTGCGAGATGACACCCAATTGCTTTTGTCAAAAAAGCTTTGACAAGTGTATTTGTCCCAGGCCGATAACTATCAACCCTAAAGATAGAAAGATACCGCCATTAGAAATCAAATTTCTATATGCTCAAAGATATCTCGGACAAGGTAAGATTGGGACAGTAGATACCAAAGAAACTCAAAAGCTTACATTAAAGTTGCAGAGAAAAGCTAGTCACTTAAGTCAGACCAACTTACCTGGACCTTCTTGTAGTAGCATTGATTCTGAAACAGAGATAACTCCTGAAATTGACAATGATAAGAATGATCCCGATTTTCAGACCCCACGCTCTATTTCCTCTCAGTCAGCAAGTTCAAAAATGCACAGGTGCGCTTATCACTTCCAGCAACGGTTTTAACAAGTGATCGTTTTGGATTATCTGATAGAGCAGCAGCAGCTATTGTGTCTAGTGCATTTAAAGACATTGATTGGTTTTATAACGGACAAAGATACTTCTTTTGTTGTTGATCGAAGCAAAATTAGAAGAGAAAAAGAAAAATGTAGACTAAAACTTATCGAGTCGGGGAATGCAATAGATCAATTAAACGACCCGATGTGTGTGTATTTTGATGGCAGGATGGATGACACTTAAGTTTTAGTTGAAAAAGGAAACAAACGTTATCAATCTATAAAAAATGAAAGCACAAACATTCTTCTCTCGATGGTGATAGATGACAGAGAGCATGTCCGTGATCTTGGATTGAGGCGAGTTCTGAAAATAATGGAAATCCCTTCAAAAGACAAAAATATTAGAAACTTTTTGGTTCCTAAACTAAACTTTGAAGCAAATAAATATTTTGAATTAATTAATTGGTCTGAAATGATACTTACCTGCCCACCAATTTTAGATAGCCTTTCTTCTGAAGATATCTTGCAATTAATTTCTGATAAAGAAAAACCAAAATTAACCATAGATTTAACAAATATTCCATGCCACACGCAAGTTGTGGAGCGTTGCGTAAAACTAGTAACTCAAGCGTCCTCAAAAGTGTATGGGAACGAGAGACGTGATGGGTTTATAAGAGCAACACTCACTTCTCGTACAGTTATGCCTCAATTGGACACTAAAGCAGACTTTGCCACTCCCGAATAAATAATTTTTCATTTTTGGTTGGTTGGTTGGGAAGGGAGTGGATGGAACTCGTAGTACAGTCACCTTCACGCGGTGAGTTCTGAGTCGTCCAAAAAGGGCGGGCCAAGAGCTGTACAAAACTTATTTAAGACAGTGTGGTTAGTGGGCGCGCTAAGAGGGGAATAATTTATTCTACTTATATACTCAAGAACACTTATACAAAATTTAAAATAGAGAAACTAACCACCCGCAATTACGTAAATTTATACAAAAAATGACATTTTCCACTTCTTTTCAGGGGCTGTAGGGGCTTTGATAGAGCGGTAGACGTTTTTCTTTTCAAACTATGCCTGATGTTGTAATAGTCAAAGGCCTTTTTTTACCCGACGAAACCCATGTAACCCCTTAAGGTGTTTAGAAAAAAACTCGACCCAAAATATTTAAAAAAATAAGTAAATGTATTTTGCGGCTGAAAGAAGTTAATCTCGTAATCTCTTATTTGCTATACAATTTTTATCTGCTTCCATTTAATATGCCTCGTAAGAAATTACAAATCCCAAGATTTCGTTATTTTATTATTTTTTTTTCACTGGATTATTTGACTACTATTTCGGAATTTTCGGGACTTAAAAATACTAGGCCCCCCCAGAAATCCGGTAGTCCGGGACTAGCATCCCTAATATGTATGTATATATACACATGCATGCACACACATTCAAAAGCATATCTTTCAACTTGTCTAAAGGCAAAAATAATAATTAGTTGCCTGACAGCGCATTAATGTATGCACTTACAATATTTGCCTGCAGTTATTTGCATAAGCACACATACGTATGCCCATACATGCATACTTACAGACATAGCTTGCGCACCCAAAAACTCAAAGCATATTTATGCATATAATTAAATTTCAGTTGGGTCTCACCTTTCCGCCACCCTCAATTATTCGGCTGCTTGTTTACAAAACTCAAATTTCACGCTACCGTCCCTTCGGTCTCTTTTTTGCCATCCGTCTTTTGCGGTTTACTTTGCGGTTAGTCAAAGTAGCCAGCACAAAAAGATGACGTCAGCAGGCGTCAAAATCACGTTTTTCACGCACGCTGCTTTCGTAAAAATTCCATTTTGTTTAACTTGACGGCATGCGGCCAACAACAACCACATCACCCCTAACCAGCAAATCTCACATGCGTGTGTATCGGGTTACTTGTTTGCGCTCTAGGTTGGTGCGTACGACAGCAAACAACCCCCTTCCACCGAAGTGTAAGCAAAGGAAATTGGCGTTCATAGTGGCAGCAAGAGTAACAAACGGCGCTTTACGCAGTGGGAGTGTGTTTGTGGTTGTACTGAAGTTGTATAACCCGAAAGCGGAAGCATAAGGCAGCATAGTTTATTGCCAAACATTCAACTGGATGAAATCTGCCACAGACTTGCTAAACTTTTTAGCGGTAAATAACCGCAAACCCCAATCGATTTCATTTTCACTCCACCGCTGACAAAAGCTGTGTTTATATTACTGTCTACAAGTATGCAACGTGCCGATTCGAAATTGCTTTTGGGCCGAAAAGCTTTTGTGGATTGTAAGAAGCTTTATAAGCTGTTGGGTAACGGAACAAGTTTCAAATGTTTCGGAGAATGTAACTAGAAATATTTATGAATCGGATATGCATTGTAAGTTCATTCACTACGGTTCACTTGATTAGGGGCAATACATTTTATAGCATAATAAATATAAAATGTAATAGAAGTAATCGTAGTAGTCCAGGGTTCTCTGATAATTCAAGTAAATACCGTACTTTAATCCAAAATAAACATCCACCAAAAAATTATTCCATCTAACGATATTTCGCAGTAGAAAAACTACAGCAGTTGTAAAATTGTGCTTGATTTATTGGTTCACTTGAATAGAGGCGCTCAGTTGGCCTACATTTTTTGCGCATTAAAGTTGTGAAAAGGGATTTGTTTTTTTTAACATTCATTGGGTTTGGTCGGAAACTTCTTAATTCTAATAATGGGAAAGCTGAGAGGCTTAACAAAAGCGTAAAAAAGCACCAATCAATATCTTGACCTCAGAGGGACTTTCACATCACCAAAGAGATTGGTTCAAGTCCAAATGTTGTGCCTTTTATGATAAGAACCTGAAAGGCAAAACTTCGATGTCGTTAACATCGAAGGAACCGCACAAAGTTTTTAGTATTAGATCAAATTGCGTCCTTTCAACAGCAACAATTAAATGAATGGCAATGTTGATTGGTGTTGAATATTTTGTTGGCTAATCTACTGTTCGATGCGCTATTCTAAACGGGCCATATCTGAAACATACAAAAGTTAAAAAAAACCACCTGTGAACAAATTTTGCAAAGAACGCCGCCTCGATTTTGCAACGAACCACATGGCTTGACTTCTGTTACAAATAACGATCCCGGTGAATGGAGGAAAGTAGCATTTAGCGACGAAAAGAAGTTCAATCTGGATGGACTGGACGGACAAAAATACTATTTACATTACTTAAGAAAGGAGGAAAGGTGCGTGAGCCGCCATCGCTACCGTGAAGGTAGTGTTATGGTTTGAGGAGCAATATCACTTTCGAGTTGAAAATCGGAGACTAAAAAATGACGAGAAACAGCTATAGAGCTCTGTTGAAATCATCATTTCCTAAGATTCCTGAACTTTTGGACCTATCAGTTGGATATTTCAACAAGATAATTGACCTATAAGCACTTCAAGCGTGAACTAAACTTGGATTGCGTCCCAAAACGTTGAAACTGCAGCATAGCCACCGTATTTTGCTGATCTGAACATTATCGAAAATTTATGGGGATGAACTGTTCGTAAAGCTTTTGAGAATGGGCAACAATTTGAAGGAAAAAATGCCTTAATAGGAATCATCAAATCGGCCTGTAGTGCGATTCACTAATTTGTAACTTACTTAGGTGGCCATAACAACCCATTACCGAGTTACGGCCGACCTCACTAGCTCTGTCCAGGCGCCTCTGCTCCGCGCGCGTCTTCTCCAATTATGTACACCAAGCGAGCATAGAGTTTCCTCCACCTGGTCTTTCCACCGGAGCAATGGTCTTCATCTGCGTCGGCTCCCTTGGACTTCGCCCTCGAACACCTTCTTTGCTAGAGTTTCTTTATCTATACGCACGACATGCCCTAGCCAACGCAGGCGTTGGATGGCGATGCGTTGAACTACGTCAATTTCGGCGTAGAGCTCATATAGCTCGTGGTTCATTCTTGAACGGTAGTCTTCGCCAACGCGCACAGGACCGAAGATCTTACAAAGAACTTTTCTCTCGAACACCCCAAGAGCGGCTGCATCGCTTTGTGACACTACCCATGCCTCTGCGCCATAAAGCAACACGGGTATGATGAGCGTCTTGTAAAGTGTCAGTTTGGTCATGCGAGAGAGGGCTCGACTACTCAATTGCTTGCTTAGCCCATAGCAACACCTATTAGTAAGAGTGATTCTCCGTTTAAATAAATATCAAAATGATCGAATAATACAGGGTGGCACACGAATCGTGCTACAAAAACAAAACGTAATAACTTTTTTTCTGTGTGAGTAATCGGCTTTTTTTTTTTATTTTGCAGATTAGTATTTAGATTTACAAAAAATGGAGGCTTGGGATACCGAAAAGAGGATTCGGATAGTGCAGCGATACCATGCTTTGCAGTCCATCATTTCCGTCCAAAGGGAATTTAGGCGGAAGTTTGGCGGCACTCCCCCGAGCAGATGGACCATTATGAGGCTGGTGAACATGTTTGCTGAATCTGGAAGCATCGCACGCAGACCGTACCATCGAGATCCCCATGTTCGGGTCGAAGCCACAATCGCGGCTGTAGCATCGTCAATTCAGGCAAATCCAAGAGTTTCGACTCGTAACTTGTCGGCGCAAATTGGAGTTAGCAGACGGTCATTGCAGCGGATAGTTCATGATGACTTAAACTTGTTTCCGTACAAAGTTCAAATCACAAGCAAATTAAACCCTCTGGATTTGCCTATTCGCCTGGAATTTTGCCAAAAAATTATTGAAATGGCCGAAGAAGACAACAACTTCATAAATTGCTTGTTTATGTCTGATGAGGCCCATTTTGATCTAAACGGCAATGTAAACAAGCAAAATTGCCGTATATGGAGTCAATCAAATCCGCAAATACTCCATGAGATGGAACTGCACCCAGAACGAGTCACAGTGTGGTGCGCAGTTTCATCAAGGTGCATTGTCTTGCCATACTTCTTCGAAGAAAACGGTGTAACAGCGACTGTAAATGGGGACCGTTATTTAAACATGTTGAAGGAGTTTTTTTATCCAGAACTGCGGCGAAGACGTATCCCTTTTAACAGCATTTGGTTCCAGCAAGATGGAGCAACTGCACATATAGCCAGACCGGTTATGGAGGAGCTCCAACGAAAATTTAGAAATAAATTGGTATCCAGAAATTCCACTTTCCGCTGGCCCCCAAGGTCACCTGACCTCACTGCACCAGATTTTTTTTTATGGGGTTATCTCAAACAAGAGGTGTATAAAACAAAACCAAGTAATTTGACTGAATTGAAGCAGTCCATCACAACAATAATTGAGGCGATCCCGACTTCAACCCTTCAGTGCGCAATGAACAATTTTCTCATCAGGTGTCGCATATGCGTGAATGAGCATGGAGGTCATTTACGTTTTATTATTTTCAAAACTAATTAGTTACATAAAATAAAATTGAATTATCTATACAATAAAAAAACAAAAAGTTAAATACATTGATTAGAAAAAAAGTTATTACGTTTTGTTTTTGTAGCACGATTCGTGCGCCAGCCTGTACAAAGAAGAGCAACAAAAAAACATACCAGTCAAGCTGTTAAATTCAATTTTGAGTGTTTTTTTCAATTAAATTTATGTAAAGTAAGTAAAATAAAAAAAATTGTTTATTTAAATTAATATTTAATTAATACTCTTTGTATATATTTTGCTGAAAGAAGCCACCGAGCAACTTAATCAAAAATTTGTTTTGCCGCTGGCCGCTCCAACCGCTGGGTTATAGCAAACCTCACCTTTGACGCAAAGCATGGAACGATTGATCGCATCTGTTACAGGAGGTATGCTTCGGCTAACGGTTAACTGACTCATGTATATTCCACATTGCTCACCTACGGATCGTTGCTAACAAAATCACAATGCAGCTAAAACCTAGTAACAGTATATAAAAGCAGATTTCGAATTGTATAAGCGAGAAGATATACGATTTACCTGGTTTTCAGTTGAAATCGATGTTATTCAGGAACCATTAAGTTGGCTGTCAACCTGATAAATTAGGTCATCAGCCAAGTCTGGAGGTCATTAGCCAAGTCTGGAGTTAACTGGACCTTGCAGCCAAATGGAAAAGATTGTCCACATCCCGGAGCAAACGTCGATCCACTGCTTGAGGGCTCACTATCTCCTCTCCACGCGATAAATCATAGGCCAAATACTCCAAATACATATTCGCGTTGTTTTAAGGGTAGTCAGATAGGGGTAGTCAGACGCCCGAAAAATTGATTGCTTTATTTTACACAAATAGCATTAATATATTATGTTTCGACTTGACTTTAGCAAAATTTCGAAAAAAAAATTAATAGTTGTAAAAGTTATCGCTGTTTGTGTGGACCCCGTTTCTCCACAAGTCCCTTGCGGTGATCACTACAAGTCCTTGGAGATTCATTTAAAATCAATCGGACAAGAGAAATTAGTTTTACTAATAGATAATCTTGTGCCTAATCGAAGCTTTTTTTCAAAATTAACAATATGGCGGCCACAGGAAATATTTTTCAGATTTTCGAGAGAAAAACCGACCATTAATTGTTTAAAAAAATTAAAACTTTTGGAAAAAAAATCCTTCGATTAGGCACGAATTTTTTATGTTTTTCAAAAGCGTTATAAATTTAATTGAAATCTACCAAGCGGTTTTTAAGTTACAGGGATCACCAGTTCCAAAAACATAGTTTTGTGAAAAATGCATTTAAAGTTTTGAGCTCGATTTATGTAGAGTTATACGAATTATTTAATTACTTACACTGTGTCATCTATTCCTGGGCCATATAGTAGTTCTTCAGCCGTCATGGCAGCTTCCAAGATATCGATTTGTAGTATTCTACCTTCGCGAGTGTTGTCGTTAGTGCGCTTATCTGCCACTTTCATACGTGCAGCTTCCATTTTTTCAGCATAGAGATGATAATTAGGCCCACAATTAAGTCCCAGTGTATTCATTATAAACAATAATGAATTTATACCTTATATATAGGGAATATACATATTTAGGTATACTTTCATATACTTCAAAATGAACATTCATAATAATACAACCCGGGAAGTCGGTTGCTTGCAGCTGCTGCTAACTACAATTGAATAACTCGAAAAGTATTTGTCGGACTCACTTCAAATTTTCACAAATTATTTTTAAGGTATTATACTTTAAGAAATTGCAAATAAAAAATCCAATTTTTTTAAGATTCTGACTACCCCTCACCCCGTAATTCTTAATATTTTTCCGAAATATTTTGGTGGAAGTCTTAAAATATGTACACACTTGTACTAATGTGGGCAAAAAGTAAGGTGAATTTATTTGTCAAACTTCGCGGGATTAAAATTTCGCTCTAGTTCATCTCGGCCAACTTTCATCTGAATGTAATTATCAGTAATATATTTACGCTTGTGTTTACCAAACGACCAAGAGTGCATTTTTCGATTTTTACAATGTCTGATTTGATTGAGCAGAGAAGTGCCATCAAATTTTGTTTGCGGAATGAAATTTCGGCTGCGGAAACGTTTAGCATGTTGCAGAAGGCAATGTCGCAGAAAAATGCTTATAAGTGGTACAAAGACTTCAAAGAGGGTCGAGAACGTGTTGATGACTTGGAGCGCTCCGGACGACCATCGACGTCAACAGATGACCAACACGTCAATAAAGTGAAGGAGTTAGTGCTCAAAAATCGTCAGTTGACTGTTAAAGTCCTTACTGATATGATCGGAATATCAGAACGATCTGTGAAAACCATTTTGAAAGACCATTTGGGCCTACGAACAGTCAAATCTCGTTTGGTACCGAAAACTCTCAATTTCTTGGAAAAAAGTCGTCGCGTTGATGAGTGTGAAACAATGCTTTCAGACTATCAGGACAAGCTCAAATGAATCATTACGGGAGATGAGACTTGGATTTAGCGAATATCGTGCTAAAGGCGAGGCCAGATCGAAAAGAGCTCGTCAAAGTCGTTCAAAAATAAAGGTCATGATGACAGTTTTTTTCGATTTTCGTGGTGTGGTGCACTATGAATTCATTCCACCTGGCCAAACTGTTAATAAGGAATATTATTTGAGCGTTATGCGTCGTTTACGTGAAGCAATTCGTCTAAAAAGACCACAATTATGGGCCAACAACTCTTGGTTTTTCATTTCGCCAAAAATTCCACGCATATCGTTCCGCAACCACCGTATTCGCCTGATTTAGCTCCGTGTGACTTCTGGCTATTCCCAAAACTCAAGAGACCACTCCGAGGAACGCGTTTCGAGTCGATTGAGGAGATAAAAGCTGAATCGAAAAAGGTGCTGATGGCTATACCGGAAATGGACTATTTGGCATGTTTCGGGGATTGGAAAAATCGTTCGGATAAGTGTATTTCCTCGAGAGGGGATTATTTTGAAAGGGATGAAATTGATTTACAAGAATAAATAAAGATTTTTCATCTTACAACCGAATTCACCTTACTTTTTGCCCCAGCGTAGTGAGTATTTCTGTGAATTACGAATAGACGCTTATACCAACAGCTTTTATAACATCGGCAACCCACACTGAAATACTCTGAAAAATATTTTCGTAAAAGATGGAAATTTTTATTTTAACCCTTTACGTGCTCCATTGTTTATCTATTTGTGTACTGCAACTGTCTAGTTTACAAGTATCAAATATGATTTTACGTACAACGCAATTTGCAAAAATTATAAATCTTCCGAAAGGGTGATTAATTTTGCGCCACATTGTAAATGAACTTTTTAAAACATATATTAACTGTAATTACTAAAAGCAACCCGATTGAAAATTATTTTTGAGCTAATGCTGTAAAAAATAACGGTTCATCTTCTTTTTATGCCAACAGAAGTAAAATATTATCAAAATCCCAAATTGCATCTAATTTATTAGACCCTTTCGAAGGAGGCCGGTTTCATTTTAGGTATGCCAAGAGTTATTGAGAGATAACTTTATTAGCAATATTAAGTCTTTCGATTATTTGTGCGATATAATTTCGTTCAAAGGGCTGCCTGCAATATATAATAACATTTTGATTCATTCTAATTTTTACGGTTGACGGTTACAATAGCCTAGACAGCATTTCATTTGCTTTTTCAGTTTACGGAACTTGCCGTTTTCCGCATTCCCTGGCAAATAGGCGGAGGAGAAGTGAAGAAATTTATCCCCGCTAAATAAATTGTTACTGGACCACCCTGTAATGCCCTAGATTATTTTAAAAACTGCTAATTACTTGTTTATTATTCGCAGGCCCTTATTTAAGTAAATTATTATTTTGTGCCAAAAATACATAGATACACACCGTTATTTTGTTTTATTTTATTATTTCATTTTGTTATTTTATGTTATTCAAAAATTCATGTGCATTCAAACGTTAATCCACCACAGCTGACGCCGGTCGATCAAACAAGAATTGGTATACAAAAGCTTATTTTAAAATGTTGCGCTTTTGTTATATTTTATTTTTTTGCGAATATTTTGCTATAATTTTTAATACTTTATCTTAAGTATTATTTTTCGTTTGTCTTCAGTACAGTTTGAACTTTTTAGCAAAACATACTTATTTTGTTATTATTGTTTTAATTGACTTTTTTTATTGTTCCTACTTCATTTTAGGTATGTTAATCTTTTAATTTAATTTAATTTAAGTTAATTTAATTTTATTTTCTTTTTATTCTTTTTCATTTCTTTTAACTATTTATTTTTATTTGCATTTACATTTTTCTTTTCTTTTTTAGTTCTTTATAAAATTTTATATTCTACATAATATTATTCTATTTTAATTTTTTTTATTTCTTTAATTCTTTATTTCTATTATAATTTTTGTAATATATTTAAATTTTTTTTTTTACTTAGTTCTCATTATTTAATTTTGTATTACACCTTAATTAGTTTTTTTTTTTTTGTTATATTATTATATTATTTTTTAATGCAAGTGTTTTTATTTATTTTTTTTTTACTTTAATAGTTTTACTTTGTTTAAGTTTCTCCAATTTACATTATATACTTTTTATGTATTTTTATTGTTCTTATTACATTTAATTCTAATTTTTGTATTTACATATATTTTATTTAGTTCTTATTATTTAATTTTCTATTCTATATTGACTAGTTTTTTTTTCTTTTTTTCATTGCATGAGTTATTAAAATTTTTACGTTTTGGCTATTAATTACTTTAATTAGTATTATTTTTTTTCTTTTCATTCTTTTTCATTTCTTTTATTTCCTTATTTTTATTATAATAATTTTTGTGTTTAAATTTTTTTTATTATTTAGTTCTAACCATTTAAGTTTTTAGGTAGAACCTTAACTGTTTTTTTTTTGTTTTTTTTCATAACATTTCTTATTTCACATTTTTCCTTTTTAATTTTTTTTTGTATGTTAATTAATTTATTTATTAATTCAGTCGGCTTTAGTTTATTTATTTATTTTTTTATATTGGTTGGTTGGTTGGTTTAAGGGTGACCCCGAATCGGAGGGCCACATAGACCGCATGATTTCCCCACCTAACCGAGATTTTTATTGTAGATTTTGGTCAAAGATATTAATTCGTTTCGAGAATTTGATGAGAGATTCGATTTTCAGGTTCGAGAGTACTGAAAGATTGTCAATTGTTGGAGAGCCTAGAAGAGCGAGTCGACTTCTGGCTAGACCAAGACAACTGCACAGCAAATGTCAGCTTGATATAGCGTTTTTCAATAGGTGCGCTTCAACTTTTTTCCGATAGGCAGGGCGAACGACGCAATATTTTTTATTTTTCGCTTGTCATTTGTAAACTTCATTAGTATACATTTCATCATGGAACGCTACACACTTGAGCAACGCGTTAAAGTTATTCAGGCTTATTATGAAAACGGGCGTTCAAATCAAAATGCATATCGCGCACTTCATCTTCAGTGAGGACGCACATTTTCACCTCAGTGGATTCGTCAATAAGCAGAATTTCCGCATTTGGGCGAAAGATAATCCAAGAGAGATTGCCGAAAAACCAATGTGCCCACAAAGAGTGACTGTTTGGTGCAGTTTACATGCCGGCGGCGTAATTGGCCCATATTTTTTCGTTGACGAGAACGAGCGCCACGTTACTGTGAATGGAAATCGATACCGCGACATGATAAACGATTATTTTTGGCCGCAATTGAATGGTATGGACTTAGACGACATGTGGTTTCAACAAGATGGGGCCACAAGCCACACAGCACACCCTACAATTGATTTGTTGAAGAGTAAGTTCGATGAGCGCATTATTTCCAGAAATGGACCGGTCGAATGGCCGCCGCGCTCGTGTGATTTGACGCCTCCAGACTATTTTCTTTGGGGTTATGTGAAGTCATTGGTCTACAGTAACAAGCCGGCGACGATTTGTGAGCTCAGAGCCAATATTGAATGCGAAATTGCTGGAATTTCGGCCGATTTAAGCAAAAGAGTGGTCGAAAATTGGGTTCAACGATTGGACTTCGTAAAACGTGCACGCGGTGGTCATGCAAAAGAAATCGAATTTCATACTTAAATGTATATGTTCAAACTCGATAATAAAAAAAAAATTAGTTAAAAAAGTCAAACCGTTTGTGTTTTATTCAAAAAAAAAGTTGAAGCGCTCTTACTGAAAAACGCTTTACTTCCTCATCTTCGTCATTCAGTATCTGCACAGGTCGTTTTGAGGAACCCCGAGCCGACGTGCGTGAGCGCCCAAAAGGCAGTGGCCGGTGATAAGAGATATTATATGCCTTAGTTCGTGTTTCGAAAGACTTATAAGGGTTTTTGTCTGTTTCAGATTGTAGGATGGCCAGATTTGTCTGGTCGTAACGAAAGTAGTTTCCACTCGCCACCTCCGATCAGATTTCTTTATATTACTTTATCTAGTTCTATTCTGTTATTTTGTTTTATTTTATTTCAATTTGTTTTCTATACTTTTTCTACATTTTCTCAATTTAATTTACTTTACCTTTTTCTTCATTTTTCTCCTTTCTTTAACTGAACTGTAATTGGTTCTTAAACTTTATTTATATTCTTTTATTTTTATTTTAAAAACTTGTTTCTTATTTAACCTTTATTATTTATTTTTTATTCTACATTATTTTTTTTTTATTAATTTTTAATGTTTTTTTAATTAAACCATTTTAATTTATGGGATCTTATTTAAAATTATTTGTATTAATTTTGTTTTACTCCATTTCTTTTATATTACTTTATTTAGTTTATTTTATTTTAGTTTTATCGATTTATTTATAATTTAATTTTTTGAAGTTTTTCTACTTTATATTTATTTTATTGCTTTTAATGTTTTCTTTTTTTCATTGATATTTATCTAGTTTTTAATTTCTTATTTTGATTCTTATTTTTTATTTCAGATATTTTTGTTTTATTTTTTAATTTTAACTAAATTTTTTTGTTATATATTTAGTTTTCTTAATTTTCTATCTAATTTTTTCACTATATTTTTTTACATTAATTCCATTAATTTTGTGATCTTATTTCAATATATTTGTATTCAATTCATTTTATTCCATATCGTTCACATTACTTCATTTAGATTTATTTTATTTCGATTTATTTCTATTTATTTTGTTTTTTGTTTTTTACTTTTCAACATTTTCCAATTTTAATTTATTTAAATATTTTTATTATATTTGCTGTGTTTTTTATTGGGCTTATTCCATTTTGTATTTTTATTCTTTAATTTTTTTAATACATTATATCAATCCTTTTTTTGTTTTTGCAAATTTTTTGTATTAATTTATACGTTTAATTTTTTATTTTATTTAACTTAGTTTTTTATTTTAAATCCTATTTATTTATTTTCTTATATTTGATATTACTTTATTTTTCTTTTATTGTTGTAATTTAAATTTTTGTGAATATTTCATTTTAAACTACAATAATTTATTTTGTTTTATTTTCCAGTTTTATTTGTGACCATTTGTGTGCATTTGTATTTTATTTTTTGATTAGCTTTTTTATTTTATTTTTATTATTTTAATTTTTTTTATTTTATTTTACTGTACTTTTTTTATTTAAATGTGTTTGTATTTCTTTCTTATTCAATTTTTTCATATTTTTTACTTAAATTAATTTTACTTTCAGTTAATATTTGTTATTGTAATTAATTTTTCTATTGTACCTTATTTTACTTCTTATTGTAATGTCTAATGGATTTGTAAAGCCATTCGATAGGGCTAAGTTCGAAATGCCGTGTGGGCGTGAAGCATTGAATGATACAGAAGGGTTTTCTAATAGTGGACTTCCCCCAGCAGGCAATGGCACACCTCCGATTGTATTTCTGTGGTGAAAACGATCCTCATAAAAAAAAAATTAAAGACCAAAGCGTAAGGTTTTGAAGAAAAAAAGCAGCTAAAATGAATTTCTTTTACTCCGAAGTCCACCTATATACACTTCCGCAAACAGAAGTTTAACAAAACAAAAAACAATTTTTGGGGACTAATACCTAAAATTAGAAATAAGGAAGCTCTAAATCCATTGTATAGGGATCAAAATAAGAAACTTTGCCGAAGGAACCATACCTCTAAAACGAATTCTGATGCCCCCCAATTTGGGTGGAACTTTTTAGTTTCTTTTCTCACGTAAAGGCCAAAAATAGTGATATTTTGAAATGATTGTATGGGGAACCCCCAGGGGAGTTCCAGGGGGTGTGCCACTGGCATGGGTGGATCGGCCGTCCAAAGTTAGTGGGGGTCTGTCATACATTTGGACTCGATTCGAGCACTCTAAATGGGTCAATGTGGAATTTTTCGTTCGACCGAAATTGGGGGACATCAGAATTCGTTTTAGAGCTATGCTTCCTTCGGCAAAGTTTCTTATTTTGATCCCTAGAATACGATTTTCACAGAGAAATGAGCGATTTTTAAATCGACCCGCCCTAATATACAATACATGTATATATTTTTAAACTATTTCTATTTTTTAGTGTCCAATTTTTTTTATATTTTTGTTTTATTTAAATTAATTTGACTCTAATTTATTTAGTTTGATATGATTTTCTTTTTTTATATGATTTTTGTTTTTATTCTATTATTTATTTATTTTTTTTCCTCTTTTCATTTCTTCTTGCCAATATTAAATTAAAAAAACTTAGTGTATTTTATATTTTAACTTTAATTTGTTTATAATTTTATTTTAATTATCATTAGTAGGTAGGTAATAAATAAATACAGACTACAAAACTTATTCACTATTTTAGAAATCATTAAACAACTGCAAATCTCTTTGGTCTACTGCTCTGGCGGGCTTCCAATCCTTTTCGGGATAATCATCAAAATTGCTCGTATCACCATCGGATGTGACATCGGGAATAATTGGGGGCTGCAATGAAAGAATAACAAATGCAATGAATTAATTACAAAATTTTAGAGCACAACAAAATTACAGTTGAGCAAATATTTAGAAAATTTTAAAATGTACGCGAAAAACTTGACCGAGAAAGAAAAGTGAGTGAAAAAGAAAAACTATCAAGAAAAATTAGCGTCTGTCATAATAATTAGGTTATGTACGCAGTGTGTGAGTAATGAGAATTACGACCTCATGCAATCCACCACACACATCCATGTGGTAGGCAGTTTTTATAATTGTAATTGTTGTTGCAGCTCTCAAATGTTAAATATCTTCTCATTAGTGCAGCAGTTTCTCATCATTTCGCTACCATTTGCTCGGACGCCCCGCCATCAAAACCATAACTAATACTCACACACGAGTATTGCTTTTAGCAGCAACAATAGCAACGATAGTGAAAATTAAACATCAATTTGTAAGAACAACAACTGCAAATGGCCTAGGCCATTTTACACGCGCCACACAATAAATGATGGAAATAAATAAAATACACAGGTTTTGAAGTTTAGTTTTTCAAAATTTTCTACTAACAATAAAATCTAGAAAAATAGAAACAAAAACATTAAGCAAATTTATTTTTTCGTTCATTTCACAGTTAGTTGTCAGAGATTTATTGCAGTTGCATTAACAATAGTCAGCCGTCAATGAGTATGAAACAGCAGCCAAGTAGCTAAACCCGAAAAAGTGAAAAGCCAAAAGGCCAACAGTGCAGCATTTCTTGTTCAACTGACAGCTAGAATACTTAGTAATCGATATAGCGCACAAAAAGTACCCAGTAGAGAAATGCAGCTGATGATGAACTGAATATAATTATATACCAGCCGAGCAGCTGCGATCAGCGGCAGTTATGCAAATTACTTTTGGACTCGGTGAACGCACTAATTGTCTCAATCTCATTTTAGCCACTTGGTTTAGCTACTTCTTCTTCTTCTTGATGGCGTGCTTGCCGCTTAAGCGATTTTAATCAGCCTCGATCAGCTATCGTCTGTTATCTGATGTTTCTTTGCGGAGGCTGAACTTTCCAACTGTGAGACCAAAAATCTCCTCCTGGCATTGAAGTTGGGAAGCACCGTTTTTAATACGTGGAGGGTGCAACGCTCATAGGAACATTGCAGGCGCTCATAGAATCAATATTTGATCGCATCGTTCTTCGCATCCATCGTTGGAAAATCTCGCTTTGATGCGGATTATTGCGCTACGCCCGTCCACTAGAGCGAACGAAAGTATTGTACTTGGCGACATAGTCTCTTTCCTACTATAAGTCCAACACCGGATTTGCGTTCCTTTACATGGCAGCTGTAGTAGACGTCGCAAGGTCCAGGCATATTCTTGCCTTACCCCGTCTATCGCATCTCTTGAATGACAGTGATGTCAGCCTTTGTACGAGGACATCAACCAGCCGGACACTTTCTCCATTAAGGGGCCTGTCAAATCATAATCCTTAGTTCATTAGCAGGGGTCGTCATCAACGTAAGCAGTTCTCATCCCAGACTTTATTTTGTTTTTCATTAGGGAAGGATTTTTACGCGGCGGGTCCCAAACCCAGCACAGAACCAGATATCCTGGGTTTAGCTGATAAGACTAAATGACTCTACAGAAGATATTTAATGTCTAAACTAAGTAAGTATTTTTATATGTAGTCCTGAAGTCAAAGATATTTCGGTTTTTCTTACAGAATGTCCGGCTGTTATAGAAAAAATGCTCGTTGGTCAACATTTGTCTGCTCTATTTTTCCCTTCTTCGAAAGGATTTCAACGATTTTTCTCTATTCCGCAACCTTCATAAAGCTGATATAGAAGACTGTCATGTTTAGAGATCTGCGACTTTGATTTTGAATTTTACTGAATTTTTGAAAAAAAAAAACGTCTTGCGCACTCACCTTGCATCAGGTGACGTTTCGGCACCATACATTTCAAGTGTCCAACCAGAATAGTTGACAATGGCAAGCAAAAATTTCCATTACTCAAAATCATTTATTTTTCATTTAGTAAAAAAGTTATTCAAATATAAAGTTGGATGATTAATTTTGCATCCAAAAGCATTAAACATTTCACGGAATTTTTTAAGAATGCAGCAGAAGTAATATGTACGTGGGTCATTCTGATCGGGCAGATCAGACTGCCATGACAGTGTGTTCAGAGGGACAACCCGTTCGTTTGCTTATTAACGCTGGAATTTCACACTGAAGGAGCTCTATGGTAAAGTTTAAAATTTAGTTTAGTTTAAAGCTTAAAATTTTGCGATTTTTTTTTAATGTTTTATATGGTTTGAAAGTTTGATTCATATAGTCTTACAGTTGTTTCATATTTTTATAGTTTTTTATAAAGAGTTTTCCAATAAGAGGTGTTATTTTGATATTCATTCGATATATTCGTTGCTTTTGCGGCACGTCTTGTTGAAAATAAACGTTGTCCAGATCAATACCATCCAATTCCAGCCATAAAAAATCGTTGATCACCTCTCGATAGCTCTCCAGCTTCACTTTCGGAAAAGTAAGTTCCAATGACTCCGCCGGACCATAAACCGCACCAAACAGTCACACGTTGAGGATAGAGAGGCTTTTCAGCAATAACTCTTGGATTTTCTGAGCACCAGATCCGACAATTTGGCTTATTGACGAAGCCACCGAGGTGGCAATGGGCCTTATCACTCAAGCTGATTTTTCGATAGAATTCCGAAACATTTTCATGCATTTCAACGACCCAATCAGGAAAGACACGGCGTTGTTGATGATCGGCCGATTTGAGTTCTTGTGTTAACTGGACTTTATAAGTCTTAAGACCCAAATCTTTATGCAATGGTGTAATAACGTTTGTGGAATGCCTAATACCAAAGAACGACGAGGCATGGACAAACCTGGGATTTCTTCAACACTTTCGGCTACAACAGCAATAATTTCGACTGTTCTTGAGCGACGTGCACGGGTTTTATTCTTCACATCACTAACTTGTCCCAGCAGCTCGAATTTGTATACCAATTTCTGTATTGCGGTCCTTCAAGATACTTGACGATGACCCAAAAATTTTCGAGTTTTACGAATCGTCTCTGCCAAATTTTTACCATTTTTATAGTGAATTTTAATAATTTCAATGCATTGTTATATAAAATAAAAAATAGCAAACAAATTCTAACTCGAAAAACAAAAAACCAAAAAAAAAAAACAAAACAACATATCAAGCACTTAGTTATTATGCTCGCCATTGTATGATCATTTTCCATAACTCCGTAAAGAGTTTAAAAAGTCAATCAAATTCAAATCAAAAATGTCCTACTTTACTTTTGCACTTTCTTCTTTTATATACTCGTAAAATATCGGAAGTAATAATCAGTGGCCTCATTCCACTCCACTTTGTAGTCAAAGCGTCGGCAGCTGGTGCAGCCCTAAGGATTCCTAATCTATTTTATCTTAAAGAATTCAACCTTACAGGGCAAGCAAGAAGTCTGGTTTCAATTCTGAACTCCTCATGCCTGACGGTCTATGACAAGATAGGAAGAAAACTTGAGTTCTCCAAGAATATCAAAGTGGTCATCAGAGATCGGTCGGTATGGAGAAATAATGAAATATCTTTAGAACAGAGCGCACCGGTGTGGTTAACTGAAGGGTTCAAAATGGGCTCAGATTGCAGTGCCGGGGCTGCGATTATGGGACCACGTTGCAAGAAGGCATTTACAATGAGAAAAACGGCTCCCATTTTTCAGACAGAGGCCCACTCCTTAGAGCTATGTGCCAGAGAATGCCTTCGTAGAGGCACGCCTGGTGTCAACATCAACATTCTCTCTGGCAGTCAAGCAGCTCTAAAATCGCTAGATAGCTTCTCATTGCAATCAAGGTTGGGCTGGGAATGTTTCAAAGTTCTAGATGCTCTAGCATCAAGAAAAATTGTTACTCTGATATGGGTAGCGGGACATGAGGGACATGAATGGAATGAAATTCCGGACACTTTAGCGAAAAGGGGTGCAAATACTTCCTTCATAGGTCCTATACCTTTCTGCAAGGCAAATAACAGCTTCAAAAGTGCTTTTCCACGGGAGCGGGAACAACAAGGCCTAATTGAGCACTGGAGAGCCCAAACAGGTACGCAGAAGTCAAACAGACTCATTGACCCAGAACGTATAAAGGTAGCGGCAAACATAAAACTCAACAGAAATGGCATGCAACTTTACACTGAACTACTAACTGGAGATTGTAAACTAAATTACTACATAAAAAAAAATTGATGTCGCAGAAAATGATTCTTGTAGGCTCAGTAAATAGGCAGTGGCACGACGCAGACCAAATTACCTGGGTAACAGAGTTATAGAATCAAACCTCTTGGTAGAAATTATGCCTACAGCAGTTTTAGGATTTTTTGATGGCCTAAAATTGTTTGAGTAAGCCACGTGGCTGCAGTTCTTTTTAGGTCGTCAGTTGCACAAATAGTCATTTATAATAATAATATAGAAAATATCGGAAGTCTCAGAATATTGAATGTGGCAGCTTACGCAAATCAAAAGCTAACTTAATCGGACTTTCCCAATTTCACTCATGAAACTAATTTTAAAATTTATGTCCGCGATTGTGAAGCCACTCGCCTGGCTGCGTTGTGTTTTATTAAGTGCCTTGTATTTTCAGTGTTTTTTTTATTCTTCTTCTTTTTCTTCATTTTTGCTTCTCCTGGCAATGAAAGCATTGACAAGCAGCAAATGCGGCCAACAACTCCCTGCTGTGTTTTGCGCGAGCACGAAAAACTATTAGCAAACAGATGTTTACTGAATTATTTATTTTTTTAAAATGGTTTTGAACTTTTAAACTGCGAATTCGAGTGTCAGCTGGCAATAAACACATCCGATATTTGGCTTATTTTCGAAAGAAACTATAGACGTGGCATGAAAGTATATGAATGTAAAGGGCTGTTTTTGAAAATGAGAACTCACACATACATGCAAACATTAAAGTAATGTTAATGGACACAAAAATAGCCTCATTGAAAAGATAATCGTGCGCCATTATTGCTTGGATATTTCTGCTTCTTGTTACAGTAGACCAGGCAATGGCAGAAAAAGTGATCGATATGCGTTTCAACAGCTTCTAGAATTGTTCTGGATAGTGGAATCAGGCATATGTTTTTCATGCAAAACTTTTGAATGATAGAAAAATACTCAAAGGTTTCTCAATGCCTGCTAACGAGGGCTAAAATCAGCGGTAAGTACTGAGGAAAAACTCTCATATCGAAATTTGATCGGAAAGTGGGATGGAACCTTATTTTAATTCTTATTATTTAATTCTTATTAAGCCACTGTGCGGCCCAAATATGTCTCATGTGCGAAGCTCACAGAGGTACCCTTTTTCAAAGCTTTTTCAAAATTTTAACACATTCCTTCGGTTTATTGTTCTATATTTTATATGAATGCATGGCAACACGACCGAGGTGGTGGAGCCTTTTTAATTACTTAATTTAAGTAAAAGCAAAGCACCATCATTCTTACCTGAAAGGGAAATCCACGGAATCAACTTTACGCGAGCTCGTTGGGACTGTGGAAAAAACTCTGGAAGGCAAACAATTCACTTTGGCGGCCTTCATAGATATATAAAGTGCTTTTAATAATATCAGGGTGGAGCCAATTGTCACTGCGTTAGATAGACTAGAGGTTTTTTTTATTATGGAGGTGGCACAAAACATTGAAAGCCGAAAAGTGTGAGACTTGCCTTTTGGCTCACCCACTAAAAACCCACCCCAACTCCGTTTCCCTCCTGCGGGACAACCGTTAAGTAGTACTTCAGATAGACCAGAGGTGGAAAGACCTATCTGTCCCTGAATCTCGTCCCTGCTTGGCTGCAGGGAAGTTAATGCGGTCGCAAGAGGGGCTAAAGTCACTAGATTCGTTCACAGGGGGACGCTGCAGGGTGGTGTCCTTTCGCCCCTACTTTGGCTACTTGCCATTGACGATGTTCTGAAAATGTGAAATAAGGGTGGGGTTACGGTAGTAGCATTCGCCAATGATTTGGGCCTAATGATATCGGGGCCGTTTCCCTCAGTCATGGCTGAGATTTTCGAAAGGTCACTTGCTGTACTCAGCCGCTCCGAGTCAACTCTGACCAAACAGAGCTGGTGCTATTTACCAGAAAATATAAACCTCCACCTTTTCGACTTCCCAAATTAAACAACCACGTTCTCCCGCTCTCATCGGAAGTTAGGTATTTTGAAGTGATACTTGACTCCAAACCCCATTCGAAACTATACATTGAAAATCGGGTAAAGAAGGCCAGTATAGAAGGCCTTGATCGCAGAAAAGATGAAACTCCATTTCTTCATGTGCTATTTCGAAACCCCTTTGGCCCCAATACGATATACGAAGGACTCAGAAAATCCTTTGGATTCCTCGCCATTCAATTTCCAAACTCGCAGCTGTGTTTACCGGTCACTGGATGATCGGCACTCACGCGGAAAAGCTAGGGTTATTAACGCATATTGCAGAAGCTGTGGGGAGCTTTCAGAGAAGGAGAGCACTTTCTCTGTAAATGTCCGAGCTTGGCAGCTAGACGACTAAGATCACTGGATGCTCCTTTCATCGACAGCCTGGGACAGTGCGCCAACCCAAGTGCCATCAAAGCTTCTCCATTATATCATAACATATAATATATAATATATATAACAGCTCTGGCTGCCTGTAGATATCTGCCTGGTGGAGGTCTCATAATGGTATCAAAACGGCGCTTTAGTGCTACTTGAGGAGTGCCAGCCTGGCACTTCAACCATTTCACCTACTTAGCTACCTAAAGCACCATCAAAGAGCAAAAATTTAATGAAAAGATTTAAGCGATAGGTGAGAGTCGCTCCATACCTCCATAAAATCAATCTGCCTTGATGTAGTCTTTAGTGAACTCTGGCTACGACAGAAATTATATGAATCTGGGTAATCACTGGAGATGAGAACTGAATATTTGAGTATAACCCGGGGACCCGCAAACAAGGTCAACAGTGGCTGAAAAAGAGCAAAAAGTTATGGCAATGTTTTTTTTTGTTTAATATTCGAGCCAGTATTCATTGTGAATATGTTCGTACCTCACGAACAGTTACTGCCTCATGAACAGTTACTAAGCATTATGAAACAATTACTAACACGAATTTTTCGTGTCGAAACGAACTCCCAGGACCAGCTGGATTTTGCACCATTACATCACACCTGTCCACTTGTCGTTCATTGTGCACGGATTATTGGCGAAAAAAGGGTCTTAATGTTGCCACATCCACCCCGTATCCCTGATATCACTACCCTGCGGCTGTTTCTCGTTCCTCAAGTTGAAGCCGACTTCAGGCGAATGCTTTAAGGTGGCACAATGAATGGTCGAAATTTGCGATAAACTATCCGACTTATCGACTTACCGACAGTCAGTTGAGTAGAAGACTCAGCTCTACCTTGTCTTTAAAGCGCCTCAAAACGCGTTCGATACTCTACATCATGGCGCTATTCGTAACGCCCTCGAGTGCAAATGGGTCCTATCTAAATTCAAGCAACTCGTCCAAGCACTTTACGCGGACGCAAGCTGTCGGATAATGCAGGAGAAATTTCTCTCTCTCTTCTCTTTAACCTCGTTTTGGACGTTGTCATGAAAAACGCCTCGTGATCTGAAGGTGGCATTACCTGCGGACTGCAAGGGCGCTTAGCGGTGATTGACTATGCTGATGACATCTGTCTTTTGTCACACAACTAACTTGACATAGACCTGAAGATTCAAGCAGTGCGAGAAGCAGCTGAGAAAGCCGACCTGCAGAGCAATATCCAGGAAAGCGAAGTCGTGCGTTTAAACACAAGAAAGAAGCGAAATTTCTCTTACGAAAATCTTTCTCCTATTTAGGCAGTGTTATAACGGTCTCCGAGGAGGCGAGTGGTGATATCAATCGCCGAAAAAAGAAAGCTGTGGCGGCATTTGGCTCTCTGCAAGCAGTTTGGAACGCGTCACACGTTTCACGGCGCACAAAACTACGAATTTTTAACTCCTATTTGAAGTCGATTTCACTTTATGGTAGTAAAATGTGGAATGAGACGTGAGCAGCCGCAAACTCATTACAAGGTTTTGTAAAGAGATGCCTTCGAAAAATTCTCAAAATAGTCAGACTAAATATTATCTCGAATGCTGACTTATGGGCCAGCACCCAGTGAAAGCCGAGATGCAAAAAAAATGGGGCTAAATTGGTCATGTTTTATGCAGAGGACTTATCAAGGGCCCCCATTGACTGGAAGCCGGGCACGTGGACCAGACCAGCGATTATCTAGAAAAGACTGCTGGAGTCAGAAACCCGCGCAGTGCAGCTTAGCTGGAATGAAGCTAAGAGATTGGCGTAAAACAGACCCGAATGGCTCAAATTCGTTGTGGTCTTATTTTCCATACTGAAACTATAAGAATTTATGATGATTATTTGGTAAATAGAATATTTTTTTTTGATTTAATAAAAAACTTTAATTTTAGACGGAGAATTTCTCTTGCCAGCAAGTGCTACTTAAAATAAGTGGGCGATGGAGCAGTGAAGTCTTTCATTGATGAAAAAAAATCATCCTTTATGCGTCGCTCATCATGCCTGTCCTACTGTATGGCGCAGTAGCTTGACGATTCACTAGGAGTATTTGAGAGAAAGATTCCTAAGTGGATGTATGGGGGTTTGTGCTTTGGTGATGGCGATGGAATGATGAGCTGTACGCAAGAATGGGCATATGCCACATCGTACGAATGGGCACAAAAACAGCAGCGCTGCAAGTGTTCGATAAAATGTTCGAAGAAGGTAGCAGAGGAAAATCAAGGCCTCCATTGCCTTGGAAGAACCCACGTGGAGAAGGAATGCCAAGGTTTCACTTGGCACTGCTAATTGGCATCGTTTGGCATGTCTTCGCTTATTAAATTCGACGAAAATCGCTTACGCTTAAGGAGAAGAATAAAAAAATCTTAAATTTCGCCAGTCACTGCTTTCAAATTAATTCTTTGAAAGTACTGCATTTGTCAGTTTAATATTTACTAATTTTTTTAGACAAACGATTGATTAGTTCTTTGAACACAAATCCATCAAAGTGTTCACTACTTAATTGAGGAGCAACATTTTAATTATTCACTAAACAGAATTTAATGGAAACTTTTGTGGCATGCTGGCACAATTTTCAATAAATTACGAGTGCCTGCACCGCAGGGTATATTTAACAGAAAAGCTATTTTCATAAAATATTTATGTATGCAATCAATTGCGTTATGGTTTCGTATAAAATTTGAGTACAGCAATCAGTTTGAGGAATATTTTTAATTTTGATGCCAAAATTAATGATTTATAGGAATTTAATTTGTATGAATTATGGCCGCGTAATGATTCTTAGTGGAAATGGAAATGTTGACAACAAAAATTTCAAAACATTTATCATTATTGGATGGCGAAAATTTTCTTTGAATAATTGCGCATAAACACAAAACCGCATGCCGCACACAGTGGCCGACAAATAAATCTGACGGTGTACTAAAAAGGAGACAAAGTGAAGAGGAGTTAAGAAAAGTCCAAGCCATTTCCGCAGCTTCAGCGGCATTTTCGAAAAGACGGGTCTAGCTTTTTGTAATATCTCGTACGAACGCAGACGATGGTGGATATTTCCTTACACTCTAGTACAACCTTGTGATTGCTTCCACGCCCATTACGGACACGTTTGCTAGCAAAACCCACCAGCTCCATTCGGGTAAGCATTCAGGTAAAATCTGCCTACAGATTTACTAAAATTCAAATCCGCGGATTTACCAAAACTGAACTCCATATTCTAAAACCATCGATATGGCGTCAATGATGGCTTGAATAGTGTTCCTCAAGTTAGCATCCTCGGGCCCCTATTTTTTGTTCTTTTAATCATTAATATTAGCGCATGCTTCAAATTTGCTCATTTCTTACTTTACTTAGCGACCAGCCAACCTTCAATCCGTCATAAAAAGAGGCATGGATCGTGCTGCAAAAATCAGTTCAGGTTTATCATATCAATAAATGCTTTCATGTAACTCAAAGTAAGCATAACAACACTTTGCATACTTCTTATACAGAGTCCGACCCTCGAAGTGTAACCAATTAAGAAGGCCATGAAATTACTTTTATTAAATTCAAAGTAAAAAATGTGTGAAAATAATACAAAATTAAGAATCAATTTACTTTTGCTCGTTATGACCACCTTTTGCCTTGACTATGGCCTTGAGACAGTCCAGAAATTAATCGCAAGTTGCCCGAATGTGACTTGCAGGTAATTTGGCCCACTCGCGCACAATGACTTTTTTCAGCGCCACGAGACTGGTGAATCTTTTAGTTCGGACTTTGCTTTCCAAAATGGCCCAAAGAGAATAAAACATCGGATTTGCGTCTGTTGAATTTGAGAGCCATTGTATGGACGTTATGAAGCTCGGAACGTTGTTTTTTAGCCACTCTTGATTCACTCGAGCTTTGTGAGACTGTGCCGAGTCCTTTTGAAACGTCTATGATCGCCACCAAAATGTTTGTCTGTCCACGGCTTCAGAGCAACCTCCAGAATACTTTCCCATTAATATTTCGCATTTGACGCCAGGCTCGATAAAAACGTTTGGAGATCGCCCATCTGCGGTTACAGTGGCCCAAATCATTACCTGTAGCAGGTGCTGCCTCCTGGTGGCCAATCCATCACTCAAATTCTCGAATGAACGGCCGGTCAAATAAACCCTATCATTTTGACAGTTTACGAATTCATCATCATCTTTTGGATCTACAGCTCTTTGTGAGCTTTGGCCTGCTGCACGTGGGACCTCCATACGTCTCGAACGCTTGCGACTTTTTTCCAGTTCGTTATCCTAAGTTTCTTGATGTCGTCCGCTAGTTTGTCGGTCCATCTTGTTCTCGGCCTTCCTCTTGCTCTAGTGTTGAACGCTCTGGCTTCTACGATTTTCTTCTGCACCCTCGTACCGTCCACTCTTGTAATGTGGCCCAGCCAACTTAACCGCTGCGCTTTGATGAAACGTATAACTTTTTCGCCGTTTATCAGTTGATCTAGCTCGTCGTTCCATCTTATCCGCCACTCGCCGTGATCTTTGATTGCTCCGAAAATTCTTCTGAATACTTTTCGTTCAAAGACTTGCAGTTTTGTTTTATCTGCTTCAATTAGCGTCCACGATTCAGCTGCATAGCATAATACTGGTCTAATGATGGTTTTATACCGAGACAATTTATATTGCCTGTTTAGTAGTTTTGATTTGAAGAGTTTCGTTAACGACGCATACGATCTGTTCGCTGCTAGAATTCTCTCATCGATGGTGAGGCTCATTCAATTGTCTCTACTCAGTTTGAAGCCTAAATAGGTAAAGGATTCAACGATTTCAAAAGAAAAATAGCCAATTTTCAGTTTGCGTGATGTTGGTTTATTTTGTCTGGACATCATCATATATTTCGTCTTATCTTCGTTGATTTTAAGACCAATTTTACTAGCAGCAATTTCAATGTCAGCGAAGCTTTTGGTTAGGGCGTGGATATTTTTGCTGACAATTGCTAAGTCATCTGCGTATGCGAATAATTGGGTAGTTCTGTTTTTGCGTCACTTACTTCATCGATGGCCCAGCATAGCATAAGGTTGAAGATTGTTGACGAGAGCGTATCCCCTTGTCTTACTCCAGTTTTAATTCTGAAGGGGTCGGATTTTTTATCTTATATCATTACTTACAGTTTACGAATTGCTCACTTTTAAAAATTTCTCGTCAGAAAACACAATATTCGGAAATTTACCGCTTTCGGCCAAGCGAAGCAGCTCCTTCGCTCTCTCAAGTCTGACTTGTTGCTGCTTTGGTGTGAGATTTGCGCCTGTTGGATCTTGTGGCCCTTGACTTTCAGATTATTTTTCAGTATGTAGCTGATGCTACGATCAGACAGTTCAGTTCAGAGAGTAAAAACATGTTTCGTTTTTTATTTATAGCACCCGCAAAAATACCTCAAATCCATGCCTCTGCACTAGAATACCCCCTTAAAAGCTTTCGTTCTTAATATTCCCACTGGAAATCTCCCCATTCGGAATTTTTAATGGCTTCTCTAGAAATAGTTATGGTGTCACCGCCCCCATATGAAGAATTTGTACTCAACTAAACTTTGCCTTCTATGCTTTAGATTTTAATTTGACGCAATCAGGACCGTCTTACCTTAAATATTTCAGTCATAACTCAAAAAAATTTTGACCGATTGAGTTAAAATTTTAACTGTGTATTCACATGTACATTCTCAGTTTTTCTATTATCTGTTTGAAGAATTTTTTTGTAATTTTTAATGCAACAAAGACTGATATATCGATATGCCTCATCCTTGCCTTTAAATAGGATTTCGTAGAATAAAAGTACGCAACGAATTTTTCGAAATTAACATATTTTTTTCGTTTCTCAGATTTTTTTTTTGTTGAAAATTTTGAATGTTTGCGAAAATCGATATATTGAATATCTACTGTACTTTACAGCGATTCACTAGTATTATCAAAACAAACTTTTTAATCAGTTGATCTAGTCGCTGCCTTCAAACAGAACTTCGTAGAAGAAAAGTACGGAACGATTTTTTCGAAATTAACATATTTTTTTTGTAATCGGTTTTCCGATTTTTCTTTTTTGGTTTTTGTTTTGGGAATTTTGGTGGTTTGTGAAAATCGATATATCGAACATCTACTGTGCTTCCACAGCGACTTACGTGTACAATTAAAACAAATTTTTTAGTCAGTTAATTCAATCCCTGTCTTCAAACAGAACTTCGTAGAAGAAAAGGTAGCCGTTCAAGATCCTTCACATATTTTTAGTTTTGTTGTTGTTTTCGTACTACATTTCGGTTTTTGTTAAATATCTTTATATCAAAGTATATACCTTAAAATAATGAATTAAAGAAGTAATAATTTAAATTTGGAACATTTGAAATGGGTTATCTTTTCAGTGGTTGAAAAGTGAGCCTTGCCTTGTACGCACAGTTTTCCTGCTGAGTGTATATTGATTTTAAAAAGATTTTAGAAAAAAAGAAAAGTTTATGGCAGTTTGAGCAACAAAAAGTATTTTTTTTATTACTTCTTCTTGCAGCGCATGATTCAATTATTATAGGTTTGCTCACTTGTGACATTAGAATTTTGACACTCCCTTACAAAAGGTCGCATTTAAGAAGGGCGTAGAAAGTGGAAAAATTAAATACCATTTTGGTAAAAATGTTAGCAAAAAACGTTTTCTTTCTACTTAAATTATAACTGGTAATATCAGAAATTGCCAGGAATGAAATGAAAAAAAAAATGTTATTAAGTTAAAGCCAGACTGATATTTTGTGAATTAATTTTTAAATTGAAAACTGATCACGAAGTTGGGAAGTTTCACCAATATGAAGCTATTATATTACCTAAGCAGTATGGCCCTAATGAATTCCTTGAGCTTTGCTTTACTATGCTATGCCCACGTAAGTATGGAGTTTTGACCCTTTGGAGTTTTGACCCCCAAGTCGCGATTATTAATTCCTAACTACTTGACAAACTACCACGGGCATGAAACACCAAATGATAGAAAATGTTGTTTATAATAGAGGCTCCTCGACAGGCAATGGCACACCTCTGAGTTTATTTCTGCCATGAAAAAGCTCCTCATAAAAAGCCATCTGCCATCAGGAGGCTATGATTAGTTCCATATTGCTGAATGAGCTCTTGTTGGTAACTTATGTATCTTTGAAGTAACGTAGTAAGTACTTTCCCCACCTGTATTTGAAAGGCATTGGACTGAAATTGTCAAAACGTCCATCCCTTACGTTCATTGCCGCAAAAAGATGCTTTGTGATATCCTGATTTAAGCTGTATGTCAGTATGTTTTTCATATCGTCTTGGTTATTCACATACCGAGCAAGTGCTTATACACCCTTTTGAAAACAAAATATTTTTCCCTACAAATTTTACACTTCTTCCACTTTTGCTAAAAATTTCTAGAGTTAACAACCCAGTGTCTCGCTAAGGGAGCCGATTTGTCAAGAGGGAATGAGAAAGCTGCTTACTGAGCAAACCTTTTATTATTGAAACATGCTTGCAGCGTAAGTGACAAAAGAAGTAAGTAACAAAAAGCGAAATCTCAACCACAACTGAGTTGGATCAAAATATCTGAGGCACCTCCAATCTGCAATATTTTGCATATAAAGCCCTACAAGCTTTGATTAATTCAATGCCGAAGCGCAAAGAATTAAAAAAAAAATTTATATCAAAAATTTGATTTTTGAAATTTTCATACTTTTTATTGGAAATAGTTCATAGGAATGAAACGCAAAAAGGCACAACCAGAATTTTCGATAATCTTTGAACTTTTCCTTCCAACTAAAAATTCAATTAAATATCAGAAATTCAAATTCACAAAAAGCTGCATATCTACAACAACTACAAAGCGTCCGAATCCTTATGTTCGCCACTGTAGTTGCATCTTTTGCTACTCCGCCATTAGTGTCTGCGAAAAGTATGTAGTACAATAAGTTGTATACTAAAGAGTGAATTACGTTAAAGTCGTTTACGTCAGCGCATTGTATGTGTGGGTTGTGACCAAATTCTATTTGATTTTTTTTTGTTGTATTTTTTTTGTAGTTTTTGTTTTTGCAACGCAACATTAGGTTTTTGTCTGAGTCGTTTGCGGAAACTGTGCACTAAAATTTTAATTTTATAAAATAAATTCATTTCTCATAATTTTATTTACATTTCTGTAGCACAAGTTCGCCGACTTTTATTAAAAAAAAATTGTTTAAATTTTGCAAACACATGTATTAAATTTAGCAAAATTTATTTTTCCCTAATTTCAAGAATTTTTTTGAGCAGCAAATTTATGAAAATTATTTTCACTAGAAGGCAAAGAAAGCAAATGCCAAAAAGCTTAAATGAATGAAAATAGAGATTAGAGGAAGTGAGGGTAGAGCGATTGCGGGATTGAACGTGTAGTACCTGTATTACGTATGTATGTGTATGTAGCGTATAATTTGCTGCTTGTGCTTACCTTTAGCTTTTTGTTGTAGACGTCATTCCAATTCAAGTGTTTGAACCATCGATGTCGCTTCACGTCATCGGCCCCATTCTTGTGTGCCACCAATGCCGCCATATGCCATTCACGGGTACCACCGACAACCGACAACGCCGATCAGAGCACGCAGCCGGGTATGAGGAGTATTTGAAATTTCATATATTTTTAGTTATTTTTTGCATATAGTCAATAAATCGTTTTGAACGCGCACACATTTGACAGCCGCATACGCCACGTTGGACATTAAAAAATCCCATTCGAAGGTGGTAAAAATGAAAATAAAAGAAAGGTAGAGGAAAAAATAAGATTTATTAAAACAATTTGTTTTCAGCATAACCGCTTACGCGTCTACGCTTACTTATGTACAATACACAAATTTATGTTTGTGAGGTAAATATATTAAATGGCAAGACATGCACTAAGTCCGCCAAATGAGCTGTGGCAAAACGAAAAGGAAACTTTACGAACTATATTCTTCATTATTTTGTTTAGGAAATAAATTTATTTTGCATATCATGCCATTTTCGCTTTTAGCAGCGCATATTTATGTAAATTCAAAATCATAGCATTGGCGTACATATTTTTATTCATCTCATACTGTGGGCTTGTGGGGAAAGTCTACCCTTTAGAACTAGTATGATTTCATCACCAAGTATGGAATTTTTATAGTATATATATTATATTTTCGTTCGAAACAATTCATTAAGACATTTCACGGACATATAAGAATTAATTTTTCAAATGGCTTTATTACTATATTTGTTCTGGCGAAGAGTAAGCAAAGAGAATTATTTTAAAAACTGCATAGTTCCCCTTTCGTTAAGTTGGTGAATGGCAGACAAAACTGAACTGTGTTGCAAAAAACAACAAAGTTTGCCTTTGCGGTTTCGCAGAAAACGAGTTGGCTAACAAACTGGCTAATGAAGGCTCTGCAAGCATATCACTAGGCCCTGTCCCTTTTCTTGGAGTCAATTCTGCATCGATTCAACTATGGATTGACGACTTCATGAGGTCTACCCATAGAAGACGTTGGTCTGAGTTGGTCTTCTGCAGAGTAACCAAGTGCTTTATGAAAGAATCAAAAAGGAAACTAGCGACCCTTCTCCTAAAACTTAGTAGTAGAAGGACTTGAGAGCACGGGGGGTGTACTCATAGAGCACAACGCCTGTGATCAGCATATGGCAGCCATGAGAACCATTTACCTGCTTTGAGAATGAGGGCACTGCAGAGCATTTTCCCTATAACTGTTCGTCATTTTCTAGACTCAGACTTAGGCTATTGGGATACGATGTACTGAGTGTGGCTAAAATTCATGCTCTTCCTCTTCCGGACCTCATAAGATTCATCAATGAATCAAAAAGATTAGCGGAAGAGTGATCTCAAACCAAACTTTCAGCCTTATCATACGCACTGTGTCTAGCATGTCTCTCTTTTCCTTGCAGTGTAATATATCTGGGTGTGGTACAATACTCTTGGTGACTGAGTGCTTGAACCTGTTCAAACCACCACAAATGTAGTCTAAATCTAATCACGTTTCGTTTGAGTAAACTGGGTGTAGATATTCAAAATAAGTTTTTAAAAATTGAATCCCTTGAAACTGGAAAGCCCTTTAAAAAATAATTTTTGTTTGCCTCCTTTATTAATTACACCTGCCATATGACAGGTAAGATAAGTAATTCTTTCTACGGCATGGATTACATAACATTAATCATTATCATTTTGGTTAAGTTTTTGTGTGAGTTTACAAGTGTATGTACATAGCTTTAAATTATTCTAGTTATTCTAGTTTCTGCTGATTCATGGAAAAATAAAAAAACTTAGTATGCGTCATTGCTTTATAGAATCCCTAGTTTCTGTCGCAATTGATTTTTTTTTTTTTTAACAATAAAAACTGTTGGTTTTTGTCGCATGTTGCGAGTAGTGGCATCGGATTTCGGAGCATGAAAGTGTCAAAGCAGTCAAATATAAGAAAAAAAAGTAAAAATTTTCCGGTCTGTATCAAAAATAGGGCCTGTAGGCGTGTTATTATAGAAATTACTAACCGACTAAAAATATAATAAAAAACAATGGCCAATTTCCTTAATATTTTTCCTAGATTTACAAAGATTACTACCTAGCATCTCTCGGCAGCGGCCCTTTAGATACTCCTAAAGTTTGTCGAATATGGCAGTGCTAGTCTCAACTCAGTATAGATTTTGCTGCTAGCTAAGAACTATACAAAATGGGGTACACCCCTGAATTTTTTTTGGGGAGCCAGTTCCTCCAACACTTTCAAGTTTTTAATTTTTTTTTTTTTTGCTTTAAAAATTCATTTAAATACAATCCAAATAATATCTTTCCAATGTTTTTAACTTAATAGAAAGTCTAAAGAGTCGCTATAAAGTCAGTGAAGTGATGAGAGTCGAACAAAAATGAGTAAACACGACAACTTTAATCGCGTTTTTCTGGAAATACAATTTTTCCCGCGCTGTCGGAAAAGTCAAAAAGTAATCAAAATATTACTGGATTTTTTTTTTAATATAATATCTTGGCATTTGCATGTACCTCAAATTTTATATTAATTATTACTAAAAATATTGTTTTGATAAATTGGCTTATAAAAAAGTATAAATTGATTTCTTTTTGACTTCAAATTTTTATTTTTTTATTAAAAATAGGTAAGAGCAAAGTGAAATAACTTATTTGAATGAAAATTTTTTGTCTGGTTCATTTCAGACGCTGTCCATTCCACGGCACATATTAAAGGAGCCACGTTTGAGCAGCTGCAGCGCCGTAATTATTTTTTGTCAAAAAAATTTTTGATAATGAATGGTAATGAATACTATCAGTTTTTCGCAAAATAAGGGTGGTTAAATTTCAAGGGCGGATGTTGAATGTAAACTACACCTAAGCCGCAAGTTTTTTCAGCATTTCATTGGACTTTTTCAATATCAGACTAACTCAATTTGAACCATGGAAAGATACACAATCGAGTAACCCGTTAAAGTTATTCAGGCTTATTATGAAAACGGGCGTTCAAACGGGCATATCGCGCACTTCGTGATTGATCGGTCAATTTAATCGCCCAAATGTGCGTACAATCGGAAAAATTGTCCAAAAGTTTCAGCAAACCGGATCTGTAGGGGATGTGAAAACACCATTGCATGCTCGTATAGTTCCTACTGCAAAAAATATTGCTGCTGTTCGCGATAGTGTGGTTGAAGAGCCAAAGCCAAAACAAATGAAGAATCAATAAGAATGGCACCAGAATTTGGGTAATTGTTTTAGTATTTAATATATGTAAATTTTGTAATATTTCATATATGCAGAAATGACCTCCAGCTCTCCCTGTATGATGGGTAGAAAATGCATAAGGATGTCTCTTAAAGCTTATCCGGTTCTGAAAAAGTGGCACATAAATTCGCAGGCGTGGAGTTAGGTTAGGTTAGGTAATGGTGGTAGTCGGTCTGCACTAATAACTCACTTTGACCTTACAGGTCCGTTGTAATACCACTGTGCTACACGGGAACCTCATTTATCTTCCTTCGTGGAACCATTTTGTGGCTCTTATGAAACGTAGTATTGATCCCAACCGCATGCCAGACAGCTTTGTAAGATAATTAAACGTGGAGTTTCTCCCATTCAATATTCAAAGACAAAAAATTCGAATTTTAGTAATTTTTTTCTCAATATCACAAGGTGAATCTATTAAAGATGGTGTTGGTAAATCAGCTGAGTTGTTTTTTTTTTTCTTTCGCCAAGTCCATGTAGCTGTCAGCTCAGAATGAAACAAGGCGAATTCATTATTTGCTTTCTAATTTCCCAAAACTTTGCTTTGACAATCAAACGTACAGATTATTGTTGTTGATCTAGTGCCATCACCCTTAATGAATGCGCCTTGGTAATATCATCATCATAATTAGACATTCGATTGTTTTGTTTTTGGTGAGCAGTTTCTTTTTTTTATTTTTGTCGGGACAACTAGCAAGTGCAGCACTCAGACATTAATTAAGTCCATTGTACTACTCTTGGATTCGCTTTTAATTTTCTTTAAATATACCCCATCTCCGAAAAAATCTGAGTAGATCTTGTGGTGCCAAAAAGCTAAGGTGGTCGCTTCTTAACATATCATTGCCAAAGACCTCAAACTTGATTCAGGCGAAGGTGGGTCAGACGCACAAGAATTGGTGCGCTGTCTCATCCTCCTCTTCACAAGCTGAATAGAGTACACTGTCTGAGATGCCTACCTCTTCCATGTGATTCGCCCACAGAAAGTGGCCCGTCATCAGTCCCACCAGCCGTCCGCACTCCCCTCTGGTTAATGACCGAAGGGTTTGCGACAGTCGATCGGACATGACAGGAAGCATCAATTTAGTCCATCTGAAGCCTCTCTGAGCCTGCCAAGCTCGCTTGTGGGTGGTAGTTACCCATTGCTTGCCGTCGCTTTGATGGCTGTAGAAGTGAGTGGCAAAACGGGCTCTGGGCCAAAGAAGTTGACCCCTGATGTAGTTGGGGGGCTGTCTAAGGCCATGAGCGCAGCTTGGCTGTCGCTGCAGACACGTATAGATCTGCCTCTCCATCGATTTTCCACAACAAAGTTCGTCGCTTCTTGAACCGCAAACACCTCCGCTTGAAACACGGATGCATGCATTTCAAGAGCAAAGTGCAGGTTTGTCCCGCTGGATTCCACGAAGACCCCAGAGCCGGAGTCATGCTCGGTCCTGCAGCCATCCGTAAAAATGCGAAAACAATGTTTGCCAGGCAGTTGCTTTCTCCTCATTTGATGTGTTCATTACATGTAATTAACGACACTAGAAGTTTTACCAGTTCAAAAAATCAGTGCTATATGATTTTTTCATATTTGATTTATTTTCGGAAAAGAAAATTCAAGAAAAAACACAAAAATTAATCACCTCCTGCAGTTTAGTCTTAGAAACAGGCGATAATGACAATAATAATTTGTTTGAAATAAACCAAAAATCCAATAAGTTTGCAACACCTTTTGCTACTCTTTCCTCTCATGACACATAATTTTCATATCGCAGCATAAGTTATAAATAATTTTATTTAAATAAAAGTGTGAATTTCTTAATTTGTTTTTTTTTTATGCTATTTTTTCAATTTTTTTTAAATTTTTTCAATTTTTTCAAATGTAAATATTTTTTATCGCATAAACAAATCGGTGCAAGATGGACAACAACAGCTATAATAGCAAAAATAATTAGCCATAGAGATACCAATCATAATAATATGCTTTGTTTTTGCTTTTCTGTATTGAATTTTATTTTTAATTTTTATATTTACATTTGAGCGTCACGCCCGCTGCTCACCAACTGTTCCTGCCTGTCTGAGGGGCGCTACGCTTTGCTTTAGCACCCACACATGTTTTTTCATAATACTCGAGTACTCGCCCACCCCTCCCAACGCAATATTTGTGCAATTCCAAAATATTTCAAATAATTTGGTCAAAAACTAAAAAAATAATAAAATGGCATGCCAGCACACTCACACACTCACACTCAAGTATGTAGGTGATAGTTTGTTTGAAGGTAAAAAATTCTGAAATGGTTTCGAATACTTGCGATCATGCGAATGCACTCATACATATGCACCTATACGTATGTACGATCATAAGGCTTTGTGCTCATGTGCATTTGTTTATATACAAAACTGTGTGTATGTATGTGTGCATATCAAATATTAAAATTCTTGCAATATGTTGCCTGCTCTCGAAAGCCCACACTACACATAAAAATATTCACGTATGTATGTGTATTTGTGCACACCTATATGCATTTATTTATTGTCTAATTTACTTTGAAATTAGGTGGCTATTGCACAGCTTACTAGTGTTGAAATAATTGGCAAATAATATAAATTTTGGATTTTTTTATGACCCCAGTGCGAGAGATAGAAACAATGGCTAGCTAAAGTGATTATGGTTTATGGAAAAATTAAAGAAAAAACGAAAAATCATTTGTTTACAGTAATAACTGAAAAGTGAAGGAACGAAAATGTAATAAATTTTTAATTAAAAAATACCAAAGAAATAATTACTAAATGACACGTACGTGAAAATGAAAGTATCTGTTAGTACATGCAAATGCTTTAAGGCGGAAGTCAAGGGCACGGCACCGCGCCTTAGAGCAAGTGCATATCTACTTATACAGGTGTGGGTAACTCTGTCGGACTCATATGGCATTTTGAAAAAATATTAAAGAAAATCGACGCAGATATTCATGCGCACAACTGTAGACTTGTTGAGTTTCCAGGCCACCATTATGGTGGTGTTAATGCACGTAAGTAAAGCCCTTGTCTACTTTGAAACTATGACAGCCAACAGGGACGTACGAGGTGTGTTCAAAAAGTATCGCGAATTTAGAATTTTCACAGGTTACGTATGTTCGAATTTCGATTTTTTTGTGGCGATATGTTGGTACTCATATTTCTCTCTCATGCCGATGAGTTCGGCCATTTTGAATGTTCAATCAAATGGTATAAATTCCACTTCCGTTTATGCGGAGTGATGCGAACATTTTAAATTCTTGGAAGGTAAAAATACAGAGCGAAACAGTTTAACTCATTATAGCCTCTTATAGTGCGTCTATTTGGGCTTTCTTTTTTTCCTGAATAAGTTTCCAGAATTTTTTTTTTTAAATGCATTAAAGCGGCATAGGGTTCTACGAATGCCTATATTCCTTTCAAAGTTTGTCTATGGGCTCTCCTGCACAAAAACTTCTTTTGATCAATAAAACATAATATGCAAGTAAATAAGAAGCAACCACTAGTTTATTAGGATTATTCGTCAATTATTTAACAATTTTAATCATGAAAAAATTATCACCTGAGTCAAGCACTTTGGGAGTTTTGATGAACGTACCCAAATTCATCGTGCTGCAAGGAATTTTCTTCAAACTGTTAAAATTTTACAGATCAGAAGAGCTGAAGAATAAAAATTTCAAAGAAACTAAAGAAATTTTAAACGATATCCAAAAGCCTGAATTCGACGTTACGAATTCTGACAACACTAGCAACAGATTTTTCGCTATTACAGAGTAATCTGCCAAACTTCATTTAAGGAGTTTCGGTGGTCTAGAATTTTCAAAAAATCCTGTTTTTTTTAATATTGCGAAAGTATAGGCTTTTAAGAATATGCAGTCAAATTTTTGGAATGATATTCCGAGTATTTTCAACTCTACAGCCGTTTTAGCAGGTCGAGGCAGATTCGACACGCGGTGGCATCAATGGAAAATATTCACTCTCAAAACTTTGAACTCAGTTATGTATCTCAAAACTACTTTTTTCGGTTATCAAAAAAGAAAAGCTATTCAACCGAATAGTCTGAAATTTTAATATGTTATCCGAAACATCAATGGCTATCGCCCGTACTAGAATTATCAGGTCAGTCCATAGTTCGTATTTTACCCATAATTGCACTTTTATACGATTTTTGCATAGAAAAGATTATTCGCGGAATATAACGGAACTATGTATTTATATTTTCTTTGATATATTGTGCATTCAACAAGTGATTTTAATCGCGGATAGAAGGACGTGTTGTTAAAAACTAAAATGGAATCTTCGAACGGTAAAGTGGTAAAAATGCAACAACTGCTGCTGCAGAAATAAACATTGTTCATGGAGAGGATACCGTGAGTGTAAGGACTGCGCAAAAGTGGTTTTCAAAATTCCGAAGTGGTAACTGCGACGTGGAGGATGCCCGCGCGCTGGTCGTCCTGAAGTCTTTAACTCGACGCCTTGATCGAACTCGGGGAAGCTGAGCCAAATTTGACAGTCGATGTGACAGCTCAGAGGTTAAATTCATCGCATGTAACAGTTCACAGGCACCTGGTTCAGTTGGGAAAGGTTTCAAAGCGGGGAAAATGGGTTCCGCATAGACTTTCCATCGCCAGCCTTCAGCAGAGAGTGAATGTGTGTTCTCAGCTGCTCCAACGGCTTGAAAATGAAAGTTTTTTGAGCCGTATCGTTACTGGTGATGAAAAATGGGTCTTTTACAATAATCCTGTTCGCAAACGCTAATGGTTAGATAAAGGCGAAACACCAGAGCCAACCCCTAGAGATGGCCTTCACCCCAAGAAGATTCTCCTGTCTATTTGGTGGGATATGGCCGGATTGTTTATTATGAACTTCGGGAACCAAACCAGACGATAACTGCTGATTACTATTCCCATCAGCTACCAAACCTGAAGAAGACACTTAACAAAAATCGACCGTCTTTAGTGAATAGACGCAAAGTTTTGTGTCACCACGACAACACTAGACCTCATACCGCGAGGCAAACATTAGGCAAGCTGAACGATCTTGGATGGGAGCTGATGCCGCATCCACCATACTCTCCGGATATTGCACCTTGTGTTTATCACCTATTCCATGGACTTCAATCCCATATGAATAACAAGAACTACTCCTCAAAAGAAGCTATAAAAAGGGGTATCGAAGCGCATTTGGGCTCCAAGGACAAACAATTTTTTGAGCAGGGAATTAAAAATTTGCCTAAATGCTGGGAAGACATTGTAAATAATGAAGGAAAATATATTATTGATTAATAAATACTTTAAACATCTTTTTTATTAATTAAATAAACCATCTTTAAAAAACGCACGAACTTATGGACTTACCTGATATATTATTATTTCAATTGTTTTGTATTTTTATTGATTAAAAAACTGATTTTTAGAGTGTCAAATTCAAAACCGCGCCATTTTGCCAATTTTTTTACTATTTTTTTCTAGTAGCGCGGCATACATAGCTACAGTCATACTCATTCATAATTTTTTTATTTGTTTTTCTATTTGATTTTTGTATGTAAAAGAAGTTAAATAAAAAGTCTAAAAAAATTTAATATCGTTTTTCATTTTTCTTATTGGTTAAAAAAATTCCTGAAAATACCCTAAGCTCTAGACCACCGGAACCCCTTAATGGGTTTTGTCGTCAACCGTTTGCGCGAAGTTGATCTCTCTTAGACGCCGTATTGGCATTATTTATTTCAGATAAATCTTGTTTGCTGACAACACTTTTCAAAAGAGAGAACACCTTTCAAAAGAAGAAAAGGCCACCAAAGACAGCTGTTTGTTAAAGAAAAGCGTTTTTTATGGAAAGAACACGCTGAGAGGTCCACCACTACCTGCCGAACGGCGACTGCTTTCAGATACAAATTTTTTCTATAGCTTCTATATTTAATAGAATTATAAATTTGTACATTTTTCTATAATGTGGTGTTTCATGCACCCAATGAATCCAAGGCTTATCGAATGCTTGCCACGCACAAATTCTTACACTGCGTATGCGTCAGCTGGTGTTTAGTGGTAACAAAAGGTTTAGATGTCAGCATTGCATATTCTAGTCTTATTCCGAAGGCTGTCCAGTTCACTATTTGTTCACAGTTCGCTATTTATAAGTTCAAATGTAAATACAGTTACACATACATGTAGTTACATACCTAGTTACTTGGAAATATGTATACATAATTACGCAGCATTAATTCAACTGTCAATCAAATGCCAGTCAAATTCAAATTGCGCGTCAGTTTGCCAAGAAAAATCAAATCAATTTCTACAAATGAGAAAAAAAATACCTAATAATAATAAAGAATATTTATTGATTTAGGCGGAAATAGTAAAAATAGTAAAAAAGAAATAGAAGAAAAAATTCTAGCGCAAATTCAATAAACAAATAGGAATAGCACTTGTGCGTTTTTTTAATAATTTAACGACCTCACTGGGGTACATTGCAAGCTCTGCTGGCGTCGTGCGTTTTATTTGAAGTTCTTTGATAAATTTAGGCGCTTCATGGAGATCTCTAGTTGACATTTCGAATAGATAAAACATGTTAATTAAATACGAGTACAATATGGCGCAAAATTAATCATCTTTTTGAGTGATGTATATCTCTATGTTGACCTGTTTGTATACTGCAGCTGTGAGTAACTGTCAGATATGATGGATGAACGACAGCATTTGCAAAAATTATAAATCTTCCGTAAATTAATTATGTAACTGTGAAATTTATAGTCGATAACACGGTGCTACAAAATAAAAAAAATCGAAAGAACTCTTCAAGTGATATAGTGCACGTTTTAGGCCAAGACCAGTACAACACAAAACTGTGTTTAGAAAACGCAAAACACTCTCAAATTTTTTATTTATTGTTAAAAAACCGATTTATGGTGTTTTTGATGAAGTAAAAATACATAACTAACCCATTTTTCAACCGATTTCTTATTTCAATATGGTCTTAGGAAGGGAGTGTATGTGCGTTATGAATGTATATAATTCTAAGATTGAACGATTGATGTTCAAAAGAAGTTTTCAATAACAAGCTGTGATTTGTGCAGTTTTTCCACGTTTTTTTTCAATGTGACGCAATTTTTGGGCACTATTCTCCAACGGGCACCACAAAAATATACAATAGGTATATACATATTTTGAAACTCCAATAAAATTTGCTTGAAATAAGCTATTTTTCATCTTCATACATTGAAAACTGTAAAAGTTACGACTTTTTTTTAAGTTTTTTCCACATTTTTAAAAATCCAGCTGAACCGAGGCTACGAGAGAATACCGCATGACCGATAATGATTTACTGTTCATTGTGAGTCTAATTTTGAAGGACAGCAAAAAGTGTATACGGTGTATACCTATGAAATGAGTCTTTTTTTCAATTTCAAACGTTTATTAACAAAAAATGGTTACAAATTTAATCTTCAAAATAATAGTCATCGCTAGCGATACATTTTTCCCCATCTATCAGGCAATTTGTGGATGCCGCGCCAAAAAAATTGGCCGTCTTAGGCCGCAAACCAATCATCGAGCCATTTTTTTGCTTCTTCATGATAATTCAAGCACTGCTTCCTTTTGAACCGGGAGAGCAGCATTTCACAATTGATTTCACGATGTCCGCAAATCGTAGTTTGAAGGCACGAAATTCGACTTTTTTAAGAGCGACAAAAATGCATTGTTGTATGAAACGTAACAAACTGTGAACTGAATATTGCTGACAGATGACAAACGACAAAAACAAGACGTCTGGGAAGGTTTAAAAATACTCCTACCGACATCTATGGACTAATCGCTGAAAAAGTATCGTTTGAAATTCGCAAAAAGTAAGGCCGTGGTTGAAGGATATAACCTTCTTTTTGAACGCACATGCATTGAAAGTCAGTGGTTTGAACCTGTTGTTTACCGATAACGATTCCGATGGTTTGGCATTATCAGGGGATCCACAAGCAGGAAGATTGCTACTTTTGTCAGACTAACATCACAGGCCATCACTACAAAACTCGTGATCGTATAAAGTATGCAGTCTTACGAAAAATCCAAGACGAGCAAATTTCAACAAAGAAGACAGAAAATTCGTCTGAATCCAGTGACGGAAATTGAAATGCAAATAGTGTAGATAGATCTTATACTCCAATTGGAGCAACTTTAAATGAACGTCATTTAGTATTAAATGAAGACTATCGTGATCTTGTACGAGATTTAGAACTGTCATCAAAAACAAACAGAAATTCTCGGGTCCATATTAAAGCAGTGGAATCTTGTGCAAAATGGATTTAAAGCGACATTTGCAAGAGAAGGAACAAAACATTCTTTGAACAACTTTTCAAATTATAATTGATTCTTGAACGAGAGTTGACTCGATACAGACTGTCACAGCAGAGCGAGTAAAGAATCTTTCAAAAGTCGCGCCTAGATGTTGTTTTAAAATAAAATATGTAAAAATTCATATTCTTTCAGGTTTCAATATTTTTATTCAAAATAAGGCTCTTAACGATCATATGGGAAAAGTGAGATAATTTAAATGTCCACAATAACTACAGGTAAAATCAGTCAAACAGTCGATTAATGAATGTTTAATTGATGAGGATGTCCAGATATCAATGCTGAAGGTTGATCGCAACACTTTGAGCTACAACAGCAATATTCTCTTCTTTCTTTTTTTCTAAAGGGTGTTTGTTTTAGAGGTTAGGTTTTCAAGATGAAATAAAACGTATATAATTTAATGTTATGGCCAAGAATTTAGCTTTATTATAAAGATAAGGGTTTGCCATTATGTTTTAAAAATGATTTCGGGCAAGTGGCCGCCGCGGCTGGCTCGAATAAATTCCAGCCGAGAGGCCCAATTTTCGACCACTTTTTGCAGCAATTGGGCACGAAAAAGTCATTAATCATGGCTCTATAGCGCTCTCCATTGACTGTAACATTATGGCCGACTTCATTTTTAAAGAAATATGGACCAATGATTCCCTCTGCCCATAGAGCACACCAAACAGTGACTTTTTGAGGATGTAACGGCGTCTCAGCAATGGCTTGTGGATTATGTTCACTCCAAATGCGACAATTTTGCTTATTGACATACCCATTCAACCAAAAGTGAGCTTCATCGCTGAACAAAATTTTTCGACTTTAAACTTTCTTAGCAGAACAAGCGTTGTTCAGGTGTAAGTCTATTCATTATGAAATGGCAAACCAAACTGAGCATAAATCAAGTGACAGCTGTCAAAAAGACCATCTACGAAAAAAGTAGTGCCAACTTGAAAACCTAACCTCTAAAAAAAACACCCTTTATATCAATATTTTTAAGAATTACTATTTTTCATTCAATACCTATGATTGAATGTAATTTGCTATTATTATTTTTTTTTTAATAATATTAAAAAAAAACTTTTAGTTATACCTCTTGCCTTTCCCTAAATAAATTATTCCATATTCTATATGCCATGCTTTAACTTAATTCCCCCTTAAAAAAATAAAATAAATTTAAATACTAATATATATCAATAACCTAATTTCATCTTAAAACAGAATTTATTAGGTACATATATAATAATTTTTTTGAAAACATTCTCCTCGCACTCACCTTCATATTGCCCAAGCGTTTGGTGCGATCATTCGTCAGCAATTTCTTAACTAAGTCTTTCGCAATTGGATCCATGTGACGCGGCCAGTCAATTTTGCCACTCAGAATTTTCTCATAAATACCAAATGGATTCTCATCGTAAAAAGGCGGATAGCCGGAGAGCATCTCATAAATGAGTACACCTGTGCCGGAGTAGTGCAAACATATAAAACATGAACAATAATAAACATAACAAAAACTAAACTGTATGTGCGTATATATACGAGTATTTGTTTTTGGACCAAATTGTCCATTTTGTGCTCTTAAAGAAACAAACAACAAATGTAAATATTTGTGTAAAATCAACAACTACAACAAATGTATGGGGAAATTTCCACATTCACTTGAGTATAGCTACAGATTCTATTCCACATGCAAACGCATACGATGCCACCCACCTAACGCCCACCAGTCCACAGCCTTGTTGTGACCCTTCGATTGTATAATTTCGGGTGCCAAATATTCGGGTGTGCCACATAGCGTCCAAGTGCGATCACGCAATTTCTTCGCAAAACCAAAATCGGTAATCTTCATATGGCCATCTCGATTTATCAGCAAATTCTCTGGTTTCAAATCGCGATAAACAATTTGCAGTGAGTGCAAATATTCTAAGGCGGACACGATTTCAGCGGCGTAGAAATTGGCTAATAATAAAATAAATAATTAGTTACTAGAATACTGTTATTGTTGAATGCCTTTGTAATTGCAATTAATGAATTGTTTATTTCTGTGCAGCAATGAAAATTCTTTAAATTTCAAATTTTGCAACACGTGCATAATTTATTTGTACTATATTTACAATATTCTCACAAAGCTAATGGCGCTCAGATTACTTACAAGTTTGACTATTGAAACGTCCCGCATTTCGCAGATATGTAAACAATTCACCACCACAAACATACTCGAAAATCATATACAAACAGCAGTCATCCTTTGTCGACCATTCTCTGGAAAATAGTCAAATAAATTTTGATTAGACTAGCAATAAAAAAAAATAAATAATAATAATACAAAAAAAAAAAAAATATAAAAAAAATAATCAAAAGACGAACAAAGTAACACAAATTAAAATTATGTAAGAGAAATTAAGATTAAAAAATTATCGAATCGGCTTATGACCTCGACCTTATGAGTCCTTCGCGTTCGTTCTGATTTACTTATTTGAATATAACTCAAAAACTTAAAGGAATCACACTATGAAATTTTCAGGGATTACTGAGCACAGATACAGTTATTAATCGTACACTAATATTATAAAGGGGAAAACTTTGTTTGTTTGTTTGGTTGTAATGAATAGGCTCAAAAACTACTGGACCGATTTTAAAAATTCTTTCACCATTCGAAAGCTACATTATCCACGAGTAACATAAGCTATATTTTATTTTGGAAAAAATAGGGTTCCGTACGATATTTGGATTGTTGGCAACTCTGCATGGTGACAGTCGTGTAACTTGTGCGCTCCTATAAAAGTCTTGATTTTACCACGGATATTCTGAGATATAAAGAAGCTCTGGCAGTTTTAGCGGAAGTGGTACTGTTGGTGATTGCATTTGTAAGGCGAAACGTTTGTACGAGTGAGTTGGGATTGGGAAATAAGCAGACTAGCCTGGTGGTGTTTCTTTTGGTGTTCCTTTTGTTCACTTCTTCGTGCGGATCAGTGTCCTAGTACTATATATATATAATTGGCGCGTATACCCTTTTTGGGTGTTTGGCTGAGCTCCTCCTTCTATTTGTGGTGTGCGTCTTGATGTTGTTCCACAAATGGAGGGACCTACAGCTTCAAGCCAACTCCGAACCGCAGATATTTTTAATATATGAGGAGCTTTTTCACGGCAGAAATACACTCGGCGGTTTGCCATTGCCTGCCGAGGGGCGAACGCTATTAGAAAAATGTTTTTCTTAATTATGGTGTTTCACCGAGATCCGAACCTACGTTCTCTCTGTGAATTCCGAATGGTAGTCACGCATTATTCGTTTTGTTTTTTGATTTTTTTTTTTTCAAATACAAAAAAAATATAAATTTTTCTAAAAAAATTTGAACAAAAATATTTTTCCCAAATTTTAAAAATATATTTATTCCGAAAAAATTAAAAAAAAAAATCTTAAAAAAATAAAAATAAAAAATATCTAAAAAAATTATAAAGCTCTACCAAAGTTTTCAATATTGAATAAGTCTCAAAGTTAAAATTTTTTTTTTCACAATGTTTTCAGTCTCTTTCTAATTATGCTCAAGTCTACAAACAACCCAATATTGAGAAAACTTTACGATAATATCCAACTTGACATGGACCACTTGACCCAAATGCTCGCCAGAACAGCTTTTGCAAAATGGCCTGTAATGGCTGCCGAGAGGTCTGCGAGCTAAACAAAGTAAAAGTTCCGCAGTTAGACACTCCTACTACATGGGGATCAGCTCAGAAAGTGTTGACATGGACCACTTGACCCAATTATCTTATAGCTTCGTCAGAATAGGTTCATTGCGGTAACTTGTTCGGCCGATATGTCGTACATGCAACAGTGAAAAATGAGGTATTTTATAATTTTTTGGCTAAAGCCATCAAAAACTTCTTAGTTTTATGAGCTAAAACCCGATTCAAGTAGAGATCACTGAGTTCAATTTAACAGCAACGAACGAGTTTTTCAGAGACCGAACCAAATACTAGGCTGTGGACGAGACTAGGTGTATGCGTCAAAACTTCTCAGCAAGCGGTATAAAACTCGCTCTATGTCAAAAGCGCCATCAAATATCCACATACGGGTATATGGAACACCCTAGAAGGCGGAATCGCTAGGCCCTCTCAGTGGCTTACTTCTGGCCATTTCAACTGAATCACATCAATCATTTGCCTAAGGCGGTACTCTGCTAAGTTTTATCATCAAGGGATTCTAGCGACGGAGCCAAAAAACATGCACTTTCGAATAGTTCAGACCAGAAGGAAAGGGGTGTAGGATGAGTTTTTTAAGTGAGCATAGAATTGTGTGAGGTTTTTTCAGCTTAATTAGTAGAGGTCTATTGTGGATAAGAAGAAGTACAAACTGCTGCAAGATATGAAACGTCATTGTGCCAGCGTCCCTGGAGACAATCCGCTCAGATTTCAACTTTTTGCTGGGTGGTTAAGGATGCAAGATTAATGGCAATGAAGAAGGAATAAAACTCAGAAAACAAGTCGTCAATGTTACCATAGAATCCAGGGCAGAGGCAGGCTAAACAGTTTATCTTTCCCTTCAGAATAGCCTCAAATAACCAGACTTCTAAACCTGGATATAAAGAGCTTACGAACACAGACTGAATACGGGATATTGTAGATGAAATGCCACAGCGTATTCTACGTGAATAGGCACATACGCCTAGATGGTGGGTCTCTAAGTCACGTCGCTAAGTAAGGTGGTGATTTGGAACAAAAAGGCTGAGGATAGGCTTAAATTCATCAGAAGCCCCCAACCAAAGGCTTGCAGTCAAGCACAGCAGTACATATCACTAGTTGAAGTACGAGACTTTAAGATCGCCAGCACTTAGACATTTACTCTTTGTATTACATTTAAAGGTCTTGCCATGAAAGGTACCAAGAGGACCTATGCGATTTATACATTTATTAATCCGCTGATTGATCGCTCCTAAGATGAAAATTTAGTGCTGGGGAATGGAGTGTTGCGTAGTTATCAACCGCTGCTGTGCATTCAACCCTCAAACTTAACCAAAAGCTCTGAGGCTCGGGTAGACATAGAGCCGGTTTTGTAAAACGAATGAAATTCTCTAGGTCAAAGAGCTTGAGGATCACTCAGCAAAACGTATATAACTGATTCATCCAGGAGGGTAATTTACATATTTAAGGAACAGCAGTTATCTCGTCTTACAGGTGCATGTCGCACATAGCTGAGCTCCAATCGTGTACAGATGCAACAAGCACATGAGTATAAATTTCGTGTTCAAGCCAACAAAAGTTCTTACACCCACGTAGCGTTTGCGTAGGCTCAGCTTAAGATTGGTTTCGTTTAAACCTGGAGTGTTAAGAAATATTTAAGGTTGCTGATGTAAAAGGAGGCTGTGCTATTAGCCAAAATGGAAACGTAGATGTAGGAGGTGACTGATAGTCCTTTCTAAATTGCTGAACGGCATCCTTCACCCAACTTAAGACAACCGAGCTTGCTTTTGCATGGGGAATGTCGAGCTTTTAGAAACCTTTGAATATGAAGCCTTTTTCATGGCAGGGAGGCACCAAACGCGCGTTCGCTTTTAGAAATGTGTTTTCTTCAATTTATGTTTCGCAATCACAACAGCTACCAAATGCGCAATCAAGACAGGCTGCAACAGTATCATCACTGATATCATTCTTCTGCTTTCCGACTCTGATTAAAATGCATTAAACTCTTTCTTCTGATCACCAGAGTAGACTTGGCTGTTAATGCCAGTAAATGTTTTTTTGCCAAGGACCTTTGAGGATACTTGGAATGTCTGGGTCTCTGGAACGTCTGGGATATCTTATCTGAGCGAGTGTATATGCTTGAACATCAAAATAAGGAGTTTTGAACTTTATTGATCATAATTTGGCAAATTTTTCATTTAAGTTTGAATAGAATTAAGTGGTTATACTACTGAAAGCAGATTTTTTAAAATTTAATAAATTTCTATTTGACGCGTAATTTGCAATTAGGGAGATTTAGCTAAGGATCGACTCTCCGTGCATGAAACAGCAAAATGAAGAAGGTTTTGTCTAATAGAGGTCGCTTCACGACAGGCAATGGCAAACATCCGAATGTATTTAGCCATGAAAAAGATCTTCATAAAAACCATTTGCCGTCGGAGTCGGCTTAAAACTGTTGGCCCCCTCCATTTATAGAAGTACGACAAGACGCACACCACAAATAGGAGGAGGTGCTTGGCCAAACACCTACCAGAAGAGGAGGCACCAATTATTTATTTTTTTTTTAATCTGCTTACCATTCTAAACATTTGCTACTACAAAATACCTTCCTCAAATGTATATTCAAGCTCAACATGAAAAATTGTTTGTTTCGCCACATCAAAATTACCGATACAGAGGCGCATACAAGTAATTCTTGATAAAAACTCAAATATGCAACATTGCTGATACACAAATTTAGAAATAATTTTACAATAATTGTTTTCGTTTTGCTTACAAACTGATCACAAATGGATGTCGAATTTCACGTAAAATATTTCGCTCATTCTTCACATGCTCGGTTTGCTTTAAGCGTATCACATCGGTCATAGCCAATAATTTCATGGCACAGTACTTCTCTGACAAGCGATCGCGGCATAAACAAACGCGGCCAAAAGTGCCAGTACCTAAAAAGAAATCGAAGAAAAAATAAGTATATAATGTAAAGAGAAATAATTGTTAAAGAAAAAATAAGTAATAGAAAATCAAGAATGTGTGTATTAATTAGAACACCATGTAAGTGCACAAGCATGTTACACATTGGTAGAATTATTATGGTTTAGGTTTGGTAAAAGCATCAGAAGTAAATATTATTTAAAATTTCAGTCACTGTGGGACTAGTTAAGAACTGGTCCTTATCAAACTAGTTCGCATTTGAAGACATACAATTATAGAGTACAACATGTAGAGATTTCTTGGTTGAGCAAGAAAAGCGTCAATATATATAGTACCTGTAAGCACATCATCAGTATATAAGTAAGGTCAGCTGGGGTAATTATGAACAAATTTTCTCAATTTTAAATACTAACAGCTATTAGAAGTCTTTCATCCATGCAGAAATTCTGGAAAGTCACCAAAAATGAATACTTCATTACCCTACTTCATTCTGTGAGTTTCTTCTCTTCTTAAGTTGCAGTTAAGTAACCTTAAAATGCCTGTTCATATATACCTCAGCTGACGCCCTTTATTTTTGTAGAATACAATTATAGTCCAGCAAATCTGAACTTTGTTTTAGTAGTGACCAAAGTTTGAAAAATTTCGTTATACGAGTATACATTTTTTTATTAAGGCTAGTAGGTACTAACTTCGCAGCCGTGATATGACGCCAGCAACTTTCATTTTGCTTGCCCTGAAATGTTGCTAGCAACATTGATTGTCAAAAGAGAAGAAACCTAAAATTTATGAGCATCACCCCCAGAAACAATTGGCAAATTTTGTTAAGAGTAGTATTTTAAACAAACACACACAATAATATATAGTAGAGAAGGAAGATAAAGAAGTAATGAAGGGTAGACGGAGACGGAAATATAAATGAAGAGCCATAATGGCTAGCTTGGCCCTGCGATGCAATGCTTAAACGGCGGTACCCCAGGGCAAACTAAAGCTACAGGGGTCGGAGTTAGGGTTTAGTACGTAGGTGTACTGTTTCGCAAGTCCAGTTTATAGTAATACTGACTGTGCGTGGTCCCGAATGAGGTGCACCCTTAGCGATCAGTGTGAATCGTACATGCCGTCTATATTGACGGTATCTATGTAAGATTTCCTCTTCGGATAAAAAAAAAAACACAACAATATGTATTGACACAAAAAATATATAGACGATTTGCTTATATTGTTGGCAAAGATGTTTCCCTTAAAAATGCCATATCTTCAAATTATTTGAACTCAGACACTTCACTCGCAAACGAATTGTCAGGTTGCACCCAATATAAAATGGCCTGTGCATTTCAAACAGGTATAAAAAATGTTGCTGGCATGTTGCTGGCAACATCGCTATTTGCTATTGGTAAGGATTTTTATAGCCATTTCACGTTAAACACGAAATTAGTACTATGATTTACTTGTAAAAAGGGTTACGAGTCGATTTCTGAGAAATATTATTGCTAATGTGCCGTGGTAGAAGTTAATGGAGATCATTTTTGTAGTCATAATCCTCTAGCTGCCCTTACAAGGGGTAAAATTTACTAATTTTTTAATTGAAGTCCAAAAAGTTTTTTTCAAATTGCGCATTTAAGGCATGAAATATTATAAAAAATATTTGCCCGAAAATTTGAGAGGAGGCTACCAAAGGCACAAAGATGTTCGTTCGCTCGTAATCGACAGAAGTACTCAACTCCTCATTAATAAACACGTTCGTAGAAATAATACTGGTGTTCTTCTCATTTAAAAGTTAAGCATTGGTTATCGTTTAGATCGCTTCAAGCCCTAGATATCCCTCTAATTGCTCGCCTTTCCAGTTAAGGTCACTTTGATTAATATGGAAGCAGAATTACTTACAAAAGCTTCGAAGAGAACCAGCTGGATGATTCAATTAATCTTCGACTCTGTAATATAAGTACAAATATAAAACTCTGAAAATAGAAGTATAAGAGCCTCCGAACTATTTTGGTGTTATTGCAATAGCGTACACGATTTCCAACAATTCTTGGGATATGGTAAAAAAGTGGCAATCTTATCCGGGTCGTTTCGGCAACGTAAAACCGACTGCCGGGGGAATGCTTCGTCAAAGTAATTGAGAAACCCTCCATTTATTTAAAGTTTTTCGCTCACTTAGAGTTTTAATAAGGACATGATAGAAATTGAAGGATTCGAGTGCTATATCTGCTAGTGCCCTTCCACTCCATCCATAACACATCATTCTCTACTACTACTACTTCACCAATGGATTTCGAGATGAAAATATAGCTTCCGGAAAATTCAATAACTAGGGAATTCTGGACTTTTAAAATTAAAAAAAATTGTTTTGAATTAAAAAAATTATGTACGATGATAAATTTTAAAAATGTAAGATAAGAAATTCAAATATATTTTAATCAGAAATTTTTTTTATTTATTTAAAAAATAAAAGAAAGCAAGAAAAGTTTTATTTAAAAAGAAATTATTTTCGAGAAAAATTTTAATTTCAATACTTTTTTCACCACACCTTAGCTCACAAATTTTCTTTGATGCCGATCTCCAAATTTTACATTTCTGTATCTAAGTATCTGAGTTAATTTACTGGGGAAAAACAATTTTGTAGACTTTTTTTTAACAAAGCATCAAAAGAAATTGTTTCAACTAAAATTGTATTTTTAAGAAAAAATGTAATTATAAGTTTTTTCAACATTTTACAACTCACAACAATTTTTAATGCAGGTCTTGAATCTTTACATTTCTATATCATCTGAGTTCACTCATAGTGAAAACCAAAAAAGTTTTAATGTAAAGCTTCCTTGGACACGCTTAAGCTCAGAAATAATTTTTAATGCATATATCTAATTTAAATTTTTTATACCATCTAAGTTACTTTACTGATGAAAGAAAGTGTTTATAATTAAATTTTTTTTCTTAATATTTTTCTAAGAACAGTTTACATACACAAAAAATTGTATTTAGGCGAAAAAAATGTGCCTTCAAGAAAAGTTTTATTTTGAAGAAAAGTTTTACCTGGAGAAATATTTTAATTTATTTAATTTATTTATTTTAATGTGTATAACTTTTTTCAAAACGCCGCAGCTTTTTTTAAGACTCAATTAAAAAAAATTAACAGCAAATTTTTTTTTTTCAATAAAAATAATATATAATTCTTGAGAAAAATTTTACTCCCAAACAAAAAATTTGTATGTAAAACTGTTTTGGACACGCCTAAGCTCATGCGGTTCTCAAAATTTAAAGTTTTTATACCATCGGCGGCCGCCGTAGCCGAATGGGTTGGTGCGTGACTACCATTCGCAATTCACAGAGAGAACGTCGGTTCGAATCTCGGTGGAACACCAAAATTAAGAAAAACGTTTTTCTAATAGCGGTCGCCCCTGGGCAGGCAATGTCAAACCTCCGAGTGTATTTCTACCATGAAAAAGCTCCTCATAAAAATATATGCCGGTCGGAGTCGGCTTATAAGAAATTTTTTTGTTTAAGAAACATTTTTTTAGAAAAATTTAAAATTTAGGAAATTTTTTTGGACGATAAAATTGTATCTTCAAGAAAAATTTTATTATTAAGAAAAATTCTTCTTGCAACAAAAATTTTATTTGGACCTTAGCGCACAAATAAACTTTTATGCAGATTCTTAAAGTTTGCATTTCATTTCGATGACAGCTGACTTCATTTTTTGTGAAAAAATGGTTTTGAGAATGAAATTGTTTAAGCAAAATTGTTTAAAGAAAAGAAAATGTTTCCAGAAAAGTTTTATTGAAAAAAAAATTTACATTTTTACAAAAATTTAAAATTAAATAAAAAAAATTACAATAAGTATTTTAAAAATAAATTTAGAAAAATTATTTTTTGAAGTGAAACTTCTTAGGCGTCGATGGACGAGCGAGAATGGAGAGTAAAATTTCAAGACCGTGCAACATTTTGGGCATTTTCGTTCCGCAAGAGAGAAAAAAGATATAATGTAGACGAAAAGTAGAGAGAGAGCTATACCTTATATTTATCTTAGATACACTTGAAGCTATTTTTTCTGAGGTTTTCCTTGTGGTTGCTAATTTCTAGTGAGAAATAACACTGCCTACTTTTTGGCGCTTGTTTGTTGGTGCAAACTTGCGAGAAATATATTTTTGGTTCCTACTTTTTGGCGTTATATTTCTTTGGTACCAACTGTTTGGGTCGGTTTTTGGTCCCAATTTTTTTAGCGTGTTTTTGGTTCCTACTTTTTGGCGCTCATTTCCGTTTCCTGGCTAATGTTTGTGCGTACTATAAAGTGCTATCCATTCCGGCGTCGGATTTATTGGTATTGCCGGGCGGTAATTTGTGCCGTTGCTGCGGTCCTGGAATCGCTGCGTTTTTGCGGGTGATAAACGCTCGGAGTAGTGCGCGTTGTTGCCACGGTTTGTGTCCGGCGTTTACCTACACCGGTCGACCCTTCTCCGTTTTTTATAAATTTTGTCTATTTGTATTCTCTGCAAATGTTGTGAATTTATTTAGATATATATTCTTTCTCTCTCTCTCTCCCTCTCTCTCTCATTCTCTCTCTGATCTCTCTCTCATTCTCTCTCGGGTCACTCTCTCTCATTCGCTCTCGGGTCTCTCCCTCTTTCTTTGTCTGCTTTGAAAATTTCACTTCTGTTATGTGCTCCACGCTACACGCACTTTTTTTAAGTAAAAATTTTCTGGAAACATTTTCTTTTCTTTAAAAATCTTTTTTTTTTTAAATAAACTCTCAAAAGCATTTTTTTTAATTACATTTTTAATTTCGATTTAATTTTTTTATTAATTAAAATAAATTTTTTTTTAATTAAAATTTTTGAAAAAACTTTTTTTTTTAAATAAAATTTTTGCGGAAACTTTTTTTCCTGCAACAAAGTTTTCTTAAAAAACTTTAATTATCAAGACGCATTTTTTGTATAGTAAAAATTGAACTTTAATGTTTTATTTCAAATTTAATTTTTTTATTTAAAACAATTTTTGTTTTATTTAAATTTTTGAAAAACTTTTTTTGAAAATAAATTTTTTTTTTTTTAATTATTTTTATAATATTTTTCAGCGTGTTTGAAAGCTCACAAATAATCTTAGCATTTTGATGTTAGCTGACTTCAATTACTGGGAAAAAATGGTTTTGAGAATTAAATTTTTTTTAAGAAAAATTTGCTAAAGAAAAGTTTTATTTCCGAAAAAGCGAAAAAAGTATTTTCAAACAAAATTATACTAAATTTTTTTATTTTAATTATTTTTACAATTATTTTTATTTATTTATTGTACTTTTATAATTTTTTTCAACATGCAGCAGCTCACAAATAATCTTGTATTGAGCCAAAATATTTTGGTGGAACTCGTAAAATACATTAAATTTTACAACTCAGCCGTAAAATGCAGCAGTGTTTTTAGTGTTTAGTGACGCCCCTTGACGATTATTCATACAGTTATTTGTAATATTTGCCAGTTTCATCAGAGGCCGTCAAATGGTTCTTCCATCTTCTTCGTAGCGTGTGAAACATTTTCATTAACGATTTTGCATTTTCACTTAATATTTTTTTCTCCATTTTTCTTCGTCTTGTAATTTGATATTTAAGTGCTAGTAAAACGCCACACTTTTCCACTCACAGCTTATGCAGACTAAATACAAACAACACGAAATCTGAGTAGTCGCAAATGAATAGTTGATAGATGGGTTGGCAAAGGAGAAAAGGGAAGTGAACGAAATGTGTGTTTGCAAGCCAAATAGCGTGATTTTACTACCACTTTTTATTTACCTATTCTTTCCGTGCTTCTTTCCTCTTTCTTCATGCCACGAGTGATCGCGCGCTCGATCAGCGGGCACATCAGTCATTGGCGTCGCCGGGTTTGTTATGATTTTCTAATAGTGGCTCATATGCAAACATATCAATGTACGAGTGCTTTCGTATGTATGTATGTACCGACATGCTGATGTACTTTTATGTTGCTCTAAATGCTTTCTTACGTACCTATTACTCAGCAGCAGATGTGTCTGAAGAAGCTGTGGAGGTGTGTTCGGGTTTGTGTGCTGCGTTGGAAGTGTGAAATTTTCTATTTCACTTTTGGACACGTTTTGCGGTTTAAAGCTTAGCGCTTCGCTGAGTGAATGCCGTTTCACAAAGAGCATAAGGGTAAATACATACATACATATGTACGTAAGTATATATGTATATACAGATATACGTTTTTGAGTTAAGTGAAAATTATATTTCATTCGAATTTGCATTAATCACACTTGCCACACGTACGCCAACTGCCAGTTGCTTCATCATCTGCTGGATTTAGCTCACATGTGCTTGTTTTCTGAGTAACCTTTGTTCTTCACGCTTCTTAACCTTGAGTAAATTGTATAGCTAGCAATTTAGTTCACACCTGCAGAGTGCCAACATTTCGCCCACTACTGTGCTGGAAATCTGCAAGAAGATTTGCTAATCGTTTGCCACATGAGTGCAAATCTATGAGGAATGAATTATGGAAAAGTGTGCAAATATTGTTTTTTTTTTAAATTTATTTAATGTTCACACTATTCCTGCTAGTCTGCCTGCTTTAGTATGAGCGCTTATGAAAAACAGATGATTGAATTCAGATATTTAATTTCATATATTTACTAATTGCAATTAACTGCGTGAGCCCACTGTGGTATTTCTTAGCAGATGGTTTTGGTTTTTTCTTCATATTTATGTATACTTTAATGTGCATAAAAATGTATGATTTATAAAAATTTTGTGAAAAAACAATTCAACGGGCATCATTATCGAAAATTGCAATTTCGCAAACTTTTCTTTCAATATTCGGTAAAGTAGTTATAGAAATTTTTAAGTGTAATTTTTATATGGTCTGCGCAATTTATTTTGCCAGGTCTCTGATTATACACAGCCTGATATAAAAATCCGCATCCTCTTTAAAATCCTTCTTCTGCCTAAATGAAGTCATCGCTTATACACAGACGGTTTCAGGGAAATAGAAAACTCCTCCTCCTCTTCTTTTAAAAACCGCCATAAAATTCCACTTGCTGCTTGGCTGGAGTCGTTAATTATACACAGACGGCTTTAGGTGAATGAAAGTGGGAATTATCTTCTTCTTGAAATCGATATAAAATCCCAAATTCTCTTTGGAGATCCTTTTTTGTCTGTATGAAGTCATCGCTTATACACAGATGGATTCAGAGGGATCGAAGATGGCCCTTCTTCTTCTTGAAACCCATCTAAAATTGCACTTGTTTTTCTTCTGTCAGCAGCCGTCGGCTTCTTAAACAATTTTGAACGAGCGCTAGTCATTTCTTGAACCTCATGTTAAATAGTCTCGTGGCAATTATTTCAATTAGTTTCTTTACTAGTCTAAACTTTATGAATTTTACCACCATTCGATAAGTGTTTTTAACTAGCGCACGCGAGACACTTATGCGAGGAATCCATTTTATGATCAATAGGAACTTTATTAAAAATAGTATTGACTTCCATAACTTTCAATAAGCCAAACTCTCTCGAACCAAATATGAATTTATGATAATGTGTTTGTAATTAGCAAAGCTAAGAATTGCTTTTGAGTGGCTCTTCGCTGCTTTTACTTGGCATAGATAATTGGCGTCCACACCAAAAGGCTGGATATCGCCTCCAATTGCTACTCTGGATGCTGCAGGGACTATAATGAACAAAAAGCTACTGCATGACTTCCATCCAGCTGTTATTGTTTAATAAGGCAATGGAAGACCACCCATTAATCATTTCAAAAGAAATCTTTGAAGGGCATCAAAAACAGAAACATAGGAGCGATTCCATGTGAAGTGAAGCAAGAAAATTTTGTTGAAAAATTAGTCTATTTGCAGGCTTGAATATAAAGCTAAGTAAATTGAATTTTTTTTTTTTTAAATGTAATAATTTTGAGATTTATTGAATGCAACAAATTTTGGTATGGAGTTGTTTAAGGTCTAATATTAGCTACTAAAATATCAATGGTTTCGTTGCTTGTGTGGCACGTAGCGCCGTCTTGTTGAAAATAAACGTTGTCCAGATCAATACCATCCAATTCCGGTCATACAAAATCGTTATTCATCTCTCGATAGCGCAATCCATTCACCGTAACTGTTGCTTCAGCTTCATTTTCGAAAAAGCAAGGTCCAATGACTCCGCCGGAGCATAAACCGAACCAAACAGTCATACGTTGAGAGAGGCTTCTCTACCACAACTCCTGGATTTTCTGAGCCCCAGATCTGACAATTTTGCTTGTTGACAAAGCCACCGAGGTGGCAATGGGCCTTATCACTCAAACTGATTTTTCGATGGAATTCCGAGGCATTTTCATGCATTTCAACGGCCCAATCAACAAAGACACGACGTTATTGATGATCGGCCGGCTTGACTTCTTGTGTTTACTGGACGTTATAAGAATTAAGACCCGAATCTTTATGCAAAATACGGTGTAATGACGTTTGTGGAATGCCTGATTCCAAAGAAAGACGAGGACAAGGTGCTTCACGATGACCAAAAAATTTTCGAGTCTTACGAACCATCTCTGCCAAATTTGCACCATTTTTATTGTGAATTTTAGCGTTTATCGTTCCATTTTTATAAATGGTTTAGTTTCTACTTGTCAAATATCAAAAAATGACAACTTCAAAAGTGACATCTACCGAAATAGCGGCTCTTCAAAATAACACCTGTTATTGGAAAACCCTTTATTTGAATCTAAAAAGTTAATGGAGCCCCTTATTCCCAAGAAACTTTCAGTAATTACTGAGCGTAGTCGCTTATTAATGAAAGATAATAAGAAAAACATCTGAAAGAGGGGTTTTTTACAATTTTCGATCACAAAACTCGCAATAAGTTTTAATGAAAGTATAAAAAAATTTAAGAAAATAAAAAAGTAAAAAATAAATTTTTGAAAAATAAAAATATTCAAAACAAATTTTTTTTTCGAAGTCAAAAATATTATTGTAAAAAAAAATTGTTTAAGTAATAAAAATTTCAAAAAAAAATAATAAAAAAACTACTTTGAAAACAAAGAATATTCAAAACAAAATTTTTTTTCCAAATTAAAAATATAAAATTTTTTTTTTTAAATTTGAGAATTTTGGGACGCACTAAATAGAAAAAAAGCCAACCAAAGCTGCTCTACTGCTTCTACCTGTTCAATGCGCCTTGATTCAGCAAATGTTTTTTATTTGCATGTTTTGTTTGTTTTGTTCTGTGAAATACTGTAAACCATTCATACCAATTTTAAGCAAAAGCTAATTTTCCCTATGGGAATTCAATGGTAATTTTCAAAGCGCTGCACAGTGGGGAGTTTTTGACACATTTTGTTCAAGAAAGCCTACAGAATAAAAATTTTAATTAATTTTAATGCTCGTAAATGATTTTGGAAAATATTGTCTAAGGCCAATCTATTAATATTTTTAACTTTTTTTTTTGTGCTCGAAAATTGTAAAAGACTCGCATAAAATTAAAAAAAAAAAAATAAAACATTTTAAGAAAATAAAAAATATAAAAAAAAATTTTGGAAACTAAGAAGATTCAAAAAAAATTGTTTCCAAGTTAAAAAGATTAAATTTTTTTCCAAGTTAAAAATATAAAATTTTTTTTTTTCAAAGTCAAAAATATAAAAAAAAATATTTAAATATATTTTTTTTCATAAGAAACAATAAAATAAAATTTTTTTATAAATGTAAAAAACAGGCGACGATATTTCGCTTTTAAAAACTCCATAACAAAATTTTCAACGTTTGATACAATAAATCTCGAATTTATTAAATTTATTTCGAATTTGGCTTGTTTACTTTTTATTATACCTTTGGCTTACCTTAGTTTACTTAATTTTCAGAAAAGAAAACTGAAAGGAGTGTTTTTTTACTAATTTCGAAAACAAAAAAATTTAATAAAAATATAAAATTACCCTAGAAAAATTAAAAAAAAAGGTTTTTAAATATATTTTATCATAAAAAATAAAACACTTACATTTTAAAAAGGACCTAACATAATTCACTTCAAAAAATAGAAAGTCAAAATTTTAAACGTGGAATAATCTCAAAATTATGAAATTTGTTGCAGTTTACTTTTTATTACACCTTTGGCTACAAATAAACCAATTTACAGAAAAATGTAAGACTATTTAAGAAAAAAACTGTAAGGGATATTTTTTTTTGTTACAAATTTCGAACACAAAATTGTTTCCAAAAACAAATTCAATAAGAATATAAAAAAAATTTCAAAACAACTTTTAAAAAAATTAAAAATTAATTTTCAAAAGTAAAAAAAAAAAGTTTTTGTAATGCATATTTTATTATAATAAATAATAAAATAAAAATCGCAGATTTTGCACTTTGAAAAACTCTATACCAAAATTTACGACGTGGAATAAATCCCAAAATTATTAAGTGTTTTCCCAATAAAGTTTACATTTTAGTATACCTTTGGCTACAAATAAACCAATTTTCAGAAAAATTCAAGATTTCCAAATTCTTGACTTTTTGACATGGAATCACTCATAGGTAGGATTGTTTTACTTTGATAAAACATTTGACCGTCTGCTTCGGTGCAGTAACTCAAGAGGACCTTTCCGCTTAAATAACCTGTTAGCGAAATACTTAGCTATCATATCAAAACGCCCGGTAATTGTGACGGTAGGAGGTTTAGTTCGGATTCAAGTTCGTCACTGAATCCGGAGCTATAACTTTCAACTCTTCCTACGCCTAAAAAAATACTTTCATACCAGTGTGAAGCCACAAACACATAACTACATATCTCGCATCGGAGTTATTTTGCTGCTATAATATACATATTTAATCTATTCCCGGAATAAATTTGTTGAAAACTAAGCTTAGCATAAAAATAACATTAAAACAACAGGTATTATTAACAAACTTGGATTTATTTTAAATTCTTCAAGTAAATCAAATTAATAATAATCAATAAGAAGGCATATGCAAATACAAATACGTGAATTTATATATGTACATATGCGCATATACATACATATATACGCTCACTTAAGTAGGAGAGAGCAAGATGTCGAACGTTGCCGTTCGTTTGCTTTGTTTGCTTTGTCGTTCGTTCCGCGCTTTCGCTTGCAGTTCATTCAATGCAATGAGCAAGGTAACGGCAATGAGCAAGGTAACGACAAATGAGCAAGGTAACGGCAATGAGCAAGGTAACGACATATGAGCAAGGTAACACTAATGAGCAAGGTAACGACACATTTTTTCGTGCGTGCAGCCTGTTAAATCGAATTATAAGACGTTATCACGTCAAAATAATATCAGAGAGTATTGAATTGTACTCCTCTGCCTATAAGCCGAAAATTACCACTTTTGATGCTTGTTATACAATTCAATTCCAACAAAAACTAGCTGATCTCCTTTTCACTCAGACTCTCTCTGGTGCAGATTGTTGCTTTGTTTTTTGTCACTTAATTATTTATTCATTAAATAAATCTAGAAATTGCAGATTCACTATTTCTAACAGACAAAAAAAAGGACAGAGAATATTATCGTTTTACATATTTTATTATTTATTTCAATAAATTATTAACTGATAATTTGAAATATTCACTGGATAACGAAAAATCAAAAACCAGTGAATTTGAAGCTAGATTAAATTCTCTAATACTGCAAAGTGCTGATGCATAAGCGACAGAAACGGTTCTTACTTGCTTGCAGGGGAACAAACATTGCCCCTTAGATTTTTTGGAGGTATGTGTGCGAAGATAAATGCACTCTAAGAGAACTGGAGAGTCGCTTACCACAGCTATAATATCAAAAACAAAGCAAAGTGAGAGTAATAGTAGTAGTTTACAGATAATGACACCTTCAAAGATTTTGTATGTGTACATATGTATGCATATATATAAGTAGAACTTGGATTTAGCAGTAAGAGCTTTACATACACCATTGAGCGAAGTGTTTTTGTCTATATAGAGCAAAAAGTAACCAGCGGTACTCAACAAAAAGCGGCAAAACTATTTTATAGAATAGTGCATAATTAACCTATGGTTCTCAATTGCCTTTGGTTAAAAAAACCCAAGAATTTCGCCATTTAATTGCAATTCGCAAATTATAGCATTGGCATTTTATAGCAAGACAAACACTATAGCGGATCTGCGGGTAAGTAACAAATCCACTAAAATGGGGCAAATAGAAAGGAAAAAAAATTGCACAATTTTATATATGCACCCATGCTATACATATGTATGTGCATATATATATATATATATATATATATATATATATGTATATGTGCTTACATTGTTTCCACACATATGCAATTTGGCATAAGCTTCCATGCACATTGACCATTCCAGTTGCAAAATATTGCTGCCATTAAATGATTTTACTGCTTGCAATAAAAGCAAATATGCACTAATTTCGCGGCTGAATGAACTTGACGCCAATACTGGATATTAAACAAAAATACGCAAAAAAAAAACGTACTACAATTGGAACTCTGTGTTGCGCCATCAGTCAAGTCGCCGCGTAATGACCACAATTTAATATAAATTTAATTTAATGTAACGAATAACAACAGAAAATTTCAAGAAATTAAATTACAATAATTCACAGCAATTGAAAGCAATGCACTCAAAACAAGCACATAATGGTTCGAGTGTACATACATACATACTTACATGCATACATAGAATTATACTTAATTGCTGGTTGTTGCAGTTGTATGCAAATGGTGCACATAAATGTTTAATGCATTGCCAGTGGAGCTCTGGTTCATTTAAAAAGTGCTAAAATGGTGAGCGGAAATACTTTTGTGAACCAAAGAAAGGCTCAAAACGAAAAAAAAAAATTTTTTTTTGATAATATCACCTAAATTTGTTGTTTTTTTTGTGTTTAATATTCGCCCTTAACGCCAACGCACAATGTGGATTTTGCAACAAATTTTGTTCAAAAATTCTAAATAAAGGCAAGTTTTTACCGATTTTAATAGTTTTTTCTAGGCTAAACCTCAAAAACGTATGCAACAATTTTTTGAAAATTTTCTGGTGAAGATTCTCTGTTTGACCTTGAACTTTGGGCTGTATATACAAGGTGGCGCAAAATTAATTAGACTTGGGAACATCTATAATTTTTGCATATGATGCTGTACCTCAATCATATTTGACAGTTGGGAACTAGAAAACTGCAATGGATGGCGTTAAGTTCAAAAAAACGAGTTCCATCATTCGAAATAGATTTTTGTTTCATTTATCAAAAAAAAACTAATCAAACAAGCAAAGAAACAAAATTAAATGATTAACTTTGCACTGCCTTGCACCTGACTTATAACATTTGTACTCCTACGATTTCTTCTCTGACATGCCCTGTTGCAAAATTAGCATAAAATTAGGTAAAAGAACAAAATCAATAACGCAAACTTTCATACTTTGCATAAAATTTTTCAAACTTTTCAAGCAGAGTTTCTGAAAATTTTCTTCCATGTAAGTGCATAGTCGAATACGTTTTTATGAAAGAAGAACAAACAAAAAAAAAATGTACGAAAATGAACGGTATTTTTCAGTCTCCTGAAACGGGTTGGGTACAATATGATTTTGGTTCAAAATTCTGTATTTAAAATTCTGTATTCAATATTCTGTATTCAAAAATCTGTAATGCAAAATTCTGTAATGTAAAAATTCTGTATTGCGGAGCACTGTAATTTAAAATTTTGTAAATCAAAATTATGTACTGTCAAAATTCTGCATTGCAAAATTCTGTATTGAAAAATCGGAAGAGCATATGGATAAATAAAAAAAGTGCGCACTTTCTTTATTTTCCCATATGCTCTTCCGATTTTTCAATATAGAATTTTGCAATGCAGAATTTTGACAATACAGGACTTGTCTTGACCCATATGGTTTCCTATATTATCAAAACAGATTTACATAAAGCAAATGCACATATGTTTGTATGTATTTATAGCTTCAGAAACAATGTGAATGAAATTCGAGCAACCGTGCTAAAAAATATTGTAGAATAATTGCAATACTTTCCGTATACTTCGTTCAAATACCTAACTGTTTTAATTAATTCCCACTCTTTCATTGTACGTTTGTTTTTTGTAAAATTTATAGAAACACAATATGACAACGACAGAACCAAACCCAGCGGTCTTTTGTTTTTGCTTCTCGTTTACAGCAGGTCAAATAAGTTTACAAAGAAAGTTTCGATTAGTTCTATTGATAGTGGCTGGCCAACGTGCATAAATCAAGTTTGGGGAAATTACAAATTTAAAGAAAGCACAACTAGCTAAAATTCAAAATGGTCACAAAATTAGTCAAACGAAGAAGGCTGTAAAAGCAAACAACAGAATTAAAAGAATAACAAAAAAAGGCTTATATTAAGACATGTTTCTTTTCTAAAGCGAATTGCTATAAATTTAATAATATAATAATTGTTTCGCCATTATAATGTAATAACTTTTGTTTTGCATGAATTTTTGAATTTTTCTTCAATTGACGTATGTATACATATATACCATTGTTTCTATAAAATCAGAATTCCATTATTCATAAAATAAATGTGCTATTCAGGTAAGCGTGCTTATCAGGTTATCTGCTTATTTGGTTATATTTTTACAGCATTTTGATCGAAAATAATTTTGATTCTAGAATTTTAATATACAGAATTTCAGTTCTCCATCATTTTGATCATACAGAATTTTAAATACAGAATATTGAACCAAAAGAATTTAGGCTGGACAGAATTTTTTTTTTATTTTTACAGAATTTTCATCCAAAAGAATTTTGAAAAGCAGAATTTAGTACCTCTCCCTCCTGAAACATGTATTTTAAGACTAAAATTGTGTGGACTATACAACTGCATTCCCAGAAAATTTTAAAAACAATTTTTTTAATATAGAAATTTTTAATTAAAAAAATTTTTTTTTAGTTTTAAAAGCGGAAAGCTTTGATAAAATTTTGAATTAACTATGATGAATTATATTTATACTTATACTTATACTTATACTTATACTTATACTTATACTTATACTTATACTTATACTTATACTTATACTTATACTTATACTTATACTTATACTTATACTTATACTTATACTTATACTTATACTTATACTTATACTTATACTTATACTTATACTTATACTTATACTTATACTTATACTTATACTTATACTTATACTTATACTTATACTTATACTTATACTTATACTTATACTTATACTTATACTTATACTTATACTTATACTTATACTTATACTTATACTTATACTTATACTTATACTTATACTTATACTTATACTTATACTTATACTTATACTTATACTTATAGTTATACTTATACTTATACTTATACTTATACTTATACTTATACTTATACTTATACTAATACTTATGGTATTTGGTACATTGAAGTGCAGCATTCAATGCAGAGAAATTCCTTTTTCATGGCACTTCACTTATTATCCACAAGCAATGCAACAAAGATATGCGGCAGCAGACAATTATATTTTGTTGGCACTTTCTTTCGTAGAAAGATGACCACATGCCTTCGCTTATTTTTTACTACGCTTTTTCGGTTTTTACTTTTTTGCAATTGCTTGTTTTTTTACTCCTTTCTTCTACTTCGCTGCAACTCTCGCAACTTTTCAACATCGAAGAAAGTTGTCAATATTATGTAAAAAATGTTTTGCTGAAATAGTTGCCGCAACTTGCTGCCACTTTAGTATATAAAACCAGTTAGCAGCATCACTGCGTGCGGCGAGTGAGTTGGTTGAAATGCCGGTGTCAGCAATTGCGGCACTTTTTCTTAGTTTATTTTCGTATTTCCACCATCTGTTGTTGTAAGTAGTCATTGTTGACACTGCTGGCTTTTTTGCACACTACTGTAGAACCAGATTTCGTGGAGGTTTACAGTTTGTTGCCAGCAAAACTGATTGCAACTGAAGTAAAGAAAAGATGCAAAAACAAAAAAAAACACTCAGCCAAACCACCGTAGTAGACAACTTGTTTTGCTGCAATTGGCGGCCTAAACGCCTCCCAGACGGCCAATCGTTCAACCGGCTGCCAACGAGACGTTCAATGCACGTCAATTGCTATCAATCAGCGATATTTATTAATTTTTTTAAACGTTTAAAAGTATTTATGTGAAAATTTTCAGCTGCAAATTTGTGTCTGTGCGGTGCTATTGTAATGTATAACTGTAAACTTGTAAGTAAAAGGCACTTAGCTGTAAACCGAAAACACGAGGGTTAGCAGAAAAGTTTTGACGATAGAACGATACTTATTTGAAAACTGAGTTGTGCTTAGCTTACATAAAAGGTGGCTCAAAATGAATCACCATAGTATACATCTGTGAACTAGTCAAGTGCAGTGTGTAGCGATCAAAATAAAAATTTCCTTCATTCAAGGTAATTTTTTTATTTAGTAAGCAAGTTACTCAAAAACAAAATTAAATGATTAATTTTGCGCCACCTTGTACAAGGTGAAGTCCAAAATAAACAAGACTGACGTCATCAGAATGTGTTTGATGGCGCCATCTTTTTATTGAGTTAGTGCATTGGAAGTTACATCCCAGTGAAAGCTTGTTGACATTCGGTTCAATGGAAGCGTAGTTATTCCGGCTAAGGGTCAGTATGTTTGTGTGATCGGTACAAAAATGAGTTTCGAACAAATAGCTAATATCAGATTTTGGTTTAAAATCGGTGAAACGTTTACCGAAACATTTGAATTGATGAAAAAAGCTTATGCCGATGATTGTCTATCTCGTGCCAGAGTTCATGAGTGGTTTACACGTTTCAGAGATGGTTGTGAGGACATAAATGACAATGAACACACGGGCCGCCCAAAATCAGTAACCACCGAAAGCTCGATCGCAATTGTTCGTAAATTTATCAAAAACGAACCGAAATTATTGTTGAAATTCATGGAATGGGAGTTGAATATCTCCAAAACATCGATTTATCGCATTTTAACTGATCACTTGGGCTTACGAAAGGTCTGTACACGTTTAACTCCGCTCAAGTTTATTGAGGACCAAAAATTGCTCAGAATTCAAGATTTGAAAGACCCCATTGAAGAGGCTAGAAAAGACGAGAACTTCCTTTACAACATCGTGACTGGTGACAAAACTTGGTGTTTTCAACTTGAACCTGAAGCTAAGCGTCAAAGTGCCGAATGGAAGGCCCCAGACGAGCCACCACCCAAATAAACGCGTTTGGAGAATACCGCGAAGCAGGAAGCTGGCGCTTATTACATGCTAATGCACCATCTCATCCATCTGCTCTTGTAACTGGGTTTTTGACTAGAAATCGCATTTTTACCATCAGTTACTCACCGTATTCGCCTGGTATGGCTCCCTGTGACTTCTACCTATTCGAAAAATTGCATTTAGTCATGAAAGGAAAATGTTTTTGCGTCCGTGAAGGCCATCCAAAAGGCGTGTACCGACATCCTGAAAGACATACCGGTCTATGAGCTGAAACACTCTTTCGAAAAGCTTTTAGATCGCGTCAAACAGTGTATCGAGGTCAGAGGGGACTATTTTGAATGTTTAATCACTCGAAGTTATCAGAACACAGCTCCTGTCGTTTCTATTTTAGGTCAGTCCTTTTTATTTTGGACTTCACTTTGTATAACTCAAATCTTTCTTTAATCCACTTAGATGGTTATTGATTGTGCCCACAGCTTTTGCATCTAAATGAAGCATTTCTGGATTAGATTCCTGCTGCTAAAAATCGATCACCTATAACTTGGTGATAACCCTCGATCACTGATCACTCCATAAGGTGGAGTTTTTTATGGCGCTGGCGTGGCGCTGAAAAGATAGTTCTCGCATACACTTACAATTCTTTCCAAGAAACGCCTAGACTGCTCCCTTAATTCGTAAATATTTCCATGACATCACAAATATATATACGAAAACATGTGCATGTATTATCTTCGCGTTATTTCCCTTCACACATATACTCGTACATGTATATTTTTTCAAATATTTTTCCTTCACCTCACTTCCAACTACAATAAATACTTTCATATATAAATTTGTTAAGTATTTCTACATACAATAACTATATCGTTCAATGCTGTCTTTCAATATTTTCAACGCATGTAATAGAAAGGTGTCAGTCAAATACCCAACTACATATGATACGAGTAGATATGTACGTACGTATGTAGTCAGACATGAATTTTGAAATCTCTTAGACACTTTCCGCCACAAACGTTTAGGTCTTTTCTTTGCAACATTGCCATTGAGATCTTACATGACAGCTACGATGTGTAAACTGTTGGGAGATTTTCTCAACGATTTCTCATTCGTTGTTTTGTCTTTGACTTTGACTGCTTTATACCCGTTCTATTCAATTTATTGTGGGTATTATTAGATATTAGGTATTAGTAAAGGCATTGATTAATGTACGCATTTAATTTACAATAAAAATTCACGTTCACTTATTTTTGCTCTCAATACTTTTCAACCAACCTGTACATATTTTTGTTGATTACTTAGCATTGGAAGGTATTTTTTAGTAATTAGTAACTGTGGTAATGAGCTGCCAGTGACCACAAAGATAACAATAAGATCCAAATAACTTGCGGTTATCTGCAGAATACCAAACGATGAACTTCACGAAGAAATAAAAGACGTCTGACAAGGTCTGGCTCCGTTTCTAGGCTATGGGCGCACAAGAGTTTTAATCATAGCTTAAAAAGTGTATAAGTACCACATTGTTCGCTTACTAGAGAACGTCTTAACTTCAAAAAGTTGTAAATTTGCGAAAATCGACTTGAAAGTTTTCAAGTTACTATTCTTCAAGAGTGAAAAGAAAAACAATAAAACTGCCTTAGTGGAACGACTGACTGGGCGAGTAGTGATAAAATGAGCGGGCAGAATTCTGCTGCCGAATACCCGATGGCTGAAATTTTGGAAGGTGCACTGACTACACTCAGTAGATGGGCTGCCAGTTGCAGTCTTAGAGTCAACTCTGACTAAACGGAGTTGATGCTATTCACCAGAAAATACAAGCCTCCGCCGTTTAAGCTTACAAGACTTAACAACCAGTGTCTTACTCTTTCATCGGAAGTCAAGTATCTTGGTGTAATACTTGACCCCAAACTCCACAGGAAGCTGCACATAGAAAATCGAGTTCAAAAGGCCAATACAGCCTTCTACGCCTGTAAATCTATGTTCGGCAAAAAATGGGGTCTCAAGCCACGTGTCGTACTTGGGATGTACAATTTAGGGGTTCTGCAAATTTTGACATACAGTTGCCTAGTTTGGTGGGTAGCTCTTCAGAAGGGCTACAAACACCACTAAACCAGAGAGAGTGCAGAGAACTGCATGTGTGGGCATCACTAGTGCTTGTAGAAAATGTCCCACTGCTGCGCTCAACGTTATTCCTCACTTACTTCCTGTGGATCTGCAGGTTAAATCCATTGCTGCTCAGAGCACTATTACGTTGAAGAAGCTTGGCCTCTGCAGACAACTTTCTGTAGGACATAGTATCATCTTGAAGCAGATCTCCCCTTCCTTCTCTGTTCTTCCCACTGATCTCTCCATCCGCAAACTGTGCTTTGAGGGTTGTGCTAGGGCTATCTTTCCGAGCAGGCAAGATTGGAAAGAGGGAAGAGTCGCTACGGATATAGATACCTCTGTTTTCACTGACGGATCCAAAATGGAGTCCGGAGTGGGAGCGGGGGTTTACTCTAAATCAGCCAGTATTTCGGTCTCCTTTAAACTGCCGGAAACAAGCAGCGTTTTTCAAGCAGTGGTCTTCGCGATCATGCAGGCATGCAAAATGCTTCGGAATCGCTGTTGGGAGGGAGGCATTAATATTTTTTTCGATAGTCAAGCTGCAATAAAGGCACTGTCGTCGCCGTATTGCAGCTCTCTTCTCGTGAACTCTTGGAAGGAGGAACTCAAACGTCTCGAACGTGCAGGAAACATTTCCCTTATCTGGGTTCCTGGGCACAAGAATATAGAGAGAAATGAAATTGCCGATGAGGTTGCCAGGAAGGGGTCGACAGAACCGGTTCCAGCTGTCCCCCTCTCAAACATCGGTATCCCCTTGGCCGTCGTTAAAGGGAAACTACACTATTTCTTTCTAACAAAAAGCGCAAGACAGATGGAGGTCTGTCTCATCGTGTGCTATTTCAAAAGCACTATGGCCTGAATACGATAGAAACAGAACGCTTAAGGTGATGGGAATCCCCCGCCATTCAATTTCCAAACTCATTGCGGTGTTCACTGGTCACTGGGTGATCGGTACTCATGCGGAGAAGCTTGGAATTCTGTACAACCCCTATTTCAGAAGCTGTGGGGATCCTGCAGAGAAGGAGACTGTGGAACACTTTCTCTGCAAATGTCCGGCTCTGGGGTCTAGGCGCTTGAGATCCCTTAGCGTGCCCTTTGGGGATGACTTGAAGAAATTCTCCAGCCTAGATCCCTTTTCTCTCCTCCGCTAAATCAACAGCACTGGATGGCTGGTTTTCTCTCCTCCTTAAATCCTTTCACAGGTAGTGGTCCACATTATGGTATCAAAACGGCACGTAAGTGCTACTTGTAGTGTACCTTGGGTGCTTTTGCCATCTTACCTACCTACCTAAAGAAAAAACGGGGCTTGTAAGCAAATCTCTACACTTACGTCACCTCTATGTATGAATCTTTCAAATTCACTGAGAGGTGAGTAGCGGTAGTGGTGTGCGCTATTTTATGGGGGTACACCACTGTGATTTTTCAAAAAAATCGATTTTTTTTCTGCATTTTCTTAAAGTAGATATATTAAAAAATATGTAAAAAAAAGTTTGAACTCAAAATCTTGAAAATTGATGAAGTTATACCCAGTACAATAAGTGCAGGTAGTGAGTTACAATGGCCAATGAAAACTTTAAACGCGTTTTTCTCAAAACGACTTTTCTGAACACGGTGGCCTCGATTTCTCGAAGACTTATGAAGCGATTTTAATTTTTTTTAATTTTTGTACATATATTGGCTATAGTCGTACATAGCCGTTTTCTTAAATTCCAAAAATTAATATTTTTTCAAGCCTTTCGAAAGCAAAAAATAGGGTAAAAACACAAACTCATTTTTCAAACCTGCACCATTTTCTCAAAAAAAAAAAATAAAAAACCGCCACGTAAGACGATAGCCATTCATGTATAGATTAAGAATTTTTTTTTGGGTTTTTTGCTTTCAGATGAGTTTTTACCGCTGTATCGGGGCCACCAGGGTGCATAAGTTTTTTATGACGCCATTGCATTAATATTAATAACAATTGTAATTTTTAATATTTTTACTACAAATTTGTGTCAGTATAGTTGAATATATGTTAAATAATTTATAATTTGTCCGGTCCTCAAATAATCATCCCTACTTATAAAAAAAACTTCATGTAAATCACTTAATTTTCACGCGTTCACAGTGGTGTTCCCCTTTATGTTAACGTAGCCTTTAACACGTTCCCGTCGACACGTACCGCTAGTGGTACATTGAGGCTTGTTCCATTGGACGGCTTGTACCATTGGTGGCACATACGCAATTGTCTCATCGGGCGGTTTTCTGAGAATGCTGGTAACAGTTTTCTGCTAACGCAGGCCGTTCGATGAAACAATCTTGGAGTTACAGAGCCACCAGATGCCAAGAACAACAAATTCGGTCGCCAGCGCGAAAGTGTTAAATGCCTACTTTTTCTTTTGCTTTCCAATGAAAAATATTTCGCCGCCACAGCCAACATTCGAAAGTGCACAGGTACGAATATCCTGCATGAAACACCAAATGACAGAAAGAGTTCTTTTTAATAGCGGTCGGCCCTTTAAATCTGCTGTTCGAGGGCGTATGAAAACTATATGTTCCTCCATTTGTGGAACAACATCAAGACACACACCACAAAGAAGAGGAGGAGTTTGGCCAAACACGAAATAAAAGGGTGTAAGCGCCAATTATAAATGAATATGGGGGGAAATAAATCAATCATTTTTTCGTAAAAATTTTTTGCAAATGGTTTAAAATTGTTTTGTGGTCGATCTTTAGCTCCTGGGCGGTGCTACGACTACTAACACGGCGGTCAACTTCGATTATTTCTGTGATCTTATGGACATTTTCAACGACGGGCCTGCCAGTGCGAGGTGCCTTTTTAACATCAAAAATGTTTGAAAGGAATCGAAGAAACCAAAATTTCACGTAATTAGCTGTTACAGTACCGACACCATAAAAACCATTCAAAATTTCAGCGGCATGCTCACCTCTATCAAAGAAAAATTGTAAAATGTCCTGAATTTTCTCTTTGCTGACTTCCGTTGTTACACCTTGTAACTCACAACTGAATGGAACAAACAAAAGAACAGGAAAATATTCTTTTAGTGTGAAATGTTGTCTTGACAACGACCATAAACTTCAAATTGTTTGATAGAAACTTTACGAGGTATCGATGACTCAAGCCATCTACCGAGAAAAAAAATTATTTTCTTTTAATATTTATTAAGCAGCACATCGTACATACCTAACCATCTTTTATGGTAATATAAACTAAAAAAGTAATCATGTTCTGGTCTCTACCAAACAAATTTCTTACGCCGGTTGCAAAGCCCATGCTCTCATATTCGTAGAGAAATAATGTTTTATTTAGGAGGCTGCATTAACGCCTATAACAAAGTCAGCCTAGAAATCCAACGTAGAATCTCTCTTGATAACAAGTGCTGCTTTGGACTAAGTAGGCAACTGGGCAGTAAAGTCTTCTCTCGACGAACAAAACTAACACTCTACAAGGCTCTCTCATGCCCGTCCTAACGTATGGCGCAGAAGCCTGGACGATGACAACATTCGATGAAGCGACGCTTGGAGTGTTTGAGAAAAAGATTCTGCGCAAGATTTTTGGACCTTTGCACGTTGGCAACGGCGAATATCGCAGGCGATGGAACGATGAGCTGTAGCTTTACGATGACATAGACATTGCGCAGCGAATATGTCATATGAACTGATACAAACACTTCGGCTCTGAAAGTATTCGATGCGGTACCAGCTGGTAGTAGCAGGGGAAGAGGAACACCTCCTCTGCGTTGGAAAGATCAGGTGGAGAAGGACTGGCGCGTTTTGTTATATTCGGCCAAAATCGCGAAAGCGGTTATCGCGCCAATTAAGAAAAAGAAGAACATTTTATTTTGTGAGCTTTTAAAAGTCGTTTTCAAAGAGGAAAAGAAATCATAGAAGTGTCTGGAAATATCAAGGCGTTCATTATTGAGAATATAAAATTGGGAACTGGTCCTTGACATGTAAGTATTTGTTTCACCGAACCGCTGGAAAATATAAGCAAATACTCATATATAGTTATGTACGCTCAAACACTATACACTCTGGTACATATAAACTCGTGCACTACTTAGTATTACTTGCGACTGCCAACTGTACAATTTGGCCGCATCCTCACCCACATGTCCGCAGGCACGCAACACGCGAAAAATTATCAAAGGCGACGTGAATTTGGGTTAATATTGTTTCTGCCTGTAGTAAAAGTCACATATATTTATTTATTATATCGACTTCTTAAACGCCATTCACATCTACTCGTGTGCAGACACATCCGTGCATACAAACTGTCACAGTGCGAGTGTGACAAAACAAATTAGTGTCGTCGCAACGTCTGGATTATGCGGCTGATGGCGTGTTGGGTATTACCCAAAAGATGATTTTTAGTGAGCATCGAAACAACTAAATATTAAGCTATAAATAAACAAATTTACATACACATGAAAGTGCGAGTAGCTACTCAGCGTAATATTCTCAAGTATTTATGTAGTTTTTTGTGTGTAAAACACATTTGTGCATGGATCACCGCATCGTTGAGCAACAGCATAGTTGTTACCACAAAAAAAGAAAAAAAATTAAAAAAGTATGCATATTCAGTATATGATTTTTTTTTAAGCATAGCTCATTATATAATAAAAGCCGCATAAATCCAAATTTTAAACTTTATAAAAAAAATTTAAAAAATTCTACGAAGTTCCTTTTCACAGTTTCACGTTTTTTTATTAGAGTTTCTCGAAAAATGTTTACCACGTACAAAAAACAAATTTAAATATATGCAAATTCATTATCTTATTTTCGTTCATAAGTATAGCTCATTTTATGACAAAACCCGCATAAATCCAATTTTCAAACTTTATAAAATTAAAATTTTTTTTTTTTTTAATTCTACAAAGTTTCACTCATCTTAATTAGAAATTAGAATTTCTCGAAACATTTTTGTTACACTATCTTATAGACTATCAAATTTTAATCCAATAAAGCACAAGTCAGTAGTTACTGAAAACCCCCCTTAATTTATAATCATTTTTCCTCTGAAAGTGTTGCGCATTTTCTTCATACTCGTATAACGGCCGCACGACTAGCCTTTGAGGCCAGCAACATGCATTTGGCTTGCCGTGAAATGTTGCTAGCAACATTTATTGTCAAATGGGAAGAAACGTCAAATTAATGAATGTGCCCCAGAAATAATTAATTGGGAAATTTTGGTAAGAAAAGTGTTTTTACACAAATTAAAACAAATATATATTGACATACAAAAAAATAATGAAGATTTACTTGCACTCTCTGCGAAGACGTTTCGCTTAAATATGCCATATCATCGATATTTCACTAGCAAACGAATTGTTAGTTTACGCTAAATTTTAAATGGCATGTGAATTTTAAAAAGGTGTAAAAAAATGTTGCCGGCATCATATTGCGGCATCTTACGCGATGTTTTCACGGCTTGAACTGAGTATTACTTTGCCGTGAGATACATATGAAATTTCACGAATATTTCACGGCAATACTATTTGTATGGATTTTGACAGCCATTTCACATGAAACGCGAACTAAGTACTATGTTTTGTAATAAAATTTATTGGTCTATAAAAGTAAAAAAAATTAAAAAAAAAAATATCTTAAAAATTTAAAGTGAAAAATGAAAATGTATCGAATTTTTATAAACCTTGTACAAAGAAATTTTTTATAGGATCAACTAGGTTTAAAAAAATAAATTATTTAAATAAAAAAAATTAATAAATAAATAGTCAAAACAAGTTCACATGTTATGCCCAAATAACTATTTCAGGGGTGTTTAGGTAGATATTTATGTTGGTTGGTTGGTTAGAGTGGTGATTCATCCAGAATCCAACTAGCGCTTCCGCACCATTTTGTTGCCACATCCTCGTTACCAAATTGTTTACCAGTTATTTACAGCAGGACTATATCCAGTCTGTGCGGTTTAGGAACCTTATTAGGTTGTTGACGTCTAAGCCAGACAGCTGCTCGAGACTCTCGAACAGCGCTTTGCCCAGGGTTAACATTCTGTCCTTCCATAGGGCAGGGCATTCACAGAGGAGATATTTATGTAAATATATGAACAAAGTTAGGCCTGCTTCCTTGAGTAATCCAACTTTGTATCACGAGTAATTACAACTAAAACGATCAGAATAATGTTTACGGGTGTTGGCAACGCTGATACAAAAATTCTCTTTTACGTTCTTCTACACAAATTGTTGCTGTTTTTCTACAAGAATTGAAAATTTATTTGGGAGACCTAAAAAAGGTGCAACAACTACTTGAATTCAAGGAAGATACGGATTTGGACTCAATCGTTCAAATAGTTACTTACATGTGGATGTTTTCTGCACAACATTTCCGGTTCGGAATATACCAGCATTGGAGATGAAATATTTATAGAAGATGAAGTACTTGAAAATCGGCGTAAAATAACTAAGTCGTTAAGAGCTACTCAATTGAAATGCTTTCAGTTTGGCGTAACAGTTTATGTCTTATAGCGTAGCATTACAACTTTTTGCGAAAAACCTCATTCAACATGAAATTTATCTCTGAAACAAAAGCGTTTCTAATTTACTTTATATATGGTGGGCCATGTAAATTTGCTTTTTAAATCGGCTATAAAAAAAATATTTTTATATAAAAATATATATATATTTTTTCAAACTTTTTTTTTTATTTTGAAGATTGAACATTGTCATATATGAATGAAAAATAATATCGTTCAAATGACTGCCACGACTGGCTTTACAGTAGACCATTCGATCAACCCAATTTTTAAGCATATTTTCGATTATTTGGACTCCAATTTCATGAATGGCAACTTCGATTTCGTGTTTTAAAGCATCAATCGTCTCTGGATGGTTCGCATAGCATTTGTTCTTAACGGCTCCCCACAAAAAATAGTCTAAAGGGCTTAAATCACAGCTCGGAATTTCGGCTGATTATTCGGTTTTCAAAAACGGTAGCTAAAAGTTCGAGTGTAACTTTGGCAGTGTGAGAAGTTGCATCGTCCTGTTAAAACCAAATGTCATCCATGTCATCCTCTTCAATTTTTGGAAACAACTCATTGAGCATGTCACGGTAACGCTCGCCATTTACTGTAACCGCGGCCCTCGCTCATTTTCGAAAAAAAGTGGCCCGATGATGCCGCCAGACCAAAAACCGCACCAAATAGTGACTCGTTGTGGATGCATTTGCTTCTCTACAGTAACGTGTGGATTTTCTGAGCCCCAAATCCGACAACTTTGCTTATTGACGTAGCCACCGATGTGAAAATCAGAAAAGAAGAAGAAGACACACCACTTTGGAAATAGGTTTTCAATATTTCCCAATTTTTTTTCAAGCGTATAGCGTCCCATTTCGTAAATGTCAAACCTTTAAGTAAATTATGAACACATTTGACATCTCATTTGTGTTACCATTCTCAAAAAAATAGGTGGTTAAAAATGCAAACGCTATATGGCCCACCCTGTATAACTTTATGTTAATATCGTGTTTTTTTTTTAAGTTTGACAAGTTTAAATGGTTAAAATAGATTAGATTAGATTGCTTCGAGGTTTGCACTTCGACTTCATGGCCTTTTGTGCCCTCATCACAGTACCTCATCCAGACTCAGTTCGCTTATTAAACTCAAGATAGAGCTGGGTTGGATTGAGGTTATGTGCCTTTCCCAACCCAGTAAGGATATCGCCTGGCGTAGCCTCATAGTTTGATGCCCCATGTCCTCCCTTATTCTTAGCTCTTCATCCCTAAGCTTCTTCTTAATGGTGTGTTGTTCCATAGAAAGAAAGGGCACGAGTCCTATTAATAGCGAAGCCGCAGGTTCTCTTGCCAATGCATCCGTTACTTCGTTCCCAGTTATATCGCTGTGTTCTGGGAGCCAAGTTAGCGGGATGCAATTGTGCGTTCCTAGTAGATTCAGTTTCTCGATGAACTCAAAAACCAGTAAGGATTTAATATCTCAGGATGGCAAAGCCTTGAGTGGCGTCTGACTGTCGCTTAGAATGGCAATTCGCTCAGTCCACAAATTTGTGTCTAAGTTTATGTCTGCACATAAACAGATGGCATACATCTCTGTTTGGAAGATGCTTGCAAAATTACCCATCGGCACAAAACGCTTGGTTCTGAGGCCATATATTTCAGCACATATGCCTTCTGGTGTCTTCAATCTTTCTGTGTACCAGTGCCGGGTACACTCCTGAAGTTTTTTTTTTCAAATGCAAGCCTACTCCAGTTTACCTTGTCATCCAGTTCTGAACTTCTTTTCGAATTTGATGACTTCAGTGATGTCATCTCTGCGTAGATGGGTAAGTGGGAGCTGCAGACTCAGCGATTCTATGTTTCTAGATGACATTTAGGTGACTTTTCCTTTATCGAATCCTTCCTTGGAAATATTCAATAGGGTACGTATGGCGGATTGCCACGTCTCCTTCAACATTTCGCTCTATGAACTTCCCCACCAGATGTATTCTTAATTTTTTTTTTTTTTCAAAGTAAATTTCCACAATTTCGAAGCGTTGTTCTGGTGTTAAGCGATTCATGGTGGCTTGCCAAAATATACTGAACAGAAATGTCAACACAGTTTGTGATTCCATAGTTAAACCATAGTTGTTGAAGTCAATTATCCGGTTTTTTTGTGTATTATCATACAGTTCATTCACTGGGATAACACCGAAGCATAGGCTGACAATTTACTTTTTATTTGCATTGAAAATATAGAAGAATATAGCTGATAATCTACCTCAGCTGCAAAGCAAACTAGTAAGTAAGATAGTTCAGGACTAATGGGTTTGAGTGCAGGCGAATTATCTTCCTACTCTTTGCAGAGTAAATAACTGCCTACAAATGGAAATTTGGCTAGTTGATAAGTAACATTGGATTCGCCACGAAAATTGTTTTGTTTCTTCAATTTCTGGATGTCCTCCAAATAATACAATTTCTTGAGGCGCCCAATTAAGGTATTTGTTTCATCTATGACCTCTTCATTCCATCACAAATCCCACCATTTTGCTTTTAGTTTTTATTTACATACACACACACACATAGGCATATATCATCATTAACATTTTCGTCAGCAGCTGGCACTCTGCCCATTTCTGCCTTCGCAATATGCAATCACCAGTCTGCGGTGATCTGTTGCGATCTTCCCTGATGCTATGCTGTGATTTTTGCCCCCATGCCAACCAGACTATAATAAATATGCTGCTGCACGTAGAAAAAGCAATTACTAAAAATATATTATATTTAAATAGAAAATAAATATGTAAGCAGAGCTACAAAATTGCATACAAAATTTGATGCTTGCTCTCATATAATTTTATCTAAAATAAGCAAATTTAATTAATATTTTGCAGAAATTGCAAATCAGCAGCACGACAGCATGTCACACCCAAATCTAAAAAAAAACGTAATAAATAAATAAAATTTAATGACCTAAAAATGCGTATTTCACTTGCCGCACAAAAATCTGTAGACGAATGTATACTTTTTTTTTGTTTCTTATAAAAATTACTTGAATACCCATCCATCCACCCACTTGGCGTAGATTATTTTTCTAATGAATGTTTTCATATAAATTGAGCCAACTTGTCATTGAGATCGCAGTGGCGTTTGGGTGTGTGGTGGACAGGTTGCTCAGCTATGCTTCACGTGACCGTTTTTTTCTTTCAATTTCTGCCTCAGCGCTGGCGAGTGGGATTTTCTTCAAATAATGGAAACGCAAAATTGTTTATATGAAAACTAATAAAAAGCGTCAAACAAACACAACATTTTGTGGGTATGTTTCTATAAATAAAGGCATTTTTAATTTATGAAATTTGAAACATCAAATCAGCGGAATCAGTGAAATCTTCCGTGTCTTTAATATTTTTAAAACGTAGGCGATTCTAACAGCGGCTACTGTAGTTCACTATGCTGGTGCATAATACATAGGTATACAAGTTATACATTTGTACATAGCCAATATGACTATCCGTCCCAAGGTTTTGATTCAAGTTTTCAGTTCTTAACCAGAAAAAAGTAAAAACAAAGTTTCCTTTTGTTGACAAATCATGTTAAGCCTCCGGATGTACTTCTGCTATGTAATACCTTGTAGATAAGAAATCTCCTCTAATGGGATTCAATCTTGAGTTGGCAATAAAAACACGATTTTTATTTTTACAAGTCACTTGTTACACAGGCCTGCAAAATCTCGCTTTTTTACAGCTTCTTAAGCCACTATGTGTGTTTCCTGAAGGTTTTTTAATGCTGAAAACGAATATGACCTTGAAAATGCTCCAGCACGTCAGGATTTTTGACAATTTGAGGTTAAATAGTCAAAAAATGCAGATTTTGGCCATTTTTTAAATTTTTTTTTGAGCAAGGTAAAGTTTTCTTTTAACTTTCCACAACGGCATCGCAAAGTACTACTCTTTAGCTTTAAGGTCCGTTTTTAAAAATATTTTTATGACTAATAGAAAAAAAGTTATTCTATTTTGAATTGGAGACTTTTAGACATGCAAATTCAACTTTTCTAACTCTCTAACGCCCCTGTAAAGGGCGAATTTAAAATAGTATAACTTTTTTTATATTAATCGCAAAAATATTTTTAAAAATGGATTTTAAAGCTAAAGAGTAGTACTTTGCAATGCCGTTGTGGAAAATTACAAAAAAAACTTTACCTTGCTCAAAAAAAAATTTTAAAAATGCCCAAAATCCGCATATTTAACCTCAAATTGCCAAAAATTCTGACGTAGTGGAGCATTTTCAAGGTCATATTCGTTTTCAGCATAAAAAAACCTTGAAAAAACACCCATAGCCGTTTTAGAAACTGTACCTCGCAGGACAGTGAAATATATCCGATACATTTTGGTACATAAACTTTCTTTTTACTTAATTGTAAAATGTGAAAAATTGATGGGTGATATAACTTTTTAATAATTTTTTTCGTAATCAGGACACCAAATTACAAAGTAATTAGTTAAAATTATCGAAAAAGTTTTTTGGTTGTTGGCCTGTGTTATTTTTATTTTAATAATTTTAGTTATCATTTTAATTTTTATATTTTTTATTTTTATTTTAATAATTTTAATTTTAATTTTTGGTTTCATAATTTTAATTTTAATTTTTAGATTTATAATTTTTGTTTTAATAACTTTAGTTTTCATTTTTATTTTCATAATTTTAATTTTTATTATTATTATTATAAGTTTTATTTTTATTTTAATAACTTCAGCTTTCATTTTTATTTTTATTTTTATAATTTTCATTTTTATTTTTATACTTTTTATTCCTTTTATTCACTTTATTATTTCCATAATTTTAATTTTTATATTAATAATTTAGTTTTTATTTTTATTTATATAATTTTACATTTTTTATAATTTTTACTTTGATTTTAATAGTTTTAGTTATTATTTTTTTTATAATTTTAATTTTTATAATAATTTTTTTTTCATAATTTTTACTTCTATAATTTTTATTTTTGTTTTTATAATCTTTATTTTTTCTGGCTGAAGCTGGAGAGTATCTCAATGAAACTGTGTCATTTCTGCTGGAATGCTCTCCCTAAAAAGGAGAAATTGAGAGTGACTGAGAACGAATATAAGCAAAACATAGCTAATGCATATAGGCAATGCGACAATGGTGCCAAATGGCCATAACACAAGTGGCATTTACTCACTGTATCATCCGGAGGGAGCAACACCTACAATGCCAAGGATAGAATAGAGGAATACATGGTTCCGCCTTCCGAATTCGCTATGTCGTTAGGTTACATGAATAAACAAGCAAAAGGAAGGAGAATTCACTTTATTTTCATTAATTTATTGAGTTTAAATCTCACAAATCAATATATTACCAAGGCCTTCATTGAACTTTCACAAAAATGCAAGTTCTTCTCATTTCGTTTGTTTTGTTCATTTGTTCAGTATTATATTGGGAAAGAGCCTGACGTTAGTCTCGTAAAAATCGCGAAAAATTAAGTAACTGTTTTGGGAATACGCCACCTTCAGTATTGAATTCGCCTTGTTAGCCTACGAAATTCTGGTATGTCACCAAGAAGAAAAACACAAAACAGCTGATTTACAAATATCAGTTTTAATAGATTCACCTTGCATGTCACCTCTAACCGATTACAGTGTTGTCCACAGGTAAGTTTGATCAGTTGATTAATGTGATTATGGTTATGGCAACGCGAATTCAACGAATGAATAGAGTTATGGGAAAAGTCGTCCTAGATAGTTATATATAAGTCATTTTTGGTTATGATGTTTTTATGATATTCGACTTTAATAATTACTTTAAGAAAATATTTTTCTTTTTTAGTTTATGTATTTACTTTTTTAATTCTAATTGGAGAGTCCAATTTTTTGTTTTTTTTGTTTTAATAAAAAGTCCGTTTGCTTGGACTCTGGATCACACTGATGAATAATTGCTTCATCGGCAGCCTTAACGTGGTTACAAATGCCCGATTTTTTTAGAAATTGTTGTGGTCTTACTAATTCTCACTAGCTAATTCGAGAGCTAAAGTCTTCTTTAGACGTCCCGCCAAGAAGCTAGATGATCTCAAGCTTATGGCCATCAAGAATTTAAGGAAATCCAGACTGAGTACCAATTGATTTTAGGTGCATAAGCACAATTTCTTTATTCTTAATACTAATTTTGTGGTATCACAAATGACCTGAAGCCGATGTAAATGCTAAAAACGACTGGCTAACCATGAAATTAAATTTGAATTGGTCGAGTCAAGGACCACCAAGAGATTTGGTGGCTCCTAAAACACTCAAGCTAAAAAGCTCATTGTATTTAGAGCTCTGGAAAGAGGAGATCAAGGAGGAAAGGAAAAAAGTATAAGAGAAAGAGATATGGAAGAATAGATACAGAGACAAAGGTAGTTAGTCCTGTGAGAATTTTCCAAATTCTTTGGTAAATTTGTAAATATCCTCCAGTTTTAGAGAACGAATGTTACTGATTCTTACGACATTGGAAGCCAAAACTCGTAGTCTTGCTTTATCAAAGGCAGGACACTCACAGAGAAAATGCTCAATGCTATCCACCTCATCCAAGCAATACTGGTACACTGGGTCCTCAATAATTCCAATGGTTGTCATATATTGACCCCATAGGTTGTGTCCTGTAATAATAACAACCATCCAAAGCGGAAAGTCTTTCCTGACTGACTAACCATGGTAAAAAATATTTTGATAGAGATCAGCCTGTCGAAAGATGATTTCTTAACCATTGGGATTTGACAGGGGTCACTCTAAGGCTATTGTTTGTGTGGAACCAATATTTTGTGAGTGTAGCTATTTAGAGCGATGCACCGTCTTGCTGAAAGATAAATTCTCAAATTCAGTCAAACAAAGCATTTGCACAGATGGAAGTAAGTTAGTTTCCAATAAATTTATGTAACCCCGTGCTTTTACTGCGTCCTTTCTAAAGTGCAAATTACCAACAGCCTTTGTTGGCATGCATCTCAACCACACTACGCTTGCTGAAAAGTTTACAGAGCGCCGCAAACAATCTCAATCTTAAGGGGACCCGAGGTGGTCTCGAAATTTCAAAAAATCGTTTTTTTGTTTATTCGATATTTCGAAACTATGGTATCTTAAGAATATACCGTAAAATTTTCATGCAGACATTCTCACTATTACAGCTTCTACAGCCCATTAACTATGTAGAGAGCAGTCCGCGCGCTCCTGCACTTCAAACTTTAAACTCATTTATCTCCGCCTGGTGTTGGCAAAAAACAAAAACTATTCAACCGAATCGTCTGAAACTTTATTATGTTGTTCACAACATCAATGGCTATCGCCAGTACTAGAATCTTATTATTATTTCAATTATTTCGGTTTTTTTTTAATCAAATACTGAAAAAACTCCGATTTTTAGAGTGTCAAATTAAAAACCGCGCAATTTTGTCAATTTTTTTTTATTATTCTAGTAGCGGGACTTAGCTACAATCAAAGTGAATAATTTGTTTTTTGGTTTTTGTGTTTCAGATAAGTAGAAGAGCCAAAATGGACAACATCGTCCAGGTCCAATTTTTCGGGAGGGTCAACTTCAGTGCCATTTTTAAAATTATTAAAATTAAAAAATTTTTTCTTTTCATATTGGTATATAAACGAAGTTAAATAAAAAGTTTAAAATATTTAAATATCCTTTTTTCATGTTTTTATTGCAAAAGCAAATTCCTGAAAATACCCTAAATTTTCGAGCTCTAGACCTCCAGGACCCCTTAAGCTTCGTTAGCGCTGCGTATGTCTCTTGACCTGACTATAAGCAAAGCTGACGTTAAAAGCTGTGATCCACAGGACATTCTGCATCAGGCTTCCTAAGGCGCAAATCAGGGCATTCGAGTATAAATGAGAGAAGCACACACACTGATATAGTGGTTGTGCATATGTATGTGTTTGCATTGTGTACTGCGTTTAATATTCTTTTTCATAGATTTATAATTGTGCTATAAAAATTTTTAAAGCAACTAAACAATAAAGCGGAAGCAGTTGCGGATGTTTATTTATTTTTCTTTGAAAACAATAAGTAAAACTATAATAATTACGCATGGAATCAATATGCAAACAAAGTGAAACCGATAAAAGCATCTAATAATTTTATAGAGCGCACGCAACAACAAAAAGCAAGCAAATATAAAAGCATACATTAATTTGACGTGTGCCAAAAAGACCCATTAAATATTTTTTCTAAGAGAAATAAGACGTCAATGACTTGGATTTTTGCGTAATTTTTGTGTAGCTTAAATTTATGGAGTATTCAGTTTTGTTTGAATTCAATGGCCAGGCGTACGCTGTGACTACTAAAATTAGTATGGCTGTGGCTTTTAATGTTTTTATTAGGCTATGTATGTATGCATGCCTAGAAATTATTTTTTTTCCTTTGAATGTTTTTTTGTTTTCTTTTTCTTTATTAATTTAAATTATTAATCGGAATCGAATTTACTACATATTTCCATAAACTATTATGATTTCTGTAATATTCAGAGGTAGGTGAAATAGTTGAAGTACCAGACTGGCACTACACCAGAAGCTCTAAAACGCCGTTTGAATATTAATCACTCAGATTACAAAGTCTTGGCAAGTTATCTCTACTACAGAATCTGCCACTGAGTAGGGTCTTTGACTCCTTAAAATTTATGATAGATTAAGTCAACTGGCAACTTTTGGAGAGCTGCATTTTTCTCCACCCTATGAGCTTATTTTTATATTCACCTTTGCCACCAATCTATAAGTGTCAATTTTCACGGTCATGCTTTATGCTCGTTAAGATATCAGTACTTCAGTGGAAGTTTGGAAATATATCTTCAAGTTTCGAGATCAAACTGCATTAAAGAAATATATAGCGCAGGCACTTACTGATAAGCTTTGACTATTTATTTGTTTACCATTTAATTTTGAGAAATCTTTTTATAACAATATAGTTCATTTTCTTACAAAAATATTTATAAGGATCATTCAAAAGTGACGCCTAAATGTTAGTAGTGAATAATTTCTATGCGGTACCTTTTCTATATAGCATCTTTAACATTTGTCAAGTAAAAAATTTAATTAACTAAAATGAAAATGGTCGATCTTCAAGAAAAACATATCATCATATGGTGTTCGTAATTATTTTATTGGTAAATAATCGTCAGAATAAGTCGAAAATTCCAAGGAAGGTGAAACACTTTCAGGAAACTGTTGCTGTCACGAAAAGAAAAGGGACTTACAGACCAAAAACTGGACGTTCAGTTGAGAATATTGCTGGTGTACAACATCGATATTTCGACATTCTCAACAATTATACATAAATGGTGGTTAAATTTCAAGGGCCGATGTTGAATGTGAACCACACCTAAACGTCAACGACACCGTTGGACTTCTTTCTTTGGGGTTATTTGAAAGAAAAGGTGTACGTCGATAATCCAGCAACAATTCCGAGGCCGCGGCGGTGATTTGGCTAATACTTTGGTCCATACGTAATTGAGCTATACCAATATTATCATAATAAAGAGAAATGACAATCACTTCTTAAAAATTTGTATTTTATTCAAAATCGACATCGGCCCTTGAAACTTAACCACCCTTAAGAATGAACACGCGGCGGTGTTAATCCGGATTGCCCCGGCAGTTAATGTGATTAAAATTGTAGGGTAACAGACGGTTGTTACGTAGATTACTGAACAGCTGATTTGTTTTTTGTAGAATTTTGTCATGAAAAGATGGACCACAGGCAATAAATACCGATATCAGCAGCCCTGATACTAAATAATCGTTATTTGTTAAAAAAAATTTTAGATTGCAATTTCTCATACTGCTCCGAAATATCAAACAATTAATGTAATTTCGAACTCTCTCTCTCTCTCTCCCTCTTAGCTTCACAGTCTGTGGTGGACCATAGCTTCATCAACAATCCTCCTCCAATCCAGTCTCTCTCTTGCCTCATTTCTCCAATTACGAACGTTCATCGCTTTTAAGTCTGTTTCATCAGACTGCCTATCAAGCCATCTCAATTGGACGCAAAGTAAACACCCTTTTTTAGATTCTTTCGTTGGGCATTCTTATGATGTGCCTAATCCGCTGCGCTTTAATAAAACGAATTGCATTTTCGCCACCAAGTTTTCAATTTCGTTTCTGTAACGGAAGCGGTACGTGCCATTTTCACGCTGAATAGAACCATAAAATTGTCTCATTATGGTTCCGGTTCTTACTTATGGTGCTGGTTTGGTGTATTTTACCTGTAGACGTGCTCGTGGTAGAAATTGAAATCACGCCAATTTTCACAAATAATTGATAAAAACCATATTTGGAATACAAATTAAGAAAACTGAATGAACATAAATTTGTATATCATGTATTAAAACCACATCTAGGCGCATCTTTCGAAGAACCCTTTACAAGTTTCAAACTTTTTGCAAAATTTGTAAAAAAATATTAACTTATTTTCATCAAAATTTCACACATGGAAATTTTTAGGAAGTTATCAGTTTATTAACCTATTTGATAGAATAAAAAGTAAGTTTCAAGTGGCTAAAAACTCTTCTTGATTTTTGCAATTATTTTCGTTTTTTGCTGACGGTGCTGGGCGTTTTCTTCCAAATACAAACAATGTGTAGCGTGTGTCCTTGTTGTCGGAGCTCAAAACTTAATCAATTTTATCTGCAGTTAAAGAGTCACAGCTTTGTAAGACGTGATTTTGTATTTGTATTGCGATAACTGCGAAAGAGAATTTGCAAGCCTAAGCCCACCTCGATAACGTTACTGATTTTCAGTTTAATGGCAAGGCGAATTGCATACTGAAGGTGGCGTCTTTTCGAAACGGTTACTTTATTTTTTCGCGACTTCGACAAGTCTGACGTCAGTCTTCTTTGTAATACAAACCAAACAAACAAAAGCGAGAGTTCAGTGACTGGCTTGGAAATATAGTGATTTGTGAGATTTAAACCTCCGTTGTGCACCCAAACCGTTTTCGACATTAAGCGTGAATCTAGCATATTTCTATTATAGCTAACGACTTGAGCTTCTAGGTAGTTTCTTAAGGAGGTATTCTGGTCTAGAAATTTGAGAAAACCGATTTTTTGTTTGCACATTTTCAAAGCTTAGACCTTCAAAAATAGCCCCTTCAACGGATTTTTCAAAATTCGAATTGTTTTCGGAAATACAGCGGATTTCGTGACGTGACGTCTAAGCCGGCCGAGTGGAGCGAATCGCAAAATGAACGGCATATGTTACCGGACGACTTGAGGACTCGTTCTTTCCAGAAAATCTCTTGTATCAAACACTACCTTTATTCATTCTATACATATACCATATATATATGCTTCTATAATATATACCGGGAAATATATATATATATATATATATATACATATTAGGGCGGGTCGATTTAAAAATCGCTCATTGCTCTGTGAAAATCGTATTCTAGGGATCAAAATAAGAAACTTTGCCGAAGGAACCATACCTCTAAAACGAATTCTGATGTCCCCCAATTTCAAAATATCACCATTTTTAGCCTTTACATGAAAAAATCAGCTAAATGGCTATGTTTTTTCTTTATTTTTATTTATTTATTGTATAATAATATTTATTATTTATTTATAATAATATCTATTTTTTCTCTTAAGAAATTTATGTAGTCAGAACATATGTAAATGAAAAAATTAATTTAAGTGAGTTATAGAAAAGAAACTAAAAAGTTCGACCCAAATTGGGGGACATCAGAATTCGTTTTAGAGGTATGGTTCCTTTGGCAACGTTTCTTATTTTGATCCCTAGAATATGATTTTCACAGAGCAATGATCGATTTTTAAATCGACCCGCCCTAATGCATATATAATAATGCAGAGTGAGTTGTAAATATTATGATCTAAATTATTCTATTGGAATTGTTGATCAAACTTCAAACGCGATTTTCTTAAAACCACTTTTTTTGAGATGGTCTTCATGACATCTAAAATTCTACTTGACCGATCGCTTTGAAGTTTGATAAGAATTTTTTATTATATGCACATCTGTCTATCGGGCTTGCCTCAGAGTTTGAAAAATTTAAGTTTGAAGTATTTTTAAAAACTTTGAAAAGGTAAAAAAAAGAGGTTAAAATTTTTTTTTTTTTTCAAGTTGACGCCAGTAAATTTTTTTTCTTTGATTTGGCGCATTCCGATAGCGACATTCTAACTAATGAAGAATTTTTTTAATTTTCACTCATAGAACACCGTTTTTTATGTAGCCCCTACTCCGCCGGCCTGTAATTCCACGATTGTTTTTTGTTTTTTTTTTTAATAACGTTTTTTTTAATACTTTTCCTATATTAATAAAAACTATAAAAAACCGATAGTCAAAAAGTTTTGCTTTTTTATCTTAGTTTTAAAAATACCTAAAATTAAGGTGTCTAGACCAGAATCTTCTTCTTCTTCTTAATTGGCGCTACAACCGCTTACGCGATTTTGGCCGAGTTTAGCAAAGCGCGCCAGTCGTTTCTTTCTCGTGCTAACCGGCGCCAGTTGGACACACCAAGTGAAGCCAAGTCCTTCTCCACCTGATCTTTCCAACGCAGAGGAGGCCGCCCTCTTCCTCTGCTACCACCAGCTGGTACCGCATCGAATACTTTCAAAGCCGGAGCGTTTGTATCCATTCGGACGACATGACCCAGCCAACGTAGCCGCTGGATCTTTATTCGCTGCGCTATGTCTATGTCGTCGTAAAGCTCATACAGCTCATCGTTCCATCGTCTGCGATATTCGCCATTGCCAACGTGCAAAGGTCCAAAAATCTTACGCAGAATCTTTCTCTCGAACACTCCCAGCGTCGCTTCATCGGATGTTGTCATCGTCCAAGCTTCTGCGCCATACGTTAGGACGGGCATGATGAGAGTCTTGTAGAGCGTTAGTTTTGTTCGTCGAGAGAGGACTTTACTGCTCAGAATACCCCCTTGAAATTTAACTTTCTATCGATTTATGGTTATAACCTTTTAAAAAGGGGGCAGGACGAAAATCATACCCAGGAGCTCAACCGAATGATTTAAAAAAGTTGTCCAACGGGGGGTTAAACTAAGCAAACTAATGAAAAAAAGTGTCACGTGCTAAATTGTGAAAGTAAAAATGAATACAAAGCCTCCGAATGCAGTTTTTATGCGTTTTTATACGGATGACGCCGTGGCTAGAAAGTGTGAGCGTGTGCGTATAATTTCTTGTGTTTGGTAGTTTCTATAGTTTTCGCCTATTCTTCACTTTCACAAACAAGAAATCCCCCTTGCCTTTGTTTGTTTATTTATGGAGCCTGACGATACAGCGAATTCGAAAGGCGCAACCTTGTATTCTATCATCCTTGGTAGGCACACATAACCGTGACTTCACAGACCAATTGAAATTCGGTTTTTCGCCATAACCATAAACAGCTGATTGTTCGTTTGCGGCCATTATATTAATGAAAAAATAACTAATTTCCTCGTCACGGTTCATGTTGTTATCTCTCCATTGGTTTCTGCATTTTTGAAATGCACAAATAACGGAAAACGTATGTAAATATCAGCTGTTTATGGTAGTCACTTCATTAATAAATGACAGTTAATATGATTAAGCCCATGGTTAAGGTTATAGCATTAAGCTTTGGCACCTCTAATTTAACCCTATAATATAACCATCTGTGCCCCATCAGCTCATACGGTCACCAGCAAATTACCATTTCTCGTATTCATTGATCATCCTGAGGATTACGCCATTTTCGTTATTATCTTCAAGTTGTTTGCTAAATTGAAAAACAATTCCTAAGAAACGTCTAAGTGCAAAGGTATCAACAAATGTTAATGGTGGTGGTGTTTACTAAACAAGTGATAAAACCAAAGGCAAACAAACAAGAAAAAAATCAAAAACAAAATATATCATCAAAACAAAACAAGATGTAAACATTTTTAAGTAATCGGCCATTTGAGATTCTCAAAACAAGAGTGCGCGTGTGTGTAAATTTGTATGTAAACTAAAATACCCTGCAGGGAAAAGTGCTAGTTGTGAAGTAGAATACTAACAGTTCACTTTCAAATGCATTTTTAATAAGGCGTTGCCCTAGGAAAAGTCAATGCCAATGTCAAGGCCATGTATCAGCAAAATAGCAGTTAAAATACTAGTTCATACTAGGGGCAAACAATTTAACTCCAATAAGTTTCTAAAATATACAGTAGGCCAATCAAAAATATACAAAAAACATCCATTCCATTCCAACGTTTTAAATATTCTACTACATATTAAAAGTGAACACAGAATTTATTTTTTTCTTAAGGTTATGTACAGTTTGTCAAAAAAATCTTTGCATATGAAAACAAAAAAGAAAATATTAAAAGATGCATTGGATTTTAATTGAAATAACAACTTTTTTTTTATTTATTTTTTTTTAACAATGTTTTACAAAAACATGTTTTCCAATATATTACATAAAAAAACTTCTAAGGCGATAAAAATATGATAATATAGGGTTTTTCAGTAAGAGCGCTTCAACTTTTGAACTTTTTTGAATAAAACACAAACGGTTTGACTTTTTTAACTAATTTTTTTTTTTATTATCGAGTTTGAACATATACATTTAAGTATGAAATTCGATTTCTTGAACCCAATTTTCGACCACTCTTTTGCATAAATCGGCCGAAATTCCAGCAATTTCGCGTTCAATATTGGCTCTGAGCTCACAAATCGTCGCCGGCTTGTTACTGTAGACCAATGACTTCACATAACCATGGCCGTAATGGTCTTAAAGTAGCAGCAACAAAACGATTATTTTCATAAAAAATGTGCACGATTTGCAATCGTTGCTCAAGTGTGTAGCGTTCCATGATGAAATGTATACTAATGAAGTTTCCAAATGACAAGCGGAAAATGAAAAATATTGCGTCGTTCGCCCTTCCTATCGGAAAAAAGTTGAAGCGCACCTATTGAACAACCCTATATACCTATACTAAAACATAAGAATAGCTCAATTTCTCTGCTGTCAAAAAAGTGTTTGCAGAATTGGTTGAAAATCAAGTTTGGTGAAATTTTGGGTAATTTTGGGGTTAATAATTTGAGTGTCCTCCTTGGGCATCAATTACCGCTTGAAGACGACTTCGCATTGTTTTAATTAATTAGTTTCGAACTATCGTATTCCAATGGTATTATTTCCCACTCATCTCTGATGAATCTTATTAATTCAGTTTTATTAGTTGGCGATCATTTTCCTACTTTTCTTTTCAAATGCACCCACAAATTTTCGATTGGGTTAATGTCGGGACTTTGGGCGGGAGTATCAATAACTTTGGGGCAGTTGTAGAGTAACCAGCACCTGCATAAATAAGATTTATGTTTGGGATCATTATCTTGATAGTATTTGTATTTAAATTTGTTCGAATTTTCTAATAGTGGAAGTCAATTCGTTTTTTAAAATATCAAGATATACTTCCTTGGTCATTATTTCGTCACTTCGTTGATTTACAACCCCAAACCATTAATGACAGTTTTTCAAACTTTACGGTAGGGATAATATTTTTGTTTTGTAGTGCTGTTAGAGGCTTACGCCAAACTCTCTGGGGTCCATCATGGTAGTAGAGCATCATTTTCGTCTCATCTGAGAAAATAACGTCAACCCAGTACTCTGTGGGAAGTGATATGTGCTCGGTGGCAAATCGCAATCTTTTATCAACGTTTTGTGCTGATAACAGGGGTTTTTTCCTAGCCACTCTTGAAGAATATTTGTGTTTTTGCAACACTTTTCGAACAGTTTCATGAGAAACTCTTAACCCGTAGACTTTTTCCACTTGAAGAGCTAATTCTCTTGTACTGCTTTACGGACTATTATAAATAGTTTTAATATAATGTTTAAAATAATGTCTGTAGATCCTTTGAACTGGAGTCTTCTTCATTTTTAGCACGGTTTATTATATTACATTTATTATATTACTGTACATACAGTTCTAATTTTGAGGGAGAACATATCGGCGATTCCTCTGGCTGATTTGCCTTTGTAGTGATTGAAATAACCTAATTGAATAATATTTCTTGAAACTCGGTTTCGTGGCATTTTTTTTATTCAAGTCTGAGATCACTTGTAGCACTGAAGACAATCTGTTTACAACTAAATAATTTCTTACCCCTTTCACATTCCATACCATTAGCAAAAAAATCCAAAGGAATGAAATTCGCGGAAAGTAACTGCATTTTTTTTTGTTTTCATCAGTTATGCAAAGATTTTTTGACACTTTTTAAATAGAGTAAACATCTTTTTGTTGTTGTTTTTGTAATGTGTGCGTTTATTTAATAACTGTTGGCGCCTAATAGTCGTAGACAAGCACAGTAATGCATAATTTTTTTTTTTTTTGCTTTTTTATTTGTTGTTGGAATTCTCGCTCAAAGCTAAAATTTTAAATTTTTCTTCACTATGTCAAGATATTCTTGACAAACTGTATATGACACGTCATGCAAGTAAAGTAATCGGTTAAACATTTAATAATTGGTTCAAACTTGCCCTATAGATTAGTTCTAAAAAATTTAAAGGGAATTCTTAAAAAAAAAGCCAATAAGCACATAAATAGAGGTATTCACTTTAGGGAAGTAAATAAAATTAATGCTGGTTAAGTCCCAGATTTTATTATATTTTAAAATATTTTATGCCTCCATTTGCTGGGAGTATTTTTTGCGATGCGCCTTTTTAAAAAAGCAAAAACGTTTTTTATTCAATCAAGTGTATTTTTTAATTACACTTCATGTCCATCAGCATTTCAATGTAAATCTAAATAATGACAATATGGGTGGTATAAAATTGCTTCGAATGCTTGCTAAAATACTTTTTAGTTTTACTATACTAGTTTGGCTTTTCCCTGCAGGGTACTTATACGGCCATTTATGAGTAGCATGAACGCTACAGAAGAGATCGTGAACGCATCGAGGATGACGAACGTAGTGCCAAGCCGTCGATATCGAAACAGACCGTCGAATGAAAACATCAATAAAGTGAAAGAAAAAGTAAGCATTAATAGAAAATAACCATCAGGAAGCTCACAGAGGACTAAAATATTGCTTATGGAACCGTTCAGGGCATTGTAGTTGATGATTTGCCTTTGCGTCGTATTGCTGCAAAGTTGGCTCCGAAGTACCTGAACTCTATGCAACGACGTTAATCGTTAATCTGGCTAAAGACATGATTTCCAAGGTTAAGTCCGATCCAGCATTCATCAAACGTATCTTTATTGAAGACAAGACGCGGGTTTATGAGTACGACATGCAATCCAGACATCAGACGAGTGAGTGGAGAGCTCCGAATGAACCAAGACTAAAAAAACCACGTCGTTTTCAGTCACAAAAGAAAGCGATGCTCATAGTTTTTATGGATTATATGGATTACAAGGGTATTGTACACCATGAATTTTTGTTAAAAGTTCAGACAGTTAATTAGGACTATTATTTAGGCGTTAAGAGACATTTATGTGGAGCAATTCGCCAAAAAAAAAGAGAGGATAATAATGAGGGAATAAATGTACGCCTTTTTCTATGTATATACTGATGATATTGTTCTCTTAGCTGATAATCCTAACGGCATGCAATCTATTATTAAAAAACTAGAAATATATTGCGCTGAGTGGAACATGGAAGTAAATTCAATGAAATCTGAGATAATGGTCTTTAGAAAAGGTGGTCAACTAGCCAAGGCAGAAAAATGGTGGTACAAAGGTGAGGAAATAAAAGTGGTAGCAGAATGTAAATAATTTGGTGTCATTCTCACATCCAAAATGACGTTTGCTAAACATGTGCAAGCCAGAAATAATTCAGCAAAAGCTAGCATTAATAGTACATGGAACGATTTCTTAGCTAAGCCATACATCTCATACAAAGCCAAATGGAAGCTGTTTCAGACTGTGTGCAGAGCCATACAAACATACGCCGCTCAAATCTGGGGTTATACTCGTACGCTGTTCGAAGAAGTAAATAAACTTCAGCGTTATTTTATTAAAAGAATTTTCAAACTACCTGACTTCACCCCGAATTATGCAATAACGCTAGAAACTAACGTGGAAGATAGCTACTTATATTCATTAGAACTACATATGAAATATATTTGGAAAACTATCTATAAATACAACAGCAGTAGACTCGCGCACAAACTTACACAGTGCATATTACGAAAAAACGTGTTCTGGCTCAAACAACTCAATGACTTAGGGATGGAGTTTGGCCTAAAGCTTGAAGAAAATATAACTGCTACGGACTGGCAAGATCGCTGTACCCAGCTTTTATCAAGCATTAAACTACAAAATTTAAACACGGCAAAACAAAAAGCACTATCAAGCACCACACGAATATATAAACACTTAGATCACTCAAAAGGAGAATCATATTTTAGAGAAGATATGCGGTTAGCTGACATATCAACAATATTTAAAGTAAGATGCGGGTTGTTAAAATTGAATGCAATAGCTTATTGAAACGCGGTAAAAATTTGCACACTATGCAACTCAAACGAAGAAGAAGACATGTACCACTTCTTAGGAAGGTGCCCTGTACTGAAGGAAATCAGACAAATATACTTAAATGCAGAGAAGCTAAACGACGCACATACCGGTATTTTGATAATCTAGGCGGCCAAAACTGTGTTAACGTTTTTTATAGTCTTAAATACTTTTATTCATCATCATTTAGACCATGGACTTTTTTTATTGAACTATTATATTATTAACCCTTAAATGACCGTGATATCTTTAAAGATACAACCATTTTGTACTAGAATAAATAGAAAATGAATTTTTTTTGGGTATTTATGGGTTAAATTATATAAAATAAACATCATTATTAATGTTTTAATTATTTATTATCAAATGCCAAGTTTCACAGAAGGTGTCAAATAAAATACATTATTTGAACCAAAAAAAAAATTTAATTTAATCAATAACCTTACGTCAATAAGAACTAAAGCAAAATGAAACAAATTAAAGGAAAAAATTACAAATTTTCATTATCTGATGAATCAGATTCATTAGGTTGGGCCGGAATGAGTAAACTTAACGTTTCCGGTAAATATGATTTTAATTTTCAGTAGGCGGATACAATTCATTTTTTGCTTTTTGAATAAGTGTGTAGCAGGGAAAAATTTTTGTACATGTGTTCCTTATAACTTCGTACTGAGCACTTGTTAGATCAGCATCAATCATCATTTTCAATGCTTGCATTGGTGATAGAGAGTGGATTTCTGTTTTCCTTGGAAAATGCCTTTTTTGTATTTTATCGCACGTATCGGAGAGTTTTGAATGTCATTTAATACTTTAGAAGCATCTCTCTTTCCACTTTTGATTAACTCTACTGAAGCAGCATGCATAATCAAGTTTTGCCCTTTACTGTAGATCTAAATTCTGCAGTTTTGCGTCTTTTAGATCTTTCACCTGAGTCACTGAAGTGTTTCTGAGGACGGCCACATCGTTTCGGTATTGCTGCAACAGTTAATTCAAAACCTCCTTCCAACCAAGACTTGTACTTTGATAGGAAAACATCTTCCTTTTTATGTACTTGTAGCCACTTTTTCTTGATTTGTGATTTAAAATGTGAAAAATTGTGCTTAAGAGCTGATATCTGTTCGTCAGAGTATTTTTCACTTGACAAAAGCGCCTGTTGTAAAGAGTTTAATTTTTCGTCCAAATTTGGTAAATTCTGAGCTTGCATGCGGTCGAATAGGTATTTTCGAGTCACAATTCGAACCCCTGAAGTGCCTTGAGAACCTTAAACAAACCAAAAAATAACAAGAATAGAAAACGCTTTAAAAAAAAACTCTTCCATGAAACTTTTGAAACTCCACAATTAATTAATCTGCTTTTTTTTGTGGCTAATTCTACTTTATTCTACATCTCAAAGCATATGTACACAATCTGAAAAAAAATTCAAGCTTGGACGGACTTGGAAGTATAACTTTCAGCTTAACGAATAAAAAAAATATGTGTAAAAAATGCATTATTTCTCCTTGTACGGAATTCAATACATTACGTTATTAATGAACAAAATCTATAAAATATTTATTAAATTTGGAAAAAACATACCCGAAGCTTCAATTTCCATCATTAAAACGAGACATATAACTTTAAATAAGTTAACTTTACTTTTTTGAAGATTTGTTGCTTGCCGAACGCCGAGCGAGATATGTGTAGTATGTTAAGCAATGAACTTTTGACTGCCAATACGGCGGTAGCGCACGCGACGAAAAAGCGCGAGAGGGGGTGGAGTGAATACTCTATTGTGTTATCTTTCTATTTTATTCATTATTAAAATCAATTAATGCATTTTACAAAATTGACTTTTGGATTAGATTATCAAAATACCGGTATGTGCGACGCTGAAGTAATATATATGCTAAATGGCCAAAATTTTAGAACACTAACTGTATATACTCAGCGTGGCACTATAGAGATTTTCTTATAGCAGAGTTCCATTATTAATTAATTTAAGAGCTGTGACAGACAACATCGTTATTGTCACAAACATTTTTATTTATTTCTTTATTTACTTTAATACATATATTAAATGAATTAAGGTATGAATCAAATCAATTGTTAAGCATAATTTTTTATAAATTAAATAAAGAATTACCTACTACTACAAAAGAGAGGATTTGTGAAAAAAAACTCGTGGATTTTGCACCATGATAACGTGCCGTCACGCAGGCTCAGCATTATCTATGAATTTTTGATCAAGTACGAAACGAATACGGTCCAACAGTCAGCAAATGCACATGATATGGCTCCACGTCATTTTTTTTCTGTTTGAAAGAGCTAAAAACCACCAAGTGGAACACGTTTTAATAACTGAAAGGCTGATGGCCATACCTAAAATAGAGTTCCAGAAATTATTCGGATATATGATATCACTTTTGAGGCATAAACATGTATTTTGCATTTTTGAGGATATGTTCCGAGAACTTTTCGATCAAGGTGGTAGACCCCCAGTTTGCTCAAAAAATGATCGCAAATTTTAATGAAAAAATCGAATCCTGCATCCGTGGTCGTGGTGTACAACTGTCCAATATCATTTTAAATTTATAATTTCTTGTTTTATTTTGTTGTGAAAATGCAAATTTTTGTTTTTGAAAAATCTTGTACATCTATACTAATATTATAAAGAGGAAAACTTTGTTTGTTTGTTTGTTTGTTTGTAACGAATAGGCTCAAAAACTACTGGACCGATTTTAAAAATTCTTTCACCATTCGAAAGCTACATCCTCCACGAGTAACATGGCTTACATTTTATTTTGGAAAAAAATAGGGTTCCGTAAGATATTTGGATTTTTCGGACACAAACTGAAAAAAATCTTATATATAAAATAAAGTCAACTTTTTGTGTGTGTTCGCTAACCGGCCGTGTCTGCACCGAATTAAACCAAACTTACACACATTGTTAAGAAGGTATTGAAGATGGTTTCCGTATAGTTTGGATACCTATTGGTGGATAGGGCTCGAGATATAGGTCAAAACGTGGACCCGGGTAACCTTCGGATGTGTATGTACAATATGGGTATCAAATTGAAGCTGTTGGTGAATGCTTTAGTACAGAGTATTTTCATGCCGCTCCGTGACTGGGGTATCGAGATATAGGTCAAAACGTGGACCCGGGTAACCTTTGGGTGTGTATGTACAATATGGGTATCAAATGAAAGCTATTGATAAGTGCTTTAATACGGGGTAATTTTCATACCTATCGATGACTAGGGTCTCAAAATATATGCCAAAACGTGGACCCGCCGTGTCTTTGAACCGAATTAAACCAAACTTACACACATTGTTAAGTAGGTAATGAAGATGATTTCCGTATAGTTTGAATACCTATTGTTTGATAGGGTCTCGAGATATAGGTCAAAACGTGGACCCGGGTAACCTTCGGACGTGTATGTACAATATGAGTATTAAATGGAAGCTGTTGGTGAATGCTTTAGTTCTGAGTATTTCCATCCGCTCCGTGACTAGGGTCTCGAGATAGAGACCAAAACGTGGACCCTAGAATGTGTTTGTACAATATGGATATCAAATTGAAGCTGTTGGCGAATGCTTTAGTACAGAGTATTTTGCATGCCGCTCCGTGACTGGGGTCTCGAGATATAGGTCAAAACGTGGACCCGGGTAACCTTTGGGTGTGTATGTACAATATGGGTATCAAATGAAAGCTGTTGATAAGTGCTTTAATACGGGGTAATTTTCATACCTATTGATGACTAGGGTCTCAAAATATATGCCAAAACGTAGACCCGCCGTGACTTTGCACCGAATTAAACCAAACTTACGCACATTGTTAAGTATTGAAAATGGTTTTCGTAAAGTTTGGTTGTAATTCGGAGCACTGGCAATGGGTACAGCGTTCTTTTGAACCAGCCATAATGTCGCTTACTTTTTTAACGCTTGGGGCGGAACTGAACTGTCAAATTGACAGTGTGGGTTACAATGGGTCTATATTTCTTTCTGATTTGGATGCCATAAGGAAAAAACGTAAGTGCAACATGTAAAAATTGTTTGTGAATTTTTTTGGAATGGATTTTGTAACAGTGAAGAATTTCTTACGAAATTTGAGAATTTAATGTGAAATCCGAATGAAATTATGTGTTCGTGAAAAAAAAAATTGTTTCGTTTTTTTTTTGAAAAATATAAATGGATAATGGTTAAAAAAGCTCCAATGCTTAATAAAACATATAAATTGAAACGAAAAATTCATGGATGATCAGGAAAAAAGACGATTGTTTATTCATATGCGTTGATTTGAAATTTAAAAACAATCTTCTTTTTTCCTGATTTTCAATTTATATTTTATATTTACTCAAAAACAAATAGAAAAACAAAAAATATTGTTTATGCCAAAGCGCTTGAATAAAGAATAAAGAAATAAATAATATGAAAATCATATATTTTCTGTTCTAAACCATATCTATTCTATTTTAGTGTGCCCAGTGAAGGGGGCCGGGTTTGCTAGTATATAATATATAGAAAAATGTGCTTATTTTTCAAGTCGATGCTTTCAACTCTAATTTCATTATTAGTCAAACACTTTTATTATGAGTTCATTGATTGATTTTCGATGGTTTTCAAGTATAATTAGGATCAATGTGCCATTGTTTTCGAAATGCTGCTATCTTCTGGCCTTTTGAGTGCTTTTTGCTCATTCATGCAGACCATTCTTATATAGCATGATCATGTCGTTAGCGATATTCGCTTGTATTTCATCATGCCAATGCAAGCAAATATTTATACATAAACAAGCCAAAGTCACAAAAACAATTTCGGTTCGTTATTTGTCTGCGATTTTAATGCGTAGAAGTCAATATTTATCATACGCCCACACTCACTCTACCCTTTCTCTTACTTTTCTACCTCTCACTATCTATGTATGTCTCTCTCTCTCTCGCCCTGTCTCTCTTGCTCTTCTGCACTTTTACTGACTACAATGTTTTGGAATTTTTATTCGCATTTAGGGGATTTCCTTACCCCAGACGTATCTACTGAGTTTTTACCATTTATTGTTCTCATGTTTTTCTTTCAAAATCTTCATTAAACAAAAGTCACATCTGTTTATAAATGCAATGTTTTTGTTTTCATTTCAAAGGCACAATTCCAGGAAGACTACGATTTTTACCATTTGCTTTGCAATTTGTGCATTTCGTGTAATGAAAAGATGTGCAAACAAATAGTAATGCATTAGTATACATATGTACATAAACACATACATCCATACATATATATATACCGTATATGAACACTGGTTGACAATAAATGTATGCACATACATATGTATGTATGTTTGTCTCAATGTTTGTTTTCATATATTTTCACCCATCAGCCACCAGCTCAGTTCATCCATTCGAGCGCACCTAAGCGAGCGCTTCGTATTGTCGCATAAATTGCACATAATTAGCCATTTTTGGCTTTTGGCTATACCCAGACACATTTACTATAGACGCAATAATAATAAAACAACGCTTGAGTACAATTAAAGCTGCGGCAACAACAACAACAAACACCACTATTAATATCAACTCAGCTGGCAGCCATCAAAGCAATAGAAATATTAAAAGATATATTTGATCGTCCGTTGCCGCCGCCAATGGGAGACTTGCACTCGATCAAGTCTTTTAATGGCGTCAAATAAAATATTTTTGCGCATTTAGAGAAAGTGCATACAGAGGAAACTACTCGACTACGACGTGATGGGCTGTGGATAGCCAAACAACCTGCAAACTAGTCATTTAACCAGCTGCCCTGCCACTTGATGGCTCTCGTACATCTGATGTATGCAGCTACAGTGGCGCCACTGCCAAATCGGACAACAAGGCAAATATTTTTTTCGTAAAAAATATTTGAATTAAAACAAATGGATAAAAATGGAAAATGAAGAAGAAAAAAAAAACATATAAGGATTATTCAGGCCAATATTTGATAATTCGGTAAACTTTTTAAGTCTGACTGCATTTACTTTTCAAGCGTAACGTAACAAGTAAGTTGGGGTATTCTAGTGTACAGGCATGAATTTCGCCCCGTTTTTGAAGCGCTGTACAAAGAAAACTAGAAAATTTATACTATCTATTTTTTTATTATTTGTTTATTGATTATTAATTATTACATTGAAAACTAACCCAAAACAAAAAAAGCATTAAAATTGGCAAAATTATGCGCAGTCAAAGTAGGGGGTCCAAAAAAAAGAAGGTATACCAGCGTGCATAATTCCAGCCCTCCTGGTGATCTGGAAAATAAAACCCAAACGGATTCTTAATTATTATAGATGCAGCTATCGAATGAGCCTTGGACAAGTTAACATTTTTTTTTTTTTTTTGAAAAATAATTTTTTTTAATTTTTTTTTGCTAATTTTCTTAACAATTCCGATTTTTTTTTAAATACTAAATGAACAGTTATAGTTTCGAGCTACGGTCATCCAATGAATGACTATTTTATAGAACATCCTCTCCAAACTTGCAGTGAACCGGTTCATTAAAACTCGAGATATCCGTACCGCCAGCTCGAAAAAGTAATTTTGAGAAAAACGCATTCAAAGTTTTCAGACAAGACGGATCGGAACCGATGCCATGTCCCCAAAAAAGGCTATAACTCATGAAATAATAAGAAATAAAAAAAATCCGCTTAATGACATATTCTTAAATGTCTAAACTTTGAAAATATGCAAAAAACATTTAGATTTTTTCAAAGTTCTACACTAGAATACCTCCTTAATATTTTGGTAAGGTTACAAGTAAGCTGATTTATTTTATTTCAAAGCTAGAAATCAATTAATATTTGACTAAACTGTACAAGAACAAAATTTTATATTTTTTATTTTGAAGATCTTACTGAAACTCCAAGGCGCAAATAAGTAGGTGAATGTCAGCATAGGGATGTCAACAAACAACAGCTGATGCAATAGCAAATACATGCTCCGCCACTGTATTCGATTTGCCACCTCAATAACTCGGTATTAGTTTGTTCGGTATTCAGCAAGAGTTGCAGAAAACGAAATTGATAAAATAAAAGTTAAAAATGAGTTCAACTTTGGCGTGACATAAACGTAAATGAGGTATGAGGTATTACCACCGTAGCCGAAAGGGTTGGTGCATGACTACCACTAGGTAGGTTCGAATCGCCATGCATGAAACAGCAAAATGATAGAACAAGTTTTTTCTAATAGCGTTCGTCTCTCGGCAGGCAATGACAAACCTGCGAATGTATTTGTGCCATGAAAATTCGCTTCATAAAAAACCATTTGCCGTTCGAAGTCGGCTTAAAATTACAGGTCCCTTTATTTGTGGAACAAAACCACACCACAAATAGGAAAAGGAGCTCGGTTAAACACCCAATAAAGGGTGTCAGCATCAATTATACGTACACATCATCTTTTAATGGTGAAGTGCAAGTCCAGTATTTCAGAAGTGTTGAAATGAGCGTAAAACCGCATAAGAATCGAAAGTTCGTTATTGCTTTTACATAGCTTTCCTGTAAAAATGAATGGACTTAAGACCTTCTAATTTAAAGCCAAGTAAAAATATAAAAACAAATACAAAAAACTTACAAAAACACAAAACAAAGACGGCGATGTGGTGACTGACATCCAGAGCGTACTTAAATTATGGAGAGAATACTTATCGAACTTGTTAAATAGTGACAGCTGCCCGACCATGAGAAATGAGCATTGCGATAACATGGCTGAAGAACAACAAAGCCGCGGTTGCCAAAGGACTGCCGGCTGAGCTATACAAGCATGGCATAAAGGAGCTGGTAAAGTGCATGCATCATCGTCTAGTGATGACTACCACTCGGAATCTAAGTGTGCTCCACCCAATCAATAAGAAGGATAATCCAACAGTCCGTGCCAATTATCGCAGTATTAGTCTTCTAAATAACGTCTATAAGATATAAGCGAGCGTATTGTGTGAATTGATTGGACCTTATAGTTGTGGTTTAAACCTGGAAAGTCCACCATCGTCAAGATATTCATAATACGCCAAATCTTGGAAAAAACCCATGAAAGGAGAATCGACATCCAACATCTTTTCGTCGACTTTAAAGCTGTATTTGACATTACGAAAAGGATATACCTGTAACTAACCTGAAACTAATACGGATATGCTAGATGACGGTGTTCAATACCAGGAGCACCATCAGAATTGGGAGGGACCTATCCGAGCCGTTTGATATCAAACAAGGTTTCAGACAAAGTGACTCGCTGCCGTGTGGCTGCTTTAATCTAATGTTGGAAAAGATCGTGCGAGCCGAGGCACAACATTTTATAAAAGCGTACAATTGTTGGCGTATGCCGATGATATTGATATCTTTGGGCTAAGTAGGCAAATGAGTAGTAAAGTCCTCTCTCTACAAGGCTCTCATCATGTCCGTCCTAATGTATGGCGCAGAAGCGTGGGCGATGACAATATCTGATGAAGCTTTGCTTGGAGTGTTTGAGAGAAAGATTCTGCGCAAGATTTTTGGATCTTTGCACGGTGACGACGAGTATCGCAGGCGATGGAACAATAAGTCGTATGAGCTTTACGGCGACATGGAAATGGTACAGCGAACTAAGATCCAGCGGCTGCGTTGGCTTGTCATGTCGTCCGATTGGATACAAACGCTCCGGCTCTGAAAGTTTTCGATGCGGTACCAACTGGTGGTAGCAGAGGAAAAGGAAGGCTTCCTCTGCGTTGGAAAGATCAGGTGGAGAAGGACTTGGCTTCACTTGGTATGCCCTACTGCGGCCTGTTAGCACGAGAAAGAAACGACTGGGGCGCTTTGTGAAACACGGCCAAAATCGCGTAAGCGGTTATCGCGCCAATTAAGAAGAAGAAGAAAGTCCATAGATACTCGATAGCGAAAATTAAGGTTGGCTTCCACTAAGAAAGAAAAGAGCGCTAGAAATTGACCTTAAAAACAATTTAACCATAAATATTATTTTTTTACGTTTTGCAACAATGGGAAGATTGCTGAGCTTTAGACGAATATTATTTTTAAAAGTATGTTGATTTACTTATTCAAAAATAAAAACACTACTTTTATTAAACTTTATTCAGTTTAAAAATATTTTATTGGGAAACATTTTTTCTATGTTGTTCGACTTTGGCTTGCAGCCACTGTAACAGTACATTACCTGTACTAACTCACTCATAGACTAATATATGTTCGCGCATATCTATACTGGGTATACCACTTTGTGCCCCACGGAAGATCCCGTGGCGACAGTGGTTGATGCAAGCAGCTGATATTTTGCCACATGCATCCATTGCTCTATGCGACTAAAGACTTTTCTATGTATGTATGTATGCGAGTACGTATGTATGTATGTACTAAATCTTTATATGCCTGCACCCAACTGATTGCACGTCTGACTGCTGCATTTCTCCACCTCACTGCAGCACCCGTAACTTAACCACCCGGTTCGTTATTTATGTGCGATTGTCTTTTCCAACCTGCCGCCAAAGCAGGCGCTCAGCTAACAACAAAAACAATATAAACGACAACTATAAATTTTGCCTCAAGCTGCATTCGCACAGTTGTCATCTGTGGTCTATTAAAATTGCCCGTCTCAGTGATTGCATTTCATAGAGATTTTACTTCATCTGCTTTGTTGTTTTTGTTTTTGTTTCGTGCTCGACTTAAATGAGGCGACAAATCTTGTCATTTTTCTCTGTGTGATGAGATTTTAGCTGCATGCGAGTTAATTAAAAGTATTTAACTGGCGATTTTAATGGGGATATTTCACAGATAAATGGATGCGTTTGTTGTTTTGAAATGCATGCGTATGCATGTATGTGTGTATGTATGTAAGTACTTGTGCGAATGGTAAGATGATAGGTATGTGTGGAAAATGTGCACGAAAGTGCGATGAGGCAAGCGAAGGTTTAATGCTACTTACAAATTTAGGTCACTCTCGCTCAGAAATAGTAACTTAGATGTGGCTGTAATAGCTAAACAGAAAGTAGTGTATCGCTCTAGTCCATATATAGATCCAGTGTAATGCGATAAGACTGGCAACTTTAGGCTATGGTTTAAAAATGGTCGCAGTTGATTACACTGGTCTACAAAATTATTGATGGTGATGATGATTAATTGTTGTCGCGCCGATCACTGGGCGCAGAGTGCACTACAAAAAGGGGTCCATCATGTCATAATTTTGAGAAAATGAGAGGCTAAAATCCATAAAAACATGATTTTTGATTGAGGCATTCACGGGATACCGACCGACCGACCGAAGTCCTCCAGCGAGTCAATCAAAAGAAAGAAAGGAAAAGTAAGTTATTATTCGGAGTGGAACACTAGTCCAACTGGCTACATGATGACTCACAAAATGGTATACAGATGGATCCAAAACGTTTATAGGAGCAGGAATTGTGGGGTCTTTAGCACGGTGCACGGGTACCACAATTATCCATAATGGAAACAGTGGTAATCATACCCAAAAGAGGGTTCGAAAAAGTAAAAATTAAAATTTCGTACAGTTAATCAGTCGTCAAAGGCTTAAATAGCTTTACGTTAAATTCAAAAGCCCTTATAGGGTGTAACAATGCACTCAACAAACTGGCAACTCTTAATCAGATTTCTCTGATTTAGGTACCAGGACATGCGGAACACGAAGGAAGCGGGAAGGAAGCGGGAAGGCAGTCTTTTATGCCAAAAAAGAGCCGGAAAGGCCAATTATTGGACCAATTTTTTGGCTGTAACAAACCTAAAACAAGAAACTAAAACATGGACCCAAAAAAAACCAAGGAATACCGGAACGCCACAAACGACCTTAATCACGTCAAAAGGTTCCTGAACTTTAATACCAACAGATCAAAATCTGCTCTAACTCTAGACAAAAAGGACCTCAGATTATCTTGTTGAGCACTTACAGGCCACTTTGCCTGCAATAAAAATTTCACTACAATATGTAGGACCATCTAGCATTAATTTATGCAAGCACTGCTTTGATGAAGATGAGTCTCTGGAACTCTTAATCACCAAATTGGAAGTATTAAGACGCGGAGACACAGAATTCTGCGCTCGTAACTACTAGAGGATGAAGATTTATGAATGAGATGGTTCGATGCCTCTTCTTCTTAATTGGCGCGATAACCGCTTACGCGATTTTGGCCGAGTTGGACACACCAAGTGAAACCAAGTCCTACCTCCAGCTGGTACCGCAACGAATACTTTCAGAGCCGGTGCGCTTGTATCGTGTATGTCGTCGCTCATACAGCTCATCGTTCCATCGCCTGTGATACTCGCCATCGCCAACGTGCAAAGGTCCAGAAATCTTGCACCGAATCTTTCTCTCAAACACTCCAAGCAACGCTTCACCGGATATTGTCGTCGTCCACGCTTCTGCGCCATACGTTAGGACGGGCATGATGAGAGTCTTGTAGAGAGAGGACTTTACTACTCAATTGCCTACTTAGTCCAAAGTAGCACTTGATGGCAAGAGAGGTTCTACGTTGGATTTCAAGGCTGACATTGTTATAGGTGCTAATGCTGGTTCCTAAATAAACGAAGTATTTTACAACCTCGAAATCATAACTGCCTACAGTGACGTAGGTGCCGATACGCGAGTGCACCGAATCTTTGTTTGACGACAGAAGATACTTCGTTTTGTCCTCGTTCACCACCAAACCCATACGCTTTGCATTTTTATCCAGGTTGGAGATGTCAATCAATCGATCAATCTGGTCGCAGTTCATAAAGGCCTTAGCCTAACCCGCACAACCATTACCAAGTTATTATTATTGTTATGTTTTAAATAATTTTGTTCATTTACTAAACTCTCCCTCAACAACCCTCCAATAATTGTATATCATTTCCATAATTATTTTACGGTACTTCTTAAAGTTACAGTTCCACTCTACCAAATTTTATTATTGAGTTAGAGCAAAAAAACGCGCAAAACTTTTTACTTCCATTACTATTTTTATTTTTGCACCAAATAAATCGCTTGATAATTAATAATTTTTTTTACAAAAATTTAATTCTAGTCCTCGATTTTTAATTTGAAGTTTTCGCCAAATATACAACTACTGCTACGAAGCCGAAACTATTACGCTTTGAAGAATTTATCATTATATTTCTTGCAGCGTCGCCATCAGCTGCAGTAGGTCAGTGCCCATGCACGACGTGTGGGTCAAAATGTCATTATGACTGTAATTCGATTTGCACACTCATACACACACACTCTCAATTGTGCCTGCGGCGGATTTTGCTCCGCTATTCGACCGTACAACCATTGAGACGTCTCGCTAGCCACCTTGTCTAAGCGATCGGCTAACTGTCCAACCAAATAGAAATTTGTTTATTATTCATTACTGCGGTGGGTACAAATGTTTGCATTATTTTGTATTGAAATTTATAAGTAAACATGGATGAATACACCTCTGTGCAAATATTTACAAATTGTGCTAGATACGGTGGTTCCACAGGCGAAGACAACAAGAAAAAATTGTAAGAGAAAGGTAAAAGGCAGTGTGGAGAGTGAAGATGTTTGCCAGTGTGCGATATCAGCAAAGTCCATTGCAATGCTTTTGTTTATGCAATTGCCGGTGATGTTTTCGTTTTTTTTTCTACTCACTTCTTTCTTTGTGCGGTGGTATTATCAGTGTTGTGTATTTCATAAATTCACAAGCGTCGATAGATAAAAAGCAGCAAACAAGCGCTGCTGAAGCATAAACTTTTGCCACATTACTTTGGTGCAAAAAAACAACACAAAAAACTGGAAAACGCCTAGCTGCTCAATGAATGGATGGGCTGATCGTTTGCAAAAACAGCATAGACGGTGCAAGAGGAAGGGAAGGATGAGAAGCACCACATAAAGTCAAAGAATACTTACATACATATGTATGCAGTTATAAATAATCGATAAAACTAACAAAATACAGATCGATTGATTTTGTAAACTTTAAAGTGATCTTGCGATGTTTAGAAAAAATTTGAATTTAATTAGTTTATTTTAGTTTTGCGCGCACGATCAATAGCTCACGATCTGCAATGCGATATACCTACTCCTACTTTTTCATTGAACTCAACCGCTCAACGGAACGATTCACTCACCCGCTAATATCGTCAGCAGTAGCCACCGATTCACGTCAGTCGTTCGTGTGCATCATGAGTCATGTTGCGTTTAGGGAGATCATTCATTAGTTAGCCCAATCGACGAGTTCAACACACGCCACCTACGCAATTTATATAAACAGTGTAGAGAGAAGTCAGCAAAATGTGGAAACAAAAAGATACATTTCTGTTGCTGTTTGAAAAAAAATTAGAAAAAAAGCCTCGCTGAGGGTGATCGCAAACGTTAGTAAGATAATTATTTCCTTTGATTTTCGGTCCAGAGTGAATCATGGCAATTTGCACAATTCGAATTTAATTTGTTGTCTGCTGCCTGACGCTGCCAATAAATATTAGCGCAGAGCAGCACACATACATATGCACGAGTACACTTGTCGTGGAGCGTGCAAAACATATCAGCTACCGAATTAGTTTTCTTACGTGACAATGACACAATCATTATTAGCTGGTTATAATTAATTTGGTTTATAATTAATTCGGTTTACTCACCCACAGTCTTGATTATTTGAAAATCATCCAGATGATATTTGCGCACACCTTTCGCTGTTTCGACGCTGCTACTGTCATCTGTTTCATCATCATCACCCTCATCATCAGTCTCATTGCCATCATCCTCCTCATCGGGATCATCTTCTTCCTCCTCTTCGGGATCATCATCCTCCTCATCGAGCTCTTCATCATCATCTTCCTCCTCCTCTTCGTCATCTTCTTCTTGTACCTCCTTAGTTTTGTGCGCCTGTCGTCGCGCTTCATCATCCACTACACATTTGGACGCCTCTTCCTCTTCGGTTTCCTCACTGCAATCGGATTCTAGTGGATCTGAAGATTCGCTGGAGCCTACACTGTGACTTCCGCCGCCGCCACCGCCACCACTGCCATTACTTTTTCCGTTGGTTGTGCCATTAAAGCGTGCGCTGCCAAGTTTGAGTGTGAACGTGGCATCGTTAGTGGATTTTTTATCGAAAAATAGAGAAGTGTTTGGTGCCATTTTGCTGCTGGAGCTGGGGCCCAAGTTTCGCAGGCGCGTGTATGTGGTAGCCGCAGACATGCTACTGTGAATGCGCGGGCGTGTGTGTGTAGATGGGAGTAAGTACTGACGAGAGGTTATATCCAATCGTGTTGCTTAGTGTCTGAGAATGAACAAAAATGAAAGGAATAATTTAATTATAATAGGTCTATTTATAAGTTCGTGCGGTTTTACAACAGATGGCGTAACTTGATTATTATTCCATCGATCCACATTTCCAAACATTCATTGGAGAGCTACTGTCGTAAGGCACAAACGTCAGTATAAGTTTTTTATTTGAAGCGTAAACAACAATATTTTTACCACACTTGAAAATGTCGAATTTCGTGCCAAATAATGTGTTTTTGCGGGGAATTCTTCTTCATTATTTTAATATGAAGAAAAAAGCAGCCGAAAGTCATCGTATCTTGGTGGAAGTTTATGGTGAGCATGCTCTATCTGAGCGAACGTGCCAGAAGTGGTTTGCACGCTTTAAAAGTGGTGATTTTGGCTTGGAAGACGAAGAACGCGAGGGTGCGCCGCCAAAGTTCATGGATACCGAATTGGAGGAATTGCTCGATCAAGATCCGGCTCAAACGCAAGAAGAGGTTGCAAAAACTTTGGGAGTTGATCAATCAACCATTTCCAAACGTTTAAAAGCCATGGGAATGATCCGAAAGGTAGACCATTGGGTGCCGTATGAATTGAAGCCAAGAGACGTTGAACGCCGTTTTATGGCATGCGAACAACTGCTTCAACGGCACAAAAGAAAGGGTTTTTTGCACCGAATTGTGACTGGCGATGAAAAGTGGGTCCATTACGACAATCCAAAACGTCGGGCAACGTATGGATACCCTGGCCATGCTTCAACATCGACGTCGGCGCAGAATATTCATGGCCTGAAGGTTATGCTGTGTATCTGGTGGGACCAGCTGGGTGTTGTGTATTATGAGCTACTGAAACCGAATGAAACGATTACGGGGGATGTCTACCGACGACAATTGATGCGTTTGAGCCGAGCACTGCGAGAAAAACGGCCGCAATACGCCGATAGACACGACAAAGTTATTTTGCAACATGACAATGCTCGGCCACATGTTGCACAAGTGGTCAAAACATACTTAGAAACGCTCAAATGGGATGTCCTACCCCACCCGCCGTATAGTCCAGACCTTGCGCCATCCGATTACTATCTCTTCCGATCGATGCAACATGGCCTGGCTGACCAGCACTTCCGTAATTACGATGAAGTCAAAAAATGGATCGATTCGTGGATTGCGGCAAAACCGACCGAATTTTTCACAAAGGGAATCCGTGAATTGCCAGAAAGACGGGAAAAAGTAGTAGTAAGCGATGGACAATATTTTGAATATTAAATTTGTAACCATTTTACGTCAATAAAGTTTCAAATTTCGAAAAAAAAACCGCACGAACTTATTCATTTTTTTATACTATATTAATACTATTTAGAACTAAAATGAAATATTTTGCGATTTATGCGAAAGGTATGATATGATATATGTTGCATGCGAAATTTGGCCAGTATATAATTTTTGAAGTAGATTCCATTTTCAACCGAAAGTCTCAATGGGAAACTCGGCTTTCAATACTACTTACACACTTGCGAATATATTTACAATAAGTGTAGATTTCTCTATTTCCGCATATAAAAGCTACAATAATCGCAAATTTTCTTAAAATGAAAGGGAATGAATTTTTGATCAATAATGTGTTTTTTTTTTCTTTTTTTTAACTTTTTGTTTACTCAATTACTAAAAGTTATACATAACATAAATTATTTCAAAAAACTTGTGAAATATTGTACTAAATTTTATGCATTAGAAAGTCGTTAAAAAACTTGTCGTTTAGTACTAAAAGTCAGGCATTTCAAAGTCATTAAGAAAAAATGTTTCTAATTTGTACTAAAAATCTAACAAAATGGTGCGGAAGCGCTAGTTGGATTCTGGAAGAATCACCACTTAAACCAACTAAAAATCTTGCACTGGTATGTCGTTAAGAAAAATTGGAGCATTTTGTACTAAAAACTTGTATTGAAACATCGGTAAGACAAACTTGTATATGCAGAAGTATGAAGTTCTAAGAAAGCTATATAGAAAAAGTTGGTTTTAAAAATGTTGTACTAAAAATTTTGTACTAAATTTTATTTTCTTGAATGAGTTTCTATATTCAGCAAATGTACAGGTTTCCTAAACTATGAAAACTTTCTATTCAAAATTTAGTACTCAAAAGTTTGTGCTAAAAATTTAGTACTAACATTTTTCAGTGAGTACTAAATATATAGTACTAGTAGAGTAGAATGGGGTAAGATAGGTATGGGGGCACAATAGGTAGGTGGGGTTTTCGTCGCACTGTTTTTCCAGAGGTCACTCGTCTTATTTGAATTGAATACGTGGTGGGGAACAACGTTCGCGACTGTCATTTCGGCCGTCACCATTGATTAGTTATCCTAGTTCTGGCGTCGTGTAGTTTTTTGTGAGGTTTTCTCCGACATAGCATTTTTTTTATTCTACGGTGCAGTGCATTTAATGCATGTAAATATTTGTCAGGTGAGTTTTATTTTACGTAGAAAATAATGCTGAACACGAATAATGTGTTAGTTTTTTGATATTTTTGTTTTTAAAAAAACTATCGACACTAACATAAAACATGTGCTTGGGGGCACTATAGGTCAGCCGTCTGGGGGCATTATAGGTCACTACTTTTAATTGAATAAAATAAATTTTAATTGTTTTTGCAGCGAAATGGTGCGTAATTATGTGCGAAAAACGCCGAAACGAAGTGAAGAAGACGTAAAAAACGCAATCACGGCAGTCCGAGATGGCGCTAGTGTTCGATCAGCCTCTCAACAATTTAAAATTCCGTTCGAAACATTGCGTGCTCGCGTGATGAATTAAAGAAAAATTCCTAACTTTTATAACATGTGCAGTGTTCATACTCTTTAAATAAAAGTTAAAACGTTAATTTCCAAGCCATGTACATTGTTCTTTTCCCCTCACATATAGTGACCTATCGTGCCCCCCGATTTTGAAAATATCGAAAAAAAGTACCTTTGTCTTATTGAATGCAGCTTCCAAAATATTTAGCCAAACATAAGTCAGTATAACCAAAATGTTAGCAGATAAATAACCTTTCAAAATCTTGCTTATTTTTCAAAATCAATGCAAAAACACCGTAGCAAGAGCTCTCCAAAAAAAAATGACCTATCTTACCCCATTCTACTCTACTATAAATATAGTACTAAAATTCTTCTACCAAATTCAACAAATTCCTGTATGCAACTTAACTCTATGCCGTAAAACAACGTATTGCTTACGGAAGTAGGATCCGTGCCTAAAATGTAGACCTCATATCAGGCACCTGATGACGTTTTCTGACCAAAAGTTAAAAGCTCGTATCAGACTCGTGATGTCTTCTTCTGGTTATTCACGCAACAAATTCTACAGAGCAAATATTTAAACAACTGAAAATACAGAAAATTCACGATTTATAAGGCAAGGGGTTAAAAACTTCGAAAAACAATTTGTACTAAACATTAGCAATAAGTTAGCTTGGGCTAGCTTCGCTATGAAACAGATTCAAGCTCTTTAAAAGTACTAAAAAAAGTTCGTACTAAAAATTTTGGACCTTTATCTTATAATAAAAATCTTTTTTTTTTTAATTCATTTTTTTTTTTAGTTTTTTATTTTTACTAATAAATCAGGGCAATATACAAAATCGCTCGCATGAAAAATAGAATTTTTTGCAAAAAACTTTATACTGAGTTCTTGCGGTCAAGGCTTATTTAGAGCATTTAATGAAATCCTTCAATAATAAAAAAAAAAGGCAGGAAAGCCAAATTCACTTCCAAACAAAACGCCTATACTAAATATTTAAAAGTTTAAGTACTAAAAACTCAGAGCCTGTAGTTTAATATTTTATTGAAAAAATTTCATGCACTAAAATATTTGTACTAATCAAAGTTTATGTACTAAAACATCGAGGACAAAATATCTCTATTCGGCAAATTCATTTCCGATATGAATTTTGATATATCGGTTGCAAATCCTTTTCTTTTGAATAAACAAATAAAGCTGCTAGTGCTGGCAAGTACTAAAATATCGACTTTTTGTTCTAATAAAAGAAAAATCCCATTAGACGAATATATTAAATACCAAATATCCTTAATAAATATTTTACGCTTATATTTGAGTTTTAAAAATTATGTTCTAAAATATGGACTTAGTTAAGTATCAAAAACTATAAAACAAAAATTCAACAGAAAAAACGATAAAAGCGCGAAAATGTTGAAAATTCTATAGTGAGAAGTTTTATTAAAAAATTTATGTTCTAAAAATTGTGTCCTAAAATTATTAAATTTTTCCAAAAAATTCGTTGTGCTGAAAGAGATACAATAGATTTGTGGAGTGAAAATTATGTACTAAAACAAGATTAATTTTCATATTGCCAAAACAATAAAATTAAATGTATGTCACAAAAGTGGCACACCTCAAATCAAGTCGAATTTTTACATTCTAACTACTCAAACTGCGTATGTTTATATTATATTTATATTAACCATAAAAACCAAGTGAATCTGTGCTGAATTACTTCTCTACGGTTTTTGGACGGCGTAATAACTATATACACTTCTTAAAAGATTTGTACTAAAAATGTTCTAAAAAGTGTACACTAAATTTTTTCATGAAGAATTGTGCACTTAAAATGCTGCACCAAAAAGTTTATTCTAAAGTTATGAGTACTAAAAATGTTGTACTAAAATAATGTTTTATGAATAACTTTAGTATACAGTTATACAACTGCTCTACTAAAAAGTTTATACTAAGTCTATATATATAGAAAAAATTGTTCTAAAAATGTCCTGAAATATTTTTATGAGCTCTTTAACAGATACTTTTTCATAGCTTTTGTTTTGTTTTCATAGTTTTAATTTAAATTTATTTTAGTTACGAAAATACGTGACTTTATTCACAATTACATTAATAAAACGTGTTTAATAACTATTAACTTATTAAAAATTGTGTACTAAAAATGTGCTAAACTATATTGTACTATAATTGTACTAAATTGTACTAAAACTATATTTATGAATAGTTGTATACTAAACTGATTTATACCAAAGAGAGAAATTTTGAGTTATCCCTTTGAAAATTAAAGGGGGCTCAAGAGTGTGAAAAAAAGAGTAAAGAGTATATGAAATAAAACTGTTGTATGAAAAATTAGGTAATAAAAATATATAAACTTATTACAAATTTTGTACTAAAAATGTACTAAACAGTTTGTACTAAAATGAATTTTATGAATAACAGTATACTTAAACTGATGTCCTAAAAAGTTTATACTAAAGCTATATTTATCAAGAAAATCGTTCTAAAAATGTTCCAAAATATTTTTATAACTTCTTTGACAGATGCTTTTGTGTTTATTTGCTCTGAAATAAGTCGGTTTTCATAGTTTTAATTTAACTTTATTGAAACAGCGGATATTTAAGTGAAAAACCAAAACCTGAGTTATAAAAAGAATGTGACTTTATTCACAATTTCATTAATAAAAGGGGTATATGAAAAGTAATAAATTTTTCTATAAACCTGTTGACGCAACACAGCAGGAAAAGTAAGTGCAGATTTAGAGAAAATTTGTAGGCATTAGAGAAATATTTTTATTTTTACTATTTATAGGGGATATATACAATATAACCCTAACTTGTGCTTATTAACACAAGAGCTGCAAGAGAAATATAGAAATAAGCATTTTATAAAAATATATATAACAAAATTAATGTAAAGGGTGATTAAATTTCAAAGGCCGATGTTGAATGTGAACCACACCTAAACGGCCAGTTTTTCCTACATTTCATTTGACATTTTTCAATTTCAGACTAACTCAATTTCAACCATGGAAATATACACAATCGAGCAACGCGTTAAAGTTATTCAGGTTTATTATGAAAACGGGCGTTCAAATCAAAACGCATATCGCGCATTTCGTGATTTCAGTGATGAGGCACATTTTTACCTCAGTGGATTTGTCAATAAGCAGAATTGCCGCATTTGGGCGAATGACAATCCAAGAGTGATTGCCGAAAAACCAATGCACCCACAAAGAGTGACTGTTTGGTGCGGTTTATGGGCCGGCGGCTTCATTGGACCGTATTTTTTCCAAAATGAGGCCGGTCAGGCAGTTACTGTGAATAGTGTTCGCTATTGTGAGATGATAATGAACTTTTCATGGCCCGAATTGGAAGATATCGATGTGGACGATATGTGTTTTCAACAGGGCGGAGCCATTTGTCACACAGCTAACGAACGAATAATCTCACGTCGCGGCGATGTCAATTGGCCGCCAAGATCATGTGATTTGACACCGTTTCTTTAGGGTTATTTGAAAGAAAAGGTGTACGTTGATAAGCTAGCAACAATTCCAGAGCTAAAGGATGAGATAATTCGGCACATTAACGGCATAGAGCCTCAATTATGCCTCAGCGTCATCGAAAATTTGGACCATCGGATGGAGATGTGCCGCCGAGGCCCCGGCGACCAGTTGCCCTATATTTTCTTCCTTACGTAATTGAGCTATATCAATATTATCATAAGAAAGAGATACGACAATAATTTCATAAAAAAATTGTATTTTATTCAAACTCAACACCGGCCCTTGAAACTTAATCACCCTTTATATGTAAAAATAAATTCTGTATAAAATATCCTTTAAATGCAATCAATACATTTTTGTATTTTGCCATTTTACCTTAAATCGCTAAATTCTCTTGTATATTTGAAGGAAGCAAAGTGACATGAAAATAAAAATATTTACTGCAAAAACAATGCAGACTAAAAATTCATACAATTTCGATTTGCTATTTTCAATTTAAATTTCTATTTCCGATAACATTCTCATACAAAAAATGTCAGCCAAATTGAGGTTGCCTTGCATGCCAGAAAGGGCAAAGGCCTAACAAGTTAGCTCATACGATTTCGCCACGTCCACACTGCAGTCTTCCTGCCACACACTGCACTCCTTGGCTGCCAGCCCATTGCAATTTTTTCCAACATCAAGTTTAATTTTCAATTGTGTGCATGTGACCTAATGACATAATAAATTTTTTCAATTAACCCCTTCGATGACTCTCAACAGACAAGTGTGCATTTGTGCATATGTATGACATGTTCGTATGCATGCAAGTATATCTATAGATATTTACTAGTTACTATGGTAGTAAAAGCACATTCCCTCACTCCTCCTTCCAGTGATGTACGAGTTGGCCTTTGTTAATAAAAATTGGCACGCGCACACTCACACAGTTCAACAGACTTGGCCGCTAAATAATTTTACGATTAAATTGGCACACATATGACTGTATTAGTGCCAAGGAGTACTCAGCCATTCGCCTGCTTTTCACTCAATTCTTTTCACTGGCATATGTCTACTTCATTGTCGTCTTTTTTATGTTTGAATTGCGTTCTGCTTCTTTTTTTTTTTTTTTTTTTTTTGTGCATTTCTAGACAATATTGTAAATGGCTTAAATATGTGTGTTATGTTTGCATAGGAAGTGCATATGTTTTGCGGCACATTGCTGGTACGTACATAGATGGATAATATGTGTCAGCAGCACTTAAATATTGCCACCATTGTTGCCACCCACATCGATCAAATTGCCTTGACGAAGGAGAGAAAGTACATTGAGCGCTACAGTCGGTCGAACGGAATATGCGCGAAAGCATCACAATTCTAAAAGGCAATAAGGCGGCAATCGAGCTTTGCTTCTAAATCTAGTGAAATATTTTATGAAAAGCAGAAAAAAAGAAGTGAGAAGTATTTAATAGAGAACTCCCACAAAATGAATATAAATATTTTTGAAAACTATTCGGGCCTCAAGTGCGAGAAATTTTTGTGTTTTCCGGATCAGTATGTAATGAATGGCATTTACGCATTATTTTTAGCACATGAATTCAAACCGTCCGCCTTTTACTTCTACCGACAAGACGCTATTTTGTATAGAAGCTAGGCATTAGTGTATTTTCTGGTTGAATAAAATCAACATTTCGCCCAAAAGATTACGTGTTGGCGTCACTCCAGAATGAAATTCGATATGCAAAAGTTTTTCTGGTTTACATGGAATCTGAAATTTTTGGCGGGTTAGAAATTTTAGGCACCCGAACCAAGCAAGAAGATTTACTTAACAATTCGCGCCTCATTTGTTTCTTAGAGCAGAATTTGTACAATGATTAAGAGTAAATATGACACGTTTTTTTTTTTTGTAAATCTATTATCAGCGATAATTAAATTAAAAATAAAGACAATTGCTCGACGAATTCCTTAATGAAAGTCTGAGTAATGAAAATATTCTGGAATACTATTAAATAATCGGTCACCGTAGTCGAAAGGGTTGATGCGTCACTACCATTCGAGTGTACGTAGGTTCAAATCTTCGTGCCTGAACACTAAAAAGTAGAACCAGTCTTTTCTAATAGTGGTCGCCCCTCGGCAGGCAATGGCAAAATTCCGAGTGTATTTCTGCCATGAAAAAGCTCCTCATAAAAATCATTTGCCTTTCGGAGTCTGTTTAAAATTGTAGGTCCCTCCATTTCATGATTCAATTATAGAAGGTTAGGTAAGTAAACAGCTTTCTCGCTCCCTCTTGACATATCGGCTCCCTTATTTGAAAACGTGTTGCTTCTTTACAAAAAAAAGTACCTATTTCACAAAAAAATTTTTGAATTGTAGTAAAAACTAAACTTTTGGTGCAAATTATTTGGTCGGCAACACCGTTTCCACTTTGACGCTTTGCTTTGTTATTATTCGTTGAAAATCTTTTATCTGTTTGTAAACATTCAAGTAAGTATAATAATAAAAGCTAATTATTTTGTAAATTAATGACGTTTTTCACTATTTAGGTCGATTATGTCTTACATATGGTGATAGTCGATTATTTGGAGTCGGCTTTCTGCTGCAGAAAACTACCGGTTTGTGAATTTTCATACATGTAAGTCCAGATCAGACATTTGTAAAAATTCATATTAAACTTTTTCATTCATAGGTTTTTATAGCAGCGTTTTTGCAAATATAACAGAGACCACCTTACATACAATACATAAACTACAGTTAGTAAGTTCTTTTAGAATATTTGCTAATAAATTGTAATAAATAAAAAGTTTTTATTTGTAGGACTTCACAGACGGGCAATTGCTGCGGAAGGTGTGTGTTGAAGAGCTAGGCGGCCCAACTATTGTGGTTTTTAGAAACGAAACGCGCGTATTTCTACCATTGTCTCATGTGGTGCTACGGACAATTTCATAGGAGACATGGAGCGTGTTGTGTATGATGGTACAAATACCTGTTTAACATGTGACGGTCATTATGTGCCTAGTACTGCTACCTCTGAAATCAATTTGACTTCCGAACTGGCTGTCCACGTCGATACCTTACCCCATCTAGAACAATATGCTGTACGTAGATGTATGCGCAACACCTACACGAGCAAGTCCTCGCGCTTTAAATCTACAATTACAGACAAGTTGTAATGATATATTTGTGAGTTATTTTTAAGTTTTTGGTTTACAGGTTTTTGATTTCTGCCTGAAGTAAGTGCAGCGTTCCAACACCTATACGAGCAAGTGCACCCACATTCCTCATATTTCCTCTCCGATTCATTACTGAGACACGTGGTATTGATATACATACGTAAATTTACAAACCATCACAATTACTAAAAGTGGATTATATTACCAATATCTAAAATTTTTCGATGTATGAGTTTTAGTCTATAATAATACATTTTCCTATTAATATTAGGGACGCAAAGTATATTAAGGTAGACAAATTTTAAACTATAAACTAGTTAATTTGTAATTTTTATTGCAAACTATTTTAACTCTTCTAATTTCAATTTTTTTCTTATATTTAGAAATGATCGACTGAACTTCTGCTTTCGCAATGTCTTTACGGTAACATACTACATGTATCTACATGTATTGTTATGCACGAAATAAGAAAAAAAATTAAACTTTCTGTTTCATCTCATTCCTGTCGATTAAATATATTTTGACCTTTGGTGTATTAAAAGACTTGTACTATTGTAGTAAATTAAACACATTAAATTCCGTTATTATGACTATTTTTTGTTCTCTTCCACAAAATATACTCAAATCTATTGCAAGATTATATATGTATATATATATATATATATATATATATATATATAATTGGCGCGGGTGGGGTGTTTGGCCGAGCTCTTCCTCTTATTTGTGGTGTGCGTCTTGACGTTATTCCACAAATGAAGGGACCTACAGTTTCAAGCCGACTCCGAACGGCAGAAAAAAAACACATACATAAGTAACATCACATAGTTCTGCGTGCTCTTGTGTTAGATAAACATCGAAAATATTCTAAATAAATATTACATTTGTTTAAAGAAAAAACTATAATTTTTCTGTCGTTTTGTTTTAATGTAGATTAAATAACCAATATACTTGTTTTTCTCTTAGTACAGGACTAATTAGTTACTTTACGTACTTTTTTACTACCTTTAGGCAAGAAGGGGAAGACATTTTTCCCTTTTTCCCATCCTTCGTAAATGCAGCCCTAAAATAAGGGAGTGTCAAAGCGCCCTTGTCACTACTTACCTAACCTTCTATAATTGAATCATGCCTCCATTTGTGAAGCAACATCAAGATGCACACCACAAATAAAGGGTCGGCCAAACAACTAACAGAAGTGTATGCACCAATTATTTATTTTTTCTTTTTTTTTTTTACTTAGACTAACTCTTATAGTTTGTAAGAAATCGATTTCCAACTATGCTGTTGATACTTTCACAAAATATAGGGATTATAAGATAGGTGATTTACAGATGTTTCGCGCGCGTGATTTTGCATCTTCCTCTAACTTATGCATTGTGTCGACGAATTACACATAAAGCTATAATACCCAAGTCAAGGATGAAGTAAATATTCGTCGCATATGGCAAATCATAATTGATATAATTTTTGTCACAATTGATTAATCACACTTGATGTAGATCCCTACGATATCCTAATATGATTATATTTTCGATTTATATTTCTTATAAAGGGTTTTCCAATAACAGGTGTTATTTTGGAATGGATTGCGCTATCGAGAGATGATTAACGATTTTTTATGGCCGGAATAGGATGGTATTGATCTGGACAACGTTTATTTTCAACAAGACGGCGCTATGTGGCACACAAGCAACGAAACCATTGATCTTTTACGGGAAAAGTTTCCGTACCGTGTTATCTCTCGAAGAGGGGATCACAATTGGCCATCGAGATCATGTGATTTAACACCTTGTGACTTTTTTCTTTGGGGTCACGTGAAAGAGAAGGTCTACGCCAACATCCCAGGGTCGATTCAAGATCACAAAGATGGAATTCGTGAGGCTATCGAGGACATAGGGCAGCCACTTTGCAATTCGGTTATGGAAAATTTCATGAAAAGGATATTGTCCTGTAAGCGTGGTCGTGCTGGTGTTTTGCCTGATGTTATTTTCCACTTTATAATGAAATAAACATCCGATCATTTATATTAAAAAATAGCATTTTTCTTTGAATATCAAAATAACACCTCTTATTAAAAACCCCATATTTGATTAATTATTATATCATATTTTTGCTATTATGCGGACCATTTAGAGTTAGTTTACTTTGTATTCGAACTCTTGCAGCGCTCGAATTTCACCAGTCATGCGCCAAACTGAGTGCTCCACTTTTCGGATGGCGATTTACTTATTCATTCATTCGGTCTTATCAGTGATCTGAAGAAAATAGTTCACCACATTGATCAAAAAGTTCCCGGAAAAATCGGTCTAACAGCGAACTCCCAGAAAAATTAGACGACGCTCCAAGTTAACTGATTTGAAATGGGTTGCCACATCTGTAATTAATATTCGTACCGAATTTGATTGCTGTTGCATGACATTTGTAAAAGTTACGCCGTCTTGAGGAAAGATCAGGTGGAGAAGAACTTGGCTTCATTGGGGATTTCTTGTTTGTTCTATTCTGTTTGATCGAGTCAGAAAACCACTACGGGGAGCGCGTTTTAGCAGCCGAAAGGAGGTAATGGAAAAAGCAAAAATGGAAATAGAAAAAATGTAAAAATCGCCTCTAATGGCTGAACCGAAAGTCAAGTTCCAGGAATTTGTCGAGGGGAGAGAGTGCGAGAGAGGATCAAACGCTGGCATAAGTGCTTTGTAGTTAATGGGAGTGCTTTGAAGGCGATAATATAACTTTTGAGGAATAAACTAATATTTTGCATTTTTGAGAATATCTTTCGGGAACTTTTTGATCAAGAGGTAAAGAAAAATAATAGTTTTTCTTGGTGTCAAATATTTGCATCAATTTTAAATGTTGATGGCATGCGCTCACTTTTAGGCTTCAAAAAAGAATTACCAATTTTGAGTTCTTCTTTCATGCTAGCACTATTTTTTTAACCAAAGCAGAAAGATTCACAGGAATGGCATACTCGTATGCATTAGTATAAAATTTTGTTATGTATTAGTTCCCATCAAAATTTTCTAGGGTATCTTTAAAAGAATGTGTGAGTACTAAAGATTTATGAGTATAAAAGCATATTTTTTTAATAATTTTTTTCGACATTCTAAGCCCAATCGACCAGACTAACTCATTTCATACTCTTATAAATTCGAAGCTAAGCCTGAGCTGAAGTAACAAAGTTAACGCAGAAATGTATGTAACCGCTTAACTCGAGAAGCTCGAGGATGTTTGTTTGGACCAATTAAAATTATCTTTCGAATTGGTAATGAATAGAGGCAAAAGAATTATTTCGTATATTTAAAAATTTTATATCAAAATAAGAATATTCTTCTAAAATAGAATGTGATCATGTTGAATCCATATAAAAAATCAACTACCTACCTATGGCATAGGATGACAGCACATTTGTAAACATCGCTTCCACCTCTTACGGCATGAATTCAGTGGCAAATGTTCCGCGATACTTCCATCAACAGAAGAAATTTTCACGGCCATTGGTTAATGGAGCAAAAAAATTAAAAATACATGAGCGCCGTGAATTGGATGGAGCAGAATTTGTGCTTGTAGAGAATCGGCGTCAAATAAAAAAATTATGGAATAGCATTTTCACGTGGCTGTGCGACGTTTCAGTACAAATTGCTTGGCAGCTACATCGCACATAGGAGTACCTTGCCCTTCCATGCCAAAAAAGATTTTTTCGCTCACTTCACAAAACAAAAGCACAGTTAACCATTACACATTATGGAAATATTAGATTGACGAGAACAAAGATGTAGGGTTAAAACTATGATTAGGTTCCAATGAACAATGCTCAGGCACCAAACTGTGAAAATTCTGGCGTCTATCTGTTATTTGATAAACCGATTACCTACCTTCAAGAAGATAGTTTCTGTGATGAGATAAGAAATATTTTTTTCGACCGGCTTTTCCAAACAAATACTCCTATGTGCATAGCTCAGTTCACCCAGAAGTAATTAGAGTTCCCGCGAAAAATTGTCATCTACTACTGAAAGCATTTTACGGAAAAGCCTAAAACAGTTAAAAGAAAGGGCGTGGGAGACACTTAGATACGGCGGAATATATCAACTTATTTGTTCTTGTGAAGTGCGACGAAGTTATGTTGCCGATATGTGCACTTCTGTCGCATGGGCCGAATGCTCAAAATGCAATTTGGCGTTTGCGTAAAATGTGTTTTTAATTTTTTTTTTTTTTTGTTTTCTTTTATTTATTTTGAATTTTTTTATTAATTTGCACATGGAAAATAAATTAATAATAACCACTGAATATTAATATTTATTCATGTACAATCCATGTTTATAAAGGGTGGTTAAGTTCAAGAGCCGGTATTGATTTTAAATAAAATACAATTTTTTTAATTGGTATGACTCAATTGCGTTTGGAATAAAATATTGGCCAAATGGCCGTCACGGCCTCAACGGCACACCTTCATCTCATAGTCCAAATTTTCGATGTCACTGAGGCATAATTGAGGTTCTATGACGTTGATGTGCTGAATTATCTCATCCCTTAGCTCTTGAATTGTTGCTGGCTTATTGGCGTACACCTTTTGTTTTAAATAACCCCAAAGAAAGAAGTCCAACGGTGTCAAATCACATGAACTTGGCAGCCAATTGACATCGCCGCGACGTGAGATTATTCGGCCATTGTTTCGTTAGCTGTGTGACAAGTGGTACCGTCCTGTTGAAACCACATATCGTCCACATGCATATTCTCCAATTCGGGCCATAAAAAGTTCGTTATCACCTCACGATAGTGAGCACTATTCACAGTAACTGCCTGACCGGCCGCATTTTGGAAAAAATACGGTCCAATGAAACCGCCGGCCCATAAACCGCACCAAGCACTTTTTGTGGGTCCATTGGTTTTTTGGCAATCACTCTTGGATTATCATTCGCCAAAATGCGGCAATTCTGCTTATTCATGAATCCACTGAGGTGAAAATGTGCCTCATCACTGGAATCACGAAATGCGCGATATGCAGTTTGATTTGAACGCCCGTTTTCACAATAAGCCTGAATAACTTTAACGCGTTGCTCGATTGTGTATTTTTCCATGGTTAAAATTGAGTTAGTCTGAAATTGAAAAATGTTAAATGAAATGCAGAACAAAACTTGAAGTTTAGGTGTGATTCACATTCAATATCGGCCCTTGAAATTTAACCACCATTTATTATTTTCTATAAAATCTCCAAATAATTTTCCTCATATGTCCCCACATCATAACTCAAATTAGAGAAAAAGATAGTATTTCAGAGTTCGTCATATTCGTAAGTGTTAGCCTATAAAATATTTTTAAGATTCGAAAGAAAAAATATTCTGCACAGATCCGGATTAAACCCCTTTTTTTGTCGTAACAACTAGCAAGTACAGCATTCAGACACTATTAAGTCCATTGTACTGCACACGGATTCCCTTTTGATTTTCTTTAAATCTACCCGACCTTCGAAGAAATCTGAGTAGATCTTGTGGTGATCTTGATCTTGATAAGGTCCTCCTCATGCCCACGAGAGAGAGTCTACTCATCCAGACAACTGATGCATGGGTGATAATAGGGCTCACCATAGCCGTGTAGATCCATAGGACGTTGCTAGGAGAAAGACCCCACGTTTTCCCAAAGACACCTTCGCACTGCCAGAAAGCTGCCAGTGTTTTGTATGTCTTTGTTTCAACGTGTAACTTCCAAATAAGTTTACTATCGAGGATTACTCCCAGATATTTGATTTCTTTGGATAGCCGGATTGTGACTCCTTTTAGCTTAAGCCATTAAACTTCCTTCTGGTAAAGACGACAATACTAGTTTTGGCGGGGTTTGCATATAGCTCATTAGCACAGCACCAAGCTCGTTAACAAACAGGCAACGTCGTCCGAATATGCTTGTGTGTAGACTGCAACCCGTAAGATTAAATTAGATTAGATTTGTGGGGGTTGGACAAGTCCAAGCACTCAGTCAGTAGACCATTGTACTACACCGGGATAGATATCAGTAGAAAGAATAGAGATAGGAAAGACAAAAAGGTGGATGATAAAAACAGATAAATTAGTTTGAGGTCACTCTTCCACAAATCTCTTGGATTCATTGATGAATTTTAAGAGATCCGGAAGAGGAAGAGTATGAACTTTGTCCATACTCAGTGTATCGCAACCCAATATCCTAATTCTGATTCTGGAAAATGCAGGGCAGCTACAGAGAAAATGATCTGCAGTGTCGTCATTATCAAGACAGGATAGGCATATCGGGCTGTCCACGATCCCCATGGTAACCATATTCTGACCACAGACGTTGTGCCCTGTGATTACACCCACCACTTCTCTCAAGTCCTTCCTGCTGAGATTGGGTCTTTCACAAAGCACTTGACTACTCTGCACGAGTTCAACTCAGACCAACGACCTTTGTGGGTAGACCTCATGAAGTCCGCAACCCATAGTTGAATCGATTCGGAATTGACACCTGGAAAGGGTTCAGGGCCTAGTGGCATACTTTCAGAGCCTTAATTTGCCAATTTATCAGCTAAGTCGTTCCCTGCAATACCACAATGCCCAGGCACCCAAATAAGACTAACTTTGTTGTGCTTTGCAACACTGTTCAGTTTTATCTTACATTCACCGACTAACTTCGAAGAACAGCGTGGGTTAGCAAAGGCTTTCAGTGCTTGACTGTCACTACAAATTCCAATACTGTTGCCCCGCCACTTTTTCTCAATTAGCAAGTACGCCACATTCAAGATGGCATAGACTTCCGTAAAGAATACCGTGTCCATCTGTCCTGTGGCATAGGAGTGCTTAGTGTCTTCGTCTAAGTACCATCCAGATCCGCTTCCATTACTGGTTTTGGATCCATCGGTGTAGAAAGTGTGCTGATATTCCGTTAATAGGTACTCTGGACTTAACCATTGTTCTCTATCTCGGATCAAAACGTCATACCTCCTACCGAAGCCAACGACAGGCAGCCGATTGTCCACTGACATCGAGAACAGCGTGCACCGCTCCGACAACTGGTGGTATATCTGACAGTGGCCATTGCTTACTTCATTTCCCCAGACTTCGTTTAACTTGAAGCTGTACGCCGCCTTCATTGCTTCCTTTCGAATTTGAAGATGTAGAGGTTGCAGATGTCGTACTCATGGCACCTGTGATACCCAAGCACACACTTCTCTGCAGCCTGTTTAGAGGTTTTGCTCTGGAATTAACCATTGTGGCTATCCACCTTTCTACAGAGGCGTATGTAATAACGGGTCTAATCACGGTGATGAACAGCCAGTGTACTATCGCCGGTCTTAGAAACATACAAAAAACAACAATAAAATGTAAACTTTAAAAACTAAGTGTAGATAATTCACTGCTTTTCATAATTTAGGCATTAAAACAGAAAATCATAAAAAAAGGGTTTTTTTCCGACCTGCGCAATCAATCGAACAAATTACTTTAATATCGGGGAAAGCCTAGATAAACTTATTTTCATTCACGTACATATACAAGTATGTGCATATGTATTTGTGTATGTTTTTATGTACATACGTACATCCTCATCTTGTTGACCACTGCCAACCGTAGCATGCAGGTACATTTTACAACGACAGCAGTCACCTCGCCCTCAGCGCAGGGCATGCGTTAATGCATTTTCCTAGTTAATTGGCACAAGACCGACCATATCAACATTAAAATGAGATAAAACATGTTGTTATAAAAACCAGTAAACAAGTGAAATAGCGGGTGCGCACACTGTGAAAAGTAAAAAATAAAAATTAAGTGAATCAACTTAATGAAATTATTTCATATCAAAGTGCAGGACGCAGAATACTCGTACGCGCATCCACTTGAATGAGTGAAGGTGAATTTGCATACATGCATATGTGCATATGTAATCGTGTTCAATATACAATAATATAATATATTTGCGCATATGTTATTGGAAGTTATTATTTTTCAAAACTCAATTTGCGCGTTATCGAAGAAAAGCTACAGAGCTTTTCTTTTCTCTTTCTCATATTTTTGCTATTTAGTGTTACTTAAATTTGTTTCCATTCATTATTTCACATCACACTTTTTAATTATTATAATTTACTTTGCTCTAATGCATTTCTAAAATACCGAAATTCTTTTACTTTCATTAAGACACTTCACGCCTCTTTTATTTATAATTATTGCACTTTCACTTCTCAGCGCAAGATCACTCATTCCACAAGTGCAAATCTTTTTTTTTTGTATTTTTGTTTTTACTTGTTCTTCGTTTTGTGTACCTATTTTTTTCTTTTTTTTTTTTTTGTTGCTGTTGTTGCTACTCAGCTTGCGCAAACCGAATATGTGGAAATTCTAAAATGAAAATGAGGGCATAATTCAGTGGTTATGATCTTCGGTACATATTGGCCAGCAGCGGAACTGCTTCGCTGACGCACAACTACACTGGCGGTCACAAAAACCGCATCAGTGACAAAATTTTCATTACTCCTATTCAGTTTTAATTGTAAATAAAAGACATCTCTCGGATATATAGACATTAGGTAGTAGAAGTAAAGAGTTATACGGTGATTGGAAATTTAAAGAGAGAGAATTGGAGTTCGCCCGCGCACTTTCACGATGGAATATTTTTCTATAGTGGGGCTCTCTGCACTCCTTAAAGATAAGCAGCCATCTTAACCTAAACTAACCTAAGCGAACCTAATCTCAACTAACCTACCCTGACCTAAGCTAACTTAATCTAGCTTCTCGTGCTCACTTTCAACTCTAATGTGACTAATTAAAATAATATCTCTGCATTTGTTCTTTTTCTTTTTTGAAAGTCCCAAAGAAGGCGCACCCAAAGAAGCGACAGAGAGATGGCGTACTCCGAAGATGAGCTTGCGATATGGGTTCAACAGTGCAGTGGAAGGAAACTAAAGCAATAACAAGAGATACATATATTAGCCTTCAAGCTGTAAGCAGAAGACTTGAAGAGATTGCCTTATATGGCAGACATCCTGCAAAACAACCGATTCTGGTCTCCGTTTGGCACAGAGGCACTTTTCGACGTTGGACGTGGATTTAAAGATTTCTAAAGGGTTTTGCAATAACAGGTGTTATTTTGAATAGCCCGCTATTTCGGTAGATGTCACTTTTGAAGCTATCATTTTTTGATATTTGACAAGTATAAACTACGCCATTAATAAAAATGGAACGATACTCGCTTAAACAACGCACTGAAATTATTAAAATTCACTATAAAAATGGTGAAAATTTAGCAGAGACGGTTCGTAAAACTCGAACATTTTTGGGTCATCGTGAAGCACCTTGGCGGACCGCAATACAGAAATTGGTGTAAAAATTCGAGCTGCTGGGACAAGTTAGTGATGTGAAGAATAAAACCCGTGCAGGTCGCTCAAAAACAGCCGAAAATATTGCTGTTGTAGCCGAAAGTGTTGAAGAAAACCCAGGTTTGTCCATTCCTCGTCGTTCTTTGGAATTAGGCGTTCCACAAACATCATTACATCGTATTTTGCATAAAGATTTGGGTCTTAAGGCTTATAAAGTCCAGTTAACACAAGAACTCAAACCGGCCGATCATCAACAACGTCGTGTCTTTCCTGATTGGGTCGCTGAAATCCATGAAAATGATGCGGAATTCCATCGAAAAATCATCTTGAGTGAAAAGACCCATTTCCACCTCGGTGGCTTCGTCAACAAGCAAAATTGTCGAATCTGGGGCTCAGAAAATCCTTGAGTTATTGTTGAAAAACCTCTATATCCTCAACGTGTGACTGTTTGGTGCGGTTTATGGCCCTCAGAGTCATTGGACCTTAATTTTTCGAAAATGAACCTGGAGCAGCAGTTATGGGGAATATATTGCGATTGGAATTGGATGGTATTGATCTGGACGACGTTTATTTTCAACAAGACGGCGCTACTTGCCACACAAGCAACGAAACCATTGATCTTTTACGGGAATAACACCCCCTATTGGAAAACTCCTTTATTATGGCTAACGAATTCAGCTTCCAGGTAGCTTACTAAAATTTATTTTACTATCGATTTATGGATATAACCTTTTAAAAAGGATCATCGAACAGGGCGTAAAAAAGGATTTAAAAAATTACACCTTCAGTTGGGCAATTTGTTTGGCCAGATCCGGGTACCATTTCTTGTATGTTGATAATCTACACCCAATTAGTTCACAATTGTCAGATATGATTGAGGTACGACGCCATTTGCAAATAATAATTATAAATCTTCCTATAGGATGATTAATTTTGTGCCACCTTGAAGAAGCAAATTCAAATTGTTGTTAGCAGACGGGCTTACATGCCTGGTTGTAGCGACAATTCTGTCATCAAAACAGTAGAGTTTTCTCAATGACAGATGGTATCGAGCTGTTCTTTTATATTTTATAAAGAGTCATTTGCGTAGTTTGAATTAGCTCATTCAACTTCTTTTTTATATTCCGCATCTAGGTTAGATTAGGCTGAAGTGGCTGCCACTCCTAATGGAAGGAATAGGTTTAGGGCGAATGGCCTTCAAATTCCGACCCTATAAATTTGCCATGTGGTATAATCACTGAGTTGGCGTCCGCCGTAGCCGAATGGGTTGGTGTGTGACTACCATTCGGAAAAACACAAAGAGAATGTAGGTTCGAGTCTCGGTGAAACACCAAAATTAAGAAAACGTTTTTTCTAATAGCGGTCGCCCCTCAGCAGGCAATGGCAAACCTCCGAGTGTATTTCTGCCATGAAATAGCTCCTCGTAAAAATATCTGCCGTTCGGAGTCGGCTTGAAACTGTAGGTCCCTCCATTTGTGGAACAACATTAAGACGCACACCACAAATAGAAGGAGGAGCTCGGCCAAACACCCAAAAAAGGTGTACGCGCCAACTATATATATATATATATATTATATAAACACTGAGTTTCTTTCAATAAATGCTGGAGCTTCCGAATGTCCCCAGAGTAGGGAAGTGATAATGCTTTTTGCCCTCCACCTCCTTCTGACCTCTCTAGCAATGGCAAAATTCCTGTAATGCTACCCACCAGGGCATCTGTAAAAAGGTTGATTTAGATCTGCCTTGCCGCCCAGCACTTGGGTTTCTTGACTCATCTGTTATTTACCTCATAAACGAAAGCCAATTTAAGCTAGACTTTACATGGAAATGCATTATTGGCAGAGTTCACTGAATGTAAAATGATTTCATTCCGTGACATCTCGTCCGCTACCAGCCAACAACATTGGTTTGGTGGCTGTAGGTCTAAATTCAATGAGAGTTTTTTTAAAGTAGATTTTCCTAAGGATGATAGATTACCAGGTTTGCTGTGGTGAAAAAGAAAATTGTGAAGGGAAATGTGGGTGCCATGTCACTTGGGAGATTCAGCCGACTTCTTCACGATCATTTCACATGTATTCACACTCTCGTCGAATATAATAAGTGTAGATTGTTTTGATTTTTTTTTCGTGATATTAACACAATCTTATCGCCAGCCGAATTTGCTACAATCATTTCACACTCGACCAAATACATATTCACGAAGCGTCATTGGCTGATTTTTTTTTCGTATATCACTTAGCCAAGCTCAATTTTGTTGATCACATCCCAAGTGACGTCATTCCATCAGCCTGATGTTTTTTAAAAACCATTTATTTTTCTTTATTTCTAAACAGACACCTGTGGTGATATTTAACCAACTCAGAATTCACTGAGCTAATTGGCCATAGAATTTACGAATTTTGAATTCTTTAGAACACTTCTGGCTCATAATGGTAGAAAAATTTCTCATCGCAAATGAGGGAGCAAATCTAAACTCAACTCACTTTGTTTGGAATCATAAACTGCCACCTGTTGTCCTTCAACCATTAATTTACTTACTCTATACCATCCAGAGAATTCAGGCCCCAAGTATACTCGAAAACCTACACTATACGAGGTTTGTTCAAAAAGTATCGCGAGTTTTGTGTTTTTTCAAAAATTATTTATTTATTCATTAATATCTATTTTGTCCCCTTCAAAGTAGTCCCCATCAGATAGAATACAGTGGCTGTGGCATCATTAGTGTTTTGTTTTTGGCCAAAAAGTCGCGCACAAGCAACAATGTGTGAGCAGGGGCGTTATCGTGATGCAAGAGCCCTTTTTTGTTTTTCCACAAATCCGGGTATTGCGCATAACTTGCAGGTAATATTCCTTATTGACCGTTTTACCCTGTGGCAAGAACTCATAATGCACAGCGCCCCTGCAATCGAAGAAAACGGAAAGCAAAACTTTTACATTCACTGAACTTGGTACGCTTTTTTCGATCTTGGTTCGTGCGGCAGCTTCCATTGAGATGATTGAGTTTTAGTTTCCACGTCATAACCATAAACCCACGATTCGTCACCAGTTATGAACCTCTGAAGCAATTTTGGGTCGTCGCGAGTAGAGTCCAACATCTCATTAGCAATGTGCATGCGATGCTGCTTTTGGTCGAAATTGAGCGGTTTTGATAGGAATTTTGCGGCATCCCGTCTCATGCCCAAATCATTGAAAAAAATCGAATGGCACGAGCCAATCGATGTGTCTAGGTCCTCAGCAACTTCTGTAACGGTGATTCGAAGATTGGTCAATACCATTTTCTTCACTTCATCAATTTTTTCGTCTGTTGTTGAAGTGCTCGAGCGTCCGGCACGGCGGCACGCTCAGCCTTCTGAGAATATTTTGTACCACCGATAAACGTTGCTTTGGTCCAAAGTAGCTTCTCCGTATGACACAGCCAACATTCGGAATGCATTCACGCACTTAATTTCGTTTTACACACAAAATTTGCTACAGGTTCTTTGATCCATCTTTTGAATAGGTAAAAATCGAAGACGAGCCGAAACACGTGCAAGCAAAGCAGCTGTCAACAATTAAGTGAACATTCAAAATGGCCGAACTCGTCGGCATGAGTGAGAGATATGAGTATCAACATATCGCCACAAAAAATCGAAATTCGAATATGAGTAACCTGCGAAAATTCAAAATTCGCGATACTTTTTGAACACACCTCATACTAGTATATTTTTCTAAGAAAATTATAAATGGTGAAACATACATATATAATATTTTCATACAAGCTAATTTTTTAAATAAAAAAAAAAAATTCAGAGGCCTAATGGCACTTTTAATTAAGAAAAATAAATTATTTATTTATTTATTTATTTAAAATAAATAAAAAGTTTGATCCAATTTATATCGCAAAAATGTTTGCTTTCAATTAAAAAGAAAAAAACTAATTATAAATCAAATTTTTCGGTTTTTGTATTGTAATTACGACTAAATCTAACAAATATTCGGCGCGGTGCCACTTTTGTGACTGCTAATGGAAGTACTAAATATAAACGCGTATGATTGACGTATACTATGCGGTCACTTCTGGAAAATTTTAAGTGGGTTGCTAATGCCCGAAGGAGGTGTGTTTTGTGGTGGTGGTTTTCAATTTTCACCTAACAAATAAATCGACACTTATTCGCGTACAAAACAACGAGCAAACAACAAAGACAGGAATTATTGCCAAGCAGAAAAAAGGAAACTTGAATGAAAATTCTAAAAAAAAGTATTTCGATTTATATATACGTACCGAGATGTTTAAAAATATATGCATGTATATGTGTGTTTAATAATGGTAAGAGCAACGATTATTGGTAAATTCTAAAACGAATTGCCATGAATAAGAAGCCGGAAGTTTTTTTTTTTTTTTTGCTTATATTTATATATCACTTTTTTTTAACTAAAAGCCATTTATATATAATATTCTCAAAAGGTTTTAGGTCGCTTAAATATAAAACTGGAGATGTAAAGGTTTTCCTCCACAACTAATTTTAGAAGGCTAAGGGCAAAAAAATGCTTTTCTCGCAAATCGAAATTCAAATAAGATTTCCTAATCATTTTGTAATCATTAGAGAATAACAGCTGAGAAAGATCTCGGTTCAGTTGGGGTGAGCTGGCAGGAAGATAGACAAACTAGGATTTATAAGGATCAGATACTGCGAGCTGATATTGCTGAAAACTATTGTACGTAGAAGTGCTAAGTTGAGTGATTACTATTAACCTAAATAGAATTTTTTTCAGTAATTGATTGTGAATGAAGTTTTAATTAAAAATATTTTCCAAGGAATTATTTACACTGAAACCATTTGATTGAGGACTTAATCTTTTATTCAAAGCAATATTTTATAAAAAAATACACCATCTTTTTTCTAAGTAGGTCAATATTCATCAGCTATTTTTTTTTTTAATTATTTTGCTCCAAAATAGAAACGAAATGTAATAGAAAAATATTTCATACATTTAATTTATTTTTATTGTCATTGGATTCGGTAAGCAACGTTCACGGTAGCACATAAATTTTATAAATAAATTTTATTAAAGCATTTGGAAAAGGGATTTTGAGGTCAATTGGCTGCGCTTGGTTTTTACATTTTTATTTATTTCGGAATGCGTCCAATCAAATATGCGACTATGTAGGATATTTCTTTGTAAGAAAAACAGTGGTACAAGTTAAACAAAAAAATATGTGTAAGAAATATTAAGATAAAAATATTATATTAGTTTGGGGAAAAAGAAATCCTTTATTTTCTCGGTAGATGGCTGTAGTGATCGATATCTCGTAAATTCTCGATCAAACAACTTAAAATGTATGCTCGTTGTCGAGGTAACATTTCACAATAAAAAATCGTTTGCTATTTTTTGTAAATATATTTAAAGATATGTATATACACTTATGGGCAAAATTACAGAAACGCGTTATTTGAACTACTTTTTTTTATTTTTTTTTTTTTGTTTTTTTTTTTTAAACTTGATTGTGGCAATTGTCTTTAGAAAGTGAAAAACTGCGAAATTATTATTGGATCATTGGCATTGAATGGCTTAATCGTTCAAACAACGCAGAGAAGCTAATTTCTTTATGGGATACTTGTTAACCTAAAACCTTGTATCAGCTCAATCTTATAAGGATGCAAAATCAGATTTTTAGTAAGAGTTTGGATTAAGCTAGACGCGCTACTCTTAAAAGTTCATTTTGTACACTTGACTCTTTCTGGTTCCAAAGAAAAATTTGTTTTGTCCTCTTCTTGCTTGTCCTTAAAGTTTAAGGCCTAAACTATCCCGATTGTATAACAAAGTGAAAATAAGTGAAATTCAAAAATCGGATGCAGTCGCTCTTTCTACTCTACAGTGTTTATAGAAATTGTTATGCGAGATTCCAAGCTAATAGTCCAGTGACTCATTAATATCTTCTTGAGAAGCCTTATGAGCAATTTCATGCCAAGGGATCCAAGTATTTTGAATAAGGCCTTATATTTTTCTGAAAATGGGTTCATTTGTAGGTTTTATAATAAGAAGTAAACTGAAAATTTGTTTAAAAATTTTCTATGAAGTTTTTTTAAATGAAATATCTTTGGTTCTTTGACACATTTTTATACTTTTTGTTTGTTTAAGGATAAAATATACAATACTTTTTAAAAATTTTATTTAATTTAAGGTAAACAATTTTTTTTTTAAGTTAAACAAGTTTTTGAAGAAGTATATTTTATTTCAAAACAAAAACAAAGTATAAAAATGCACTTAAAAAAATTTTTTAAGTTAATTTTTGTTTAAAATTGTTGGGAAACGTTTCGTGTCTTTGTAAAAAACACTCTCGTTAGATTTTTTCTTATTTTCATCATGGATGTATCCCCAAAATAATAAGGCTTTTCAAATTTTTCCACTATACTTAAAAAAAAAGTTGGTTAAAGAAGCGTATTTTATTCTGAAACAAAAAAAGTATGAAAACACACTTGAAAAAAAAAATTTTTTTTCAATTATATTTTATCTTAAAATAGAAAAGTATAAAGTGTAATTAAATTTCCTTTTTTTTTGCATATCAATTTTTTTCCCCTTTTCAAGTTAATTTTTGTTTGCACCAAAAAAATTTTTTTTCTGTTATATTTTATCTTAAAACAAAAAAAGTATGAAAATGTACTTAAACTTTTTTTGCACTTCAAAAAAAATTTTTTTTTTTCAAATTAATTTTTGTTTGTCAAAATTTTTGGGAACATTTTGTATCTTTTTAGTCGATTGTAAAAAATAGTTTAGCTAAATTTTATCTTATTTTCATCATGAATATATAACTACAAAATAATAAATATTTTGAAAATTTTTTAAATAAAAAAAATTTTTAAGAAGTATATTTTATTCTTAAATAAAAAAAAACTTTTTTTTAAGAACGAAAAAAACTTTTTTATAACATTTTTGGTTGACATTTTGTTTCTTTTGAACAGTTTGTAAAAAACACTTACGTCAGATTTTTTCCTCTTTTCTTCTTTAAAAATCTCAAAAGTATCAAATTTTTTCAAAATGTTATTCAGTTTACTTCTTAATATACTCAAGCCTGCAAATAGTAGAATACAAATTTCACTTGACACGGAATCGCTCATACACATTTCTGAGAGCCTCAGTAAGTTCTGTGCCTTGAATGATTACTTAAATGTTGGCCAATGCGAGAGCGACAAAGTAAGAAATTCACTTGTTGCTACCAGTTGCCTCAATTTCCTCCTTAACTGTTGACAACTGGTATGCAAAAATGACTTTTGTGCTGACAATTAGTTCCCCAAGTACTAGCTGAGGCATTTTTCTCTCGCTCTCATTTGCTTTCTCATTTCCCGTAACATCATTAGAGTTCGCAATGTAGTGGAAATTGAGGACATGTATTTCAAAGATATTGTAATACATACCCGAACCCTTCCTTGCTATGAGACAACTCACCATCAAGGAGAAGCTCGGGAATGAAGAGCTAGGGCCAAGGGAGGTTTGCTGGCACCAAACTTTGCAGTTACATCAGGCGAAATCCTTACTGGGAGAGTACAACCAAAAGAGGTTTAAAAACTCATAACGCTCCACAAGGATAATCTGAGAATGCTCACGGGCATCCTCACAGGCCATTGCAGACTGCGAAGTCATCTGCACATGATCGGGATTTGGTTTACGGACTCTTGCCGTTTCTGCGACCAATCCCAGGAGATTCCATTGTACCTTCTCCTAGAATGCAGCGCTATAGCGCAGAAAAGGTTGAGATATCTTGGCCCATAGCTGCCAGAGGAAAAGCTCATATGCTCAATTCAACCCAGCTCTATCCTGAGTTTAATAAGGGAACTGGGCTTGGATGAGGTACTGTGATGAGTAGAGGGCACAAAAGACCATGTGGTCGAACTGCAAACCTCATTCATATCTTTATCTAATACTTTATCTACCACATTCTTAAGCATATGTCGAGTTATTTAATATTAGCAAAAACTACACTATGAGAGTTTCAATTGCTACGAACTATGTTTAATTGTGTTGGAAAGTTGCTGGTGGACACTCTCAGTAACTGTTGTTCAGTTAAAACAAAAGTTTAAACAAATCGAAGCACTGTATGACGAGAAGTTGAGTTATGGTGCCCAAAAAATCTGGAAAATATTTTCGAATTGTCGCCACGAAACTTTGAGCAAAAAGTTATTATTCAGAAAACATAACTGTCAGAGGAATTATACAAAACAGTTCAAAATAAGCAATTTTATGGACAAGCAACCCTATTTCTTCGAAATTATTGTCTAAGTCATATTATACTATAAATTTTTGCCCGAAAAATGCATTTGCAAAGTATGTACAATGAAAGAGTACAAGTAATTTAAAGGGATAATAAATTTTCCCCGAGGCGATTCACTAATATCACAAATCATTCAAAGTGTCGTTGAACTTTTAGCGCAAAATTGTAGAATGAGACAAATATTTATTTTTATGCGGTTATTAACTAGAAAAGGATATTTATTAGTAGTTTTCTTCAAAACACCAATTAATTATATAAAATATAGCAAAGCAAAATGAAAATTTGTACACAGTTTGATAAACGGAAGATTTTAAAAACTAAGTAATCCTCACATCTGGCATTACGACATTTCGAAAATTATGTCTACGATATATTTTAGCGAATTTAACTGGAACTATTACTTGTCGTTGACCAAAAATAAACTACAGGTATCGTACACTGCGATTCATCTGAGCAAATGTGGCACTACTACCACCACAAATGTAAACGGCAGTATTTCCAAAAACCAAAACCAAAAACAAGAAAACGAGAGACTATAAAATGAGTACACACACAGGCATGAATGAGCGCACAGATGTGTGTATGTATATATGTATGTGTGCAGCATTTAAAATTATTGCAAAATCCTCACAAACTAAACAAAAAAATTAAAGACCGAAAAAAATTTTCATCGCACAACTATGTGAATTAAATGGAAAAAAAGTTGTAAATGGAAATCGAAAAAAAAATTCCAAACACATGCAAGCAGATATTAAAATAAATTTTTAGTTTTTTTTCCTGCCATAAAAACAGATAATGCAAGGAGCCCAAGGAGAAGTAACATACAAATTTGGCTTGCAAACCAGTCTGCATTATCTACAGATTATAAAATAAAATTGTGAATAAAAATTTAAATTCAAATAATTACAGGAAAAGTTGAAAGCCTAAAGAGCACTTTGAAGGAAATCCATTAAAACTAAATACAAAACGATTTGGAAATAAAATATAAGTAAAACAGGATTTCTCAATAGGTGAGCTCTAATTTTGGAAGCACATATATTAGGCCGGGTCGATTTGTGGGGTGGCAAAAAAATCGTCCATTGCTCTGTGAAAATCATATTCAAGGGATCAAAATAAGAAACTTTGCCGGAGGAACCATGCCTCTAAAACGAATTTTGATGTCCCTCAATTTGGGTCGAACTTTTTAGTTTCTTTTCTCATGTAAAGGCCAAAAATGGTGATATTTTGAAATGATTGTATGAGGAAGCCCCCAGGGGAGTTCCAGGGGCTGTACCACTGGCATGGGTGGATCGGCCGTCCAAAGTTAGTGGGGGTCGGTACATTTGGACTCGATTGGAGCACTCTAAATGGGTCAAAGTGGGATTTTTCGTTCGACCCAAATTGGGGGACTTCAGAACTCGTTTTAGAGGTATGGTTCCTTCGGCAAAGTTTCTTATTTTGATCCCTAGAATACGATTTTCACAGAGCAATTAGCGATTTTTAAATCGACCCGCCCTTACATATATGTATAGCTGTTATATTGGCTACAGCTGTCAAATTTTGCACAGATACTTATTGAAACTCGAGATGTAACCATGAAATGTTAAACACTTCAAAAACTTGTTCAAACGCTAAAAATTCAAAATCAAAATCAGTTCACTATTTGTTTGGAAAGAGGCTCATTCAGTTCATGTTGAAAAGAATTCCGTAGGTGTGGTCAAGAGCAGACCGTTAACTGGTTCTCAGCAAATTTGAAAGAATCAGCTGATTGGCTGACGTCACTGGCGTCATGATAGTGGTTTGCTTACGAAAAAACTGAGATTGTGTTGGTGATATACGAAAAAATCAACAAAGGCTCCGCTCACGTTACATCGTTGCCATCTGATTGGAATGACATATTGGACGAGTGTGTGAACACGCGTGAAACGAGCGGGCACAATTCGGCTGCGCAGTATCCGGCAACGTATCAGCCGAAGTTATTCACATAATTCTCGTTTTCACCATAGCAGATTGAACAAACCTGGTAATTTTTCATCCTTGCGTTCAGTTAAGAGACAAATTTCTGGCTAAGTGTCTTCGTGAACAAACAAAATTTTCATATTTGGAGCGAAAGTAAATCCACGGAAGATTTTTTTCAGGTGTCTATTCAATCCGAGAAAGCCTTTGTTGGCTGTGGAATTCAATCCAGAAGTAACATTGACATTTATTTCTTCGAAGCTACGCAAAGAGCAGCGCGCACTATCAATGGGGGTCGATAACGGACAATAAAAAAAAATCTTTTTATGGATATGGATGAAAAGTAGGGATAGCAGAAATATGTGGTTTCAAAAGGTAGGCGCCACTTATCATACAGCACGAAAAGCATTGAATTTATTGGATGAAAAAGGCGAAGTTTTTGCTATCTCGCGTGGCGGCGACTATTTTCTGCTGAGCGATGTTCTATCCGTGATTTAGGCAGTTATATCACGGACGATTGTCGCCGTGAAGGCCTAAAAAACTCATATTCTCCTTCTCGTTTATGTAATGAATGATGAACTATCCACAGTGCAAGGCCGCGACGGTCGGCTGCTTGTTGCTGCTCAAACAATTTTTTTTTTTTTTTTAATTTTTTTCTTTTAGCTATTTCTATTATAAATTACAATCTGTTAATACTAGCAATAAGTAATTGGTGTTGGGGTTTGGAATTAAAATGTCCCTTCATTTTGGAAGAGAACATTATTGTCTTTGGTAGTATTTTTGTAGTTATAGTTTTACTAACACAACATAGTTTTCTATAATTTTATTTATATTATAGTACGAGCAAGATCTGTGGGTGTTTTGCGCTTTAGTCATCTTTGTTAAGTTCCGGGAATTAGTCTCATTTCATAGTTTTCGTGCTCTAATAGTCGCAAGATATGCTTACTGCTGCTTCTTTTTACTGCTTCAGTGACAGTGTCTATACCGAGGTCGCGGTGAATATCGTCAATTCTTATGTACCAATTTGGGTTTGTGATTGTCCTTAGCATCTTAGATTGACTTCTTTGTATGACTTGTAGGTCTGATTTACTGACAGTCCCCCAAATTTCTAGTCCTTAGGTCCATGTCGGTCTGATTATTGATTTGTATATAATTTGTTTATTAAATAACTAAGGGTTGATTGTTTTCCTAATAGCCAGTAGAGTTGTCGGAATTTGTTTTTTATCTGATTTCTCTTGTTCACTAGGTGTTTTTTCCATGTGAGAGTCAAAGTGATGCCTAAATATTTTGCACTTGAGTGTATTTTTATGTCTTCTCCATTAATTTGGATTGGATGTCTTGCAGATTTTCTCTTCGCGTATATTACATGTTATGTTTTGTCTTTATTGACCTCAATGCCCCATTTTTCAAACCAATGTGTTGTAGCTGATAGTGTATCTTGCAATGTTTTTGTCGCTGCTTCTTCATTGTTGTCAGCTGACATTCAAACTGTGTCGTCTGCAAATGTAGCTATCATTGATCCTAGAGTAGTTGATGTTGGTATATCTGATGTGTATACTTTGTATAGTATGGCGCCCAGTACGCTTCCTTGAGGTACTCCAGCTGTCGCCGTCAAGATTTCCGAGCACTCATCGTCGTATTTTATCAGTCGTTTAGCTTTTGAAGTGTTAAAATGTTTTTTAGCTTATTTATAAGTCCTTTGTGCCATACTCTGTCAAAAGCTTCTGCTATGACTAAATACACAGCAATGCAATATTTCTTCTTATCGAAGTCGTCTGTAGTTTTGTTTACTACTCTGTGAATCTGTTGCACAGTTGAATGTTGTTTTCGGAATCCTAACTGGTGTGAGGGGATAGCGTCTTTTTATTTTAGAATCAGGTCAATTCTGTCAAGCAGTATTTTCTCAAACAATTTAGAGAGGATGGGCAGCAAGCTAATTGGTCTGTACGAGCTAGCAACTGTGGCGTTCTTGTTTGGCTTGGGGATCGCTATAACTTGTGCAACATTCCAAGCTTTTGGAAAGTATTGTAACCTAATTATTCCGTTGAAGAGGTCTCGTATGTATTTTATTATAGTATCAGGTAGTTCCTTTAGTATTTTTGAATTTATTTGGTTATATCCCGGTGTCTTTTTGTCTTTAAGTTTCTTTATATAATATTTGATTTCTTCTTTTGTCGTGTTTTGTATTACGTGGTCTGCACTTCCAATTAAGTTTGGCAGCTCTATATTTTTATTAACTATGCTATTTGTAGATATTGTTTTAAAGTGGTCAGCTAGTGTTTCATCCTTCTCTTTGCTTGTTCAAAATAAGGAAAACAATTTGCAGAAGACCACAACATCGAAAGCTCTCAAAAATCAACTCATGCCAATGAATTTCTGAACATTCAATATATGAATCTGATTTTTATACCGATTTTTTTTCACAGATTAGCAGCATTTTATAGCGTCAAATCAATGCTTCGAAATTACTTTAGTTTGAGTGAAAAAGTGGTTCGAAAATTGGTTGAATCGCATGAAAAAGTATAATAATATTTATGGACAGCATTTTGAAAAGCAGGATCAGTCGCCGGAACCGAAAGGGTTGGTGCATGTCTGCCTATCGGAAAAGCACAGATTTGAAACCCCAGAGTCAAATGATAGGAAAAGTATTTTCTAATATCGGTCACCCCTTGCCACATAATGGCAAACCTCTAAGTGCAGGTCTGCCATGGAAAAGCTCTTCATAAAAAAACTATGCGCCGTTCGTAGTCGGCTTAAAACTTAAAACGTACACCTCAAATAGGAAGAGCTCGCCCAATTCCCAATTTTTATTTTTATTTGCCTATCTCAAAAGTCTACTCTTATATATGTTTTTAATAAATTTTGTGCTAAAATTCCTATCAAATTAAAAATTTTATACAATTACATGCAAGTAGACAGATCACCAAAAACAACACTAAAAAACTTTGAGTCCTTCAAAAAACTATTTTTATACAAAAATACAAAGAAAATTATTTTTAATATTTTCTACAAAAACAAAGAATATATATTAAAAAACAGTAAAAAAAGCATTCGTTTGCATTTAATGAACATAAAATTCAAATATTTGCCTACAAATCAAAACTTCAAAACAGTTTTAACATCTAATAAATGTGACTTTGAATCTATTCAATTTTGTGCGCAAACAAAAAATTTGCAGGCAATAAAATCTCGAGCAAGAACAAAGAATATGAACCAAACCTATTATGCTTTTCGACGAAATACGTAATTTGATTTTGCATAAAAAATGAATTCAATTAATTTCTTCAATAGCTAATGGAAGAGTGCAAAAAATCAATTTAATGGAATTTTTAATGATTTCTAGCAAAAACAGAAACTTAATTAATTAATATAAAAAATAAAGCAAGAGAAAAAAATGAATAAAAATCAAACTCACCCGTTGGAGCTGCCAAGAAATTCGAAAAGCACAGAACAAACTTATTGAAAAAACGCAGTGAAGTGTGGAAAATACGGCGCGTCACTAGCTGGAATAGGATTCGACTGTGTGCGTGAAGTGTTTCCGATATTTTTTTTGTTTTTTGTGCTTGCGTTACTTCACGGTTTGGCTGATTCGAGTGAGTTTTTGATTTTATTATTTTTCAACTTTTCTTTTTGTTAATTTTTTTTTTTCTTATTTAATATTTTTAATTAGAATAATAATATTTTGTTTGTGTTTTGCTGAAGATTTTTTTCTTTGTTGGCAATTTTATTTAATTTTTTTTTTTTTTTTTTGTTTTGTTGCTTTATATTTATTTTAATATATTTTAATTTTTCTTTTAATCTACTAAACACTTCTTCCACTTTGTTTGCGCTCATATATTTGCATACATTTTTGTTGTACTTAGTTGTATTTGTTTTTTTTTTTTTGTCTGTGTTTTTTTCTTTTGTTTTTGGCTTGTTTCTTACTTGATCGCAACCGACGCGCTTGCGAAATTTTTAAAAATAAATATTGTTCAAAAATTTTCACAACTTTGAAAAATTAAAAATAAAAATTTTCCGGACACAATACGACAATGTTTCTTGTACACAAGCGTGCAGCTATGTGGCTGGCTATGTATACACAATGTATAAATGTATGTATATATATATTATGTAAATATATGTTTGTATGTGTGTGTGCGTGCTTTAATATGTAACAAAGTGCGGGTGGCTGGTGCGAGTTTGAGACGTTGCCGTTTCTCCGCTCGTTAGATGTGCGACCGCCGCGTTTGGCGGTTGGCAGACGTTTCGTCTATAAATCGAGCGCCCTATGCAGCAATAATTTTTAAATTAATATTTTCTTGTTGTTGTTTCTAAATTTTGGCGGCTCTTTCGCGCCATATACCTAGTTTGCGCCTTTGCTTCCTTCGACTTGAAGAATTTATCACAAAATGGGTGGGATGTGACGATGATTTTTTCCTTACTCGTTGCTTTCTTCGCTATTTACTCAAAATTTCTTGTGTATTCCACTTCTTCCATAGGTTTTCTTCTTTCATTTATACTTAGTTTCAGCGTCTAGCTTTCAACGCGTTAGCCTTTTGCCCGCGTTCTACTTTTCGCTCCCTCCTTTTACGGTGTATTTTGTTTTACTTTTTTGATTCTATTATTTTGTCTCTATACACGAAAGAAAAGAAAATGGAAAAATCTGAGCATTTTGTGCAGCTGATTTGCCTTTCAGTACGTTTTTGTAATAAAAGTTCAGGCAAAATGTTCAAATTTTCACACGATTTGCATTTGTAATTGGCAGGCTAATAGCGCGATAATGTTGGAACATGACGAAAAACACAACGCGCACAGTGGCAGTGGCGTAAAGCGTTGAAAATTAGGAGCGCGAAAAAAAAAATGTATAACAGTTAGAAAATACATTTTTTTTTGTGTTTGTTAATTTACTTCTTTTGTGTACAATTCTTTCAGCTCGTTTTGAGATTTTCGTTTGTTTTTCGCAAAGAAAAATCTAAAATTTTCGCAGAACAAAAAGTGTGGTTAATGGTCTAGAATTTCCGGTTTGTTTGCAAAATGTGCATATACATACACACATGCATGTATATGTGTATGTATGTATATGAATAGATATATTTGAGTGTAAGGGAATTTGCGTTCGCTTTATGGGTGTTTAGTTTTTGTGCCAAAGCTCCAACTATCACCATACATTGTCTCGCCAAAAAAAGTTGTGGTTTTTCCATCCGACAAAATATTACGAAAAAATATTACGATTAATATATTAAGATTATTAAAAGAAATTAGGTAACAAAAACATTTCAAAGAATCCCCTCAGATGATGGAATAGTTTAGAATGTTAAGATTTACCTGCACTGGGACGATTTGAAAGTGCTTCAAAAAATCGAATTTTTTTTAAGAAATTAGTTTAAAAAAAAATGTTGACGAATTTACTTAGAAGATCGAATTTTTTAAGTCTAATGGTCTGCATGCTGGGTCGATCTAAAAATTTCTCAAAAAATTGAGCTCATTTTCAAAATTTCCTTAAAAATTGTTTGCCCCAAGGCATGCACTCAGTTGATGGAATAGTTTAATCTCGAATGGGCTACATAAAAATGTTTAAAAATTACATCAAAATAATCAAAATCAAAATTAAAATAATAATAATAATCGAAATTAAAATAATGAAATTTTTGAGGATAGTTTCAAATCGGTCCGACTTAAGTAAATCTTAAGGGAAAGCCTGCTTTAGAGGCTTCAAAAAATCGATTTTTTTTTTTTTGCATAGATGAATTCCCAAACTATCTAAGAATGTGTCCTCAAAATTTCAGAAGCAAATTCTAAATATTTTCGCAGTTACAGAATAAATTGTAAGCAAGCGTCGAGCAGATATACGAGCAGATTTATTATATACAAAAACTTTGACGCGCGATTTCTCGGTTCTTTATTTTTAAGATTTTTCCTAATTGGCTGGAAAGATAGGGAAAAAGTTAAACGTTCTATCGAAACGAGATAACATTGATTGTATTCGGAATTAAATTCTCTTCTAGTTGGACCTAAAACACCTTAAGAAAGTTATGATTAACCCACTTTTTAAACAATCTAAAGTGAATTTGTTTTTCCAAAAAACTGATTTCTTTTTTTTTAATTATCGAAAAATTGTTGAATTTCTCACTTTCTGTCTAATTTTCTTGGTTTAACTAGAAGCTATACTATACTAAAATAAACATTTTTTTGGGGTTTTTGGTTTCAGATGAAAATTGCGACCTGCATCTTTCCCGCCGCACGACATATGCGCACTCGAGGCGCCTCGGCAAAATGCTTGTACCAGGCATAATATGACATATATTTTAATGAAAAAATTTGAGAGGACTGCTTAAATACATAACAATAACATATTTCTTTCCTTCCCAAAAAAATTCACGAAAAATACGATTTTTTGAAGCCTCTAAAGCAGGCTCCCCCATTAATATTTTTCCGCAATATTTTGGCGAAAGTCTTAAAATATATTAAGTTTTAAAATTTCGCTGGTAAAATAATACCAATTTTTATTTTTAATTTTTTTTTGTATAGATAGTTATGAACCCTACTATACATACGCACATACACATGTACACTCACAATTTTATCTAGAGTATTCATATCTCTCTAGCAAAGCGCAAATACACCCTGGCAGCTTTGGCTAGCAATCAGCTTAAAAAATGCACTGCCATTGAAGTCGAGCTGTTAAGTTTCTCATTATTTCTGGCGGCCGCAGTAGCTGAGTGGGTATGTGCGTGTGACTATCATTTGGTTGTTCTGGGTTACGCTGCCTATAGTCGGTATTTGAGGGGAAGGCATTGAACTATACTGGAGATGATGCTGCTATGCAAAAAAGTGCTCATGAACTAAACGAAAGCAGCTGCCAGCTGTGAAGCTCCCTCCCTCTTATGCAGTACCGCTCGTTTCTAGCATTATAAGAATCAAATTAATATACATACATAGCAATAATCCCTGTTATGAAACACAGAAAATTATTTTTGCTGTGAAAAAACCTCTTATGGTAAACCGTCTGCCGCTTGAAGGCTACATAAAACTGTAGGATCCTCCAACTCCCTGCTGGTTCTGCAGAGATTGGACGAAATTCCTAGTTTGAAGGACTAAGAGAAGCACGCGATGCCTCCATGCCCAGCGATTTCCATGCCTAATGCGCCAACACATATATCCAAACTAGTGGTGGAACGAAAACTTCAAATCGCTAAGGTCCCAAAGCCTCCTTGCCAGGCGCAAGATGCAGCGCAGTAGAGGGAGGCCTGATTTTGTAGAAAATGTTCAAAATCTTAGATCAACCAGGCAGCGCTAAAAAAAAAGCATTAGAACTAGCAAGCAAGAAAGTTTGAAGAAGCTTTGTTAGGAAACTGATATCAACCCCGGGGCACCGCATACCGGGTGCGCAGTAAGGCTGCACAAAATTGTTACTCCACTTTTTCTCAAAGATCTGAAAACAATTTGCCATCCTGCATACACGAAGCAGGTGACATCCATCGTGTTACCGAACAAGAACTCCAAGCGGCGTGTAATAAAATAAAGTATAAGACAACCCCAGGTCCAGTTGGTATACCAAATAGAGCACTGAAATTAGCGATTTCCAAACGTCGAGACATATTTCGAGCAGTATTCCAAACCTGCCATAACGAAGGCACTTTCCCAAAGAGGAGGAAGAAGCAACACTTGTGCTTTTACCCAAGGGCAATAAAAAGCCTGGCGAACCCGAGCCTTACCGACCAATATGTCTACTAAACACAATGGGAAAAACTCTTATTTGCGACAGATTGTCATCTTTCGCTGAAGATAAAGGTATTCTATCCACAAACCAGTTTGGATTCGGGAAATCCCGCTTAACAGTGGATGCTATCAAATGCGTGCTAGATTTAGCAACAGAAGCCATTGAAGGCAAGAAATGGTACGGCGGGAAAAAAGAGTACTGAGCTGTGGCAACTCTGGATGTTAGAAACGCTTTTAACACGGCTAGCTGGCAACGTATACTGGGAACTCTCGAAAAAATAGGGTTGCCTAGTTATATTATCAGAATAATTGACAGCTATTTCACGGACCTTAAGCTGCGGTTTAGAAGCGAGGGAGAATATCGTGTCAGCAGGGGTTCCTCAGGGATCAGTTCTGGGTCCAATGCTATGGAACTTAAGGTATTATGGGGTTCTAAGACTGGATATGCCCCCTACATACGTACGTAATGAACATAAATAGCCACACAGAAAAGCTGATAACCGTATATCGGCTAAGCGCTTTGCCGGACTATCTGCGGCTCCGGCCAATTTCGGACGATTCTTCCTTCGTTATAGCCGGTCTAGTCCCCGCAGACATTTCGACGAAAGAAATGCAGAGAGTGTATTTAAGGCTATCCGAGCCCGACGGTAACGCAATTCGTAAAAATATTGCAAAAAAAGAAAGGCGTCGTTCGATCGCCCACTGGCAAGACCGGTGGAACAGATCACAGAAAGGTAGATGGACGCATAGACTAATACTGATACTTACGACATCGTTAGAAATGAATCATGGGTAAACAAACTTCCATCTAACCCAATTCCCCTCAAGGCACGGGGTGTTTCGAAAATACCTCCATAGATTTGGCCATGATGGTTCACCAAACTGCTCAACATGCAAGGAGAGGGCAGAAAACGTTGATCACGTCTTATTTCAATACCCTCGCTATGGTCCCGAAATCTGCAGTATATTAAACGGAGAGAACATTATAGATTTTATGCTAAAATCGGGTGATAACTGGGAGCGGATCTGCGCGCATGTAAAACATATCCACAATGCTTTACGGCGCGCGGAGGTTCGTAGACGAAATAACTAGCAGCCTATGAGCTAACTAGCCTCGTCAGATAATTCCTTTTTTGGACTGTTCTGCGTGGAGAGTGATAGATAGTGGAGGGGTGTTTAGTACGTAGGTGTAGCTGTGATAAACTTCCGTAAAAGATTTATGAATGATATCTGACAATTACCAAACATGCCCAAGGTTTTGGTGGATACTTTGATGCTAACCCGCCTCTAATAATACACTTTTTCTACTTACAATGAAATTGAGCATATTTAGTGGGCTAAGGTGAACTTTAACACTGGCTTCCTGCTGAATTAAAAAAGCAAATGGTTCCATGATGCCGCTAATTTAAAATAGCTACCAAACAGTCAAATTTTATGGGGCTTCTTTATGAGAATATGTGGTTTTTCCGTCCGCCCAATGCTACCGCCGTAGCCGAATGTGTTGGTGTATGGCTACCAATCGATACTATTACATAGATTCGAAACCTCGCGCTTGAAATATTTATTGGCAGAAACAGTTTTTTTCTAATAGCGGTCGCCTCTCAACAGGCAATGGCAAACCTCCGAGTGCATTTTTGCCTTTTCATAAAGCTTTTAATGAGCAAAAAACCATCTGCCTTTCGGAGGTGGCTAAAAGCTGTAGGTCCATCCATTAGTGGAAAAATATCAAGATTCATCGCGTAAATAGCAGGAGACGCTCGGTCAAATGTTCAAACAAGGGTATAAGCGCCAGGTATAAGTATATTAGGTTGGGGGGAAAAGAAATTATTTATTTTCTCGGTAGATGGCTGTAGTGTTCGATATCTCGTAAAGTATCCTTCAAACAATTTGAAATTTATGTTCGTTGTTAAGGTGACATTTCACACTAAAAAGTCTTTTCCGGCTTTGTTCGTTTCATACAGCTGTGAGTTACAGGGTGTTCACAATGTAAGTCTACAAAGAGAAAATTCGGTACATTTTTTAGTTTTTTTTTTTTTTGTTAAGGCGTAAATGCAAGGCAGGCAGCTGAAATTATGAATAATGTTTATTCGGCACCATAACAGCTGCTTACGTGCAAATTTGGTTTCGTCGATTCCGTTCAGGAATTTGTGATGCTAAAAATGCACCGTCAGGTAGGCCCGTCATCGAAACTGTCGATAAAATCGCAGAAATAATCCAAGTTGACCGGCATGCTAGTGGTCGTAGCATTGCCCAGGAGCTAAAGATCGGCCATAAAAAAATGTTAAGCAATTTGCGAAAAAATGTTTACGCAAAAATGGATTAGAAAAATGGATTGGATTTCTTTTTCCCCAAACAAATATTTCTTACACCGTTTGCACAAAAATTTTACTCAAAAATAATTGATTTATTTTTCCACAAACTAATATAAATGGAAATCGTAATCACTAGGTGAAAAAATCGCATTGCCAAAAACAGTTTTTTTTCTTAATAAATACATAGTTTGTGCAACACGGTAAGTAGTTTTTTTGCCATAGTGCAATTGTAATCCGACTCATTTTGTAAATACCTCACCATATAGCTGTCAAAGTCAAAGAAACTCGTAGTTCAAAACTCAAAGACTAAATAGGTCACCCTGTATTGGATAGTTTATAGTGATTTCAACTCTGATTTGGCACTTATTTATGATTTCTTTTTGTTCCTCAACATCAAAAATAAAATGCGAGGTCAACGTTTTTCAACGCCTGAAGAAGCCTTTGAACAGCTCGTTTTGAAAGTATCCACTTCCGTAGGGCAAAGTGCTTTGAAAATTAATTCGAGCGAGAACAAAAATGCCCTGACTTCCAAAGAAAATATTTTGCGAAACTAAAGGGCGGTTAAGTTTCAAGGGCCGTTGCTGATTTTGAATAAAATACATTTTTTTTTAATTTTTTTTTTTTTTTTTTATTGTCATTTTTCTTTATTATGATAATATAATATTGGCATGGTTCAATTACATATGAAACAAAATATCGGCCAAGGCATTATTTCGATTATTTGATTATTAAAAAGCGGCATTAGCTTTAATATTTTTATAAAAAATAAAATGTTTATACCTTTTTGCAGCGGATTTTCAAAAAATAGTTAATAAAAAATTTTCTAAAACATATTTTTAATTTACGAAAGACGTTATTTTAGTAAGTGCAAAAGCTAATTCATTTAATTTTTTATTTAATAATTTTTATTTTTATTTTGAAAATATGAAATGAAAACAAACAGCAACCTTGCTCATTTAACTCAACTACATATAAAGAAAGGTTTGATAAGCCATACATACAAATGTGCATACAAAAGTGCTAATATATACAGTGGCTTAAAATACTAGAACTTCTATGTACTGATAAGCGATTAGCCGAAACCATTTTGAGGAAACTCTAGACAACTGTAGGTATCAGCTTCCGAAAAATGCATCGATGCAGTTTTTAGGCGGTCGCCTTTGACTTACATATATGGATAACCCCTTTATGTCATATACATATGTGTGTATGTCTCTTCGAAGGTAATTAAATATTACTAATGTGCTGAGAAACTCAAGCTGAGGCTAGCCATATAGTTAGCTAATTGCCATAATTTGTTTTACTTAAACTTTGACACCCGCTTGAGCTTAAAAAAGTAGTAAGTAAGTGATTATTTACCTTTGTTGGTGTTGTGTTTTTTTTTTTTTGTTATGGTTTTTGTTTCTCTAAATTTTTGCGCTTTTTCATAATAGTTTCGTATTATTAACTAATTTATTTTATTGTACTATTTTCGTAATTTGTTTTTTTTCTTCTTCTCACTTGAACTTTCAACTCACTTTCCAAACCCCATCAATTCACTACTACACAAATTTCAAGTACTTTTTCACTTTTTGTTCTCTTATAATAATTCATAAATTTATTTAAATTAGTTACACTTTTATTTATTTCAAACTGTTAGTTGCTTGCTGCCGCTTTGCGAACCGTTTGCTTCCAAGTCTTGTACTTAACTGAATATAAAAGATACGCGAAGGCGTACAATAAACAGCAGCAGCAGCAGTCAAACAAAACTGCAGACAATCGGCTAGCGCCGCCAACCAAACAGCCAGCCAGTTTGAGTACTACGCGCTAATGCTAAAGATTGGCAGGCAACAGTCGGTCGATCAGTCAGCAAGCAGGCAGCTCGGCACTCATACGCCCCGCACATCGCACTCCGCACACAGCCGCACAACAATAACGTTCACTAGCTGCATATGCCTCACGACGTCTGCTGTAGTCACATCTGTGCCCACATACATATTTACCTACATACAATCGACCAGCTTCGGTAGCCGCATGCATGCTTTGCCGATTCTGTATTTGTATTTTGTTGCCGCTTGCACGCTTCCACGCTGCTACTTGCCGCTTACGCTCAGTGATATAGCGTTGTGATTTTTTTCTTTTTATTTCTTTTATTTCTACTTCGTGTTTTTGTTTATTTTCATTGTTGTTTAGTGTTGCTCTTATAACTTTGCGCTTTGCATTTGTATTCATAGCTCTTCATCTGCTTCTTCGCCTTTGTTCTTGTTGTTGCCGGCGCCCTGTTTTAAATGCATCAGCTGTGTTGTGTGGCCAGTGAAGTGCTGCCAGCTCATTACAACTTGGAATTTACATTTGCACTGCCGCAGCCGTACTTGTAAAACGTTTTGGTGAGTAGTTCGTTGTTTGGTTAGTCGAATAGTTGAGTGGTCGCACTTGCCACAAATACGTCAACGCCGAGCTCCAAGTACCCGCAATTGGCTACTGCTGTTGTAGTTACAAATTCTACGTTTTGCAGATGTGTTGAACTTGTGCGTAATAACACCGCCACTTGCTGTGACATGCACTGATGTTTGCTCTGTGGCATTCAAATGGATTTGCTAATTGCATGCAGCCTCTTTGTTTATTATTATTTTCACTTGTTTAAATATAACTGTTTCTTAACGTTAAGCAAGGTCGAGGACAAGTTTCGCAAGGTGTGTTTATCGTGCTTTTTTTCGAAAATCTGAGAGCTCGTGGGGCAAATGTGACGTGGCAGCACGGTGTGGTAGAAAGTGGAAATTTCACTTCTACACTAATTTTCTACGCATACAGATTTGTTTTTTGTTTTTATTTTGTTATTTATTACAATTAATATAGGTTGAAATGAAAACTGAAATTTGAATAGATCGAGCCAAGGAAGAACAAAAAGATGTGATGGCTCATTGTATGTAGAGCTCTGGATGAGGGAAGATAGTCAAAGAGGAAAAGAGAAAAGTATCAGAGAAAGACATAGCAAAGAATAGGGACAGAGATAAAGGATGTTTGTCCTGTGAGAACTTTCCAGAATCTTTAGCAAATTCGTAAATACCATCCAGGTTTCGAGAACGAATAGTACTCATTCTCATGACATCGGAACCCAAAACTCGTAGCCGTGCTCTAGCAAAGGCAGGACACTCACAGAGAAAGTGCTCAGTGCTATCCGCCTCCTCCAAGCATGACAGGCATACCGGGTTCTCGATGATTCTAATGGTGGTCATATGCTGACCCCATGGGTTGTGTCCTGTAATGATGCCGACCCTCAACCGAACGTCTTTCCTTCAAAGTTTTAGTAGAAAGTTTGACAGTTTTCTGTTCGGACTTGTCACAAAACACTTTGCAGATCTGCATCGTTCTAGACTAGACCAATGTTTCTTATGTAAATTGCATACATAATCGTTGTTTCAATTCATGATTCCTGCGGAACTGATTCCGATTATCGGCAATCTCATTTTCTTGAACACCTGAGTGTCCTGGAAGCCATATAAGTACAAGCCTGTACTGTCTTGCGACAGGTTTATGCTTCTTCTTATATTTTTCAGCAATTTCGAGGTTTGCTTCGCGTTCTCCAGGGCCTTCAGCGTAGCCTACTCAATCTGCAAACTCCAATCTAGTTCCCGCTCCATCTCCTCTCGATTATCCATTCGACTACTTTCAGGATGGCAAAACTCTCCGTTTGGAAAAAAATTGAAATTAGGTGGAATAATCCAAATTTTTTTTTTTTTTTTTTTGTATGGAGGTTGAAGTCTTAGTGTCAAAGGTGTCGTTACTCCAATGATATGTGGGGCATGCTCCCACTAGCACTGTAACATTCCTCCTCCTCTTGCTTGTATTTTTTGTATTAATGTTACTCTTTTTGACCTTCCAGAAAGGTACACACAAAATTTCAACTCACCACACCCATATTTTGGGCGCTATAGAAACTTACAAATTTTAATCAATGGTAGTATGCAATTCGCTGTTATTTTTTGAATGAATAATCAATTCAATGTTTGTTGAAAACTGTTTTACATTTTTTTATATCCCTGTTCACTCCGCTCGAGAGCATGGAACCTCGACAAATCTCTTCCATCGTTGTTGTTTCTGCGCCGTCTCATGTTATGTCGGTATCTGTTAGTTCGCGCAACATCGACCCTCGCAAAGTGATCTTTGGCCGACCGCCACCTCTGCTTCCTTGCGAGTTCCAGTCCTGTGCCATTCTTCTGATGCTATCTGGTGGTTTTCTAAGCGTGTGACTTATTCATCACCACTTTATGCATTTGATTTGCCACCAAATGGGTTTCTCATTCGTTGATCTCCACAACGCCAGAATATGATACAGATGATGCGTCGTCTAGGACGATGATGAAGAGAAGGAGCGGCCGGGAATAACGTTGCCTTACGCCTGCGTTGATGGAAAAAGTGGTCACTGATGTTGCCGTTGTGGAGCATTGCCAGTTCGGAGCTCTCGTGAAGGGATCTGATGAGGTGGATTGTCTTAGCGTTGAGTAGAAAGGAAGACTCAACGCCAGGCGTAGTGAGTCTCGTTTAATTGTGTCGAATGCCTTCCTGAAGTCGACGAACAGCCTGTAAAGCGGGGAGCGCTGATTGTTCTTCTCTGATTTTTCTACTATGGCGCGAACAGTGTTGGTTTGGTCAACACTGCTTCGGTGTGGGCGAAATCCAGCTTGTTCGTCCGTTAAGGGGCCTTAAATACATTGGAGTATACCTTGTATTGGGTTGGGGAAAAAGAAATGTCGTATTTGTGATCGAAATTTGACGCTTTATTTAACGTACGTAGAATTATCCGATTCAAGTCAAATATGCCCCGTTTTGTTCGCAAACTTGTTGCCATTTAGAAGGCAACTTCATTATCCCCCCTTTATAAAGCCACCCCCCCCACTCCTTATTTGCAAAAAACTCAGACAACCAGTTTTCGCAAGCCTCTTTTGAGGCCAACTTGGTATCACCAAGGGCGTTTTGCATGGACCAGAAGAGATGATAGACACTTGTGGCCAGGTCCGGACTATATGGTGGGTGCGATAGGATATCCCATCCGAGCTCCCGTAGCTTCTGGCGGGTCATCAAAGAAGTGTGAGGACGAGCGTTGTCCTGGTGGAACACAACACAGTAGAGGACCAAATTAAGGGTCTGGCCATAGTTGAGCAGCTCATAGTGGATAATTCCCTTCCAATCCCACCAAACACACAGCAAAACCTTCCTGGCGGTCAATCCGGGCTAGGCGATGGTTTGGGCCGGCTCGTCGCTTCTCGACCTCGATCTTTTTCGCTTGGCGTTGTCGTAGGTGATCCACTTTTCATCGCCAATCACCATCCGCTTCAGAAATGGGTTAAGTTCGTTCCGTTTTAGCAGAGAATCGCAAGCGTTGATTCGGTCCAAGAGATTTTTTTACCTACTACACCAGAACGAAATCGATCGAACCAACGCTGTGCTGTGCGAATCATTACAGTATCAGTCCCATAAACTTCACAAATTTTTGCCGCCACCTTCGTTGTTTTCGATTTAGAATAAAGGTGTTAGACCCCAATCTCATACTTATGGATGAATCGACGCACAAAACTCACCTGATCTTTTCGAAAATGCTCTAAATATTGCTGAGCATTCGAATTGTAGCATTCGAATGTGTTTTTGTTCCATTGTCAGCGAATGAGGCATCCATTGCGCGCACAGCTTTCTAAAACCCAATACTTCAGTCGAAAAATTGCTTACACTTCCCAGTGAGGTGCCTACTAAATCTCTTTCAGTCCCACGACAATTTTCCAATTCGAAATCCTGTATTTTTTCTACGATTTCTGGTCTTGTTGCTGTTTTTGGAGGTCCTTGACGTGGATCGTCTTCGAAGCTTGTACGACCACGTTTAGGTTCAACAACCTATATTTCTACTGTACTAATTGATCCACTAGTAGAGAAGTCAAAAGATACAGGTATTTGTCAAGAATATATGCGCTCTACCTCATTCCTTATTACTCGCAAAGTTAAAAAACTTAACATTTTCTTCGGTTACAAAATTCCTGAAAATTCACTTTCTCCACACATGTTTTTAAATACCTCCTAGACTAAAGGTATTTGATAACTAAAAACCCTATCCTAAATTCACTCCAGAAACTGCAGCATTTCCACAGCTCAACAACCAAAAGAATTGTAATATATTATGGGGAAAAAATTTACATTTCGAAGCTTGTACAATTTTCTCACGTAAGCATTCATTTGGAAAAAAAGTAGTGCGCTTCCTTATAGCCTCACATTACTACATATATATAAATATATATTAATTGTATGTATGTACTTCCGTACAAACCCCCAGCATCCCATTCCTCATTAACTCAGCAAATAGCTGCAATTCCAATTGTTTATTTTCCTATCGAGTGTATATTTCCAAATTTCTTTTAAAATGGTTGTAAAATAAATGAATCACCTTGTGAGGGCAGACACCCATTTGACTCGCAGAAACGCGTAATCTGTTCAAATGCTTATACATACTTACATAATTACTCACGCCCTGAGTAAATACCCTGCAGGTAAGCTCACTGGCTCTCAACTTGATTTCCTTTACTTATTTTGAAATCGGCATCCTGCCTACACGACTTTTATAGCATTTCAGCAACCGTTAAATATACAAGTATGTAGGCACTTTAGAGTAGTTAATTAAGCCTTCGGTATCTCCAAATTCATCCCAAAATAACTGGCATGTAGGACACACTCCTATGATGGCGTGAACCTCCAACTTAAGTATCGGAGCTTCTGTCGCATCATTATACTTAGTCCTGCCATAAGTTCTGTTACAAGTTAAGTCCGTTGTAGATATAAAATTATAACACTTTTTTTAATGAAGTAAGTTTTATTTATGGTAGCGAATGGGTCTGATGTTGAACGTGGACAAAACGAAGTACCTCCTGTCATCAAACAAACAGTCAGCGCACTCGCGTATCGGCACCCACGTCACTGTTGGCAGTTATGATTTCGAGGTTGTAAGAGACTTAGTTTATTAAGAACCAGCATTAACAACGATAACAATGTCGGCCTTGAAATCCAACGTAGAATCTCTCCTGCCAACAAGTGCTACTTTGGACTGAGAAGGCAATTGAGTAGTAAATCCCTCTCTCGACGAACAAAACTGACACTCTACAAGACTCTCATCATGCCCGTCCTAACGTATGGCGCAGAAGCGTGGACGATGACAACATCCGATGAAGCGACGCTTGGAGTGTTTGAGAGAAAGATTCTGCGCAAGATTTTTGGACCTTTGCACGTTGGCGGCAGTGAGTATCGGAAGCGATGGAACCATAAGCTGTATGAGCTTCATGACGACATAGTCAATTCGCAGCGAATAAAGATCCAGCGGCTACGTTGGCTGTGTCATGTCGTCCGAGTGGATACAAACGCGCTGGCTTTGAAAATATTTGATGCGGTACCAGCTGGTGGTAGTAGAGGAAGAGGAAGGCCTCCTCTTGGTGTGTCCAACTGGCGCCGGTTAGCATGAGAAAAAACGACTGGCGCGCTTTGTTAAACTTTGTTTTATTTAATCATGTAAATATTAACAACAAAAATTTTTAATTTTTATTCGAAACGATTAGACCATTTAGCTATTGCAGCATGCACGGTTTCCGTGGATATTGTCGCCGCTGCTCGAACTAAGGACTGTTTGAGACTCTCACATTTCTGTGAGGTCTGATCACAAATAATCACTATAGTCCAATAGATTCAGATCTGGACTTCCAGACGTCCAATCTTCTGTGGCTATTAGCCCCGGAATATTGTTTTTTAGCCTCTGCTGAGTGGTTTTTGCTTTATGGGCTAGAGCCAAATCTTGCTGGAAGAAGCTCTATTGAAGAGTCTACTGCTTCACCATGCCTTCTAAGACATCCTCTTGGTACACTTTAGTCCCTGCGCCAACCCTTTTTTTCGCGGTAATTAAGAGATGTAACGCATTTACAAGACACTCCCCACCAAACCATTACGGAGGCTTGATGCTCTCCACGCTGAACTTTTGGAACAACATTTTTTGCGACTTTAGAAGACTTAGCTCAGATTTTGACTTTTTCTTATTAAAATCTTTTTCACAGTGAAAATTGTCTCATCTGTGAAAATAATATTTTAATCACCGTTGATCGCGTGTCACTTCAAGCGCGTTGTTAAAAGATGACCGTTTGAGCGACGGAGGGATTTGTGCGAATTCTTTCTCGAATGGCTTTTATGGCTGCACTGGTTCGAACCACAGGAGGACGACCACTTCTTTTTCTGTCTGTCACTTCAGACGTAATTTTTGTAATGCAATCAGTGCAATGCGATTTTCCTTATTCTCTACCTATTCGCCAATTCTGGCTATTTCCATCCGGTCGCCACCTTCAATCTAATTAGTCGTTGGGAGATAATTGCGAGTTTGGCGTGATGGAAGTACTTCTTATCGGATTGTTCATTTCAAACTCCACCAAGCATACAGCAAAACCTTCTTGTACGTTAAGCTGGGCGCAGCGATTATTTGGGCTGGCTTGCCGTTATTTTATTACGTTCTTTTCCGGCTGTTGTTCTTGCATGTGACCTATTTTACATCACCAGTAATGGTAGCCCACTTCGAAAATGAGTCGTCTCAATTACGTTTCAGCAAGGAATTGCAGGCGTCAACTCGGCCGAAAAGGTTATTTTGCGCCGATTCGTGTGGCTCCTATACATCGACCTTCTTCTCTAAACTTTTTCTCCTTCTTTAATGGGGCGATGAACACTTAAGCGATTTGGCCGCCACTTTTCTCTATAATTTATCTGCGTTTTCGTTTCCAGTAATTCCTATGTGTCCTGGAACCCTGTTTGTTCTGGCATAAGATATTCAGCTTATTAAAATATAATATTTCAGAATAAGTTTTGATGTAACTTAGACAGAGTTGAGAGCCTTGATTGCTTCCTGGCCATCAGTAAGGATAGCTATTCTTTTGTTGTTATAATTGCGTTCAAGGTTAAATTACGCGCATCTTTCTAGTGCGTAGAGCCCAACTAAAAATATAATTCTATTCTTGCCTAGCGCTTCCAGGTATATTTTTCTTAGTCCGCAAGGAACTGTCCGTGTACCATGTTAATATGTTCTAGTTTATCTTGTAGGTTTCAGATAACCTTTACCAAGTCTTTTTATTACCCAGTTCAGTCCTGAAGCATTTGACTAAACTGAATATCGAGAGCATCGAGATATGGTATTGAGATCCCAGTGGTATTTTCAGCAAGAATACCAAACTCCTTGCGGTTTTGATGAACGCCTGAGCCAATGGTGGTTTTTGCTCTTTTTAGAATAGCCGACCTCGCTTGGAATTGGATATGGATATGAAGAGGTGTGAATTCTGAAAGAATCTCTATTGATGACTGGATTAATGATTTGTCCAATTGCTTGGACTTCTATGCGTGGCTCCTGTTATGCAAACATATATTAGCCTTGGTAAATTTTGTTAGTGTATTTATTATTGTTTGCTTTATCGTGCCATTCTCCCACACTATTGCCCGTTTGGAAGTCATAGGTCTGATGACTATAGCCGTGTAACTCCATCGCAGTAATTTTGGTTGGCATCCAGAACTTATCCCTGTAATCGATTTCCATGTCGTGAATACTCTAGTGAGACTATAAAAATAAAAGGCTAAGAAAATTGTGAGAAAACAAGAAAAACTTACACATGAAACGGCCAATTGAACAAATTGAAAACCATTTTATGTATATTAGAAACAAAAATATCAAAGCAAAAGATGGCTCCATAACTCGGCGAAAAACAACAATTTAGATGGAAAGAATATTTCAACGAACTACTTAATAAGAATCCCCACGACAAGACAATTAAGGTGCAACAAGTAGTACATACAGCTGAAATCTGTATCGAAGGGCCTATTTTTGACGAAGTAGTATTGGCTATAAGATACCTTAAAAGCCATAAAAGCTGTGACGAAGATGGAATACCCACAGAGCTGCTGAAATATGGTGGACAAGAACTACATAAACGAATATTCACCGCCGTAGTCGAATGGGTTTGTGCGTGACTACCCTTCGGAATACAGAGAGAACGTTGGTTCGAATCTCAGAAAAACCAACATGAAGAAAAACATTTTTCTAATAGCGGTCGCCCCTCTGCGGGCAATGGCAAACCTCCGAGTGTATTTCTGCCATGAAAAAGCTTTCCATAAAAATAAAAAAAATGTCTGCTGTTCGGAGTCGGAACAATATGAAGACGCACACCACAAATAGGAGGAGGATGTCGGGCAAGCACCCAAAAAAGGGGTGTATATATAAAGGATGGTTAAATTTCAATGTTGAATGTGAACCATACCTAAACGTCAAGTTTTTTTTCGCATTTCGTTTACCATTTTTCAAATTCAGACTAACTCAACTTTAACCATAGAAAGATACACAATCAAGCAACGCGTTAAAGTTATTCAGGCTTATCATGAAAACGGGCGTTCAAATCAAAATGCACATCGCGCACTTCAACTTCAGTGATGAGGCACATTTTCACCTCAGTGGATTCGTCAATAAGCAGAATTGTCGTACTTGGGCGAATGATAATAAAAGAGTGATCGCCGAAAAACCAATGCACCCACAAAGAGTGACTGTTTGGTGCGGTTTATGGGCCGGCGGCATCATTGGACCGTATTTTTTCCAAAATGAGGCTCAGTTACTGTGAGTAGTGTTCGCTATCGTGAGATGATAACGAACTTTTCATGGCCCGAATTGGAAGATATGGATGTGGACGATATGTGTTTTCAACAGGACGGTGCCACTTGTCACACAGCTAACGAAACAATGGCTCTTTTGCGCGAAAAATTTGATGACCGAATAATCTCACGTCGCGGCGCTGTAAATTGGCCGCCAAGGTCATGTGATTTTTGACGAAAAATTTCGCCATATTTGTAAGTGAAAAACAACCTTAAAAAAAAAAGTAAAAAAAAAACAGTGTGGGGGGGAGGTATTTTTGATTTAGAAAACGTGTGCCAAATTTGAAAAGAATCGGTTGAATAGTTTCGGAGTTGTGATTGGCACCGACTTTTAAGAAGTCGTTTCGGGAAAAACGCGTTTGAAAAAATGACTCTGAGAAATTATCGATGCTTCGCATTCGAGGGAGAGTGCCTACAAAGGCTATAACTTTGAGAGTTCTGCTCCGATCCACTTAAAATTTTGACACAACATTCTTGAAATGATTTACTATAAGATGAGTGAAGAAAAAAAATTTCGATTTTGTGACCCTACCCCCCCCCCTTAGAAGGTGCTTTGATGACTGGACTAATCGTTAGCATACATACATATGTATGTGTATTGCGTCGAATGGAGCCTATTTTTAAGGTGGCAAAATAAATTTATTATTTTTCGTTTTATTGAACAATTCCCGGTACTGTTTTGACAGAACGTAGTTTATTATTTTGTTTTTTTTTAAACACAATTTTTTTAGTATTTTTGAAAAAAATGATACACATACATATGTATTTTTGTTCAGAATTTTTTTTTGGCATTTTTTTTTTTAAATGTTTGGCCGTTGAAAATGATGCTGCTGGTTTGAAGGAAAGTATTTTTGTATTACATTTGGACATTTTTTATATGCGCAATAAGGTTCCACAATCTAGAAACGATTGAAAAACTATTTTTTTGTTGCATTTTTAAAAAGAAATATAAAGTTATCGACCTTTTTGATAAGTGGTATTATTTATTTTAATAATAATAAGAAATAGGTGCGTAAGACAAGTGAGTTATAGCTTAAGATATCCAAGATATAAGATAAATACCCCATTCTGGATGTTGGAGTTACTCGATGTCCTTGTTAGTGCTATTTCTGCAGCCTTTCCTACCGCAAAGACTTCTGCTTGAAAAATACTGCAATGGTCAGGGAGCGTAATTGGCCGCCTGATGTCCAGCTCTGCACAACATATCCCTGCACCTACTCCGTCCATCATTTTCGAGCAGTCGGTAAATATGTTAAGAGTATTGGTGCTAGGTTTCATACCTTTTTTCCACCACTCTACTTCTATTGTTGTTCTGTATCTCTTCACTCAATTGTATTTTGGAGTCATATAGTCCGTATTTGTCCAATAACTCATACCTATTGAGCTATGTCCGAATATTTGGCAGGCAAATTCACCAGTTGCATTAAGTCTTGTGGCAGATCTAGCTGCTAGACCTTCTGCCGCAATATCAATCGGTGATAGGTTGAGTATTCTTTCACGGAATAAATAAGTTTATCAATAAATACCTCATTCAATTCATGACATTTTCAACTAGTACAAACGATGCCAACTCCTGACTACATAAATTGATGGCAAAAGAGGGACCACTCTAGTTTCCCTTATCTAACCCTTTCATGCTTGTCCTATAGGGCATACAAGGTTAAAAGGCATTTATTATGAAATCAAGGTCTTCGCCTTGTAATTCACAGAACAACAGTCCTAAAATGCGAAATTTTGACTCTTTTAGTGAGTTTGATAATTTACGGCCAGGTGAATATTTCTGTGGAAGTCCCTATTGTCGTCGTGTTTATATCTATAGATTTACTGTTATGTTTATAAGACAACTGATTAATGCCCCCATCTGTATGTTTGTTGTATTTTCATTTGTGTATTATTCGTTTGCAAAATGAAGTGTTTTCATTTTGTTGCTGTAATCATTCAACAGAATACTCGTAATTGTAAACTTGATTTATCTCTGACTGACCTCCCTTAAACTTTTGTTGATTTTCACTGGTGGTCAATTAATTTATTTGGAAATTCGTGTGGAATTGAGTTTTCAACTCCGTTATTATTTTGTACATTGCTGGATAATTTCATTAATTCTGCGTACATATCTACGTACTGGATATTTTAGGCCATTTTTTAATTGACCTACAAATGAGTGTTGTGAAATTATTTTAGCAGTAAAGCTACGCAATTTATGATGATGATGTGGAAAACTGCATATCGCAAACTGACCTTGATGGGGGTTTTCTCTTGCCCCTTAAAGAATTGTCATGTGCTTTCTTTCGCACTTTTCTTAATTTTAAGGCCTCTATAACACCTTATTTTTAAATGTGGTAACAAAATCAAAATTGAAAATGTAGACCCATTTCGAAGTTACCAACAGTCTTAAAATGATTCTAATACGTAGGTAGGTGAAATGGAAATTGAATGGCGTGGAGTTCCCACGACTTGCTGAGTCAGGCGTATATTTTACTGGGGTCAAATAGTTTTCGTAAACCAACTCGAAGAAATGGAGCTCCGTTATGTTCTGCGCTTTCCTGAGATATAAGTTGTGCAGGGGAATAGTCAGGGGGATGCCCATGACTGGGTATTAAATCTCTGAGACCAATTCAGTCGACCGCTTCCTTGGAAGCTCATCAACAGTTTCTTTTTTTTCTATATTAAGAACTTAGAGCCCAGATCATAGAAATGTTATTTGCACATCCATGAAATTGGTCTTCTCTTTACAGGAGTTGACTAGTTTGGAACTACACCATGGCGCCGTCAGAGCCTTGGTCGCGGCTTTACTATCGTTCGGAAAATATGTTAATGTCTCCCTCGTTCCCTAAGCATTTTACATACCTGCAGGAACCTGAAAAACACTAGCAGTATTCGGCAAATTTAAGGAAATAGATAAATTGGCTGATTTAGAGAAAACTCCTGCTTTAACTTCCGATTCCATGTTGTAGCCGTCAGTGAAGACAGAGGTACAAGCTTTGGTGCAGATTTTTCCCTCAATCCAATCCTGCCTATTTGGAAAGATTGCCCTAACACGAACCTCTAACTGCGGATTGCAGATATACGGCGTTAGTTGCCTAAAAATTATATCACGTCCATTGAGAGATTGTCTCCAGGGGCCAACCTGATTGCGCCTTAAGCAACGATGGAATTAACGTAAAAGTCAATGGGAAGTAAGTCCAAACGACATTCAGAGCAGCACTGGGGCAAGTTTTACATGGTTCGGTGATGCCAATACATGCAATTCTCTGTACCCCTTTCCGAAGAGCTTCTCACCAAACCAGACATCTATGCGTTAGATTTTTATTTAAATTAAAGTTTAAAAATGCCTTCGCACCATGTAGTAACCGTCGCTACTACGTCTGTGGTGATTTCACTAAAAATAACTCTCCTGATCTCTAGGATTTTCCCTCCACCCCGGGACTGCTTCCGCATTGCTTCGCGGTCATCATTTTCTCGATTATTTCTTCAGGTCTAAATACACCAATAGCTCGTTGCAGAACTGTTCTCTTTATTTTCCAACTCCCGCATTTAAAGAAGGTTTGCTCCTCATCATCATACTCAGTATCTCCATATATGCAGTTTGGTAGGCTCGCTTTTCCCATTCGCCACAAATGCTTGCGAAAGGACCCATGTCCGGACAAAAACTGTGTGAGGTAATAGTTAACTTCACCGTGCTTTCTTTCTACCCACTTTTTAGACCAGGTATTAGTCTCGCTGTCCATCTACCGTACTGTTCAGAGTTCCATCTTGTCTGCCAAAATGTGAGCGTTTGAATTCTAATATCGGAGAAGCGTTGTACTGGGATTCCTGTGATTTTTGCCTCCCATCTCTGTTTGCGCTCTTGTGCTAGAATATGGATGGTTCCGCGGATAACTAACACCGCTGCTTCATATACTGTTCTGTATGAAGAAGTCACTCTGAGAGAGCTAGTGCGTTGCACGGATTGCAGAGTTTTCCGCCGGCATTGAACTTTTAGCGAATCTGCCCATATTTCGCATCCGTATAAGAGTTCGTCGTGTCCATTACAAGTTTTCGCTTGTTCTGCGTTGGACCTCTAAAGCTCGCCATAAGCTTACTTTGGCAACTCTTGTGGCTGCATTATTTATGTGCGCCCAGTAAGATAGCCTCTTTTAGTAGATAAAGTGGCATCGAGTACTTGAATATCTACCTCTAGTGGGATACGTCTGTTGGATAGAAGGATTAGCTCTGTTTTCTCTGTGCCCAGCTTTAATCCATGGTCCTTTTGCCATGTCGGAACACGGATCATCGCCTGATTTACCTTCCTTTGGCTTCGTCAGTGTTTCGAGCGATTATTACAGCTGCGATGTCATCTGCTAATCCCACTAAGTGCACATCCTCGGGAATCTCAATTCGAAGGCTTTCATCGTAGCTTATATAATAGCACGCGATTACCTAGGTAGTTGCGAAAAATCATTAGCAGATTATTCGGGGTATTGAATTTTGCCTTTAGGGCTTCAATTACGTCTTCCCAACTTAGACTGTTGAAAGCATTTCTAATATCCAGAGTGGCTAGTAATACTAAGCGTTTGAAGTATCGATTATCTACCTGGGCATGTTCTACGCTAGCTATTACGTCTTGCATGGCTCATAAGGTAGGTCTGCCACTTCTAAAACCATGCTGTCTGTCAGACAGGCGTGTGCGTTAAAAGTCGGGCAAGTCGACTGCCACTAATCTCGCTGGTACCCACGCCTTTCAGCTTTAAATAAACGAGTTCAAGTATTTATGCAGACTCTTTTTCGAAACTTTTGACAGCCATTGAATTTAGATGGTCAAATTATCCAATTTTAGCTTTCATTCTTTAAAATCTTATCTTTCACCATCTACGTGCGTAGTTCCAGTTGATAATGTTTCCTCAAGTATGTACTTTTATTGCATCATCTGTAGCTCCTCAGGGAAGCCTATTAAGTCATTTTATTTTTTGAAGACATTTGCTACTTCTGTACTCACTCTAAATTTCTTTTATGTAAGGGTTTTCCAATAACAGGTGCTAGGTGTTAAACAGGAGAGATGATTAACGATTTTTTATGGCCGGAATTGAATAGTATTGATCTGGACAACGTTTATATTCAACAAGACGGTGCCCCACAAGCAACGAAAGCATTGATATTTTACCGGAAAAGTTTCCGGACCGTGTTATCTCTCGAGGAGGTGATCACAATTGGCCACCGAGATCTTACGATTTAACAACTTGTGACTTTTTTCTTTGGGACCACGTGAAAGAGAAGGCTTACGCCAACAGCCCAGGGTCAATTCACGACTACAAAGATCGAATTCGTGAGGCTATCGAGGACATAGGGCAGCCACTTGGCAATTCGGTTATGGAAAATTTCATGAAGAAGATATTGTCCTGTAAGCGTGGTCGTGCTGGTCATTTGCCTGATGTTATTTTCCACTATTAACGGCATACCTTCCTCTTAATAATGAAATGAACATCCGATCATTTATATTAAAAAATAGCATTTTTCTTTGAATATCAAAATAATACCTTTTATTGGGAAGCCCTAATATGCAGACGACTTAAAGGGGTATATACATTTAGCAGGCCGGAAAAAAGCGAATTTTCCATAATTTTTTCTGAGAAAACTTTTAAATTTATTAATCTAAAAATTTGTACACCTGTTATGTTATCTTTTACTTGTATTTTAAGACTTAGTATAGTAAAAATATTTATTTGGAAAGGAGCTACAGCTGATCTCCGGGAGCTTCTCTCAAAAAAGACGTTTTGCGGTGACCACTATGTCTCTGAACTGGATCCTCTGGAATTAAAAACCAAACAGATTTCGTTGAAGTAATGTTAAATCTAGTAATTAATCGAATCTGGAATTAAAAAACCAAACAGATTTCGTTAAAGTAATGTTAAATCTAGTAATTAATCGAAGGAATAACCAAAATAAATTTATTTGACAAATGGCGGTTTCTAAAAAAAAATTGATTTTTAACTAAAATTTTCTGTGCAGTGAGAAATTCATGTGTGTCTATATAATATATAGTTATTTTATCTTCAACTAAATGAAAACTAATGACAACGATAAGAAAACGTTGATAGCTTCATTTACGATAAAATTCAAGCTATATATGACTTAAAAAAAAGAATTTGTCAACAGGACCTCTCTCTTAGGATCCACATCCCAATTTTTCGGCGAGTAAGCACAATTTTTGGTTAACTGTTAGTAAATTATAAAATTAATGTAAATCTCTTTTTCCACATTATTGCGCTTGGTTTCGTTATACTTAGTATTGAAATTTGTAATATATTTCTGTAGACGCAATAAATAAATAAAAATGTAAGCATAAAAAATAAATTAAATAAAGTAATAAATAGGTAAATAAAGATATCAAGCGAACGTTGGTATTTCTCCCGGGCTTTCTTGCTTATGCAGTATTTTTGTTGTTCTTATTGTGGAATTTATTTTTGAGGGATGCTACTCAAGTAAGAATCCTTGGGTGAATATAAATCTGTGTCGTTACCGTAACATAGAACCGAGTGTCGCTAGTCACACTAGCGATTGTTTTCAAGTGATCTACAGTATAACATAAAATTAATTTTGTTTTAGAAGAAATTATAATACAGATATTCGACAAATGGAGTACAAGTATAAGTAACATTGATGAAATTTCACCAAACTTTTAGAAACACCGGACAAGTATGTAGAAGGCGTGTATATATATATAATTGACGCGTACACCCTTTTTGGGTGTTTGGCCGAGCTCCTCCTCGTATTTGTGGTGTGCGCCTTGATGTTGTTCCACAAAGGCGTGTAACATAATGGCAAATTTTGCGCCGGAGTGTAACCACGTATTTTTAAGACGGATCCGCATTCTTCCGGAATTTTTTACCCCAATCACTACAGATTGTTTCTTCGAACTAAACGTTTCTGTTGTTGTTATTGTTGTAGCAGCATAAACATTTCCCATACATTTACGGTGAATGCTGCTGAAGTGACAGTCTTTGGCCGTATATAAATGCGGATCATTCCGGTAACGTAGAAGCGACTGACCTGGTAACGGACCTGTTCGATTCAAATAGCTGTAAACAATTCGACCTACTAAGAAGAAAAAATGTAAGAAGAAAAAATGTAATTATGCATAAATTCCTTAAAATTCACGGTAAATATTACTGATTTTATAACAAATAATAGGACTATGAATAAGTTCGTGCGGTTTTTTTTCGAAATTTGAAACTTTATTGACGTAAAATGGTTACAAATTTAATATTCAAAATATTGTCCATCGCTTACTACTACTTTTTCCCATCTTTCTGGCAATTCACGGATTCCCTTTGTGAAAAATTCGGTCGGTTTTGCCGCAATCCACGAATCGATCCATTTTTTGACTTCATCGTAATTACGGAAGTGCTGGTCAGCCAGGCCATGTTGCATCGATCGGAAGAGATAGTAATCGGATGGCGCAAGGTCTGGACTATACAGCGGGTGGGGTAGGACATCCCATTTGAGCGTTTCTAAGTATGTTTTGACCACTTGTGCAACATGTGGCCGAGCATTGTCATGTTGCAAAATAACTTTGTCGTGTCTATCGGCGTATTGCGGCCGTTTTTCTCGCAGTGCTCGGCTCAAACGCATCAATTGTCGTCGGTAGACATCCCCCGTAATCGTTTCATTCGGTTTCAGTAGCTCATAATACACAACACCCAGCTGGTCCCACCAGATACACAGCATAACCTTCAGGCCATGAATATTCTGCGCCGACGTCGATGTTGAAGCATGGCCAGGGTATCCATACGTTGCCCGACGTTTTGGATTGTCGTAATGGACCCACTTTTCATCGCCAGTCACAATTCGATGCAAAAAACCCTTTCTTTTGTGCCGTTGAAGCAGTTGTTCGCATGCCATAAAACGGCGTTCAACGTCTCTTGGCTTCAATTCATACGGCACCCAATGGCCTACCTTTCGGATCATTCCCATGGCTTTTAAACGTTTGGAAATGGTTGATTGATCAACTCCCAAAGTTTTTGCAACCTCTTCTTGCGTTTGAGCCGGATCTTGATCGAGCAATTCCTCCAATTCGGTATCCATGAACTTTGGCGGCGCACCCTCGCGTTCTTCGTCTTCCAAGCCAAAATCACCACTTTTAAAGCGTGCAAACCACTTCTGGCACGTTCGCTCAGATAGAGCATGCTCACCATAAACTTCCACCAAGATACGATGACTTTCGGCTGCTTTTTTCTTCATATTAAAATAATGAAGAAGAATTCCCCGCAAAAACACATTATTTGGCACGAAGTTCGACATTTTCAAGTGTGGTAAAAATATTGTTGTTTACGCTTCAAATAAAAAACTTATACTGACGTTTGTGCCTTACGACAGTAGCTCTCCAATGAATGTTTGGAAATGTGGATCGATGGAATAATAATCAAGTTACGCCATCTGTTGTAAAACCGAAACGAACTTATTCATAGTCCTATTACTTCGGCATAAAATTTCCATAACGAAATGTTAGAAATTGAACAATAGCACACTAAATTATTTCCGTTGTCAGGAAATAGTTTTTTAATAGTTTTAGAAGCATTGATCAAAGTTTTTCACTGCCTGTAAAACTGTTCGCAGCGCACAGACAGCTGTGCATGCAGTGCTGCCCCATGTTAGCAAACTACAAATGACTACACTTAAAAGTCATATAAAATATATAAATATTTCGGAGAAAACTGCTACTGCTGTTATAAAAATAAGACAAGAAATATATGCAATATGTCACTTGTATTAAAGGCTACGTTTTTGTAGTTACTGTAAACGCATGAGGCAAAAAATCGAAAAGTTGCTATCTATAAAGAAATTGCTTACATCGTTTTGTGAATTTTTAATATGGCAACGCACTCTACTCCCATCAGTATTTGTAATCAGTTTCATGCAGTGAGTTGTTTTTATGAATTATTTATGTTTGGAGATAATTAGTCAGCAATTTAACCGTGGAAAATGCATTTTCCATATATGAAAATCGCCATATACGCGCTAACTTTTCTCACCTACGCATACTCGGGCTATGGTTCCAGTACGATTGTACATCTACGAGACGCCATCATTGCGGCGGAGGCAATATTTGGTGATGTCTTCAAAAACCTAGTGACGGTTGTTAGAAAGTTTCGTACAGTGCATGAGGTGTTCGATGCAGCAGTAGATGAGAATTGTATTTATAAATGTTTAGGACCAGACGGCAAACCTACAGGTGAGTTGGAAAATGTGGAGGAGGTACCGGCCGAAGCAGGAAATTACGTAAAACTATGTGTGCATGCGTCAGAAATGTGAAGCGCGATAAAGAAAGTGTGTGTACTACGTCCTTATGGCAGATTTGCTGCAGTGCGTCTTATAGCAGAGAATGTTAATGCAATGAGAAGGTGCAAATGTTACTGTGAGCTTTTTTTAGCACAATTGAGATTTGAAAGATTTGTAGTAAGGTCATTTAGCACACCGAGTTTATAGACACCTCACTGACTTTTGCCCACACAAAAATTAGAAACACCACACATTTTTCACCTCAACACACAACACATTTCTCACCTCGACATTAAACCAATTAAATTTTTACTATTTTCGTATTTTTGAAATAATAAGCGAATACGTAAAATTTATTACATAATTTTTTTTTCAATTACATTAAAAAAAAAAGATTTAAAAATAAAAATTTATAAAAAAAAGTTTGCGCCGGGAATTGAACTCGAGTCTAACATGTGGCGAGGAAAAATAGGCGCTCGTTTATTTCTTCGAATGCTTATTTTTTGACCATTTTGTTACTTTTGAAATGATAAGCGGATTCATAAAATGTATTACAAATAATTTTACGATTACATTAAAAAAAAACGATTTAAAAAAAAAAAATTTATAAAAAAAAGTTTGCGCCGGGAATTGAACTCGAGTCTAACATGTGGCGAGGAAAAATAGGCGGTGCGTTTATTTCTTCGACTGCTTTTTTTTTGTCCATTTTATTACTTTTGAAATGATAAGCGGATACATAAAATGTATTACAAATTTTTTTACGATTACATTAAAAAAAAAAAAAATGTAAAAACGAAAAAAAAATTTGTGCCGAGAATTGATGGCGAGTCACGTGGGGAGGATAAATACGCAGAGCGTTTATTTCTGCGCCTGTGAACAAAAGGTTTTGTGCATGCGCGCGACGCGAATAAATTTTAATAAAGTTCTGAAAGTAATTCATGAAGTTTTTCATTACACACATATGTACATAAATGAACGTATACTTTATATATAAATAAATGATGGTATATGAAATATACATAAGTACATAATATGTATGTACATGTCAATAGGAGGTATTTGCATTCAGAAAAAAAGAATGGTTTAAGATAAATCAACACTTATTTTATATTGTATGTCAATTTATAGTTTATGTATTCGACAGCATTTACATACATACATATGTATGTATGTACATTTGTATATGAAAAACAATAATGCACAAGCGCAAGAACATCATATCACATATGCAAGTATGCCCAAATAACCTTGACTTATGTATGTACACATGTCATACCACATCACATTCTTACAAGAAATCAAATACACATACGCACTAGTGAACGAGTTTCTTTCTAACAAGTGCAAAAACAATTCTGCTCTATGTATGCATATATACCGAGTTTATGTCCTAGCATATATACATACATACATATATACCTACTTGCCTTCTAAACTTCCTACAAAATAATTGTATTCATATGTTACAACATCCATGCACGTTCATACATTCAAGCATACATATATGTACATAAGCGCGAGCACAGCGCTCCCTTCTTGCTTCCGTGTACTTTTGTCTGTCACCAGTCGATATTCCTAATATTGTACTTACAAAAACACAATACTTTGATAGACGCAAAAGCAACAGCAAGCACAACGCGATGGCCGCTTTGCCACCACACATTCTAAAATGTTCTAGAACACAACAAAAACACATACATACCTCACATGCGCATGTCGCCCAAAGCTAAAGTCTAAGCCTAGCGACTACAAAAACAAAATACATTCGTAGACGCAGTCGCAGCGGCCATGATTCTATCAGCGACGGCGCTGAACAATTTAGAACAAAAACAAAAAGTTCATTCATAAGTTCGAGCTCATATTTCAATTTCATTCATAAAACGACCCGCCATATGCCAATTTTCGCGACCATTCGAAAATAGTCAATATTGGAATATTTCGCGTGGAATTATTTGCCAATATTTGATAAATCTTAAATTTTTGTCATGTCGAGTGGCCGCGGCTTCGTATGTATGTATGCACCCTTATATGTATGTAAATATGTCTTCTAACTGTGCGACAGTCGCGAGTTAATGCGACTTCCAGCGAATCACACATTGCTGTCCGCAAAGCCGCATATATGTACCTTATGATCAGAAAGTACCGGGAATGTTTAAATTAAACAAAACGGAGTTAAATTTCAGGCAAATTTATATTATCTCCTTCAAAATTTGACCCGTCTGAAGCAACACACATGTGCCAACGTTTAACCCAGTCCTCCAAACACCCCCGGCAGGCCGATTTGTATTCTCTTTGATCAGTGCGATGGCGCGTTATCATCATGCAAAATCTGAGAATTGTTTGCTCACATTTCCGGGGGTTTCCAACACACAGCATCTCTCTAAGGTTTCAAAACGGATAAATAATATTCTCTATTGACTGTCTGGCCCGATGGAAGGTACTCATGGTGGACTATGCCTTGGCAATCGAAGGAAGCAGTCAACATCACCTTCCCGGTTCTTTTTGCTCATAGGGTATACATATGCCATGTGTCAAGTGTGCGCAGAAGCTTGTGTTCTGGGTTTGTTAGAATGGTGGTAGTTTGTACATATATTTATACACATATGTGAGTATGCGCGTTAGGCTTCCTGGATGGATATTAGAATATTTTCTCATCAATATGTGTATGTAAGTAGTTCAGATTTGACTGAAGAGATTAAATATAGGAATGCATATTCATATGATTGGCTTTATGGCTGTTTTACATATAAATTAATTCAAATGAAGTATGAATAATGTTATATAGAAAATAAATTTCTAAATAACAGGTATTAGAAAAACCTGAATACACTATTTTAAATCAATTCTAATTAAACCAAATATAAAAAATGAAATAAAAATATCGAACAAAAAACTGTGCACAGGATTTGAACCTGAGTTAAATAAGAGACGATGTACTGCATACACAACACGTCTTTCACGATTGCGCTAATCTACAATTATTAATGATATTTTCTAAATCACTCATTTATTCGATTCGCAGTTTTATATGCACATATTCTGCGTTAGTTGAAAGTTTGTATGCGTAATTATATGAATATGCATGTGTGTATGCGCGTTTGGCTTTCTGGACGGATATTAGAATGATATTTTCTCATCAATATAATTTGGATTTGATGAAATAGATTATAGATATATGTACATATTTTCTGTTTTGATTTATTTATATAAAAGTCAGGTCATATCCAGTATGAACTATTTTATACCGGAAAGAAATTTCCATTTATAAAATACAAAAAAAAACAGTATTTTAAAGAAATTTTAATTAAAATAAACTCAAAAATTTTACCAAACTTTCCTGGTTTGAATTGTAAAATAAAATGTGCAAGAAAAAAAAATATGACTTCAGGACTTGAACCTGAATTAAATACGTGCCAAAAAACAAAACGAATAACTCCGCCGACTTTAGCTTCTGCACCACAAACTAACTGCCGCGCGGCCTTCTTAATCGCAGATTTATTCGCTTCGATTTCCTTAGTAGTGTGCCGAAAAATCTTATGAACTTCCTCAGTAGTATGGTAAACGCAGAAAAAATCTGAATTTCTGTCCTAGCGTGGTAAGTAAATATAGAAACCCTCCACTCGCGTCACTCGCGTGGTAAATATGTGCAATTCGCCACTCGTGAGCAAAGTTGAATTTGAAATGACCTTATTATGAATCTACAAATTAGAACTCGAAAAAAGCTCGTTTAACATTTGCTCCTTCTCATTGCATTAACATTCTCTGCTTATAGAGTTACAAGTGTAAATACATAACAAGATTGGTTTGTTTTGATTGCTTTGCTTTTTTCACTTGCGAACAGCTGATGGTGATTAAAAGCTTATACTGGAGATTTCCAGCCGTTGGAATGCAATGCTTTTAGACAACCCAACAAATGCAGTTATTTGTTATCATTAATGAAAATACCATTTCATTTTTCAATTGTGTAGGATATCTCGCCGGTACACGTGTACCAATCGGGTGCGCGCAGCTCACCTTTGCTGTTGGCCAAATCTCATGCAAATTGTTGGCGTGCAATAATAAGCTTCCAGAAAGCTTTAGCCACTCGCCAACAGATGGCGCTTTGCCAGTGCGCTAGAAAATCCTGTTATGTTTAAATATGATATTTATTTCAGGTACTCTCTCGTCACATATTAATTTCATTTATGCCTTTTTCAGATGTACGACCTGTCCAAAATAAACTGTATACACCTACCGCCGACGGTTGCGGCTCGCTCGGTCTGCGCATTAACACCGAATACTTGCCCGCCGTCGAAATGGAGAACTGTTGCAATGAGCACGACATTTGCTATGACACTTGCAATAGCAATAAAGAGCTATGCGATTTGGAGTTCAAGCGCTGCCTTTATAAGTATTGCGATACCATAGATAAATCGATTGCCAGTGAATATCTCATGACTGGTTGTAAAGCTGCTGCGAAAGTGCTATTCACGGGCACCTTAACGCTGGGCTGCAAATCGTATTTAGACTCGCAGAAGCGTACGTGTTATTGTGCACCGCCTAAGCAATCGAAAGACGAGGGACGTGGCTATAACGGATACAAAAACGGGAATGGCGATAAATATTATAAGCAGGGCAAGAAACAGAAATATGGCTGGAAGGATCCGGGCGACATGTAGTGCTTGTTGATGGAAAAGGATGTGGAAGTTTTTATTTAAGCAACGCTTTACGCCTTTTTCTTAGTACTTGTTTCTTGTTGGTGTTATTGTTCAGCGCACAATCTTATGTATATAAATATTTCACAACTGCAATCTGGATGCACTGTTTCGAGAGAGAGAAAGAGAGAGAGAGAGAGATGGGCATTCATAGCCCAAAGTATTTATTAGATATTTGATGAATTTATTTTGTATGCTACGACCATAGTAATATGCTGACCTACATATATAGCCAACGAAATTGCCCAAAGGAAAAATTTGTAGACTTTATTACAAAATAAAAGTAATTAATAAAAGAGCGAGTGTAATAAGTTTTTTTTAAATGTTTTTGATGTGGCGATAGAGTAAATGTTATATACTAATAATTTCATAATCTGATATGGGAAGTGAGGCTATTAAATAACTGACGCTGTCAAACATTTTATTTCTATTTCATATATTTACAGGTCCGTTGTAATACCACTGTGCGACACGGGAATATCATTTATTTTCTTTCGTGGAACCATTTTCTGGCTCTTATGAAGCGCAGGATTGGTCCCGTCCCCACACCAAGCAGTGCCGTAAGAGGATTGAGAAAATATTTATCTAAAAAACCTGCTTTGATTTTAGTTAAGGCTGGACAATTGGAAAGGAAGTGCTCAACTGCTTCTTTCTCATCTCTACAACTTCTACTATATTCATGGGAGAAAACTCCTAGTCTCAAGGAATGTCTGCCTAATAGCCAATGATCGTTTATACAAGCCATGAACTTTGAGATATAATCTCTTGAAAAGCTAAGCAATTCCTTTTTCTTTTTTATTTGCGGCCACTGTAAATGCGACCAGTATTGGATAATGTTATTCTTAATTATGAAGCCCGCTACTTAGGTCTAATACTAGACCGAAAGCTAACTTGGAAGACAAATGTCGAAGATAGAGTAAAAAGGGCGACAATAGCACTATACTCTTGTAAACAGCTGATAGGACTAAGTTGGGGTCTCTCCCCATCTATCGTATACTGGCTTTACACGGCAATTGTCAGACCAATCCTAACATACGGCATATTATATTAGTATGATGGCCAGCTTTAGATAAATTGTACATTAAAAGAACCATGGCACACGTACAAAGAATGGTCAGTCTTTGCATCTGCGGGGCCCTCAGAACCACACCCACAGATGCACTAAATATCATGCTTAACATTTTACCAATAGAGCAGTACGGTAAGCAAACAGCTGCCAAAGCAACTCTCAGACTAAGAGAAATCGGCCTACTCAGAACGAACCAAAGAGGACACTCCTCAATTTTAGAACAATTCCCCTGCATTCCCAGCACAACGGATTTCTGTAGGACCAAGGACATCAATTTTAATAAATCCTTTGTCACAGTATTTCCTTCCAAAGAGGAATGGGATAACGAGCTCATTGTTAAGATAAATGACTTAAACATCTACACAGATGGCTCAAAACTGGACAACCAAGTAGGTGGAGGGGTCTACTCCGACAAACTCGGAGTATGCCAATCATTTCGTTTACCTGATCATTGCAGTGTATTTCAGGCGGAAGTCACTGCCATAAAAGAGGGACTTAAAGAAATAAAAACGAGAGTATTATCCGCAAATGAAGTCTTCATTTACTCGGACAGTCAAGCAGCAATAAAAACGCTGGAATCAAAAACGCACTCGTCAAAAACCTTACGACAACCACCCTACTTACCTATCTACCATCAATTTGCTCGTAGCCATAGGTAGCCCAAAGGTATTTCTATCACTAAGCAGTTGAAGAATATTATCTTTCCTGGCTAGCTTATCGGCTTTACAATTTCCCGCAATAGCCCTGTACCTCGGAACCCAAATAAGCCTTATTTTGAATACGACACTAATATCATTAAGGGGTGGCCGGTATTCCTGTCCAACCTTTGATCTTAGTATAGCTGCATTCATTGATTTAATGGCCGCGTATTTAGATATATAGCCACTTTTTATAGCCAAAACTTCTGCTTGAGAGACGCTGCAGTAGTCGAACGGTTTGTTCAAGCCTTAATTCCTTCGAACATACTTCTTAGCCAACCTCTATCAGCTAGCTTGGAACCATCTGTATAGAAATTGAATTCCCCTCTTCTCCATAGCCTTGGTGTTTGCCCCTCTCATCTGGACGGTATGTTCGTCTTGAAGAGTCTGTCGAAGGTGAGTCTAGGAATAGAGTAATCCATTTATTGTTTGTGACTATTCGCAGTGTGCAAAATAGAGGCGTAGCCAAACCGCCGGTCTTTCCATAGCGCCATACATTTAAGTCTAAACGCCGAGGCGGATTAGAATGCTTATGAGGAAGCAAAATCAATCATAAAAGAATTATAATTTGTATTGAATTCTAGCAGAGCTCAGGGTTTAAGTGCATTTGTTGCCTAAAGAATTCATATGAAGCCAATATGGAAATATCAAAATGACGAGGCGGTCTATCAGGAACATTCGTATAAATCCGACCAAGGAAGAAGGGAGCGATCCTCAACACCATAAAAGATGCCAAAGAGATGATGCGAAAAATAGAGACAAAATAGAACTGTACTGCAGGGACTTCAAACTAATAAGTAGGCATCTTGAGTAGTATGAGAGTGTGGAACCACGAAAACGAGGGGATGTAGAGCAACCAACGAAAAATGAGCCACTCCACGCTGCTAGATGATATTATACAGTCGACCCTCCGCCAGGGCTGAAGAGGTGGTCCGCGAACTACAAGGTGAAGTACAAAATAAATAAGACTGAGCTAAAATAGAAACGACAGGAGCTTTGTTCTAATAACTTCGAGTTCATTTATTCAAAATAGTCCCTTCCGGCCTCGGTACACTGTTTTGCGCGATATAAAAGCTTTTCGAAAGAGTTTCTCACGTCATTGACCGGAATGTCCTTCAGGATGTCGGTACAAACCTTTTGGTTGCCCTCTACGGACGCAAAACGTTTTCCTTTCATGGCCAAATGCAATTTTCCGAATAGGTAGAAGTCACAGGGCGGCACACCAGGCGAATACGGTGAGTGATTGAGGGTTAAAATGCGATTTCTAGTCAAAAAATCAGTCACAAGAGTGGATCGATGAGATAGTGCATTATAATGCAACAAGCGCCAGCTTTATCCTTCACGGTATTCAATGTGAATTCGACGAACGCGATGCAACAAGCGTTCCAAAACGCCAAGATAGAAAATTGCATTGACGGTTTGGCCCGTTGGGACGCACTCCTTGTGCACAATTCCCTTGGAATCGTTAAAACAAATGAGCATCGAGTGGATTTTTGACTGCTCCAAACGCGATTTTCTGGGTGGTGGCTCGTCTGGGGTCTTCCATTCGGCACATTGACGCTTAGTTTCAGGTTCATGTTGGAAACACCACGTTTCATCACCTGCTACAATGGTGTAAATGAAGTGCTCGTCTTTTCTCGCCTCTTTAATGAGGTATTTCGAATGTTGAATTCTGAGCAGTTATTGGTCCTCAGTTAACTTGTGCGGAATGGAACGTGCACAGACCTTCCGTAAGCCAAAATGATCAGTTAAAATGCGATAAATCGATGTTTCTGAGATATTGAAACGATGATTTCGGTTGATTTTTGATAAATTGACGAACAATTTCGATGGTGTTTTCGGTGATTACTGATTTTGAGCGGCCCATATGTTCATGGTCATGTATGTCGTCACAACCATCTCTGAAACGTGTAAACCACTCATGAACTCTGGCACGAGAGAGACAATCATCGCCAGAAACTTTTCTCATCAGTTCAAATGTTTCGGTACACGTTTTACCGATCTTAAAACAAAATTTGACATTGGCTCTTTGTTTAAAACTCATTTTCGTACCTATAACACAAACATACTGACCCTTTAGACGCAATAACTTCGCTTCCACTGAACCGAATGTCACCAAGCATTCACTGGTAGTCAGCTAGGGATGTAACTTCCAACGCACTAACTAACAGATGGCGCCACAAATATTTTTATGACGCCAGCCTTGTTTATTTTGGACCTCCCCTCGTATTTGAGTGGTCGGCACTCGTCAGTCATCTTTCGCATGGTGGTATCCCATCACTCTTGCTTTTCAACTTCTATAGAGGGAGTCTTCCTAGTCTCCTATGCTGACGATAATGGCGTCAATCAATGACATCGGACAATGGCATGCATGGCCTGTTTTCCATAGTGAGCAATTACCTCACCAGCCTCCTTTTTGCCTTTTCACTGTGAGGAATTCTGCTTGGGTTCCACCGAAGGTTTCACCCCAACAGACACTTGCTAGAACCTGAGCCACCTCCCCGGCATGTTAGGAGGCATCTCTTCAACTTTTCGGACAAGATCAAGAACAAAAGGAATCTACAACTATAAGGCCGGACAGTATACAGACCGACGCTAAATGACATTCTTCAGGAGACTCTTACCACCTTCCTCAACACCTGACCTCTGAACGCCCTCCTGGGAGTCCAACCACCACCTATTGCAGATGAAGAGCTTCAGGTAACCTGAGAGACCCACATAACTTTGGCCCAATTGCGTTCTGAATACCGACATACCCAACATATAATATGTCCAGCATATCAAGGCATACCGCACGATACTAACCACCTTTACGCATGCCCAATCAAACCTATTCACCTAACATCCCTCGGCCTCTGAACCCAACCTGTCGAAGCAGCACGCTTTCTGGGCCTACCGTTAGATGAGATGAGGTAGGCCTACCGAAGACGACCGGTCACTATGTCACACTGACAGGGTTTAGTAAGCTGCTGCAACAACAACAACATGAATCATGGTGTTGGTAGCTTTATATGTGGGACTACTTCGCCGGGATAATGAAAAAAGAAAACTATTTGAATATCTTACAGACCAATTTGCCGAAAATTTATTGACCTAAACGCATATCCAACAGAAGCGGTTATATTTCAGCAAGACAGGGACCCGAAACATGCCGCGAAAATTGTTCAAGTGTCCGACAAAAAGACATAATTCCAGTTTATAGAATAGCCAGCACAGAGATTTAAACCCTATTGAAAATGTAGAGGCTATTCTGAAGAAATGGTTAGCATCATACGAAATGGTCCCAAAAAACATCGACGAACTATGGTCAAGAGTTCAATAGGAATGGCGCGATCTTCCACACTCAACTATTGAAAAACTGGTCGGGGCATGCTGAGAGGCATAAATAACGTATTTTTGGTTTGCTTAAGGAAATAAATTAGGTTAGGTTAGTTTAATTATTTTTTAATTTTTTTATAATTAAATTTTTGGTCTCAAAATGCAAATAAATTCGAAAACAATAGCAATAACAGAACGATTTTTACAAACTAAGACTATTCTAACTTATCTCTAAAACCCGTAAATGTATATTTGTATTGTACTTCTGCAACGAAGTTTGAGAACTGCACACACGCACGCTCCATGCACTAACCAAAAAAGCCACTACCACTGCTGGCCGATGCACTGGCCATGCCACCACCACTGCTACTTGCGTACGCCGTATCTGTAAGAGATCCAATAAAGAAACATGTCCAAAACACTACATAATTTTTTTAGCATAAAACAGATTCTTCGCAGCAAAAGTGTACGCTTTCACATACACACACACACACAACGCATACACTCACTCATGCCATTGCCGTAAAATGGATAACCTCCATAGCCAGGATAACCACCACTACACAAGTAGCCACTGTAACACGGATACATGTTGCCATAGCCGCCACCAAAGTAGGAGGGATATGGCTGATAACCGCCAAGGCCGGGATACACACCATAACCACCACCGCCGCCAAAGCCATTTCCGTAGCCAAGACCACCGTAACCACCACCATAGCCACCATAAATGCCGGGAAAGTAACGGAATTGGGCTTTGACTTTGTGCTCACCGAGCGTGCAAAGCAGCAGCAGAAGCAAGACGATGCACCAAACGAACGAGCCAGACGTGAGTGTGTTGCGCATAGTGCTTGGGTTGGAATGCGCAAAATGGAATTATTTGCTTGATATGGATTCGTTTTAAATATATGTATTTCAATTTCAATTATTATTTTTTAAACAACTTTCTCATAGCCGTTCAATTTGTCAACTGAGTTCGATATTGGCGCTCATTTTACTTTTATAATGAACAGATTTCGGGGAATACATAGAATGAGTTGAAAAAATTATTGTATAAATAGCAATTAGAAAAAAATGCCAGACTATTAAATATCAATTTTGAATTGATGAGATTTTCGTGACATTGAAAAGTTTGTTGGTTGTAATTCAAATAAATATATTTTTTGTTATTGCTGTATTTCACTGGTAACTATGAATTGGTCAGTTTTGTGTTAAATTCATGATTCAAATTTCACTTTCGCTTTTTCCTACTTAATACTTAATTTTTTTATCTATAGTATATCGTAAAAGAGGTGTCGCTGCTGATACTATTTTTATGTTCCCTCTACTAATACACTAGTCATTGAAAGGTGTGAGATCTCGATCGAAGTAGTTGACATTCGTTTGAAGCGTAAAGATCCTTTTCTATGGGACGTCAAAAATGTCTACGTTCGTCCCGAGAAAACAGAATTTGCGGGAAGTCATGCTTTGTTATTACTTTTTAAAGAAAAGTGTAGCTGAAACGTGTCGTATATTGACACATATTTACGGTAATCACGCTCCATCAAATACAACTTGTAAAGAGTAGTTTCGACACTTCCAAAGTGGCAATTTCGACGTGAGTGATAAAGAGCGCGAAGGGGCACCGATAAAATTCGAAGATACTCAACTACAACAATTATTGGATGAAGATGCCTATCGAGCCCTTGATGATATGTCTAAAGAGTTGGATGTTGCCAGATAAACCGTCGGTAAACGTTTGCACGCGATGGGAATGGTCCAGAAAGAAGATAACTGTGTGCCACATCAATTGAAAGAGAGGGATATCGAGAGATGTTTGGTGATGTGTGAGATGCTTCTTGAGCGGCAGAAAAGAAAAGGTTTTCTGCATCGCATCGTCACTGGCGATGAAAAATGAATCTAGTATGACAACCTTAAGCGTCGAAATTGTTGGAGCCTACTAAGTGAACCAGGATCATCGACAGCGAAAAAAAATATTCATGCTTCAAAGGTTATGTTGTACATCTGGTGAGATCAGAAAGGTGTCATCTATTATGAACCCCTTAAACCACAAACTGATTTTGCTGTATGACAACGTCAGACCACACGTTGCTAAATCAGTTCAGAAATATTTAGAGATACTGAATTGGGTAATCTTGCCCCACCCACCGTATTCTCTAGTCAGCCCTTATTGAAGAGCGGTTCACTACTTACGAGAACATCGTAAACTAGCTCAATGAGTGGATCAAGTCAAAAGAACTCGAATTTTTCGTTAGAGGAATCCGTATGCTGCCTAAAAGAGGGAGTTGTAGTTTCCAATGGCACACACTTTACTTTTATTATTTAATTCTTCAAACAATTCATAGTTCTGGCTAAGAAAGGACGGAAACTTCTTCCCATACCCACTAAAAAGAAAATATTTTAAGTTTAAAAAATGTATATATTTTTTATTTATATATTTTTTCGTTTAATTTTAAATACTTTTTTTTTAGTTTTTTGTTTTGTAAATTTTTTGTACATAAGTAGGGCAAAGATTAAAAAAAAAATTAAAAAAAAAAAAAAATTAAAAAAAAAAGAAATAAAAAAAATACAAAAAAAAAAGTATTTTAAATTAAACGAAAAAATATATACATTTTATTTTAACTTAAATTATTTTTTTTTTGTTTTGTAATTTTTTTTTTAAATTCAAAATACATACATATAGGCAAAACAAATTAGAGTATTCTGGAAAAAGCGAAAGTGAAGTGGGCATGAATGAAACACATTTTTTTTAATTTCGTTTGCATTTTTTAAAATTTTTTTTGTAACTTTTTTAAGTTTAAAATATAGGTAAATAACTTTTTTTTGTAGTATTTTTCTTAATTTAAAAATTTGTTTTAAATATGTTGATTTATTTTTTTAATCTGTGCCCTACATATGTACAACAAATTTACACACAAAAAAAAAATAAAATAAAATATTTAAAATAAAAAAAAAAAAAAATACTTGTATAAATAAAAAACATATACAATACATTTTGTATATATAAATAAAAAATATATACATTTTTTTAACTTAAAATATTTTCTTTGGTATTTTATTTTAAATTCAAAATATAGGCAAAACAAATTAAGGTATTCAGCTGGAAAAGCATGCAAACTTAACACAAAATTTTTAATTTTGTTTGTAATTTTTTTTTAATTTTGTTTTTAAATTTTTTTGACGTGATAACGTCTTATAATTCGATGTAGCCGGCTGTACGTACAAAAAAATTCGGCTTTATCTTGCTCATGCGGCGTTATATTGCGGGAGCGCGGAACGAACGACAAAGAGGCACAATCGGCCCCCGCGTTCGCCAACGTTCAACATCTGGCTCGCTCCTACTTGATCGTACATATATATGAGGATTATTAATTTAATTTACTTGAAGAATTTAAAATAAAACCAATTGTATCATCATCATCTGTACCGAATTTATTTAGCTATATTTTTGGTAGATGGCCTCAATGATCAATATCTAGTAAAGTATCGATAAAAGAATTTAAAGTTTATGCTCGTGGCCGAGATAACATCTCACACCACAAAAAAAATCTTTTGCTGTTTTTTTGAGTTACGATGGAAGTGAACAAAGAGAAAATTCGGTACATTTTACAGTTTTTCTGTGACAAAGGCGAAAAAGCAAACCAGGCCACTTAAATTGTAAACGATGCTTATGGTGTCGATACTGTAACAGCTAATTAAGTGCAATTTTGGTTTCGCCGATTCCGTTCAGGAGTTTTTGATGTTGATGATGCACCTCGCACAGGCAGGCCTGTCGTCGGAAAAGTCGATAAAATCACAGAAATAATCGAAATTGGCCGGCATGTTAGTAATCGGATCTTGGCCCAGGAGCTAAAGATCGACCATAAAACAATTTTAAATAATTTGCGAAAAAGAATTGTACGCAAAAATGGATTTCTTTTTCCCCAAACGAAATATTTCTAATTTTTTTCAGATGGGATGCCCTTGAAAGGTTGTAGCACTTTTTTATTCTTTATTTCACTAACTCTAGCGAACAAAATGTCCAAGAAAAAGAAAACAATTTTTGCTTGTTTAGTTCATTTATTTATACAAAGTTATTACGGAGGAAATAAATTTTGTTCATACTCGATTTTACTGTTCACAAATTATGATTGCACTTTAAAGCCACAAAAAAACAAAATTTAATTTGCGTTCAATAAATACTCAGATTTCACTTGTGAGCTAAATTTTAGACGCCCAAATGGAGGTGATCCGATCAGTGTAAAGCTTTTCTTTACCGAAATGTAACCCAACTTAAATGAGTTTTTTGTCATTTTTACTAAGTAATTTGGTATTCAAATCAATATTCTTCGAGGAAAGTTTTAAATAAATATTTTGTTTAAATATTAAATATTTATTTTATTTTTATTTATTTTTTGTTTAAATATTAAATATTTATTTTCACCTTCCTACTGAATGGCAAACATTTAGAGCCCAATGGTTATAAAAAATTTGAGTATGCTTCTGGAAAACTGCGCCTACACCAAAGATAAAATTTATTTCTAGCTCGATAGAAGGCTTTTTATTTCGCACACACACATACATATCCATATGATATCAGCTGCGATGTGCATCAATTCTCTCATTATAATTCTTATAACTGTTAAAGTTCATGGGAAAGCAAATTAAACAATAAAGCGCCATCATTAATTTCTCTGTTTCTACACCAGCCAGTAGCGGCAGCGGCAAAAGAATGTGCTTTGTTATGGTTGTTATTGTTGCTAGACCCCCCAGTGCACGCTGCTGTTTGCTGACATGATACTGTCGTTACCGTTGTCTCAGCACGTAGCCATTGGCGTTTTTGGTGGCCATCATTGAATTTGTCCCTTGTTAGATGCCTGCATATACAGACATACACACATAAGTAAACACATAACCAGGCAGCAAACCTCAACCATAAATTTGTTATTGTGTGCCATTAAAATTATAGCTGTATGCTGATTTCCACTGTCTACAACAACCACAGTAACAAGAGCGGCAATGAAGTGAATGCGAGAGCACGAACGAGGAGGCAAACATAAACATACACACACACTTACATAATACAACAAACAAATAAACAAAGGTAAAGGTCAAATGGTAGAGTGAATTTGAAAAAAATCTATAAAACAAAATTTTATGTACCTACCTTAGTAGATAAATAAAAAATAAATTCAAATATGAGCATTTGCGACTTGTGTGTGTGTGAGTAGTTAAGTATACGTTTATATGGAGATGCAATTGCAGCGATAAGTAACGTCAAAACATTAGCAGCGAATTTGAATGCACTGTAGGGAAATCCATTCGTTATGAACTGGTGTCGTTGTAGTTATTTTGGGAACGGTTCGTTGTTGAGGAACTGTCTGTGGATTCTACGCTCTTGCATATTTTCTCATTAGTGGGATCAGGCAAATTAAAATGAGCTTACTTTACGATAGTGTCGCGCTACTTTCAACTTATAAAAATTTGGTCACGAATTAGATATTGTGTACGAATGTCAGTCAAAATCGCGTTTTTTTTTTCTTTTATTGCAATATTTTCGATTTTGAGTTTTTGGAAATTTTTTTAATATATATATTTTATGCTTTAGCAAAAACAGTATAAATCGTTTACAAAGATTTTTCAAGAAGCATAAAAAAATTGCATGCAATAAAATCTTAGAAAACATTTTATCCGAAAATTTTACCACAAAAATGTATTCCTCAATTTCCAGAACTCTATGTACAGTGGGTGCCAAGTAAATCGCATATGTAATTATTTTCTTGTAAAAGTTTCATTATATAATTTTTGTCAATTTATTATAAAAATATTGTTTCTACTCTAATAAAAGCGGTAAAAATCGTGCTCAAAGACCTTTCAAGAAGTTTAAAAAAAATTGACAGAAGAGAGTGGGAGAAAAAAATTTTGTAATTATTTTTTTTTTCAATATTTCCGGTGCTTAGTTTTCTATAAATTTATCATAAAAATATATTTTATACTCTATTAAAATGGCACAAATCACTGTCAAAAACTCTTTAAAATCGAAAAAAATTCTTAAATATATAAAACAATGTGATCAGAAAAAATTTGTGAATATCCGGAAAGCGCGAAAAAACTTTCATTATTAATTAACTCGCCAATTTATTGCAAAAATATGGTTTATACTCTAATAAAAACGATGTAAATCCTTATCAAAGACTTTTGAAGAAACATACAAAACAAAAAAAAGAATAATAAAATTAAAAAAAATCTAAAAAACATTTTGTTCAACAAAAAAATCTCAACAGACATTTGGTTTTTTGTGAGATATGCAAAACTCTGCGCACAAATCGTATAATTATTCTATTGTAAAATTTTCATTATTTAGTGTTTTGGTAGTTTATTATAAAAGTATAGCTTATACTCTAATAAAAACGGCACAAATTGTTGTAAAAGGATTTTGAAGAGGAATATTTTTTTTTTATTTTATAAAAATCTTGAGAAAATAGTTTAAAAAAAAAAAAATTTAATTGTACATTTTTTTTTTGGAAATATCCAAAACTCTATTTACTGTGAGTGCCACTAAAAGACGTGCAATTATAATATCACCTTGCAATTTTTCATTATTAAGTTTTTTGGCCGTTCATTATAAAAATATAGTTTATACTCTAATATAAAAGGAATTAATCGTTGTCAAAGACCTTTCTAAAAATCGATAGTTTTCAAAAAAAAAAAACAAAAAATGAAACAAAAAAAATTATCAGAAGTTTAAAAAATGCATCACAAAATTTTTTTTGCAGCGTGCAGTTTTGTAGCTCAATTAATTTTAACACAATATTATACAAATTTAAAGCAGCTATTAACAATCGCTTGGAAGTTATGCGAATTTTTCCCAAAAACCTTGAAATAATAATATCAGGTCAGTCCTTGAATTCGTGCGTTTTTTAAAGGCGGTTTTAAAATTATTGTAACAAAAAAGATGTTTAAAGTATTTATTAATCAATAATATATTTTCCTTCATTATTTACAATGTCTTTCCAACGTTTAGGCAAATTTTTAATTCCCTCCTCAAACAATTTTTTGTCCTTGGAGCCAAAATACGCTTCGATATCCCTTTTTATAGCTTCTTTTGAGGAGTAGTTCTTGTTACTCATATGGGATTGAAGTCCACGAAAAAGGTGATAATCACAAGCTGCAATATCCGGAGAGTATGGTGGATGCGGCATTAGCTCCCATCCCAGCTCGTTCAGCTTGCCTAATGTTTGCCTTGCGGTATGAGGTCTTGCGTTGTCGAGGTGAAACAAAACTTTGCGTCTACTCATTAAAGACGGTCGATTTTTTTGAGTGCCACATTCAGGTTTGATAGCTGATGGGAATAATAATCAGCAGTTATCGTCTGGTTTGGTTCCAGAAGTTCATAATAACCATACCGGCCATATCCCACCAAATAGACAGGAGAATCTTCTTGGGGTGAAGGCCATCTCTAGGGGTCGGTTCTGGTGTTTCATCTATATCTAACCATTGGCGTTTGCGAACAGGATTATTGTAAAGGACCCATTTTTCATAACCAGTAACGATACGGCTCAAAAAACTTTCAAGCCGTTGCAGCAGCTGAGAACACACATTCACTCTCTGCTGAAGGTTGGCGACGGAAAGTCCATGCGGAACCCATTTTCCCAGCTTTAAACCTTCCCCGCAGTTACCACTTCGGAATTTTGAAAACCACTTTTGCGCAGTCCTTACACTCACGGTATCTTCTCCGTGAACAGTGTTTATTTCTGCAGCAGCAGTTGTTGCATTTTTACCACTTTTATAAAAAAAATACAAAATATGCCTCTTAGACGCGTTCGAGGATTCCATTTTATTTTTTAACAACATGTGCTTCTATCCGCGATTAAAATCACTTGTTGAATGCACAATATATCAAAGAAAATATAAATAGTTCCGTTATATTCCGCGCATAATTTTTTGTATGCGAAAATCGTAAAAAAGTGAAATTATGGGTAAAATACGCACGAACTTATGGACTGACCGATATTCAGGGAAAGAGCTCATAAACTGTTAGTACGAGTAGTAACTACTTAAAATTTAGGCAATTTATAATTATAGTAAAATAAAATAGTTAATAGGAACTACAAAAATGCATACCCTAAAAAATTAAAAAAAAAAAATTTGATTAAAATTTTAAAAATTTCATGAAACTTTTTCGATTTTTTTACGTTTTATTTTTTTTGTGTACTTTGTTGCTATTTCTTGCTGTAAAATCGTATTTTTCTAATAGATAATGTACCATTTTGAGTGAGACTCACTGTAGTAAAATACCAAGTTCAAAAATCAGTTGAGAGAAAATTGTATGAAGTAGTTGAATGTGCAAAAAAAAATACAATTTTATATACATATGGACATCCAAGTACTTTTTCTAACTTGCTTTCAATTCTTAATAAACCATGTCTTGTTTTTGTGCAATTTTAACTTCAGAAAGCAAGTAAAAATTCTTATCGCATCAAACTGCATCTTTAAGAAAAATTTCCGAAAATACGCAAAATTTGCTTCACTACCTCACAATTTCCTATTGGGCATCTCATACGCTAAATTAGCCCCTTTGCTGAAATCATATTTGCAGGTGAAGAGCGACAGAATTTCGTCGACGTCCATAGCCTTCACGTGAGGTCAACTGACAGCTGGTGGATATGGAAGGCGAAAAAATACAATGGAAAATTAATGATAACTATAGATATATCTATGTTTATACTTATTTGAGCGTATATTTATATTTTTGTATACTTATACATATTTACGTTTCCAATTTTGTCACACACGAGTTGCTCCCCATACAGGTTAAAAATATACTAATTCTCTTCACAGCTGAGTGCTTTTAAAAATTCATTAAAATAATTTTGATCGATTTGTTACTGATAAGAAATATTTCTGCGAAATTTTCTAATCACATTTTTGGTCATTTCGGTTCATTGTCAAGGTAAAATGGTTTTGAACTAAGTTTTACTAAAAAAATTGTAACCAACCGTAAATTTTCACCAACTTTGTTAGCGATTAAGTAAAGAAAAAATTATATTACAATATTATAAATAAATTTGTTTATCGATGAATCTTTGAAATCATAATTCTCTATTAAATAAAGATATTTATGTAATATCAATAATTTTGCTCCACTTCTTAGTGCCTGGATTACGCACGAGGAGTTCTGCCCCCTTGGCATCGCAGTTAATGGCTATTGCTTTTCTGGAGTTCTCTACTAGACCAAGCTCTTGTAACAGTTGACGACAGAAGATTATGTCCTTAGCTCCCTCATACATCGCTACATTTTCGGCTTTAGGGCACGCTGTTTTGCTTTCACGACTCACAAGCAATCGGTCTCTAAGAAAGTATAATAAAATATGACTTAAGTAATATAACTAAAATAGGCTTGGAGCCCCAAGCAGCATCGGTGAAGCCATGCCGTGGCGAAAGAATGCGTTCAAGATCAAAATCAAGTTCATTTTGTATCTCCATAAAGAATTATCCTAAATAAAGTCAAAAACACCATAAGCATGGCTCAAGTTTCAGACCACATTGACCCAACCCTCTGTTTCACAAAAGGATAGTTGCCTTTCCTGAGAGGAACGAGTGGAAAACAAACCCAAAATGGGTGAATGATGATTAACAAAAATTGTACACTGATGGATCAAAAACACTTTATGGTGTAGGAGCAGGAGTAGTGGGGCCCAGAATCCACAAATCATTCACTCTCACCAGGGACACCACCATCTTCCAAGCGGAATTATACGCAATAATGGAAGCAGCAAACATCATGCAACGTAGAAACCACAAGAGAGGAAAGATTAGAATACTCTCGGACAGCCAATCAGTTCTAAAAGCCTTAGACAGCTATACCTACAATTCAAAAACTCTTTTAGAATGCTACAAGGCACTCAATAACCTGGCATCCAAAAATAATGTCTCATTAATTTGGGTACCAGGACATGAGGGATATGACGGCAACGAAAAGGCAGACTTTCAAGCCAAAAAAGGGGCAGATGTGAATTTCATCGGACCTAGTCCCATGTTTGGATTTAACAAAAACAACCTAAAGCAAAAATTAAAATACTGGGGCAATATATCAGCATTGGAACAACATAGAGGGTCTTAGACACTCCAAAAAGTTCTTAAGTTTCAATGCTAAAAGAGCTAACATGGCTCTCACGTTAAATAAAAACAGCATTCGCACTCTCACAGGCGCGCTCACGGGTCACTTCACCTGCAACAAACACCTACATAAATTAGGCATAACTAACACCAGCACCTGCAGATTTTGCTGCGAAGATGAGAAGTCTATAGAACATCTCATCATCGAATGTCCGGGGCTGACGCATAGAAGGAAAAAGTTTTTAAACAAGTTCATGCTTATAGATGAAGACCTTCAATCACTCCCTCAGAAAGAGCTGGTACAATTCATAAGCATACTTAACAGTCAATAGACAGCATAAGGTGCACAATAGATCAATATGGTCGCAGTTCCCTTTACTACCATTAACAATTACAATTAAAAAAAATGTTATTTTAAATTAACAAAAAAATTTTTTTCCTCGGATTTTTTCCAATAAAAATTGTTAAAAAAATTTGAATATAAAGAAAATATAAAAGGAAAGAAATGTTTTCTGTAGGATGTTTTCCGATAAAAAATGTTAAAAAAATTTGAAAATTTAAGATTTATTTATAAAAATATAGTTTATTGGTGTAACAAAAATCTTATATAAAGGGTGGTTAAGTTTTAAGGGCCGGTGTTGATTTTGAGTAAAATACAATTTTTTTTGGATATTCTTATTATTTCTCTTTATTATGATAATATTGGTATAACTTAATTAGGTATGAAACAACATATCGGTCAATGGTCACCGCGGCCTCTGCGACACACCTGCATCCGATGGTCCAAATTTTCGATGACGCTGAGGCATAATTGAGGTTCCATGCCGTTAATGTGTCGAATTATCTCATCCTTTAGCTCTTGAATTGTTGCTGGCTTATCGACGTACACCTTTTCTTTCAAATAACCACAAAGAAAGAAGTCCAAGGGTGTCGTTGATGTTTAGGTGCGGTTCACATTCAACATCGACCCCTGAAATTTAACCATCCTTCACATAAAAGTTCTTAACTTTGGGCGAAATACGCAAAAATTCAAAGAAGTTATTTCACATACGAAGCTGAGAATTTTCTTCCATATAAATCACTAGCTTTAACCCGCGGCCCTCGCTCGCGTAGGAGTAGCTTTGAGGGATTTAGGATATGTAGAGTAGAATGGGGTAAGATAGGTCATTTTTGTTGGAGAGCTCTTGCTACGGTGTTTTTGCATGGATTTTGAAAAATAAGCAAGATTTTGAAATATCAAAAAACTGACACATTATTCGTGTTCAGCATTATTTTCTACGTAAAATAAAACTCACCTGACAAATATTTACTTACATTAAATGCACTGCACCGTAGAATAAAAAAAATGCTATGTCGGAGGAAAGCTCACAAAAAACTAAACGACGCCAGAACTAGGATAACTAATCAATGGTGACGGCAGAAATGACAGTCGCGAACGTTGTTCCCCACCTTCACATAAGACGAGTGATCTCTGCGAAAACAGTGCGCCGAAAACCCCACCTACCTATTGTGCCCCCATACCTATCTTACCCCATTCTACTCTATATAAAAAAATTACAAGCAATAATTTCAGATATGCGGCCTGAAAGATAGGCACTACACCTTGTTTCTAGGTGAGGCTAACGTTAGATCGCGCTCTTGTATTCTCATTCGAAAACATATTAATGCTTTTCTTCTTCCCTTTAGCAATGCTGACACCACTGCCATAGCGGTTGAAGCTGTCCACGGCCCCATTTGGATTGTGTCGGCTTACATGCCTTACGACGCGGCGGAGGCGCCTCCTCCTGAAGCAGTGAGAAGGCTCGTCAATACGGCGCATCTGAACCAGAAACGCATCATTATTGGAGCAGACGCTAATGCACATCATATTGTTTTGGGTAGTACACACAACAACACACGAGGTGAGCAACTCTTTGACTACATTCTAGCGAATAAGCTTGATATATGTAATAGAGGTGATGTGCCTACGTTTCTTAACTCGTCTAGAAGAGAGGTACTCGATATTACTCTTGCTAGCGAATCATGTACACAACTGGTGCAGGACTGGAGCGTTGATAAACAGCACTCTTTTTCCGACCACCAATATATAACATTCACTTTAGAAGCCGAAACGGCAAAACCCATGAAGTACCTTAACAAAAAACGTATGAATTGGATCAAATATAGAGAACATCTTGCCAATGGACTTCCTGATATCAGGCAGTTTGAAATGGCAAATAAAAACGATAACAAAAACGCTGTCAATATGATAACGAAGACGTGTCAAAGCGCAGCACGACAATCTTGCCCCCTAACAAAAACAGGAGGTAAGCTTAAACCTTTTTGGTGGACTCCAGAAATCTCAGAACTTCGCAATCGAACTCGGAAACTCTTTAACCAATCTAAAATAACAGACGAATGGGAAGAATATCGACAATGTCTCAAAGACTTTAAGAAAGCTGTCAGAAGTGCAAAACGCACATCCTGGCGATCATACACTCAAGAATTAGAGAACGCATCAGAAGTAAGCAGACTACGCAAGATTCTTGCATCAAACCCAGTCTCTCCCAGTTTTATCATGACTCAAGATGGAACTTGGACTACTTCAACTGACCACACTCTTAGAATACTTCTAGAATCTCTCTTTCCAGGCTGTGTTGCCAACTTACCTGCACTTCCCAGCACTCTTCAGAGTAATTATGGGAATAGATCAAATCTAATCAGCTCAAATAGCATCTCTACAGCAATACTAAGTTTTAAAAAATTTAAATCACCAGGTTCTGACAACATCATTCCAGCAGAACTTCAAGAAGGACTGGAAATTCTACTGCCTTGGTTAACAGGGATCTTTAACAAGTGTTTAAATCTCTCTCACCTTCCGACAATTTGGAAGAAATCGAAGGTAGTATTCATTCCGAAAAGGGGAAGCCTTCACACTGCAACCCAAACGACTTCAGGCCCATTAGCCTAACCTCTTTTTGCTTAAAGGCTTTTGAAAAAGTCTTAGATGAGCAAATCAAAACCCAACTTGATACTAAGTTGATCTCTGAGGCACAACATACCTAAACTAAAGGGAAATCGACTGAAACGGCACTTCATTCACTGGTGCAAACAGTGGAAACTTCCCTTCATAATAAGGAGTACTCTCTTGTCGCATTTATGGACATAGAAGGTGCTTTTAATAATATTGAACCCAACGCTATTTAGTCTGAAACTGCCAAATTGGGTATTAATTACTCCATCCGAAAGATGATCGAACAAATGCTCCAAAATAGAATAATCACTTCAGAGCTTGGGTTAAGCCGCATGAGAATGTACGCCGTCAAAGTCACTTCTCAAGGCGGAGTACTTTCACCCCTTCTCTGGAATCTCGCTGTAAACAGTTTGCTTCGAAATTTCGAAAAAGCAGGCTGCAAGGTTGTAGCCTATGCAGATGACATTGCTCTCTGCGTGTCAGGCAAACACCTGAATACCCTCACTGAGCTCATGCAACGCTCAATCAATATTCTGTCAAAATGGTGCACCGAATGCGGACTAAATGCGAATCCAGCAAAGACAGATCTTCAATAGGAAACAACAATCTCCTCCACTGCAAACAATAACTTTAAAAGGGGAATCATTACTCCTATCTGATTCAGCTAAATATCTAGGAGTTATTCTAGATAGGAAGTTGAGTTGGAAATTGAACATCGAAAACAAATGTAAAAAAGCTTTCATAGCTCCTTATACTTGTAGGAAAGCTATAGGCAAAACCTGGGGTTTTTCACCACGGATCATTTATTGGATATATACCTCGATCATCAAACCGATACTCTTCTACGGTGTGGTTGTATGGTGGACAGCACTCGAAAAACGGTGTAGAGTAGCCACAATTGATCGAGTTCAAAGAACAGCCTGCCTCCTGATAACAGGATGCTTAAGTACAACACCTACTAAGGCTCTAAACACGTTGCTTCACTTGTTCCCTATCGATCTGGCTGGCAAAGCGATTGCAGCGAAAGCAGCGACACGCATGAATGCCATATCGAAATAGAAAAAGTATCTTGGCCATTCGGCCATACTGAAAAGGAACACTGTTATCTCTTCCGACATAGACTATCATGTAAGTCTTTCATCACCACATTTTCCTGTTCACTCCCAACTAGGGAAGAATGGAAGACAAATCTAACCGAAATCGATGGCCCTCTGATTATATATACAGATTGTTCAAAACAAGACGGCAAAGTGGGATTTGGAATCTTTTCCAATTCCCCTCACATCAATCTATCATTTATATTACCCGACTACTGTAGTGTATTCCAAGCGGAAGTATGCGCTATCTGGTATGCTGCGAAAACTCTCTTAGAAAATAGAATATCACTAGAGGATATCCGCTTTTTCACCGACAGTCAAGCGGCCGTTCGAGCACTCAGCTCCTCTTATGTGGCTCGATCCTGTATCTTATCTCTTAACGAGATAAGTGTTCTGAATTCTGTCCAAGTTATCTGGATACCGGGTCACAGTGGATTCGAAGGTAACTGCAAAGCTGATGAGCTCGCAAGAGCTGGAGCTGCGCAATCAAATGTTAGTAACTTACCCACAATCCACATTCCGCTCTCAACATGTAAATTGTTCATTGATCGAGAATTTCACACAATTGCTGATCGGAGGTGGCGAGTGGAAACTACTTGCGTTACGACCAGACAAATCTGGCCATCCTACAAACTGAAACAGACAAAAACCCTTATAAGTCTTTCGACACACGAACTATCTCTTATCACCGGCCACTGCCTTTTGGGCACTCACGCACGTCGGCTCGGGGTTCCTCAAAACGACCTGTGCAGATACTGCGAGGACGAAGATGAGGAAGTATCGAGCAGACATTTGCTGTGCAGTTGTCGCGGTCTAGCCAGAAGTCGACTCGCTCTTCTAGGCTCTCCAACAATTGACAATCTTTCAGTACTCTCGAACCTGAAAATCGAATCTCTCATCAAATTCTCGAAATGAATTAATATCTTTGACCAAAATCTACAATAAAAATCTCGGTTAGGTGGGGAAATCATATAAAATAATGAGCTCTAGGGCAACACAACAGACCCAACTTGCGGTCTATGTGGCACTCCGATGCGGGGTCACCCTTAAACCAACCAACCAATAATTTCATAGAAAATAATTTTTTATTAATAACCATAATATTACAATACCCGGCATCCGTTGCTATGCCTCGTTGAATAAAATCAAAACAATCAATCAGAAAAATATCAAGCAAAATTATTTTTATTAATTTTCTATCTCAAACCGTTTTTGAAATTTGCATTTGGGTCGTAGTTGAACAGCTTATGCGGATTATGAGGTCTAAAGTGTGCTATAAGTAGTGCGAAATAGGAAAAACTAAGATTTTTTAGATTAAATTTAAGCAAATATTCGATTATTAGTGACAAATGAGAGTGATGGCGCGGCCTGGGGGCTGTGGGAAGGGAGTTCCATCATATGCCTATAACCTTCATTGGGTGAAAATATAAATGTATAAAAATTTTTAGGCCATTTGGTGTTGTCGTTTCGTAGTGATGCGCGGACAGTGTACAGACATTCACCTTTATAGTATAGATATGTTGTTAAGTCTTTTGTAAAGAAGTAAATGGTGAATTTTCTTCGTTCATTTTTCATGAATGATATCGTCCCCTTAGTATTAAAATAGCCTATAAATTTTTGATGTTTTGAGAAAATGAATTTCAAACTTTTAGTCGAAAGTAGCTCTCACTCAAATCTCGGTATGTCTGTAAATACATATTTATTGACGTTTTGACCCACTTTTTGGAACTAGAATTTGACAAAATTTTGACCACATATAAAATCGACGATGGAGAATCCAAAAATTCAATAAAAAAAATAATAGCTAAGGGGACGATATGTGTAGAAACGTTGCATGCATATCAAAGTTATAAGCTTTGCATGACGAATTCAGCAAATTTCAGCAAAAGGTCATTGATTTTCAAATTTAGTTAGAATTCTTTTGACGATTTCAGTTTCATTGCCCATTGAATTTTGGTACAACAAACAGTAAATTTAAAGTCGCTTAAAAATGGCTTTGAATTGTTTATTTTTTTTGTTTTTTTAATTTTTTTTCGCATACATAAAATATGCAACACAAAATATTTACTTCCACGTGTTTAGTAAAGCAAAGTATTCTTCTTTCTGGAATTTTTGGCGAATTTTGTATAAAGTTTAGAGCTCTGATTTATAAGGTTTCTGTTATACAATGAAGAATATTTAATAAAAAAAATAAATATTGTAAATAAAAAAAAGGTGTGTATGTCAGCTCCGACACGCGGCTGGAGTTTACTCCTTAAGAACGATTACCGTGATATTTAAAAATATATTTAATATGCAAAAGGAGTAAATGAAGACCTTTTCTATATTACTGGAAAAATATAAATTTATTTATTCTATACGCTATAGTAAGCCACCTGGAATGAACAATTTTTTTGGGGTTTTTCTTTTTAAACTGTCGTTGCAATGTCCACTTATAATAGCAATACAAATATCAAATAGGTATTTTTGATCCGTACTTAAATCTTTTTCACTGGATATATCTGGTAGTGTGAATATAATTGGTTTATAATTGACGAAAGAAAGCTTCTCACAATCCTTCAATTTTTTCTCTATTTCACCGTTAAAGCTTTCAGACGTAGAGCCATCAATGTATTCAAACAAATGTCTAAGCGGTAGTTCATTGGCGTGTAATTGGCAGATGAACCATTGTAAGGGTGTTTGAAGACAATCTCCTCCAATGGTTCAGACGATATCACTGGTATATGTAGGTTCTCAACGAACGCACAAGCACTAGATAGGAAACGGAAATAAGCACCAAAATGTGGGCAGTGTTATTTCTGACTAGAAATTAGCAACCACAAGGAAATATATATTTCTGACAAGTTTGCACCAACAACGAAGCGCTACAAGGTAGGCAGTGCTATTTCTCACTGAAAATTAGGAACCACAAGGAAATATATATTTCCTACAAGTTTGCACCAACAAAGTAGCGCCACAAGGTAGGCAGTGCTTTTTCTCACTAGAATATAGAAAAAGGGCAACGCGTCACTTCCGTCAGCGTACACTTCCGGTGATTCACACGATTTTACTTCCCATATTTTTCATACCATGGGCCTTATATATCGTTTCTTAAGGAGTAAACTCCAAAAAATGCGAACATTGTAAAAAATGAAGGGTCTTAATTATTTGAACACATTTTTATTAACCCATCTTTTACCGGTAATAGATTCCGTGTAGATAATTGCGTGAAATTTTGTATGGTTGGTATTAAAGGACTCCTGATCACCTTTACAAATTTTCAGACCGATAGGTTTTCCGGATGCACTAGGACAGACTGTTGCGAAATCGCAACGCTGGTTGAAACGCTGTGATCTTATTCATAGAAATAATATAACTTACGCAGAGTTGAAGTTGGGTATTTATTTGAATTCTCTTTATTAATATAGTTGTATTTTGTTAAGTTTATAATGTAATAATTTTGCAATATTTAAAAAAAAAACATAATTTTTTCTTATTTCCTAAATCTGTATGGTATTCATTAAAATATTTTGGATGTAATCTCAAATTACATTTTTTACATTCATAAACAGTTGTTGAGTGACACATAGCACATCTTTTATGTTTGTTGCCTGGAGGTTTCCATACGACTTGATCACGAACATTTATGCGAGGTAAATGGACTGGTCTCTCTGCTTCTTCGTTGTCTGATGAATCACTTATTTCATCAGAAACTTCTTTGCAATATAAAAGTAAAGATTCTGCAATTTCACTTTTAAAAGAAGTTTGAGACATATGGCGAGTTCCTTCTGCCTTACAAATCAGACAATGAATTTTCCATGCGTTAACAGTGGTACTATTGACTGAATTAGTCCATAACGGCCACCACCATTTTTTAGCCGATAGTTAGCTACGGCATTATCATGTAGGTCTACCCCTCCCATGTGTTGATTGTATTCATGATTCAGTCCAGGTTGTTCAACAGATACTTTTTTCTTCTCGGCTTTGCACCAACGTTGTGAGACAGCTAGTGGGTCGACAGACTTGAAATTAGAAATGACTGTTACTTCTGCATTATCTTGCCAACGAGCAACAAATAATTTATTATTTATCTCGGAGCAGTAGTCGTATTGGTGTTTTTTTCCAGTGCTGCACCTCTAAGACGATTTGATCTTACAGTTCCTGTTGCTCTGAAACGTTTTTCACTCAACAAAAAAACAAATAGTATGACGAAAAAAAATTATCAAAATACCTGGCATGGTTATCTGCATTTCGAACGTTTTCTAACAATGATAGAACAACAGAAGCGCCTAAGCCTACATTCTTGTCATAAGGTACACTCGATCCTCCATATGGTGCTACTGCATATAAATAACCGCTGTCTGAACAAAGAGCCCAATACTTGAAACCAAATCGAATTGGTTTCTTACGAATAAACATTTTGCACGAATGTCGACCAAAATATGGTATCATTTGTTCATCAGTTGACAGAAACGTTTCAAAAACTCCAAACTGCATGTATTCAGTGCATCAATAAGTGGACGAACTTTAGGAAATCTGTCTTTTGATCAACTGGAAGTTATTACGTGATAAAGCTTGCTTTACTATAGGTATACCAAGTGTTTGCCGTGTACTCCAATAATGTTCAACGTGAGGTACTTTATGATAACCACTTAGTATCACAATTCCGATGAAACAATATATCTGTTGTTTGCTAATATCCACTACGATATTATTTTGATGAGCATACAGATTTGTATTCACGACCAGCATTTCCATTATTTCTTCGTCGAAGAACTGCAGAAACAATTCAAATGGTGTTTTGCCACCTGAAAGAAAAATTTTATGAGCCTAAAATTATCATAGGAATAAAATATTCAGTCTCACTCATATAATCTACAATATTGCTTTTTAAAGATTCCACACCTGATTCGTCAGGGGGTCCAAATTTAAAATCAATTCGTTTGGTTTTTTCCAGTTTGGTGTACCGAAATCTTTTTCTGCTGTGTACCTAGTTGTTTTTGCAGAACAGGGTGGTCCATCAGGTATTCCAAATAAGCATGACGGCGGCGACGCAAAATCTTCCACATGTGATTCATGTTCGACCTCCAACTGTCGTATATACGACAGAAGTTATTTTTTTTCGAAAAAGGCTTAACAATTTTCATTCCTTTAGCTGAAAGTACTTCGCCTTCATCCTCACTGCTCGAAGTATTTATGTAGGATTCTATTTCTCCAATGGTTAAAAAACGTCGACGATCCATTACTCTTCAATAGAGAATTAAGTAAGGGTACAAAATTTTGACAAAAAATATCAAGAGCACATTAGTCTTACCAAAACGATAAAAGCTTTCAACGAAATACTTCTAAATGTATTTTTACTTGCACAAATAAAAATAATAGCACTTATGGTACAAATTGCCAAATGAAAATGACCTAAACATCAATTTCCCCGCCAAAAATAATGTAATCAAAACGTTGAAGTCATATGAGTCGTTTCAACCAGCGTTGCGTTTTCGCAACACCTGTTTTTAAGAGTTTATTTTTGCAAGAAAACTTCAGCTGCATTAGCAGCTGGTATGATAATGTTATTATTTAATATCTTATTTTTAAGAAACTAATAGAAAACGTAAAAAAAAAACTATTTTTAGTTCTCAAACAGTTTTATGAAAAAGTTATTATTTTGCACACTTTTTTCTACACTTGTCCTGATTTGGAACAAATCCGCACACAAAAAATCTTAGAGCATAATTATAAAGTCAAAAGTCCAAATTACAATATAAAATATAACATTTCAGAGATATCTTTTTTTTTACTGTAGCCACAAAGGTTCAAAGTTGCTGTTGCGAAAACGCAACGGCGGTAGAAAATGGGTTAATAGAGGAATGCAAATTTTTACTACATTTTAATATTTCATTTATTATCAGGTCAGTCCATACACATAAGTTCGTGCGTATTTTACCCATAATATCAGTTTTGTACGATTTTTGCATACCAAAAATTATGCGCGGAGTATAACGGAACTATTTATATTTTTTTGATACGAGTATATTGTGCATTCAACAAGTAATTTTAATCGCGGATAGAACACGTGTTGTTAAAAAATAAAATGGAGTCCTCGAACGCGTCAGAGAGCCATATTTTGTATTTTTTTTATAAAACTGGTAAAAATACAACAACTGCTGCTGCAGAAATAAACACTGTTCGCGGAGAGGATACCGTGAGTGTAAGAATTGCGCAAAAGTGGTTTTCAAAATTCCGAAGTGGTAACTGCGACGTGGAGGATGCCCGCGCGCTGGTCGGCCTGAAGTCTTTAACTCCGACGCCTTGCTCGAACTCGCGGAAGCTGAGCCAAATTTGACAGTCGATATGATAGCTCAGAGGTTAAATTCATCGCATGGAACAGTTCACAGGCACGTGGTTCAGTTGGGAAAGGTTTCAAAGCTGGGAAAATGGGTTCCGCATAGACTTTCCGTCGCCAACCTTCAGCAGAGAGTGAATGTGTGTTCTCAGCTGCTGCAACGGCTTGGAAATTAAAGTTTTTCGAACCGTATCGTTACTGGTGGTGAAAAATGGGTCCTTTACAATAATCCTGTTTGCAAACGCCAATGGTTAGATACAGATGAAATACCAGAAACGACCCCTAGAGATGACCTTCACCCCAAGAAGATTCTCCTGCCTATTTGGTGGGATATGGCCGGTATTGTTTATTATGAACTTCTGGAACCAAACCAGACGATAACTGCTGATTATCATTCCTATCAGCTATCAAACCTGAATGAGGCACTTAACAAAAATCGACCGTCTTTAGTGAATAGACGCAAAGTTTTTTTCACCACCACAACGCAAGACTTCATACCGCGAGGCAAACATTAGGCAAGCTGAACGAGCTCGCATGGCAGTTAATGCCGCATCCACCATACTCTCCGGGTAGTGCACCTTGTGGTTATCACCTTTCCCGTGGACTTCAATTCCATAGAGTAACAAGAACTACTCCTCAAAAGAAGCTATAAAAAGGGATATGGAACCGTATTTTGGCTCCCAGGACAAACAATTTTTTAAGCAGGGAATTGGAAATTTGCCTAAACATTGGGAAGACATTGTAAATAATGAAGGAAAATATATTATTGATTAATAAATACTTTAAACATCTTTTTTGTTACAATAATTTTAAAACCACCTTTAAAAAAGGCTCGAACTTATGGACTGACCGGATATATGCTTATAACTCCCTCTATTCCATTATGTTGTTACAAACAACCGATATGCATGTAGAACTACTATAATGTCCTAGTGCATCAGTATAAAAACATATATAAAAATATTTAGCCCTTTAATCGAAATCTCAGAATCAGTAAAGTAATTTCATAACTGCCTTATGCACAAATAATTTATGGTTCAGCATTTATTGAAAATAAATTTTTCCTTTATAAATGCATCCAAAATTTTTAGTCATTTAATTAATTTTTTCATTATTTATACCAAAAAGTTTAGGCTGCACTTAAACTGCCAACAGAAATTTTTCAACTTAAATAAAATTTAAAAAAAGCAAATAAATTGGAAATGTTGCCGAAATTTTTGTGATGACACACATATGTATGTACTCGTTTGTGTGTGCATTAAGATGGGTCGGTTACCACAAAAAATAAAACAAAATTTAAAAATGGGTGATTTTTTATATTTATATACACATAAATTAATTATACATATGAATATATATAATATATAGAAAAAATATATAAAAAAATTGTATAAAATTGTCTTGGATTATCATTCGCCCAAATGCGGCAATTCTGCTTATTGACGAATCCACTGAGGTGAAAATGTGCCTCATCACTGAAGATGATTTTCTTCACGAAGTGCGCGATATGCATTGTGATTTGAACGCCCGTTTTCATAATAAGCCTCGATTGTGTATCTTTCCATGGTTCAAATTGAGTTAGTCTGAAATTGAAAAATGTCAAATGAAATGCAGAAAAAAAACTTGACATTTAGGTGTGGTTTACATTCAACATCGGCCACCCTATACAAAATTTATAAAAGAAATGTTAAAAAAAAGAGGCTAAAAAATTGTATAAAAACAAAAATGCATATAAAAAATATATACAGGGTCAGGCACTCGAAGTCTAACCAATTAAAAAGGCCATACATTTAGTTTGATAAATTACTTTTATTCCATTCAAAGTAAAAATGTATAAAAATAATACAAAATTAAGAATCAATTTACTCTTGCTCCATTTGACCACCTTTCGCCTTGACTATGGCCTTGAGATGAGCCAGAAAGGAATCGCAAGCTGCCCGGATGTGACTTGCAGATATTTGGGACCACTCGCCAACAATGGCTTTTTTCAGCGCCTCGAGACCAGTGAATCATTTAATTCGGACTTTGCTCTCGGAAATGGCCCAAAGAGAATAATCCATCGGATTCGCGTCTGGTGAATTTGAGAGCCATTGTGTGGACGTTCGGAACGTTGTTATTAGCCATTCTTGATTCACTCGAGCTTTGTGAGACTTCGCCGAGTCCTGTTGAAAAGTCTATGGTCGGCCACCAAAATGTTTGTCTGCCCACTGTTTTAGACAACTTCCAGAATACTTTCCCGATAATATTTCGCATTTACCTTAACGCCAGGCTCAATTGAAAACGATTGGAAAGCGACCATCTATGGTTACAGCGGCCCAAAACATTACATGTCTTTCGTCATTCTCGTGTGAACGGTCGGTCAAATAAACCCTATCGTCTTCGGAGTTTACGAATTGCTCAATTTGAAAAATGTATATATATATATATATATTATATGTAAATATAATGCAATCGCACTATTACGTTTGAAATCCATTAGTGATTTTCTTTTTTCGCGTTTACGTCGGCAAAATGCTTCCGCGCGCTTGTAAATAATACTTTAGACTATCATTTAGCCAACTAACAGACAGCTGGTGCCCCTGCATCAGTTGCGCGAACGGTCAGAAGTTGGTTACGATTCGGGGGCCGGACCCTGTATATATAAAAAAAACTTTATAAAAACTAAATATAAAAAATTTGTATACAAACAAAAAATGGACCGCCTTGAAAACTGCTAAAATCCGTAAAATTTATTTAAAGTCTCACTAGTTCACAGTTGCCCTTACTAAATTCTTCCAAATTCTTCTTCGAGCGAACATACGAGTAAACCAACTGTTGAGAGAACGACCCGGGCTTACGTATATCCGGGATAAGGATAATCACTCCAGCAGCATTTCTCAAACATTTATGGAGAATGCTTATTGTGGAGGACACGAACCATAACCTCTTCGACAACAATTGACTAAATTTTTTACTCTCCTTTAAATACTCCTAGATGCCAGGTGGGATTATGACTAGCAGCCAAAGGTCAGTTAATTGCTATCTCGAGTGGATATAAGCAGTCATTTCTACCATTCTGCCTCATTCTTGAAAAAATATTTAATCTGCTTTATGAACATTTTTTTTGTCACGAATGTCACGATTACAAAATTATTCTATATTGTCCTTTTATAGAGTCCAAACAAGCGTTTGTCAAACTTAATCGAAAACATAGTCAACATCATTTAAAAACATGTAGACTAGTAAGCCTGATTGGCTTCATTTAACAAACACTTGGGCAAAAGGGAGAACCCAAATTAATGTCAGCGACCGTTTTAAAGTGATCTCGGGTGTAAATCAGGGAGATGCGCTTTCATTCTTTCTTTTTAACCTGGTACCGCACGCTGTTGTAGCGGATATAAATAAGTCCCGGAGGCACAATTATAAGTTTCCGCCCTTTCTTAGGCAAAATTACGAATTTTTTAAGCAATTAAATTATACACATGAAGTATGTGCCATTGGAAGCTACAACTTTACTCCATCTTTCAGGCAACATACGGATTGCTCTGATAAAAAATTAGATTTATTCTGACTTGATCCATTCATTGAGCCAATTTGCGATGTGGCCTGGCGTTGTTATGCAGCAAAATCAGTTTGTCATGTCTACCGTCCCATTCCGGCCACTTTTCTTTGAGAGCTCGATTCAAACTATTAGCTGCAGTCGGTAACGATCGCCAGTGATGGTCTCAGATGGTTTAAGGAGTTCATAATAGATGACACCCTTCTCACACCATGTCTACCAGACGCAGAACATATCAGACCTGGTTCACCTGACGGGCTCCAACATTTTCGACCCTTAGGGTTATCCTAATAGATCAGTTTTTCATCGCCACTGACCATGCGATGCAGAATACCTTTTATTTTCTGCCGATCAAAAATCATCTCACAGGTCACCAAACGCCTCTCGGTATCCTTCTCTTTCAATTGATATCGCACCTAGTTACCTTCTTTCTGGACCATTCCCATCGCAAGAAAACGTTTACCGACGGTTGATCTGTCAACATCCAACTCTTTACACATCAAGGGTTCGACAGGCATCTTCATCCCATAATTTTTGTAGTTGAGTATCTTCGAGTTTTTTCGATGCTCCTTTGCGATCTTTATCACTGACGTCGAAATTGCCACTTTGCAACTACTCTTTACAAGTTGTTATTGTACACGACATGTTTCTGCTGCACTTTTCTTCAAAAAGTAATAATGACATGCGGCATGACTTCCCGCAAATCCTGTTTTGTCGGGACGAACGTAGACATTTTTGACGTCAGATAAAAAAGGATCTTTACGATTCAAGTACTGCAATCGAGACTTCACATATACACCTTTAAATCACCAGTATAGGTAATACTACAGCAAACACAAAAATAATACCAGCAGCGGCATCTCTTTTACGAGGGCGGAAACTTATTCCCATACCCAATACAAAACTGTTATGAGACCTACACTCACATACGAGTGTGAAGACTACGTGCTGAAATCGAATGAAATCGCAAAGCGCAAAGGATTCGATGGTACGGCCACATTCTACGATTGAGCAACGATAGAGCTATAAAAACGATATTCGAAATAAATCCATAAGGCGTGAAAAGAAGAGACCGGCCGAGAAATCGATGGAAAGATGGCATTGAAGGCGGCGACTTTGGAGCTATGGGCATATCTGATATCAAAAGCGAAGTTGATGACTGAGTGAAGTGGAGGCGAATTTTAATGGAAGCTATGGTTGGCAAATGACGGCTCTGCAAGTATGCCACTAGGCCCTGAACCCTTTCTAGGTGTCAATTCCGCATCGATTCAACTATGGATTGACGACTTCATGAGATCTACCCACAGAGGTCGTTGGTCTGAGTTGAACTCGTGCAGAGTAGCCAAGTGCTTTGGGAAAGAAGCAAACAGGAAAACAGCGACCTTTCTCCTAAGAAAGGTCCTGAGAGTAGAGAAAGGTGGGTGTAATCACAGGGCACAACGTCTGTGGTCAGAATATGGCTACCATGGGGGTTGTCGACAGCCCGATATGCCTATCCTGTCTTGACGACACTGCAGAGCATTTTCTCTATAGCTGTCCTGCACTTTCCAGAATCAGACTTAGTATATTGGGTTGCGATATACTGCGTATGGATAAAGTTCATACTCTTCCTCTTCCGGATCTCTTAAAATGCATCAATGAATCCAAGAGATTTGTGGAAGAGTGGCCTCAAACTAATTTATCCGTCGTCTTACCATCCATTTTTTGTCTTTCCGATCTCTATTCTTTCTACTGATATCTATCCCGGCGTAGTACAATGGTCTACTGACTGAGTGCTTGGACTTGTTCAACCCCCCACAAATCGAATCTAATCTAATCTAGTCCAATGGTGAACCCCAAGCTGTGATGCTATGATGATGAGGATGATACCAGGAATATACCTATGAAGTGACACTTTAAGCTATTAGCCCATAGATGTCGCTAGGAGTATTTTTAAACCTTCCCAAATGTCTTGCTTTTTTCATCTGTCATCTGTCAACAATATTCAGTTCATTATTTGTTACGTTTCATACAACAATGCATTTTTGTCGCTCTTAAAAATGTCGAGTTTCGTGCCTTCAACTACGATTTGCGGACATCGTGAAACCACTTGTGAAATGCTGCTTTCCCGGCTCAAAAGGAAGCCTTTTTTGCATCGAATCGTTACGGGTGATGAACAATGGGTGTATTTCTCCAATCCCAAACGTAAACGATCGTATGGTCCGCCCGGCCACAAGCGAAAAACAACGGCCAAACCAAATCGCTTCGGCCACAAGGCAATTCTGTGTGTTTTCTGGGATCAGCGTAGTATGACTTGGTACGAGCTATTAAAACCAGGTGAAACAGTTGACGGTGCACGCTACTAATGGCAATTGGCTGATTTGAACAGCGCTATATATCGAAAACGCCCAGAATATGCCGATGACAATACACCGTCACATCGAACAAGAATTGGGAATTGGTGGAGACGTTCGATTAGGAACCGCTGGACGTACGATCGGGAACCGCTGGTGCATGCGGCTTACTCACCAGACTTGGTGCCTTCCGATTATCATTTGTTTGCATCGATGGGCCACACACTTTCCGAGCAGCGTTTCAATTCTCACGAAGAAGCCAAAAAATGGATCGATGATTGGTTTGCGGCCAAAGACGGCCAATTTTTTTGGCGCGGTATCCACAAATTGCCTGAGAGATGGAAAAAATGTATTGCTAGTGATTTCTATTATTTTGAAGATTAAATTTGTAAACATTTTTTGCTAATAAACGTTGGAAATTGGAAAAAAAGTCTCATTTCATAGGTATATGCCTGATACATATTTTTGTGAAATTTATATATAAATAAATGAAGAAAAAACAAAATGAGTTGCACGCTATTCACCAAGTACACTTATGCTGTTACAACAACAATAACAGAACAAATATCGCACGTTTTTCGCAAACCTTTCATTTTCGACCCACTTTAATGTACCTGCAAATGTATGTGTGAATGTCTCTTTCACCTGTGCGCTTACATGGGCATATGCACTGTTAGTGTTTTCCCATGTCGACGTCCATTTCCATTTACACTGACACATTTCGTTCGCTGGTTTGAAATTTGCATACCACTTGAAAACTCTCACCTCTGAGGCAAAATCGAAATGTAAAATGTTTATCGAATTTGACACAACATTTTCGCATAACAACAAACAAAAATATTAATAAAAGTAACAGCAGAATTGTATGTAAGAACACAAGTACGCTCTTACATATATGTACACACATACACACACATCTATGTGTGACGTTGCGGAGGCTGCGTGACAACAGTGACGAAGTAGAGATGAACTCAGAACAAAAGTGGAGCACGAAAAATTTTCAATTTCACATTCACTGGCTTAACGGTGCAAATTTTTTTAGATGCATGTTTTTCAGACACTTCTGTGTTAGTATGCATATGTATGTGTGTATGTGTGTAAATATATGACGACTTATATGCGCGCATACCTACATGACTGCAACCGCATGTATATGTAGGCGTGTGTGTATGTATGGATGTTGAGGTCGCAGAGTTAACCCATTTAACTGCCCAAAAATGTATACAATATGCACACACACACACGCAAACATATGCATAAATTTGTTGCATGCCACACACGGCCAATGTGACAAATATGCATAATGTGCGGAGCATTTACACCCACACAGCCTGGCTAGCAGAGCGGACGTCAGCCATTTGTTGCACCGACCAGCTAGCAAAACGGACAGGCAACGTTAAGCCATTTCAGCCAGCCAGTCAACCAGTCAACTCACCGACCAGCCAGCCCACCGACCAAGCAGCCTTACGACCAGCCGCAGTGGCAGCCAGTCAAAGAGTCAAAACAATATTGGCCAACAGCTCAGCACAGCCTATTTGTTGCATTCGTACATATGCAGGTATAAGCGCATGCACGTACATATCTATGCTTGTATGTTTGTATGTTTGTGTGTAAGCAACAAGGACGATCGTTGTGGAAGTGCAACTTTTCATTCATAAATATTTAATCGCTCAATATGGCGCACGATAATTCAAATGGTAACGGCTGTCACCTACAACTGGCATTGTGACCAAAAGCGCCACCCGCTCAGCGCGCACACAGTTAGACTCATACTTTTGTACAGATGCACTCGCACACACACACACACACACTCACCCCTACCCGCAAATGTACTCACTCATTTGTTATTCAGCTTCAGGCCCATTTGTATTTCCTTTTTTTTGTTTTGTTTTTAATTTTTAACCTCTTCTGCACATCGCCTCTAACCAAAACGTACTACTACGGCTCATGTTCATCTGCGCTATTCATCCATCACTCACTCATTCGGTGACTCACTCATTCATGTTATCAACTCCAGGTGTGCCATGCCGCACACAGGTGAGCAGTGGCGCAACAATGTGACTGATTCTGTGGCTACCACTGCATCTCTCTGCACTTCCTGCGCGCTCTCCATTTCCTTCCACGTACAAATAGCGAGTTGAGCGTCATTGCAGTGCGCCTGCGTTGTGTTCAGTTGAGTTGGGCTGAGTGGTGTTCTATTTGTTTTTGCTTTGTTCTGTACGTGCGGCCAAAGGGCAGTTAAACGGGTTGCAATTAACGTTCCAGTAGTTTGAGTTAATATGCCAAATGGCATTTGTCTTGTAGTAATTATCAATATCAAATTGTTGTGCAATGCTATGTAACGTAATGCAACAAACTCTGAGACTTTAAGCAACGAAAACGAAAATACATTTCTAAATTACTTAGACTAATGGAATTAAAATGAAGTACGAACACTTTTGTAGGCATACCATTAAATCGTTTGCAGTATATCAGTACTATAAAAAAAACTAAACAAAAAAAAAAAAAAAAGTAACGATTTTAACACACTTTTCGTATTCTGTACACATTTCTTTGCCAGTATATTTTGCTGTTAACATATTTTCAAATATAAATATGGCAAGAATGACAAACCAGCTGATTTTGATTTACATTCTGGAAAAAATTTTGTGGAATTCGAACTGAAACGATAAAAAAACACAGCCTCTTAAGGGGTTACATACTACTGTGGGCAAAAAGTAAGGTGAATTTATTTGTCAAACTTCGCGGGATTAAAATTTCGGAATGTCAGAAGGATCTGTGAAAATCATTTTGAAAGACCATTTGGGCCTACGAAAAGTCAAATCTCGTTTGGTACCGAAAACTCTCAATTTCTTGGAAAAAAGTCGTCGCGTTGATGTGTGTGAAACAATGCTTTCAGACTATCAGGACAAGCTCAAGGCGAGGCCAGACCGAAAAGAGCTCGTCAAAGTCGTTCACAAATAAAGGTCATGATGACGGTTTTTTTTCGATTTTCGTGGTGTGGTGCCCTATGAATTCCTTCCACTTGGCCAAACTGTTAATAAGGAATATTATTTGAGCGTTATGCTTCGTTTACGTGAAGCAATTCGTCTAAAAAGACCAGAATTATGGGCCACCAACTCTTGGTTTTTGCATCACGATAATGCACCGACTCACACTGCACTCGTTCTTCGTGACCATTTCGCCAAAAATTCCACGCATATCGTTCCGCAACTACCGTATTCGCCTGATTTGGCTCCGTGTGACTTCTGGCTATTCCCGAAACTCAAGAGACCACACCGGGGAACGCGTTTCGAGTCGATTGAGGAGATAAAAGCTGAGTCGAAGAAGGTGCTGATGGCTATACCGGAAATGGATTATGTGGCATGTTTCGGGGATTGGAAAAATCGTTGGCATAATTGTGTTTCATCGAGAGGGGATTATTTTGAAGGGAATGAAATTGATTTACAAGAATAAATAAAGATTTTTCATTTTACAACCAAATTCACCTTACTTTTTGCCCACAGAGTACGTTCAAAATTTTCAAAACAGCCGTTTTTTGATATTTCGAAAGTAGAGTAAAGTCGGGTATTGTGCGCACCATTTTACCTTGATATTAATTTCTGCCAAAATAATCGTAATCAAAAAGCGTTCTTATATATAATATTATTGAATATATTGAAGTATCTTTACATTTTATAGCAAAATATACCCTAATATAATCCGTTTTCGTCTGATAATATATTGTAGAAAAACTGAAACCGCCTTAAAAGTTGATGAAATGAAAAATAGTGGAAAATGTGGTCTAGGGTATTTGGTAAAGTGGGCCACTAGATAAAATCACCAAAAACAATTACAAGAGTTCAGGATAAGTCAATCAATTCATTCATATATTTTTTTTAAATTTAATTAATGACCTTCTTGGTTGACTATTTGAAAAAAAAGATGAAACTTAGGTAAATATAAATCCACATTCTGTATAGCAGATGGTGGATATTTGTGTTTCTCATACTATTGCTCAAGCAAATCGAAAAACAAATTTACATTTTCTTTTGTGAAACCCATTGCTCCATTAAAAGACATTCATTCCCGTTGGAGAGCGAAAACTAAACTAATTTTTTGTGCCTGCACAGGAATCCATGCAACCAACCTCACCCTGCACATTGCCTAAGGACCCAAAGTTGTTTGGCACTATATTTCTTTCCACCAATTGAAACGCCAGGGAACGAATATCGTGTCCTGTGAGGCCGCAAAGTCTTGATTACATTTCTATTGGATCTTTACAAAGTCTTTTTCTGTGGCTTCATCCAGGATTGGCTTACGTCCAAGTGGGGTGTTTAAAAGCAGGCTAGGCGATGCATAACTCCTTGCCATTATTTGCAATGTAAATCGCGGCACATCAAAGGTCTTTAATGCAAAAAGTGTGCCCATCTCCTCAATTTTAACAGTTAAAATGGCTTTTTTCATCATACCGGGGTCTCATTTCCTTATTTTTCCATTTTTGGTATGTCTAAATATGTATAATTGGGAAATACAAAAGAGGAAAATTAACGAGAATTAGGAAAATATTAAGGGAGTAATGTGGGCTACTAGTTCACAATATCCGACGCTGACTAGCCCACATTAGCCACTGTACCACTTACAAGAAAAAAGTATTACAAACTTTTGTTTAAATAATTTAAAAAGAGTTTCTTACCGCATTGAAAATGCAGAATAGTTTAATAATTCTATCTGAACTCTCACACTCTAAAAATAATCACTTACTAAAAAATACCATTAATATTACACGCCACTGAAAAACAAATCGACTGCACTTCACAAAATATTTTGATCAACTGCTCATCAGTAAAGAGTCCAATTCAAAAGGCCAGTAGCGAAAAACATCCGTTATATGAATTTAAAAGTTCATAAGCAATCTAGCTAGTGCATGTTCGTTATTATGAAAAATACAGACGTTGACCACATTAGCCAAATAGCCCACAATACCCGACCTTACTCTATAGTATCCTAAGAATATGCTGTGAAACTTTCATGCGGAAATTCCCAATATTATAGTTTCTACAGCCCACTAACTATGTAGTAGGCGGCCCGCGTGCTACTGTTCCTCAAACTCTAAACTCATTTTTCTCTAAACTACTTTTTCCGGCACGTCCTGCATGATAACTCATACAGTCTTTAATATTTTTTGATGCGCTTGTTTTTTAAATATTTGAAAGCGTTTTCTCTAAAGTCTGTCAAGCCGGATTCTTGATATTTTTATTAAAAATATATATAAATTTAATTAAAATGTGACATTTATAACGTAAAGTACATACTTTTTTTTAAAATGCTGTAAATTGCAAAATTTTTCAAAATTCAAAAATCCGGCTCGACAGATTATAACTACAACTTTATTTTAGAAGATTTTTTTTTACTTTTTACAGATCCATCAACATTTCAAGGAGAAATGATGCCGACCGTGATCAACTTTTTTTCATTGTACTTTGGGTCGCGTGATTTTTTTGATTCTAATATTTGTAAAGAAAAATTAAAATAATTTTTTTTATAAAGTTTAAGTACTAATAAACAATGCATAAAATTTTTTATATTTATTTCTATTGTTATCCTTTCTGAAAACAGTTTTTCTTCCAGCGTATTTTTGGCGCTGCTGGACGTATAAACCCTTTGAACTCCTCAACAGGGGCTCCACATAGCAGGAATAAAAAAGTAATTGTCTTATAAAGAGTCAATTTAGAGGTATCGGATTTTAAATTGAAATAAAGTAAGGGAAATTCAAATTGATTGGGCAATCTTTATTATAGATATTTATTTTTAAATATAATCACTTTCAAATGTTGACCGTCGCAATTAAAACTCCGCCATAACTCGATTTTTTGACTAATTTTGAATAACTCGCGACTTGCTGGAGGACTACAGTCGATATTTATAACTTTAGTAATGTTGGCTTCCAATGCCTCAATGGAAGTTGGTTTATCCACAAAGCTTTTAGATCTTACATCATCACCATCGTTTAGCGCTACCGCTTCTTGTGAGGTTGGGTCTGCTGGACAGTCAACCTTCATGCTGCTCTATCCTTTACCGTTTCTCTCCAGTTCTTTAGATTAAGCTTTTCCAAGTCTTCTTTCACTTCTTCTATCCACCTCAATCTGGGTTTCGTTTCGCTTTATTTATGTATGCGTTCGCTTTCAGAGTTTTCCTTTGGGCTCTTGATCTGTCCATTCCCATACGGTGGCCTAGCCATCGTATTCGTCGCGCTTTGATGTAACGTACTACATTTTCACCATTAATAAGTTCGTCTAGTTCGTCATTTCATCGTATGCGCCATTCGTCTTGTGCAATTCTAGCTGCATAAAATATTTTTCTCAGAGCTTTTCTTTCAAAGCGGATCTCCCAGCTGTGCTTACCAGGTATGTACCTATTAAGTGAGACTTTCAGCTATTAGTCTAAAGATGTCGCTAAGAGTACTTTTAAACCTTCCCAAATGTCTTGTCTTCGTCTGCCATCTATCAACAATATTCACTTCATTGTTTGTTACGTTTCATACAACAATGCATTTTTGTCGCTCTTAAAAATGTCGAATTTCGTGCCTTCAAACTACGATTTGCGGACATCGTGAAACCACTTGTGAAATACTGCTCTCCCGGTTCAAAAGGAAGTCTTTTTTGCATCGAACCATTACGGGTGATGAAAAATGGTTGTATTTCTCCAATCCCAAGCATAAACGATCGTATGGTCCGCCCGGCCACAAGCCAAAACGGCCAAACCAAATCGGCCGCAAGGCAATGCTATGTGTTTTCTGGGATCAGCGTGGTATGATTTGGTAAGAGCTATTAAAACCAGGTGAAACAGTTGACGGTGCACGCTACCAACGACAATTGGCCGATTTGAACAGCGCTACACACCGAAAACGCCCATAATATTCCGATCGGCGTCACAAAGTAATTTTTCTTGATGACAATACACCGCCACATTGAACAAGAGCGACCTGGGAATTGGTGGAGACGTTTGATTAGGAACCGCTGGTGCATGCGGCTTACTCACCAGACTTGGCGCCTTCTGATTATCATTTGCTTGCATCGATGGTCCACGCACTTTCCGAGCAGCGCTTCAATTCTCACGAAGAAACCAAAGAATGGCTCGAAGATTGGTTTGCGGCCAAAGACGGCAAATTTTTTGGCGCGGCATCCACAAATTTCCTGAGAGATGGGAAAAATGTAGCGATGGCTATTATTTTGAAGATTAAATTTGAAACCATTTTTTGTTAATAAACGTTTGAAATAGAAAAAAAGTCTCATTTCATAGATATACACCTTTATACATTAAAGTTTACATATACATATATAGTACATTGATAATATATATTATATTACATAAATACATTTTAATATTTAAGGATATTACACATAAATTATTGTGCATTCCTGTACAATATAATGCATAAATTTCATAATCAGTGTTGTGATTGATTTTCTGCTGAGGTACATAGATATCGAATTTTCTGCCCATTGTTTTGGTAGACTTCTTTGTCGTCTTCTTCCTTCAGGTATCTCATCTCGGGCTACTTTTATCAACCGATTGCTAGATTCGAGTTTTGTTTTCCATGTTCATACACTTGCTTTTCCACACGATTTCTCGCAAACACCCCGATACCCGTGCATCGTTTGCGCATCTCTTTCGCACCTCTGTTATTATATTTCGATTGCTAGATACATCTAATGGGGTTTTCAGTAAGAGCGCTTCAACTTTTGAACTTTTTTGAATAAAACACAAACGGTTTGACTTTTTTAACTAATTTTTTTTTTTTATTATCGAGTTTGAACATATACATTTAAGTATGAAATTCGATTTCTTTTGCATGACCACCGCGTGTACGTTTTACGAAGTTCAGTCGTTGAACCCAATTTTCGACCACTCCTTTGCATAAATCGGCCGAAATTCCAGCAATTTCGCGTTCAATATTGGCTCTGAGCTCACAAATCGTCGCCGGCTTGTTACTGTAGACCAATGGCTTCACCTTCACATAACCCCAAAACAGGACGGCTTGTTAAATGGACCGTAAAATGGCCGTAATGCTCTTTAAGTAGCAGCAACAGAACGATTATTTTCATAAAAAATTTGCACGATTTGCAATCGTTACTCAAGTGTGTAGCGTTCCATGATGAAATGTATACTAATGAAGTTTACAAATGACAAAAAAAAAAGTGTTGAGAAAGATTGTATTCAAATAACCTGCGACTATGAGTTGGTCCCACCGGCCAAAACCTTAAATTCTATTGTTAATAACTGACTGCATTAGAGCAGGAGATAGGTCAAAATTGACTAGATTGGCAAAAATGAACGGTTGTCCATTAAGGCTACGACAGACCGCAAATATCTTCAAACACATATCGGAGTACCATAATTCACACAAATCTAGTACAATAATTGCTTGGTCCATCATTCTTACCCTTATTTACCTATATATATATATATAATTGGCTCGTACACCCGTTTTGGGTGTTTGGCCGAGCTCCTCCTCCTATTTGTGGTGTGCGTCTTGATGTTGTTCCACAAATGGAGGGACCAACAGTTTTAAGCCGACTCCGAACGGAAGATATTTTTTTTATGAGGAGCTTCTTAATGTCAGAAATACACTCGGAGGTTTGCCATTGCCTGCCGAGGAGCGACGGCTATTAGAAAAAACGTTTGGTGCTTCATTCACGCAGACTCGAATCTATGCACTTCCAAATGGTAGACTCTCACCAAGCTATTCGGCTACGGCGGCCGCAATTAGTCGGGTTAAGAAATTTAATTATTTCATGGTGGTCCTATAAAGTCCAGATAATTCTTGGTGCGCCGAACTTATAACTCCTACAAATTTATGCTTTTTTTGGAGGGTACTGCTGAAATTTTTGTAATGAATGCTTGACATTTTTTTTATATGAAGAAAACTCTCAACACTGTCAGAAAAAAATGTTAAAAGTTTAATGCGTTTTTTGGATTACTTCAAGCTTAAACATTATTACATTGAAATTCAACAAGCTATAAAACTGCGTACAAGGAAATTTTCATAAAAATTGTGATTAAGAATTTTTTAATTTTTTTTAATTTGCACAAAGTGTAGAACTGAGACTTATATGGTATTTGTAGGAGAATTAACTATATTTGCATGAAAAAACTATTAAAATTAAATATGACTCAAATAAATTGTCAAAATTTGTTCATAAATCTTAGTGCTTTAGTTATTAACCCAAAGTATATCTATACGATACGAGTCAAGCATCTCACATTCCACATTAGAGAAAAGCTTCCTCGAAAATTTTAGAGCATATGGGCATTTTCACAAAAAGGTCAACCACGAGTGCAAAACTCAAACTGTTCCTGAAAACTTTTTGTTGATGAATAATAAATCTCAAATGTGTTTACTTTATAAATATAAAAGAATTTTTCTTTTCTTTTAATTTTGAGCCGAAATATACAACGAATATACAAAATTTACAAACATCTAACTCTTTTGACCAAATATACCAACTTTTTTCCTTGTAATATTCCCTTATTCAAAGCAATACTATGATGTTTTTATAATTTAAAAATCTTCTACTGATAGTAACGTAATGTTTAACAAGCAGAGAAACTTAGTGGAGATCGATTAACGGTAGTTTTTTTTTGATTACTTCTGCTTATATTCGTATGTCGCGTCCGTTACCGAAAAATAGCATTTATTGTTCTCATTAGTGCAAAAAGTGTTGAAGTATAAAATGCTTTCAGACTTTAAGCAAATAACTTATTTCACTTAAGAAAAGTAGCCATTGACTCTCGATAAAAACGATTAATAAAATTTATTGGTGTTTGAAATTTGTCGCGTCCGTTACCGCGAACCTTAAATTTTAAATAAAGTCGTAGAAATTGCACAAGATTAAAATTTTATAGATGGCAAAAACGGCAAAAGAAACAAGAAAAGCAATAACAACGAAATATAGAGAGAAAATGAAAGAAGACGTCGAGAAATGGCAGGAATACAAGAAGAAAGAAGCTAAACGAAAGCAAGAGTACCGAAAAAGATTATCGCAAAAAATGAAAAGTGATAGCAATTTATTAGAAAAGAAGAAAGAAAAGGACCGTGTTAGGCAGCAAGTTTTGCGTCAAAAAAAGAGCGTAAATAATATTGATAGTTTGAATTGCGATATTTACAGCTGTAAGCAAACGATGGGAAAAGCAATAAAAAAAGTTGAGCGTGCGTTACCTAAAAACCTGAATAGAAAAATAGCTATCCTCAAATCTTTATGCAATAAATATCTTAGGCCAACAGAAACGATGGATGAAAATACTACCAAGTCATCAAAAAGCCTGATGCCTGAAAAATTAATTGAAAAATTCTTTTTGCAAGATGGAATCAGCGTTCAAGCTCCTGGGAGAAAGGATACAATGCTAATCAATGGGAAAGTAGTCTCAAAACGTTTTATGCTTATGACCTTAGCAGAAGCATATCAACTCTTCAAAGAGGAAGAATATACCGAATATACCGAGGAAAAAGTCTGCAAAACTATTTTTATTCGTTCTAAGCCGACTTACATTCAGTTAATTAATAATTTACGACACAATATGTGTATCTGTAAATACCATGCAAATTTTATTTTCTTACTAGAAGGCTGTGCAAAGATTATACCGCAGATTCCTGCCAAAGCTGATTTATTTCTTACAAGAGTTTGCTGCGACGTTATGAATGAAAAGTGCATGGCTAATACTTGTGACAGCTGTGTACGCGATATTAAAGACGATCTAGTTCCAATACAGTTTATTAATCAATTTGATACGCAAATCAAATGGAAACAGTGGAGAAAAGTAGACGATCGCATAACTTTAAACTATACTATAGGTCCTTTAAGCGACTTAATTCATGATGTAGAGATGCAGCTACCAGCTTTTAAAATGCATTGTTTTATTAAACGCCACCAACAAAATTACTTTGAAATTAAAAAGAAAAATTTAGCAGCTAATGAAATTGTTATTCAAGTTGATTTTGCTGAAAATTATCGCTTGACATGCCAAAACGAAATTCAAGACGCCCACTTTAGTTATAACCAAGTAACAGTGTTTACGTGCGTAGCTTGGGTTCTTGGTGAAACCAAGTCCTATGCTGTTATCAGTGATAGATTGACTCACAGTAAATTCGACGTTTACTGCTTTATTTCCAAAATTATCAATATCTTACAAAACCAGTACAAAGGAGTTACCAGCATTTATATTTTCTCTGATGGAAGCACTTCCCAATTCAAAAATAAATTTATTCTTTCTAGTATTCCAAGACTAGCAGCTGAATTTCATTGCGGAATCTTAGAGTGGAATTTTTTCGCCACTTCACATGGCAAAGGTGCTGTAGACGGAATAGGTGCCGTAGTTAAACGAAAAGTCTGGCAAATCATTAAAGCAAGAAATATCATTCTCGGTGATGCCTTATGCTTTAATGGATGGGCTAAGAACAACATTGATGGAGTTAAAATTTTGTATATCTCTGGAACACAAATTGATAGTTTTTCTAATCAACTGTGAGAGTTATGGCAAAATGTTCCAAATATCAAAGGAGTTAAAAGTATGCATTGGTTTTCATATTTCGACAGTAAATGAATTGAAGTTGCTCGGACGGCCTATTCCTTAGAGAAAATAATTAAAATAGACCATCCTAAAAACTAATAATTTTCTTCTTAATTTTTTCAGCCGTTTTTACTGTAATATTACTTCAGTTTTTATTTTCAATAAAATTGAAGTGTTATAAAGAAAAAAATTGTATTTCCTAGCTCATGGAAAATTTTGTCGCGTCCGCTATGTCGCGTCCGTATTTCTTCTATACTCAATTAAAAAAAACGAAGAGAAAATTGTCATATTTCATAAACCTACGAATAACAGTCAACTGTTCGCATTTATTAAAATATATATTGTATATATATAAAAATTCTGAATTTGCTGAATTTTGTATATTTCTGAATGCACCTCAAAAAAACTTCTATTTTTTGTCGCGTCCGTATCACTTTATAATTGCTTATAACTACGTACTTATTTGTGAAAGATCTTTCCCGTATATACTAAAATCTAGCACTCCGTCAGCCCTTTAAAACAATATCAATATATATAAACTTTTACTTTGCCTTCATTGTTTTGGACGCACTTAAAAGCGTACAAATGTCGCGTCCGTTACCGTGAAAATGCCCATATGCTTTAGAGTCTATAAAACCTAGCAATATTAAAAGAAACTAAATATGCTTTGAAAATAGTAGGCGCTAATGCAGCGTGTCCCAAATATTCTTTTTTTATACATTTTTGTCTGAAAAGTAGCTGGAAATTTTGAAGAGAAAGGTTTTGCCATACCTTCGCAAGACGAAATAAATCACTTCAGGCAATTCCTTCACTTCACTTTACACTTCAGAAACGTTCCAAATTATTTTCAAAGCCAATGCTGTGTAGGTCAAACAGTTCGTTTATTGAAAAGAAGCCGAAATCATCTCACGAAGCGCATTTGCATCTCGGTGGCTTTGTTAACAAGCACATCTACCGCATATGGGTTTTGAAAAACCCGCAAGGGGTCATTCTAGAAGTTAATGCATCCTCAAACAGTGTACATTTGTAGCGGATTTTGGAACGGTGATTTCACTGGCCCATTTTTACTTTGAAAATGCTGCTGGAAGAGCCATTTCAGTCAAAGGTAAGAGCTATAGAGGTATAATAAACGATTATTTGTAGCCGGAGGACCACAAGACAGGGACTTGAATGATTTTGTCTTTCAGCAGGATGGCGTGCCGTGCCACAATCGATGCCATTAGACTTCGTTTTGGTATACCGTGTATATGCTCTGTAAGGCTCTTAAGGCGTATATCGAGTAAGCCATCCCTGAAACAGAGCCAGCAATCATCAACGAGGTTTTCGGAAACTAGGTTAAGAGGTGCGAGTTAGTGCGAGTGGGAAGACAACCGAGGCAGTCACATGAATAAAATTGTATTCCATAAATAATGGATATGTTTGCTCTTCCAAATAAACCAACAATGCACCGAAAAAAACGATTTTTGTTTATTTTTTTGCATTTTTTGAAATAAATCAGCTTATGGCTCACCTTGCATACACTTTGCTATTATTAGCTCTTTTGCTTGCTCTATTTAAGTATTTTTTATTAACTTCGGCCCAGAAAGATAAATAAAAACTGCAAACAAAAAAAAAGGTTCACATTCGTTCGGTACTGCCACAGCATTTTGGTAATTAATATTTAATTGAGCTTAACATTCAATATGTCACATAAATAAGTAAACACCAGAAGGATTGACAAATAGTTTGCATCAGAGAAAAAAAAATATAAAAATAAAAAATGAAAAAGTTCATAAAAGAAATCCGAAAATAATAATAAACAAATAATAAGCAATGGGTGTGAACAACAATTTACTCAACGGACTGCATATCGTTACAAGCTCTCCAATACCGACACATACCCACACACTTACATTCCCCAACAAATGGAGCGCGCCGCGTGTAAATTCAAAATAACCGCACATTTGCGCTCAAAACAAACGAAAATGTTGCGTATACGACCTGAGCGCCGGCAAAGAGCTATATTTGTCTCGCTTCAACGCCATCAACAAGAGAGAGCCAAAACTCAGAGAGAGAGAGGGAGCCAAAATGGCCAAAAATGTGGCCGAAGAGCAAGCAAAAAGGGAAAAAATCAATTAAAATGCATTTGAGCGAATTTATGGCGAAACCGAGACCAAAAACGACGCCGATTAACGACTAACAACAGACGACTAATGATGAATTGCGAAAAATGGAGGAGGCGGCTGCTGAGTGCCGAAGTGCAGTATGAACTGCTTCAAGACACGCCAGCAATAACAACAGTTACATCCGAATAAAGGTGGGAAGGGAAAGAAAAGGGCAATACAAAAGCCGACTGGCCGCCACCCCCATCAACACCAACCTACCGCCTGAACTACGGGAAGCAATGCATAGACCAACCAAATCTGAGCGATACCAAAACACAGCAGCAGCGGCAGGTGCAGGCAATGGAATAGCGCACATGGCATGTCTTTTAAGAATTAGCAGCCAGCCATTTGGTAAAATACTCAGTTATTTGTGTAATTTCGCTGAATTCACAGTGGAGTAAATAGCTCGAGTGGAAATTTTGAAAAAATGAGAAAATGTGGCTTAACAAAAACGCGAGAAAACCGTTTTGAAATTTAGCAACTCAAATCAAGCGTTGAAATGCCAATAATGATTTGGCTCTAGAGGTCATCGTATAGGCAACCAAAAAGAGGTATCGTGTCATATAAAACTCAATAAATCATAAATCAATTTATCAGGCATTCAATCACTCCATTAGGCAGCGCGCAGCAAGCGCTAGATAGTCAGCCAGCAACCGGTTGGTTCGCTATCATATTTAACTATTTATTTTTTAGGTACTTTTTTATGAGCGGTGGGTAGCTAATTTGTTGTACAGCCCCCTATGCACATACAAGTTCTTTGTGTGCCTAAAAGTAGGCCAGTATTGTTGACACAAATAATGATTTCAAAATATAAAAGCTCAGCAAAACACTATAGAGGTAAGAGTAGAAATAGGTAGACTAAAATCGGCTTGTACTAACTCCGATAGTACATAAAATAAGGAAGATCCTAAGGGAACTTCTTGCAAAGATACTATTTTTAAAAGCACTTGGTTTTTATGCTGTTTCAAAGCATCTCAAATCTATATTTTAAAAAATATTGTTTTTAGACGCTCATACAAATCGCATGGATTTATGTGCTTGTTTTGAGCTTCCACTGAGCTTTCACTTTGTTACACTTTGACCTACAATTTTACGCCGCCTTCAAACAGCAGATGGTATTTTATAAGGATCGTTTTCATAGCAGAAATACACTCGAATGTTTGCTATTGCCTTCCGAGGGGCGACTGCTATGAGAAAAAACTTGTTCTATACTTTGGTGTTTCATAAGCGGAGATTTGAACTTGCGAACTTTCGAATAGTAGATGCATTGTCAGAAATTGTGTGGAATCTGCAGATAGCCCGCAAAGCGCTTAGCCGATAGACGGCAATTAGTTTTTTTGCGGAGTTATTGCTGTTCATTGCCCAGATCGGTGCCGCATACGGAAGGGCTTAGCTGACAACCTTTCTTTTGCTATGGACTACCATTGTTTGGCATTATTCGTGCCAGACAGGACTGCTCACTCGATGCCTTCAACACTGCACATTCTAGGTGCGTTTAGACGACTATCAATCAGCAAACCTAGGTATTTAATGGCGGGTTTTGAATTTATATTGTAGTTACAGTCCCAATTTTTACCTGCGTAGATTCTTTTGCCTTGTACTCAGCTACTTTCAGGTTCATGGACCTCGTCCAAGCCTTGATACTACCTACCTGATTCGCTGGCAATCCTCTCAATTTCTTCAATGTGTTTTGTCATTATTACAACCACGATATCATCGGCGAATCCAATGACTTTCGTTCTAGGAGGCATATCTAGTAACCCGTCCTACATAAGGTTCCTTAGCAGTGGATTTAGAACTGATCCCTGGGGGAAACTCTGCTATTACACTACACTCTTCAATGCTTTTGTAGGTTCTAAACCACAGTTTACGGTTCAATAAATAGCTCCCAATTATTCTGATAGTATAACTAGGAACCCCTACTTTTATGAGGGCTTCTAATATACGCCGCCAGTTCGCTGTGTTAAAAACTTTTTAACGTTCAGAGTTGCCACAGCGCGTAAACCTTTTTCCCACCACACCATCTCTTGCCTTCAATGGCTTTTGTTGCTAATTCCACAACGCATTTGATTGCATCCACTGTTGAGCGGGATTTCCTGAAGGCGAACTGGTACGTGGACAAATACCTTTATCTTCTGCGAAAGATGATAGCCTGTCGCAGATTTTTACCATTGCATCTATTAGGCATATCGGTGGGTTTATCAGGCTTAGCCTTTCCCTTGGTTAAAACACAAGGGTTTGCATCTTCCACCCCTCTAGGAAAGTGCCTTCGTTAAGGCAAGTTTGAAATACCGCTAAAACTATGTTGGAACATTCAGCGATCGCGATTTTCAAAGCCCTGTTTGGTATACCACATGCGCCTGGAGCTCTCTGGGACTGAATTTTATGGCACGACTCTCAGAATTCTCGTTCCGTAACGCAAAAGATGTCGCCTATTTTGTGTTAAATGCAGTGTATGTATATTATGTTTTCGTATCTTTCAGCAAAAAGAGTCGTAAGAATTTTTGGCATCCTTTCTGGGCAAGTAATTAGTGGGGTTTGTGTGCGTTTTGTTGTGGAGAATACCACCCTGACTGTATGGCAAGTAGCGCCACCTTGTTTGAACCCAATGTTGTCGAGATTATGGGCTTCAGTTTTCGGCATCAGAAAGTTGCTTAGCATGGCACAATAGCGTTCGCCATTCACTATTACATAGGCGCAAGCCTCGTCTTTGAAGAAATATGGGTCGATGATTCCTACAGCCCATAAGGCGTACCAAACGGTTTTTTTTTCAATGGATTTAATGGCTGATCTTGAATGGCTTTGGGTTACTCTTAAATGTAGCAATTTTTCTTTATTGGCGTAGCCATTAAGCCAAAAATGGACCCCATCACTGAACACCATAAGTTGACCTGAGCGCGCGGTGAGCACTTTTCACAGAGCGTCGGTTTTCGTAATGCAGTTTTACGATTTGTGAACGTTGTTGAGACGTAAGTCTTTCCATGATAAAATGTCAATGAATACTGAAAAAAGTTGTACATTTAATTTGACAATAGCCAAGTATAATCTGCTCAATCTGATCACCCTTTACAACGCCAAGCCAAAAACATCTTCAAGTATTAGCCAGAAGCTCTGGGTGCTTGGGTGGTAGGTTGAATTGCATTGGCCGTAAAGTTTAGACCTGGCGTCATGTGATTTGTAAAGTTGTTTTGATAATATTAAAATGATACCTAAGGAGGCTTCTGAAAATGAGTTGGTTAATTTCTTACAAATAGAATTTCTTCCATCAAAGATTTACAAATTATTAGAAATTGTTTAAGAGAGTTTTAAGACAACTATGTTCACGTATGAAGCTCTAGAAGCATTTATTCAGAGTAACCGAAAGTGCAACTTTTCAACGATTCATCATCTTCTCCCAGATCTTCAACCGACTGCTCTTGCTGGCCAAACCTGCACGTCGTTCGGACGCTTATTCAACCATTGAAGCGCCCATTTAGCTGGCTGCCTGCCTGGCTAGTTGCTGCTAACGCAATTACATGTCCATACATACACACGTACATACATCAACATATAAAGCCACACGAAATTTACCACTTCGCTTATTCACGCGCCACATCAAACGCAATATTCATGCCTGTCGATCTGTTTATTTACTTTTGCTCTAGTAACAAATTTATTTATTTATTTTCATTGTAAAACTGTTTGCTTACACTACACTGCATAAAGCGCACACTTTACTCGCCAAAGTTTTATGGGAAATTCGCTGTTTTCATTCGACCATCAGTCACAGTGGCCCACCCGCTCTTCACCTACCGCCAAACTAATAAGTCCTATAATAATACTTTTGGTGTGGATGGTTCTTGTTGAGGTGCTTCTTCGTGTACTTATTTTATATCTAATTAGATGTGGCATTATTGGTTTGTCGCTCTCAATTCGATGGACGCTTATGCTTAAGTATACCTATGTATGTACATACACACAAGCACATACACACATGAGCGTGTATGCAATTAAGAGGTGGTTTGTATTGCATGCACACCCATTACACAAGTAGTATACATGTCTGTATATACGTATGTATGTATGCTGGTATGTTCATAGGGGTATTAGCTTGACATTTGGGCCACTTTCTGTGCTGGGGTTCAACAACTTTTCCTACGGCTTGCCTTGTACCACAAAATAAACGAAAGTGCAACGAAAAGCTTAGCAAAGAAGAACATTACTCAGGTACGTGACTAGGCAGCAAGCAATAACGTTGGAATAGAATTGGTTTGGCACACATACATACATATATTCAAATATGTATAAGTAAGTGTATATGAACGGGGTGGTGGGCTGCTTGTGGAGCGGCACAATTTATGATAAACAGAAAGAGTTTGGAATTTTAAAACTGCTTTTGATACAAGTAGATGTTCACGGCCTTTCCAAAAGGACAAATAAAATATGTATTTGGCATCAACATAATTTTTTATTTAATACAACAAGGCAAGTTTGCTTAGGATGGCACGCAAAGGGTGTCTTATACCTCAAGTAAGGAGATACTAGGAAAAGCTACGCAAATAAAAAATAATAATAAAAAAAAATTTAAATAAAGATAATTTTGAAGTTAGTTAAGTAAATAGCACAGTGCAACAAACATCAACGTTTTTTTGTTACACAGGAGAAATTCATGTGCACGTGAAACTATAGATTTTATAATAGTAGTAATGTAGCCTATCGTACGACGCAGAAGCCTGGACGATGACAATATTCAATGAGGAAACCCTCGGAGTGTTTTAGAGAAAGATTCTGCGGAAGAATTTTGGAACCTTGCACGTTGGTGACGGCGAATATCGCAGGCTATGGAACGATGAGTTATATGAACTTTGCGGTGATAGACATAGCGCAGCGACAGCGTCTTTGTTGGCGTCTTTCAAAGGCATTGGAGCTATCGGCAGACAAAAAGCAAAGAAAATTTCTTACGTGAGATTTAAACTTGATATATCGTTGAAACGGGATGCCAAATACATACATATACTAATACATATGTATTCAGGCGGCAATACAGGCATAAGCCAGTTAGTAGAGTCGACACTTCATAATCAGCTGCAAGCGGAACTGCAACGATTGAGTTTGTTTATGGAGACAGAATGCCGACTACGTCTGGTGCCAACCTCTATCTATATGTATATAAGTATGTCTGGAGCTCTATGAGGCTTTTCAACATATTGTATGTGCATGCCTTGTAGAATCTTGACTGTATCTGTATCTGGAGATCAACGCACACAGGCACACAAAACTGAAAATATTTGATCGCAACGTAAGTCGGTAGTTCTGTATGGATGTGAAACATGAAACTCAACAACAAGCATATCACAATCATTGCAATCCTTCCTAAACCCTTGCCCACGAAATATAATGCGGATATTCTGCCTAATATTATAAGCAACGATGATCTTTGGGCGGCTACCGTGCAAACACCAGTTCACCTAGGAATTATGCGTCGCATGTGGAAATGGATCGGACACACATTGCGCAAACCACGGGATAACATCGCAAGGACAGCGCTAGACTGGAATCCCCAAGGAAGACGGGAGACCAGCCAGCACTTGGAGGCGACAAGTAGCAGCAGAGGCGGACAGAGCAGGCTGTTCTTGGAGTCAAATTAAACATCTAGCTCTAAGCAAACGAAATTATAACTTGTTTATTGAGGTCGTATGTTTCATCTAGCAACTATGGGGTCATGTGTTTCATCTAGGAGCTGTATCGACACACCTGTGGCCTCTGTTACTTCCTCGGTAACCATGTATGCCAGTTGTCCTAGTCGCTCCTCATCAAAAACTGATGATCACCCACGCTTAAATTCGTTGAATCAATATCTAACTGTGGTCATCGATAGCTTTCCCCCCATAGACAGCACCCAACTTTGCTTTTATCTCCCCCCGAAAGCAAAAAGCGAATTATCGAACGATTCTGCTCTTTTTCCATCTTAGAGAAAATTACAAAACCCGTTACTCGAACAGCTACCAAATCCAAACTCATCTATCAATCAGACTGAAATTTGTTTTGCCGTCGTTCGATAGATGGCAGCATACGATGCTAACACCAAATTCTCTCAGGAATGCCCTCTGCCATCAAACACGGGCACTTATTGAACCGCCCTCGCACGTCAGGAAGCATTTGACACTTTTCAAAATATTCTGTGTGGATATCCAGTCTTGATTATATCTGGATTCATAAAAGTATTCTCAAAAGAAAGGAATAAGGTTTCGGAAGCGGTAGAAAAACAACTTTTTTCGGATTTTTTTTTTTTAATTTGAAATAAGACAAAAATAAAAAAAAATATTTATTGCATGTAACACACATTTTAAGAAATATTTATACCCAAAGTACTGTAAAAAAAGTGATGACTTCAGATGAGAGATGACTTTTTTCTGCTACACCGTGCGATAAAAAAATCACCTCTTTATTTTATCCAGGAAAAATGCATTTGCTCGTGAAACTATCGGTTTTATATTGTAATGCAGCAATTTTGGTAACTTTTCGCCAGGACAAATACAGATTTCACATAATATCCATTGCATGTTTTTTACTTCATAGAAGGAAAGTTCGACGATTTCGTTTATGTTTAGGTTAAATTTGTTCTTTCGCAAGAAGAAAGAAGTCGAAAAATAATAAAAAATATATTTCTCATAATAAAAAATATATATAAAGGGTTTTTCAATAAGGGCGGGTAAATGTTGAAATGGAATAAAATGGCGTTTGCTGTGTGGCACGAAGCGCCGTCCTGCTGGAACCACGTGTCGTCTAGGTCCATATGGTTCAATATGGGCCATAAGAAATTGAGCCACGTCTACCGAAAATGGGCATGTCGGCCTATGATGAGGCCTGTAATTAATGCAACTAGCATAGAAACGCTTTTCCCCGACCGATTAAGTAGTGCATTTGAGCGCCTGACGTTCCATTTTAGCCAAATACTTTTTGTAGCATTGACATGTTATGACACTATCAGCCCATCTCGCATTGGTTGGAGTAACAATGCTAATTGCACCCTGCGGTTTATAGGTTGAGAGAGGTATACCTACAAATCCATATCAAGAGAGAGGCGAGTATAGTGCCCTCTCTCGCTAATTTGCCTGCCTAACAATTCGCTTGTATATCACTATACCCTAGCACCCATATCAAATGGATGGGGAAATATTTCGCCATCTCGTTAGGAGACGCCCGGCATTTGCCAACAATGATAGAACTAGTGGCAACCCCACCAAGAGACTTAATCGCCGCTTGGCTATCGGAGTAAATATTGATTTCTCTGAAGGTTGTGACATTTTTGACTAACCAGGGCTACCTCATTAAGGGCTAGAATTGTAGCCTGAAATACGCTACAGTGATTAAGAAGACGAGTCAAAACGCTTACTTTTGCCTTCATATAGTAGACACTAAAACTTACTTTATCGTCAAGCTTTGAGCCATCAGTAAAGAACCGCATTCAGTTATTCCGACCAGGTATATTGTCAGGGGCAGGCTGTCCCGCGGCTGACCAACGCAAGACTGAGTCTTGTCGGGGCCCTATACTCCCGAGTGGAGTGAACAAGGAAAAAAAAATATTGTCAACCCACTCACATCTAGCAAAAATTCTAGTACTAAATAACCTATGAAAACATGGGCAGTTCAAACAATAGTAAATAGGGTTGTTTAGACCCAAACTAAGTATTATGGCCGGATGTCCAACCCCTAAATTGCGCTATTGATTAGTTGCGGCAATCCGAGCAGCACTGTTACCTGAATTCTGCTTAACAACTAAATCTAGGGGAGGTAAGAAGAAAAGAGTATTCATACCATCAGAGGGTTTATGGTAGTTCTAAGAGCGCCGCTGATACATATAAGCATCATGCGTTGAACCCTCTGAATCCTGTTTCTAATCGTAGACTATAATCCCATGGAAGAGGATGGGTCTGATAACGGTTATATACAGCAAGTGAGTGTTTTTTGGAATAAGACCTCACTTGTGTCCTATTGCGTTTTTGCATGAGAGTAAAACTACAGTGGATTTCTTTACTCTGCACTTTACATTCATGCTCCAATTTAGTTTCTTCTCGAGAATTACATCTAAATATTTGGCGGCAACTCTTATTTCTAGCCTTGCACCATTTAATGTTGGCTTCACAAGTTGTGAATTTTTGTATTTCCTCGCAAATAGCACTAATTCTGTTTTATGAGGATTCACACTCAAACCGCTATTAAAAACTCATCTAGGCAGCTTATTAAGAGCGGTCTGCTTTAGATCGCTTAGAGTTGAAAGATATATTGGCAACAACTATGTCGTCTGCATAAGCAATTACTTCACAGCCCCGACCATCGAGCATCAAAAGCATATCGTTCTCGTCCAGGTTCGTCAGAAAAGGAGAAAGAACGCCTCCTTGAGGAGTTGGTCTAACGACCGTGCGAGCGGCGCAAGAAGCACCAAACTACGTATTAGTTGTCTTATTGACATATGAACTTCAACCTTACAAAGGGCCGAGAGTATTTTCTCTTCAATGGCTAGGAAGGCTGCTAGAGCATATTCTTCTTTTCTCATGTAAATGAATAAATAAATAAATAAATAAATAAATAAAAAGTTGTAGTGAAGTAATCAGTACTTCTTTGGTATCTGGATTTTTTTAAATTAAAAAAATAAAACAATTGTCTGAAAACTACAATATTATATCCAAAAACTATTGAAAATGTCGAAACGATTCCTTCGTATTTTCAATTAAAGTACAATTAAAATTCCAATTCTATCAATCAAGATTTATGCGAGTTAGAAGCTCGGCCGCCTTGAGAAATGTACTTTCGAAAAAAAAGCGTTTCAAATTCTCAAAGCGCTCGCAGCAGATTAATGGCAGCTGCGCCAAAACTCAAAATATAATTATTGAGACATTTTGTCCAACTTAATTAGTCCCTTGGGTATGTCATATTTAACGTGATAAGGCATCTTTATGAAAATTTTATTTGATTTTTAGACTACTAGAAATGCAGCTACGTGTATAGGCTGCCCCCAAGGAGTGCGCAGAAGGCTGATCTTCTCTCTGGTTGTTGACAGGTGGACTTACACAGATATAGTACAGGGTTGCCCATATTCGACGGACCCATGGGCCCATTCCAATCAACGAGGTTTGTCCGGAGGCAACAATCTTTGCGTCAATTGAATCTTATACGGGAATAAATGCAAATCAATGCGGATAATTCGTTGTTGGGATATCCTTGGCGACGTCTCAACACTGGCCCGAACAAGAGCAATATTCTCATCCGATCTCCTTGGTCGCATCACCAGTCGCACACCTTTCATACAAACGTTTAATGGTGTTCTTAGAAGGCGCACTTTTCACATTATTTAATTTTTTATACGCACGTTGAGTTTTCGCAATTTACTTCTTTTGTTGAATGTAAATTTCAACAATTTGGAAGCGCTTGCGTGGCGTGTACTGTTCCATGGTAAAAATTTGCTTGAACTGACGCTTCCACGCGGTATGTCATTAAGCGATTTGACGTCTCTGTCAAAAGATATCGGGTTGCCAGATGGGTCCGTTGAATATTAACAACCCTGTACCTGCAAAATAGCTGAACAAACGTATCCCAATTTAAGCAAATCCAGAACTGACGTAAGAAATCCACGGGCAGACATTTTCACAATTACGTAAACAATAACCGGTCACTGGCCTTTTGGAGACCATGCCAGGATGATTGGGTGACCGTACAAGAATAAATGTAGAAGCTGCAATAAAGAAGAATCTCAGGAAACAGTCTTTCACTATCTATGTGAGTGCCCAAGTCTGGGTGTTCTACGACATAAAGCGGTGGGGGAATTCTCGATGGCCAACTTGAAAGATATTGCAGAAAAGAAAATTGACAGCATAGACAGATTTGTAGTCAAAAAAAGATGGTTACAATAATAATAAAGCAGTGGTTCTACAAGTGGTGTGCCAAAATGGCATATTTTATGCTAACTGGGTCTGGCCTGTGTCGCTCAAACGACACCTACACCAACCAGCTACGTGGTCCTGTCAGCTTTATTAGGCTTCGTTAGGTAATCATTAGCGGAATACAAAAAGCCTACAATTTTTGATGCGTCCAATATCTTATTCTTCTTATGGTATTGGTATTCTTATGAAATGTTCCCACTGTGTTTGCTTCTGCTTCTTAATTGGCGCGATAACCGCTTACGCGATTTTGGCCGAGTTTAACAAAGCAGTCGTTTCTTTCTCATGCTAACCGGCACCGATTGGACACACCAAGTGAAACCAAGTCCTTCTCCATCTGATGTTTGCAACGCAGAGGAGGCCTTCCTCTACTACCACCAGCTGGTACCGCATCGGATACTTTCAGAGCCGGAGCGTTTGTATCCATTCGGACGACATAACCCAGCCAACGTAGCCGCGGGATCTTTATTCGCTGCGCTATGTCTATGTCGTCGTAAAGCTCATACAGCTCATCGTTTCATCGTCTGCGATATTCGCCGCTGCCAACGTGCAAAGGTCCAAAAATCTTGCGCAGAATCTTTCTCTCAAACACTCCAAGCGTCGCTTCATCGGATGTTGTCATTGTCCACGCTTCTGCGGCATACGTTAGGACGGGCATGATGAGAGTATTGTAGAGTTTTAGTTTTGTTCGTCGAGAGAGGACTTTGCTACTCAATTGCCTACTTAGTCCAAAGTAGCACTTGTTGGCAAGAGAGATTCTACGTTGGACCTCCCCCAATGAAAACATACACTGTGTTTGCTTACCGAAAGTATAAACAAACTTTTAAAATGCAAATTTCAACATTTGATTACTTTCATGTTCTGAAAAATTCTGTTAACGAAGCGCTATCAAATCCTTCAAGCAGCCAGTGTGCCACCCATTTACAAAGGGGATTTGGTGAACTACTTCAACAACGGAAACAAAAACAATTCATTTCAATTTGTTTTCAATGTCCTCTTCAACTACTGGCTGCCCTGTGCATAATTTCACCTCACTGGGATGACTACCAGATCACCATCACCATGCTGAGAGCCTGTACACACACACATACTTACAAAGTAAGAGGGTTGATGAAATGTCATATGTATTTAATGCAGCTCAAGATGAAATTTCTTATGTCAAGGTATGCAGATGACAACCCAAAACAGAGATGCCAAAGAGTGAAAAGAAAAATTTGCAAAACAGAAAAGGTGTTGCAGCAGCAGAAGGAGAGCTCGAACGAGTATAGTTAGGTGGCCATTGTGTAGGTGTGTATGGTGGGCATGACGCATCGAAGTGTGTGTATTTTTATGCAAAATCAACACAAAAAGCAAACTGACGTGAGCGTAGTAATTAATAGCTGCAGGCGGAATAACTTTTTTAAACTACTGCATACTTTTGTATAAATATTTTCATTATTTCAGCAAATGCAAGAGCAATAAGAGCAAAGCAATGTAAACGTAGAATAATCAAAAAAAAAAAAAACAAAAAAATAAATAAAAATAGAAACAAACGAGCAAACAAACGAAAAACAACAATAATAATAGTGCACATATTGTTGCAAAAGTGTAACAAAACGTTGCAGTTAAATAGTAAATTTTTAACAACTCAAGCAAACATATGGAAGCACACAGACCTGCATACATCCACAAGCAACAATACCGCTGTATGCACATTTTACTTAGGACGACACTGCAGAGTGGCAGTATTTTGAAACACTTCATTGTTGCCGTGTTGCAATGTTGCAATGTTGCACGTCGTTAGTTTGTGTGCTGCAAGCATAACATAATCATCGTCAACATTAAATGAATAGAAAATTTCTATGAATATAAAGGGAAATTGTTTGCAAAGACTTTAATAATGTGAGTGAATGAGGTGATGCATTTGTGAGTGTTTGTGTGGCTATGTGCCTATGCGCTTGTGTGATTGTGTGCCTGTGCATGTGTGTTTGTGCGCATAGGTAGCCTACGGGGAAAACCTGAGCTAGTAAAGCAAATTTGTGTGAATGATTAAGTAACCTGCACTCGTAAAAGAAAAACTAAAAAAATAAAAGCAAATTCCGCTTCAACACTTCTGGTTCGAACTACTTCGCTATCAGGGATGTACATTTTTTTGGTTTTACCTACGCCGTGATTTTCGGGATCCCGTTATTAGAAGCCCGGGTTCTCGAGACCAGTTCACAGAAAAATGTATGTATTTTTTTCGTGTTCACTCCACTCGGGAACATAGGGCCTCGACAAGTCTCAGTCTTGCGTTGTTTTCGTTAATCTATTTGCTTTCTAACACGGTAAGTGATTAGCCTGCCGCTACCAGTCCTAAGTAGTGGGAATGCCCACCTGTAGATGCTTAGAAACAGCGCCTTCTTACTGCTTGAAGCGCCATTTGTGTGCCGAATTTTTCTGTCAAAAGGATCCCACAGTTGGTTGAGGACTTCGCTAAATTTGGTGTGTCTGCGCTATTAGCGCGATTGCCGGCTTCCTCTTGTTGGTGCCACGGTTGCAATGTGAACTGTGTCTTTTTCAACGCAATGCAAGTAATGCGCTGACTTTTTTGTACGGCTGTATGGATTGGAAGGATAAGGTTGTTGGGGTTGAGGAATTATTATGTTTTTTTTGTTTTTTGTATACAAGCTAGGAAAGTAGGTAAGTTTAGAAAAGTGCGAGGACTGTGCTTTACCAGGGATTCGAACTCACAACCTCTGGGATGACAGGCTAGTGAACTTACGCTAGACTACCGAGTCCGCTAAATTTATACGCATTTCATAGCACTCTTGGGTGCAGAAATATTTACAAAACCTGACGGCATGCGTAATCATCAAATAACAGAAAAAAATTTTTATACTAGCAGTCACCCCTAGCTCCCAAACTCAGCTGGAGGTCCAGCGAAGAGTACAGGGTAAAGAAAGCGAACTTTACACGTGTAAGGGAATGTTGGGTAAAAAATGGGGTCTGCAACCAAAACTATCCACATGGTCCTACATAGCCATTGTAAGGTAAATACTAACACATGCGGCGCTAGTCTGGTGGCACGCAATGGAAAAGAAATACAATCAAACCAAGCTGAACAAGATACAAAGCACTGCGTGTATCTTAACTACAGGAGCCCTTAGCAGCAGCCCTACTGAAGCGCTTAATGTTCTAACTCATCTATTACCATTAGACTTACATATAAAAACCATCGCTACTTGCAGCGCGGTGAGACTCAGAGATATAGGAAGCTGGACCACAAGATCGTACGGTCACAGCAAGATCTTCCTACAGGGACCCTCACTGCTCAAAAACAAATCTGACTATACAGTTATCGACCTTAACTTCAAGAAAGACTTTCGGGTACGTTTTCCACCGAGAGCCAAATGGAGGAAAGGAATAATGATTGGAAAAAGGGAAAAGTGATTGACATTCAACATTGAAATCTACACTGATGGTTCTAAGATGAACTGTGGTATTGGAGCTAGCCTCTGTTCGGTTTCGCTCAACCTATCTCCGTTAATTCGACTTCCTGGTTATGCCAGCGTGTTCCAGGCAGAAATTTTAACTATCAGAGAAGCAAGCAAATCACCAAAACTCTAGAAGGAAGGGGGTGCCAGAGTAGCTATCTTTTCAGACAGCCAAGCAGCTATTAATGCCATATATTCCAATTCCAATTCATCCAAGTCAGTTTTACAGTGCAGAAAGGAATTAGAGCTGATTGGTCATTGGCTTCAACTTTCTCTGATATGGGTTCCCGGTCATTGCACCATAGAGGGTAATGAGATGGCAGATGAGCTAGCAAGAAAAGGTTCGACACTAGACATAACAGAGGAGGTAGCCGTCGCTACCCCTTTTAACACAATAAATACATACATTGCTTCGCACTACTATGCTTTAGCCGAAAGAAGGTGGAAGCAAATAAATACGTGTAGTACTACAAGAAAAACATGGCCGTCGTACAACATTCAGAGGATGAATTATCTGTTAGAATACTCTCGGCCAAACATTTCACGTACCCTTACAGGTAGGGGGGATCACGCAGCAAGACTTAACATCCCCTTCATCCATCAGCAGAAGCGGAAGGGGTGAAAGAAAGTCTCTTCCACTATTTATGCGAATGTCCAGGTCTAGCTAAGGCACGACTTCGCTCCATCGATAAGCCCTTTTTACAGCAAATTAATGAAATCTCAGACGTAGAGATAAAAAGTTTGCTGTTATACCTAAACCTAACGAAATGAATCTGGCTTAAAAAATACCACAACACACAAGACATCATCACACGGGAACAGTGGTAGTAAAACGCCGCTAGTCGCTAATTACGAATGTTTCAGCAGGAATACTCAACCACTACAATAGCAACAACAGCGGTCACCCCTCGGCAGGTAATGTCAAACCTCCGAGTGCATTTCTGCCATGAAAAAAGCTATTCATAAAATTTATTTGCCGTATCATGAAAACCAATACTGAATGACTTGAATGACACTTTGGAGGACATCGGTCGGTACCTCGTGAATAACGGAATAATATTGGCTTCCAATGCCTTAATCGAAGCTGGTTCAGCCGCAAAGCACTTAGACTTTACCACCACAAGTAAAAGTCCAAAGGTGTTATATCATACAATCTTGGCCAATCCACGAGACGAGAGATAAATTGTTCACCGAAACGACGCCTCAGTATTTATACAGGTATCCATTGCTTCACGGGCTGTATGGCATGTAGCGCCATCTTGTTGAAACGTTGGAACCAAATCTCGTGGAGATCTCGGGCTTCAATTTCCGGCATCAAAAGGTAGTTTATTATGACGCGCTACATTGGCCCCAGCCTCGTCTTTGAAGAAATACGGGCCGATGATTCCTCTAGCTTATAAGCCGCACCAAACGGTTGTTTTCAATGTCTGTTCTTGAATGGCTTCGAGTTGCCCAATTTCGCCCAATTATGGAACTTTTGACGTAGCCATTAAACCAAAAATGGGTCTCTTCGCTGAATACCATAAGTTTGCCTGGGCGCGCGATCAAAACTTTTCACAGAGCATCAATTTTAGTGATAGAATTCTACGAGATTTCGGAATTTTTTTCCTGTTCTGTTTTTAACTGGAAATTTCGCTATTATATTTTAATGTCCTGAAAACTCCGGGACTATTTGGCTATTATTTCTTTAAGTCGCGAAAATTCCGGGACTATTTGGCTATTATTTTTTTAAGTCCCGAAAATTTCGGGACTATTTGGCTGTTATTTTTTTAAGTACTGGAAATTTCGCTATTATTGGCCTGTTCTTTTTCTAAGTTCTGAAAAGTTCGGTATTATTTGCCTATTATCTTTTTAAGTCCCGAAAATTCCGGGGCTATTTGGCTATTATTTGTTTAAGTACCGGAAATTCCGCTATTCGTTCCTTAAAAAATACTGAAGTACTGGAACCCCGATTCTTTATTCAAATAGCGACATCTAACTTCAGAGTATGAAAACGGCAAAGCGGAAAAGTAAACGCAAACAATCACCTTTTGAGGCCTTCGGATAAACAAATCCTTCGAGACTAAGAAGAAAAATGAATTGATAATAAAACGCAAACTAATCAAAATGCGAGCAAAATTTTTTTAGTCGAAGATCGCAATAGTCTTTCTCTAACACTAAACTACGACTTCAAAGATGCTACCACTATTGGAAGCATCCCTGGTGATCCTATGAAGTTAACTTCTTCAGCACCGCGTTCAAAACTTTCTTGATCTTTCGTATGGTGTCGCGATGAGTTTGCCTGAAGAGCGAATTCATCTTTCAAAATAAGAAAAAGTCGCAGCGAGCAATATCGGTGCTAAAGGTTAGGCGTTGCAATCCAAAAGTCTCTGGAGTATTTCACACCTGGTAGAGGTGGCAGGAAGACTGCGTATCTGCAAAGGAAGTTGATGCTCCTTTCACTCACAGCTCGCCAACTCATTTTCTGTAATGCCAATGTAAACCCGTATGGCCAAAAACCCAAACATAGTTGGGCATCCCTTTTAACGCTAGACTATAGTCGTTTGTAGGAGATTATGATAAAGATTTTGAAAGTTCCTAGTTTGTACATTTCAAAACCCTCATCAGAAATCTAAATATCGTCACATTCTCAAGTCCCAAAAGAGTTGGTTATACAAGACCTCGCGGCCAGAAATTACCTTAGCTCTATACAACCAAACCCCTGAGAATAATTTTATAACTAAAGCAGTTACTATAGTCAGTACTACAAGGAGATTGGCATCAGCTTTGCTGTTGTTGGTATTCATAATTTTTTGAAGAACTTTGTTGGAGTCGAAATCCTTTACTGGATGTAATTTCTTGCCTGTTACAGGAGTACTTGCATTAGCTTTGGAAAGTACGTGGGTCTCATCGGAAACAGTTTTCCACAACAGCAGATGTAATTCATATACAGCAAAGTATGTATCAAAATATCGCGAAAGTTATTCGACATCCCTGCCTGGCTTGCCATTAGTACGTCCATCATAGCAAAATGTGAAATGGAGAGTGCACAGCACAAAGATTTAGCTGAAACTTTTGGCCATGTCAGTTCATTGCTGTGCATGTACTTTACTCAAGGTAAAGCAAAGTTAACGCATCCTTTTGCTTTGCGTGCAAAATTGAAAAAAATTAAATACTTGCATCTACACTGACCTCCCTCACTGGCTAGAACGCCTACTTACGCTCTCAATAAGTATTCACAGACCGCTTCATTTTGCCTCCGCTATACTCCCGCACTATTTTACTGCCTGCTGGTGTTTCTCCTACTAAGAGTCTTGCCGTTTGTCTGCAGTCGCCATTGATGTGAAATTCTGCGCTCTCCTGCTTCGACTGCATCCACTTTTGATTGCTACTACTAGCTGATACTGATGTTGCTGCTGCTGCTGCTGCATCAACTCGAGAATTACATTTTCATAACTAAAGCAGCAGACAAAAGCTACAACAACATCAAACAACAAAAGAAAGCAAACAACAAAAACTGTAGCAAAAAAGTAAGAAAAGAATGTTGAGCAGAAACAAATAAGTTGAATGAAAAGAAGAACATTTTCGCAACAAAAGATTTGCTTAGCTTTCTAGGCAAGCGTAAAATACAAACAATTATCCTCGCCGAGTACTTGAATGAAGGACAGGTTAGCCGACTTGGCTGGTTAGCTGGCTGGTACGCTTACTGGCTCACTGGAACACTGGCTGACAAACTGAAAGACTGACTGGTTGACTAGCTGTTTGAATGCATGATGCGCTTGTTAATTAGTTAGGAAAAGTTGATGGGTTGCATTCGAGGGAGGAGGGTGACCGTCCGGATGTCTGCCTAAGAGACTAACTGTTATGCCATTATTAATATAGGTACATATATTTTCTTATGTTTCCATAGTAACCTGTATAGTGGGGGCGCTGGCGGTGCTGTCGATTATACTCAGATGTGGATGGAAACTGATATTGCCTGTCATGTCCGACCGACTGTCGCAGATCCTTCTGTCATTAAGTTGGACTGATGACGAGCCTCTTTCTATGGGCGAAGCACTAGGAAAAGGTAGGCATCTCAGACAGTGCACTCTGCCCAGCTTGTGCGGAGGAGAGTGAGACAGCGGATTGCAGCATTGCAAAGACTTCTTCCTGAAAAACACTAGCAGTATTCGGCAGTTTAAAGGAGATAGACAAATTGGCTGATTTAGAGAAAACCCTTGCTCCGACTTCCGATCCCATCTTGGAGCCGTCAGTGAAGGCAGAGGTGCAAAGGTGCTTCGGTGCAGACTTCCGCTCCTCCAACCCAGCCTGCTTGAAAAATTTACCGTAGCAAGACCTTCAATCTCTAGGTTGTGGATAGAGAGATCTGTTCGAAGTTCAGAGAAATACGGCGTTAATTGCTTAAAAATGATACGACGTCCATTGAGATATTGCCTCTAGAAGCCAACCTCCTTTAACCTGATTGCACTTTGAACTGCAATGGAAATAACTTAAAAGTCGATGGGAAGTAAGTGCAAAATGACATTTAGGGCAGTACTGGAACAAGTTCTACATGCCCCGTTGATGCCAATACAAGCTGTCTTTTGCACCCTCCCAAATTGAGTGATATTGTAGCACCTCCAAGGAGCTTCCCACCAAACTTGGCATCCGTAGGTTACAATTGGCAAAACAACTACTTTCTGCATCGAAAGTATGATCAGTGGTTTGAGCCCCCATTTTTAACCGAAGATAGATTTGCAGGAGAAGAAAATTGTACTGTAGCGATGTGTAGCTTCCATTGGAGTTTAGAGTCAAGTATCACTCCAAGATAACTAACTTCCGATGAAAGCCAGATAACGTCTTTATTTAATCTGGGAAGTATAAAGAGTGGAGGTTTATATTTCCTAATACATAGCACCAGCTCCGTTTTGTCAGAGTTGACTCTGAGCCCGCAACTGCCAGCCCACCGAATGAGTACAGCCAATGATGACCCATCCAATATCTCAGCCGTGACGGAGGGAAACCGTCCCGATACCGTTAGGACAAAGTCACCGGCATATGTTATTACCTTAACCTCACTCTTATATAACTTTGGCAGAACTTTGTCAATAGCAACTAACCAAAGGAGAGGCGAAAAGACAAACCAACTTCCTGAATAAATTTTAGTGTTTGTTCATTTCATAGAGTTTTATTGTCCCTTTTGATAAAATATGTTTCCCTTGGTATTTGTGCCGCGTAGGTATCAGTCCTGGACACGTTTACAGTCAAAGTCTCGAGCTCCTTGCTAACATCACCGGTTCCCCCACTTTCGTGCGATAGCAGCATGACGTCCACAGTCACTTTCGGTATTTTGATCCCAGTGTTGACGTGAGCTTATTTGATTAGCTGAGATTTTTATAGCTTTTGCGGATCTTCAGATATCGCTTCAGCCACATCTTCTTATTACTGCGTCCTTTTACAAGAGTGCAAACAAGTCCGATGGACTCGTACGATCCCAGGTTAAGGAACAGGCTTTTTAATGACTATCCCACCCAGCCATAAGTGGCTCTGATGGTATACCTCAGGTCTTAATAGATGTAGACAAGTGCAACCACCAATCGATAAGATTTAGGCACCACGTAAGGGCTTACTTAAGTGATGAGGCAACCCGCGAGCAAGGCTCTGACGACTCCATGGTGCAGATCCAAATTAGGAGATCAAACCTCTTAAGTGTGCAGGTAAAATTTCTCTGATCTGGGTTCCAGGACATAGAAATATAGAGGGAAACGAGATTGATGAATTGAGATTGGGACTGAATTGGGTCAGACCACCGCCTACACGATCATTGAAATACCACTGACTGTTGTTAAAGAAGAAAAGATAATGTGATGTGTCACCAATACAATATATGGAGGACTCAGAAAGTCTTGGGGCTTACCATTTAACCCCCATTGCAGAAGCTGTGGGAACTTTTTAGAGAATGAGGCTGTTGGCAAGAGGCGGGCTGTCAATCATTTCACTTACCTTCCTACTTACTTTTAATATTGATTTTTTAGTTGAAGTAAACCTAAACAAAGTGGCCGCCATAGCCGAATGCGTTGGTGCGGGAACACCATTTGGAATATTGAGAGGACATAGGTTCGAGTCTCGGTGAAACACCAAAATGAAGAAAACTATTTTTCTAATAGCGGTCGCACCCCGGCAGCCAATGGCAAACCTCTCAGTGTATTTCTGCCATGAAAAAGCTCCTCATAAAAAATATCTGCCGTTCAGAGTCGGCTTGAAACTGTAGGTTCCTCCATTTGTGGAACAACATCAAGACGCACACCACAATACGAGGAGGAGCTCGGCCAAACACTGAAAAAGGGTGTACGAGCTAATTATACATATAAAGGGTTTTCCAATAACAGGTGTTATTTTGAATAGCCCGCTATTTCGGTAGATGTCACTTTTGAAGCTGTCATTTTTTGATATTTGACAAGTAGAAACTACGCCATTATTAAAAATGCAACGATAAACGCTTAAACAACGCATTGAAATTATTAAAATTCACTATAAAAATGGTGATAATTTGGCAGCGACGGTTCGTAAAACTCGAACATTTTCGGGTCATCGTGAAGCACCTTGGCGGACCGCAATACAGGAATTGGTGTAAAAATTCGAGCCGCTGGGACAACTTTGTGATGTGATGAATAAAACCCGTGAACGTTGCTCCAGAACAGCCGAAAATATTGCTGTTGTAGTCGAAAGTGTGGATGAAAACCCAGGTTTGTCCACTGCTCGTCGTTCTTTGTAATTCGGCATTCCACAAACGCCATTACACTGTATTTTGCTTAAGGATTTGGGTCTTAAGGCTTATAAAGTCCAATTAACACAAGAACTCAAGCCGGCCGATCATCAACAACGTCGTGTCTTTGCTGATTGGGTCGTTGAAATGAACGAAAATGATCCGGAATTCCATCAAAAAAACATATTGACTGGTGCTCAGAAAATCCAAGAATTATTATTGAAAAGCCTCTCTATCCTCAACGTGTGACTGTTTGGTGCGACTTACGATCCAGCGGAGTCATTGGACCTTACTGTTTCGAAAATGATTCTGGACCAACAGTTACTGTGAATGGATTGCGCTATCGAGAGATGATTAACGATTTTTTATAGCCGCAATTGGATGGTATTGATCTGGACAACGTTTATTTTCAACAAGACGGCCACACAAGCAACGAATCCAGTGATATTTTATCTTATTGGAAAAACCTTTATAAGCATAAAAAAAAAAAATTACAAAATCGGGTAACAAAATGTATGCTTTCTACACACATTTTCAATCCAATTTTGATCAACAAAGTTGTAATATTAGAAAATTTAAATGTATTTTTTTAATAAACACAACTTTTTTGTGGAATTTTATGAAAATAGTAACCAAAGTTCTGAAGAATTTATAAATAACTCCGAAACAGACAGTCTGACTCAAAAGTGTGCCACACGCCACACGCCTCACATACATATTTTTCAATTTCTGCTCACTGCCATTAAAGTGCCGCGTGCTTAAAGCTACTTTTACACCACGTCTTCTGTCATTTTCGCCCAATAACGCTTTCGTCTCTTCTTCCAGCACTTTGCACAGCCTACAATACCCCAACACACACGTGCTTATACGAGTACTTCTGCATTTTTCAGCACTTCTACTCGACTTTTCAATTCCAACGCTACGGCATTCGTTGTACGAGCATATTCATGCCATTGCTGCAAACTTATTGTCTGCGTCATATCCCCAACTAAGACGGCTTGCGACTGTCTCCACCATTGCCGCGCATCCTGCACCGCTGTAGCTGGCTTTTCACCCTCACTCATTGGCGCGAACGCTGCTTTGTATGCTCTTTGGATCCTTCTGCTCTGTTTAGCCCTCTGTGTCATTCTTTCTTTGCCAAGTATTTTAGGTCTGCTTAGCTTGCGACGGCCACTGTTTGTTTGTATGTATTTGTATATGTATATGTATGTGTACTTGTTACTTGTTCTTGCCTTTTATGATTTTCAAATGAGTACCTTTAGTGGCACTGTGGCTTTCATAATCGCCGTCGCCTGTCTTGCCTGGTTTTTTGTAAAACATATAAACACATTTGTGCCACCAGCAACATTGTAGGCGGAAGAGCCACCACACGCATATGTATTTACGCATACATATGTAAATACATATTTACACGCGTCCACATCATCCGCCGGCTTTAACATTGTTTGTACGAGTCTTGTCTTTGCTTTCATAATTTTCCCATTACAAATAGGCTTTGATGCCAGGCATTGTGAAAGTTAAAGTACATGTGTGCAAACACATGCAAGGATACAAGGATATACAAGGATATGTGCTTGTATGTGTGCAAATATGCATGTCAAATTTTTGTGATTATACTTGTTTTTTGTTTTTGTTTTTTGCTTTATTTACTTTATTTATTTCTTGTAATATTGTCGTCCGCGCGCACGCACACAACCCAATGGAAGTAAGTAGTTGGCAACGCGGTTGTCTAGCAGTTGATTTTCCTTTTCTCCCTCCCCCCTTCTCTTTCCCCTTTTTCTATCCTTGGCGCTCACGCATTCCCATTGCATATTACAGGGCGTAAGTTGGTGCCACAGCATTGTCGCGTCTGTGGTATTAATGAACTCTGTTATACCGTCTGTTTTCTTTTTCTTTTTTTAATACCATATTTTGGCATCTCATCTACAAGCCTACCATTCGCATAAGCTTTATGCGTTCTCGCCAATGCTCACCCCGTTCACGCCTCATAATTCCACTTTGTTGCCGCACAAACACACACACAAAAAATGCCGCCATATTTTCCCCTTCTTTTTCTATTTCTACTTTCATCAGCCACCAAGCGACTAGACGCCTTGTCGATGAAAAAAAATCCCTGCATAGGCCTTCAATTTCACTCGTGTTTAATTCCTTTCATTTCTTGTCGTTTCTATTGCGGAGCACACGCTCGGCCTGTCAGTCAACCGACAATTTCGCTCGCTAAGCTGCTGCACATCGCCTTTTGCACAAACAGTTAACGAAGAGCAACGCTGTATATTTGTGAATATATATGTGTGTATGTGTGTGTGCCTAGCCCTTTTGGCGTCGACCTCAACGTTCATCATCATCAATCCCCAATGGCGGGTGTTAAAAATATGAACGCCATTATCTGCCGAAACTTTGGCGCCAGCAGCAGGATCGTAATTATCACCATCAAAATTATGATTGACAACATTAGCATTCACATTTGCGTCATTGTCGTAATCATTTGTAATAAATATATTTAAAAACATATGTATGTATGTGTGTATGTATGTATGTATGTATGTGTGTGTGTATGTATGTATGTGCGTATCTGCGTACAGTGGGTGGTCAAATTACTGTACTAATTTGATAAAAAAACTTTACGAGTACGCAAGCGAGCGCTTCGATAGTGCAGTGTTCGGCACAATGTAACTCGAAAAGTAATGGGAATTGTACTAGGAGAGTTTCAAAAATTACCGGTCATAGACTCAGTTATTAATGGAAAAAAATAGGAAAGATGAGGGGGTTTTTGAAAAATTACAACAACAAAAATTTCCCAAAAAAATGTTCAGCAAAAATATAAGAATATCAGGCATGCTCTGAAAATCGCGCGATTTCAATTCGGATCCGAAATGGCAATTGGTACGATTTTGTTTTGGGTGTTCTGTAATTCCTCCGATTTCATTTAAATTCGAATTTAAGTTCGAAACAGAAAACAGAAATCAAATATATGACATTGAAACAGAAAGCGTATTAGAAAACGATCCAATTGATGAGGAAATTGCTGAAAATGAGGAAAACAGTAGTTTATATAGTGTTGGCAGAAGTATAAGAGACTCTATTGCTAGAAATTTAATATTATGAAACATAAAATTTATTCATATTAAAAGTAAATATACACATAACAGTTCAATAACATTCTTTTATATATTTTTTTTAGTTTCTAACTCAAGCATTTTAATTTTAACTGTTTCATGTTGCAACTGCTCCATTTTGAGGTAATGTCTTTGCTTTTGCTCTATACTTTGAGTCTTCAAGCGATTTCGCTCTGCCAGCAATTCATTTTGTTTCTCAACAGCACGACAAAGTCGTCGAATCTCCATACAAGTAGATTGCGTTGCCATACACGTCTGAAGGCTGTCCTGCGTTGACATTCGTGGTCTTTTTGCAGCTCTCGGGGTAGCCACCGCTTCCCTACTTGTTAGCTAGCGCTATTATTTTCTTCTGACCCAAAGCTTCTAGAATGGTTTATGCCCTCAACGGCTGCAAAAATTCCATAAGTTCTTGCAACACATTCTTCGTTGCTCGTCAGTACATGCTTATTAAAGGGTCCACCTCCTGTTGCCCTCGATTCTAGATTGTTATGGGCAACCTTTTTCCGAATGCACCCTTTCCAGTCAGACCATATCTTGAAAAAAGACAACTCAAAAATATTTATTTTAATATTTGACTAAATACTTACTTTTTTCCATCCATTAACATCTTTTTTGGGCGGCCCTTCTGCATTTAGCAGCATCGTTAGCTCTTTCCACATTTCCCCAACAGCAAATCTGTCGCCCTTCGAAAAATTCTTCGCCAAATCTGGATGAGATTCCATAAACTCGACTAAAATTAGCTCTTGCTTGGAGTTCTTGTGTTTTCCCCTCAAAGTTTTTGAATAAGTTTTAAATATTTTAAATAAACACTTTTATTTACATAAATTTATGCAGTTATTTTGAGTAAATACTCACATTTTGATAAATTTATTTCAACAAACAGTTTATAAGAATGCCATACACCACTAATGTTTAAGTTGCCAAAAATTTAACTGGAAAATTTTAACGATTTCGAATTCCAGAACAGGGTGACAAAACGATTTGCTGATGTTCGAAAAAAAAACGAAAACGGAACGGTTTACAGAACATGTCAAACGATTTGAAGACGGAAAATGCGAAAATATTCCCCGGAAACGATTTGCAGAGCATGCCTGTATATATATATTTTTCAAAAAAAAAAAATCCAAAAAGTTTATTCTATCCTAAAAAATTAAAAAAAATTAAAAATTTTTAAAAAGCTGCTTATCAAAATTTTCAACATAGAATAAATAACTACTTAATATTTTAATCTTTTGTTAAAATTTTTTGAGTTCATTTCTTAATATAATAAAATCGTCAAATCAGCCAATTTTTGGAAAAAATTTCTGCAATGCCCAAAATACTTGGATGACTTGCCATGGAATCATGGATTCGGAAGCTCTTATTTACAGGGTCCGCTACTCGAAGTGCAACCAACTTATCATGCAAGCGCGCGGAAGCATTTTACCGAGGAAAACGCATTATATTTGGCTGGAAAATCACAACCAGCCATTATTCGTGAGCTCCAGCAGTTTTTGTTTACCGCACCATCGCGAAACATCATAGAGGTGGTCATCAAAATACTGCAACGACACGTGAAATGGTTCAAAAAGTGAAGAAGCGACTTGAGCGCAATTCCCGACGAAGTGCCAATCAAATGGCGAAAGAACCGAAAATATCTAACCGTAGCATCCGCCACATACTGATAAAATATCTCTAAGTCAAGCCTTACAAGATCCATAAGGCGTATGATCACTCACCACTCTGACTAGTCAGAGTTGAGAGAACGAAGGAGTTGCTTCGTTTGGCCAAAAGCAGTAAATTTCCGAACATTGTGTTTTCTGACGACAAATTTTTTTGAAATTGAGCAATTCGTAAACTCCCAAAACGATAGGGCTTATTTGACCCATCGTTCATACGAGAATTTGAGCCATTAATTGGCCACCAGGAGGTAGCACCCGCCACAGGTAATGGTTTGGGCCGCTGTAACCGCAGATGGGCGCTCTACAATCGTTTTCATCGAGCCAGGTGAAATATTATCGGGAATGTATTCTGGAGGTTGTTTTGAAGCCGCGGGCAGACAAACAGAACTCGGCACAGTCGGCACAAAGCTCGAGAGAACCAAGAATGGCAAAAAATCTATATCCTAGAGAAGGCAATTACAAACCGATTTTAATAATTTTTTTCATAAAATGATTTTGGAAGAGATTGTCGTGGTCAGAATTTCAATTTTTTTATTATATCAATACACACTCTTGAATAAGGGGCATCTTTAGGAAAAACTCAGAAAAACTTTAAAAATAAAAAAAATTGTAGGCATTCAAATTCAGCTTGGCATTTTTTCATTACCTAAACAGTAATGCATACCGGCTAGTATGCAAATTTCCAACCCCCTTAAGAGGTAAAATCATCCCCCAATTACTAAAGGATTAAAAACATTTTTTTTTTGTTTTCACGGACAAACCTGTAATATTCAACTGAAAAATTTCAAAAAAACTGATATGTGCCTGTTTACGTTCCCTGAGTCCAAATTCGTTGTTAGTTTGCCTTTGTGGGAACAAATTGAAGGCCCTTTTTTTATTTAATTTACTATTTTTTCGATAAATTTTAAATTAAATTTTTTTTTTTAAATTACAACTTTTTCGATAAATTTTTTGAAAAAAAACAAATTTACAACAAAAAATATTTTTTTTTAATTTACTACAAAAAAATGTATATTTTTTTCAACAAATTTACTACAAAACAATATTTTTTTTTTTTAATTTACAACAAAACAGGAATTTTTTTTTTCGGTAAATTTTTAATTTTTCTTTTTGTTTTTAAAAAAATGTACAACTTTTTCGATACATTTTTGAAAAAAAAAATTTACAACAAAAAAAATTTTTTTTTTCAAATATTATATTTACACCAAAAAATATTTTTTTTTAATTTACAATTTTTTTCGATAAATTTTAATTTTTTTTTTCCAAAAAATTTACAACAAAAAAAAGTTTTTTTTTTAATTTACAATTTTTTTCGATACATTTTAAATTTAAATTTTTTTTTTCAAGTCATTTGAGCATAATAATTTGCCCGCTCACTGTAGTAAGCGAGTGCAAGTTTCGATGAGCGCAGCAACTGAGTTTTTTGTCGCCATCGTCCCGTTCGTTGACTCGTTCGATCATTCATTCGTCGCTGCCATCGGCACAAACTTCATTTCGTTTGCTTTGCACTACTTCGTGTAGCCGAAACTGCGTACTCGTCAACTTCACCAACAGCTTGTTTCTGATTTATGTTTGGCACAACTTTTGGCACAGCAACTTTCCTCAGCCACAAATTCCGGCACTCATTGAATGCACCTTTTCATCTCGTTACTTGCGCTCACCAACCTATTCGTTTTCCTAGCCGTATCAGTTCCGCACTTAACATCCCATAATGGCTGGCCATTAAATTATATTTAGCATAAATATGGAACAGGTAAATCGCATATCCTTATTGTATCCCTTTGGTATTCAACTCGCTTACACATTTGCCGCTCCACAAAGCAATACACCGTTACGTACACGCCAAGGTGTAGCATGCGAAAGAGTACATAAATTTATGATGGCCAAGCATTCGCATTTTCGGTTTGTAAGTGCAAGTATTTATGTGGCTTTCGTGTATGATTCGCCTGCCTTGCTATGGCTGTGCGATTATTATTCGTAATTTATTATTATGCGTGGAATATCTAATCCACTTAATGTTGCATAAATCCATCGCAGCAAGACAAACATATGTATGTATGTATGTATGCAGAATATTTGTGCTGTAAAGATATTTAGGTTATTTGATTTGGAGATTTGAGGCTATCTACTGCTCGTAATTGTGTTTGTTTAGACCAATTCAATGCTTGTGAAAATGTGAAATGCCTAGGGATTATTTTATATTTGTTAAACAAATAAGAAAATCACAAGTAGAAGATTTATTCTTATAAAGACTTATTATTTCTACATTACGTGGCGAATATTAAATATTAATGACTCTTAAATTTAGTAATCATTTTTAAGCTCACTCCAGCGATGTGGAATAAAATAATAATTAAGTTTGTGTAGTTTGCCCAATGGCCGACACTTCGACCTAAATGATTTTTGGAACCCTCTTAAATGCTTTAGAAGTAGTTAAAACTCGTCTTATTCACAAGCTCTGCCACCATTAAATGTATTACCTATATCAGATCCTATGGCCGCCGTAGCCGCATGGGTTGGAGCGTGATTACCATTCGGAATTCACTGAGAGGTCGTTGGTTCGAATCTCGGTGAAACCAAAATTAATAAAAACATTTTTCTAATAGCGGTCGCCCCTCGGCAGACAATGGCAAACCTCCGAGTGTATTTCTGCCATGAAAAAACTCCTCATAAAAATATCTGCCGTTCGGAGTTGGCTTGAAACTGTAGGTCCCTCCATTTGTGGAACAACATCAAGACGCACACCACAAATAGGAGGAGGAGCTCGGCCAAACACCTAACAGAAGTGTACGTGCCAATTATTTATTTTTTTATTTTTATTTAACCTATATGTTCCCTGCCTCAAGCTGAGAATTGGTTGAAAGTCAAGTCTGTGCGCTCACATCGGATAAACCCCTAAGGAGGCTTTGCACGAAAGTACAGAGGATTCTGGAGAAAATCGATGACTGGTGCATGAGACAAGGTCTTTCCGCCAATCCGAACAAAAGCACCGTAGTCTTGTTCACGAGAAAACGGAAATTGGATGGACTAAGTCTTCCAACACTGAAAGATGTGACACTTGACCTTTCCGATGAAGTCAAATATCTAGGAGTAATCTTGGCGGCCGCCGTAGTCGAATGGATTGGCGCGTACCTATCATTCGGAATTCAGAGAAAACGGAGGATCGACTCTCGGTGAAAGACCAAAATTAAGAAAAAGTTTTTTCTAATAGCGGTCGCCCCTCGGGAGGCAATGGCAAACCTCCAAGTGTATTTCTGCCATGAAAAAGCTCCTCATAAAAAATATCTGTCATTCGGAGTTGACTTGAAACTATAGGTCCCTCCATTTGTGGAACACCATCAAGACGCACACCACAAATAGGAGGAGGAGCTCGGCCAAACACCCAAAAAGGGTGTAAGCGCCAGTTATATACATATATATAAAATCTTGGATAAGAAACTGACTTGGAAGACACATGTTTCACTGAAGGCGAATCGCGCATTAAGGATTTTTTAGCAATACCGCAGAGCCTTTGGTAAAACCAAACTGCAAAGAAGTGTATGTTTATGCATTACGGGTGCCAAGAGTACAACCTCCGACGAGGCCCTAAATGCTATGCTGCTTGATTTGCTCCTCTTCGAACTTAAGATACAGCAGGTATCAATAAATACAATGTGTAGACTTCATAAATATGGTCTCTGACGCGAAGACGGAGTTTCGGGATACAGAGAAATCTTTAAGTTGCTCTCTGATTAGTATCCACTTGACACCTAAAGACGACCTGTAACCCATAGTTTCATGTGGAAGGAAATTTCATGTCAGAAATCCAGAATGCATTCCGGGAGGTTTGACGGATATTTTCTTTACCGATGGATCCAAGAATGATATAGGGTCTACAGCCGGATGGAACTTAAGCGATACTAATAAGTATCACTATGCTATGGGGGAAATGGAAACTGTTTTCCAAACGGAAAATTTTGCCATCCTGAAAGTAGTCGAATTTATTATTGGGAGGAGATGGAGCGGGCAACAGATTGGAGTTTTCAGTGACAGTCAGGCTGCACTAAAGGCTCTGGGAACGCAAAGCTAAACTCAAAGATTGTTAGAGAATGTAATAAGAAGCTTAATTCGGTCACAAGACAGAAGAGGCTTGTACTTATATGGGTTCCAGGACACTCCGGTGTTCAAGGAAACGAAATTGCCGATGAATTGGCCTATCGTGGATCAGCGGTTCCCCCACAAGGGCCAGAGCCAATAATCGGAATCGGTTCCAACGGAATCATGAATTGCATCAGCGATTATGTATGCAATTTACATAAAGAGTATCCGGTCTAGAACGCTGCAGAACTGCAAAGTGTTCTGTGACAAGCCCTAACAGAATACTGTTAAACTTTCTACTAAAACTTGGAAAGAGAGACATTCGGTTGATGGTCGGGGTCAGCATATGACCACGATTGAGTACGCAGTCTAGCTTGGAGGAGGCCGATAGCACTGAACACTTTCCCTGTGAGTGTCCTGCCTTTGCTAGAGCAAGGCTACGAGTTTTGGGATCCGATGTCGTGAGAACGAGTAATATTCGTTCTCTAAAACTGAAGGACATTTACAGATTTGCCAAAGAATCTGGAAAATTCTCACAGGACTAACAACCTTTGTCTCTATCTCTATTCTGTCCCATCCCTTTTTCCAGTACTTTTCTCCTTTCCTCTTTGACTTTCTACCCTCTCTCCAGAGCTCTAAATACAATGGGATTTTTAATCTGAGTGTTTTAGGTGCCACCAAATCTATTGGCTCGCCCTATTCAAATTTCAAAAATTTTACGTTCTCATAGTAAATTTCCATCCTTGTGAACAAATTTTAAAATATCTGCCATACGACTCCATTCGCATCCATTTGATCTGGATGAAAGGTGTGCAGCCTTGCCTTTGCCAGAGCAGTCCAGTGACATAAAATATGATCAGTGGTTTCATCATTTTCTAGACAAAGTAGACACTGTCTCATTCTCAATGTGAATTTTTGCAAGTGATTCTTTGTGAGATCTTAATTTGAGTAACCTTCAGCAGTTAGAAAACCTCCTACTTCCCCGATCTCTACCTCACACATGTTGGGCAATTCCCTATTGTAGGTAAAAGGTCTTAAGCCTTTCCGCTTGACGAAATATTGTTGTGTGGCTTCCCAATGGGTAATTCTTGAATATTTTCCGCAGTGGTATACCGTCTCTTAATTTCGCAATATTCGCAATTCCTCTTCAGATAACTTTTACTAAATCCTTATCGTCAGGTACTTTGACTGACAACTAGAAATTAACCAGAATTTTCAAGAATGGCTGTAAATGTTATAGTGGTCGCCCAATTTCGAAGCTATCAAGCAACTAAGAACTGTTCGAATAGGCCGTTAAGGACTACATTTATTTTGCTCTGAAATCATTAATCTGCCTAAATCACAATGGATTTGTGTTCGAACGCTCTACAGTTTTCAATTTAGCAATTTTTAGTAGACTTCCTGCATCTTTATTAGCGGGAAGATTGGCATTTATACCGATTTTCCCAGGGCATTTGGTGGAGTATCCCACAAAGAAGTGATAAATAAGTTAGTTTGCTTAGGTTTGCATTTATCATTTATTAGTATGGATTAAATCGTATTTAGCTCTGTGATAAATACTAGGTTGTTCAGTAAGTTTTGCGGTATGATAAAAAAAATTGTGGTTCGAAATACACTTTATTATTCAGTATTCTCTCCCTGAACATTAATACAGTTCTTCCAACGAGATTCCAATTTATGAATTCCATCCCGGAAGTAAGAATCTGGAAAAGCTGCAAAATATGCTTCCGCAGCTGACCTCATCATTTGATGAAAAACACTCTCCACACATGCCGTGGGGCTGGAAATAAATGAAAGTCGCTAGAGGATAAATTTGGTGTATGCTTCAGCAGTTCGAAATTGAGTTAATGGATTTTCACCATTGTCAAAATGCTATTGTGACACGGTGCACTTCCCTGTTGTGAAATATATATTTTTTTGCAAACCGGGCCTTTTTTCACGACCTCTTTCCTTCAGCTGTATTATATAGTGTGTCTTTGGACCCTTTTATAACTGCCTTCAGATGTTTCCCAAGTGTGCATTTTTGTTCACCTATTATTTATCTTTTTTATCAGTGGTATTAGCAACTGTTTCTCCTTTTTAAATCATTTCTTTTATCCCAACGTTCCGAAGGTTTGTCCACGTAACTTTGTTGGCATCTAATAAAATTTGAGGTAAAAGTTGGTGAAATCCAAACCTATTCTATCACTCTATCTATCACACACATCTTAAATGCACTACATTTAAGGTCATAAAAATAGCTGCCGCCATTGGCGAGGAATAACCCTACTCCATACCATCTACAAAATTGTAGCCACGATCACACAAACAAGACTCAATGTATCGCCCGCACCGAAGCTGTGTTGAGCAAGCCAAAACTCTTTGCATCATAGTAGAACAACCAGTTGCGTGGCGCTCCCCGCTTTACATGCTGTTCATTGACTTCAAGAAGGCATTCGACACAATAAAACGATACGCAATATATGTAGCTGGCGTTGAGTAGAAACGGAGTTCCCTTTAAGATAAACCGCCTCATCTTTACGAGAACTCCGGCTGGCAGTGCTACACAACAGCAACTTCAGTAACCCATTCACCACCTACGCAGGCGTAAGGCAAGGTTGTCCCCTGTCGCACCTTCTCTTCGCCATCGTTTTAGGCGACGTCCTGAGTCGATTGACCCTGCAGAAAAGAGGCATCATATGGAGTTTCAGCACACATCTCGAGGACCTGGACCTCACAAACTCACTAACATGTATGTAAGCGAAGGCGGACAGACTAGTTCCGCTGGCACGCACTGTCGAACTGGAGGTCAACATCGCCAATACGAAGACTATGAATGTCAACCACGTTGTTGATGGCTGCTCGGTGGAATTTGTCGAAAGCATCTGCTACCTCGGTTTCAGTATCACGACAGACAGCGGAGCAAATGAAAATGTCGACAGCAGGTTAAAAAAAGCAAGGGCGGCGTTCGGGCAAATGCACAAAGTATGAGCGAGTTCGCAAATTTCCATGCGCTCTAACTGCACAGGTAAATATTCAGCTCGTGTATGAAGCCAGGTTGTGCGGAAGTGAAACAAAACTGGTCTCTAACAGCATTACCCAGAGGCTAGAATCTTTCGTCAAAAGCAACGAATGAGGAATCCAAACTATGAGAAATCAAACTCAGAAAGTAGCGATGGATAGGTCACACGCTTAGAAAACCACGAGATAGCATTAGGAGAATGCCACTTGACTATAACCGCAAGCAAGCAGCGGTGGCGGTCGACCAAAGATCACTTGGCGAACGTCGATGTTGTGCGAACTAGCAAATGCCGACATCACATGGAGCGGCGCAGAAACAACAGCTCTAGACTGTGTACGATCGAAGAGTCTTGTTGAGGTCCTATGCGCCCGAGCGGAGTGAACAGGGATATAAAACAAAAATTAAATTCCCATAAATTGAAATTTTTGGTTGGAGTTTATTCACAGATCAGCAATAAAAAATTGTCAAAAATCATAGCAATCTTTGCGTCTGTGAGCTTGCACCTTTTTTTTAACAAAATCTAATGGGCTATGAAATTGCATACTCGAAATTTTTTTGCAAACTCTATTCAATAGTGTGAAATTTTGATGAAAATTTGTAAACTTGGATGTATATAGTTTTTGTAGGATATTGCACTATATTTGCATAAAAAACTTACCAAAATTGAAAAGAGAAAAGTCTTTTGTCAAAATTGCTCAATAAGTCCCTGTGCTATGGCGTGTTGTGGTACAAAATTAATCACCCTATCGAAAGATTAATAATTTTTACAACTGGGATCACTCGTCAGTCATTTTTGACACTTGTGAATTAAACAGCTGCAGAATATAATCATACAAGAAATGGAGTACGTAAAGGTACAAAAAAGTTTCCACCACTCAACATTTTTTATTTTATTTAGTAAAAAATAATATACAAGTTATTCAAAAACAAAACTAGATTATTAGTTTCGCGCCACCTTGTAAAAATATTTAGCGTAAAATATTATTTGTATAAATATTATTGGGTAGTCGAAAAAGTCTTTTCGTATTTTGTCAGTGGATGTCGTTGGAGTCATCTATCCCCAGTGCTACCAATCACATTGTGTCATGTCATATGGTATTAGAAAGGTGACATTTCAAGCTTCTATAACCAAAAAAAAATTAAATTCGGAGAAGTTGAAAAAAAGTTATAGCTGTTCGAAAATGAGTGAAAATAATGAAGAAATTCGCTATATTTTGAAATTTTTGTACAAGGTGGCGCAAATCGCCAAAACGGGAGATTAGGCGCCCGGGATATGCATCCTTCAGCATATCGGTTGTGGCACGTGCAGTGTGTGCTGTTGCACCGTCCTGTTGGAACCACATGTTTTCCAATCCCAATTCATCAAGTTGCGGCAGAAAGAACTCGTTGATCATTGCTCTGTAGCGCTCACCATTCACAGTAACCGTTTGGCCCACGACGTCTTCGAAGAAAAAAGGTCCGATGACTCCTCCAGCGAAAACAGCACACCATGCAGTGACTTTGAGCTGGTGTAATGGCTCTTCGTGGGTTACACGCGGATTTTCAGTGCCCCAGAAGCGTAAATTTTGCTTATTTACGTATCCGCTAAGATGGAAATGGGCCTCATCACTCATGATTATTTTTGATGAAAAATCATCTTCCTCTTGGTGGTGATTAAGGATGGCTTGAGCGTATGTTAGACGCGATTGAGGGTCAGCGGCTAACAGCTGATGCACCGTCTGGACTTTGTATGGAAACATCTTCAAATCTTGTACCAAAATTCGCTGTAAAGACCGTCGACTGATACCCATTTGCGTGGCACGTCGTCTGGTCGATGTCGACGGCGCATCCATGACATCCTCGGCTACAGCAGCAATATTCTCTGCAGAACGGCTACCCCGGGGTCTGCCACGCCTGGCAGCATCTCGTGTTGTGCCAGTCTCTTCGAGGCGAGCGGCTAAACGTCGCAGTGTTTCACCAGCAGGCGTTGGACGGCGAGGAAATCTGCGACGAAATTCACGTTGTGCCAAAGTCACCGACCGATTATTGGTCAAATAAATAGTCAGCAATATTCCGCGTTCTGGAGCAGTGTAGCGTAACATTGTTTATTAACGGGTATTTCGCATGTGTTTGCTACACAAATGTGAAAACAGAACTGACATTAGGGGACAATCGCAATTTATAGCATTTTCTGATAGGAGGATTACTTTAGCGCCACCTGTTATAAAAAAGGGAAGCATGCCACGCAAGCCACCAATGAAATATGTGAAGTTTACGGAGACGATGCTGTATCAGTTCGTGTAGCCCAACAATGGCTCGCTCGCTTCCGTTCTGGAAATTTCGATGTGAAAGATGCACCTCGCTACGGTCGACCTATCGTTGAAAAAGTCGATGAAATTATGGAAGAGATTGACTAGGACCGTCACATAAGCTGTCATGACATCGCCAAGGCACTAAACATTCATCATCAAACGGTTTTGAACCTTTTAAAAAAGGCTTGTTACAAAGAGAAGCTCGATGTTTGGGTACCACATGAATTGTCTGTGAAAAATTTAATGGACCGAATTAACATCTGCGATTTTTTGCTGAAACGAAATGAAACCGAACCATTTCTGAAACGAATGGTAACAGAAGACGAAAAGTGGACCAAATTCGACAATAATGTGCGAAAAAAATCATGGTGTAATGGTGGTGAAGCTCAACAAATGGTCGCAAAGCCAGGATTGACGCCTCGAAAGGTTATGCTGTGTGTTTGGTGGGATTGGAAAGGAATCATCCACTATGAGCTGCTCCAGCCTGCTCGAACGATGGATTCTACACTTTACTGTCAACAACTGCTGAGATTAAAGCAAGCAATCGAAAAAAAACGGCCAGAACTCATCAGCAGAAAGGGCGTCGTCTTCCATCAGGACAACGCTAGGCCACACACATTTTTGATGACTCGGCAAAAATTGGGAGAGCTTGGCTGGGAAGTTTTGATGCATCCACCATATAGCCCAGCTCCCTTAATGGAGTAAAGTTGGCTTCAAGAGAAGCCTGTGAAAATTACTTGTCGCAGTTTTTCGCCGAGATACCACAAAAGTTTTACACTGATGGAATAATGTCTTTAGAAGAAAAGTGGCAAAAGGTGGACGACCAAAATGGTACATATTTGGTTTAATAAAGTTCATTATAAATATAAAAAAAAATGAGTTCAAGTTTGATTAGAAATACGAAAAGACATTTTCAACTACCCAATATTTAATATACATATATATAGTTATAATGGGTAGTTAAGTTTCAAGGGCCGGTATTGATTTTGAATAAAATACAATTTTTTTAGAAAATTATTGTGATTTCTCTTTAGTAGATAATATTGGGATGGCTCAATTACGCATTGATCAAAATATTGGCCAAATGGTCATTACTGCCTCGGCGACACACCTCCATCCGATGGTCCAAACTTTCGATGACGCTGAGGCACAATTGACGTTCTATGCCATTAATGTACCGAATTATCTCATCCATTAGCTCTTGAATTGTTGCTGGCTTATCGACGGTCAACTTTTCTTTCAAATAACCCCAAAGAAAGAAGTCCAACGGTGTCTTTGACGTTTAGGTGTGGTTCACATTCAACATCGGCCCTTAAAATTGAACCACTATTTATATGCACGTTTATACAGCGAGCCACATGCGCTAGTCATAGAACTGCGTGAGAGTGACTTGCATTGGACTCTACTTGGGAGTTGCTATGTAAGCACACACCTCGTTCCGTTTAGGAGTCTAACAGCTTGTCCAAATGTGCAACTACAACCAAACAAGTAAATTATATGAGTACTTAACTCATTTAAATTACAACAATTTCAAGAATTCACATTTACTTAAACATAAATATTTATGTACTTACATCGCTGCAACTCTAATTACTCATTAAATATTTGATATTAAATCCCTAATTTGCGACACATCAATAGAGGTACACAAATATATGCAACCTTCTCAGTAAACTTACATGCACATATGCACAGATTTACATGGAAATACGTTCCACTAGCATGTGCACACACATATATATATGTTTCTGTACGTATGAATGTCTGCTTAGTCGAAGGTTGGTTATGGCAGAGGCAGCATCACATCAACTCAAGTCAATCAGTCGACCAACCCAGAACATTTAGGTAAGCGTTTTTACCACAACCTAACTGCACTACTTAGACATGTAACTACTTATACATGCACATATAGGTATACATGTATTTATATTCCCTTGTGTGCGCATATATATGTATCTGGGTGTTCAAATATACGTGCATACAGTAGCGTTTGTTCATGTGGTCGTTATGGGGACTACAAGCCCCAGAAAATTTTTAAAAAGAAATTTAAAAAAATACAGGGTCCGATACTCGAAGTGTACCCAATTGAAAAGGCCATAAATTTACCTTGGAAAATTACTTTTATTCAATTCAATGTAAAAAATATGTGAAAATAATACAAAATCAAGAATCAATTTACTTTTGCTCGATATGATCACCTTTTGCCTTGCACGGCCTCGAGACGGTCCAGAAACGAATCGCAAGCTGCTCGCATGTGACTTGCAGGTATTTGGGCCCACTCGCAGACAATGGCTTTTTTCAGCGCCTCAAGACTGGTGAATCTTTTAGTTTGGACCTCCAAAATGGCCCAAAGAGAATAATCCATCGGGTTCGCGTCTGGTAAGTTTGAGAGCCATTGTGTGGACGTTATCAAGTTCGAAACGTTGTTTTTAGCCATTCTTGATTCCCTCGAGCTTTGTGAGACGGTGCCGAGTCATGTTGAAACGTCCATGGTCTGCCACCAGAATGTTTGTATGTCCATGGCTTCAAAGGAGGTTGCTCCAGAATACTTTCCGGATAAAACTTCGCATTTACCTTCACGCCAGGCTCGATTAAAACGATTGGAGAGCGCCCATCGAGTGGCGAGTGCTGCCGCCTGGTGGCCAATCGATGATTCAAATTCTCGTATGAACGGTCGATCAAATAAACCCTATAGTTTTGGGAGTTCACGAACTGCTCAGTTTGAAAATCTCTCGCTTCTCGTCAGAAAATACAATGTTCGGAAATTGGCCGCTTTCGGCCAAGCGAATCAACTCCTACGCTCTCTCAATTCTGACTTGTTGCTGCTTTGCTGCTTTTGCGTGAGATCATGCGCCTTTTGGATCTTGTAAGGTTTGACTTTGAGATGATTTTTCAGTATGTGGCGGGTGTACGGTCAGATATTTCCAGTTTTTTCGCCATTTGATTGGCATTTCGTCGGGAATTTCGCTCAAGTCTCTTCTTCACTTTTTGAACTATTTCACGTGACGTTGCAGTCTTTTGATGACCACCTCCATGACGTTTCGCGATACTACCAGTATCGTTGTAACGAGTAATGGTGCGATAAATAAAAACTTTATTTACTTTAAGATGCTCGAGCTCACGAACAATCGCTGGTTGCGACTGTCCAGCCAAATATAATGCAATCGCACTATTACGTTTGAAATCCTTTATTGATTTTCTTTTTTCGCGTTTACTTTCGGACAAAATGCTTCCGCGCGCTTGTAAACAATTCTCTGGACTGTCATTTAGCCAAGTAATAGACAGTTGATGCCCGTGCATCAGTGCGCGAGCGTTCTGAAGTTGGTCACACTTCTAGTGTCAGACCTTATTAAAAAAATTTAAAAATACAAGTTTGTTCCTCAAAAGTGATATTATCGCCTACAAAGTACTCCTCATCAACTTCAGCGCACTTATGCCAGTATTTGATTATCTCTCTCTATTCTCCAAACATTTCTGGAACTTCATTTTCGCCATCAGAGCCGTCTTGCGATATTTCCATTAGTTCCTTTTAGCTGCTCCCAGGTTGTTTTTTGGTTCGATAAAACAGAAAAAAGCGCAGGGCGCCATACGAGGTGAATTCGATGGCCGTTGGACGGTATTCGTTTAGTTCTGGGCAAAAAATTCACGAATATTGATGACACATTCTTTTTTGACGAATTGCTGACTGTAAACAACTCATAATGTCCAACTCTCTGACTTTCTAGCGAAAATTTGTGGCTTACAATACCATTATAATCCATAAAAACTGTGGGTATCCGTTTCTTTTTTGATGGAAAACGAAGTGGTTTGTTTGGTTTTGGTTTATTCGGAGCATTCCTATCACTCGCCTGATGTCTAGATGTATGTCGTATTCATGAGTCCACCTCTTGTCCCTAGTAATGATGCGTTTGATGGATGTTGGGTCGAATGCGACCTTGGAAATCATGGCTTTGGCGATATCAACGCGGTTTCTTTTTTTTTATAAAATTCAGATGCTTTGGGACTAACTTTGCTGCAACAAGGCGCAAACCCAAATTTTTAACTACAAAGTCTTAAACGGATCCATAAGCAATGCTCAAGTCCGCTGTCAACTCTCTGATAGTTAATTTGTGGTTATTAATCAACTTTTCACTTTTTTGATGCTTTCATCAGTCTTCGATGTCGACGGCCTGCCACTACGTTTCGTCATTCTCGATGGACTCACAGATTCTTCAGAAGCGTTTATGTCACTCGTAAACGGCTGTTTTCCTTAGAGTATCATTACAGAAACAGTTAACCAACATTTTAAGGTTTTTGCATCATTTAATCCATTTTTAAAGCACTTCCGCACTCTTCTGAAAGGTAGCAGCAGCAGCCAAGACCGCAAAGAAGACTACTAGTCAGGGCTCTTAAATGAGAAGCGGTTCTATTAGCTGAACACCACATACAAGGATCAAATACAAATAGTCATGCTCAGAGACCTCATGTACTTTATAGCACGCACTCCACAGTTTATTTTGAAACCTTCTTGATAGAAGTTGAGATACGTGCAGTAGGCAGCATTTCCTTCATTCTGCTATAGTGGCAAACAAAGTTTCAAAGCTTTTACCAAATAGGATTGCTAATTCAATGCAAGACGCCGATTCCTTGCGAGTTTTTGAGCCTTTGAAGGAGTACACAATGAGTATATAGAATTATCCATAAATCCACTCTTTCCAAAGACCTTTCCAAAGCTCGTCTAACCCCTTACACTTTGGGAAGCTGTTTCTATAATAAACAGATCCACGTAAAAGGTCTCAGATATGATCTGATCGCTTTGGTAATCGCAAAGCAAACAAATGATTGTAATCTGCGCAAATTGCAGTGATTTTATAGTTTCTCTCAAAAGGACAGCAAACTAGTTTTTCGGAAATTAAACAACCGTAAAAAAAGTCGGAGGTAATACTGCCTTGCACGTATTTTACCTGATGCTCGAGAAAAATTTACCAAAAGAAATCTTATAAGAAAAAGAGATCATCCGTAGTTCCCTTTACGTCATTGGGCTTAATATCCTTTCTGGCTTCTATGGCAGCAATTTTCACATTCTTAGCTCAGCGTACAATGCAATTTTTTTGATGATGTTGTTTGGTTGTAGATGATATTTTATTTTTGGCAGAGTGTTACCACCTGTTTCTTATTGAAAAAGAAAACTTTATTGAGAAACATAAATACATACTGCACCGCTGAATTCAGTACTCAGTTATTTTTATATGTTGTAAATTTGTTCTAAAAACTTTAATGAAATATTATTCTATGTACATAGAGTTGCCACATAATATTTAGGGGATAATATAAATTAATGACTCAGCTGAAATAATTGCACGAAAATGTATTTGAAACAAAAGGAGTGTAAAAATATACAAAAAAAATTTTGGGTGGTGTTGCCACCTGAATATTTTTGGAAAAATATAAATGAAAAGTAATATTTAATTAGATATTTTCATATAAGTATCAAACAAAATATGTTCAAAAGAATGAAGAAATTGTTATTTAAAAAACTCTTTTGGCAGTGTGGCAACCCACAATGTGTTGGAAATGAAAAAATGGAAATATATAGCACAGCTGAATTCAATACGCAGGCCTACGTAGATATCAGAGGAAATATCTTAGAAAAGAGTTCAGTGAATTATTATTTTGTATAGAGTTGCCACTTAATATTTTATGAAGAATTAATTTGTATGCTGAATTAAGTACTTGAATATAGATTTGAGACGAAAGGAAAGTGAAAGGAGTTTTTTGAAGTGAGTTTTTTGAATAGTGTTGCCACCTGAATATTATTGGAAAAGTTTAAATGAAAGGCAATAAGGCAATATTTAATTAGATATTGCAATATTAATATCAAATGACAGATGTTCAAAAGCATGAAGAAATCGTTCTTTAAAAACTCTTTTTGGAGAGTGTGGCCATCTACTTTTTACTGGAAAGGGAAAAATGGAAATTTATAGCATAGTTGAATTTAATAAACAGATATACGTAGGTATCAGAATAGGAAATATAATATTTACATAACTTAGAAAAAAACTTTAATAAAACATTTTTTTCAATAGAGGAGCCACATAATATTTAATGAAAAATATAAATTAGAAAAAAATTTGATTAGATTTTTCGGCCTAGATGTCAAATGAACTTTTTAAAAAAATAAAGAAGATATTTAAAAAAGGTACAAGGCATTGCCACCTATTGCGAAAGTGGCAATAAATTGCAAAATTGAATGAAGTATAAAAATAACTTCAATAAAACCATTATTGAGAAAACATGCAATAATAAAAATAATTTCGTTTTCAATAAAAATATTAATGAAAATAATTTCAGTAAAAATAATATATGTAATAATATATTTAATATGCCAGCGAAGCCATTGTTGATTAGAAAGTCACTCTTCTTATATTTTTTCATTAACAATTAAGCGGTAAACCTCGGACTATTATTTTTGGCTGAACTCTTTCGACAATAGCTTTCGCGTATGTGCGTAATATATTATAATTTTTAATTCAATGCTTCTCTATTGCAAAACAGGCGGCAACCCTACACAGAAAAAGATATTCAATTAAGTGTTTCTCTATTACGAAACAGGTGGTAACCCAACAAAAAAAAAAATAATATTAAATTGTATTTTTCTTTATTACAACACAGGTTGCAACCCTACACAAAAGAATAATATTACATTCAGTGCTTATCTATTGCAAAACAGGTGGCAAACCTACACAAAAAAAATTATATTATATTCCAAGTTTTTCTCTTACAAAACAGGTGGCAATCCAATGCAAAAGAAATATTATATTCGGTGTTTTTCTAATGCGAAATAGGTGGCAAGCCTACGAAAAAAAGTATTTAATATATTCAGTATTTGTTTACTCCAAATCAGATGGCAACCCTGCACAATAAAATAATATTATATTCAGTGCTTCTCTATTAAAAATCGGGTGGCGATTCCGCACAAAAAAATATATATGTACATAATTTTTTATAAAATTGACTTAACTCTTTCAGCCACAGTTTTAGTATGATGACTTTATAAATAAAACAATTTGATATTTGGTTTAATAAGGCTTTAATTATTAAGAGAAATTTTTTTTTACAAAAACACCTTTTAAGGCTTTTGAGGTACGAGGTGGTTAGTTTACTAACCACTGTGGCGTTCAGCATAAAACTAATCTTAGCAGTAATGAAAAATAAAATGTTATATATATATATATATATACGCAAAATACATGAATAACTTATTTCTTATGAAAATCTACAAAACATGTTTTGTCTTTGCGGATACAAAGGGGGACTTTACAGGTGCTACATTGCCAAAGAGTACGTGCTGGACTTCTTTTAGTGCTGCATTTCGCGCATCTTCGTGAAGTAGATCGCTCTGGCTGATGCATATTACTTTCCGTGCGTAGCTCTGTCGGAACTGAAGGCTTATGATGTTTTATCAGAACTGATAATGGTGATGACGGTCCAGAGCCACTGAGAGAACGTCTGGAATGCTTGCCGTTCTTCGCCTGAGCGGGTACTAGTATGCCTTGGTAAACACTTCTGCGAAAGTCTTTTGTATCCAATTGGTCCAATTGTGGGTGGTGTTCTTTCTGGATCTCTTTATATACTAAAAAAGCATTCACAACTGCGCAGTCCAAGAAGTGAAAAAAAATTCGTTGTTACCATTTGTGCGACTTTCTGTCGATGGCATAAGTACTTTTCAACTGGTCGAATTTATCAACATATATTAGTTCATGCAACTGTTGTACTGCATCACAGCTTCAGGACATGCTACTTGGGTCCTGTCTCCATTGCGTTCTCTATGAGTAACAACACCTGCTTTCGTTGGATCTATATAATTGGTGAGAATGAGAACTGATCTTTTGTCTTTCCACTTAAGAACCGCAACGTTCGTGTTACTGACCTTGTAATCATACTGTCCCCGTGACAAATCTTTGTCTTCTTTTAGTTTTGGCAGATTTTTGCGATTGGAATTGACAGTGCCACATGCTAATATATTGTCTTTTCGCAGATCGACTTGTGCTATTAAAATAATTATCAAAAAATACTTTATGATTTTTATATTTTAAGTTTTCGCAAAACTGACGAACCACCTTTCCACCGAGATCAACCTGTACCTTGTCACCTTCTTTTCCAGTAAATATGTCGAAATCTAAACAGTATCCGGACTCTGCACATTTCATCCAGACTATATAACCGCGTTTTATTGGTTTTTTTGGTATATAATGTTTCAAATAATTGTGGTCTTGAATTTCAAAATTGTCAAAAAAGTCTTGCGGTATTTCCGCAAGCTTGTCTTTGCAAGCGCGTAGTTCTAGTTGTATTCGTCGCATCGGTTCACGCTAGAGCTTTTTGGAAAGCTCTTTTCACGTGCTAACACGTATTTGATAAATTGTTGTTTGCTTTTAGTCGTTCGTGAGTTATAGCGTCGCAAACATGGAGCAAAATAAAGAGAAAATACGGCATATTTTACAGTACTACTACGATAAAGGCAAAAATGCATCTCATGCTGCCAATAAAATTTGTGCAGTTTATGGACCCGATACAGCTTCCATTTCCACCGCACAACGATGGTTTCAACGTTTTCGTTCTGGTGCAGAGGTGATCGAAGATGCGCCACGGTCTGGAAGGCCTGTCGTCAAAAATTGCGATAAAATCGCTGAATTGATCGAAAGAGACCGGCATAGTAGCAGCCGTAGCGTCGGCCAAAAGCTGGGCATGAATCATCAAACCGTTATAAACCATTTGAAGAAGCTTGGATTCAAAAAGAAGCTCGATGTATGGGTGCCACACGACTTGACGCAAAAAAACATTTTTGCCCGTATGGATGCATGCGAATCGCTTCTGAATCGCAACAAAATCGACCCGTTTTTGAAGCGGATGGTGATTGGCGATGAAAAGTGGGTCACTTACGACAACGTGAAGCGCAAACGGTCGTGGTCGAAAAGCGGTGAAGCTGCCCAGACGGTGGCCAAGCCTGGATTGACGGCCAGGAAGGTTCTTCTGTGTGTTTGGTGGGATTGGCAGGGAATCATTCACTATGAGCCCTCCCCTATGGCCAAACGCTCAATTCGGACCTGTACTGCTAACAACTGGATCGCTTGAATGCAGCACTCATGCAGAAGAGGCCATCTTTGATCAACAGAGGCCGGATTGTCTTCCATCAGGACAACGCCGGGCCACACACACCTTTGGTGACGCGCCAGAAGCTCCGGGAGCTCAGATGAGTGCTGCATTCAAGCGATCCAGGTTCTTTTGCATCCACCGTATAGTCCGGATCTCGCACCAAGTGATTACCACCTATTTCTGTCCATGGCGAACGAGCTTGGTAGTCGGAAGTTGCCCACAAGAGAGTCCTGTGAAAATTGGCTCTGCGAGTTTTTTGACAATAGGGAAGCGAGCTTCTATAAGAGGGGCATTATGAAGTTGGCATCTCGTTGGGAACTCGTCGTCAAACAAAACGGCGCATATTTGACTTAAATCGCATTATTATAACCAATTTTATGAACAATTGAAAATTCAATAAAAATACCGCAAGACTTTTTTGACAACCTTTATCATACTTTCGTCTATAGCAACTTTTTCTGAAGCATAATAGTTTTTGTCAAAATTTCTTTGCAGTATATCCAAGAGAGGTCTAACTTTGTAAAGCTTGTCATAATTAGCAGCGGTTTTATTGGGCATCATGTTGTTATCATTCAAATGCAAGTTATTGAGAAGCCAGCCAAAGCGATTGAGTGGCATAAACGACGATATGTAAGGATCATGGAGGTCAGGGGCAGAAGACCAGTAGTTTTTATAACTAGGCATTTTTTTTATACCCATCACCAAATTTAGAGCAAGAAATACTTCTATTTCTTCAGGCGTAGTAGGTGTGTATGGCGTTTCTTTTTGCGTGGCGAATAAATTCGATTGGAAGCAGATTATTTCAACTAAATCCTCTGACCAAAACATGCGAAATAGTTGTGTTAGTGTGACATTCTCCAAATCAATTATATTTGTCGGTACACCTCTACCTCCTATATACTCACTTGGCTCTTCTATTTTGTAGTGTCTCTTCCACTTAGGTTCCATCACTTCAGTTTGATCATGACTGGCTGAAGTTGAAGGCAAGACTAAATTTGACAAAGGAACGTCATCATCCGAGGTAAATCCATCATCTAACTGTGGCTGTAACTCGGGGGGTATGTCACCGAGCACCATCATACTTTACGATCCATCGTTGTTGTCATCTTCATCTAGCTCCACGCTACATACCTACACTCTCACCATCTGATGTTATGTCTTCTAAAAGAAAGTCTGCAATCTCACGTTCATTCGGTATGCGCGGCATTCTGGAAAAGTAAATACAATAAAATATTTCATTAGTTTAATTACATATGAACAACGAACAAAATATGATCTACTAAAGTCACAGTGGTTAGAAAACTAACCACCGTAATATTTGCGCTATTTATAACTTACCTTTACGAGATTCTTTAAGATTTTATCATAAACCAAGGAAACCAACACTAAATAACAGAAAAACACTGAAATTGTAACATAATAAGCACCCTTACCTTTTTTAATGAATTTCAAACTCTTCCGTTGAAAAATTAACACTGCACTGCATTTTCAAATATTTGAAACAACTCAGCCGTCACTTCTCTACTTCAAAGATTGCAACGCGTTGACAAACAAGGACATAAGGAAGCATAGCAGTACTGCACATTATCGATAGATGGCGTAAAAATATATTTTAAAAAGTCGCGAAAAGGTGGTTTCAAAACTAACCACCAAACCTTTCCTCTGCTATTTACATACAACTGAGTAAATTTAATTGTGTCCTATTTCTATTTCTGCTCTAAAATAATTTTCCAATACTATCCAGAAAATTGTTAATGCCTTTTCAAACAGTTTCACTTTGATCTTATGTTGTAATATTTGCATATTCATTATTAATTTTTTAAAAATATTACTCTTGACGGGTGCCCCCTCAGTTACGTATTAGGCCGAGCCTTTTCCATAATTTCTGGTATACTTTCGGATGTTGTTCTACAAAACGGAGCGGCCAACAGTTTTCTGCTAGCAAATCGCATTCATGAGAAGCTTTTTGAAGGCAGAATACAATCGTAGGTTTTTCTTTGGTTGTTGAGGTGCGTTAGTTATAAGAAAAATATTATTTCCATAATTTATATTTCATGTCCATAATGGGCTTCCAATCTGGGCCCACCGAATGCTAGTCACGCAAAAGCACACTCGGCTATACAAACAAAGCCACGGGCACCAGCCCATCAAATTATACAAAAATTGTTATCTATGTCCACCTCCAGTGAAAATTTGGAGATACGCCAGTGCATGCACGCAGGTGCATACATACCTACCTTATATTATTTAGTAAGCTGTGCATCCTTGTAGTTGTATACACTCACCTTCCGCCAGCCTTTGTTCGGTTCTTTGTCTTGTTCCTCGTACAGCTACTCCCTCACACTGCCACTTCAAATTCGTCTCAGCTTACATTTATGCGAAAATAATATAACCTCTGTGCTAAAAATATACACAAAAAAATCAATAAAATACAAAATATTCGTACAAAGTTTTTCTATGAGTGTTCGCTGCGAGCGATGGTATACACATGCCCATGCACACTGTGCATTCCCATGTATATGCGAGTATATATGTATGTGAGCTTGCTTGTTAGCAGCGCGAGAAAAATAAAATCCTAGCTTATGCATACAAAAGCTATCAATAAATTTGGAATTTTTTGGTAGTCTGTATTTTTTTTCTTCTTTTTTAATTTGATTTTACTTCTATTTCGGGTGCAAAAAAGGCAAAAAAAAAAATGCAAAAACAATATAACAAAGCTTTCACAAAGTAAAGTACATGAGAGTACAAGAGTATTTAGACAGAGTACATAAAATATTCTGTGGAGATACATACATATACAAGTACATATATGTGAGTGTGCACGGTTACTGGCTGCTTATGTGTGCGTGTGAATATTTATTGATGTGCGCTAAGTAGGTATGAAACAAGTGAGAGTCGATGTAAGCCCCATTGATGTTAAAATATGTGGCTGAGGCACTTTAGCACACACAAACACTCACACACACAGACTCATGCACAAATATAAATATACTAAAGCATCTGTAGTACCATAGAAGTGCTAAAATTTTGTCCGCCATGGCTGAGAGATGGAAAGACGGAAAGTCGGAAAGGCAAAGTGTCGAGCAACTAAGTGCTTCACAGCAATAACTCAATTATTGGAAGTATTTATTTTATAGACAGGCTAAATGCTGACAGCAAGTAAAGGGGCGTAAAATCAAATGGGAGAACAAGTGTGGCTGCGAGAGTGGAGGGGAAAACCTGACAGTTATATATAAGTAAGTGATGTTAGTGTGGTGTAAAGAGAATAACTGTCGACGATATTGTGAAGCAGTGCCGCTGACTGTCAGATCTTTAAATATTTCACCCACTTGCTATGAAATTAAAAACTTTTGGAGAAATTCTAACACAAGTGGCGCACTTGAGGAGAATTTAAACGACGACAGCCAACCGTACCAGAATATTGTCCCTTAGTGGGACGTAAGGCCATTGTTGTTGTGTATTGTGTCGTACTCGTATTGACTTGTCAGCAGTAAGGCACACTTGTCATGTAGTCCCTTGGATGCGCCAGCAAACGAAATATTGTGGCATGAAGTTGTTAAACTAATTGGAGAAATGTGAACCGCAGTCTTTGGGGAAAATCGATGAATAAAAATTATTTGAATGATGAAAAAAATTAAAACTAAAATAAAATTTATGGTTTTTATAAGCGATGAATACAATGAAATGCAAAAGTATAATTGAGTTATAGGTTTCTGCAAATTTCTGTAAATTTATATTGCATTCTATTACAACGGCGTTAACTGAACTGAAACTTTTTCAACCTCACGTAACATTCAATTATTTGTTTTTCTGTGAATGTGTTGTAAATGGCACAGAAGCATTTCAGTGTCTAGAACTAGATTTTAGTAGATTTTCGTAAGCTACATTTGCCACTATGCCCGCAATAGTATTGTATAATAATAATACCGTTAGCAAATTGAAAAGCGATAAATACCAGGTGGCGCAAAATTAATCAGCCTATTAAGAGGTTTATAATTTTCGCAAATAGCGTTTGCAGTATACAAATAGACAAGAAATAAAGCATAAAGGTCAAAATAAAATTTTTCATCACTTAAGATAATTTCTTTGGTTAGGTTAGGTTTGGCAGCCGCATCGCACATAGAGACAACGATGCCACTTAGACCACGAAATGGGTCCGTTGTGAACCGCGGGGGCTGAGCTGCATTTCCCTCTCCATATTAAACCATCCTGAGCTTTTGACAAAGCGTAAAAGGTTGTTGATACCTAAAATGTATAGATTATCTATATTCGTTAAGAAGTAGGATTTTAAAAATCGGTTCCTGCTTCTGGCTAGAGCTGGGCATGTGCAAAAAAGGTGTTGAATTGTTTCCAACTCCTCCTCATTTCTGCAGCTACGACAGAAATCATGCGTGTAAACGCCTAATCTCTTTGCATGATTTCCTATGAGACAATGTCCTGTGAGGGCCCCTACTAAGGTCCTGATTTGAAGTCTATTTCTTTTATTTACGAAAAAACAAAATTCAAGAGCAAACTTGGATGATCAATTTTGCGCCACCTTGTAGTTTAAATTTTGTAGACTTTACTTGTGCTGTCACATATACTGCGTCCCTTCCATGAATTCGCTTTCCATCAAAACATTTTTTCAAATTCTCCAAACACTTTTTAAGTTTGAATTATTAACCGAACATCAGCGAGCTTTGACACCTGAATTAGTATTTTTAATGGCTTCTACTGTTCTTTATCTACTTTAATGGCAAGCACTTATTGGCAACTTTTGATGATTCATTTTTTCCTCATTTCCTTTTCATAACTTTTTATATAAAAATTAAAGGGTTTTCCGATAAGAGGTGTTATTCCCGTAAAAGATCACTGGTTTCTTTGCTCGCGTGGCACGTACCGCCAGCCATTCCGAGCCATAAAAAATAGTTAATCATCTCTCGATAGCGCAATCCATTCACCATAACTGTTGTTTTAGCTTCATTTTCGCAAAAGTATGGTCCAATGACTCCGCCGGACCATAAACCGCACCAAATAATCATACGTTGAGGATAGAGAGGCTTTTCAACAATAACTTTTGGATTTTCTGAGCCCCAGATCCGACAATTTTGCTTGTTGACGAAGCCACTGAAGTGGAAATGGGTCTCATCACTCAAGATGATTCTTCGATGGAATTCCGGATCATTTTCATGCATTTCAACAACCCAATCAGCAAAGACACGACGTAGTTGACGATCGGCCGGCTTGAGTTCTTGTGAGCTTTATATGCCTTAAGACCCGAATCTTTATGCAAAATACGGTGTAATGACGTTTGTGGAATGCCTGATTCCAAAGAACGACGAGGAATGGAAAAACCTGGGTTTTCTTCAACACTTTCGGCTACAACAGCAATATTTCCGGCTGTTCTTGAGCGACGTGCACGGGTTTTACTCTTCACATCACTAACTTGTCCCTGCAGCTCGAATTTTCACACCAATTCCTGTATTGCGGACCGACAAGGTGCTTCACGATGACCAAAAAATGTTCGAGTTTTACGAACCATCTCTGCCAAATTTTCACCATTTTTACAGTGAATTTTAATAATTTCAAGGCATTGTTTAAGCGTGTATCGTTCCATTTTTATTAATGGCGTATTTTCTACTTGTCAAATATCAAAAAAAGACAGCTTCAAAAACATCTATCAAAATAGCGGGCTATTCAAAATAAGACTTGTTATTGGAAAACCCTTTAGTTCATTCTCCTACAAAAATAATAGTCCCAGTTTAAAATTTTGTGTAAAAAAAATTATTTGTAATACAAATTTCACACTTTTTAATCGATACTTTAAGAAAATTTTCAAGTACGCAGTTTTAGAGCCCATTGAATTTTTAATTTTTTTGGCTGAAAAATTGTATTGATTTTTGGCACTTTTTTCTGGTTAGCTTAGGGAAAGGAAAAGGGAAAAGAACCACACAGTGGGGAAAAGGGAAAAAGGGGCTTTGATTTAGAAAATGGCGAGAAGTAGTGACTAATTACGTTTGAATTAGCCACCTCAAGCAACAGATGAAATTCACCACCTCCTGAATCTTAGATCGACGAGAGCAGAGCAGCTGAGAAGAAGGTGCTGATATAACTCCAATCATCCTCTAGACAGCTTCTGCAGAAAGGGGTTGAAGCAATCCCAAGTCTCATCGTAGGGATACCTAACGGGCAATGCCCTCAAGGATACCCACCCAATTCGAGAGCTGTGACTTTGTTAGCCTTAGAAGTTCACCTAGCGTCTACGATCTACTCGCGGCCAGTGCAATGTTGCGATATTGCACGTTTACGCACTTACAGAGCACTCGCTGAGTCGACGCGAGGTCTATCTTTCAAGGAGTGGAACACAGGTTCTCAGGGGAATCCTTTTTTTGCTGGTAATCTTGTGTATTTTTCCCACACAACATATGCGCGAAATGTTTTCAAAATAAAATACCCAACGCCGTGAGAAATTTCTCAAACGGATGTTTCCAACTGCTTTAGTGGGACATCGTCCATTTAAACTGCATTTGGGAAGAAAACGATATCCTGGGAAAAGATGAAACTGCGCGAGGCTTGCTACTTAAGCCACGAGGCTTGTTATGTAAAGTCAAAAACTTCAAAGTTCCCTTGAGTGGCTCGTAATCACACGTACGTTAATAAAATATTAAAGTAGCACCAAGCAGCAGGTGAAGAACCCTAAACATTTTTAGAGTATCGCTGGATACGTGAAAAATAGTTTGCACAGATGGGTATACAACACCCTCATCATAATCATCATTCGTGGCGTTAAAACGCGAGGTGCATTAATGCTTCCTTCACAATGCTCCGTTTTGTCTTTAGCTTTTGCTTTGTACTTACGATTCCGAGAGCTTTTAGATCGCTTTCTACTGCGTCTATCCATTGGTTCCTCGACCTATCTTTGGCCTTTACGCCTATTAGCTCCTCAGTCATGTCTTTCATGCTTTTTTTTTGTTGTTTTTTGGAAATAGGGTTCACAATGACTCCACACTTGCAGCGACCGCTGTCTACTGCGTTGAGTGCTGTGACCACTACCCCTCTTCTTCGGGGTAGACATCTTTCTCGAGATTACTTTCTGCATTACTTCGACAAGGCCCAGAGCGGAATCCATAAAAATGACAAATTCTATTCACCCACGTCTGGGTCCACTATATTAATAGTCAGCTTCATGCTATAGGCTCGTCTGCTTGTGTCTCTACGTCAAGTAGTAAGTCATTGTCAGGAAATGACTCCAATGTCTGTGGTTGTCGTCAGCCCGTTAATTTCGATCAGTCTTCACTGCAGTGCGTGCCTAATTGATATGACGGAGAAGCATTAAGATTTTTGCTGCGAAGCCTTGAACTGACTCCCACTTTCCGTAGGTTGAAGCTTCTCTCGTGAGGGCGTTTAAAGCAATTGGGTGCTCCAGAACTTTAAAGCGGTCACAGTACAAAATTACATGTTCCGTACTCTCCACCGTGTTGAGGCAGTCTGGACAGAAAGGGGTGTCTGCCAGCTTAAACTGATGTAAGTATTCCTCACAGCAGTCATGTTCGCTCAGCAATGGGTTGAGGCCCTTCATGACTGCCATGCATTCTTCACGGTACAGTCACGAGGTAATGTGACCTAGCCATCTTATGCGCACTCACAAGGACACTGACAGCGCGCAAGTTTGAAAACTCATCCAACGTATGTATGAATATGTAAGGGCTAAGAAAGGAAATGTAAGAATAAGAAAGGTAAAATTGGCACACATACTTTGAAAAAAACTACCTTGAAATATCCTTCAAACTTCTCCTCGAGGATTGCTTATAGTTTACTGTGGAAAGTTTAACAAAATCTATGTAGCTCCCGGAGTATAAAAATAGTTATTTTATGTCATGGATAATTTCACAAGTTTGACTGATAGACCTGGAGTAATCCAGATGAATTGTTTTTAGGACATCAAAATGCTTCTTCTAGACCTTCCTAACCAACTTAACTTATGGCTTTTGAGGTCTTAAACTAAACAAACTGGGCATTCAAGTCAGGTTAGGTTAGGTTATAGTGGTTGTGCACTATTGAGCTCACTCAGACTTGTAGCCTATTACGTTGCCTCATGTGAAGCTTGTCCTTACCTCTCCCAAGACCAGCGTGAACTGTTCGGAAACTTTAGAGATGCCACATAACTTCCAATTCACTGAAAAATTGTCTTCATAAAGTAATGTCTTTATGTCAGGAATCGCCTCTTCCTCTTCCTACTTTAGATAGCTTCTGTGGAAGTGGTGTGTATGTGCGTGAAACATGGATATATCCTTCACTCCGGACTCAAAATGATCGGCATCTGAGTGACCAGCATGCGGTGAACACCGTTCAAAGCGCCCGAAAGCACAACAATCGGCTGGAAAAGTTATGGCCTCGACTATCTTGAGAAGGGAAATACCATCAACAGTGAACATTATATAACGTTATTGCAGCATTTGATTGCAATTGAACTTCGAATTGCTCCTGCAACCTTCGCAAGATTTGACTCTCAGAAACTACTGGCGGTTCGCAGGCCTAAAAAAAATGCTCGCCGGTAAGGAATTTCGCTCGAATGAAGAGATTATTGCTGAACCTGAGGTCTATTTTGAGGCGTAAAGTAAGGCGTTCTACAAAAGTGGTATTGAAATGTTATAGCGGCGCTGGAATGATTGCGTTGTTCTTGATGGAAATTACGTTGAAGAATAAATCTAATTTGGAACAAAAAGAAAGAACGAGCTTTCTTTGTTAGACCCGGCACTTTTCAGCCCATGTGTTATATTCGCTAATTCTTAAGTTGATTTTCAGCTGCAATAACACTCTTTTTTTACCAGAAGTCAATGACGCCATTATTACTTGGGTTTGCATATTTTTTATTTTAGCTCTTTTTTATTTTTGCTTTTTTTCCTCTTTTTAATTTTTAATTTTTGTTTTTTTCCTTTTTTCCTTTTTTTTATTTTTAGTCTTTTTATCTTTGCTTTTTTTATTTCAGCTTTTGTTATTTTTTTATTAACTCTCTTTTATTTTTTCTTTTTTTCTTTTTTCATTTCTGCTGTTTTCTTTTTTTTTTTGGTTGGTTGGTTGTTTAAAGGGTGACCCCGCATCGGAGTGCCACATAGACCGCAAGTTGGGTCCGTTGTGTTGCCCTAGAGCTCATTATGTTATATGATTTCCCCACCTAACCGAGATTTTTATTATAGATTTTGGTCCAAAATATTAACTCGTTTCGAGAATTTGATGAGAGATTCGATTTTCAGGTCCGAGAGTGCTGAAAGATTGTCAATTGTTGGAGAGCCTAGAAGAGCGAGTCGACTTCTGGCTCGCCACCTCCGATCAGCAAATATCTGCTCGATACTTCCTCATCTTCGTCCTCGCAGTATCTGCACAGGTCGTTTTGAGGAACCCCGATCCGACGTGCGTGAGTGCCCAAAAGGCAGTGGCCGGTGATATATTGTGAGATATTATATGCCTTAGTTCGTGTTTCGAAAGACTTATAAGGGTTTTTGTCTGTTTCAGATTGTAGGATAGCCAGATTTGTCTGGTCGTAACGCAAGTAGTTTCCACTTGCCACCTCCGATCAGCAATGCTGTAAAATTCTCGCTCAATGAGCAATTTACATGTTGAGAGCGGAATGTGGATTGTGGGCAAGTTACTAACATTTGATTGCGCAGCTCCAGCTCTGGCGAGCTCATCAGCTTTGCAGTTACCTTCGAATCCACTGTGGCCCGGTATCCAGATAACTTGGACGGAATTCTGAACACTTATCTCGTTAAGAGATAAGAGACAGGATCGAATCACATCTGAGTGGGTTTAAGAGGAGCTGAGTGCTCGAATGGCCGCTTGACTGTCAGTGAAAAAGCGGATATCCTCAAGTGATATTCTCGTTTCTTAGATAGTTTTCGCAGCATACCAGATAGCGCATACTTCCGCTTGGAATACACTACAGTAGTCGGGTAATCTAAATGATAAATAGATTGATGTGAAGGGAATTGGAAAAGATTCCAAATCCCACTTTACCGTCTTGTTTTGAACCATCTGTATATATAATCAGAAGGCCATCGATTTCGGTTAGATTTGTCTTCCATTCTTCCCTAGTTGGGAGTGAACAGGAGAATAGCAAGGGTGGTGATGGAAGACTTACATGATAGTCTATGTCGGAAGAGATAGCAGTGTTCCTTTTCAGTATGGCCGAATGGCCAAGATACTTTTTCTATTTCGATATGGCATTCATGCGTGTCGCTGCTTTCGCTGCAATCGCTTTGCCAGCCAGATCGATAGGGAACAAGTGAAGCAACGTATTTTTATTTTTACTCTTTTTATTTCTGCTTTTTTTGTTTTTTTTTTTCATTTTTACTCTTTTTTTTTTATTTTAACTCTTTTTTATTTTTGCTTTTCCTTTTTTCATTTCTGCTTTTTTCTTTTTTTTTATTTTTACTCTTTTTATTTTAGCTTTTTTTCTTTCTGCTTTTTTTTATTTTTACTCCTTTTTTCTGTTTCTTTTAGTTTTGCTCTTTTTTATTTTTCCTTTATTCTTTATTTTTGCTTTTTTCAGCTATTTCCGCCGCCATTGTTTACTCGTCGATTTTATTGACTTCTAGAACTCGTAAAATTTGGTTTCACCTTAAAAATTTCCGCAACTGCTTGACTGCTCCACTCGTCTCTGCACTTCCTACTCATGCATTACTTTGTAAAGAGAAACAAAAACACAAACAAACACACACAAAATACATATAAAACAGAAGCGTTCTGAACTCGTTGCGTTCGCATTAGAACCGTTGAATGCGCTCCACTGGTTTCGCGGTTGCCAAGTGTCAACTCCGTCGCGCCTCCTCTCTGCCATAATCACCACTGCAGTTGTTGTTGTTATTGCTGCTGTTTATGTTGCTGCCAATACAACATTTCCTACATCAAATTGTTTGTTTGTTAGTTTGCAGTACTTCTCGCATTTTCTTCCTGTTGTTTTTTTTTTTTGTATTATTATGCTCAGTTGCTTTTTAGTTGCGCGTTTTTTTTTTTTTACTTCTATAAGTACACGCAGAAATTCCCCAACGACAAATGATTTAGATGTTGCCGTTGCACTAAGCAGCTAAGCAACATTTCTCTGCACCAACAATTCGCCTTTCAAAGTGGGTGATTGTACGCTGAAGTACACGCGCGAGACGTTAGTTGTTTTGATGTCTTTTTTTACCGTTGTGTTTTTTTTTTTTTTGCTCTCACCCAGTAGCACCGGCATTTGGAGCGACGTATTGCATTGAATGCAGCGCATAAATATTTATGTGCCGCGTGTAAATCAAATGACAGTGGGAATTGGCGCGATTGGAAAAATATTTGCACACTTACACACACACGCAGCTATATGTAAATATGTGCATATATAAAAATATAAATGCATAATATGCATGACTGTGTGGGTTGGTAGGTATACAAAAAGTAAAAACCGAGTAAAGGAATCAAAAAGTTGGTTCATAAAGTTTTGTGAAAAAGTCGCGCATGAAAATTGTAGTTGAGTGAAGTGTAATTTGCCTGTTTGCATAATACAACAACACCAGCAATAACAACGTCATCAAAATTTGATTTGTCAAGGGATGCAATGTATGCGCTCAGTCAAGAGAATAGCGTTGCCGGAAAAAATTCAAATGCACTTTGCATTTTTACAAGCGCAGAACGCATACACACATACGAAATATATACATATATTTTGTACATATATATATATACATATCTATCCATGTGTGTGTGTATATACTCCGTGCGTGGAGTGAAAATAGGGCATTTTTTTACGCGCAAATGGAGATATTTCATAACGAATAAGCGAAAGAAGTGTTTAACGAAATTCAAAAATGTCACTTCAGTAGAAAAAGTTTTAAGTACTCATTTAATTTTTTATTCATTAAAAAGTATATTTATCAAAAATTAAAGCCCTTGCAAATATCATTTATGAATTACGTCGCTGCGTTTATTCTGACTTGTGCAATTTTAAGAGTTGAAATCCTTTTAAAAAAAATTTGAATTTTTTTAATCTTCAAAACTTTTTACTAATTTTATTTATTTATTTTTCGACTTTTTCTCAGTTATATTACATTTAATGCATTCATACTTAAATTAATGAATATTTTCATTGATACTCATTCTTTTTTACTAAAATAAGTGGCATATTGGTAAGTTTTACTAATTTTTTTTTGTATATAAATTTTAATTATATACAATACTATAAAAAATAACTTCCATACTTTTTGCGCAAATGTTTAAACATTTTTCCAATTTCTATTAAAAATGCACGCTTTTTGTGCGGATAAAAAAAGAAAAAGAATAATGTTGCGTATGCAGTTTTATACCCCATCTTTTTATAGTAGTAGCCAACAAAATGTGTCTTTTAATAACGGTCGCCCCTAGGCCAGCAATGGCAAATCGCCGAGTGTATTTCTGCCATGGAAAACCGCCTCTTAAAAACCATTTTCCGTTCGAGGTCGGCTTAAAACTCTAAGTTATGCTATTTTCGGTAGTTTGCACGCCAATTATTTTTGGCGTCTTATAATTCGATGTAGCCGGTTGCATGCACCAAAAAATGCGTCGTTATCTGCTTCATGCGTCGTTACCTTGCTTGAACTGCAAGCGAGAGCGCGGAACGAACGACAAAGATGCACAATCGGCCCCCGCGTTCGGCAACGTTCGACATCGGACTCTGTCCTACTTGAGTGAGCATATACATATATGTATGTATATGCGCATTTGTATATAAATTCACATACCTGTATTTGCATATGCCTTCTTCCTATGTGCATGGTAATGAACCATTTCTCTGTTGAGAATAGGACGATGAGAGGAAAAGTAGGAAATATGAAAGGGAGTTTTTCGAGTGTAATGTGTCTTGAAAAGGGCAAATCGATGATGTTGCCTCTTAGTGTTGTTGACTTATTAACGGCTGCTGCGCAATCGAAATTGAACATATCTTTCATGAATTTGATAAATGCTTCGTCATTTTACACGTTTGCGTAAATGTAACTCCATTGCGATTCCATTTACCTCCTTCTCTGTATACATACAAAGTATCTATCAAACAAATAAAACTAAAATTTTCTTTTGAAAAATGCAACCATTTTATCAGTATTTTCTTATGACGCTGCCACGTTAAACTATCGTCAGTAAACCGACTTTACAGACAACGTCTTTTTATTTTAAATAAAGTGCAAGTTTGTAGCGGTTCTAAATTTTACTAGAATATTAATCACTTTTTAGCTTAACGATACTGTGCATTTTCTCCATATAACAAATACACAAACTTTTCTCTTTTTTACGGGGCGCATTTTGCATCGTCAAGGAAAAAAAAATTATCAAAAATCCACAAGAGTTTCGTGCGACTTAAAACTTGCATTCTATTGGTTTAAATTTAATGCACTTAAAGCTACGTAAACAATTTTTTTTCTAGAAATTCTCAGTATTTCTCTCAAAGTGTGAAATTTGGATTAAAACGGTCCCTACTCTGTAATAAACTCCGGCAACAATTCATTTATCTGACGTTTTAAGCCACTCACATGAACCTCTGCACATACCAACTCAGCAGCTGAGCGAAAGGGCTTGTAAACAAAGAGCGAGAGCGCATCTCACTTCACTACATTCTTGCTTTTATAGTTCATAGTACTCACAACTGGAGAGTAAATTGATTAGAAATACAAGTGATTCGAAAAGCAATCTCATCAAATACAACAATAAATTTATATTTGAAGGGTACAACAACTCCATAGCATAACCTGAGTAATTGAACGAAGCAGAATTTACTTTATTCAAAGATTTCTTTTATTCTGTACAATAAAAGTGGTTTTATGTTCAAAAGTATTTCTTATATTTGAGTACAAACATATAAACATATATAGTTCACATATAAATTATAAAATTTTATTTCCTAACAAAGGAATTTACAATAAACTTGTAAGCTTAGCAAAGCTAGCAATCGCAAATCATTTGCGTAACCGACAAAGGTAGAAAACGACCGTACATTGATTTTCAATACCGAGCATTAGCGAACCGAAATTGAACCGAACATTTTCGAGAAACAAAATAATAAACAAACAACTGCTTTTTAAAAATCTTGTGTACCATATTTATTACAAGAAATGCAAGAAAACTACATAAGTATCAATCACATTAATTTATATTTTGGTAAAAACAGCAAAAAGAACTTACTTTAGATTTGCGCGCGTATATGTGGAAATTTTTTAATACTCATAGTTGAATAATTATATATTGTCAGGTATGAACAAAAGCTCACTGTTATTTGCACCTTGAGCTGACCAGCAATTGCTTGCTAACTAAACTCATGGGAAGATTCACTGGATATTTTGAAGCAAATTTTTTAACAGAAAACGTGGTATTTCATGTTGCTGTTCAAAACATATTATACTTATATATTTCAAAAATAAAAGTTTATAAAATTTTTGAACAAAAAATTTAAAGAAATGTTTGGGCAATACTTGGATTTTTTCTGTCGAAGCCGTATTGAAATTGAATTGTACTTTTGTGGTCGAACATAGCCGAAGCGGTTCAATTTACTTTTATTTGATCCGGTTTCAGTAACAGTTTTAGTTCAGTAGCAATAGGTTGTTAGCCTAGTGTCCCTATCCACACGATGGGGCTGTTATCTAAGATTTAGCTGGTGGGCGCAGCATTTCGTTTTTCAGCCACTTGCTGTTTTGGGCTAAGCGCTTATTATTTATGGCGGCACATCCTCGCCTTGTCGGTGATGAATTTGACCTTGTAGCTTTTTTTTAAGATTATACAGGTCCACCCTACGAACGCCCGCATGCTCCACCCGCTGCTTGTCCGGGACTGCTTATTTGTTAGGAAAATCTCATTCCAGCTTACCTCCATATCTGAAGGCAGTTCACTATTCGCAACCTGTGACCCGTTCTATAGCCTACAGCTTGGCAAACGGGCATTACAGAACACGTTAATGTATAGAGAAATCTCAATGACAGGAACGTATGGAATTGTGAGGGGTACTCGTCCCACGAAGCCTAATCACCACAGACACATTTTGCACCAAAAGTTAACAGCAATAGACTGAATTATGTAAATTTAGCAGCGGTCGATTAGAATTTGTTGGTGATAGAAACAAAGAATTTTAACGCAGTAGGCTGAGTTTTTTGCAAATCTTTCAAAATTATAGACATATGTATTTGTGTTAAACTTATTTGAATTCCCTTAACCCAAATCAAAATCCTTTATAGAAAACTCTTCATTACCAGGCACACAGGAAGATGGGATATGCAAATTTAAGGGCACAGATACAGTAAACGTCCATATTTTCCCTGATTTTCATTAAAATTATTTAAAATGATGAAGTCAATATATTTTTTTCTAAATTGGCATACAGTTTAATTATACATTGAAATAATATAATTTTCTTTATTTTAATCATTTAAAATGGCGGATGTACACCTTCCAGGAATGTCGCAGCGGGGCTTCTCAATCGGCGGGCATTGTAGCATCGGCGTTAGTGATCTAAATACAAAAAACCCAAAATTTTTTTGTTCAATAATGCCATAGTTGCTATGTAAATTAAAAAAAATGGGGGAAAAACATTCGCGGAATAAAATGCTTACAAAAAAATTAATTTGGGGGAGAATTTTCTTTCTTTTTTTTGCTTCGAAAAAAATGTTTTTTCGAAAAATTTTCGAAAACTTGTAAATTCATATAGAAAGTAATATCATTAAAAATGGATCTGTGCCAAAATTTCAGGGAGATCGGTCAATAACTTTTCGAGTTATCGTGTGCGCCAATTCGAAAAATATAGTTTTGAGAAAAACGCATGTAAAGTCCGCAACGATACTATAGTTTTCCCAGCGCTCGAACGCAAAGAATAGAGGCGTCCCGGTTGACGATCTATAATATTGTATAAGAAATACTTAAATTTACGTTCTACATTGTTTTACATATTCTTAAAGGATTATATTAACATTTTATCAAAAAAAAAATGTTTTTTTTTTCGAAATTTCACAGGTATCTGTCCCCTTAAATATGTGAATTTTTATGCATATGCGCATATATATATGCTGTGTGCACTTGCCACAACAAAAGATATTACGATAAAACTTCTTATATTTACATACACATATACGGAGCCGCCACCATTTGAAATGACAAAAATTCACGATTTACCAAATATTGGCTAATATTTCTATAAGAAATATTCCAATACTCACTATTTTGATTTGATGTCTTCAATCTTAGAAGTAAATTTTTGTCATCGTTGAGAAGAATTTGCATATGGGCGGCTCGTTTTATGCATGAAAGTACTTTGCTCTTAGAAATATAAGCTCGAACTTATCAATGAATTTTTTTTTTTTTTTGTTGTGCTGTACAATATTTGAAACTGTTCGGCGTCATGTCAACTAGAATCATGGACGCTACGACTGCGCCATTTGTTCTTGTAGTTGCTAGGCATAGGATCTTAGCTTTGGGCGACATACGCATTTAGAGGAATAAAGTGGCTGTCCTATGAGTGCGGTTATATGTACATGTATATATACATATAATCATAGTTTTGCTGGAGTTTAGAAAACAAATATGTACATACATGGGCTAGGGCATCAAGCGTGTATTCGCAATATATATATGCAAATGCAAAAGATAATAATTTTAGCATTTGTTGGACAGGAGTTCGATCATTCGGGTATTTATTCCCTAATTATTAATGAAAATTTGATAAGACCTCGTGAAGTAGGTCATGGTTGCTTCAGTACATACATATATGTACAACACTATATTAAAGATGCAATTCACTTAGTTGCCCCATACACATATGCTAAAACAAATTCTTGGAATTTTTCTTTTATTTAAAGTCAATTTCAAAGTCTCATACTATCTAAAAAATGCATACATATATTATTTCCTATAATAAAATGTTAATTGAATAAAATTTCGTTTGCCAAAGGAAGGAATGAATGCATATTTATTCAAATGCCGTCGGCAATTTGATTTCATACAGAAGCCAAAAACTGTGCAGCGCCAATGCACTTATACAGAATCCACCGTAATCAGCTCTGTTAAGAACTTCCCCGCTGTCGAGTTTGGCGAGGTGAAAAAGTCCTCGCAGATTCACTTCATTTTTGACAATTCACACTATTCGTAGTCCGTTCTCTATACATTAACGTTCTCTGGGCACTATGCGCCCAAAGATGGCAACTAATAATAATAATAATAGCCGAAGCCGATCATCGATTGTTCTCTGTACACACGGCATGGCCACCTGGGCGTATGATAAACTTCTAGTAACCGATATAATTTTGTTATATTGCTTTTAGAGTTCTTTTGCCAGCTTTGACTTTCTCAAATTTTAACTATGTAGTGCTTCTTCGTGCTAATATTCGTCGTTATGAATTTCTTGCTTACCGCCTATAAAATAGTATATGTACACATGCGTACAATAAATTCTTTACGCACATACTTATCTCTTTTGACACAGCCCTCGACTTATGCTGAACCTCCAGAAGCCGACTTGCTATTATTGCTATTATTCGGTTTCATTTTATTACTACCTTTTTAAACCTGATGCCATAATACTGATATTCTTCGCTGCGAGTTTTTTTTTTCTTACAATTTATGAAGCAATACGCACCTAGCACTTTACTGACTTCGCATTATGCAAACATTTACTTAATCAATTCACGTATATTTTAAAATATATTCATGCGTTTGCAGTGTGCATGCAAATTTAAATACATATTGGAAATATAATGGAATAATGTTTACAATTGATTATATACTTACAATTACAGTCGTGTTCCTATTGATGGCAGTCCAACACTCAAATGATGGCCTTGCCAGTTTATAAAAAAAAATATTTTACTTATTTGTTAACTGAAGATATGCAAATATTTTAAGGAAGCAAATAAGATAAGGAAGCTTTGTACAAAATAGTCGCAGTATGACTTAAATGGTGATATATTAATTTATTTATATTTATATTTAGAAATATTTTGTATGAGCTTTAGGACGACATGAACATAACGCAACGAATAACGATCCAGCGGCTACGCTGGCTGGGTCATGTCGTCTGAATGGATACAAACGTTGCGGCTCTGAAAGTATTCGATGCGGTGCTAGCAGGTGGTAGCAGAGGAAGATGAAGGCCTCTTTTGCGTTGGAAAATCAGGAGGAGAAGGACTTGGCCTCTTTTGCGTTGGAAAATCAGGAGGAGAAGGACTTGGCCTCATTTGGTGTATCCGACTGGCGCCGGTTAGCACGAGAAAGAAACGACTGGAACGCTTTGTTAAACTCTACCAAAATCGTGCAAGCGGTTATCGCGCTAATCAAGAAGAAGAAAAGTGATTGTGCGAGTTTATAAAACTGTAGCCGTTAAAGAGTTGTTAAAAGTTAGCTCAAAAAAGTTCAAACGCATTGCATCCAAATTTGAGCGGTATATTTCTTTGGTAAATGGTATGGATATAGGCTATATTTTAATCCGCTAGGAGTCGTGTCATTCAGAAAATTTTGTATATATAGACTGATTTTGATGAAGTTAATGAAGCATTAACATTTTTTGATACCTAAACTCTAAGTTTGAATTTTGCGTCACGCTTCCATTTGATAGACTGCATACATAGATTTCTTTAGTACAATCTAACCGGAGAAATAAGTTGTTTTTGTATGGCGTTGTTGTTGTTGTTGTAGCCGTAACTTTGCCATGTCAGTGTAGTGTAGGCACCGGTCGTCTTCGTCTAGGTCATCTAACGGTAAGCCCAGGAAACTTGCTGTTTCGACAGGTTGGGTCCAGAGGTAGAGGGGTGTTAGATGAGTGGATTTGATGGGGCATGTTAAAATTTGGTTAGTGTCGTGCGGGACATGTGGATATATGCCGGACATATGTTTAGTATATCGGGGTCGATTCTGGATAGGTAGGACTTTAACCTGCTACAGTATCCAGAACATAATTGTGCCAAGGTTACGCGAGACTCTCGGGGAGCTCTTCGTCTGCAATGGGTGGTGGTTGAACTCCGATGACGGCATTCGGATTTCGTGAGCTTAAGAAGGTGGTAAGAGTCTTCTGATGCATGTCGTTAATTGTCTGTCTATACACTATCCGAATCCAGTAATTGTCGGTCTGTTTTGTACTGAATCTTGTCCGCGTAATTAAGGAGGTGCTTCCTGACATGTCTGGGAGGTGGCTCAGGCTTCAGCACGTGTCTGTATGGGTGAGGCCTGTGGTAGCACTCTAGCAGGAAATGCTTGCTGAGTAGTTTATTATGCTCCTTCACAGGTAGCATGTGGACCTCGTCATGTAGATGATGTATTGCGGACATCAGAAGACATCCTGTCGCAGTACTTATGGCAGTGTTTTGGCAGGTCTGTAGCTTCGTTCACTGCGAATCACTGCTTCCTCTGAAGCACTGCTTCCTCGGCATGGTTTAATAGTTCAGAACCGATACAGTAATCCAACTCTTAATATAATATTTTTATTATTTATTTATTAAGTAGTAAAAAAAAACGTTCAATATAAATTTTTTTTTGTTAAACCTAATTTGCAGAATATGGTGTACGCTCTCTTAATTATTAAATATACTTTTTCCATAAGATAATGTTGAACAATATACATATAAAAATTAAATTAAGGGGGAAAAACTGCTATAAAAACCCTTATGAAAAAACAAAAAATCAAGAAAAGGGAACTCTTAATATGATGCCGTTTTAAGTACCTTAGATCAGATTTGCCCACCGCTTCGAAAGGCTGTACTGACCGCTCTTAGTGTGATATTTGGGAAATCTCTCGCTCAGCATCCCTTTCGGCAGTGTCGCTACAACTAATTTTTTTCGATTTTGTGGGCTGAATTTACTCACTCGCTTACGGGCTACCAATAATTTAAGCACAACTGTAGATTGACATATTTATTAAATGAAATTGACCGATTCAATTATAAGAATGTGTATAAATAACAACAACAACCACAGAGAGCAAGTGCACACAATTAAGTGTAAATATGAAAAAGTACATTGAAATAATATTGAGCTGTATTTATTTAATTAAAAGTGAAGTGATTTTCAAATGCGCAACACACACACATGCACGTGCATGCATACATACGAACATATTTTACCGCAAATAACTGAGCAGAATGGCATTCATAAATATTGACATGACTTTGGCTAACTTTCTGCACTTTAGAACAAAGTTGAACAAACGGCTTTTGAATGCATTTGAAATCCATTATTTTGCTGTATACAAAAAAAACATCACACAAACAAATACACAAGTTTTTGCACACAAGCACGTGCAGGTATCAAAGAAATTGTTTAGAATGCATTTGTAATTAAATTTAAATAATTGCATACAAATGCGAAATGCCATTAAATTAATGAACTCGATACTAAATTGTTTGTTTGTGTGTGCGCGTGTGTGCATAAAAACAAACATTTGCAATTAAATAACCCCAAAAAGCAGCAATAACTTAATTCGCTTAGTCAAGTTACACTTAATTTAACTCGTCACCTTTAAGGGTGCAGGTGAGGTGGCCAGCTATGCGCGCAAAAAACGGCGTGTTGTCCCCTTCGGCGCTCAGTTTAGCCATTGCCGCGTGCCCTAATTCACGAATAATTGCCGTTGCCCAGGCCCGCTCAACTTTGCTGCGCAGGCATAGGCAGCCATAGAATGCGTGCATACACAGGCATCAAACACATGCACACATATACACATATACGTAAGCAAAAAATAAACAAAAACAATTCTAGTTTGTGCAACAGACTTGTACTTTTTTGGTGCGAGCCCATTTTTCCTACAAATCTTGCCCAGGAGCTGCTCAATTCGCTCCACTTTAGCAGCAGTGGCCGCTCATGATTGTGCTTGCTGTTGCTTTTTTTGTTGTTGCTTTTTTCTTGTTTTGCTATCATTGCTGCATCACTGGCGGCCAGCATCCAAGTTGATCAAACTTAAAAATAGCCGCAAGTCTGTGCAAATTTTCACATTAATTAAATTCATTGCCCTGCACTGCTTGGTTCTGCTGCACTACGCTTCAATTACCGCACGCCGCACCACACACCGTCTGCTCTCGCCACTCATACGAATTGAGTGTAACTTATAGAGTACTTGGAGATGATGTCGTGCTATTGCTATTCTATTTTAATGACATATTGAAGGAAGACGAAAAATTTGGTAGCTGTGGTGCGCGCCGAAGAGAGCGAAAATAATGAAAAACGCAAATAAATTGCAAGTAAAATGTGCCCACGAGGAATAATTGATGATCTATGCCTTTCTATTGCAGTGCTGCTCTTGCGTCATTTGTCGGACTCAATTAGATGATTTCAATTCTTTTGTTGGCGCAAATGGAAACATGTCCCAATGCAATGGGACTTCCTCTTAAGTGATTCAGCTATTTTGGATATTGTTAGAATTTTTTCTGAAAACTGGTTCGGTGTGCATAATTAAATATAACTCGAAAACTTACGGGAATCCCAATATGAAAACTTCAGGGATTACGGAGCATTGTCTCAAGTATTAATGAAAGAAAAAATAGAAAAAATTTCAGCAGGATTTTTTTAAATGACAGAAAAACATGTACCATTCATAACATATTATATTAGATCTCCATCTGCTTTCCACAACAAAGTTCATAGTTTGTTGAACATCATATACCTTCGCCTGAAACACAGATGCATGAATTCCAAGACCAAAGTGCAGTTTTGCCCCGCTGGATACCACGCAGAACCCAGAGCCCGAGCCGTGCTCGGTCCTGGAGCCATCAGTGAAAATGCGAAAACAGTGTTTGCCCAGCTCATTTTCTGAATTTGACTACAGTTGAGCCTCTGGCAGCACCACACTGTATCTCTTGTCAAGCACGATTCTGGATGGCATGGAGTCAAGGGACATGATGAGGATGGTTGGATCGAAATCCATGCCTACTCTGTTGTCCAATGCCGGACAGAAGACGTACCAATTCCCATTGAGTTTCCGGCTGCAGATGGCCTTTAAGGTCTCTCCATGGATGAACGCATCAAGTGGTGGTAGACCAAGCAGAGCATCAATTGCTGGGCCTGAAGTAGTCGGAAAAGCTCCGGTGCAACAGATGGCCAAAGTGCGTTGTAGTCTCGATAAGGTCCTCCTGACTCCCACTAGAGAGATTCTGCTCATCCAGGCCACTAATGCATATGTGATAATAGGCTGTCAGTGCTTTGAAAGTCTTTGTTTCAACGTGTGACTTCCAAAGGAGGACTACTCCAAGATATTTGATTTTTTTTGGATAGCTAGATTTGTGACTTCTTGGCAGAACAAGTCCATCAAGCTTCCTCCTTCTGGTAAAGAGGACAATACAAGTTTGGGGACAGCCTCTATTAACGGATGACACCAGCAGATCCAACTCCGCCCGCACCGTGACGATTCTTTGGGCTAGCATTGAACGAATCCAATTCACCAGCACTCGGTCTACACCATGCCTACTGGTAGAACTGCACATACTATCGAAAGTGGCATTATCAAAAGCCCCTTCTATATCCAAAAAGATGCCCATGGAGTAGTCCCTCTTGTCGATGGTCTGCTCTATCCGAGCAACAAGGTTTTGCAGGCATCAAAAGCCTGTGGCCGAAGCCGTGGTGTGGGACTTTAACCCAACTAAACCCCCCCTCATGTCCTACGGTATGTCCTCCTGGAACTTCACCGTTAAGTAGTACGTCAGGAGTATATTATTTCTCAATCGTCTGTTATTGTCATTCTGTTCTGTATATTGTGTTAAGGAGCTCTTTCTAGGGCCCTACGTGAATATTCCGCGTATTGAAGGTTCTTCATGATATTTGCGGCCACTACACATGTAATTTTCCAGTTTTCTTCGCTTTCGCACATATGTGGGATAAGATTTGTCTCACTTATGTTTTCGCCAAACGCTCCCTCAAGTATATTTCGCTCATTAATAAACCGCGGGCATTGGAACAAGATATGCCTCGCCGTTTCTTGTTCTTCGGGGCACTGCGGGCAGTACGGGTCGTTCTCAAGATGGAACCTGTCTAGGTATGCTTTAAAGCAACCGTGTCCAGTCAGTAACTGTGTGATACAAAAATCAATTTCTCCGTGTTTTTGCTCAATCCACCTCGCAATGTTTGGAATCAGTTCAAAGGTCCACCTACCTTTCTCGGATTGTTCCCATCGTATCTGTCATTCTTCAATTGTTCGCCGCCTTTCTTCTTTTTTAGCCACGTTCGACGGTTTCTGCCCAATGGTATTATGCAACCTGTACATCTCAACCGCGAGAAGGTCGATAGGCATCATTCCCGTTATCACATGGATTGCGTCATCTGAGACAGTGCGATAGGCACTGGCTACTCACAGGGCGCCAAGTCTGTATGTGGCTCGTATGTGTTGGAGGTACGATGGATTTGTGTTTGCCCAGATTGGTGCTGCGTACATATTACGCATTAGTCTAGTCAACGCGTTATTTATTCTTACGGCTTTTTCACTGACTGACTCTAAATGATGCCTAAAGGTCATTTTCGAGTCAATGAGTACTCCCAGATATTTGATATATGGCTGCGACCTTATGTCATGGTCAGCTACCGTAATCACTAACTCTTCACGTACCCGTCGTGTTGTCAGTAATACGACTTCAGTTCTAACTTCACATTTTTAAGGCATCTTCTAATTCTTACAATTGCGTCGTTGCATAACGCTTGCAACACAGGGAGCAGTACCAACCTCTGTTTCTTCCACACTTTTGGGAAAACGCCTTCGTTGAGACATGTGTTGTAAAATTTAGCAAAAACCTCGGGTGTTGATTTAATTGCTGCTTTCACAGCTACATTTGGGAAGCCATCTAAGCCCGGAGCTTTGTTATCCGCAATGCGCTGTACGGTGGAAAGCACTTCTTGTGTGGTGACTTCTGGAATGCTAGCCGCCATCTCCCATTGTGTCTGTCGTGGGTTTGACTCCACCTGATAGGGAAATAATGTGGAAACCACTACTTGCAATAGGGCTGGGCACGTTGGTTGTGGTGCTCTTGGATTCTTGACAGTTCTCATTACAACCTTGTATCCCATTCCCCAGGGGTCGATGTTCACGCTGTCGCAAAGCTCTTTAAAACAGCGATTTTTACTAGCCTGTATAGCATTTTTAAGCGCAGCTTTACAGGTTTTATGGTGTGCTAATAATGCGTCGATGGCTGGTGTACCGCGAGCTCGCTTCAGCTTTCTGCGCACTCGATTACAGTCTCCTCTTATTTTTGCGATGTGACTATTCCACCAATATACTGCTTTTCTGTGTGGCCTTCCCGATACCCTAGGCATGGACGCGTCGCAGGCCTTGCTGAGATAGTTGCTTATGACCGCCGTCATGCCTTCTGCTTTCATTTCTCCAGCGCTATCTAGAGTTAGGCAAGCGTTCCAGCTCATGTTGAAAACTTCGGGATCAAAAGATTGTCTCTTCCATCCCCTTTGCTGTGCTCTTTGAGGGCGAAAATCGCTATTTTCTACACCCATTAGTATCGATGGTTATTGCCTTATGATCGCTGTACGTGTAGATAGAGCTTACAGTCCATGTTGCGTTGCGCGCTATAGTACTATGGGCGAAGGCGAGATCCACTATTGAGCATCCTCTTTCGGTTTGAAAAGTGTATTTACCAGGCACATTAAGCAATTAAAGGTCAAACGGTGCCAGGCTTTCCAAAAGCACTCTGCCACGTCTGCTAGTACGCGTACTTCTCCAGGTAGTAGACCAGGCATTGAAATCGCCGGCTATAAGTACTGGATGCTTGCCACGTGCCTCAAATGCCAAGGCTGTCAGCATTCGTTCATATTCTTCTGCGGTGAGGCTCGGTGGAGCATAACAACTGAAGAAATAGATGCCTTTCGTCTTAACCCATGTAAAGCCGAGTTTAGCAGTCATCATTTTGCTCTGCGGCTTAATATGTCCCATTGTCCAAATCGCCGCCTTGTTTGAACCATCCGACGTCCAGGAATAAACATCGATGTTTTTGTATTGCTCGGATATAAGGGCAATATCCATTTTGTGCTCTTGCATGGACTGCTCCAGGAGTTCTTGGGCAGTTTGACAGTGGTTGAGATTAAGCTGTAAAACCCTCATTGGATGGCTTCTCTTCGCGCCTTTTTAGCTAACGGACATTTGTAGTTGCCAGCTGCATGGTTCCCCTTACACAGTGCACATTGTTCAGGATTTTTGCACGTAACTGCCTTATGGCCTTCCTGACCACATTTTCTACAGAGTCCCGATCTGTCTATTTGCTCCTTGCATTTTTGAGCGACATGATCGTAACCCCAGCACTTGAAGCAACGCTTAGGAGAATCGACCTTTCGTACCCGGCACGACACCCATCCAATTCGCACACGTTGAACCTCTAACACCTTTTTCGCATCTCCGGCTGGGAGGACAATGAATGCCGTCTGTGTACCGTTGTACACCGTTCTTAGGCTTCTTACCGCCGCTGTATCTGGGCGTTTAATATTGCATTGGGCATGAAGCGCGTCACACAATTCTTCTGCAGTGGTTACCTCATCCAGATCTCTGCATTGTACTGTTACAGTGTGGGTTTTAACCGTCACTTTTGCTGCGGTTTTCAGAACATCTTCAATCGCTGTCTGATATTCTGATGTTTTTCCGTGCGGTGCCCCTTTAAGCTCTATGATCAATTCCTGTTTAGTTGTTCTGCGGATTGCTTTTATATCTTCTCCGAGAGTCTTGAGTGAGTCCGATGTTTTTACCTTACGCAGAATGTCAGCATACGTAGCATTTTCAGACTTGGATATGATTATAGCATCAGGCCTTGTCCTCACCGATTTAGGCGGCTTCTTTTCTTTTCTTGGTTTGACAACCGTCCAGCCGGCATTTTGGCCTTCAATTGGTGCCTGTACTGGTTTTGTCTGATGAATCGCTGCCGTTGCACACCTTTTTTTTGCAGCAGGCGATAGTGCGTTCACGACCGGGTTGCCAGTTCCTTGCGTGCTAGGACTGTTTCTTGTTCTCGTCCTTTTAACCGATTGTGTAATTATACCGGAACATTCTTTTCTATTGTTAACGTCTGAGGTTTTTGACGCATTCTTTTTTGGAGTTGTCTGCTGTTTCTCACACTCTTCCATCACCATAATAGCTTCGGTGTGCCTCTTTTTTATAAGTGAACCGATCTTTTTTATTTCGTGATGCACATTGTGACGGCCTTAGTAGTATGCCAGGAGAGAGTCAATAGATTCTCCTAGACTCATCATTTTTACCTGTAGTGCCTTCTGCTTTTCAGTTGCAAATTTTCCTTTTCCAGCGGGTTTTCCGATGCAGCACCCACCCACTGGTGTTTCCATCTCTTTGTTTTTTTGCTCCGTCTGAGCCTCTTATATGCCGTGTTGTTGGCGTTATCACGCTGCTTTGGGGCGTTACGTCTTCGGCCCTTATTAGTTCCCTGGCAATGCATTGTACTAACGGCGTGCTGCATAGCTCCGGTTGCACTTGGGGCGTCCCTTTCTTTTCCTCAGCAGTAACTATTAGAGGATTGCTACGTACCGATTGTGCCTCCTCCGGGGATCTCCGAATAACCGAGCTCCTCCTAAAGGCTTCGATGCCACCTGCTGTTTTTATTTCTTCGTTTTTATTTGTCGGTTTGAAATGTTTTTCCATGCTGTAAGGGTCCCAACTCACGACCGCTATCTCCGCTAGTATACGTAGCTTCCGTAAGACCCATGGTTATCTATGAGTTCAGAGAGGCCATGCGAGGGTTGACACTGCCCTTTATGGGGTACAGGGTTCAGAGCCAGGCTTCAGACCGGAACTAATGGGGAGTCATCTCAATCCAACCTACGTGGCCACCAAAGGTGGCAACAGGCATTGAACGTATCGTGAGACTTGCCAAGTTTTAGTAGGACGGAGAGGCAGCGAACCCTTCTGTGAGCCGTTTCAGTTGGATTCCACTCCACTTACTAAGATCACAGAGATTCAATACCCCAGCCCAATCGCAATCTGCTTCAATTCCAGTATGCCATAATCAGGATCTTACTGGAGTCAATCCTGATGCTTCGCAAGCCACTCCACATCATTAAAAGGACAGCCGCTCCTAACATGGAGAACAGACGCTGACCAGGTAGCCGCCCACTGTGGGTCAGTCGTTTTCTATTGTTCACCATGCGGTGATGGGGGCACTTTTTTTGCTTTTTTTTATTTTTATTGTTATTGTTATTGAGGGCGGTGTCGAATCGCCTTTGACACAGAGACCTCATCGAGATAGCATTTTATGCACGCGTTCTCTGATGCCGCGCTATCAGTTTTTAACGCTTAGTGTAGGAGCAGACTCTGAGGGGTTCTGTTCCTCGTGGTACTAAGATTAGGTCTTGGTCAGACCTTGCGCCCGCGGACACTACCAGTTGAGCTCCCCTACTCAGGGACTGGTCACCCTGGATTTTAGTCGCCTTTTACGACAGGCATACCTTATCTCGGGCAAATTCTAACCCCTGACCCGCTGGGATTTTGCAGTGCCGACTCGCAGGATTTTCCGCTTTCATATGCATGGGTGAACCTTCAGAAACTTCTGACGCATATGAAAGAGGTCATGCTGAAGCTTTTGGTGCTGGTGTAGTCATCTCTCCCAAACTTAGGGATGAAGGCGACCCTCCCAATCCTCCAAGAGCGTGGTATATAAGCCAGCGCCAGGCATGCAGTGAAGATTTTCTTAGGGCTGCAGTCACGGACTCTATGTCTTCCTTCAGCGTGGTAGGATAAATGTCATCTGGTCCGGGGGACTTGTAGCCGCCAAAAGATTCGGTGGCAAATCGAATAGCGGCTTCATTCACTACCGATCTGGCAACGTACCAGTCACGCTGAGAAGGTGTAACAGCTCTGACAACAGCCTCTTTCGTTAAGGGCTGTGACCTCTATGTCTTCCTTCAGCGTGGCAGGATAAATGTCATCTGGTCCGGGGCACTTGTAGCCGCCAAAAGATTCAGTGGCAAATCGAATGGCGGCTTCATTCACCACCGATCTGGCAACGTACCAGTCACGCCGAGAAGGTGTAACAGCTCTGACAACAGCCTCTTTCGTTAAGGGCTGTGGCCGGCCAATGCTTATCTGATTACCTGGAAAGCGAGAGTTCATTAGCAAGCTGAGTGTCTTACTTTGATTCTCCGTGAAGGAACCATCAGATTTCCTAAGTGACCCCAACTTTGCCGTTGGATCCCTTTTCAGGATCCTAACCAATTTCGCCGTGTCACTTAGAGATTCAATACCACCGCAGAATTCCCTAAAAGAATTTCCTCTGAACATGATTCGTCGATGACATTTCTCGACTCACGCAGATCTCTGCAGTTGGGCAGGTATGTTGCCATCAGGACCAGGCGACTTGAAGGGCCCGAAGGAGCCAATAGCCCAAGCCAAGCGGTGGTCATCCAGCAGCCAGTCCTGGTTCTGAAGACAGGTTAGTGTACTTCCCAAGCTGGGCCTGCTAGATATCGGATTCGTCGGAAAATGAGCGTCGAGAAGCAGTTTTAGTGATTCCTCGCCGCTCATCGCCCAACGTCCCGATTTGTCCCTCAGGTATCCCAAGTGAGCTGAGCTCCTCGTGAGTATTCGTCTAAGTCTTCTTTATTTTAGTTTTAATGCATTTTTTCATATTGTCAGTTGTAATTTTTTGGTAAATAGTTGTTGTATCAGAAGATCTGTCAGCGTCTATTGCTGTTGGAATATAAATAGGAATTTTCACCGCAAAACTTCAGTAGAGGTTTTCTTAAACGAAAACAGTGAGCGATAGGAGTTAACCTAGACACTAATTGTGATTATTAGTGACTTGTGACTACTCCCTGAATAGTTCGACCGTGTCCAATTGGGGTTTCACATAAAATACCAGCACAATAGTTTCGGCATGTCTGTGTATTTCTTTATTATTTTTTTCCTTTTTTCGTTTCTGGTTTTTTTTGTTTTCGTTTAATTTGACGTATTATCTGACTGCAAACCGAATAAAGTCAAATAGAATTAAAACAGAAATTAGCAAAGCATGCAATTAACAAACCAAGCATTGTCTGCTAAGCTAAGAATTTGTAATACATACACACATATACATATATACATACTTAGCTAAGCGCCTAGAAAGGAATATACATATATATGTACGTATGTACAAATATAGGCATGAACGAATTTACATTTAAATTTTATTTTTACATTCAAGCGACAATTGCCGCAAATGCATAAATATTGCAGAATTCTTACATTTTACGGAATTCCTCTGCTACTTTGTTTTATTTTTTTTTTTTGTTTTGCTAATAATTTTCTTGTAAATCTTGCTTAAATACATTTTTGCCATTTTTATATGCCGCTGGGCGCACTTAATTTTGCAATTTGCGTGTAAAAGCAAATTTTCTAACATTTCTCAAGCAAAAGGAAAGCAAAGACCCAGACGCATGGCGGCTCTGCCCACATTCGGTGGTTGTTCGCTTCAAATAAAAATTCACCTAAAATTCGCCTCATTACCTGCAAGATTAATATTGATAGTTATTTAAACAAAATTGTGTTATTTTTATACAAAGATTTACATATATATTTTTGCAAATGTATTCACATGCATGAATGAGTGTGGCTGCGTTTCGGTCAGCAAATGCGAATGCCTTTGAAAGTGAAAGACAGCCGCTGGGTAAAGAAATTTTGCATTTATACGAAAATCAAGCGAGCAAATGGAGCTGACATTTTATATAAAAATTTTATTTTCAATTTGTAAATTACTCGAAATTTATTTTTGTAGCTATAAAATTAAAAAAATCTGCTATACCTAGGAATTTTTGTATTTTTTTTGTTTGTTTGTAATTATAAATGCAACTTTTCCTTTTTCGTTCTCAGCAGGTGAATAGATTTTTCGGTTATGTGCTCGTAATACTTAAATTTACTATTTATTTGTAAATATCAAATATATGTCTGCATGCATGTACATTAGGGTGGGTCAATTTTCTTTTGTACATCGCTTCGAGCAGATTCGGATTCTGCAAAAAATATATGAGAAAAATTACATAAACTTCAGCGAAGTCATTTTCGGGCGTACACAATTTTTAAAGAGATTATCCTTAAATGAATTAAAGTTTAAGAAATTACTACGTAGGTACTAAGAATGCGAGCAAGGAAGATATTATAATAACATTTTCTGCGATAGTCAAGCCGCGATCAAGGCTCTGACGACGCCTTGGTGCAGAACAAAACTAGTAAACTCCTGTAAGGAGGAGTTCAAATCTCTTGGGTGTGCAAGTAACATTTCCCTAATCTGTGTTCCGCGACATAGGAACATAGACGGACACAAAACTGCTGTTGAGCTTGCCAGAAAGGAGACTGAATTGGCCTCAGAGACCTCCTACCTGGGCACCGGCATCCCTCTGGCAGTTGTTGAAGCAGAACTGCACAAATTATTTCTCAGGAAAGCGCAGAAAAGATGGAGCTGCATTTCTTCATGTGCTATTTCGAAAGCCCTTAGGCTCTAGTACAATATACCAAGGACTTAGAAAGACCTGTGGACTCCTCGCCATTCAATTTCCAATCTCTAGCTGTGTTTACCAGACACTGGACGATGGACACACACGCAGAAAAGTAGGGTTACCATTTAACCCCAATTACAGAAGCTGTGAGGACCTTCCAGATAAGGAGACTGTTGAGCACTTTCTCTGTAAATGTCCGGGCTTGGCAGCTAGATAACTAAGGTCACTGGGCGCTTCTTTCTTCGACAGCCTGGGGCAGTGCGCCAACCTTAATCCCATCTATTACATTCCAATCCCTCCATTACATCAACAGCTCTTTCTGGCGGTAGATATCTGCCTGTTGGTGGTCTCATAATGGTATCAAATCGACGCTTTAGTGCTACCAGAGGAGTGCCAGATTGGCACTTCAACCATTTGACCTACCTTCGCCTATCTACTAAGAATGTTTTTTTTAAGCAAACTTTCACTTGGTAATTTTTTGGTACGAAGAATTGATTTCTCGTATCTATTTTGAGTATAGCTGTCCTGAGACCAAATCAAAAGACAAGACCAACATGTTGTGGTGGTCGCAGGAAGCCTCAGCCTTTCGGAAGGCGGCCGAAGGCAAAGTAATAAAGCCAAACGCATCGTATGCTGGGATGAGTAGACTACCATTCTAACCACCTACAAAGTAGTAAGAAAATTAGCAAAGCGAAGAGGGGTAGCTTTAGAAGCTCCACAAAGCTATGGCTGAGGAGAGAGTGGGCATTAAACTAGGTATTAAAAAGACAGACGCTACATATGCATTTAATGAGGTGTGAAGATCATGCGTTTTGCTGGCTACACATTTTCCGGGATCCGTAACTCAGATTCTGGAGACCTATACGGTGTTTTCGAGGCTGACGCAGTCGGACTGAGTACTGGCTAAACAAATATTTACCCAGCAATCCATTAGATGGACCGTGAGTTCCTTTAACCCATACAAGACCACGGAGGCTGATGGAATTCGCTCGGTAGTACTACAGCAAGGCGGGGAGTTAATTACACCCCATCTAGTTGGGATAATGCGAAACAGTTTTGCGCTAGCATGCATACCAACAGTGCGGAGAAGGGCACAAGTGATTTGCCTACCAAAATTACGGAAAAAGGACTACTCATTGGCTGGGTTTTTCAGACCACTTAGTCTCATTTATTTTGTATTAAGAGGAATGGAGAAGATTATTTATCATGAAATCAGATCAAACACTTTGCGTATAACACCCCTTTATCAAAACCAGCATGCGTACAGAGCAGGAAGGTCTACGGACACTGCGTGGTATCAGCAATGTACGGAGCTCCTGAGTGCCTTGGACTGTGAAGAAACAGTGCTCTGTGCCTTCCTCGATAAAGAGGGAGCTTTCGGCAATGGCTCTGACTCGGGTGTATGTCGTGCACTAGAGAAGAGAAAGTGTAAAGGCACACCTGCAGATGGATAGAGCCCCTGCTACAGATAAGGGTAGCTGAAACCGTAGCAGCGAATAGTACTATCCAGCTACAAACAAGTAAGGTAGTCCGCAGGGGGACCTAGTATTAGACGACCTGCTTCACTTGATGGCAAACAACGAAATCCGCTGTCAGGCATACGCGGATGAAGTTGTTATCTTAGCGAGAGGCAGGTTCGAGAACACTCTTTGTGATATATTGGAAAGAGCTTTAAACCGAACATAAATGCGGTGTGTTGGGGTGGGTTTAGATATAAGCCAGTCCAAAATCATCATTCCTTTCACCAGAAAAAGTGTTTTACCAGGAATGAGGGAGACCAGAATGAACAAGGTTGCTATTGGTTTCGTCAGTGAGGTTAAATATCTTGGACTTGTCCTGGATGCTAAGCTTAGCTGGAAGCGGTACGCTGATGCAACCTTGTCCAAGCCAGAAACCGAGGCTTTCATTACCTGCAAACGTTTAGAAGGAAAATCCTGAGGCCGTAGCCCAAGAATCCTGAGATGGATGTACATCATGATAATAAGACCGATGGGCGACTTTACGTTCGCAGGTAAGATCATGATGCTTGATTGGGAACGGAAAGCGATACAGCAACAGAGAAGGCGGACAGTTTCTGATGAACCGACAACAAGCACAGACGTTTGAGTGAAATACTCAATACAGTATCGTACAGAAGACAAGACGGTAGTGAGTTAATATAACACTATTGCAACTTTTCCGATGTCTCCTTTACTTTGAAACCACCTATAAATACAGTGGGAGTAATTGGGGCTAACGACAATGTATAGTCTTCATGTACCTGCAGGGGAAGAATCTGGACGCAGGTACCTGTTGGGTCTTCAGACATAAACGCGGCTCTACCCAGAAGTTATACTTTTATGGTTCCAGGGTAGAATTAGCCGGATTAGGAGGATTGTTATAGTATTAGTGGGAGCGTGCCCCACATACCATTGATGTGACGGCACCTCTAAGATGTTTCTGACATTTTGATTTGCACCGCCTTCCAAAAAAACGGCCAATGGGGGATATATGGAACGGCCGCTTGGGCATCGAGAGTCACTCTCTGATCATCGGGCGATGCGGAATATCCATTAAAAATGTTTTTTTTTTGCATACGAATTTGAGCATTTTTTTCCATATAAAAGACTGAAAATATGTGCTTAATTTATTTTTTCTTATTATATATTCGATTTAAAAGTAAAGTATCTATGTCGTATGCTAACAAAAAAAAAAAAAAACTCAAACATCAACGCGTTGTTTAAGCGACTTTAAGCCATAACTTTATTGTACTAGAATTGAACGGGCGTTAAACTTCATAGTCAGAAGTTTTCTAAAAAATCTTTTTCAAAGTTTAAAGTGTTGAGAATAATTTTTGAAATTTGTTAAATTATACGAAAAAAAGTACAAAATTTGGAACTGTAATTTATAAAATTTTTGTGATACAATGAACAAAATTTTTGTCAAAAATTAACGAATAAAGTCTAGCATGAAAACTATTGTGAATATTGTAAAAAGGTTACTAGACTTATTTATGTGAGCTTAGATGTATCTCCTTTTAGGGAATAGAATCTATAGGGCTCAAAATCGAGTTTAGAGCTGTGCTCTTTTTTGCACTTTTTTCCTATTTTTTTATTCTAATTCTATGTAGAAATCGAATCTGCTAAGAACGATGTCGAAAAAAATTTCCCCTACAAAATTGACCCACCCTAATATAAATATATGCCCACGTTTCATATTAGCAGCAAGAAGTTATTCCTAAAATTGTCATTATAACTTAAAATGGCAATGTGTGTACTTCGATGGCGGAGTTTAAAAGGGCGTTATCGGGTCCACAGTCCCTTAAGGGAACAAAAAAGTCTAAATTTTATAACTCAGCAGAAGTGAGACAAGCGCGAATATGTCTACTCCTCTTGCCAGGTGTACTAACAAACGATACTATGTTTCGCCAGCGAGCTCCCGTTTCTACGTCATTGTCAGCTTCTTCAATTCATCTAAACCCTGCATCGTACTTTATGTCTGATTTTGTAGCAAATAACGCGCAGATTTTGATGCGGTTGGTGGTCACCACATGGCCAGTCGGCCAACTAAGCTTCTTGTTGTAGAGGATTGCAATACGATTTGGGATGTTATAGGCGCACTAAATTATTAATTTTTTTTATTATTATTTCGCTACTACTTTCGGTTAAAGGATTACTCTCAAAAAGTGAAGCAATAATTTGAACTTGCTTCAACCCCCTTCGAAATCCAGAATCAGCAACTGGCATATTGCGCTTACCTACCTGCCCAGTAGATTAGCAGACAATTTATATTTTATTGAAACAAATTTTCTGTTTTCCTAAATATTGAACGTCATGAATCGCGTTGTAATGCCAAGATTTTGCTTTGCAAATAGATACAGACGTGCATATCTACGTATTTCGCCACAAGTCAAATGAATTTGCTAGAATTTGATGTTGAAAATCAAAATATTGTTTAAGTCTTGAGTTTTGCACAAATAGTTTTTGCATGTCAGAATGATTTCGCTAGAACAGAGGGCAGAGCCAAAAGCATACTTGCAAGTATAATAAAAGAAAAACTTATATAGTAGATGGAGGGGAATCAGGAATCAAAGTAACAGTCCGCTTTATAATACTCGAATTCCAGGATTTCATTGTTTGTGTATAAAACAAACCTAAAGATAAATTTTTCCTATTATCGAATATGAAAAACCTTCCAGGAAAGCTGTAAATGAAAATTTGGAATTAATTACATCAAAAACTCTTTGCGATCATGTTTCTGCGAATAAAATTCTGTATGAGATACAAGGAGTTAGATTTTATTTATTCCAGTTATTTATTATATTTTGTCCAGGTATGGGGTAGTACACTAAATTTCGGATAACACTAATACTTAAAATAGTGAAGCTTTGTGTTTTCTAATACCACTTAAGTGTAGTGGAACTCAGCTTTTTTCACCAACATAAAATGTCAGAAAACTATTTTCACTAAAAACCAAGTCCGTTAATGGAATTTGGCCACTAAATCTAATTAGTAGAATACAGGGTCCGGCACTCGAAGTGTAACCAACTTCAGACCGCTCGCGCAGCTGATGTACGAGCATCAGTCGTCTGTTAGTTGACTAAATCACAGTCCAGAGTATTGTTTACAAGCGCGCGGAAGGATTTTGCCGAGAGTAAATGCGAAAAAAGAAAATCTGTAATCCGTAAAATCCGAAATCAGTAATGGATTTCAAACGTGATAGTCTGATTGCATTATATTTGTTTGGAAAATAACAACCAGCGATTGTTCGTGAGCTCGAGCACCTTAAAGTAAATAAAGTTTTTGTTTATCGCTCCATTACTCGTTACAATGATACCGATAGCATCGCGAAACGTCATGGAGGTGGTCTTCAAAAGACTACAGCGTCACGTGAAATGGTTCAAAAAGTGAAGAAGCGACTTGAGCGTAATTCCCGACGAATCAAATGGCGAAAGAACTGAAAATATTTGACCGTAGCATCCGCTATATACTGAAATATAATCACAAAGTGAAGCCTTACAAGATCCAAAAGGCGCTTGATCTCACACCAAAGCAGCAACAAGTCAGACTTGAGAGAGAATAGGAGTTGCTTCGCTTGGCCGAAAGCGGTCAATTTCCGAACATTATGTTTTCTGATGAGAAAAATTTTCAAATTGAGCAATTCGTGAACTCCCAAAACTATAGGGTTTATTTTATCGATCGTGCATGCATCATCTAGTCATCGATTGACCACCAGGCGGCAGCACTCGCCACAAGTAATGGTTTGGGCCGCTGTAACCGCAGTTGAGCGCTCGTCAATCGTTTTTATTGAGCCTGGCATGAAGGTAAAAGCGAAATATTATCGGGAAAGTGTTCTGGAAGTTGCTTTGAAGGCATGGGCAGAGAAACATTTCAATGACAGCCCATGGACGTTAGCAGAACTCGGCACCGTCTCACGAAGCTCGACTGAACCAAGAATAGCTAAAAAACAACGTTCCAAGCTTCATAACGTCCACACAATGGCTCTCAAATTCCCCAGACGCGTATCCGATGGAGTATTCTCTTTGGGTCATTTTGGAGAGCAAGGTCCGAACTAAAGGATTCACCTGTCACGAGGCGCTGAAAAAAGCCATTGTCCGTGAGTGGGCCAAAATACCTGCAGGTCACATTCGGGCAGCTTGTAATTCGTTTCTGAGCCGTCACAAGGCCATAGTCAAGGCAAAAGGTGATCATATCGAGCAAAAGTAAATTAAGTCTTAATTTATTATTATTTTCACACATTTTTTTAATTTGAATTGAATAAAAGTAATTTTCGAAACTAAATGTATGGCCCTTTTAATTGGTTACACTTCGAGTGCCGGATCCTGTAGTAAAGCAAAAAAGTTTCGTTCATTTCAGAGGTGGTGGAATCAAGTAACTTTCCAATGAACCCCAAATATAGTAGGTGTAGTACGAAACCCGTTTCAAGTTAAAATTGCTTTTCGAAATATTTATTGTATTTATTTGCCGATAATCAATAAAACAAGTTTCTGTATTCAATGATAACTGTTGCATTTTGGAAGTAGGAAGAAAGGAAAAGAATTTGTTCTCCCTCTGCGAAAATGATAGTAAAGACGTAGTAGAAACAAAACGCAAAGTACGCAATAGCAGACATTAGTGTAGCGATGGTGGAGCCTCTGGGTATAGCTGGCATATTGCTAGGCAGATAGTGACAGAGGAATCGATAATCTATCATCTTCGTTTCATAATTTTAAGTCCACTGGACCTGATGGAATATATCTAACAATGCTACAGAGAGGAGGAAACGGGCTGATTGAGGCCCTGAAAAGGATTTTCACAGCCTGTCTCGAACTTGGCCACATACAATCCCGATGGCGGGAGTAGTTTTTATTCCGAAACCAGAAAAAGATGACTATTCCCTAGCTAAAAGTTGTAGACCAAACAGTTTGACATCGTTCGTATTGAAAGGTCTAGAATGAGTAGTAGAGAAGGACATTCCAGTAAGGGTATTGCCGAGAAGTCCACTTAGTTACGAGAGGGGAAGGTCATGTGAATCAGTCTGACACGATCGTTAGCAAGATTGCAGCCGGGCTGAAAGCTGACGAGTACGCTGATCTGATCGAATGTCGATGTGTCGTTCGAGTCCGACCAATTCGTTGAGAGATCATGAATTTTTTATGATAAAATATTATTGAAATTAAAAATGTTGAAAAGATCTCTTCGGATATGTTTAGTTAAGGCTTAGAAGATACCATATGAGCGACCCATCGACAAGGGATTAAAGGGCCAAGTGGAACGTCATGGGGTTAGGATTAATAGAACCATTGTAAAATGGATATATCCATTGCTCTTTGAGAGGCTGCTAACCGCTGGTGAGAACAGTGACGAACTAGTTACAGTCAGGGCCAAGCAAAGATGTCCCCAAGGGGGTGTTCTTTCTCCGCTGTTATGGTGCTTCCTCGTAGATTCTCTGCTAACGCATATACTGGAATTCAGGTGGCTTGTCCAATCATATGCGGGCGATGTCTGTGCGCCAACATCGGATAAACTTCCCGCAATGCTTGGCAAGAAAGTATAGAGAATTCTGGATAAAATCGACGACTGGTCTTTCGGTCAATCCGTAAAAAACTACTTTAGTCTTGTTCACGAGAAAACGGAAATTGGATGAACTTAGTCTACCAGCACTGAAAGGTGTGACAGTCAGCCTCTCTGAGAAAGTTAAATATCTAGGAGTAAACCTTAGTTGAGAAACTGACATGGGAAACGCATGCTTCAATGAAGGTGGATCGCGCATTAAAGATTTTCCAACAATTCAGTAGAACCTTTTGCAAAACCTAGGGTCTCAAACTTGCTATGGCCTGGTGGATATACACAGCACTTTATCACTTATGCCTCTGCAGTTTGGTGGTGACGGTCCATGGTTAAGTCCACACGTCAGGAACAGAACGACAGACAGCAAAGAAGTGCATGTTTATCCATGACGGGTGCCATGAGTACAACTTCCGGCGATGCCCTAAATGCTATGATTAATTTGCTGCTCTTCGAACTTAAGATAGAACAGGAAACAATACAAGCAATGTGTAGACTTCATATAAAAGGTGAAGTCCAAAGTAAACAAGGTGGTGTCATAAAAATGCTTTCCATCGCACCATCTTTTTAATGAGTTAGTGCGTTGGAAGTTACATCTCTAGCTGACCTCTAGTGAAAGTTTGGTGACATTCGGTTAAGTGGAAGCGAAGTTATTGCGTCTAAATTGTCAATTTGTTTGTGTTATCGGTACAAAAATGAGTGCCGAAATCAAAGAGCTGAAATAAAATTGTGTTTTAAAATTGGCACGTTTACCAAAACATTTGAATTGATGAAACGAGTTTATGGCGATGATTGTCTATCTCGTGCCAGAGTTCATGAGTGGTTTACACGTTTCAGAGATGGTTATGAGGACATAAATGACAATGAACATACGGGTCGCCCAAAATCAGTAATCACCGAAAACCACATCAAAATTCTTCATAAATTTATCAAACATGAACCCAAATCATCGTTGAAATTCATGGAATCGGATTTGAATATCTCCAAAAAATAGATTTATCGCATTTTAACTGATCATTTGGGCTTCCGAAAGGTCTGCCCACGCTTAATTCCACACAAGTTAACTGAGGACCAAAAATTGCTCAGAATTCAACATTCTAAAGAGGCGAGAAAAGACGACAACGGGAACTTCCTTTCCAACATTGTAACTGGTGATGAATCGTGGTGTTTCTAACATAAACCTGAAACTAAGCGTCCAAGTGCCGAATGGAAAGTCCCAATCGAGCCACCACCCAAAAAATCGCATTTGAAGAAATCAAAAATCGATGCCGAGTCGATGCTCATTTGTTTTTACGATTCCAAGGGAGTTATCCACAAGGAGTTCGTGCCAACGGGCCAAACCGTCAATGCAATTTCCTATCTTGGCGTTTTGAAGCGTTTATTGTATCGCGTTCATCGAATTCCCCCAGAATACGGCGAAGGAGAAAGCTGGCGCTTGTTGCATGATAATGCACCATCTCATTCATCCATTCTTGTGACTGATTTTTTGACTAGAAATCGCCTGATAGGGCTCCTTGAGACTACTACCTGCTCGGAAAGTTGCATTTGGTTGCATGAAAGGAAAACGTTTTGCGTCCATAGAGGCCATACAAAAGGCTTGTACCGACATCCTGAAGGACATTCCAGTCAATGAGCTGAAACACCGTTTGGAAAAGCTTTCAGATCGCACAAAAAAGTATGTCGAGGCCAGAGAGCACTATTTTGAATAAATAAACTCGAAGTTATCAGAACATCATCAGTCGTTTCTATTTTAGCTCAGTCCTATTTATTTTGGACTTGGCCTTGTATATGGTTTCTGGCACGAAGACGGAACTTTGGGACACAGAAAACTCTTTAAAATGCTCTCTGAGCAGTATCCACTGCTTTTTGGTACTTAAAGACGACTTTATACCCATAGTTTCATTTGAAAGCAAATTCGCGTGAGCAATGCAGTAATTCAGGAGGCTATTTACGAATTTAACAAAATCTCAACATCTATCGATTTTGATTTGTCTTTACCTAAAACAATTTTTACTGATATTCTGAAAACGATGCGCTAATTTAAGTATACTCGTACTTGTTAATTAGCCTATAAGAAAGTATTGTTTCATAGACTAAATATGCAAATAAATAAATATAAATCAATAGCTCTGCTTGGCTGTAGTTATCTGCCCATTGGAGGTCAAATAGTGGTATCAAAACGGCCCTTTAGAGCTACCCAGATAGTGTCTGGTACTTCAATCATTTCACGCACCTACCTATGCCCACTCTCAAGTGCATACAGGTACAGGTGTGGTTTTAAAATAGATTCTGTAGGGAAAGTAATTTTTTCACTACCTACTAAAAAATCATAAAGCAAACTATTAATTCAGATATTGGTCTATAAGAGCTTATATCATTTCTGCTGCCCGTTTTAAAAAGGTGTAATGGAAGTGACTCTCGATCGATTTATAAAAAAATAAATCAATTAATTAAAAAATTCACCTAAAAAATAAATCGATTAAATATTACACATAATAGCCCTAAAATGAAAAATTTACATTGCTTAAAAAATTAAGAACAAAAATCATCCGTGTCACCTTTCATAGAAGTATTTTGTGCTGTAATATAATTTATGAACTCCATTTCAGAGACTGACAGAGACCCAAAATCTAATGATTGGGTAGAGCCAATACAGACGGTTGTTATGAGCCCCGTACTGCCTCAAGACACTAGCTAGCTTCTCTCGAATATGTCTTTCCACTTCCCACCATCAGCCGTAGCTCCCATTACTTTCTCGTTCACTCTTAATTTAACGTTATTATATAATTATGTAAATTTTCATATGCCGACTATTCAATGCTTTACGCCAGAACGAGTACGTACACATCATCATTTCACCGTCAAGTGTATCTTAAAATGTATTTTAAATTAGCGAAATGAGGGCACTACACAACTTTACCGCGCAAAATTTGTCATAAAACCAGTCACAATTTCCGAAGAAAAATCAAATTACACGACATAAATATGTGCGGGTGTATGTCTTGCAACTCCTTACTGTGTCATGCCATCGCTGCTCACTGTTCACTGCAAAGCAGCAGCAGATTTATCTAGAAAAATAGTCAAAACTGCATATTTCCTATTAACCTCCAGTCGTGGCCACAAAACAGCGAGCCAGCGAACGAACGAGATGAACGGGAGGTCAAGTGGCGGCGCCAATTTGATAGCCTCATAGCTGATTCCTGTGGCCTTTCAACTAACAACCACACCATATTCCGCCGTCTGTTCCTTGCACTGCGAGTATTTACGCTTAACCCCTTCAACGAAAATTTGAAAATTTCCAAGTACGTAATAGAAGCCAACTTGATTGCGCATCGTGGACGCGCGACATAATTAGAATGTCTCTATGCGCGCTAGTGTACACCGTCGCCATACTCACCACTCCAATAGACTTGTGTAATAACCTTTGAATGGGAAAGGGAAAAATACTTGAAGAGCAGCACATCGTAATGGCTGATGAGACTAACTGACTGGCTGTTGGCTGTTGGCTGAAGGAAGGAAAATTTGCATACTTCCGCAGCGTGTAGCGTTGTTGTGTCGACCGCAGGAAGAGCTTAATTAGAGAAAATTCAATCCCTATTTCTTGTTATGTACACTAATTCAAAATTTGGTTGTTTACCAATGTTTGTATGTGCATATATTTGGTTAGCAATAGCAGCAGGTTAGCGATATACCGGTGAATTTGCTGAAGGTGGAACGGTGAAAAGTTTTTCGGTGCTGCTGATAGCTGAGATTTTGTAGAAATGTAATTTATATAACGCAATGTGAAGCGCGTAAATTTTCAATTAAATTCAGTTGAAAACAATATCAACGCAGACAGGCGTGAGCATCCGCATCACTCATACGAGTATCCATGCACTAATCAAATCGTGTGATGTCTGCGTTTGAACCTGCCAGTTCTGAACTACCTGGCCGCCAGTTAGATTTTGTAGCTGAAGTCTTGGGTCTTCTGCATTTTTTTTCAAGCCATCAACTAGTGTTAATAGCACGCCGGATGTGCCACGAATTGTAAATTGCCAATATATGCATCAGTATTATACCAGTTACTGTACTGGTTACTGTACTGGTGCATAATGGGCACAAAAGCAGACGGTCGATTTTAGAGCTATGCTCCAGTTAACTTTTTTTCTTAAAATTTTATATATATCCCGAATCTGTTAAAAAACGATGTCTAAAACAAGTATTCCATACAAAGGGACCCATCCTAATGCACATACTTTATATAATATTTATTATTAGACAGTTCCAATAATTTTTAAATTAGAAAAGTAGTGGCATGGCCGCTCAAAAAATACTTTTTAATTAAAACAAGCTACCCACACCCTAGCACTTGATACATCTGCACCGCTATTTACCATTTGCGTCTGAAGAATTAAGTGGCAACACCATACACTAATAGTTTTATTTAAAGCTTTGTTCATTCTTTTGAGCACATTTTGTATGATACGCACTTTCTATTTTGTTAATAGTTATTTTTTTCAAATTAGGTGGCAACGCCTAAATGTTATTAGATCAAATTTCTCTTGATTATGTATTTATATACCTATATCATACCTACTTTTATTTTAATTAATATGCCTAATTTACCTCTAATCAGCTTCTAGTTTGTCACAAATAGGTGGCAACGCCATCCAAAAAAATTTGTGTTTTTAAATCATATTTAAACACTCTTGATTTGAGATCTGTGACTTATAATAGAACGGTAATTTGTTATATTTTTAGAATAAAATTCAGGTGGCAACGCTATAAAACAATTTTTTTTAATCAATTTTCACAAAAATATTTTCTATAACGCATTTGTCTATTTCTCAATAAATCACCTTCTTTTAAATAAAAACTTTTTTTAAATTAAATTAGTGGCAACGCTAGCCAAAAAAAAGTTTGTTTTAAATCTTGTTTCAAAAACCTTGATTTGAGTCCTATGGCTTATAATAGAACAGAAATTTGTGATAAATTGATATTTCTTGAAATTAAATTCAGGTGGCAACGCTATAAAACAGTTTTAATCAACTTTTCACAAAAACTGTTTCTGTACCGCTTTTGTTCATTTCCCAATAAATCACTTACTTTTAAATAAAAGCTTTTTTTAAAATTAAATTAGTGGCAACGCCAGCCAAAAAAATTTTTGTTTTTAAAGATGTTTAAACCTTTGATTTCAGATCTGTGACTTATAATACAACTGAGATTTGTGATAATTGGTATTTTTTACAATAAAATTCAGGTGGCAACGTTAGTGGAACAATTTTTTTTTTTCAAATACATTTTTCACCAAAATATTTTCTTTAACGCTTTTATCTATTTCTCAATAAATCACATCCTTCTAAATAAAAACTTTTTTTAAATAAAATTCGTGTTACACACAAATCACGACCTTTCCAACGGTGTCAAAATTATTAAAATCTGAGCAGTTGTTTTTATGTAATGCTCTTTCGAAGAAATCGTCTATGTTTTTATATATCTGTATAAAAAATATATCGATTATATATCTGAATATTTGCTTACACCTCTAATTGGTAATTTTGCAACTGGTCTAATTCTACATACTCTATAACTAGTACGACTTCTTCCAGTTCATGCTTGCTCAAGAGCTTGTTTTCTCACGGCAGGGACTCCAAAGCTGCATAAGCAGTACCTTCAAATGCATACACCCATAAATACATACATATCCATATATTATACATCGCGATGCACCTTTATTATTGCAACAATTTGCTAGCGTGAAATTTTTGAAGGATTTCAAATTTGCGGTGAACTTTATGCTTTTACGACTACATTCACACAAACACATGTGCCATGCATCAGTCATTTCGCGCTCGCATGTTGCCTGACCACCACTGCTACTATGGCTACGTTATTCAGCTACAATTTCTTTGCTGTGGTTTTTACATTTCTCATTTTTTGCTTAACTTCTTTCAGTTTGTAATTATAAATTAAATATTAACACTTTTGTGCAAATACTCAACGGAAAATATGGAGCTCAAACGAAATTCGTGAAATTACGTAACATTTTTTGTAGCAGAAAATTTCTCAGAGTTTCTGCTGCAGAGCTTGCCAAGAGGAGGTCACAAGTAGAAATATGTAAATAAAAATAAGTTCCCGCTCGTGGAAATATGTAATTACCGGGCTGTTCTGACAATCCAACACAGATCTCGTTAACGGGACAAGAAGCGAGAGTGGCTTGGTATAAAATTGTAGCATTGGCGTTGCCGTCTCACATTCATCATTTTGCATTTGAAGAAGCATATGTTTATGCTAAGTCCGAAATAATTTTTGAAGTGATCAACCAAATACGTTCGGAAACGGCAAAATTACATAAATTAGATTACGAATTTTTCACTCAATCGCCCCATTCTTAAGATTTAGCGCCCTTTGCCTTTTACCTATTTCAAAGTATGAAGAAATTACTTGATGGTAAAAGATTTGGGTTGAGGGAAAATCAGCGCTAAAACAAAATATTAATTTTGATCATACAATTCAGAGGGCATAAAATTGTATAAGTGTTGAGTGAAGTGTATCAGGTTAACTAAAATGAAATACTAATAATTTGTCTTTATTATTTACTTTATATCAATTTACAGAAGCGTTTTTGCACCCACTCCTCTATATAAGTATACCAGGCACACCTTCTTACTTGAATCAAGAACTTGTCTTTATTTAATTTTTCTGAAAACTAGAATGCAGTAAATAAATTTAAAAAATTCTGAAAAAGCAAACATTTAATTGTGAGATTTTGGTCTTCGGTTTTTTATACCATTTTTGAGATTTTTTTTAATTTTTTAGGATTAAAGTTAATTAAAAAAACAAAAAATTTTTAGTACAAAAGTTGTATTCTTTTTTCAAAAATAAGTGAGAATTACGCGAAGCGTTTTGAGACGGTATTTTTATGCACACATTCGAAAGGGCCGAAATTATCTTACGCCGCGGCTGCAGAAGTAATTAAAAATCAAAAATGTTTGTTGTGATGTGGAATCAGCGGTATAGGGTGTACAAAAACGTTGATGACTTTTCCGAGCGCGGCTTGAAGCAGGTGCCGACAAAAAAGCAGGATAAGGTGATCGTCCAACTATTTAAGCGGGACCCTTCCTTGTGACTACGCCAAGCACAATCAGTTCTTGCTAAAGAGGGAATAGATGTGAGTATCAACACCATCGAACGTCGACTGAAGGAGGCGAACATGTCCTACCGTCTCACATCATCAAAACCACTGTTCTCAAAAAGACACATTGAAAAACAAGAAAATGGCGTCACAGTATTGACAGACTGGCCTTCCTGGTCCTGGTGGCAAGGAAAATATCTTTTGAAACCTTCTTTAATATTGAATTTCGTGCAAAATCAGTAGGCCTTAGAATAAATGAAGGCAAAACTAAATATTTGAAGGACTCCCGCAGCGAAGAAAGACAAAGTCCTGAAAAACATCCAAATCGGGACATTAACCTTTGAAGATGTTCAACACTTCAAATATTTGGGAGTGTTAATAAAAAATGACAACAGTAGTTACGACACAATACAAGACAGAATAATGGCAGCAAACAAAGCATATTACGCCCACACAAAATTGCTGAAGTCCAAACTGCTCACACGTGAATGTAAACTCCGCGTCTACCAGTCAATAATACTACCGGTGCTGTCTTACGGCTGCGAGTGCTGGACATTGGCAAGCAAAGACGAAAGTAGCTTAAGAGTTTTCGAACGAAAAGTACTCCGAAGGGTGTTTGGCCCCATTAGCTGCAACGATGGAACGTACCGAATACGCTACAACGATGAGTTGCTAAACATATGCCAGGGCGAAGACGTTGTGAAATACATTAAATCCCAAAGGCTTCGATGGTTAGGGCAGACTGTACGCATGGAAGACAGCCGCCCCCAAAAATCTTTTTATCAACGAATTGTCAAATAGCCCGAGCCCGAGGACGTCCAAGGTTAACCTGGCTTGACCAAGCGATAGCCGACCTGAAAAAGCTACAAGTTAAGAGCTGGAGATCTGTTGCTATGAACCGTGCAGATTGGAAGAGGATTATGGATGAAGCTAAAGCTCACTCTGAGCTGTAATCGCTACTTGATGATGATGATGATGATATGTTTTATACTTCATGAATAATCGCGATTCCTTTTTTCTGACACAGACTGTATGTATATACAAAATTTGCTACATTGAGTAAATTTCAAAATTATTAAATTTTGTTTTCTTATCATACTTGAGCCTACCAATAAACAAAATGATCCGCGATCCGAGGCGATTCCATGTCAAGGTATCTAAGTATTATAATCTGGATATTATAGTAATATAAATTTTTCGAAAAACTGGTTAATTTATTGGATGAAGTATAATAAATTCAAAATTGTTTTTCTTAACTTTATAATTTTCAGATTTATTTTATGTTGAATATTTTATTATAGAAGTACAGTGAAATATCATCGTTTTGTTTTGTACTCTTTTTAGAGTTCTTTTTCAACTTTTTTGGATAAAATATACTAATAAAAACTTAATTGTGAGATTTTGTTCTTTGATTTTTTGAACCATTTAAAAAAAAAAATTAATTTTTTTGGATTATACTTACTTAAAAAAATTTTTTCCAAAGACAAAAATTGTATTCTTTTTTCAAAATTTTTGGAAACATTTTTTGGGCAACTTTTACTAACTACTACTACTACTTATAGCTACTATATATATATATATATATAATTGGCACGTGCAGCCTTTTTGGGTGTTTGGCCGAACTCCTCCTCCTATTTGTGGTGTGCGTCTTGATGTTGTTCCACAAATGGAGGGACCTACAGTTTCAAGCCGACTCCGAACGGCAGATATTTTTATGAGGAGCTTTTTCATGGCAGGAATACACTCGGAGGTTTGCCATTGCCTGCCGAGGGGCGACCGCTATTAGAAAAATGTTTTTATTAGTTTTTGCTTTCACCGAGATTCGAACCTACGTTCTCTCTGTGAATTCCGAATGGTAATCACCAACCCATTCGACTACGGCGACCGAATACTACTACAGGTACTAATAACAATTTTTCTTTGGAAAAACTTTATTTTTTTGATTCAAGATTTTTTGGCATTTTTCAATGCCTGCCTTCCCCCAAATTTTTTTCCTTTCTTTTGGTTTTCATGTATAGACGAGGCTGTGCTCAGTAACTCATGAGAGTCTCATAATAGGACTAACATAACTTTTCGTGCTATATTCAAATGTGTACAGTGAATAAATGGAAAATATTGCGTAAAAACTATAAAAATGTTAATAAGAACCTAAGATGTTTCACATTAAAAAGCTATTTGATATGTAAAAATTTTGGTATAGAAAATCTCAAAATTAATTTTATTTTTTATTTCAGTTTACTTCTTATTGAATGGCTTGACTTTGGCCATTAATCAACTGTTTTTCAGCAAAATATACATACATATATACACATTCTGCAAAATACTTGGATCACTCAACAAGTAAGTTAAAGAAACTGATCGAATTGAGGCGACAAAAATCCACAGTCGGTTCACCTGGTGCTTTTTTACGCCATAAAAGTCAATGGCTGGCTTTTATTAGATGCTGAAAACAGTGAGAAAATTAGCGACCATTAGGTGTTAATGACCAAAGTGTCTATACAAAAATTTCCTTAAAATTTTTTATTATTTTTTTATTTTAAAACTTTTTCTACTATATGAAAGTCGTGCTTGTCGTTCTGCTCACAGCAAAAACTCATTCGCTGTAGCTTATCTTAAAACTTAAAGCATACAATTTTTCCATTCCCTTTTCACCTTTTAACTTTTAACTTTATTTTAATCAACATCCACAACTTGAGGCAAGCGTAAAAGAGCCGAAATAAACTGAATAAATGAAAAGCAATGCCAAGAAAAAAGACGAGCCCGAAACTACTCTTAATAGAGATTAAATTAAATTAGACTTAAGATTAAATATATTTTTATGGTCACTTTGTGGTTGCTGGCAGAGAGCGTTGCGCCGGGCGCGCTGTGCAATTACTTAAAAAGCGTCTTTCAACAAGCAGAGCCAAAAGTTCGACGTTGTAGGGAAAACAGCATTACTCAGGACTTAAGTATCACAAAGTCGCAGAGGAAAGAAGGAATGAAGAAAAAAGCAAGACAAGAACAGCCAAAGTTGAATAAACAAAAACCTGGGATAAAAATCTTCGAAACATTTAAGGCCTTCAGCTGCCAACAAGGCGAAAGCAGTGTTTAATCAGTGCAACATTTGTTGCCACCTGCGCCAGTCCGAAATTAGCATTTGGTTTGGCAATGTAGTAGGCGTAAACCAGCAAAGCATTTAATTTTAAGAGCCGGAAACTATTTCCGTTTGCAATATGCATATGTTGACCTGCTGATAATCCCATGGTCGTCCAATAAATGTCTCCGTTTGATATGCCTAGCAAACGAGGTGTTAGTGGGGTGTGTGCAAGTAACTGCTCTTCACTTGCTTCATGAATCGATACCTACATCTGGGCATGAAATATGAAATATAGAAAAAGCTTTTTCTAATAGTGTTCATCCGCTCAGCTGATTATGACAAAACTTCGAGTGCAATTTTGACACGAAAAAGCTTCTTATAAAAATCTATGCACGAGCAATGTTGTCCCATGCATTTGTAGAACAACATCAAGGCGCATGCCATAAATTTGAGACGAAGCTCGACAAAGCATCTGATAAAGGGTGCCTTCCTTTGAATTTGTATAACAACTATGGCTATTTGTTCTTATTATACTTTTCACATCAGGAACTGCGGTACGATTTATGCAAGGTATGCCCAAATGGTGCGTCCACTTAGAGAACTGAAAGAGATTTCGAACTCTATTACTTTACATTTTTCTTTGCCAAAAAAAAAAATGTTTTCTAAACCTATACTTTTTTAGTATTTTCTTTCTTTAACTGTTCCCCTTTTACCCTATGAGCTGAAAGTACCGGGAATGTTTAAATAAAACAAAACAGAGTTAAATTTCAGGCAAATTTATTTTATCTCTTTCAAAAAATTACCCGTCTGAAGCAAAACATACATATGTGACAACCCTGTATTTAAACCAGTCCTCCATGCACCCCTGGTGGGTCAACGAAGGAATGGCTTTCAGCTCTTTCGTCGCATTCTCTTTGATCTCCTCTATCTACTCAAATCTCCATCCACGAAGTGGTAACTTCAACTTGGGAAACAAAAAGAAGTCGCACGGGGCCATATCAGGTGAATACGGTGCTTGTACGTTGGTATTTGGTGTTTGGTCAAGCACAATTAGGGCTCGGTGTGATATCGCGCGTCATCATCATGCAAAATCCAAGAATTGTTTTCCCACATCTCTGGCCAGCCAGGGAGACACTACTGGCCCGATGGCGCTTAAAAGTGGCAGATGTGTGTCTTCAGTCCTACCAACATAAGAAAAAAGATATGGACCGGTTCTCACGTGCACGGTTCGTTTAAATTAAACAGCCTCGGAACTTTCTGATCATGGGGTACTACATTCGACTTTTCTCTAGTGATGCGATATTATATGGTTTTCGAAGGCCCTCAAAAAAGCGTTTATTTGAGCAGTGACATCTCTTTTGACCTAAATTTCTTACAACTGAAAAAAGGCTTTATTTTCAGAAAAATAAAATGGAAATGGTCACAGCAAGCCGAGTCTAGATAATATTCGTTGTCAAATTCATGAAGTTTTGTCATTAGGACTAAAGTCTGTGTGCGCACTTTTTTCACTGCTACAAAATGGTTTTAAAGCTTGTTCGAATTGCCAAACACTGCTTCGAACTCGTCAAATGGTTTTGGTTGTCTTAAGTTGTAAACAAAGGCAGCATCTGTCTAGCGGAAAACTTTTTCATATAAATATATGAATGCAAAACTGAAATCTATAACCCACGTAAAAATTATGTCTTTACTCGAATTTCCAGGGACCTATGACACAATAGGCACTTTCTACTCTGTGGTCTCTACTGCTGGTTTCTGGCATCGATATTTATTATCCAACTAGAGAAGAGGAATCTTAAAAAGGCATCTCGTGGCATTGTCCTAGGGCTTATCAAAAGCCAAGTACTGATAATTTGATTTGGAAAAAAAATGTGTGGAAGAAATCTGATAAAGCGCTGAGTAAAGAAAATTTATTAGCAACAGTGAAACATGGTGGCGGTGGGGTGATGGGGTGGGGGTGCATGGCAGCTGATAGCATGAAAAAGTTGCAGGATCAGTTTGCATTTTTAGATATTCTAAAACGAAATTTACGACAAGACGCTGTGATGCTGGGGTTAACAAATGACTACTGCCTGCAACATACGTGCCTGCCAACACATCCACAATGGCCAGATTTAAATCCTATTGATGAGCACTTCTGGGCATACATATAAGAAATCACTAAATTAAAAGCAAAGAGCTCTTGAGAGGTGTTATGTGGGGGAATGGGAGAGAATTACTCCCAAGGAACACGACCGGCAACACCAAAAGGAAGTTCGCAAAGCTGAAGCAACACAATTTACTCTATGCAAACGCTATCTAACTTGCCTAATATCAGAAAACAGCCTTAAAAATAGTGATTTATACCAGTTATATGAGACATTACCATTCTAGCCAGCGGCGAATCTTGTTCGATAACTGCTGTTGTTGCTTTCACGTGCAAATTTTCCATCAAGCGAACAGAGCCCAGATATAGCTAGCAGAGAAGTGGCGAATCGCAGGCGCCTTATAAGATACTCTGGGTTTGAAGTTCGCCATTCTCTATCCCAAATGAGTAGAAATTCAATATGTATGAAATCAGATGTCATGAGGTTGCTTATTATTTTAGGAATCAGCTGTTAGATATATTAAATTTCTACACTAAATTTTGGGTCTGAGTATCTCTACTATTCTCCCTCCTTCGCTTAAATGAAAAACATCAGATTCTTTGGGCTCTTCAAGGCATTAGTTTACCACTTTAGACCGGACATAATGTGATGTGTGCCCGGTGTAGCATCTTGCAAGCTGAGATCTACGCTATAGACAAAGCTACAAAAACAATACGACTAATGGATTTACCTGTGGCAAACCTTACTAATTTTGTTGATATTCAAGCAGCGATCAAGGCACTGGCCTCAGCACACATCAGTTTACGCTATGTTGAAGAATACAGGAGGTTGCTCTCGCTTATCCAACAACACAACATCACACTTTGTTGGGTTTCCGGCCGCACTGGAGTAAAGGGAAATGAACAAGCGGATGAGTGTGCAAGGAAAGACTCTGAAGTGAACCTTCAGCGAGTGGTAGAGAACATTAGCACTCCTGCATACGAATTGCACACTGCGACTTATTTGCGCATAATTGCGGAAACCAATAGAAGTTGGTATCTGACTACTAACGGCAGGGTCTCCAAAGCTCTCTAGCCAAAACTGAATCTTAAAAGGGCCAAATCTCTACTTGGATACAACAGATGAACTAACAAGTTTTATAAAGGGTCACTGCACTATTAGCACCCTAGCGAGTAGAATGGGTGTACCTCTCACAATGACTTCTGTAGGAGCTGTGGAGATGAAGAAGAAATTTAGTCGGTACAACACCTCTTCTGTAACTTGGCGACTATTTCTTTGAAGATCTTGGAAATTTGCAAAATGTCTCACTGGAGGGACTGATTTTTTTGTTTTTTTTTTTTCTTGTTCACTCCTCTCGGGAGCATAGAGCCTCGACAAGACTCGACTGTCTTGAGTTGATTTCGTTAATCTATTTGATTTCTGACAGGCTAAGTGATTAGCCCGCCATTACCAGTCATAAATAGTGGGAATGCCCACCTGTCGTTACTTAGGAACTGATTGCAGCGCCATCTGTGTTTCACATTTTTCTGCCAGAAGGATCGCACAGATGATTGAGGACTTCGCTAAATTTGGTTGTCTGCGGTATTACCGCGTTTGCCAGCTTTCTCTTCCTGGCGCCACTGATGCAATGTGTAATTGTGCGTTTTTCTTTGTTTTTTGGGTGTTTTAGCAGCTACAATGCAAAAATGTAAATAATGCTGAGTAATGTACGGGGGTAAGGATGGAAAGGTTTTCGGGTTCGAGAAATGCAATTTTTTTTTTAGAAACAGAGAAAGTAGGTAAGTTTGGAAAAGTGCGAGGTCGGTGCTTTACGTAGAATCTGAACCCACAACCTCTGGGATGGCAGGCTAGTGCACTTACGCTTAACTACCGAGGCCACTGACTGATTGCCTTCTTAAAAACATCTGAGTGGTTTAGCAACTTAGTTAGCGGATGCAAAGTAAATGCAGGTATCAAAACAGGCCTTGGGGCCACCGAGTGTCTTGTTTTAGAAAAGCAACCTAGCTAACTTAATCGACTTTGATGTTTGCATACATTGGTAAATTACTGACTGTGCCTGGAAATCTTACCCAATGTTACGCAAGACTAAGAAATTGCCAAATTAATCACCCTATCAGAAGTTTGACTCACTCATATTTGACACTTGTGAATTAGGCAGCTGCAGTGGGCAAAAAGATAAGCAACGCAGCGAGTAAAGTTCAGAATAAAGATTTCCATCATTCAAAATATTTTTTTTGCATTGTAAGGCGTTTTTCAATAGGTGCGCTTCAACTTTTTTCCGATAGGGAGGGCCAACGACACAATATTTTTTATTTTTCGCTTGTCATTTGTAAACTTCATTAGTGTACATTTCATCATGGAACGCTACACACTTGAGCAACGATTGCAAATCGTGCAAATTTTTTATGAAAATAATCGTGCAAATTTTTTATGAAAATTTATAAATTTTCCAAAAAATCATCTTCAGTGATGAAGCTCACTATTGGCTCAATGGCTTTGTCAAGAAGCAAAATATGCATTACTGGGCAGAAAGCAATCCACACGTGATTCATGAGGCACCGTTGCATCCCGAAAAAATCACTGTTTGGTGCGGTTTACATGCCGGCGGCGTAATTGGCCCATATTTTTTCGTTGACGAGAACGATCGCCACGTTACTGTGAATGGAAATCGATACCGCGACATGATAAACGATTATTTTTAGCCGCAATTGAATGGTATGGACTTAGACGACATGTGGTTTCAACAGGACGGGGCCACAAGCCACACAGCACACGCCACAATTGATTTGTTGAAGAGTAAGTTCGATGAGCGCATTATTTCCACAAATGGACCGGAAATGGACCGCCGCGCTCGTGTGATTTGACGCCTCTAGACTATTTTTTTTTGGGGTTATGTGAAGTCATTGGCCTACAGTAACAAGCCGGCGACGATTTGTGAGCTCAGAGCCAATATTGAACGCGAAATTGCTGGAATTTCGGCCGATTTATGCAAAATAGTGGTCGAAAATTGGGTTCAACGATTGGACTTCGTAAAACGTGCACGCGGTGGTCATTCAAAATAATACTTAAATGTACATGTTCAAACTCGATAATAAAAAAAAATAGTTGAAAGAGTCAAACCGTTTGTGTTTTATTCAAAAAAAAAGTTGAAGCGCTCTTACTGAAAAAAAAAAATTATTCAAAAACAAAACTGGATGATTAGTTTTGCACCACAATAATTATAGCAGTCTCTCTTTTTAATGGGTTAAGGGTAGTCAGAGGCCCGAAAAAATGATGATTTTCAAAAATTTTGTTTTTTGCTAGTCAATTGCTTTATTTTGCAAATTCAAAAGCATAGCATTAATACATTATGTTTCGACTTGACTTTACCAAAATTTGAAAAATCAATCCGACAGGAGAAATCAGTTTTATTAATAGATAAGCTTGTGCCTGATCCAAGGTTTTTTTCAAAATTAGCAATATGGCGGCCTCAGGAACAATTTTTCAGATTTTCGAGAAAAAACCGACAATTAATTGTTAAAAAAAAATTGCGAAATTTAAAAAAAAATTCCTTCGATCAGACACGAGTTTTTTATGTTTTTCAAAAGCAGTATACATTTGATTAAAATCTACTAAGCGGTTTTTAAGTTACAGTGATCACCAGTTCATAAAACATAGTTTTGAGAGAAACTCATTTAAAGTTTTGCTATCGATTCCGGAGCGTCCGAGCGCCCCTTATTAATTGTTGAATTTCACACAATATTTTTAAGATATTATACTTAAAGAAAATGCAAAAGAATACAATTTTTGTAAAATTCTGACTAGCCCAACCACTTGAAGTTTACTTGAGCATGCGCAGCTTTACGGAAGGCACGGAGACTAACACAAAAATGCCAGGTGGTTATTTGAGAACAGTATTCTTTCAGCTTAATATTTGTATTCATCTGTACTGATTTTCCTCATAAAGACTGAATTTTGCACAAAACCTATTAACAAAGAACCTTTAGTGGGTTATGAGCAAAAATCAATAATGCTTGCCTTTTGCTTTGATGTCTGCGCTATGCGATTGGGCTGCCGATCAAATTGCATTGCATAAATGAGTGTTTGCATACGCACATGAGGCGTAAGCGTCCACGCCTAAAGCATTTTAGTGTGCCAATCAGCTTCGAAAATTTCTGGCTGTGTTGGCTTTCTTCTGCTGTTTTTGAAATCAAAGGATCTAAAATCAAAACTCAATTACGACTTTATTACAGCGACCGGGCGTAGAGTTGCCAAGGGATGGTGGCTCCTAAAGTAGACAGCGTCCAACACCTGACTCTCATTCACTTTTACCGTCAGCACTTTATCAGTTATTACGTTTACACTTGTTCTAGGCAGCAGGCACTTTTACCAACACGTATCTTACAAGCACTTACACACTAGTGCAGGAACATACACACACACACACACAGACGTGCTTACTCTTTTACCAACTGCCAGCACTTAATTGTGGCGATGAATTGAATACTACAAAGGTATTAAAGGCATTTTCCGAAAGCATTGCGACTGGCATTTATTATTTTGCAATACATACGAGTATGCACACACACACACATATATACAAGTATATGTGAACGCAAGTACGCTTACCAATACAAATAAAAAGCCTACACTTAGTAACACCCAGTTAAACGCCCCCAATGTCTAACTAAAAGTTTGCATACGAGTATACGCACCTAGGCGCACAGGCATGCCTTCCCACATACATTGAAGTATGAAATTGTCTGCGTATGTGTGCACGCACTCAAAAACCTTTGCATGCTTTTAGGCTGTAAAACGTTCATGTCGAATGCAAAGTGAAGTGGCCCAGTGACTAAGTGTTTAGGTGGAGTACTCGTGTGCGTGGGTGTGCATGTGTATAAGTGGCTTTCCTGAAATGGCTGCTTTTGAAGCCAGCACAATTGCCAGCAATAACAATAACAAAAGGAAGTGTACCTATATTTCGTGTGCAAGCGACAGGCACAATCGAAGGAAAATTTGTAACTGCTGTTGTTGCTGTAACGAGTTTAACCAACTGCTTCGAAAAATGCAAATTTATTGTTGTTGAATTTGTCGCTGGTCGAATGTGATTGTTAGTTTTTTGTCGTTTGGTTTTTTCGGTGGTTTTTTCGTTTGCTTGTGGCACTTGTTGCAGCTTTTATGCAATTAATTGTCGTTGTTGTTGTTATTAAGCTCTGTAGCTCTGTAGGGATGAGCGGGATTAGGATTTCATTAATGCTTGAATGTGAATGAATTAAAACTTGCTGCAGCACTCATTCGGATTTAGATCGATTTGGTATTTGTATTGGGTTTACATCATCCATGATTACGAAGGCTTGCATTACTCGTACAAGGGTCGACAAAATATGATTGACTATCAGTAGCATTCGCTTTGTTCCTTGTGTTACATGCAACGCTCTGGACTAATCCCATTTTGGGCTGCGTGATGTGTTCCGTCAGTAATCTAGCCAATATTTTGCAGGCCTTCCCAGACAGTGATAAAATAAAGTTTACAGTTTTGGTATTCCAAGTCCTTAGCATAATTTTTGTAGTTTTGTACGAGATTGAGTGTTCCCATATTGACGGCGTTTCCAGAGCTAGTTCCTTATTTAGTTACATTTTCAGAAAGGAGTGTGATGTGTATATTTCTGACGTGCTCAATCTCGGCAAGCGAATACCTGCCTTTCCTTTGTGTTCCGGTATTCAGTTAGTAGTGGCCTGCCTATTTCCGCAGAGTTCATACATTTTGGATCTGCACTGTTGAACACATTCCGAGTAGATGCAAGGAGCCATAATTGCTTTAATAACGGCTTGGCTATCAATGAAAATGTTTGCCCGAGTATTACACGGAGTTCATTTCAGAGCTAGTTCAGCTGTTTTTGTTGCGTCATAGATTTCAGCTTGAAATATACTACTGTGGGCAAAAAGTAAGGTGATTTTGGTTGTAAAATGAAAAATCTTTATTTATTCTTGTAAATCAATTTCATCCCCTTTAAAATAATCCCCTCTCGCTGAAATACACTTATGCCAACGATTTTTCCAATCCCCGAAACATGCCAAATAGTCCATTTCCGGTATAGCCATCAGCACCTTCTTCGATTCAGCTTTTATCTCCTCAATCGACTCGAAACGCGTTCCCCGGAGTGGTCTCTTGAGTTTTGGGAATAGTCAGAAGTCACACGGAGCCAAATCAGGCGATTACGGTGGTTGCGGAACGATATGCGTGGAATTTTTGGCGAAATGGTCACGAAGAACGAGTGCAGTGTGAGACGGTGCATTATCGTGATGCAAAAACCAAGAGTTGTTGGCTCAGAATTCTGGTCTTTTTAGATGAATTGCTTCACGTAAACGACGTATAACGCTCAAATAATATTCCTTATTAACAGTTTGGCCAGGTGGAAGGAATTAGTAGTGCACCACACCACGAAAATCGAAAAAAACTGTCAATATGACCTTTATTTTTGAACGGCTTTGACGTGCTCTCTTCGGTCTGGCCTCGCCTTTAGCACGATATTCGCTTGATTGGTCGGTTGTTTCAGGGTCGTAAGCATAAATCCAGGTCACATCTCCCGTAATGATGTATTGAGCTTGTCCCGATAGTTTGAAAGCATTGTTTCACATACATCAACGCGACGACTTTTTTCCAAGAAATTGAGAGTTCTCGGGACCAAACGAGATTTGACTTTTCGTAGGCCCAAATGGTCTTTCAAAATGGTTTTCACAGATCCTTCTGATATTCCAATCATATCAGTAAGGTCTTTAACAGTCAACCGACGATTTTTGAGCACTAACTCCTTCACTTTATGTGTTGGTCATCTGTTGACGTCGATGGTCGTCCGGAGCGCTCCAAGTCATCAACACGTTCTCGACCCTCTTTGAAGTCTTTGTACCACTTATAAACATTTTTCTGCGACATGGTCGAATCACTAAATGGCTTTTGCAACATGCTAAACGTTTCCGCAGCCGAAATTTCATTCCGCAAACAAAATTTGATGGCACTTCTCTGCTCAATCAAATCAGGTATTGTAAAAATCGCAAAATGCACTCTTGGTCGTTTGGTAAACACAGGCGTAAATATATTACTGATAATGACATTCACATGAAAGTTGGCCCAGATGTTATTAACAGTGCTGCCAACTCATGAAAATATTTAACTAGAGCGAAATTTTAATCCGGCGAGGTTTGACAAATAAATTCAGCTTACTTTTTGCCCACAGAAATTAGGGAGTCTCAAGGACTTTTGGGTACCAAATTGCGGAAAAAAGACAGCAGTCTTAATCCTTGTGCCATTTTGGGCCCATTTGTAAATAAATATTGTGAATGGTATGTGGATTCTAGATCTTTCTGGCATCCATTTTGCTCTACAGACGCTAGGCTTTTTGCTAAATTTAAATCGTGGAATTACGTAGTCTGACGGTCCGTTTGAATTCAGAATGTTGATGTGACCAAAAAGCCTCTGTTAGAATTGTTCTGACATCTTCAGTCTTAGAGCAGATCTTTTGGCTGAGTTTCTTACTACTAGTTTTATTAGATGCCAGTTGAGAATTCTTGATACTGCCGCTACTAGGTTTGTGCTTACAGCGCCGGTTCACATATTCTTGCAATCCTTGGCACGCTTTCCAATCTTGCAACGAAAGTTAGTTTACCACAGGCCGCCAACCATACCACCGAACCATAGAGCATTATTGGTCGAGTGAGCGCCATGTATATCCAATGTGTGGTCGGGGAAATAAGCCCCCAGTCACAGCGAGCATTCCTCTGCATGCGTATAAGGCATTAGAGGCTTTCTTTCTTTGCTCTTTCTTCCACATTTAATCTCCTCGACAGTTTTCTATCCACAACAATGCCCAGCTATTTAGTCGATGTTTTTAGTGTGAACTCAACTCCTCCCAGCCTCGGAGATATCCAGTTAGGAATCTTGTACTTCCTTGTAAGGAGTACTAAGTCCGTCTTGCCTGGATTTAACATAATCTAACGCATACTAAAGCAAAAAACTAACTTCAGACATTCACTTCGAATTATGTAGTAAAATCGAGCGAAAGTGAAACCAACAATCATAAGTAGCTCACAACAATCATGTGTCTCACAAATGGTTCCAAAACGCTTCAAGGAGTAGGAGCAGGAATCGTGGCGCGTAGAGCACACAAATCCCTAACACCAAGTACAGATACCACAATTTTTCACGCAGAGCTCTTCGTCATAATAGAAACAGTGGAAATCATATCCAAAAGAGGGTTCGAGAAAGTAAAAATTAAAATACTTTCGGACAGCCAATCGGTTCTCAAAGCCTTGAATAGCTTCACATTCAAGTCAAACGGCCTAATAGAGTGCAGAACAATGCACTCAGCAAACTGGCTATTCATAATCAGGTCTCACTAATTTGGGTACCAGGACATGAGTGACACGAAGGGAACGAGAAGGCAGAATTTTATGCCAAAAAAAGTGCAGAGAGGGGCTATTTATTGGACCAACCCCATTTTTCGGCTTTGCCAAAAATAATATATTTACATAAATCAGAAACTAAAAAATGGATGAAAACTAAAATCAGGGAACACTGGAACAGCACAAGCGGCCTTAAACATTCGAAAAAGTTTTTGAACTTCAATGCCAACAGAGCAAACCGTAGATCAAAAGGGACTCAGATCACTCTGTCGAGCACTTACAGGTCACTTTGTTAAGCAGTGATGAAGACAAGTCTATGGAACACTTAATCACCAACTGTGAGGCACAAGGCCATGGGAGACACAGGCCATTACCAACTAGTGAGCAGCACAGCTAATTTGAAACGAGCTCAATTCTCTGCCGGGTGGCTCTACTTGCATTGTAAACTACGTTCAGCCTAACCGGAGTGTACAGCTAAAAGCTGTCACTCCTTGTTATCACATCACCGCTGATAGGAACGCTAGAAAACTGACTGTGGCAATTGTAAGCGTGCATTTTTTTGTTTTGTTTTGTTTTGTTGTTACAACAGTTGTCGCAACTTGATTTGCTGTTGTTGTTGCCGTCACTGTTATGCCTATTGCCAGCTACACTGTCCGAGTTGACTTGACTGTTGTTGCAACATTCAGTTTCTCTTGTCTACATATTTTTGTTGCTTTTGTGCGCACAACTATTCTTGTTGCTGTTGTAATTCGTACTTTCGTTGCTGTCATTCTCTGAAGTTTTAAAATATTCATTTAGTACAACTTAATTTTTGCGTTAATGTGCGTAAACGGCTGTGTTAAATGTGATTACGAAGAGAGAAAGATACACTAAAAGGGGCAGGGAGAAGAGTAGAGAAAAGAGGCAGTGGGGTTGCATGAGCTACTATATGATAAAGACACAAGGCCATAAGGCAAGATTGGGCAGGCAAAACCAAATTATTGATAACACGCAGAACCATTAAATAGACGTTTGTTAGCTTCATACCCTTGGAGGATGTAGTGAAGGTATACAATTTTTGGTAACACAAACTATTGCATTTACTGACAGATAAACTAAGCGCAAAGATTGAAAATGAGTTTATTTTATACTGTAAAGTCTCGTTTTATGCGGTAGATACGTTCTACAGAACTACAGAAAGGCGCATACAAAATACTTGCATTAAAAAGGCTTTACTTACTTTGAAAAAGTAGAGATACGTTCCGTAATTTTTTAAAATCGCGTAAAACCAAAACAATGAGTTAAAATTAACTTAAAACCGCATAAAAAAGTTTGCAGAAATTAAAAGAAATAGGCTGCTTCATAAATTATTTCGAATGTCTGAAATAAATTCTTATAAAAGCTTAAGGGGTTAGGGTTAGTCTGAATTTTCAAAGAATGGGATTTTTTGGTTTATAAGGTCAAAAAAATCAATTTTTTTTTCGTTTTAAGCGATTCCTAATATATTTCAGAATATTCACACAAAGTTACAGAGCCTAATTCTCAATATTTCCGTAGATACAAAGCCAAAGGTAGTTACGCTGTGACCGGACAGCTGTAGTACAAACTTTATCTTCTTTTCTCGACTTTTCATTTTTATGATTTCTTTGAATCGGCGTACATGAATGAAAAAAAAACTAATGAACCTTTTGAAATGAATCATAGCTTGTTCCCTTCAATATTAAATTCTCTAATTTGAACTAACAAAATAGATAAAAAAAAAATTTTCAAGATTTTTATGCCAAGTTGAAGTGAATTTTTTTTTTATAGAAAGGCATTTTTGTCTTTAAAACCTCAAAAAAGTTTAAATTTTGGAATTTTTCTTAGTTCATCTAGAATAAAAAATCATCGTAATTAGAAATCCATTTGAATTTTTTGCTTTAGATAATAATTACGAGCTGTATCTTGTACGCCAGTTGGAAACTCCAGCGTTGCAGCGCTCTACTAATTTCTATGTTAAACAATTTTTTCAACTTATTTTAACCAGTACAAAAATTTGTTATACTTTTTAAATGTTCATTAAAAGATAGAAAAAACTTTGCAGTGCTAAATTACCTTTTTCCTTAAAAAAAAATCGCAAAGAGATGCAATTTTTAGACCTCATAACCAGGCTCCCCCCTTAAAGTATAATATCTTAAAAATATTGTGCTAAAATTTGAAGTGAATCCGACAAATACTTTTCGAGTTATTCAACAACTAACAAAGGGCGCTCGGGCGCTCCAGAGCGTTCGAGAGCAAATAGGTAGCAGCAGCTGCAAGCAACCGACTTCGGTATGCTGAAAAAATGGAAGCTGCACGTATGAAAGTGGCAGATAAGCGCACTAACGATAACACTCGCGAAGGTAGAATACTACGTAGGCAACAGCAAATCGTTATCTTGGAAGCTGCTATGACGGCTGAAGAACTAAATAGTAGTCAAACTTAATTCATTTTATTTTATTGAAGGGCCATACAGTTATACATTTTTAATCATTTTCGCTATCTGTCAAATCACCTTCATCATCAGAAGAGACTGTCTCTGATGGATTTGCACAAACTTTATTATCGTGCTTTGCAACTCTTTATTTTCTAACAATGTAACCGCAAATTAAACTTTGCGATGATTGTTCAAAAAATCTTCGTATAAAATACAAACCACACAACTTCAAAATCGCATAAAAACGATTCGCTTAAAACGATTGACAATTCTCTCAAACCCAAAGACTGCAAACTCAGTTTTTACTCTCAAAATCATCCAGAAGCTATCTACGCTATTTGAAACCGTTGGTAGAATGATTCAAGTTGTCTCCGCAATGCATTTTAATTTCACCCTAAAAGTTACTTCAGACAAATTGATTTATTGGGCTTTGGGACTAAGTTCGTAGCGTTTTTACCGAAGACTTTTATTTAAATAAAACACAATAATTAATTACATCAACAAATAATCATTCAAAATTATATATTCGCCGTTGCTGTTTACAACCTCTTCCTACCTCTCGACCAATTTGTTAATGCCGTTTCCCCAAAAATCTCCTGGTCTGGTGCCAAAGAAGTTGTTGTGAATACGGCGGATGCTGAAAGACCTCCCATTCGAGCTCTTGGATTGCGGCTTTAACAACTTGCGTAACATGGAGCCTGGCGTTGTCGTGAAGGAGTATGGTTTGACCATGTCGATCAGGTCTCCGCAGCTGGGCAAAGTAGAGCTCTTGTTTACCGTGGAATTCCTTTCGAACCTTTCCCAGACTTCCATGCCCGCGCAGTTCACCAAATGCATATCTTGATCTTCTTTGGATGAACATCTGACTTGACTCTCCCCTTTAGCGTACCTCCTTCCTTTGCTTCATATTGATTTATAGGCAACATTTCTCATCTCCCGTCACCATTCGGTACAAAAAAAGCTGTTTATGACCACGTGTTGCTCGATGGCGGGCGAGTTGCTGAGAAGCATTTTTAAGGCGACTATCTTTGTTTTTTCGTTGAGCTCGTGAAACAACCACGCTCCCAGTTTTTCAGTAAATCGCATTGAATGCAGTTGGTTGAGAATCGTTTTATGATCGCAATTCATTTTTAATGCCAATTCACGACGGGTTTGGCGACTGTTCTCCCTCAAAATTGATTTGAGACTTTCTTCATCGAATTCAGAAGAACTTCCGCCGCGAGACGTGTTGTCGATGTCAAAGTCGCCGTTTTTGAACTTTGCAAATCATTTCCGCACTGTAGACTCGCCTATACCACCTTCCCCATACGAATGAACTTCTTATGTTCTGTATCCTTTTCAACTTTAAAAAGTACGGCAGATCAAAAAATTAGCATCTTCTTAATTGGCGCTGTATTGACGAATATCGTCAACACCACATTTAAGCTAAAATATTTTCCAATATATTGGAAAATCGCGGAAGTCGTTATGTTCAAAAGCCAGGTAAAGATACTCACGATGTAACATCATACAGGCCTATCTCCCTTCTTCCAATACTATCGAAAATGGTGGAAAAATTGTTAATCAAAAGGATCAACATAATAATAGAAAACAAGAAAATTATACCGACGCACTAATTTGGATTCCGCACGAAGCATTCGACTATCGATCAAGTACATAGGATAGTGCGAATAATAGAAAATGCTTCTGAAGAAAGAAAAACCTAATCTGCGGTATTCCTTGATAAATCCAACGCGTTCGACAAAGTATGCCACTATGGGCTACAGAAGAAAGTAAATGCGTTGCTAACCAAGCAGTACTTCACCATCCCACATTCGTATTTATCCGACCGTTACTTCAGAGTAAAACAAGAAGATTCATATTCATGTCTCAAACCAATCAAAGCAGGGGTTCCCCAGGGAAGCGTACTTGGCCCTTTATTGTATTTGCTCTTTACATGCGATCTGCCATGCAATTCAAGCTGTGTAAGAGCTACTTTTGCCGACGATACAGCTATTCTTTCGATAGGAAACACGGAAAACACATTGACATCACAATTAAAATTAGCCATAAATGAAATATTTGACTGGACCAATTATGCCATTTTAAATGAATGCAAGTCTGTGCATATAAATTTCACCCAAAACAAAATCAAATATGTTCCAATATATTTAAATGATAGACAGGTTCCATACTCAAATACTGCAAAGTATCTGGGCCTGACTCTAGACGCCAAGCTAAGATGGAACGCCCATGTAAAGAAAAAGAAAGAAGAAATGGAATTAAAATACAGAAATATGTATTGGCTTATGGGAAAGGAATCAGCACTATCCACCAATAATAAAATGATTGTATACAAACAAATTCTAAAGCCTGTATGGTCCTACGGCGCACAGTTATGGGGCTGCTTCAGCCAAAGTAACATTCAATCTATACAAATTCTCCAAAATAAAATTATTAAATGTGCAGTCGGTGCTCCGTGGCATATCCGTAGCTCCGATCTTGAACGCGATCAAAATATTAACTCGTTGGCAGACGCAATAAAAAAGATAGCAAAAGCCCACGATGAAAGATTAAAAAACCACTTTAATACGGAGGCCTCTATTCTTGTTAATCCAGCTAATTGGAGAAGAAGACTGAAACGCAAAAAGCCCAAAGACTTAATGTACTAACCACACCTTAGCGTTAATTGTTGTATATACCTTATTTTCTAAATTCTAAACAAATTGCTCGTTAGTTAATAAAATTTTTCTTTGTAACTAGTCGCAATGTAAAATAACAAAAAAAAAAAAAAAAAAAAAAAATTCCCGCAATAACGGCTTACGCGATTTTGGCCAAGTTGAATAAAGCGCGCCAATCGTTTCTTTCTCGTACTCATCGGCACCAGTTGGACACACCAAGTGAAGCCAAGTCCTACTCCACCTGATCTTTCCAACACAGAGGAGGCCTTCCTCTTCCTCGGCTACTACCAGCTGATACCGCATCGAATACTTTCTGAGCCGGAGCGTTTGTATCCATTTGGACGATATGACACAGCCATCGTAGCCGCTGGATCTTTATTCAGAAAATTAACAGCTTATTCAAATTATTTAAACTTAAAGACTGAATATACAGTTTTCAAACTCTCCATACAAGCATTTGGTATCACTATGGGTAAATTTCTGGTCTATGTGCGATCTACAGAATCAGCCAAGTCCAAATTAAACTGACCTAATAGGCGCCACTCTCTTTTTGGATGTTTGACCGAGTTCCTCCTCCTCTTTGTGGCGTGTGTCTTGATGTTTTTCCACAAGTGGAGGGACCTACAGTTTTAAGCCGACCCCGAAAGGCACATATGTTTTTTTTTTTTACGAAGATCTTACACTCGGAGGCTTACCAGTGCCTGAGGGGCAACCGCTATTAGAAAAAACTTTTTCTTCATTTTGGTGTTTGACGGAGATTCGAACCTACAAGCTTCGAGCTCCGAGCTCCGAATGATAGTCACACACCAAGCCATTCGGCTACAGCGGCCGTCTACAGTTAGTAAAGAAAATTAAATTTTCGTCTTAATATATAGTTTACTCAATTCTCCATACACTTTTCCGTTACTCGCTTACTTTTGCTCTGAAATGTGATATATTTCGAATTTCGTAATATTTAAGTAATAAATGCAAAAGTAGTTTTAAATACTTTAATGCATAATAATTTTAAGCTTGAGGCCTTTATTGCACAAATCCAGGCTCAGAGAGCCGTAAAAATAATAAATAATAAAATAAATAATCTTTCTGATGCCCGCCTCGCTTTAGAGCTGCATCCACCGACCCCGAATTTCAGTAACAATTTTCAATAATTTCCCAATGTTTTTCATTCATTTGAACCACACCAAGTGAATAATTTAAAACTTAAAGGACATTTTGACATTGCAAAGCATGCGAAAGTTGAAACTACATTGGCTTTTGAATACAAAATTAACGTGACCCCATCACCAATCCCATTTATATTAACTTATACCTATTTTCGAAATATCGCACGTACCTTTTTCTAGTCACCAATGTCCTCCGTTGAAACTTTCAATTAAATTTGCCCAAAATCATAAAAGATTAAAATAAAATGATAATAAATCCAACAGTAATCCGTAATTTTGTTACCCTTTCTGCAACTCTCAAGCCAGTTTACCTTATCGTGAATCTATTATAGACGCCACACTTTTGGCACTCCAACCGCCGTAGCTAAGCAACAATCTGCCCATTCGGCACCACTACAAATGGCCGTGTAAACTGTTGACGGCGCTCGAACGCTTTTCACGCCATTTCAGATTCCACTCAGGCAAACAGCATCTTGTTTGCCCGTTTCCTAAAACGAATAGACTCCCACACACACACACACAGCACACCCTGATACCCATAGATACATGCATACACACATACGCACGAGTGCCATTTGCGCGCATGTTGACGTTGAAATGACGCTCTAGTAAAGTGGTGTAAATGGGTAAAAAAGAACAAATTTTCACATAATCATTGAAAATTATCTGCTCAAATGACTATTTGGATTTTATTTTTTCTGCTTGCTTTTTTCACAACTTCACGTACTATATACATATGCACGTGTATATACATACACACATGCACACTAGCGCTTCGTAACGTTCTGTACATTTGCGGTGCCAGAGCAGCCCATGAAGTGATATTTCGGCTGCCGCATCCGCACAAGCCGCGTTGGTTTGCCTGGCTTTCGCTTCTCTCTACCATTTGCCACAATTTTTATTTTTCACAAATTTCCTTTTTCTTTTTTCTTCGTCCCTTTTACTTCCTTTTTCGCCTTTTCCCCGTTTTTTCCAGCCAGCCTCAGTGCTGTGTTGAAGAAAAGTTAGTCGTCGCGTCGTGTATAGCCCGCAGCGTATTTCGTAATGGTGTCATGAAATCTGGTGGCTGCTGTTTGGGGGCAGATTGCGATGAATTGCTCACCACGCGGATGTTGAATACCGTACGATGGTTAGCCAGCCGTGGTGGTTGGCAGTTGCTGATGCGCAGTGGCACAACAAACGTCACCGCTGCGACAAACACAGTGTGCCACAAATGCACATACACCCAATACACCCATACAGTCATAGACACGCAAACTCGCAGACTCTTGGCGTTTGCATGTAGATGGAACAATATGCGATCGAAAAGGATACGTGCAGGATATGAATGACGCGCACAATGTGCCGCGCGTAGAACTATCATGACGCTCTGCTTTGCTGTGGCGACGAGCGTTAAAAGTTTTCGACCAGCCAAGAAAATAGGACAACCAATGTTGAGCCACATTACTCGGCTGGAGTGCGGGACGTACAAAGCAGGGAATGCGGTGCAGTTCAGTACGCTTCGGTTTCAGTTGCTTTGGTTTGTTGGTTGGCGTTTTTGATACGTTGCGCTGAAATCAAAATACCTTCCATTATTCTATACACTCTATAAGTTTTGTATGCAGACAGGCGCTTTCCATTACACAGTGTCTCTCTCTCTCTCTCTTTCGCCCTCTTACTCTCTCTGCTTGGTTATTGCCCACGTCTGTTGGCCGCATAAGCGGTTTGTGTGTCAAGCACTGCTGCTGTGGTGGCGCGGACTGGTACTTATGCACTGTGCCCGGAAATATTAAGTCTCCACTTTTGTGTGTCAGCAACAAAAAATGTGTGGCAACAACACTAAAAACACTATATCGACTGGCAAATTAAACTATAAGTGCTTTAGAAAATGTTTTCTTAAAAGGTTGTTAGCAAAGAAAAACTGCAATGGAATTCAAGTGAAGCCATACGATGAAGTTTTAGAAGTTAGTGACTAGAAAATTGGAGGCTTGTTTGCATGGCAGGCGCTTAGCGTCAAAATTTACTCATTCAGCGTGCGAAACTTATGCTATTGAATCAAGAGTTGGCAACTCCATCGATCGTAGTTGGCTACAAAAGAAATTTTTGTAAGGTGGCACAAAATTAATCATCTTATCGGAAGATTTAACATTTTTTGTAAGGAAGGTGGCACAAAATTAAATTAAAATTTTTGCAAAATTTGCATGCAAAAATTTATTTAAAAACTTAAAATTTTGTTTACAATTTTAGCACAAACAGACAAGAAATGGAGCGCGTAAAGGTCTAAATAAAGATTTCCATTCCAGATTTTTTTAATTATTTAGTAAAAAATATATTCAAAAGTAAATACTGATGATTAATTTTGCGCCACCTTTTATATCCTTTACATACATACATTTGAAATATTATTCTAGATAAATTATTTTTAGTGAAAATTCGCTTGACCCTGATGATCAAAGACAAGAACCAAGATCCCGATAAGAAGGTCTGAATTTAAAGTACCCCTAGAATGAATGCCGGAACCTGAGCCAAGCGTAAAGATTATTCCAATCGACTCCGATCAAGATTTGGTACCGCAGGACGGACAAGAATCAGCGCTGAATATCGCTCGTGCTTTAATTAATTTATTTTTTATTTTTTCGTATTTAGGTAGGTGTAATTTATGAGAGCAGATTCGTCGGCTGAATAATATTCTATTTACATCGATCTCTGTATTTAATATTTTATTGTAATGAAAAACAAAATGGTTTGGTAAGCATCCAATAACTTCGCTTGAAACATGTTCCCAAAGGTGTTAAACTAAAATTAGACTGGTACATCATTTATTCATTTATTTTCTTTAAGTCGAGTAGGTCAAGAAAAAACGTCAATTGTTAAAGCATCAATATCCATTATTTCACTCAAAATAACTAATAACGACCTGCTATGAAAAGCAAATGAACCACATACGATGTTTCGGCTCGGCCTTCAGCGTCCAATCTGCCACGGCCTCTAATGTCATTGAGTCGGTGCCTGACTACCATTAGGAATTCAGAGAGAGAACGTAGGTTCGAATCTCGGTGAAACCCCAAAATAAAGTAAACGTTTTTTCTAATAGTGTTCGCCCTTCGGCAGGCAATGGCAAACCTGCGAGTGTAATTCTGCCATGAAAAAACTCTTCATAAAAAAATATTTGCAGTTCGGAGTCGGCTGTATGTAGGTTCCTCCATTTGTGAACAACGTCAAGACGCACGCCATAAATAGGAGAAGGAGCTCGGCCAGATACCCAAATCGGGAATACGCGCCAATTATTTATATATAATCCTAGTATGAAGAGCTTAAGTAAGCAAATTCCAACAATCTTTATTTATTTAGCGACCAAAATAATCGAACAATGACCTCAGTCACCTAACTGCCTTCATTCAATGCACACGCAAACGTTTTCCTATTTCCAAAACACAAATAACCACTTCGAGCCACCAATTTTCGATCAGTAGAATATGTACAAAAATACAAAGATCTCTGCAAGAACCGAAGGCATTTGATGATTGCACTACTCGTTGGCATAACTTTTCTGCCTTGCCCAGAAGGGTCTGCGAATACGTTTGGTAGTGAACGAGGACAAAATGAAGTACCTCCTGTCTTCCAATAAGCAGTCGGCGCACTCACGTATCGGTATCCAGGTCACTGATTGGGAGTTGCAAATTCGAGGTTGTAAAAGACTTCGTTTATTTAGGCACCAGCATTAATACCGATGATATCATCAGCCTAGAATACCAACGAAATCTCTCTTGCCAAAAAGTGCTACTTTGGACTAAGTGGGCAATTGAGTATTAAAGTCCTCTCCCGACGAACAGAACTAACGCTGTACAAGGCTCTCATCATGCACGCCGCAACGTATGGCGCAGAAGCGTGGTCGATGACATTACCTGTTGAAACGTCGCTTGGAGTGTTTGAGCGAAAGATTCTGAGCAAGATTTTTGGAGCTTTACGCGTTGGTGATGGCGAGTAGAACGATGAGCTGTCTGAGCTTTACGACGACATAGACATAGCGCAACGAATGGATACGTTGGCTGGGTCATGTCATCCGAATGGTTACAAACGCTCCGGGTCTGAAAGTATTCGATGCGGTACCAACTGGTGGTAGCAGAGGAAGAGGAAGAGCTCCTCTCTATTGGAAAGATCTGATGAAGAGGGACTTGGCTTCACTTGGTGTGTACACCTGGCGCCGGTTAGCACAAGAAAGAAACGACTAGCGCGCTTTGTTAAACTCGGTCAAAATCACGTAACCGATTAACGCCCCAATCAAGAAGAAGAGGAACTGTATTATGGAAGAAGTCGTCTATCGTACTTAGAAGGCGATGTAATAAATTTGAGTGCATGATATAAATTTTGTATTTTATTGAACGATTTCCGGTACTTTTCTCACAGAATGTATTTCTTACCTTATTTTACGAAACATGTAATTGTTTAAAAAAAAGTGGTCTACCTGCGCCGGTTTTCTGCCAGTGGCTTGAAGCGTTCCAGCCAAAATTTTTTTATGCGCCAGTAAAGTGGCCAGTAAATCCAAGTACCATTTTTTATTATCCACCTAATAGTTAAAGCATTCACGCCAGTAAATATTTATGTACATATATTCAGTGCACACATACAAATATAATGTCCTATATATACCTACACCTCTGCCTATACGTGCCTTATGTCTTGTGATTGTATTCGCGTGTGTGTGTGTGTTTGTGTGCCTAAATTTCGCCAAATTAAATTATTTACTCACAGATTTTAATATTTCGGAAATTGCTATTTGAATTTGAAACACTTTGTTGTTACCGCTGTCGTCATCGAGATTGTTGCGCGACGTTGGTGGTCGGATATGCTGAAGGCTCTCGCCGGATGGGGCAAGAGAGAGCACAAAGTGGAATGAGAATAAATCTAACTGACAGGCAAGCATATACCGATGGCACTAGACAGCTTGAGGGAAAAGCAAGAACATCGTTCCTGCAGAAGGAAGCAGAAATAGAAATTGGAGCAAGATGGTAGGAAGACAGACAACGGTTAAACAACTTGATGAGGGGCGGCAAGCGGTAGAAGTGTCTGACGCAACAATATTGAATGTTTGCTTTTGTTTTTGTTGTTTTTTAGCTTTTATTGTTGCTTGTTATCGGGTGTTGACTGCCGCCTTTTACATTCACTTTTCCTTCTTGTGCTACAGTGACAGTGTTGTGCGTCGTGCTTCTGGTGCTGCTGCTGATACTGCAGCTTCTTTTTCTGCTTCTTCCTTCTCTTCTTCTCCTGCTCTGTTTCCTCGTTTTCTTCCTTTTTTTCGGCTATTTTGAGTACTTCAATTGTTGTGTATTTGTGCTTTTGGTGCTTTCCGATACCAATCAACTCCTGCTGTGTAGCGCAGCATTATCTTCCATTTGAATGCCATTTACTGATTTGCCAAACAATTCAAACGACTGCGCGCAAACACACATAAACACGCACGCGCTGCCAGTTACACACACGCATACAAACGAAATATTACCCTGTAGGAAAGACATGCAACAGTAAAGTCTTATATGCAGGCACTCTTTTACGGACTATGCTGTTGTCAGCGATATTTCTAAAGTTCGATTTACTGGATTAAATTTACCAACATTCGTATTTACATACTTAAATGTTTGCAATGTATATACATTGAGGTGTCCCTTATATGACAAAAAAATAAACAAGGCTGAGCTAAAATAGAAATAACAGGGGCTTTGTTCTGATAACTTCGAGTTTCTTTATTCAAAATAGACCCATTTGCCCTCGACACACTGTTTTGCGCCATCTAAAAGCTTTTCGAAAGAGTGTTTCAGGACATTGCCCGGAATGTCCTCCAGGATGTCATTACAAGCCTTTTGGATGACCTCGACGAACTCGAGACGTTTTCCTTTCATAGCCAAATGCAATTTTACGAATAGATAGAAGTCACAGGGAGCCATATCAGGCGAATACGGTGACTGATTGATGGTTAAAATACGATTTCTAGTCAAAAAATCAGTCACAAGAGTAGATCGATGAGATGGTGCATTATCATGCAAAAAGCGCCAGCTTTCTCCTTCGCGGTTTTCAGGGCGAATTTGACAAACACTTCAAAACGTAGAGATAGAAAATTGCATTGATAGTTTGGCCGGTTGGTACAAACTCCTTGCGGACAATACACCTGGAATCGTAAACACAAATGAGCATCGACTTGATTCTTGACTTCTCCAAACGCGATTTTTTGGGTGGTGGCTCGCCTGGGGCATTCCAATCGGCACTTTAACACTGAGTTTCGGGTTCATGTTGGAAACACCACGTTTCGTCACCAGTTAAAATATAGTCAAGGAAGTTCGCGTATTTTCTCGTCCCTTTAATGAGGTCTATCGAATGTTGATTTCTGAGCAATTTTTGGTCCTCAGTTAACTTGTGCGGAATGATATGTGCACAGACCTTTCGGAAGACCAAATGATCAGTTAAAATGCGATAAATCCATATTTTGGAGATATTCGTCTCCGATTCCATGAATTTCAACGATGACTTCGGTTCATTTTTGATAAATTTACGAACAATTCGATGGAGTTTTCGGTGATTACTGATTTTGGGCGGTCCATTTATGTCCTCTCAACGTGCGACCTCTCTGAAACGTGTAAACCACTCATGAACTCTGGCACGAGATAGACAAACATCGCCATAAGCTTCATCATCAATTCAAATGTTTCGGTAAACAATTTACCGATTTTAAAACTGAATTTGATTTCAGCTCTTTGATTTCGGCACTCATTTTTGTGCCGATGACACAAACCTACTGACACTTTAGACGAAATAACTTCGCTTCCACTGACTCCACTAACTCATTAAAAAGATGGGGCTATCAGACATATTTTTATCACGTCAGTGTTATTTATTTTGGACTTCACCTTGTAGAGTAGTTTTTTTACAATCCATATACAATTTTCTAGACACAGCGCAGCAAGCACTGTTTTTGTTCTTCTTCAGCCGTGATAAGTCCGCTAAAATCTTGCATTAGTTTAACAGAGCTTCCAGCGGTATCATTCACAACTCTCAAATGACTTATTCTTCTTTTAGCATGCAGAAAAGCACCATTATTATCCTAAGAAGATACATTTTCCTTTAGAAAACTGTCATCGATCTGCAGTCGTGATAGACATTGTTTGCTCTTCTCCAATACAAAAACATCCAAAGTTTTGCCTGAAAAAAAAAAAAAATGAAAATAAGTTAAATAATAACAAAATCAAAAATTTAATAGTATCACAAAACGTCGCTTCAACTTAACAAACAACTTTTGAGACAGTTCTTCCTTCGACTGATCATAGAGTTTGCTAAAATCAACTTCATCATTAAACAGTGATGGAATGACTGTCTCTTCACACAAGTATCACAAGTGATGACTAAACTTACTTACTGAAGCTTTAGAAATTGTTTCGTCAACTTTTTCGTAGGTAGTAGTTTGGTCAAATATTCATTTTTTTTAGATATTTTTCTTACGAAAATAAAATGCGATCGTTTCGATTTTATAGTATGCCATTATTGACATCAAATTGTATACAAAAACAATTTTTTTTGACATATTTGTTTGTAGTAGTGCGGAACCAAAGTAAGTTAAACTGATTATTATTTTGTGGGCTTGTCGCTCTGGCAGGTGATACTTTCGTTTCTTTTCAGCCCTAACTTACCATACTACAGTCTGATTTCCACCGGAAAAACATAACTTTTTTTTTCTAAATCCCGCCATTTGTTAGTTTTCAAAAAAATGTTTCCATTGTAGCACGTACCAGGGTAAAAATGAGTATTTGACCAGACTTACCTTAACATCTTAAAGAAGCGCAAATCTTGGTTAGGTGCTTTAGTCGGCGCTGTGCATTCGAGCCAAGCTTAGCATCACGACAAATAAGCATACATCTTGTAGAGCCTTGTTTCCTTCGCAGTCATTCTGCATTGTGACTGAAAAGCAGTAATTCTCTTCCTAAAGTTTGCTCTAAAATAACACAAACACCATTGAAGCGGCCAGTATTGGAAGCTATTGCGTCGCAGCGCATTATTTGTGCTTTATTATGAAGGTTCCAATCAAAGAGATGGCCTTAGCTTGATGTTTTCCAGAAGCACTCTCTCGTTTTGCCGCTTCAAGCAGCTGTTCTCTGTCGTCAAATGAAGCAATAACTGGCAAGCGTTTTTCTTTTAAATTTCGTACATCCAACCCGGGTATAAGCTGTCCATCCCAATGGACTGTGACAACTCTAGGTACATTGTTTTGGAAGTCAGATTTTTTTATTGCTTCTGCCTCTGATTTTTTTAGTTTCAGTACGAATTCGCTGAATCGAGGGTTTGTTAATAGGGAAATCATAGTGCTTCTACCATCGCATTAAAAATGTAAACGGGGTCTCTAATCCTTAACTAGCATCCATCTAAAGCTGCAACAACTTTAGGTGTTTTGAGATTCTTTCGACCCTTTTTGAACTTTGTTCATGGGACGAAACGTCCGGCAAGCTAAGTTGAGAATTCAATGATCTGTTCTTCGTCTGAATCTCTACACTTTCTGAGTTATTTGTAGATGCAACAACCAATGATTATCTTTGCCTTACAATGCTTTCCTCCTCTTCTAGTAGCTGTCACACGCCAGCGAGTCACCCTGTCTGAAACCTCGTTTGGTATCAAATGGCTCGGAGAGGTCCTTCCCAATTCTGACAGCGCTGCTCGTGTTGAGCAACGTCATCTTGCAAAGCTGTATTAGTTGTGCGGGGATACCAAATTCAGACATCGCGGTATACAGGTAACTCCTCTTCGTACTGTCGAATGCAGATTTAGAGGATCATATGGACATATGGAACATGTAGAAGTCCACGCAAGTGGGGAAAGTCACTGATTGCCATTCACTTGAGAGTGGTTAGAACGATTTTTTATGATACATATGGTTCAAATAGCTCACAACTTCTGGGATTAGCCCAAGTATCTTCTAGGTAGCTTCCGAATACCCGTTCGAGAGGGAGCCAACAAGACAAGGTGAAGCATCTCAGGATAGCTGGTTGTGTGCTGGGTTTGGGAAACGCCATTCAAAAATCTGTTATTATAATACATACAATACATTATTTGTTCGGAAGATGGCTGTCAGATCGATATCTCGTAAAGTATTTACAGTTTATGCTCCTTCTCAAGGATGACATTTCGCATTAAAAAAATGTTTTGGCTGTTTTTTGTCAGTTACAGGGTATTAACAATGGAAGTCAACACAGGGAACATTCTGCGTACAACTGTCACTTGCTAAGTCATTGAAATATAAATTTCCAGATTAGCCTATACCTGAAAGAACTAGTCATGGTCCCAATTCACTAGTAGCACCTATAGTGGCTATACGAATAGTGGCTTTCTCTGCAGGGTGTGTTCGCATCGATATCTATTTGTAGCAAGCTGTGTGCTCTGGTGCCTTGGTAGGGTTGAAGGAGTTAAGCGCAAATTTTGCTTGCACAAATTGTATTAAAACTTTTTGATGTCTTCGCTTTTGTACTCAAATGTAATTCTATTTTATTTTCTTTATTCAGTGCCTTTACAAAAATATATATCTCTATCAGCTGTCTTCGCAGCGCTTTGATTGTTGTTGTTCTTTTTTTTTTTGTTACTATTCGCCCAATACTTGAATAGCACGCGTAGGTTTTGCTAAAACAATGCGCTTTTTTAGGCGCATCACCCCACCTACAGCGTGTTTTAAAGCCTTTTAAGCTACTTGCCTTGTATCGCCCTCAATTTGCTCTCGTTTCTTTTTTTCGGTTGTTTTCTTTTATATGTTAAGCTTTTTCTGCGCTAAGCCCCTGCTGATTTGTTTTGCCTTATTTCCGCACCCACTCCTGATTTTCTTCATGCTGCTCTTTCATAAAAATGAAATATTTCTTTTAAATAAATACAAATTCCTGCACATTTTTTTGTATTGATTTTTGCGCTTTTCGTGATATTAGATATTCTTCGGAATTCCATGTTCTTTTCATCCTCATTTCGCTGTAGTGCTGCTGTTGTTGCTCTGCCTATATTTTATCATCCTTTATTCACTTGACTAACTCGCTATTTAGCCATTGATAGAGATGCTAATGCCGCACGTTTTGGCCGAAAATATTAATAAATAGAATAAATACAGTCGGCCATAAAAGAGTGTAGACGGGAATACCGCGAGTTAGTGAATTACATTTTTTTAATTTTAAAAGTATCATAGTTCATGCCCTTAGAAGGAGCTCACTCGACATATATGAAAATAATTGTACAGGGTGGGCCATATAGCGTTTGCTTTTTGAACCACCTATTTTTTTGAGAATGGTGACACAAATGACATGTCAAATGTGTTCATAATTTACTTAAAGGTTTGACATTTACGAAATGGGACGCTATACGCTTGAACAAAATTGGGAAATATTGAAAACCTATTTCCAAAGTGGTGAGTCTTCTTCTTCTGGCGAGCGATACCGTGACATGCTCAACGAGTTTTTGTTTCCAAAAATTGAAGGGGATGACATGTACGACATTTGGTTTCAACAGGACGGTGTAACTTGTCACACTGCCAAAATTACACTCGAACTTTTGGCTACCGTTTTTGAAAACCGAATAATCAGCCGAAATTCTGATATCAATTGGCCGCCTCGGAGCTGGGATTTAAGCCCGTTGAACTATTTTTTGTGGGGAGCCGTTAAGGACCAATGCTATGCGAACCATCCAGAGACGATTGATGCTTTAAAACACGAAATCGAAGTTGCCATTCATGAAATTGGAGCTCAAACAATCGAAAATGTGCTTAAAAATTGGGTTGATCGAATGGCCTACTGTAAAGCCAGTCGTGGCAGTCATTTGAACGATATTATTTTTCATTCATAAATGACAATGTTCAATCTTCAAAATAAAAAAAAAGTTTCGAAAAATATTGATTAGTTTTTTTATAGCCGATTCAAAAAGCTAATTTTACATGGCCCACCCATTACATATTTTCCTAGTGGATTGCGAAAATTATTTGGAAAGCTAGCCCCTAATAAGTCTAGTAACAACTTACTATTAAAGTTTTGAAATACGTTGTCAAAATGTTCTGAATATTTCATTTTCAAATATTATCATTTCCCAGAAGATATAGAAAATTGGATATCAATGAAGGAGGCTTATGTTCAAAGGTGGACGCAAACGTCTGGCTGATGATGATGATAATGTTGATGAAACATTGACTATCTACACTTTTATCTGCCACACTGTCATTGTGAAAAAAACTTGAATGCTTAAGCGATGCTTATCGATATGAATTATTTATATCATACGTCTCAGTTACTTATGCAGTTGTCTTCGCTTTTGTTTCTCTTCATTGATTATTTAATTCCTTACGTTTTTGGTTCAGTGATTTTTTTCTTATGATTTATGCACAGAAAAAGTGGTTCGCTGAGACCACTTGAAATACGGCACTATCGCTTATTTAAAATAATATCGACTCCTTATATAGTAGAATTCTCTAGAGATTACCGCTCTGTTTAGGCAGCAAGTTGATCCTAATTGGCATCAGTGCAGCAAAACGCGCCACCCCACCCTCTAGCGCCTCGATACTATGCTAAACTATCCAGAATCCGTAGAGACTTTGAATGACCAGTGTGCGAGGTGTACCTAATAAATTACGAAACTAATGCTGCCATAGACGCAGTATGCAAGCGCCAGTGACGCCCAGCTGTTTACTTCTCCTACGAAACTATTCTTTTTCGAATTCAGTGCCTCACGCTGCTATTAATATATAGGTATATATATGTAATTGGCATGTACACCCTTTCTGGGTCCTCCTATTTGTGGTGTGCGTCTTGATGTTGTTCCACAAATGGAGGGACCAACAGTTTTAAGCCGACTCCGAACGGCAGATATTTTTTATGAAGAGCTTTTTAATGGCAGAAATACACTCGGAGGTTTGCCATTGCCTGCCGTGGGGCGACCGCTATTAGAAAAAACTTTTTCTTAATTTTTAATCTTTCACCGAGATTCGAACCGACGTTCGCTCTCTGAATTCCGAGGGTAATCACGCACCAACCCATTCAGCCACGGTGGCCGCCTATTAATACAGACAGCAAATATCGTTAGTATTGGAAGGTATTAAGCGCACACGGACCGAGAGGAATACAGGCGGCATACTGAAGTCCGAGTTTGCGGTACCTGTTGGATGGGGGACGAAATGTAATAACATCAACATCTACTGCTCAGCTACACTGCTTTTAGAAGGTATCTTGCACTGACTTTCACTTAATTAGGAAATAGCAAATGGGTCAGGGCTCCTCATGTCGGATATGAAGGCAAATCTGGCCAAGTATATATAACTGAAAGCATTCAGGTATCTAACCTATTTCGTATGTTGTCCCAATGGTAGTCCAACTGTGGGTAATATTACAGAGCAATATCTTATGCTCAAACAGGGAGGCGAATGCCTGTCACCTCGAATAAACGCTTTCGTAACTGCAAATATAAGAAGGAGATTATGACCGGCACACATTATTTCCGCCACCATTTCGTTGTGGCTGAAACATAACAACTATCTCACAAAATATTTCTTTGAATGTCCAGCAAATTGCGGCCTATCGATAAATCCTCTGAAGACGGAGCTCGTCTTATTTACAAGGAAATACAAAATAACAAGAGTGTTTCTCCCCTCAATATCGGGCGCTCCGTTGGTGCTCTCTGACAAGATGAAGTACCCGGGACTCATCCTTTACAGAGGTCTTACATGGAAGCCAAACATTGAGGAGATAATCAGAAAGACAACAGTCGCCTTGTATGTTTACAGGAGCGCTATCGGCAAAAGATGGGGCCTCTCGCCTAAAGCCACTTTTTGGCTTTATAACACGATTATAAAACCAATCTTGCTATACGGAGTCCTTGTCTGGTGGAACTCGCTAGAAAGGATGGTATCAGTTAAGAAGCTAGAGAGGGTACCACTCCTACTCTAGCGCTTAACGCTATGCTGAATGTGGGGCCGTGGACATTGTAGGAGAAACTACCGCTGCACGCGCCGCAATCAGATTAAGGTGTTCGGGCCATAGGCTAGACTTAAGTTACGGACACTCTAGCATTCTTAAAAACTTTGCGTTCATCCCTATGGTGCTGGACCACTGTACACCCACGCTAGGTCCAAGCGGACCTTTTTCTACTCACATTCCCTCAAGGGATGAGTGGGCGGGGTGCAACATTCGGCGGCAAGGCATGGCAACCATGTTCACGGATGGCTCGAAGTTGGACGAAAGGATTGGTGGGGGAGTATTCTGTAAGGAGCCTTCCATCAACCTTAAATTTAGGCTCCCGAACCACTGTAGTGTTTTCCAAGCGGAGGTATCCGCAATTAAGGAAGCGGTGGACTGGTTGCTTAATTCGGTAATTACCGTTAAGGAAGTAAATATTTAATCCGATAGCCAATCGGCAATTAGGGCCTTGGGTTCGCTGTTTGTGCGTTCGAGATTGGTCGGGGAATGTCTGGCTTCTCTCTCGATTGCATCCGAATACCTTATCATCAGGCTCATTTGGGTTCCCGGGCACAGCGGCATAAAGGGAAACTGCTGGGCTGATGAGCTGGCTAGACAGGGAACTTTGGAGACGGTTTCGTCGCGAAATGAGAGAATTGGGGTTCCCCTGAGAACCTGTGGTCTGCTCCTGGAAAGATGGGCCTCGAGTCAACTCAGCGAGCGCTGGGCTAGTGCGCAAACGTGCAAGGTCGCGAGATCCTCCTGGCCACGTGTAGATCGGGGACGCTCAAGGGAACTCCTAAGGCTAACAAAGCCCCAGCTCTCAAATTTGGTGGGCATCCTTACCGGACATTATCCGTTAGGTGTTCACGCCGTGAGACTTGGAATTACCTCAAGTCCGTTCTGCAGAAACTGTCTGGAGGACGAGGTGGAATCATTTCAACACCCTCTTCTCAGCTGCCCTGCTCTCGTCTGGCAAAGACTTAGACATCTGGGCTCTCACTTTTTCGCTACGCCTGCGAATATAGCCGGTGTAAATATCATAAATTTGGTGAAGTTCATCAGTAGCTTGTTACGGCTAACTACGAACTCAAATCAGCCCCCATCGGCGCCGTCGTAAAATGTATGGTCATCATCGTATCTAATCCCAAGGGTCCTTCTTCCTTCCCATCTCCTTTCCCCTCTCTTAATATTTGTCTAAGTGAACCCTTAGCTGGAGCATCCATTTAACCTTACCTAACCTAACCAGCAAACTTGAACCCAGTAGACCCTTGCAATTTTCGGCGCCTCATTCAGCAAATACTATACGAAAAATCTGCATTGGGAGGAATAGAACTGGAACTTCCATGAGCATTTTGAAGACCTTGCTGATGATGTCTGCCTTTTCTCCGTCAAACACAATGACATGCAAAACAAAACTGACCATTTATTCTCAGAATCACTGAGTGCAGGCTTGAAAATAAATCGCGCGAAACGAAAACTATGAATATTCGATATACGAACAGCTGCCCGTTCCTCTTAAATGGTTAGCAAATTGCGAACGCAGACACTTTTGTTTTATACTTGGGTAGAGCGAAATTATACTTAGTGTCCTATATGGGCGATCGCCGTAGCCGAATGGGTTGGTGCCTAATTACCACACGGGAGTGCGTAAGTTCGGGTATTCGTGAACGAAACACCAAATGATAGAACGTTTTTTCTAATACCATCCGCCCTTGGGTAGGCAATGGCAAAACTCCGATTGTATTTTTGCCGTGAAATAGTTCCTCATAAAAAAGCATTTACCGTTTGGAATTGGGTTAAAACTGTAGGTCCCTCCATTCAAAACACACGCCACAAATAGGAAGAGGAGCTCGGTCAAACACCAACTATTTCGTTTTATTTCCTTATATATTCGTCGCCTCCGTACAGAGCTCCGAATTTTCAAGTCCAATGTTATATCGGTTCTTTTGTATGGATCAGAAACTTGACTCGGAAACAATTAGACGGCCTGTACGAGAGTTGTAAAATTCAACCGATAACAAATTTTATAAGGCTGTGAAAGTTGAAGTAGATTGGACACACGCTTCGCAAGAATGCAAATAAAATCTGTCGTGAAACACTGGACTGGAACCCGCAGGGTATTCGCAAAGTTAGTCGTCTAAAATTCTTGTGAGGGAGAACGGTTCAGAAAGAAGTCGAAGCATCTGAGAAAACTTGGAATGAAATTAAGCCAATTCAAACTTTTGCTACATTCAGAAGATTGGCAGAAGATTGTAATTAATGACGATAAGAGAGGAATGAGTAACTGTTTGCAGACTGAGAGCCAGAGCTTAGCTTTTCTTCTGGTTCGGCAGTTGGCAGCTCAGGTTAAGTGAGAGCTCAATTCCTGCTCCGTCGAACCTAACTAAATCAGAGCATTATAAGCTTTTGGGCAGTGAAAACTGATTATTCGCTATTGAAGCCGAGTTTTCTACTACTTTCTTTACACTCCTCTATAGCTGATATATTACAGCGTTTTAAGACACAATCACTTATGCAAGTACAGGGTGTGCCATATAGCGTTTGCTTTTTGCTTAAAGATTTGACATTTACGAAATGGGACGCTATACGCTTGAACAAAATTGGGAAATATTGAAAACCTATTTCCAAAGTGGTGAGTCTTCTACTCAAACTGTGAGAAATTTGAAAAAAAAATCCAAAAAAAAGATTTGCCAACAAGACAGTTTGTGGATCAATTTGTTAATCGTGTTCGTGAAAGTGAATCGTTAATGGATAAAACAACACGTGAACGTGCTCCTATAGTGCGTACACCCGAAAACATTGCTGCTGTGCCGGAAAATGTGCGTGAACATCCAACAACCTAAACTCGTAATCGTTCCCAAGAATTGAACATTTCACGCACTTCTTTGGGGAGAATTTTGCATAAAGACCTCGGTATGAAGGCTTACAAAGTTGAATTGGTGCAAGAAATGAAGCCTAATGACCATCCAATGCGTTTTCGGTTCACTCAATGGGCAGAAAATCGTTTGACCAAAGATGAGCATTTTTACCAAAAATCATCTTTTCTGATGAAACTCACTTTCATATCGGTGGCTACGTCAATAAGCAAAATTGTCGGATTTGGGGCTCAGAAAATCCACACGTTACTGTAGAGAAGCAAATGCATCCACAACGAGTCACTGTTTGGTGCGATTTTTGGTCTGGCGACATCATCGGGCCATTTTTTTTCGAAAATGAGCGAGGAGCCGCGGTTATAATAAAAGGCGAGCGTTACCGAGACATGCTCATCGAGTTTTTGTTTCGGAGCTGTGATTTAAGCCCGTTGGACTATTTTTTGTGAGGAGCCGTTAAGGACAAATGCTATGCGAGCCATCCAGAGACGATTTATGCTTTGAAACACGAAATCGAAGTTGCCATTCATGAAATTGGAGCCCAAACAATCGAAAATGTGCTTAAAAAAGGGGTTGATCGAATGGCCTACTGTAAAGCCAGTCGTGGCAGTCATTTGAACGATATTAGTTTTCATTCATAAATGATAATGTTCAATCTTCAAAATAAAAAAACAAGTTTGAAAAAATATTGATTAGTTTTTTTTTATAACCGACTCAAAAAGCAAATTTTACATGGCCCACCCTATACATACAATGCCAAGCCTTGTCGAAAATCCTACCCACTCACAAAAGGCTTTGTTGGGAATTTGAATATTGTCTTTCATTTGATTGAATAATTGATGTGACTGCACTGAACTAAAATATTTATAAGAAGCTTAAATTGCTCACGTAACTGATAGGAGCCAATTGAAATTTGAGCAACAGAAAAACAGATTAAAATACCAAAGTTGGGTACTACAAAACTATTATTAAGAAAAATAAAAGCACAATTCACAGCAGTTTTGCCACGAGCAACAACAAAATATTAAAATTCTTACAATTTCTCAATAAAAATACAACCAATTCCAATCAAGTCAAGAAAGCAAGAGAAATTTTGGATTTTGCCTGTTCAGCTGCAGGATAACAACTACGAATGTATAGTATACTTGCCTTAAGTAACTTGCCTTAAAATCGTATCTACATAAATACCTAAATATTTAGGTATGTAAATTCATTTTGTAAGCATGCAGATTTATGCTTGAATGCACAGTTTTGGTATGCATTTACATTTGCATATGAATATAGATTTTAAAGCAACTGAGTGCGTGTGTGTGTGCATGTCTGTGTGAAAGCAATGCGCACCTGAAAATTAATTTATTTTATATGCAGCTAATAAAAGTTTGCTGCTCGATTCTCTAGTCGTTGCTTGGTTGGTTGCCAAGAGCAGTCACAGATCCAAGATATAAGAAACAGTCCACATATGCTGGCAATGATTGTGAGCAGCTGCTCAAATGTAAGTATGGAAATACCGGAATCGCTGACTCGCTGGCAATTAGAATACCGAATACAGAAATGAGAGACTCACAGTTGCGGTTAGAGTACGCAAAGCAATGACGGCGCTGTACTCCTGCAGAAGGTTAATTGGAAAGAAATTGGAAATGGAACCCAGTATAATACATTGGCTCTATACGGCGGTAGTTGGGCCAATTTTCTACCATATTATGGAAATATGCTGGAATGCCCTTGAGCACAGTGTAAAAATTAAAAGGGTTGACAAAGGGTCAAGGAGTCTTATCTGATCTCACAGCCGGTGCAATGTCAACCACACCATCGCAAGCATTACATGCGACAGTAAACTTCCTTCCACTAGATATGCAGGCAATATATCGTCAGCGCTACTACAGGTATTTGCGAGAAAATTATAAGAGAAATCATTTGCAGTCGCCCGATAATTTTTGGCGACTCTGAATGCTAAACGCAAAAAATATCTGCTAAGCCAAAATAAGCGCAGTATTAACCTACTGACGCCCAGAGGTTGGGCGCGCAGACAAACGATTTCTGTAGAGGCTATTTAAATGAAAAAGAAGAAAGAGACGATTTTTCACCTTCTGAAAATTTTGTTTAATGATTCGCAAAATCTCAGTTCTATGGATATCAGGCATCTTCTAAAATTTTTGAAAAGCATACACTGGTTTTAGGAGGGATAAGGAAAATTGTTCCATGCAGCATCTCAATGGGATATGAGTGTGTCTCATAGTAAACAATTATTGGGTTGGGGAATAAGTTCATAGTGTTTTTATGTTTTCTTTTACAATACTTTACAACGATTTGTTTGCTATTTGGCAAAGGGTAAGTACTCATTCGATAGAACTCATTCTGCTCTACAAAATTATGCTAATTGTATTTTTAAGTTATTTACTTTTTTATTAATTTTAAATGGAATACTCAGTAGGTAAAAATCAACATTTTCGACACCTGCTCTTCTTTGCTTTTCATCGAGATCAAAAAGCTATCGAAACAGTCCTACCTACCTACCTAAGCAACTTTCGAAAAAAAAAAAATTTACACTTTCAGTTCGTTTATTGTGGACGTCATGGAACGGATTCTATATTATGCAGCTATATACAACATTTTGCTCTCTCAAATGCATTGTATGTACAATAACTTCTTGGAGTAAGGATCCTTAAACTCAGTGCTAGTCGTGTAATTAAAAGAAGAGCTTTAAGTATTACGATTTTTTGGGCCCAATAATGAAAACACAGGAGGATGGTTCCATGTGTAGAAGTCCACGCAAGTGGGGAAAGTTACTGATCGCCATTCACTTGGGAATGGCCTGGACGATTCTTCTGCATATGACTCAAGCAGATCACAACGGCCGAGATTAGCCCACGTATCCTCTGGGTAGCTTCCGAACACCCGGATGAGGCCTCCCTATACTGATGACGACCCCTGCAAACGAAATAAGGATTACGATTTGATGGCATGCACCTGGAATGTCCGGTCCCTTAATGGGGAAGGTGCCACTGCCCGGCTGGTTGATAAAGGCCGACATCACTGCCATTCAAGAGATGCGATGGACGGGACAAGGCCAGAAAAGAGTAGGACCTTGTGACGTTTACTACAGCTGTCATTTAAAGGAGCGCAAATTCGGAGTTGGATTTGTTATGGGAGAGAGACTTCGTCGCCAAGTACTGTCGTTCACTCCGGTGGTCGAGCGTCTCGCAACAATCCGCATCAAATCCCGTTTTTTTAACATATCGCTAATTTGCGCCCACGCCCCGACGGAAGAGAAGGACGATGCGACCAAAGCTTCCTTCTATGAGCGCTTGGAACGTTCCTATGAGCGCTGCCTCCGCCACGACATAAAAATCGAGCTTGGCGACTTCAACGCCAGGGTGGGCAAGGAGGGAATTTATGGTCCCACAGTCGGAAAATTCAGCCTGCACAACGAAACATCCGGTAACGGACAGAGGCTGGTCGACTTCGCCGGGGCCCGAAACATGGTAGTCTGCAGCACCAGATTCCAGCATAAGAAGATTCACCAAGCCACCTGGCTGTCTCCTGATCGAAAAACGCGAAACCAGATCGATCATGTTGTGATAGATGGAAGACACGCTTCTAGTGTATTAGATGTACGTACGATCCGAGGACCCAACATCGACTCGGATCACTACCTTGTTGCAGCCAAACTACGCACCCACCTCTGTGCAGCAAAAAATGTGCATCTACCTACGCAAAGAATGTTCGACATCGAAAAGCTGCAATCACAACAGACAGCCAGAAGATTCGCCACTCGACTCTCACTCCTGCTCTCAGAGACCACTGCCCAACAAACCGGCATCCACGAACAATGGAGCAACATTTCTCGTTCTCTACGTACCGCCGCCGAAGAAGAAATCGGATTCCCGCGAGCCCGAAAAAACAATTGGTACGACGAGGAATGTCATGCTGCCGCAGAAAGAAAGGATGCCGCCTATAGAGCCACGCTGCGATCGGGCGCAACGCGAGCCATGTGGGATCGCTACAGAGAGCTGAAAAAGGAAGAGAAGAGACGTATTATCTGACAGAAGAAACGAGAGGCTGAAATACGTGTGTGCGAGGAGCTTGAGATGCTGGGGAATAGGAACAACGCCCGAAAATTATACCAGAAAGTTCGGCGGCTTACAGAAGGTTTTAAGACCGGGGCGTTTTCCTGTAAGAACAAAGACGGCGAACTGGTAACTGACGTACAGAATATTCTTAAATTACGAAGGGAACACTTCTCGAACCTATTAAACAGTGACAGCTGCGCATATCACCGAGAATGTGAAGATCCCGATACCCCAATCGTTGACGATGGAATTGTCGTTCCGCTACCGCGATCATGACGAGGTGAGAATAGCGATAACGCGGCTAAAGAACAACAAAACCGCGGGCGCCGACGGACTGTTGGCTGAGCTATTCAAACATGGCGGCAAGGAGCTGGTAAGATGAATGCATCAGCTCCTATGCAAAATATGGTCGGATGAAAGCATGCCTGTCGATTGGAATTTAAGTGTGCTCTGCCCAATCCATAAGAAGAGCGATCCTGCAATTTGGGCCAATTACCGCGGGATAAGTCTTCTAAATATCGCCTATAAGGTTCTAGCGAGCGTATTGTGTCAAAGGCTTAAGCCCACCGTCAACCAACTGATTGGACCTTATCAGTGTGGCTTCAGAACTGGAAAGTCTACCATCGACCAAATATTCACAATACGCCAAATCTTGGAAAAGACCCATGAAAGGAGAGTCGACACACACCATCTTTTCGTCGACTTCAAAGCTGCATTCGACAGTACGAAAAAAGTTACCTGTATGCCCCGATGTCTGAATTTGGTATCCCCGCAAAACTAATACGGCTATGTAAGATGTCGTTGCTCAACACGAGCAGCGCCGTCAGAATTGGGAAGGACCTCTCCGAGCCGTTTGATACCAAACGAGATTTCAGACAGGGTGACTCGCTGTCGTGTGACCTCTTTAACCTGATGTTGGAGAGCATCGTACGAGCCGCAGAACTTAATCGCTCAGGCACAATTTTTTATAAGAGCGTACAATTGTTGGCGTATGCCGATGATATTGACATCATCGGCCTTAACAACCGCGCTGTTAGTTTTGCCTTCTCCAAACTGGATAAAGAGGCAAAGCGAATGGGTCTAGTGGTGAACGAGGACAAAACGAAGTACCTTCTGTCTTCAAACAAACAGTCGGCGCACTTGCGTATCGGCACCCACGTCACTGTTGACAGTTATGATTTCGAGGTTGTAAAAGACTTCGTCTATTTAGGAACCAGCATTAACACCAATAGCAATGTCAACCTTGAAATCCAACGTAGAATCTCTCTTGCCAACAAGTGCTACTTTGGACTAAGTAGGCAACTGAGCAGTAAAGTCCTCTCTCGACGAACAAAACTAACACTCTACAAGACTCTCATCATGCCCGTCCTAACGTATGGCGCAGAAGCTTGGACGATGACAACATCCGATGAAGCGACGCTTGGAGTGTTCGAGAGAAAGATTCTGCGTAAGATTTTTGGATCTTTGCACGTTGGCTACGGCGAATATCGCAGACGATGGAACGATGAGCTGTATGAGCTTTACGGCGATATAGACATAGCGCAGCGAATAAAGATCCAGCGGCTACGTTGGCTGGGTCATGCCGTTCGAATGGATACAAACGCTCCGGCTTTGAAAGTATTCGATGCGGTACCAGCTGGTGGTAGTAGAGGAAGAGGAAGGCCTCCTCTGCGTTGGAAAGATCAGATGGAGAAGGACTTCACTTGGTGTGGCCAATTGGCGACGGCTCTTTGGTTGCCTTCTTAGCTCTACTGTCGGCCTGTTCGTTACCTTTGATGCCACTGTGACCCGGAATCCACATACATAAGTTTGATTGAACCTTTTTGTTTTGCGAGCATGTTGCGCAGTTTTGTGTTTATTGGAGAGTTATTAGCTGGGTTCAGAATAGCCTCGATTGTTGATTTGCTGTCACTGCATATTATATGTATATTGACGATTTTTTTGGGATGCGATGTATACCGCTTGAAGTAACGCATCAGCTTCGGCTGTGAAAATTGAGCAGTAGCTTGGTAAAACTCCAACGGTTATAGTGGTACCTATTTAGTTTGTTACGGCAAATGAAGTACAGGTATCGGTTTTAGATCCGTCAGTAAATAACAGATCCCAGTCTGATTTCAAATGAGACACAGTTTCTAGATATAATTGCTTGAATTCAACGGGGCCGGTAGTTTTTTTTTTTGATGATGCAGTAAATTATCTATGAATAAATAGCTTGGTACGATCCATTCTGGATGAGACAGTTTTCCTACGAGAACAGGTGATATAAATATGTTCAGTTCTTTGGATTGATTTAAAATCTCTGAAATCGTTGATTTTCGGCCATTTTTACTTGCCTTGTGTTGACATGAAGAAACGCTTGAATGCGTTGTTTCTGAAGCTTGTTTCTGCAATATAAAACTCAGGGATACACATCAGCGTGTTATTTGATGCCCTTTCCACAAGGGTTGGTAGATCAGCTTCCGCTAAGATGGCATAAATGGGAGAAGTAGGAAAGGCTCAAATGCTCCCTCTAGCTGCTGCGTGATAAGGCGCTTCTAGCCGTTTCAGATGGGTGCATGCGCAATGTCCGTAAATAGCTAATCCGAGGTCTATCTTAGATAATATCAAAGCTCTAGTTATATTTACCAGCCTTTGTGTATGAACTAGACAGTGTTTTGAAGACAAGTACTTAATTATATTTAGTCTTGATAATAAGCTCATTCTAATATGTTCACAATGATGCTTATAAGTTAATTTTTTATCAAATATAATTCCGAGTGCTTTTAGGGTGTTCGTGTGAGGAAATGTGACGTTAGAAAAGGATATTGAGGGGAAAGTACACTTACATATGTTTACGACAAATGTGAAAAGTGGAGCTTTTGTTAATAGACATACTTGCCCTGATGATTTCAACCAAAGTTCGAGTTTAGAGAGGATGTCAGTGAATGAGTTTTTGACAGTTGTTAAATCGGAAGTTTTAGCTAAAATCAGGACGTAGGATATGATAGAGCTGACTTCTTGGAACGCTATTATGAACAAGATTACGGAAAGAGGAGAACCTTGGGGTATTGCGTTGAAAAGTGGGAGAATGTTAGACTCATTGTTGTTTACACGCATTAAGAATTTGCGATTACATAAGTATGATTTTATGACTTTGTATATTTTTTCTCCGACTTTCCAGCGACTAAGCTCTTCCAAGACAACGTGCGAGCCAATTCTATCATACGCCGTTTCAAAGTCTATACTAAGTACTGAAACATGGTTTCTGTTTGCTAAGGCTGTTGAGGCAAAGTTTTCAAAGATAAGTAGTGGATCTATAACGCCTAAGTTTTTCTGGAATGCAAACTGATTTGAACTTAAGAGGTTATTTTGCTGGGCAAACCATACAAGACGTCGAGCAATGATCTTCTCCAAAACTTTCGAGATGCAAGGTAACAGGGATATACGAGAGGTGTCTTTTATATGTCGGGATTAGAGAACAAAAACAAATTTTAATCATCAAAAATCACTTTATTGTTTTTCAAATATTCTCCATGAAGATCTATACACTTTGCATGCGTTTGAACCAATTGTCGAAGCACTTTTGCCACTCTGAATGAGGTACCTCCAAAACATGCATTCTGAATGCCGCAACCGCTTCTTCAGGTGTCGAAAAACATTGACCTATCAGTTCGTTTTTTACGTACGGGAATAAAAAGAAGTCATTCGGTGCCAAGTCAGGACTATACGGCGGACGACCCATTAATTCGATGTTTTGGGTGCTCAAAAATGCAGTTGTTTGAGCGATGTGTGAGAGCTCGCATTTGAAGAGTGATCCGTCTTTGGCGATTGGTTTTCCTAATTTCTTGCAAGATAACTGGCAAACAAATGGTTGTGTATCACTCAAAATTTACTGTTCTGCGTTGTTCTAGTGGTACGGTTGCGACATGTCTAGTTTTTCCGAAAAAACAGGTGACCATTTGCTTGGAAGTGCTTCGTGCGCGAACAACTTTTGTTGGATTTGGCTCATCTTGAAACACCCATACAGTCGACTGCTGTTTACTTTCGGGCTCATACGCGTAAATCCATGATTCATCACCTGTCACGATGTCATAGACGTGTTTCGAAGCCCCGCGATCGTATTTTTTGAGCATTTCCTTCGACCAATCGACACGAGTCTTTTTTTGAGCGATTGACAAATTGTGTGGGATCCAACGCGAACAAATTTGTTTGACAGTCAAATGTTTATGCAATATTGAATGTTTCCTGGTCTCACTAATGCCTAAGATTATCTCAATCTCACGATAGGTCACATGACGATCTTGCAATATCAGTTCGCGCACAGCATCAATGGTTTTCGGAACAACAACTGATTTTGGACGACCTTCTTGGAGTGAACTACGACCACGATTGAATTCACCATACCATCGATAAACACTGGTCCTTGATGGAGCTTCATCGCCAAAAAATGAATTAAGTTCATCCATGCAATGTTGCTGAGTTAATCCACGTCGAAAGCTGTAAAAAATAATCGCACGAAAATGTTCACGATTTAATTTCATTTTTGGACCGAGATGAATCTTTTAAGTTACTGTAAACAACACAAATAGCGCTGGTATTTCAAAACGTTCTGAGTACGTAAAAGGCAAAAAATGTCAAATTTTGCGATACAGCTGTCAGTTGCCAGATTGCAACACCAGGGTTGCCAAATCCCGAAATATAAAAGGCACCCCTCGTAGGCCTGAAATTGGAAATGAGGGAGTTTGGTTTGTTTGCTTTGGGAATCGGGATTATTGCAGCAATTTTCCATGATTGTGGAAATGTTTCTTGTTCTAATATCGAATTGTACAAATAAACAGCGCGCGATTTTAAGGCGAATGACAATTTTTTTAAGATATTGTACGTTATTCGATCAGAACCTGGTGCTTTACCTGACAACGAAGAAAGAGTTAAGTTAAATTCTTCTAAATTTATGCGAGATTCTAAACAGAGAGCTTCGTAGGAGGGTGAGGAATTGTGATAACATTTTGGTACAATATTTGACTTTTTACAGCTAAAATCTGGATGAAAGTTTGAGCTATGTGAATAGTTTGACCAAGTTATTGCAAATTTGTCGGCAATTTCCTTGGGGGAATATATTGGGCCTTCTGGCGAGTGTGTAAAAGGGATGTGGTTGCGCTGACAGGAAGAAGTAAGATATTTTATATCTGACCAGATCTTTTTTGGGTTAGAGGAGGGTGTTATGCTGGCAGTAAGAGTTTCTAGAGCTTGCCTTTTCGACGCTTTTAATTCGCGCCTGAAGCATGCGTTGGTTTTTTTTGTATTTTACAAGATTCTCGTCAGACCTAGTTCGCTTGTACTCCGCCCAAGAAGATTGTTTAGTTTTCCTCAGAATGGAGAGCACGTTTGGCCAATATTGAAGTTTCGCAGAGAACTTTTTGGTGCAAGTCTGTGGTATAGAAATATTCGCCGCTGAACGTATGAGGGACTTGATAGTAAAAGCTTCTTTGTTTACATTATGTGATTCAGGTTTTTTTACTTGATAGGTGTATTATGTTAGAACAGAAAGTTTCCCAATCAGCTCTTTCTGTTATAAATTTAGGTTTGGGTTTAACTCTGTAAAATTGTGGCATGGAGAGAGATGTAAAAATAGGGTAGTGATCACTATTGTGAAGATCACTCAACGTTTTGGATTCTAGTTTTGGGGCTATAGAGGAAGAGGAAATGGAAATATCTGGATGCGAAAAGCTCATATAACTATTACCTATGATTTTATCTAAAATGGCGCAAAATTAATCACCCTATCGTCTATCATATTTGACACTTGCGAACTAGACAGCTGCAGCATACAAACAGCAATGGAGCAGCGAAAGGTTATAATAAACTTTTCACTCACTTTCATTCTGTAAAAAACTTATTCAAATACAAACTTGGAGAATTAATACTTTATATAAACTCTATTTAACTGAACAAAAAACTATAAACTCCTGACGGCATCTCGAAATCCCGCAATCAATCTGCATAGATCACCAATATTGACGTCCCTAGCTCTCACATAAATATGTATGAGACCGTTATTTAAATAGGTATGCATGCATTTGTTTGAGGTTACTACCAACCAAAAGTAAACGACAAACTTTTCTCATAAAACTTGAGCTGCTGCCATTATAACGATAATGTACTCTGAATGTTCGAGGACAATAACAATAACAAAAGCAAAAACAAAAACAACAACAAAAACTGCAACAACAAACGTACGTAAGATCAACAAGAGCCCGCAAATAAAAACAGGGAGCACGACTTATACAACTCATCTTCACAGGCATACCAACGTAATGATATACTGAAGTTTTTACAATACGCACACACACACACGCGCGTATGTCCGACGTGCTGCTGTTTGATTCCCATTTAAGTCTTTGTATGCATTCGGGCGCAGAAATTCGAAATGAAAATAGAAAATACGAATTGCGTGTATTTAATTAAATGCACGTTGTGAGAGTTTGACAGCAGCCGAAGAAAATAGGAAGTACAGCACGGGTATGCCTACATGTAAATGGAAGGAAATGAGTGACTGCGCTGAAAATGACTGGCTGTAAGCATAGCAAAAAGTCATGCTGAATGGCTGAATGCGCCAACTGTGCTGATTGAATAGCTGACTGAAGGACTGATGAATAGGCGAAATGAAACACTAACTGTATGCATGACTGATGGAATCGTCCATTAAATGAATGATGTCATGGCTGGAGAAGCATCAAAAAGTCTGACTGGTCGCCATGTCTAAAGACTGGCTAACGATTGAGAATATGACAGCGTGTGAAAAAAAGAAAAATATATCGCAATACTAGTCATCCACGACGCATGCAACACTTATTAACTTACTAACAGGTAATATTTTTAAAGGATGACTGGCATGTTGTCAGCTGACTGGTATTCACAAGTAATTTCCCAACAGTTGGCCAACTTACACACCGATTTGCATATAAACATTCAAATGCATTAATATGGCTGACAGTGGGATGCTGCTGTGACATGACAACTGCCTTTTCACTTTACTCTCGACACTTGGCACTTGACATTTTCGAGTTCATAATTGCAAGCATACTTTTGCCCTTATAATGAAAATGGCAAGCGACGTATGTGGAGTGCATATATGGAGCAGAGATAGCAGGCGAAAATAGGTAAATGCGAAAGGCCTGGCAAAAGTTCGATTAGTAGACTAAGCGGAGAAGCCCTGAAGCAATTTTAGTTTAAGAACTTTAAACCTCTTACGAGGATGACTATTTAAGTTTTTAGATACCACAATACGAAAGGGAGTATATCAACTTTGGTATGGCCATTGAAAAGCTTGTCATATTTAAAGATGGTAGTACTTAGTGGCCACTGTAAACGAATGAGTTGTGCGTGAATACCATTCGGTAGAACTCGCGTTCGAAATCCAGTGTGGACATGACGCACCAATTGAGAGAAAAGGTTTTTCCTAATAGCGGTGCCTCACATGATGTCGAAAAGACCAGAATAAGGCGCCTTACGAAATTTTTTCGAACTTGACAATTGGGTGAACTTAGTACAGAGAGTAAACAAATCCTTGTGTGCAAATCTATGCACTTGCAGATTAATATCTCGTAACAGCGCACTTGTAGCCGAGGATATTACAATTTTATTCACATACCGTTTAGCACAAAGGAATCGAAATCGATTTAGACACACCAACTTGATCGAGAAGTTTCCAGAATAACCGCCAGGTAACGCTCTAAGTCAACTGATTTGACTTCTGTTTTTTTTTTTTTTGTTAGGTTCCACATCTGTGATTAGCATAACTACCAAAATTGCTTGACATTGGCAAAAGTAACGCCGTCTTGAGTAAATGCATCTCTGCATGTGTTTTCGATTTTTTTAAGTTTTAAAAATGGATTTATGTTAAATTTTACGATAAAATTGGAATGCAGATTCAATGGAGCAAAAACTGTAGAAATGTTGGGTAATGACTCTCTAAAGAAATCAGCCGTTTTGTTATGGCATGAACGCTGCAGAAGAGATGGTGAGTCTATCGAGGGTAACGAACGTAGTGGCTGGCCGTTGACAGCGAAGACTGATAAACACATCAATGAAGTGGAAGTGAACTCGATTAATAACCGCAAATTAACCATCTGAAAGTTAGGAGAGGACTTGAAAATTGAGTCATAGATTTAAGACATTTTAGTTAATGATTCTTGGTTTTTGTAGTGTTGCTGCAAAGTGGGTCCCAAATAACTTTATTTTAACGCTAACAAGGAACCGCGTTGATATCGCCAAAGACATGATTTCCAAGGTTGAACCCAACCCAGCATACATGAAACGCATCATTACTGGAGAAGAGATATGGTTTCATGAGTACCTTGGTTGTACACACAATCCAGACATCGTGCGACTGAGTGGAGAGCTCCGAATGAAGAGGAAAAAGCTATGCCCATGATTTTTACAGATTACAACAATATTGTGGACCACAAGTTTTTGCCCAAAAGTTCAGACATTTAATAACGACTATTTATTATATGGGAATTATGAGACGTTTACGTAAAGCAATTCGCCAAAAATGAAAGAATTTGTTGGAAAACAACTCGTGGATTTTGCAAAATAATAAAAAAAAATTCTTGACCAAGAACGAAACAAAAGCCACCCAACTCATCTCATATGGCTCCCTGCGATTTTTTTAAGTTTTATAGAGTCAAAAAACCAGTCGCTTTTTAACAACCGAAAGGAAGTAATGGAAAACTCGAAAATAGAGTTCCAAATATGTTTCCAGAGCTAAATCAAATGCTGGCATAAGTGCATTACAGTTGATGGGGAGTTATATGAATGCCGTAAAATTATATTACTTTTGAGGAATTAACTAGTATTTATTACTTGGAAAAAACAAAAAAAAACGATGCTTCTGCTATAAATAAAGCAAAATTGCTAAACTTTATTAAAAGTGTTCTTTGTTTTGTTTAAATCGGTGGTAGCACGCCCACTTTTGTGTAAATTCATCTATCTCGACAATGACAAAATAAAACTCGGCTAAACTTGTTACAAGTGTTGCTCCTCCCCTTAATTTTATTTGGCATAAAGAATACTAAGATCTGATAGCTTAGGTTAGGTAGTAATAGTTGTCCAGAAAGTAGGCCCAGTTGGACGGAAGAAGTTTGGTTCATCCTTTGTGATCCCATTGCAAGAGGGGAAAAAGAGGTGAAGGAAAAGTCGATAGGACGAAAAGGAGAGGGGTAGGGAGGGTTGAGTATATGTGGACTATTAACGGTGACTAATTTGCGGTTGTGTTAGCCTCTTTATGCTGCTGAAGAAGTTCATCAGATTTTTTAAAATCAAGACCTGCTATATCAGCAGGCGCAGAAAATAAGTGAGAACCAAGATGCTTGAATCTTAGTCCCGCGCTGAGATGATTACACCGCATCCTCCATACAGCTGACGCAAAAAGGACTCAAAATAATTCCAAGTCTCACGGCATGTATACCCCGCGTATAGTGCCCCGTAACGTTGCCCATGAAATTTGAGAGATGAGACTTTGTCATCCTAAGAATATTCCTCGAACGCCCCCTATACAAACGTGATCAGAAGGAGACCGCGCGACTTACACGTTCATGTACTTGCCCAGCGCTCGCTGAGTTGGTGCAGAGCCCATCCTTCCAGGAGTAGAGCGCAGGTTGTCAAGGAGATCCCGATCCTCACCTTTCGCGGGCACACTGCCTCACAGGTCCCTTGTATGGCAGCTCGTCGGTTTCGCAGTTTCCAGCAATATGACTATGACCAGGTACCCAAATTATCCTTATGTCGAAAAATTCTGATGCAATCGAGAGAGAGATCAAGCATTCCCTGACCAGCTTCGGATGCTCCATAATAGAGTCTAGGGCCTTAATTGCCGCTTGGCTATCGGAGTAAAAATTTACCTTCTTAACAGTTATTACGCAAGTAAGTAGCCAGTCAGCTGCTTTTCTGATTGCCGCCACCTCTGCTTGAAACACACTGCAGTGATCCGGTAACCTGATTTTGAGTTTGATGGGGAGCTCTTTGCAGAATACTCCTCCTCCAACCCTACCATCCAACTTCGAACCACCCACGAGCAGGCTGTCCCCAAGTAATCCGATAACAACCCCACATTTTTTTATGTACAATATAAAAATAAAATTTCCGTCCGTCCATTTGATATTAAAAACCATAACTCAAACAAATGTTTAGAAATTTCAAGGTTTTTTTCTTAGATAGAGGGCAAGTTTCTATTGAAAATTGAGGGATTCTGTCAATAATCACGCAATTAGCTATTTCTCATTGCCCATGAGCATGTTTGATTAATGAATTAACAACCAGCCTGAATTAAGGTTTACTAAAGAGAGTTGGGCTTCTGTCATGAAAAAGCTCCTCATAAAAATATCTGCCGTTCAACATCAAGACGCAAACCACAAATAGGAGGAGGAGCTCGACCAAACACCCGAAAAGGGTGTACCCGCCAATTATACATAAAGAGAGTTGGGCACTTCTTCACTTGTTTTTATTTCTTTTTTCATCAACCGAAAAGCATATGGCGCTGAGCTCAGGAATAATGATACTAAATGAATTGCCGCAATTAGAGGTCAGCAGTGCGTGCTGGGTCGTGAACCAAACGTAAAAGGTAGCAGCACAGTTCATCCGTATTGGAAGTCTACTTAGATTTCAAAGACCTTAATCTTTCAAAAGGGACACCTAGATGTGAATTATGAATAATTTCTAGACGGTACCAATTTTTTGTCATATTTGACATTTGTCAAATAGACAGATGTACAATTTTGTACGCTAGAACAACGCCTTAAAATTATTGAAACTTATTATCATGAAAATGGTCGATCTTTAAGAACATCTTATCGCAAAATTCGTAATTTTTTTTTAGGAAATAATCGTCCGAGTGAGATGGCAATCCAAAGGTTCGAGAAAAAATTTCAAGAAACTGTTTCTGTTGAGGATAGAAAAGTACTAGCAAACCAAAAATTGGACGTTCCGTTGAGCATGTTGTTGCTGTAGCACAAATTGTTGCTGAACAACCTTCAGCATCGATATTTCAACATTCTCAACAATAAGGCATTTATGAATCGAGTTTTTGGCAGATTGTGCGCATGGTGGACATTTAAATGTTTTAATTTTTCACATGTAGCTGTTAAGAAGCTTTTTTTATATAAAAATAATCAAGCATGAATGAATCTAAATTTTTACATGTTTTATTTTAGAACAACAACTAGGCACGCCTTTGGAAAGACCCTTTTCCATTTAGCATTTAAAATATGTAGATATGCTTTCAGAGGCCGAACAGTTGCAATATTTTTTTCTTCAGTAAAATAAATGTATGACCATACTTTTGCCGGTGACTTCTGCTTAAGGCGTGGACTAGCAGCTTCTGAGTTCCCTATCTCTGAATTACTTCTTGGTTTCGGCACCGATTTCGACACCTGCTATAATTTTGTGCAAGGTGATGCTTTCTAAGCTTTTTCTCTTTTCGAGAATCAAGTTAAGGTCGAGAAACCCAAAGTCCAAGATTGGCCTTAATATTTGCAAAGCAATCCCAACATTTCACAAATCTAACTTCTCGGCAGTTATTTCCCGAATGAAACTGGACAAGTCGGCAATTTTGCGCTTCAACAAAGAAGCAATCACTTCATCAATTGCAGATTTTGGGTGACTTTGATTAGACTCGTCCAATATAAAAAATGTCACTTCGAAAGCATTTTCAGGTGGTCACAAGTGTAGATGCATTGTCTTCATATATGTACTTTGATAAATTTAAATCCTTCTACAATCTTTAAAATATGCCAAAACGTCCAAAAAATTCCACACCGAAGCAGTGAAATATCAATCGACTCTTTCCTAGTAGCTTTACTTTACCTTTTCTGCTTACAGTAAAAATTTAATTAAATGTAAATTTAAATGTAATATAAATTAAAATGTCACAAATGATAATAGCAAACCATCTAACATCTTTGGTTGTCCCGAAATTTATTCAGTATTACCAGCTAATCGCACTTTTGTTATTCCCCACGCAGAAACATACATAAATATGTATGTACAAGTATGTTTGTATAGTAAGTAAATTAAAGTGTTTGCGTTAACTTTGACATAATTGTGCCACGTTAATGTCAAAGCAGTTATGCAAACTACCATTGAGCTCCTGTAATGCCCAATGAGCTTTACGGTGAATTTCATATTGAGTGGATCTCAAGCAAGGCGATTTGTAAGTATGTATGCATTGTACGAGTATTTGTAGTTATACCTCATTTGACTACAACTTCTATAAGAGCAGTAGTTCTCCTCAGGCTAAAACGGCTAAAGGCTCTGAGATGTTGAGATGAGATTTAGTTGCTATTTTCAAGTTCGCCGGCTATGCACTAGCAAAAAGTTCTTTACACTTCATGATAGAAATTTGCCTTTGCCTACTGAAGCGTGATCGCAGCTAGAACGAAAGTTTGAAGTTGTACAAGGTGGCGCAAAATTAATCACCTAATCGGAAGATTTATATCTACTGTTGCAAATAGCATCTCACCTCAATAATATTTGACACCTGTGAACAAGACAGTTGCAGTACACAAACAAATAAGCAATGGGGCACGTAAAGCACCAAGTCGACATTTTCCATCACTCACAATGGGTTTTTTTATTGTAAAAAAGTTATTACAAAAAAATTTAATGATTAATTTTTATTTTATTTATGCAGTAGGGTATATTTTTTTGGGAGATTTTAAAAGTAATTGTCGGATTCCGGGATTCGTCTCTGGGTACTTCTTGGAGCATAAGTTAGGTTAGGTTGAGCTGGCTGGCTGAAAGCCATCACATGGACCTTCTGGTCCTTAGTAGTACCAGATGGAGCTTGATCCTTACGTTTCTTTGTAGTAGACGACCTAAGTAAACTCTAAAGCTCTAACCCCGAGAGGCATTCTAACATGTCATATTATAAAGCTCCTAAGTATTTCAATCTGGTTCTACCTGACATAGAAGGTGTTTTAGCGTTTTCCTCTCTTCTAGTTCAACGCAAAATCTGCAGTTATCATTGTTTGTAATTCGTATCTTGTATGCGTGTGCCGCTAACAAATTGTGGCCTGTCAGTATACCTACCATAGTTCTGCTTTCCATTCTAGACAGGGCTAGTACGAATCGGACGTACGAGAATTTATCTGCATTCTGTGTTCACAAGATTTTCGCGGTTTTGCAAGTGGCTAGATTATTCCACCCCCTGTCTATCCGTGTTTTCATGTCCGCAGCGATGTCATTGTATATCGTATTTAAAGGTTTCAGCATGTTGTTTTCTTGTTCGAATTGTACCTATGTAAACAGCGCTTTTGGCAATCTCATCTACAATTTCGATTCCTGCAATGCCCTTATGTTCGGGTATCCCATAGATGTGCACCCGTGTGTCCTCCCTGGTCCTAAAAACGTTTTTAGATGAAATTTCATATGAGTTTATTGCCTTTATTGCCGCTTAACTGTCAACGTATATATTTATGTTGGAATTGCTCGATGTCCTTGCTAGTGCTATTTCTGCAGTCTTTCCTACCGCAAAGACGTCTGCTTGAAAAATATTGAATGGTCAGATAGATTAATTGTCCGCCTGATGTTCTTGGAACATAACTTTAGTGCAATTTTTAAGTAGCTGACAATTCTCGGTGATTATTCATAATTTTTTCGCCTGAAGCTGTTGCGCATTTGCTCCATGCGACTATGACAAATGCACGAACTTTTTTTTTATGCGGAGGAAATGCGATATATCGTCAGGGAAAAAATGATCAATGATCAACCGAAATTTTAAGTGACTTCAAACTTGCACTTCGTGGCCGCCGTAGCCGAATGGGTTGGTGCGTGACTGCCATTCGGTTTTCAGAGAGAGAGCGTTGGTTCGAATCTCGGTGAAAGACCAAAATACAGGAAAAGTTTTTTCTAATAGCGGTCGCCCCTCGGCAGGCAATGGCAAACCTCCGAGTGTATTTCTGCCATGAAAAAGCTCCTCATAAAAAATATCTGCCGTTCGGAATCGGCTTAAAACCGTAGGTCCCTTCATTTGTGAAACAACATCAAGACGCACACCACAAATAGGAGGAGGAGCTCAGCCAAACATACATATATATATACTTCGCTATACTAAAATTTAATGGTCTACAAAGCGGTGTACCCAAAATGTTTTAAAAATTTGCAATAAAAATTTTGATATTTTGATTGAATTTTGTCGGGTTTTTATCAAGAATGATAGAAAGAAGATTGCGCCCATCAAGAGTGCGTGACGTCACGTATGCCGAGTTGTGCAGTATTACCAACCATTTGCTCTTCACAATAAATTTAGTGCTTTTTTATACCCAAAATACAAAAATTTGTAAGTTTCGTGTTTGTTTCTTTTTTTTTAATTTAAAGCTACAGAAACTTTAAGTTAAAAAACAAACTATATTATTAAACAAGAAAAGGTCACTCTGAGAAGATTTTAGTGCTAATGAAAATTTTTTTACTCTTATAAAATTTGATAATTTGAAAGTGCAAATTTAATTTTTGGCTCCATTTAAGGTTATGCAAGAATATTAAATCTTCTTCTCTCAACTCTTCTTAAGATTGAAAACCTTTTTACACATTTTAAAAAGCCTTTGAAATTATTGAATGCGAATTCCGGTCATCAATCCTTAGTGAGACATAGGACATTAAGAGTTGTATTCATTGTAAAAATAAGCCACAAAATACCAAAAATGCTAAAGAAACCATACTGACATTTTTGCAAAAACAGTACCTTATCTAGTTACAATACATAACCTCAAATTTAGCAAATAAGTCGTTCCCTTAAAAAAATAGTTTCGCTTAGTAAAAACCAAAATCATAAATTAAATTGTACATAAGCATAACACATTTATTTAAAAAAAAACGCACATGTTAAAGACAATTTGTGACGCATACAAAGTTCTTTAAGTGATTCAATAAAAATTTGTTGGGTTATTTTCTTTGAATGGGCATTTTAGTGCGTTTTTATATCCAAATCTAGGCAACACTGCAGTAGCGAGAGAGAGATTTGACTGCCGAAAGCAGAAGAACACCAACAACACCTGCAATCGCGGGCAATGCCACCAGATGTTAAAAAAAAGTAAAGCTAAATAAAACTGGTTGAATTATTTAAATAATTACAATATTAAAAAATGTATATTTTACAAAAATATAATCATAACATTTTAATTAGAATAGCTAGAAAAATGTCATGAAGAAAGAACTAAATCTCCGAGACTAAATAACAAAAAAAAATGCTAAATCAAGTTACGAAAATGGTAATCTGGCCATACTGGAACTAAAATCACGTAACTAGTTGTCAAATTCGCTGAGAGCAAAGTAACGGGACCCCGATAGGCGTCATCTCATTATTCTCTCCATCGTGAGTTTTTATTATACAGGGAGCGCCATCTCTTATGTCGGCATGAAAACATTGAATAACTTTCAAAAAAAAAAATGATTTGTATAAGTGAGGTATTTTTATTTGGTTTGGTTATTTACAATCTATTAAAACTATTTTTAATATCAGTCAAGTGGCCACCTTTATTAGCAATCACGAGCTGCGATCTTTTTTCTGCGTTTGTCATCACTTTGTTAAGCATTTCGGGTTTTATAGCGTCGATTTCGGCACGAATCTTTGCCTTAAGTTGCCCAAGGGTCCCAGTAGATGTCGCCTCTTTTTGACACATGTCTAGAGATTTCGTAGCAGAAATGTAATTGTTGCATTCGCAGTGTGGCATTGCGCACGGTCTTGTCGAAACGAGTAACCGTCTGAACCTTTCTCCGCATTTGCGGGCAGACATAATGAACCAACATCCATCGATATCGGTTTCCATTGACCATTTCGTTTTCTCAGTAAAAATATGGCGCAAGTGCCGGCCCAAACAGTTACTTTCTGGTCATGCAGTGGCGTTTCATGGATCTCGTGTGAATTCTCAGTTCACCAAATGTGGCAATTTTGTTTATTCACGCTGCCAGAGAGGTTAAAATGTGTCTCGTCAGTCATTAAAATGTGCTTCCAAAAATTGGGCTCAGTGTTAACCATTCGAGCGCTTGTTTGGCCAAATTCCAAACGACGTGAATGGTCTGTCGGCAATATTCTTTGCATCAATTGCACTTTATACGGAAACGTATTTAAATCATCCTTTAAAATGCATCGCATTGTGGTTTCACTGACGCCAAAATGCTAAGCGCGCCGACAATACGACACTGTTGGCTCCTGGGCAACACTCTCCTTCACTGCTTCAACAAGTTCATTGGAACCTATTGGTCGTTGATGAATGGCATGTTGACGATCTCCTACTGCCCCGTGCTCGAAAAAATTCGACACCAAACGATGAATAGTACTGTCAGACGGTGCCTGCGGTGCGACGGTGCGATATGCGCGTTGAGTTAGAACAATAGAACGACTGTTTTCGATGTATGGCGTCACTATTTCAGCGCGTTGTTTCGATGTAAAGCGATCCATGGTTAATATTGTACTGAATTTACCTATCGAAAACAAAGTTATTCAGCGTTTACATGCCTACATAAAATATGGCGCACCATGCACAAACGAACCTAATTTGAAACCAAGATTATTATGGCATTGGTTGTAGATTGAACTATATTAAAAAATAAAAGTAAGAAATTAAAAATTATTGAAATTAATAAATCAGTAAGAAAACAGTCAAAACTACTCAGTATGTGGCACCTTTATAATAATTTCGAGGGGTATATACAGTAATAAAACTGTAGTGCCAAAAAAATGGAAAATATTAAGATGAAAAAGACAATAATTAATATTGTAGGATGTGTAACAGCATAATTTAGAATAATTTGTTTTGTTTGTTTGTTCGTTTCAGTGCGACAATCTCCGGAATAGATGAGCCCAATTTGACGGAGTTGATTTAAAAAGGTAATTTTTTTATAGAATTTTGTTCAACTGGTTACAGGCTACTATTTACTCTGAAAATAATATCCTTCAGTAAGTCTTTAGATCATAGACTCATTGACTATGAAGCTTTGGTCTATTGGGAAATATTATAAAAAAAAAAATGTTCAGAATTCCAACTACTCTCGAACTGCGACAATTGTGAAAAACTCATGGGTAAACTACAAAATCTATGTGTAAGTTTGGGAGTCTTTAGAGACGGTATTCTGTCGACTGAACTATACAAAGCCAGCGGAAAAGTCAAAATTTAGGTAGCGTGGCACCGATATATTTCTAAAAATTATGTTTATGATCCGATTTGGCTTTTATTCAAAACGGCGCTCAGTTGGCGCTCAAATTGAAATATTTGCAAAGGCCTTTTTTGATCTTTTGAGTTTTAGCTCAAATTTTACTTACAAAGAGTTGCAAAAGCGTTTCAAAAAATGTGATTTATGCTTCGTTTTATCAAAATCAGTGATCAGAAATAATAATTTTCTTAACTTTCCTTACTACTCAGTCTCAACGAAAGACTGGCATTTAACATTTAAGTGGAATATTCTAAACTTCTAACTTCGATTCGGCACCACTCAGTGGTATTTATGGCCTCAATAATATTTATGTACGGTCAAGTATACGAATGGATAAAACGAAGTGAGATAGAATGTGAAGTACCAGTACCAGTACTTGCGGGAAGGTTGCTCTTGTTCTTCAACTCGAAAATTGCTGCTAAAAGTTATTGAGCTTTATTGGAAGTAAACTTCGTGCGGGTATCAAAATTAGATGCATTTATTCTGACACCCAACGCAAGTAACCAGTTGCAAAAATACCGGAATATGAACGTTTAAAGGCATTACACATTGAAGGCTCAAGTAAAATGCAAAACGAGTTTGTAAAATTATTGAAAGCGACGCAAACAGCAATTTTTTAGTGCCTAAAAGCATCGAGATTTAAATAAAAGCTAGAGAACTCGCTTGCATACACTCAGTATCAAAAGAAAGTATTCGCTGCGTATTGACCAGTTTTGACTATTTTTTATTTATTTATTTACTTTCAACTTCAATTATTTTTCTAGAAAAATGTAACTAATACTACAATCAAAACCACATAACGCAAAGTTTCAAACTTTGTACAATTTTTTTTGTAATTTGACAAATTTCCATCTAAGCTTCAAACTTTATACTCAGAATCTTTAGATAAAATCTGGGTATACAGTTGCAAAGCTCATTAAATTTTGATATAATAAAGGGCTCAAAGTTTGCGCTGATTTTTTTGCAATTTCCCCCCCCCCCAGTTTTGGATGTTTTCTTTCATTTAAAAAATACTTCGAGCCTGTGCTAAATTCCATATATGTGTTGAAGCTAGATGACGTCAAAAGAAAATCTGACATATCAGCTATAACATTCGATTGCTTCAAAAGCTGGTGTTTTTCAGGGAAAAATTTACATCATTTTTTTTATTTACATTAAAAATTAAGAGTTTTAAGAGGTATTTTCAAGAAATGTTTTTGCTGAGACACCTTAGGGGGCATACATTTGTGCTCACAGAACTAAGTCATTTTAGCTTTTTAAAATGTTCACAAATACTTTTCATGCTAACTCTTTAGAAAAATATTATAAATACAAGGCACATTCATTAAAGGCGATGGCACTAGACGAATAACAGCGTTTTATATATTATTTATATAGGAATATCACGGCAGAAGAGAATAGAAAAGAGAAAGCAAAGGACGAACTTAGCTCAACAGCCGACCTTCCTTTGAGACTAAAAGCATACGACGATAGCGGGAATGGAACAACTATTCCTTATTTCATTTTGTGCTGGCATCCGAATGTACAAGGCGAAAGAAAAAAAACCATTTCAGACGGTCGACTGCTACCACCTTTAATAGATTCGCCGTGAAAAAATATAGTTCTTTGCATAACAAAAACCTTGTAAATCCAAATACAAAACTTTGTGCAAAATTCAAAACAAAATTTAACAAATTTAAAAAAATTCTCGTACAAATTTTCAACTTTTTAGTTAGAATCCTCAGAAAATTACTGAGTACGCAGTTTTATAGTTCATTAAATTTTAGTATAATAAATTGGAAGTTTGAAGTCGCTCAAGCAACGCGTTGATTTTTAAAATTTTTTTTTGCTTTCGATGTACAGAGTTTTCCTCCATATAATGCACCTGTAGATGCGTGGAAGTCTCAACACCTCAGCAAAAAAAAATTGTCAAAAATCTAAAAGAATTTTTAGCCAATTGAAACTTGCTAATTGAAACTAATACTGAATGAGCTATAAAATTGCATACTCCGAATTTTTCTAAATATTCTGAATAAAAAGTTGTATAAATGAAAATAAATGATTGTAGGTTCTAAGAAATATACCAACCAACTTTGGAAACTGCTTATTTGTAATTTTTAAAATTTTTACAAATTTAGGAACTTTAAGTTATATATGTTTATTGTAGAATGCGCTATACCTTAAAAAAATATAAAAAAAAAAAAAACTTATTACAAAAAAAAGTTAAAACTTGTCAAATCGTCTGCTCCTACTATTTGGAACACAGGCGTATGCATTTATATACTTATTTATGCACCATATGTACGAATAAATCAACACATATTCATCTTTAAATATGTTAACTGTTATACTTATATTATTATCTGCTAGCATTTTTCACATTAACATGCAACATTCACGTGCTGGCTGGCAAAAAATATCACTCATACGGCCCGACGGCCTTAGATATGCTTTTGTGTGCGCCTGGGCTTATGAACTGGGTATGTAAGAGTAGCGGGAAAAATATGAGAAATAAGAGAAAATGCATAAATTGAAAAAAAAGGTTCGTGTAGACGAAAGTAAAAAGAAAAATGCGGAATTAGTGTGTAGCAGTTGTTGAATAATTGAAAATAAAGGTTTCTAGCTACAAAGCGAATATACCAATAACATTTTCATGCATACTTATACATATAAATTTGGTTGTTATAACTTGGCTCAGTTTGAAATTGTTTAACAGCAGAATTTAAATGGATACAGAAACGTGACACTTTGAATAGTGAAGGTAAAATTTTTACTCTCGACTATTTTTCCTTCAGCATTGAGCTTGCCATACAATGGCTTGGGATTCGTATAAGTATTCTTCTTCATTTAAAAGAACGCTTAATTCCAGCTCTAGTTAACATTCAGTAATAGGTTCCAAAACTAAATCTAAAATATGTGAAACTATAATTGCTTCAGCCCTAATTGCTAAGATTTGTACCTGCACCAGGTCTGCTGACAAAAAATTTGGGTCTACGAATAAAATCGGCCTACACGAGATCACTCACAGAAATTTTTCATATATTTTTTAAGTTATCCCAACGAATCTTTCTTCCTACTTCCCGGTGCTCTTAAAAAGTAAGAAAAACTCACACTGTATTAAGCTTTGCGTTCGCAACGTCTAACAATGTTTTGACTCTCAGGAGATAGCTGGAGAAAAGAAAACCCGTTTAGCTTACCTCTCACTCAAGAATCGGCGTAATATCAACTAATCAGTTTTATTACGTTTGGTTTGGAACCTTTGAATACCTAGTGTTCTTTTTTCCTCTATAATAAATTTTACAAGTATCATAGATTTTTTGTCTAAAGGTATTTACCCTTTATCTCTATCCTTTTTTTTCTCAGAAAATATATTTGAAAATGTACATTTTTAATTGTATGTTGCCTGTTTGGTAACAGGCCATTCGCTTATGAACATCTGCAGGAAAGCGCAGAAAACTCTGAATCTGATTAACACTTAGTGCTGTACAAATGGGCTATCGGCAAATCCCGCCAAGACTGGTATTGTCCTCTTCACCAGAAGGAGGAAGCTTGATGGACTTGTTCTGCCTAAGCTAAAAGGAGTCACAATCCAGCTATCCAAGAAAATTAAATATCTTGGAGTAATCCTCGATAGTAAACTCCTCTGGAAATCACACGTTGAAACAAAGATATCCAAAGCACTGACAGCTTTCTTTGGGTCTTTCACCTATCAAGGTCCTATGGATCTACATGGCTATGATAAGACCTATTATCACCTATGCATCAGTGGTCTCTCTCTCTCGTGGGAGTCAGGAGGACCTTATCGAGACTACAACGCACTGTGGCCATCTGTTGCACCTGAGCTTTTCCGACTACTTCAGGCCCGGCATTAGATGCTCTGATTGGTTTCCCACCACTTGATGCTTTCATCCAAGGAGAGGCCTTGAAGGCCACCTGCAGACTGAAACACAATGGGAACTGGTACGTCCCCTGTCTGGCATTGGAAAACAGAGAAGGCATGGACTTCGATCCAACGATTCTCTCCATACTCCTTGACTCCACGCCATCAAGAGTCGTACTTGAAAAGAGATACAGTGTAGTGCTGCCAGAGGCTCAGTCGTGGCCAAACTCTGAAAATGAGCCCGGCAAACTCTGTTTTCAGATTTTCACTGATGGCTCCAGGACAGAGCTCGGCTCCGGCTCTGGGGCCTACGTGGAATCCAGCAGGGCAAAACTGCACTTTGCTCTTGGAATGCATGCATCTGTGTTTCAAGCGGAGGTGTATGCAGCTCAAGAAGCGATAAACTTTGTTATGGAGAAGCGATGGAGGGGCATATCTATATGTGTCTTCAGCGAGAACCAAGCTGCGCTTATGGCCTTAGACAGCCCCCCAACCACATCAGAGGTAGTCAAGTCCTGTAAATCCAGGCTGAACTATGTCGGTAGACATAATAGCCTGATGCGAACATGGTTCCTCTGACTTCTTAGCTAAAATGAGCTCTGAGGCCAACTTCTATGGCCCAGAGCCCGTTTTGCCACTCCCTTCTCCGGCTATGAAAGCCACGTTTAGCAAATGGTAACTACCACCCACAAGCGAGGCTGCAGATGGACTAAACTGATGTTACCTGTCATGGACGATCGACTGTCGCAAACCCTTCTGTCATTAAGCAGAGGGGAGAGCAGACGGCTGGTTGGACTGATGATGGGCCACTTTCTGTGTACTCTTCCCAGCTTGTGAAGAGGAAGACGAGACGGCGGACCACTTCCTGTGCGTCTGCCGCACCTTCGCTCGAATCAAGTTTGGGGTATTTGGCACTGATGTGTTAAGAAACGACCATCTTGGCTCCTTGGCACCACAAAATCTACTCAGATTTCTTCGGAGATCGGGAAGATTTAAAGAAAATTAAAATGGAATCCAAGTGTAGTACAATGGACTTAATAAATGTCTGAGTGCTGCCCTTACTAGTTGTCCCGACAAAAAAACAACATATTAACAACAATTTGAGGCTTCCTCACGTTTGTCTTTGTGGTTGACTAGATCACGCATCCGCATAAAAAAATCAATTTAAGGCAAGCATTTAAAATCTGCACTTTTGCGGGCGAGAGTACTGAGTTTGATCTCCACAAATTAGCCAGTTGTGAAAATACGAAGTTGGGCTTTCAAAGACGTAGTTCATGAAATTCATCCTGCGAGGATCGACATAAATGTTGGAACACGTTGTACCAGCTTGTCAGTGTGATTACGAGTAACTCTGATGCTGCAACGACAAAAGTTGAAGTAAGTTGATCAAAGTACTCCTGTCTCGATAATCCACGTTGAAAATCATAATATGTAAATAATTGCAAGAAAATTTTCGCGATTTAATTCCCTCTTTTAGGCGAAATGAATTTTTCAACTCACTGAAAAAAGAACAAAGAAAGCTCGTAAGTGCACCTGTTATATATAAGTGTAAACTAAAAACACCGAACTAAGCCAACCTATATAAAGTTAAGAGCTTGAACAAACGTAAAAGCTGAAACGAAAAACAAAGTTTCCCAAAAACTGTGCGGAGCTCACCAACTCAATCGGAATTGGAAAGAACCTCGCTTAACTGTTTGATAACGAACTAAGTCAAAGGTAAGGTAACCCGTAATCACGAAATTTCTTTAACTCATTATTGGAGAACATAATTTTACCCGCGGAATTCAATGCGTTCAGGAGCATATAATCTTTAGCAGTCACGCCGTTTGTTCTGCCTTCCCTAAACTTGCTAGAGCAAAGTATCTTCGAACATCAAATAAATAGCGTGATTAAACTCGAAAACCACCGGCGACAGTTAAAATATAGGCCTTAGTGTATTTGTGGCCGGCAAGTAAATGTAAAGCTTTGAAATAAAACAAATAATCTTTCTTGCCATTAACTTAAACTAAGTAGACAGTTAGGCAGTAAAGCGCCCACTCGACGATCTAAAACCTCACTTCACTTCATTTCGTCTGGACCGTTCTAAAAACTATATCTGTTGAGGGAGCTGGGCCATGAAAGGTCCTCAGTAAGTTGCTTTATATCAGTGAATACAAATGATGAACTCTACAGCGTGCTTTTTGTTATTCCTACACTTACACGGCGACCGTCCAAACTTTTTTTTTATTTTGAAGATTGAACATTGTCATTTATGAATGAAAAATAATATCGTTCAAATGACTGCCACGACTGGCTTTACAGTAGGCCATTCGATCAACCCAATTTTTAAGCACATTTTCGATTGTTTGGGCTCCAATTTCATGAATGGCTACTTCGATTTCGTGTTTTAAAGCATCAATCGTCTCTGGATGGTTCGCATAGCATTTGTCCTTAACGGCTTCCCACAAAGAATAGTCCAACGGGCTTAAATCACAGCTCCGAGGCGGCCAATTGATATTGGAATTTCGGCTGATTATTCGGTTTTCAAAAACAGTAGCCAAAAGTTCGAGTGTAACTTTGGCAGTGTGAGAAGTTGCACCGTCCTATTGAAACCAAATGTCGTCCATGTCATCCTCTTCAATTTTTGGAAACAACTCGTTGAGCATGTCACGGTAACGCTCGCCATTTACTGTAACCGCGGCTCCTCGCTCATTTTCGAACCAAAATTGCCCGATGATGCCACCAGACCAAAAACCGCACCAAACAGTGACTCGTTGTGGATGCATTTGCTTCTCTACAGTAACGTGTGGATTTTCTGAGCCCCAAACCCGACAATTTTGCTTATTGACGTAGCCACCGATGTGCAAATCAGAAAAAAAGAAGAAGGCTCACCACTTTGGGAATAGGTTTTCAATATTTCCCAAGTCAAACCTTTAAGTAAATTATGAACACATTTGACATCTCATTTGTATTACCATTCTCAAAAAAATAGGTGGTTCAAAAAGCAAACGCTATATGTCCCACCCTGTACTATTCGGTAGTGCGTAAGTTCAAATCTCCGTGCATGAAACAGCAAAATTAAACAGTTTTTCTAACAGCAGTCGTCCCACAGCAGGCAATGGCAAACCTCCGAGTGTATTTCTGCCATGTCAAGGTTTCTCATAAAAATCCATCTGCGGTTCTGAGGTAGCGTAAAATTATAGATCCATCTATATGTGGACAAAATATCGAGACGCCCTCCACAAATAGGAATAAGAGCTCGTGTAGAAGTGTACTCGTCAATTATTTCTTTTTATTTCTTATATTCACTACCACATTTATGTATGTGACAGGATACATTACGAGAATTCGTGTACTTAGAATACGAAATTAAGCTGCTGCCACCGAATTCATTCCATTGTTTTAGTAGCTCACTATTGCTTGAATTTTTATACCCACTGCCTTTGTGTGCGTGAATCTACATAATTTAAATCTACTTCGACACCGCCTCAACTCAACGGACAACACTAGAAACTCTCTCTAGTAAAACTTGCTTTATCAGTGCATTCGATTTGCTGGAAAATTAATTCATCGCACAAAATCGGCAGCAGCCATTCAATTACCACAGCAGCGAGTGCGGCTCGTGGCGCAAAAGCATTCGTTTTCATAAACTGAATATAAGCGTTAGTTTATGGTTTTGTGCTGCTCGCATCAGAGTATACATAGGTATGCATGTGTATGTGTGTGTGCGGATTAGTGCACAGCTATATCAGCATATTTGTGTATATTTCGTTCGCTGATTCGATTTTACCTCCTGCTCACGTGAAAGTAACTTACTCCTGCAGCATTAAAATATCGGTTGTAGCACAAGCTGTGGCTGCTATTTGCGGCATTTTTGGAGGGAGTAATTTGCTATTGCCGGGATTTCCAAATGTTTTCCAGCAGCGCAAATATTTACAAATATATTTAATTCAAGATTATTGGTTATCAGATTACTAAAATTAGTAGGCGCATTCTATTCCGAAGCATGTTTTACATATTAAGAATATTGTATTTAGGGGTAGCGCAAAATTTATCTTTAATTTTGTTTTTTAATAAATTTTTTACTGAATAAATTAATCGTTTTGAGTGAATTTTTATTTTGAGCTTTACGCGTTCTATTCTTTGTCTGTTGAATACTGCAGCTGTCAAATTTCCAACGGTCATGATTGATGTACGATGCCATTTGCAAAAATCATAAATCTTCTGATAAGGTGCACAATTTTGCGCCACCTTGCATGTACCTATATGAAACTAATCAGCCTTTTTCTGTATTTGTGATGAGAAACCTACAAATATGCGATTCCATGTGAAGGTATCCAAGCATTTTAGTCTAAAATATTTCTTGAAATTGGTTTGTTTGTAGACTTGAATAAAAAGTAAGGCAACCGAAAAAATGTTTCAAAAAACTTAAGATTTTGGGATTTCTTCAATGGAGAAAATTTTGGTATGGGGTCTTTTAAAGTCAAATAACATTTGCTCCTTTTAATATCGTTACATTTGTTTTTAATATTTAGGATAAAATATAGTTTAAAAAAAAATTTTTTTTTGTTAATTTTTTTTTTTTTTTTATTTTAATTTTTTTTTTTCGATGTAGAAAATTTGGTAAGGAGTCTTCTAAATTCAAATAACCTCTTTTGCTTTTAACATTATTACATTTTTTTTAATGTTTAGGATAAAATACAGTTTAAAAAAAATTTTTTTTGTTAAATTTTTTATTTTTTTAAATTTATATTAAATATTTAAATTTTTTTTTCGATGTAGAAAATTTGGTAAGAAGTCATCTAAAGTCAAATAACCTCTTTTGCTTTTAACATTATTACATTTTTTTAATGTTTAAGAAAAATGGTTTTTAGAAACAATTCTTTTTTTGGAAAAAATTTAATTTTTTAATAGATATTTTTTTTTGATTTTTGTTTAGGTTTTTTTAATTTTTACATTTTTTAAATAAAGTAAAACGTAAACTGAAAAACTTTGAAATTTGTTCAATGTAGATAATTTTGTAAGGAGTTTTTTAAAGTCTTATTTCTTATTCTTATATCTTATTTTCCTTTTAACATTTTTACAATATTATTTAATTTTTAGTAGAAAATAATTTTTAAACACATTCTTTTTTTTAGGAAAAATATACCTTTTTTGAGAAAAATTTTAATTTTTTGTTCAGAATTCTTGGGTAAAAAACGTTCTTTTTTTATTTGTGAGAAACCCTCTCGCTTAGTTTTTTTTCTTAATGAAAAGCAAAAAACAATAAAAAGAGTGGAAAACTGAAAAATTTTGAGAATGGCTCAATGCGAAAAATTTTGGTAAGAAGCTTTTTAAAGTCTAATAACTTCTATTCCCTTTAACATTATTACATTTAATTTTTTTAATTTTTAGTAGAAAATATAGTTTTTAAAAACATTTTTTTTTGGAAAATTCTTAAATTTTTTTTCTGGAAAAATTTTAATTTTTGTTCATAATTTTGACAGAAAAAAACTGTTCTTATTTTTTCATGCATGAAAACTAAAAAAAAAGTGAAAAACTAAGAAATTAAATATTTCGAGATTTGTTCAATGCAGAAAATTTTGTTAAGGAGTCTTTGAAAGTCTAATAACTTCTGTTCCTTTTAACATTATTACATTTTTTTTTTAATTTTTAGTAGAAAATATAGTTTTTAAAAACATTTTTTTTTAATTTTTAAATTTTTTGGTAAATTTTTTTTTTTTTTTTTTGGAAAAATATAAATTTTTGTTCATAATTTGTAGGGAACATTTTGTTTTCATTTCTAAGAACCCCCTTCGCTCAGTGCTTTTCTTATTTTTTTATACATGAAAACAAACAAAAAAGTGAAAAACTAAAAAATTAAACATTTTTATATTTGTTCAATGCAGAAAATTTTGGTAGAGTCTTTTAAAATCAAATAACTTCTGTTCTTTTTTAACATTATTAAACATTTTTTCTTATCTTTAGTTTTTAATAAAAACAAATTTTTTTTCGAAATTTGTTTAGTTTTTTGTTCAAAATTTTTGGGAAAATATTTTTTTTTGAAAGAATTTAACATATTGGTAAAATAAGTAAACATTTTTTGGAACTTCGTTTTAATTTTTTTTTTTTTCAAAATATTTGTGAAAAAACAAATTTGGTTTCATTTGTGAGAATTTTCATTTTTTTGTAAGTTTTGTGAGCGTTTTCTGTCATTTGTGAGAGAGATCAGTTTTTTTCTTATTTTTCGACAAGCTGAGCTTAGCTCCGGAGCCTGTGAAAGTGGGATTCTCAGAACTTTTCTAGCTACATGCAACTAAGTACAGCGAACAAGTGAAAAATCAGTGCCAAATACTGCTCTAGCGCTGCGCTGTCATGCATACCACTTGCAAATCGATGGAAGCGTCGCCACTCAAATACGAGTGACGGCTATGAATACAAATACAAATAAATTGGTATACTCAAGTGATATGAAAGCGAAAACATTGTTGCTAAACTCAAATGCCACATAACAGCAAGCAACATGCCACACACATTTCTAGAGAAGGCTACTAAAATGATATGGAGTTTTTGGAATTTATTGTTGTACTGGATGTGGAGGAAATTTGCTGCAAGATTTCTGTAATTGGAATTCAGCTGCAAATGCGGAGAGATACAAGCAATTTCAGATTTATATTAAAATTTCATTTCAGCATTTACATTCATACGTGCGGGTGTATGTACCCAAGTACTTGATGTCCATACATTGTTAATTGAATTCACAGTTTCTGGGACAAACTTCGCATCTTTTTTCATGTGCATACTTTTGTATGTTGTTTGTGGAACAACATCAAGACGCACACCACAAATAGGAGGAGGAGCTCGGCCAAACACCTAACAGAAGTGTACGCGCCAATTATTTATTTTTTTATTTATTTATTTTGTATATAGTTATGCATTTTTTTCGTAGTATTAAGCTACTTTCCCTCATTTTTCCTTTATGGTGTTGGTGGGTTTATAATTTTAAAGGGTTAAACCTTCTCGGCGGCGTTATCAGTTTATTGCTGCAAGAGTTTCCGGTAGCCTAGTGTGTTGCTGGCACGTGGGACATTTTGGGAACTATTTGCTCAAATACACGGCATAGAATGAAATTTTAGTCAGTGTTCGTAACTGCAGTATTATCACATATCCAACATTTTATTAGTACTTTTTAATATTTGTAAAAGGCGTTGCCACCTAGATTTAAGGAAAAACTTAAATTAATTACCAAATTGAATTAGAAATTTCGTAACTTAAAAACGGAGATGAAATGCAAATAAGAATGTGGGTATCAAGCAAACAATCATTGAGCACCTTTTAATTTAAAGTTTTTTTTTATGGCGTTGCCTCATATTTTTTCATTTTGAAATTCTTGGAATTGCGTTATTATGTAAAGCAAATGCATCCGCCTTTTCTTGTAGCTGAATTAGATGAAAACTACTATCGATTATAGAAATTTATTTTTAAGTGAAATGCATTAAATATTTCATGATTTCCCGGCTGGTAATAAATACCTTTTGTGGGAATTGACAAACCTGCTTTAAGATTGCTCTTGCTAAATAAATTATTTCAATTCGTTTGTGTCCATAATTTATATTTTTACTTCTTTTTTTTTTATTTATCAGATAAGAGGCAAGCTTGTTCAATAATGTGAATAGATTAAATCACTGTAAAACATTTACTCTTTTGTTTACTCGTATTTTTGTGTATCGCATAACTATCTGAATAGTTAGTTTTATTTTTTTAACAGGTGGCAACACTCTTTTAAAGTATTTTTGTATTAAACTTGTAGTAAACTCCATCGTTTAGTGTCTTCTTTATTTAATTTATAATTTTAATTAAGTCAAGTTTCGTGCCTGTGCCTTCCATGCTCAAAATCTCAATAAGCCAACGCTTCTACACCGTCAATCCATCTTCTTCTCTGTCTGTGGCATTTACCGAAAAGCATTTGTTGAGGTGGGTAATCCGTGTTAGCCTTCAATACGTTGCCTGCCCATATCAATCTGTTGATCATGATTGTTCTTATCACAGATGGGTGTGCATATAGTTTTTCGTGTTCATGATTGTAGCGTTGCCACCACTCGCCTTTATCACATATCGCGTCAAAAATTTTTCGCAGAACTCTTGTCAAATTTGAAGTTGTGACGGAATTCAAATAGCTTGGAGTAATCATTAATCATCACAACAAAATTTCTGCAGAAATCAGCCACAGAGTCCTTATGGTCAACCTCTGCTATTTTCCGCTGTGTCAACACCTAATGAGTCGCCTCCTAGACAGAAAAACTTCGAAACCATAGTCACCGATTTTTAGTATTTGACCCACATTGTCTCAGACAGAGTCCGATGGGGTTGAAACTATCGGTTTAATTTTGGCTTCGTTTATTTTTAAACCCATACATTTTGCTGCTCTTTCAATACTTGCGAAGGCTTCTTTCAAATTCGGCAGCGGGGACACGATTATGTCTATGCCGTCCGCGTAAGCCAGCTATTGAACCGATTTAAGCAAAATAGTTCCCTTTGAGTTTACGGCAGAGTTCCTGATAACCTTTTCAAGGGCAATATTAAAGAGGAGACACGAGATCCCATCCCCTTGCCGAAGTCCGTTCAGTGTGGCGAACTCTCGCGACGGATGCTTCTGAACTCTTACTACGTTCCTTACATTCTAAGCGGTCGACCATATTAAACGTAGTGGGTTTCTAATTATGCTGTCGTAAGCTGCTTTGAAGTCTATGCAAAGATTATATGTCGTCATGTCGTATTCGCGAGACTTTTCTAAAATTTGTCTTAGTACGAAAATTTTTGGCAATCGTTGATCTCCCCTCTTGAAAACCAGCCTGGTAGCTACATACTTACATTGTTTTATTTTGTTAGTTAGATGGCAACCTTGAAAAATGTTTATTTATTAAATGGTCTTAAATATCTCAGTTAATTAAACATATTGTTATATTTTAATTAAGTTTCATATTTAAGAAGTTTTATTATGTTAGATAGGTGGCAACCTTCTTCGAAAATATGTATTAATTAAATTTCTCGTAAATATTTCAGTTTATTATACACTCTTTTATAATGTAATTAAGTTACATATTTAGTTAGTTTTATTTTGTTATAAATGTGTTTGCTTAACGCTAAAAGGCGATAAAATTTAATCTATACACATTCTTGAATAAGGTTGTCACCTTTCTAAGAAAATAAAACAAATTAAATTAGCAACTTATTAAATTATAGGAAAGTGTGTAATAAAATGAGATATTTAAGGGACATTTACATATTTACAAAGTATTTTTTATTAGACAGGTGGCAGCCCTATTCGAAAATATTTACGGATTACATTTTTCTAATACTGCGGTCTAATGTGCGCATTTTTATATTTCAATTTAATTACATATTTAATCCACTTTGATTTTATAAAGTTGGCAACTCTTTAAAAATATATCTACAAGGGTGTTCAAAAAGTATAGTGAATTTAGTGTTTTTTCAAAAATTATTTATTTATTCATTAATATCTATTTTGTCCCCTGCAAAGTAATCCCCATGAGATAATATGCACTTGTGCCAACGTTTTTTCCAATTTTCGAAGCACTTCAAAAAATTCTTTTTATCCTGTTCAGCTCCTCCTTCGACGCCGTCTTTAATCGTAGCGTAGCGTCGTCCTTTCATGGGCCTCTTCAGTTTCGGGAACAAGAAAAAGCCACAGGGGGCCAGATGTGGAGAGTACGGTGGGTGTGGCATCATTAGTGTGTTGTTTTTGGCCAAAAAGTCACGCACAAGCAACGATGTGTGAGCAGGGCGTTATCGAGATGCAAGATGCCAATTTCTGTTCTTCCACAAATCCGGGCGTTTGCAGGTAATCTTCCTTTTTTACCCTGTGGCAAGAACTCATGACGCACAATGCCCCTGCAATCGAAGAAAACGGTAAGCAAAACTTTTACATTCGACCGAATTTGGCGCGCTTCCATTGAGATTGAGATGATTGGTTTCCACGTCAAAACCATAACCCCACAATTCGTCACCAGCTATGACCCTCTGGAGCAAATTTGGGTCGTCGAGGACAGAGTCCAACATCTCATTAGCAATGTTCATGCGATGCAGTATTGGTACGATTTCTGCAGCGACCCGTCTCATGCCCAAATCATTGAAAAAAATCGAATGGCACGAGCCAATCGATATGTCTAGGTCCTCAGCAACTTCTCTAACGGTGATTCGACGATTGGACAATACTATTTTCTTCAATTCATAAATTTTTTCGTCTGTTGTTGAAGTACACGGGCGTCCGGCACGCTTTTCGTCGTTCACATCTTCTCGGCGTTCTGAGAACATTTTGTACCACCGATAAACGTTGCTTTGATCCAAAGTATATTAGTTTCTCCGTATGACACAGTCAACATTCGGAATGCATCCGCGCACTTAATTTCGTTTTTCACACAAAATTTGATACAGGTTCTTTGAGCCATCTTTTTGAATAGGTAAAAATCGAGGACGAGCCGAAACACGTGGAAGCAAAGCAACTGTCAACAGTTAAGTGAACATTCAAAATGGCCGAACTCATCGGCATGAGTGAGAGACATGAATACTAACATATCGCCACAAAAAATCGAGATCCGAATATACGTAACCTACGAAAATATAAAATTCGCGATACTTCTTGAACACACCTCGTAAACTAAAGTTTTCTCAAATTGGTTTCATTTCATACCAATATTGCAATATGCAGTAAAACTATCAAAAAATGTAATAATATTAGGTTTACATCTTTAAGAATTCGAGTTTCCAAAAGCTGCGACAGCATGAGCAGTTAAATTCAATGGATCGGCGGATTTTTGTGTATAAGTATAATTTAATATTTAAATATATGTAGAAGTATATCTAAATATGTATACATATATCACTTAGCAATTTGCTGATTCAGCTACACCGAAATGTACAACCCTTTGTGTACAGCCGAAGCCACTTATTCACCAGCTCTATTCCACATGAAAATCTATCTCACATTTTCTTCGTTCACAAATTCCTTGCAGTCTCTAAATTCCCTGCAGTCCAAACTATTAATTCTTTACTACCACAACAAACTGGTGGTAAGTTTTGCACTTTAAGTTGTTCGCCTTCTAATTTTTTTTCAACGCAAGCAATTGGCAGCCTTTGCAGCAAACTAGTAACCTTCTGCACCACTGCTACACCAGTGAATGAACTGGTTCGTGCTGAACAAAACAGCTACTGATTGACTTCATTACTGCTTATGTTCATCTAGTCCTCATTGTGTGAATTCTTAACGTTTGATGCATTCTTATAGAGTAAAATAATATTTGGTTTGTATAAACATCTAAGTGGTAATTTTGCAACTGATATAATTCTAATCACTCTCGAACTACTATGATCTCCTCCATCAAATACCAGTGCATGCACTATTAGTTTGGATTTTCACTTTAGAATTATTGCAAAAATCTACTCTATGACAAGGAATTAATTTTCCGTCGGCGTCAAATTTTCAAATTTATTTTTCCTATACTCTGTCCATTCGTGGTTTCTTTAAGCCAATTTCAAACCAAAATGTGGTGGAAATCGAAAGAGAAAAAGACAATTATTCTACGAATATGCAATATGTGCAGAAAAGCATGAGCGAAAAAGTACCTACATTTCAGACTTATCAGAAAAGTGCACAGAGTGCAGACAGGTCAGCTGAATAAGCACTCAGCTGCATTGAAAAATGAGAAGTTGAATGAAAAGAGCTTGAGGACAAAGGAAAATTTTATTTTTTGCCTTTGGAAAAAATCGAAAAACAGAGGAAATTTTAATAAAAGTTGAATAAAGACTAAAGAAGATGAAGTTAAAGGCAAAGCAAGACACTGCGAATGAGTGCATGGGCAAATAGTGAAGGAAAAAAAGGAGAAGGTTGCTGTGTGTGACATTAGTCGAGGGTGGCTGTGATCAATAGAAAAGATACTTATAATTTGAAAACTACACATCTGAATTCAATTCAAATCAATTTTAACAAACGAAACCAAATTTCATTAAGGTGTACTCAGCTCCCTAAGTTTGTTTGAGTCAGCTCTGAGGTCACGCTTAAATGTAAGAGTAAGCGTTAACGCAATTGCCATGCGTTGTTGTTGTGCGTATGTGTGTATTTATGTTTGTATGTATGTATGTATGTATATATGTTTGTACGTATGTATGTATGTCTATGCATAAACATATAAATCCATGCAAGTAACTAAAACAACGCTTAAATACAGCAGCACTAAATTCTAAATGAATGGCTAAAATCTAGTAGTCCCAACACCGTATTGACACCCCTTTTCCACCCCTTTAGCACATAGATATAATTCAATTAAAAATCATTCGTGTGCATTGCAGTGGCAAAAGTGTATTCATTAGAAAATTAAATAAAATTAAATAAATTGAAGAGAAATGCAGAATTTTCAACGTAATGGAATGCATGCAAGCCACCGAAGGATATGTGAGCAGACACCTACACACATTAGCCAGCCAAATAGGACGTAATAAAATATAACAAAATAAATATAAATAAAAAAAAACCGAACTTGTAGATAAAAAAATGTAAATAAACTCGATTGGTTGGCTCATAGCGATTCTATCATCAACATTTGCGGTGAGCCACTGAAGCGCGCTCTTGTGCTCGTTTTCCACCTCACCAGTTGACGGATGCAGTGACCTGTCTGCCAATGCAATTGACCAAGCAAAGCGCCATTGAAGAGGGAAATAAAAACAAAAAACGGACGGATCATGAAATGACAAGCACAAAAAGGGGGACAGATATTTGTGGTATTAAAAAAAAGTAGCATTAACAGCAACGCCATAATAACAACCAAGAATAAATGGGGGGCGGGCGCAAACAAGCAGCTAAATATAAAAACAACGTTGTAAAGGCGGTGAATGAAAAAAAAATAAGCAGCGTGCTAACAATGGGCGGTGTAAAGTTATGGCCACAGAATACACTGGTCAACACTTGTTTTAGTGTCGAGAAAATATTTTTTTTCTTAAGGCCGGCGGGCCAATTAGATGTCCTAAATTCAGTAGTTTTCGCGAAGCGTTGTAGGATGAGAAAAAAAACAATTAGCCAAATGAAGTTTTGGGGATAGTTTAATATATATTTGAACTAAAAAAAAAAATGTGTACAATCTCCAACAATATATTGTAAGCCGAATTATCAATAGATTCCCAGAGCGCCTTGCCACTGAAGTATCCAACTTCTGTACCAGATACAACTTGCAATTTTCATCTGAAAACAAAAAAAAAAGGATTATTAATTTTGATGTAATTATCTTCGATGTGAACTAAGAAAATTGGGAGAAACATGTAAAATTCGAATTTTTGGGGAAGGTAGAAAAAAAAAGTGGTTTTTCAAGGAAAAAAAAACTCTTCAACTGGGTAAAAAAGTCGCTTAAAAAAAGTTTTTGGATGTTTTTTTTAGTTCACATAGAAGAGAAAACAATAATGAAGATAAGGCATTTTGAATAAAATGGATAGCTCGTTTAGTTTTTTTGCAATCGTGTACATAAATTAGGTAAAATCGTGAAAATGAAAAGCCGAGAAAACGCGCTTCAAACTACAACAATAAGCGCAAGGTTGCTCGACGCCGCACTACGCTCGGCTCTGTAGCTCTGCAAATACTTGGAATTTAACTCTGAAAATTTGTGTCTCATGTTCTTGAATACCTAAGCTATTGATTTCAGGAAAAAAAAAAAATCGATTTTTTTGACCTTTTAATTGGCCCACCGGCCTTAAGCAAAGTAATCAGTGCACGAATGGCAAATCTTCTGATTCAAAACTAGAACTTGATTTCGATAGCAAAATATTTAATTTGAAATCAGTACTTATTGCAACACTAAGTATGTAAGTAATGTAGAAAAACGAAATTCTGGGCTAGGAATTAACAGAGAAAAAAAGGAAGTTTATGGTTCGATCCAGCGCCGGTTTAAGGCATGATGACCTGCTGATCGGAGACCATGCATTTGAAAGTGTACAAGAACTTACCCATCTGAGTATCAACGGATCAGCCCTTAAGGACGCATCATTGACAATAAATTATAGAGTTTTTGTAGCAAATAAGTCTTACTTTTCTGCCCTGAAGTCTGAAGCTGCTTAAGTCTAAATTATTAACACGCGACCAAAAGTCAAGGATATACAAATCTTAGATCCGCCCGTGCTTACCTATGGTTCCGGACTATGGACGCTAAAAACTACTGACATTAATCAGCTAATGGTAATTGAGAGAAAAATATGGACCTGTCAGACTGCAAGGCGGTACCTATCAAATTAGATATAATCGTAACCTAAAACTGTTAGCAAAAAACGAATCTGTGATAAGATTTTTAAAATCTCAGAGGATAAGATGTCTTGGGCACGTGTTTAGAATGCCCAAGGAGAGAACAACTCGAAAGGCAGTTAAATTACGCCCTGTTGGAGGCCAAATAAGAGGACGCCCCAGAAAGAGATGAGTTGAATATGTGAAAGTTGACCTTGAATAGCTAAACGTGTGGGGGTGGAAGGAGGTACTTTAGACAGACATAGATGGCGCAAGGTTGTCAATGAAGCAATGATTCATCAAAGACTGTCATGCTAAGAAGAAGAAAACGTTTGCACATAAAAACTTTATTTTTTGTAACACTTGTAAATGAACCGTAAGTGCGACACTCACGCGATATACCACATTATGATAATTTAAATAGCACCACGATGAGCACTTGGTATTCAAATCGATTATTTTTCGATGAAACTTCAAACAACAAACAGTCTGTACTAGCTGACTTCCAGTGAAAGCTTGGTGACATTCGGTTCGGTGGAATCGAAGTTATTGCGTCTAAATTGTCAATTTGTTTGTGTCATCGGTACAAAAATGAGTTTCGAACAAAGAGCTAATGTCAAATTTGGTTTTAAAACCGGTAAACGTTTACCGAAACATTTGAATTGATCAAAAAAGTTTATGGAGATGATTGCCCATCTAGTGCCAGAGTTCATGAGTGGTTTACACGTTTCAGATATGGCAATGAACATATGGGCCGTCCAAAATCAGTAATCACCGAAAACACCATCGAAATTGTTCGTACATTTATCAAAAATGAACCGAAATCCTCATTGAAATTCATAGAGCCGGAGTTGATTATCTCGATTTATCGCATTCTAGCTGATCATTTGGGCTTACGAAAGGTCTGTGCACGCTTCATTCCGCACAAGTTAACTGAGGACCAAAAATCGCTCAGAATTCAATCTTCGAAAATTCTCATTAAAGAGGCGAGAAAAGACGAGAACTTTCTTTACAGCATTGTAACTGGTGAGGAAACGTGGTATTCCCAACATGAACCTGAAACTAAGCGGCAAAGTGGCGAATGGAAGGCCTCAGTCGAGCCACTACCCAAAAAATCGCGTTTGGCGAAGTCAAAAATCAAGTCCATGCTCATTTGGTTTTACGATTCTAAGGGAATTGTACACCAGGAGTTCATGCAAATGGGCCAAACCGTCAATGCAATTTTCTGTCTCGGTGTTTTGAAGCGTTTGTTGCATCGCATTCGTCGAATTTGCCCTGAATACCGCGAAGGAGGAAGCAAGCTTATTGTATAATAATGTGACTGATGTTCACCTGATATGGCTCTCTGTGAGATTTACCTATTCGGAAAATTGCATTTGGCCAAGAAAGGAAAACGTTTTGCGTCCGCAGAAGCTATCTTAAGGCTTACACCGATATCCTGATGGACATTATGGTCAATGACCTGAAACACTCTTTTGAAAAGTTTTTAGAGTACGCAGTGTATCGAGGCCAGAGGGGGCTATTTTGAATAAATAAAGCCGAAACTCAGACTAGTGAGAGAGATGAAAAAATAATGAGGAGGCAGCTAAGAGATAGGAGGAATGCTTAGGCCTCCCAAACACAGCGTGAATAAGCAAATAATTTCTGAACAATCCATCTGGCCAAAGCGGCTTTTAAGTTTTTTTCCATTGGAAAAAATTTTTACGAAATCAGACGCCAAAGCGTTGCCCCAGGTGTTACAATTGTCACTTTTGGCTAGCGGTGGGTACCAACACAGTGTTGGCAGCGACTATTTTCTCGGCATGGACCAGAGCATTGTTTCGAAGTTGACATCCTACGTCCGTCGCCAGGCGGCTCAATAAGTACCCGTCTTTTATGGCAGAGGGCGTTCCGGAGGGAAGCTGGTGTTAGCATCGTGAGCTGTCATATATCAACGCCGACAAAACGAATTTTAGGCTGACTGATAGGTTAGTTTGGATTTGGCAGCTATTTCGTGATTTTCGCCAAGATGGAAAAAGAACAGTACCGTTCTGTAATACGCTTATTTTTTTTGGATGTGAAAAAATGCGAGGAGATAAAAGCAGAGTTGGATGCTGTCTATGGGGACACTTCGCCCTTTATGATTACAGTTAGATATTAGTACTAGGAATTTAAACGTCGGCAAACAACCTTTTTTAATGAGGAGCGACCAGGACGCCCGGCAGACGTGGTTAACGAGAAAATCATTCAAAAAGTCCACGACATGATTCTCGCTGATCGACAAACGAAAGTGCGCGAGGTAACAGAGGTCAAAGGTGCGTCGACCGGAATGGCAATTAATATTTTACTTGATAAGTTGGCGATGAAAAAATTGTCGCCTCGATGGGTGCCGCGATTGCTCGCAAGAAACAACAAGCGGATGCCGCTGTTAACTTCGAATCAGTGTTTGAAGCAATTTAAGCGAGATCCGAAGAAATTTTTGCATCGAGTTGCCACCGTTAATGAAACCTCGACTCACCATTACACACCAGACATTAAGCAACAATCAAAACAATATCTTTCTCCTGGCGAATCTGCTAAAAAGTAAACGAAGACAGTCCCATCGGCCGAAAAGGTCACGGCTACGATTTTAGGGATGCGAACGGCGGCGTCATCCTCATGGATTTTTTAGAAAAAGGATGAGCGATCACTGGAAAATACTACCGTGAGTTACTGGACCGCTTTCACAAAAAATGAAAGAGGCACGGCCGCATTTGGCGGAAAATAAGGTGCTATTTAGCCACGATAACGCACCAACACATTCGTCCGGAGTTGTCGCCGCCAAACTGCATGAATTGCTGCCGCACCCCTCGTATTCACCCGAACTGGCTCCCTGCGACTTTTTCTTGTTCCCTGACATGAAAAAAGGGCTCGCGGAAAAAAAATTTAGTGCAAACGAGAAGACATCGCCGAGAAGAAGAGAGAGCAGTATATCTTTCTAAAAGGGGATTATGTTGAAAAATAAAAGCAAATTTTTTTAAAAAATGGTGTCTTCATTTCTAAAACGCGTGCTCATTGAACCCTCCTCGTATACAATAGATATATTTTTATTATTGCCAATGCATGCCTGGTAACAAGTCACTCAGAATATCACGACACCAAAAAAAAGTGTCTTTGTTGACTTGTGTTATTTTACATTTCGTTAGACACTCAAAGGATGCCACTGTGATATAAAGTGAAGGGGGGATTGTGACGATTGCCAGTCACCAAGCAGGGCTGAATTGAGCTCACACAAAAGGGAGAAAACTGTTGTTATCTACCAGTAGCGGGTGTCTCCTCCCAACATATAAAACATAAAAATTAATTAAATTGCTATAAATAAAAAAACGTAGGTCAACCTAGAGGTGTCTCATTTGAGATACACTTAGACTACGGGCCTCTTTTGAACCCTCAATTCTCTTAAAATATCAAACCCTCTCCCAAATAACAAAGTTAAGCTCAAAAATAATATCGCTATTTACATTCGTCGAACTGAAATTATGAAGAGTTCTACAAAGCTACATATTTATCGTGCGTGATAGTGCCGAATAGTGACAGAGATGGTGGTGTACAGTCGCCTTTTCCGTTGCGTGCCGATTACTGCTACAGAAATCTTTTTAACAATTCCCAATTTATTTGCTTATAAGGCCGGGCAGCGGCAAAGAAGGTGTTATAATGGCTCATTCGTCTCTAATATCATGAAAAATTCCATAAAAGTCGTTACAGGTATAGCCTGGTATGGATGCGTGTAACACAAGGAAACAGTTTTTAGTAAAGACCTACCATTGTTGTTAAGCGAATAATCTGCCTACTGAAAATGAATGGAGATTTTGCAAGTGCAGCAGTAAATGAGAAGTCCGATTTAGTATTATTATTCTTTTTTTGCGGCCAAGCGGTGGTCCTTCTGGGACATAGCCCACTTTAAAGGCCAGCTACTTTTTTCCAGAAATCGATGGGCATCTGTAATGGTATACACTTATACAGGGCCCGCCATCTATCGTTACGGATTTGAACTAGGTATTATTTGAAGAATGGTAACACTTAGCGGTCATCTGATTTGACAGAAAATTAGTTTTATTCTTCCGCTGAACGAAATATTGCGACATTGCTTTGAAAATCATGGTAATGTTGCAGAATGTGTACGAAAATTACGTACGGCAATGGGAAGAAGAAAAGCACCGAATGAAGCGTATGTGCGTTACTTTGCGAAAAAAAGTAAGAGAAACTGTATTGCTTATTGACAAACCAACGCGTGACCGACCAAAAACCGTGCGTACACCCGAAAATATTACTGCTGTGGCCGAGAGTGTACGTGAATCCATTTTTCTTCGAAAATGAGCGAGGAGTGGCCGTAACCGTTAATGGAGAGCGTTACCGGGCCATGTTGAACGAATTTTTGTTCCGAGAAATTGAAGAGGAGGATATTGGTGGCATTTGGTTCCAACAAGATGGCGCTACTTGCGACACAGCGAATGCTACGATCAATCTTTTGCGCACTGTCTTCGAAGATCGCATTATCAGCCGAAATTCTGATATCGTTTGGCCGCCTCGGAGCTGCGATTTGACGCCGTTGGATTATTATCTTTGGGGTGCCGTCAGAGACCAGTGTTATGCCAATAAACTAGCAACAATTGATGCACTGAATACCAACATACGCGATGTCATAGCTGAAATACAGCCGCATACAATCGAAAATGTGTTGAAAAATTGGACCGATCGTATGGGATGGTGCATGGTGCAGCCGAGGCAGCCATATGAATGAAGTTGTGTTCCATCATTAACCGGAAGGATTGTACTTCAAAATAAAAAAACAGTTTGGAAAAATATCGAGTAGTTTCTTTTTTATAGCATTTTTAATTCCGTAAAGTTATATGGCGGACCCTGTATATTTTAGCGATATTCGCATTGTTATATTTCCTTAACTATAATTATAAGGATTTTAATATTCGGTTACCCGTACCCCTAGCAAAAATCGTAAAGACAAAATCAACTCTGTTGGTTAACAAGTCGATTATCGCAAACTAAACGACAACAATTCGGGTGCGGTTAACCCAAACGAGAAAATAAGAATTTTCGGTTTTAATTATAATGATAAAATTACGTTATCAAAAGGTTATTAAAAAACCGCTTACGATCTATCGCGTGATCTTCTTCACTTAGTGACCCCTCAAAGAGTTGATCGACGTTTTCTTCAAGATGTGGGCAATCCTTTTCATTTGGCTGCAAGGGAATTTCAAAAACTTGGCTACGGGCCTAATTTCTGACAACCACCGTAACCTGGCATAACCTTACCTGTGGCGCTCATCATGACGAACCTACCAAATAGTGACTCTATCGGGGCATAGTATTGAGATGAAGCCTCGGAGTCTCGATAGAGTGGCTCTCGCTCCAAATGAACAAATTTTCCTTAACCACAAATTCCTGGAGATAGGAAAAAGGTGCATTGCTAAACACGATTTCGCAGTAAAAATCCTATTTAGCCTATAATTTTATTTTCAGCCTATTCACCGAATGTACGACACAAAAGATGGTTCAAGGACTCACTTCTTGTACTCACTTTCTGCTTATTGATCCAATGTGGGTGTAGGCTTAGATTTTTTTTTATGTATACTGCCACACCGTGCACGGGCAAGTCTGCGAGTTGAACCGACAAATTTTGGTTTTCGTTCACTCTCCCAATCATATCGGCAATGGGTTCTTCAGTAAGTATAATTTGGGCAACTTTAGCATGAATTTTATTCCGTAGAGCGAACCGAGGCATGAATCGGTCCATCGGACTCCATTTAGTTGGTCAATCCAAAAAAGCTCACTACAAAGTAGTCGAAGGGGTTTGAAAATTTGATCCACGGAAAGGATATTTTGGAAATAAATGTCCATGATTTATTCAAGTCGTTAGCAAAAAATTCAAAAATGTATATTTATTTGAGCCACCAGCTTAACAGTTAACGCTGTCAAATTTCTATGCATCTACCTAAAACAAAAACCAAAAAGACACCCGTTCGATATATTAGCATATAAAATTCAAAGCAACTTTCATATTCATTGAACAACAAAGCGTTAATTTTGCTCATCTACTTATTCTCATTTGCGCCTGTGTTCGAACAGGAGCTGTGGTTAAAAATAACAATTAGGGCACACATCCACACAGAGTGTGGGTGCTACGCTGATACTAAAATACCGCACACATAATGCCAACGCTTAAGTGTGGGTAACACATCGGCATGCACACATCCATACACATACATGCAATGTATACGAAAGTAGATTAGATTGCACAAAAGTGTTCGTTGATGGAAAAAATGACAAAGCGGTGACCAATAATTAACAGCAGCTAGATCATAAACTGGTTAGCAGAGTGCAGAGTTGCCAATGTAGTGGAATTGAAAAACTGGAAAACTTGAAAAATTTCGATTTTGACTTTCAGCCCATCAAACACTCAAGTATTTGCAGCACCGTCCTGAAAAACTCGCGATCCAAGGACAGTAATCCGAATTTTCGAGCGTTAAAGGGCTCAGGTGTTCGTCTGGTGATGGATTGGTTTGGGGAAAAAGAAATTCACTATTTTTTTCGGTAGATGGCTGTACTGAGCGATATCTCGTAAAGTATCGCTCAAATAAAATAAAGACCATACACGTTGTCAAGGGGGCATTCCACCTTAAAAAATTCGGTTGCTGTTTTTTGTTGGTTGCATTCAGTTTTGAGTTACAGGTGTTAACAATAGAAGTCAAAAAAGAGAAAATTCGGTACCTTTTTTAATTTTACTTTGATAAAGGCGAAAATGTAACCAGGCCGCTGAACGATGTTTACTGTTGCAAATAATTACGTGCAATTTTGGTTTCGTCGATTCCATTCAAGTATTTTTGATGTTAAAGAAAATGTTGATAATGTCGAAAATTTCGAAAATTTCGTCAATGAAATCACAGAAATAATCGAAGTTTGCCGTCATATTAGTAGTCATAGCATCCTCCAGGAGCTAAAAATCTACCACAAAACAGCTTTAAACCATTTGCGCTAAAGTTTTACGCAAAAATGAAATTGAAAAAATATTTTCAATGCTGCCAACTCTCGTTTGTGATATTTGGCAAGTTCCATTAGACCGCATTCATACAGAGCAAATTATTTTTGCTTCAACTTTGCAAATTTTCTTTTGATGTTCATATACATTGCAGTTATTAGTTTTTAGACTACAGTCAACCACAACAACGAGATGAACGAGAGCAGCTCTTTTCCAGCGCTACGAAGATATTTTCATTTATAGCAGTTGCTTCATCTATTCGCCACTTGCTAACGCTGAGCGAATCGAACAGGGCTTATTTTACAGAAGAAAGAAAGTTATGAATATGAAATTTAGTATTATTTTTATAAACAGCAAGTTTAAAGTGAAAAACATTTAGATCTGATTGATATAACATATGGTTCCCATACAACTCATTACTCAGATATGATTAATGATAATTTTCTAATGAAATGGACCTAGAGATCTCATTAAATACGCGCAAAGTCCAAACAATAGGTGTATTGGCCTCGTAATTAATTTTGAATATCCCCTCCATTATCTACCACTATCCCTCGGAACTGCCAAAAAAGTATTGCCTTACGGGGCTGGTTAACTTATAAGCTGCTAGCTACTGTTGACGCCTATGAAGCTCCTCGCGTCTTAAATCATTATGAATGTGTCTTACAGGCGCGCAGATTCTCTTCCAGTTATCGGCTGATTTCACCATAAAATCTCCCTTTAAGATGTTAAAGGTTTCGGGAGCATAGCATGGGCATTGGAACAAGCCGTGATCCACATTTTTCCCCCTATCGGTGCAGATTGGGCTGCTTAGAGAATTATAATGGCCAATTACTCTAAATCACGTGATATTCTTCCGAGAAGTCGTGTAAGATTTGCCCCGATCTAGTCGCCCATCAACGTCTTCAACGGACAAAAATGTCGACAAAGTCTAGGAAATGGTGCTGGAAAAGCATCATTTCAGTTTGAGGGAGGTAGCACGTGACCTTAACGTCTCTCATGAATCTCAATTGGGCATGAGACGCGTTCCAAGAGAGTTGAATTTCTTTCAAAAAATTCATCGGAAGAAGGTAGCTGAAGACATGCTTGAGCAAGTGAATTCAGACCCAACCATAACCCAATTCCAGCGCACGATAATAGGTGATTAGAAGTGAGTATACGAGTTTGACATGCAAACCAGTCAACAGGTGACTGAATGGTGCTATCCATATGAGCCGAAACCTAGAAAACTATGCCAAAGTTGGTGAAAATCGAAGGTCATGCTACTCGTTTGCTTTGATTATCAAGGTGTTGTGCACTCGGAATTCATTCCAAATGGTTCTGCGGTAAATAAAGAATATTATTTGGAAGTTATGCCACGTTTAAGGAAATGTGCGTAGGAAACGGATCAATTTGTGGAAATAAACTCATGGATCTTGCACCATGATAACGCACCGTCATACAAGGCTCATATTGTGACCACTTTTTTGACCAAAAACTCGTCAAATATCATCAAACAACCACCATATTTACCGGATTTGGCCCCTTGTGACTTTTTACTTTCCCCAAAACTTAAATTGCCACTCCGCGGGCGCCGCTTTGAGTCGATAGAGGCCATTAAGGAAAATTCGCTGAAGGAGCTGATGATTAAACATTTATTTTGCGTTTTGTTCCACAATTCCCGGTACGTTTTTGACAGAATGTATACACGTATCAGTCGTGGCTAAGATTTTGGAAAGATCACTGGCTGCACTCAGTAGCTGGGCTACCACTTGCGGCCTCCGAGTCCACTCTGACGAAACGGAGCTAGTGCTACTTACCAGAAAGTAGAAACATCCACCCGTTCGACTTCCCGTATTGAACAACCACGTTCTCCTGCTTTCATCGGAAGTTAGGTATCTAGGAGTGATACTTGACTCCAAGCTCCATTGGAAGCTACACATTGAAAATCGGGTAAAAAAGGCCAGTATAGCATTGTACTCCTGCAAATCTATGTTTATGGTAGCAGTTAACACAGTATTTCTCCAAGCTTGGAACAGATCTCTCTATCCGCAAACTAGACTTTGAACGTCGTGCTAGGCCAATCTTTCCAAATAGGCAGCATTGGATCGAGGGAAAATCTGCACCGAAGCTTGCACCTCTCTCTTCGCTGACGGTTCCAAGATGGAATCGGGAGTCGGAGCAGGGGTTTTCTCTAAATCCGCCAATTTATTTATCTGCTTTAACCTGCCCAATACAGCTATAGCAGGCATGCAAAATGCTTAGGGAACGCGGGAGCGAGGGAGATATTAACATGTTCTCCGATAGTCAAGCCGCGATCAAGGCTCTGACGACGCCATGGAGCAGAACGAAGCTAGTTAACTTATGTAAGGAGGAAATCAAATATCTTGGTTGTGTATGTAACATTTCTCTGATCTGGGTGCCAGGACATAGTAACATAGAGGGAAATGAATTTGCTGATGAGCTTGTCAGGAAGGGGGCTGAATTGGTTTCAGAGACCTCCTACCCGGTCATCGGTATCCCCCCCTGACAGTTGTTGAAGGAGAACTGCACAAATTATTTCTCAGCAAAGCGCAGAAAAAATGGAGCTCCATTTCTTCGAGTGGTATTTCGAAAACCCCTTGGCTACAGTACAATATACGAAGGACTCAGAAAGTTCTTTGGACTCCTCGCCATTTAATTTCCAATCAGGCTGTGTTTACTAGTCACTGGACGATGGACACACACGCAGAAAAGGTAGGGTTACCATTTAAACCCAATTGCAGAAGCTGTAAGGACCTTTCTCAGAAGGAGACTGTTGAGACCTTTCTCTATAAATGTCCAAGTTTGGCAGCTAGACGATTAAGGTCACTGGGTGCATCTTTCTTCGACAGCCTGGGGCAGTGCGTCAAACTAATTCCCATAAATCTTCTCCATTATATCAACAGCTCTGACTGGCTGTAGATATCTGCCTATTGGAGGTTTTACAATGCTATCAAAATGGCGCTTTAGTGCTACTTGAGTGCCAGACTGACACTTCAACCATTTCACCTATCTACCTAAGAGTTGTAAAGATAGGTGCAAGAGGAAAATAGTTTGCTTCAGCTGAATGCATAGAAGAAGAAGTGCGCCTTAAGTTTAAGCTGCATCCGCTTTGCAACACCTTCTCTAAATCACCTCTTTTCTGAGTTTTTCCAACCAGCATTCTTAACCACTAATCTCAATTAATTATGAAAAGTTCGTACTAATCTCGTACACCTCTAGATGCTGCCATGAATCTCTTTCGATCCTAGCAGCTCAAGCAAGCTTCAGTCGTCTTAACTTTGTGACTATGTTATGCAGCGACTGTGCATGCATAGTTTTATGTAGATAGAAACATAAATTTGTATGAGAGAAGCGCCACACTTTTCTTACATAAGTATTAACCATTCAATATATTCACTTTTTTCTCATTGGCAACCCTACTGCGCGCACGTGCCCATCGAAGGATGTAAAACAATAATGTACGCAAATCCTTTAATAAGTAATCACTTTGTGCACACAAACATACCGGTTCACTGGCTCTATTGAAGCAGTGCCCACAATTTACATAACATAAGCCCACATGCGAACGCATAAGGTGCGCAATAGCCACGCTCGTACACACCCAGCCACGCCGTGGCGGCCAGGCGAGTAACTTTCCGTGTAGCATATTGCCATGAAGTTTTCCTCTTTCCACACACTGGCATACATCTATGCTCGCGTACACTTCCTGTGACTTAATAAACGCACACTAACTTTCAAGCGTACGATTATAAGATGAGTGGGTGTGAGCATGGTGTTGTTGTATGTAGTTGTAAGCATACCTATTTGGCTGTGTAATGCCCATGCATATATTTTTAGGTGCGGGTGCGTGTGCTTGTGCGTGATACAGCTTCTATCCGTTGAATTGAAACTCAGCTTTGCGCCCCGCTGTGTTATTGTTGCGCTCGTATTTGTTGTATTAAGCAACTTGACTACCTATTAACTGAAATAGTTTTCAACAGTGGCGTGCACTGCATCATCTTCATCATTACACTTACTCTACACTCATAAAGCAGATGAAGTGGAGCACAAGCTCATCAATGCTGATGTTAGGCATTGCCGCCTTCTGAAGCTATGTCTGTAAATGTTACTTTCCAGTCTTTATTTGCTGTCCCTTGTCGTTCTGTTGCCCTCAATTTGATGCCTCCAACTGACTTCGACATGCGCCTTATGCCCTTCTTAGTTACTGTGTCGCCTCTTTCTCTGCTCCACCTCCTTCGTTTGGACCCTTTCTGCAAAGGCTTCATCATCATTTATGTGAGTTTCCCTTTGAAGCCGATGTTTTGCGTCCATTCATGCATTCAATGAATTCACATTTCAACTGACAACGTTAGCTCCGGTTCAGTAGCTGCACATCGGACTTCATCGTCAGTTTAAAACAAACGCCCAACCAGCCAATGTAATACCTACACTTACATACATATGTATGTATGTATAAACAGTGGTTAAGCTGTGATACAGTTGTATATTTATAGTCACGTCGCATAATATCATCAGCAAAATCCCTCAGAAGCAGCTTGTCCAAAATATGAGCTTCAGCAGCGGCAACGACATTATTATCCTTGAAGCGAGACGCAAAGCAGTGGTCGTCATTTAACTGCTAGCCTCAAATGCATACACACATATCATTATGCAAATCAATTTTCCTGCAAGTGCTCAGTCGGTGCTACACTGGCAAACGTGCGTGCATGCCAGAGTGAATCTAATAGGGGCAACGGAATCGACTTGCCGGTGAAAAAGTCACAAGTTTCAGAAAATGTGAGATGCCACCATGAAGTAAATCGCAATTTTCTCGTTAATCCAAAGGTTCTATAGAATATATTGTACGTATACTTTTCACCTGATTATAGGATGCAACTTTGAGGTCGGCGACACTTCGCTACTTGAAAGTTTTAAAGTTTTTGTCATTGTATATTAATAAGTCTTAAAAAATTAAAATTGGCTTGCTAGGTTTTTGGCCGAAAAGAATATCGTCCTATTATGGGCATGCGTCTTGATGTTGGTCCACAAGTAGAGGGACCTACAGTTTTAAGTCGGCCCCGAACGGCAGATACATATATTTTTTTATGAGGAGCTTTTTCATGGCAGATATACACTCGGAGGTTTGCCGTTACCTGCCGAGGGGCGTCCTCTCATAGATCTACTTTGGTAGCAAAAAACATGGGTCCGACGGAATTGTATGATTAAGCCAATTCTACGATTCTAAACTGTTGCTTGTGCGCGGATGTCGGCAGCTGCTAGTTCACGCAACATTGACCATCGGCAAGTGATCTTTGGCCGACCGCGATCTTTGTTTCCTTGGGGGTTACGGTCCAGTGCCACTCTCGTGATGATACCTGCTGATTGTCTAAGCGTGTGACTTATTCATACCCACTTTCTGCCTTTGATTTGACATACATATTTTGATGAGTTCCTCATTCGTTAATCTCCACAGCGCGTTGTTGCTGATAATATTTGGCCAGAATATTCTACACATGATGCGGAGACATTTGTTGAGGAAAGATTGTAGCCTCTGTGTGATGGTGTTAGAGACCAGCAATGTTTCACTCCCTCACAGCAATACTGACTTCACATATGAACTGAATATTCGCACTTGAGAGGGTCTGAAGATTTGCGAGATCGCCCATACTGTATACATTCACCCAAACCCCGCCCTTGCATTGATTAGCCTGCAGTTGACTTCTTTCTCTGCTCTGCCATCTGCCGTGATAGTGCAGCCGAGGTAGTAGAAGCTTTCGACAAATTCCACTGGACACCCGGCAACCATTATAGGTCTTGATTTATTGTGGTTGACTCTTATAGCCTTTGTCTTGGCGATGTTGACCTCCAGCCGGATAGTGCGTGCCAATACGTGACTGGTCAGTCCGCCATCGCTTACAAGTCAGGGAGTTTGTGAGAGAGGAGGCAGATGTCATCGACGAAGTCAATGTCCTCAAGATATCTGTTCAAACGCCATACGTTGCCTCTTTTGTGCAGGGTCAATTGGCTCATAACGTCGTCTAAGACGATGGCGAAGAGAAGGGGTGGGGAAGGAGAAAACCTGTTCTTACGCCTGCGTTAATGGTGAATGGGTCGCTGATGTTGTCGTTGTTGAGTACTTTGCAGTTACCGAGCTCATAATGCCTTTTATCATCTGACGAGAAAATTTACAAGTTCATTTGTAAGGTCGACCATTCTTCGATAGCTGATTTGCTAACAGAACAGTAACCCACACCACCCACACAGCTTTGATAAACACTTTTTTCTATTAGCATGAAATCAGCTCCAAAGCTACTAGTCCCATTGTTAGCCAGTTTGATACTCCGCGTACTTAAAAAAATCTGTAAGAAAGGGGCCAAGTAAATCTATCAATTTTTCATCCGGAAAGTCTGCGCATATAATTAAAGTTTGAAAGTGGTTCGTGGCTCTTCTACTACAATTTTCACGATATTGGTCAGATAATCATCTACATCACAAATGATTCAATATCGAGCTGTCCAAATATGCGCGCAGGAGTAAAGCGCTAAGCGTCGCACGCGACCCGAGCTTCCGGGCTTCTTAGAGATGACTGCTCGCCCGGTGTTCTCAAGAAGCACCACTGGCACCTACTAGTATTGATGGTTTCATCGCTCTAAGTACGGTTCTGTATGTCGCTACAATAACAACCTGATTTCATCTTTTAGTTGTATAGGGTCGCCTGATAACTTGTCTTGATATAGAAGAAGTAGATCGCCAGAAAGGAGTATTTTTTCTTTAAACCTTAAACTCTTAGCGCGTTAAACTTATTATGGCATCCTCTCATCCAGTTTACAGTTCAGCCAGTGTCTACGTTCGCCCACTCGAGGATACACATACATACTTATATCTGTATATCCCTGATGCTCAGTTCTGCTCTGTCACATTTAGTAATATTATAGCCCAACACTCGTCACGAATTTGCCTTCCCCAACTAGCTCGCATTTCATTTCAAACTAAATATTACACAGGAGAGCCTACGAGAGCGCATTCACATTTCACATTGCAACTCAATGGCTATATTCTCGTACTCGTAATAAGGGGAGTTGGGCGCGTAAGTAATAATCATTGCTAACATTTGTCTTTCACATTTAGTGGCTAGGAGTCAACATTGTTGTTGTGCGAGAATTGTACTTTATTTTTTATTTTTTTTTTCACTCTAATCGCTTTTTTCTCATTTGCATTTTTGTTTACATTTCTTTTCCTCTTCTTCAGCTCGTTGATTTCAGTTGTAATGGAAAGTGGCAAGCTTCCCAGACGTTTATTTTAATTTTCTACCATGTCTGTATTTTTTTTCATCAGCTTTTTATTACTGCGAATATTTATTCAGAATTCTTTTATTTTTATTTTTCTCTTTCATTTTCTTTTTCTTTACATATAGGAAATTAGCTTGACTGCACTTTCAATTTGCCTTTAATTAAATTACACTTGAAATGTAGTAGTATGTACGCTCGAAAACCAGCATCTAACTAAGCAATCAACCAAAGCAAGCCACTGTGCGTCCAATCAAAGCATGCACATACAGATTAAGCTGCTAAACGCTTAGCTTTCCTTCAAGCCAGCGAGCATGACATACTCGTACTTGTCCGCTTCAATGTCTCTACTTTCCTTGCAAGTAGCAGACAGCTGACCAACTAGCAGCACTTCTCCTTCTTGGGCAGTCATTCAATACAGTTAGCTGCTTTTCATTTATCAAATCTCAATTCACTTCAATTTTCTTGACTGGTCGCGCAATTGGTTCACAAGTCGTGCTCTTCTTTATCTGCTACTATTGAGCTCCTTGAAGTGTTAGTCTCTCATTTCATGGCGGATTTGTTATTTTATTTTACAAATTACGCACTTATTGATTAGAAAAACTATTGAAGCCAAGTGCTTAGTTGGAAGTATTTACACTGTGCGCTTGCCTCACGCTGGGTATTTGGAAGAGCTTAAAAGATTAAGAAAGCAAAAGTTAACTCATGGTACTACTAAGGGAAATATTCTATACGAAAGATAATACGAGTAGTTAGTTCATAAGTGTAGCGGTAATTAAGTTGTTAAATAACAAGTCTTTACTTAAGTTCATTTTCCAAGTATGAGCACAGAGTAAAAATGAGCAGAGCTGGCTCATTGGTATAGATAAATCCTCTGAAAGTTTATTTCGTCTATTATATGTATGATTGCTTTATTGTGGTTGACTCTCATAGCTTCGGTCTTTTCGATGTTGAACTCCGGTCCGGCAGTGCGTGCCAACGTGGCTAGTCTGACCGCCTTCGCTTCCTTTTCAGTGAGTTTGTGAAAGAGGAAGCAGATGTTACCGACGAAGTCCAGCTCCTCGAGATACCTGGTGAAACTCTATACGATGCCTCTTTTGTGCAGGGTCAATTGGCTCATGAGGGTCAATTGGTTCAGAGTCAATTAACTCTAAGACAATAGTGAAGGGTAAGGCGGCTGAGGGTAACCTTGTCTGATGCCTGCGTTGAGGGTGAATGGATCCCTAATGTTGCCATCGTGTATCACTGCCAGTTGGGAGGTTTCAAAACGGGCTCTGATAAGACGGGTTATCTTAGCGGAAACTTCCTTACTACTCAATGCCACCCATATTGCGTATCGTTTGATTGTGTCGAATGCCTTCTCAAAGTCAACGAACAGCATATAAAGTGGGAAGCGTCATGCAACTGATTGTTCTACTATGATGCGAAGAGTGTTCGATTGGTCAACACAGCTTCGCTGAGGGCGAAATCCAGATTGCTCGCCTATTAAGGAGCGTTCGATACATTGGAGTCTGGTTTCTATTTTAGTGGCTACATTTTTGTAGATGGCGTTGAGCAGAGTAATTCCTCGCCAGTTGTCGCCATCACGAAAATCAACTTTTTTGGGCAGCTTCACGATTATTTCTTTGTCCAACACGGATACAGCCTTTTCATTGTCCCAGGCGGTGGTGATGTGGGGATGAATTATTCGAAAGCTTCTGCTACCTCGGCCGCACTCTCACGGCAGACAGTGGATCAGGAGAAGATATCATACATACAGTATGGACGAGTTCCCAAATGTCCATGCGATCTGCACTGCGAATATTCAGCTCATGTGTGAAGTGGGTATTGTTATACGGAAGTGAATCAGGGCTGGTCTCTAACACCATCACACAGAGGCTACAATGTTTCGTCAACAAATTCATCTGAATCATCTATAGAATATTCTGGCCGAACCGCATCAGCAACGATGCACTGTGGAGATTAACGAATGAGGAATCGGTCATGTGTCAAATCGAATGCTGAAAGTGGCGATGAATAAGTCACACGCTTAGAAAACCACCAAATAATATCACGAGAACGCTACTGGACCGGAACACGCAAAGAAGCAGAGGCCGCGGTCAGCCAAAGAATACTTGGAGAAGGCCAATGTTACGCGAGCTAGCAGATGCCGACATCACATGAGATGGCGCAAAAGCAACAGGTCCTATGCTCTCGAGCGGAGTGGCCAAAGAAAAAAGGAAAAGCGTATTATTGTTATGCATACCCAAACTATAGAGAGCAGTGAGGGTTGCCTTCATTCCCAAGACGAGCAATAACTCACATACAGCCCGATAACACATAAAAACCTTGACCAGTTTTGACTCTTCTTTCCTCTTTTTTTTAAATATTCATTATTATTACTTCTTCTTTTTATGGAAGTATAGCTTATTATCTAATAAAATCCACATGAATCCATTTTACAAACTTTAGGTTAGGTTAGGTTGAACTGGCTGGCTGAAAGCCACCACATCCTTAGTGGTACCAGATGGAGCTCCCCCTTACGTTTCCTTGTAGTAGGCTTCTTGTAATAAACCTGCGTCTTTTGCGAATCGAAGTAAGCTCTGAAGCTCTAACCCCGAGAGACATTCTAACCTCTCATATTGTAGAGCTCTTAAACATTTCATTCGGGTTCTAGCTAATGCAGGGCAAGAACATAGAAGGTGTTCAAGAGCTTCCCTCTCTTCTAGTTACAAACTTTATAAAAAATTAGAAAATTTCCAAAAAATTGCTCGTTTTAAATCTTTGAATTTTTTTTAAGAATTTGAGAAAAAGTTTTAACATGCAGTTTTATAGTTTATTGAATTATACTTGAATATAGTGTTAGTGTGAAGTTGCTGGAAAATCCCGTTGATTTTTTATATTTTTCTTTTGTCGGTACTGCTTCCAGAAATTTGGTCTTCGCGTCTCAGCTTTATACTATTGTGGCTGTTCTATTCGGACGTTGTCCATTAAGCATTATGCGGCATCTCTATCGAGCATTAGGTGCGACCATCTCAGCATCTTCCTCTAAGTTTTCCTGTTTTCGCGAGACTTGGATTTACTTATCTTGTATCTCACTACTTTACGTCGATTGCTTTAGATATTAGCCCTCTTATGAAGTTCATGCGTAGTATGAAGCGGAACGCACAACTGTAAATAATCATGTTTCGATATTTGATCTGACTTAACTATGCCTCTTCCCGTGTTTTTCCTTTCCCTTTGAAATCATTATCACAGTGAATAACGAAATCAATTTTTGGCTATGGCCAACCACTATAAACCAACCCCATTGGTATCCAGGCACTTTTTTTTTGTGTTTTTTTTTTTGTATTGAAACGTTATAAATATTTAAATGCATTTCATTCTATTACACCTAGTCCACAACTCTCAAGTAATATTATTTTATTAAATTCGATAGTATTTACAGGAAACACGTATATAGCTGGAAGACAGCAGACAGAAATTTACATATATTTGTCAGTCATCAAAATTTCTGGAACAAGATCATTTGGTTTTTTTCGTTTAAGTCTCCGGCATTGGTCATCTAAATTGGCAAGTCACCGAGCCTCCGGGTTAGTATGTTTTTCGAGCCTTTCGGCATGAGCTACAGCGTAATGTTTGACAACTTCTGATACTAATGATTAGACATCGGATTCTTATGCAAGTGCATATTTTTGTAACATCACATGAAGTTCGCACCTAGGTAGAAACTCATCATTAGACATCGGATTCTTATGCAAGTGTTATGCAACTCATCATAATAAAATATTCAATTTGTATAAAAATCCGATCTCTACTAATGATACTAATGACATCAGGCACTGATGACAGTTATAACTTCAAATAGTGGAAGATTTCGTTAATTTAGAAACCCGCATTACCACCGATTACAAAGTCAGCCTTGAAATCCAACGGAGAATCTCTTGCCAACAAGTGCTATTTTGGACTGAGTAGGCAAATGAGAAGAAAAGTACTATCTACATGGACAAAACTCATCTTTATATTAGACTCTCATGATGGCCATCTATTGTAAGGCTAAGCACCGAAGCGGCCTCCCTTGGAGTGCTCGAAAGAAAGAGTATGCGAAAGATGTTTGAACCTTTGCCCATTGACGACGGCAAATCTCACAAACAATGCAATAATGAGGTGTATGAACGATGACATGGATATAGAGCAGCGAATAAATGCACAGCGGTTCCGCTTACTAAGCCTACAATGGCCATGAGCTACATCCAAAAATAACTCATTAACATATCATATTGACGCTTTTTCTGGCACAAAGCGATTCCCGTATCGCAGCTCTTATGGTCTGCTTTCGACTCAGCGTTACACTAGCGCACTCGTTTGCGTATAAAATATACCTTTCGAACGGTGCTCATCAGAAATTTCAAAAAACTACACCAAAACCTGCAATGTTTTATTCTGAATTTTTAGAAAAATTTTGGCTATGCATTTTTCTAGCCTATTCCATATTAGGTTAACAAAGTGCAGAGCGCCTAAAGATAAAAAAAATGTATTACTCAAAAACTTTTTGTTTTATTTAGTAAAAAACTATTCAAAAACAAAATTGGATGATTAATTTTACGCCAACTTATTTATATATATATACATAACGGGTGATTTTTTAGCTATTCTCTTTTTAAACAGTTGGTTTAAACAGCTGACGCACGTTTCGTGTTTTGTTTCACTATCAAACATCTTCAGTTTGGTCTATAATTTTACCATGAATCGTCTTACAAACGAACAACGCTTGCAAATCATTGAATTTTATTATAACTTTTTTATAGAAAAATTGTGTTCAGCGACGAAGCTCAATTTTGGATCAATGAGTACGTAAATAAGCAGAATTGTCGATTTTGGAATGAAGATCAGCCAAAAGAATTGCAAGAGCTACCAATGTATCCAGAAAAGATCACAGTTTTGTGCGGTTTATGGGCTGGAGGTATCATTAAACCGTTGTTGTTATTGTTGTTGAGGTGGTTGAACATTTCTGAACTGAAATGCTCCTAATTAGTGACCAGCACCGTTTTACTACCACTATCTCGTGTGATGATGATGTTGTTTTTTTTTTTTTTTTTTTTTTTTTTGTCCAACTCAGGTCCATTTAGTGAGGTCCAAGTATAGCAGCAAATCCTTTATATCGATGTCTGAGATCTCCTTAATTTACTGAAGGAAAGGCTTTCCGAAGAATCGGAGTCGTGCCCTGGCTAGTTCCGGACATTCACATAAATAGTGGAAAAGACTTTCCTTCGCCCCTTCCGCTTGACAGCTTCTACAGATAGGATTGAAGGGTAGTTTGAGTCTAGCTGCATGGTCCTCTACTTTCCAATGTCCTGCAAGGGTTGCAGTGATACGTGAAATGTTTGGCCGAGAACATCCTAGCAGGTCATTCGTCCTTTGGATTTTGTACTTTGCGATTTTGTCCTTTGAATTGAACCGTACTTCTTCAAAGATGCTGCGAATAGTAACTTAACTGTGAATGGTGAGCGCTACCGTGAAATGATATCCAAAATTCAAGTAGCCCAAAATTCTCTTTGATTTTTGAGCATTTTTTTCGCTGAGGTGTTTCGCCTTATCTTCTTATAGTAAAAGGCTTCCGAATGTGCTATGTATGGAGGAAAGTTCTAAATGCCGTATATTCAAGAAAAATTGTAAAAAATCAACCCAATTTTTGAACGACTTCAAACTTGCACTTTAATGTACTATACTTTATGCGGCTTTAAAACGGCATACCTTGAAGTTTTCCAGCGTTTCTCATTAAGATGGTAATGAGCTTTAAAACTGCATATATACCTTGAAGTTTTCTAAAGATTTTGAGCAAAAAGTTGAAAATGTTGTTGACAATTTTTTTAATTTTTTTTTTTTAATTTTTATAAATTTTTTTTACAAAGTTTGAATCATAAAAAATAAGTTTATACAAAAAAAAATGGTTAAAATTTGTAATTCATTGCGCTACTATTATTTTGAACACAAGTTTACATCAAGTGTACCATCTGCCCATTTGCCACTTTGCTGCGAGCCGAATTTGCACAAAAAACACGAAAAATCGAATTACCACTCAATAAAGAAACTGTACCCATAATCTGTCTCCTTTCTCCACAATTCGCATCAGACACATGAAACATTCGATAACTTCGGTATGCATTTAAAAACTCATCACTTAGCTCTGATTCGTTCTTTGTGTGATTAGTCAACTATACAGATTTGTATTGCTTGGCAAATAGAAAACTTATATGGATATGTCACTTCAAAAAAATTGTAAAAGCTATTTCAATTATATGTACATATATTTAAATACTCCATTCAAAATATCTGCATAAAAAAAAATGGTATGCCCATCAAATCCATTAAAAAAAAAACATCCAATTGACACTTCAGTTTTTGAGTACGCGTGTCGGAATTGCACTCAATGAAGGTGTAGATGCGGATTCCAAACATTTCAGTCAACAAAAGACAAACGACATGGATACTACTCAAATAATTGGACTGAAAATATAAAAGCATATGTGTGTGTGTGTGCAGGAAAATTTGTGATAAAAACAAATAGAACGAAAAAAGGAAAACCCCTGAAAACAATGCGAATGCGAAACGCGAACGAATATCAATTTTCCAATTCAATAGTAACAACCAGGCACAATATACATAAATACATACATTGAAGGATATATGTATATTTCCAGTGGAGTGCAAAAAGGAAGATTAACACTCTTCAATATGACAACAGCAGCACTAACAACAACCACCAGTAGAATAAACAAAACAATTACAACCATAACAGCAGCAGGAACACTATTGACAACAATGGCAGGATGGACAGCAACAAATTGTTTATAAAACAGAAGGACAATGCCAAACCAAAAGGAAGTAACAGTACAGCAGGACAGCACAATAATAGCACACACACATACACAGATAAAGGATGAAGTATGAAGGATTGAGCGCGAAGGATGAGGGTTGACAGCGGGTGGGCTACAAATAAATTGTAGTTGACTGCAGGTTGCGGTGGCAATGATGATGAAGGTGGGCAACAGTGAAGTAAAAAAAAAAAACACAAAAAACAACAAAACAATAGGCATGTTGTTGGCACAAAAAAAGGGTTAAAAGCGCCTTTTCTCACCCACTCAGATGCAGCAGGCATACGGCACGAGAGGGGGGGGGGGGAGCAAAAGAAAGTTTTGCCGCTCGGATATCCAGTCGTCCCCTAGTGGCGTCTGGCGCTCACTCCCACACTTTTCCGGCTGCTGAATTTCTCAAATATTTGTACACTTCGCTACAGCAAACCAACCAACCATTCAACCAATCGACCGACCGACTGGCCAACAAACTGCAAGAATGATACAAATAACAGGTTTGGTACAGCGAGTGGCCAAAATTTGACACTTATGTATTATAGCAGTAAATTTTTTTTGCTTGAGTGAAACATGGTGAATATCTCATGAGCCCTGTAGGAAAAGCGAGTTGAGCCTTGAAGGTATGAAAGAAAGAAAATTTGAAGTATTGAATTTAAAATAAATTTGGCAGCAATACCACAAGGCGGCGCAAAATTAAGCACCCTATCGGAAGATTTATAATTTTCGCAAATAGCGTTGTACTCGTACGTCAATCAAATTTGACATTTGGGAACTAGACAGCTGCACTATACAAACAAACAACCAATGGAGCGCCTAAAAATAAAAAAAACATTACTACTGAAAAATCTTTTTTTTTTTATTTAGTAAAAAAGGTATTGAACAACAATAACGGGTGATTAATTTTGAGCCACCTTATGTATAAAGGGTTTTCCAATAACACGAGTTGGTTGGAATTGGATGGTATTGATCTGGACAACGTTTATTTTCAACAAGACGGCGCTACGTGCCACACAAGCAACGAAACCTTTGATCTTTTACGGGAAAAGTTTCCGGACTGTGTTATCCCTCGAAGAGGCGATCACAATTGGCCACCGAGATCTTGTGATTTAACACCTTGTGACTTTTTTCTTTGGGTCCATGTGAAAGAGAAGGTCTACGCCAACAGCCAACAGCCCAGGGTCGATTCAAGACCTCAAGTGGGAATTCGTGAGGCTATCGAGCACGTAGGGCAGCCACTTTGCAATTCGGTTAAGGAAAATTTCATGAAAAGGATATTGTCCTGTAAGCGTTGTCATGGTGGTCGTTTGGCTGATGTTATTTTCCACTATTAAGGGCATACCTTCGTCTTTATAATGAAATTAACATCCGATCATTTATATTAAAAAATAGGATTTTTTTTTTAATATCAAAATAACACCGCTTAATGGAAAACCCTTTATATATACACCCTTTTTGGATGTTTAGCCGAACTCCTCCTCCTATTTGTGGTGTGCGTCCTGATGTTTCTCCACAAATGGAGAGACCTACCACTTTTAATCCGATTCCGAACGGCAGATATTTTTTATGAGGAGTTTTTTCATGGCAGAAATACACTCAGAGGTTTGCCATTGCCTGACGAGGGGCGACCGCTATTAGAAAAAACTTTTTCTTCATTTCGGTGTTTTACTGAGATTCGAATCTACGTTCTCTCTGAATTCCGAATGGTAGTCACGCACCAACCCATTCGGATGCGGCGCCACCTCATAATTGGGTTAAAAACAAGACAATGAACAATTTTGAACGCCAATGCATTGGAGAGTAGTCCAACCCTTTTCAAGCTTCTAAGCTTTATAAAGGCCAAATCAGGTCAAGCGTACGCATCTAGAAACATCGCAGCAATTTTGATGATATTTCGAAAAAATTCTCAACTATGTAGTAGCACATATTATGGAGAAGAGAAGTCGGGAAATATTCACTGAAGGCTTAAAAAATTTTGATTTTTTTTTTTTGTAGAAGTATTTCTTCTTTGAATTGTAAATAAAATAGTTGTCGCTCAAAGAGAAAAGAAAATAAATGTTTTCTAAACTATTTTTTCCGAGGCGAATCTATTAAAGGTGGTATCGGTAAACAGCTGATTTTTTTTTCTTACGCCGGTCAGCCCAGAATAAAACAAGGCAAATTTATACTTTGTTTTCTACTTTGCCAATACTTTACTTTGGCAATAACCGCCAAAAACATTATTGTTGGTCTAGTGCCACCACCTTTAATGAATGCGCCTTGATTTGTTTTATACTTTCTGGCAAAAGATGTCCAAAAAATTCTATAATTCTTCTTTTAATTTTTTTTTTAATTTACCATATTTTTTTATATTGTGCTGAAATGAATGCGTGAGGTCTTTTTTAAATGGCTTCTAACTTTTTATAGAAACCAAAAATTTCATGATTTAATTTTTATCTTGAACGCAGTCTTCACCACGGCGCTATGGAATCGATAAGCGAACAGCTCTTAGAAAAGACCAAGTTGTTTGTTGTAAATTTAGGTTGATCTGTATGTTGATCGGTCGCACCGCGCCGTGGCGAAGATTGCATTCAAGATAAAAGTTCAATCATAAAATGTGTTCTTTCCATAAAAAGTTAGTGCTTAAGCTTGAAATTTATTATTGAAGTTTTGAGTAACTTTAAAAAGTGAGGTAAAAGGTCAAATTTAAAGAAAACAAGACATGCTTTCACTTGATCATAATTTAAAAAAAAACACTGAAAAGGATGAAATTTCAAAAAAAAACAGTAAAAACAATCACAAAATCTCGGACAATTTCTTTTAAGATCAAAATTCAATCACTAACTTTTATATCTGCATAGCAATTCGAGCAACATTTTAAACGAAAAACTCCGACCTTTTATTTGAACATAACTAAAAAAATGAAGTATATGGAAAAAAAATGTTAATTACTAAACTTTTTGAAAAAAAAACTTTTGAATTTTTCTTAAATTTTAAAACATTAAAAATATCGAAGTTTGCAAAAAACAAAAAATAACTATTTTTAAGTAAAAACTTAAAAACAAAATTTTCTCAATTATTTATTAAATTTTTTTATCAGAAAGTAAATATAAAATCTCGAAACTTGAAAAAAGATATTAAAACGAAGACTCCAATTTGAGCAAAACTCAAAAACTAAGAATATTCAAGATATTCAGTATTCAACAGTTCGAGTTTTTAGTTCTAAAAAAAATTGAAAAAAATTGGAAATTTTTTCTAAAATCTTTTTTATTCGAAAATAAATAAAAATCTCAAAACTTGAAAAAAGAAATTAAAACATAGACTCCAATTTGAGCAAAATTAAAAAACTAAGAATATTTGAAAAAAATTTGAATTTTGAGTTATAAAAAAAATAAAAAAAAAATTGGAAATTTTTTCTAAAATCTTTTTTATCAGAAAATAAATAAAAAATCTCGAAACTTGAAAAAAGAAATTAAAACAAAGACTCCAAGTCGGAATAGCGCAAAAACTAAAAAATTAAGAATATCGAAGTTTTTTATAAAAATATTATATAAAATATATAAAAAAAGTTTTTGAATTTTTTCTAAAATTTTTGTATCAGAGAGTACATAAAAAATGTCGAAAATTAAAAACAAAAAAAACAAATTAAAACAAACACTCCAAGTCAGAAAAGTGCAATAAAAATCAAAATTCAATCACTAAATTTTGTCTCGGCTTATAAACTTATGTAACAAACTCCGAGCTTTTATTTTTAAATTAATAACCATTAAGAATATAGAAATTTGAGCAAAAACAAAAATTAAAAAAAAAACAATTTTTTATTTATTATAACATTCGAAATTTGAAAAACCTTAATTACAAATAACTTGATTTTTTTCTTAAAATGCTTATCAGAAAGTTCATAAAAAACCCCTATGGTTGGTTGGCTGGTTTAAGTGGTGATTCTTGGAGAATCCAACTAGCACTTTCGCACCATTTTGTTGCCACATCCTCGTTACCAACTTGTTTACCAGTTATTTTCAACATGACTATATCCAGTCAGTGCGGTTCAGGAACCTTATCAGGTTGTTGACATCTAAGCCAGACAGCTGCTCCAGACTTTCGAACAGCGGTTTACCCAGGATTAACATTCTGTCCTTCCATAAGGCAGGGCATTCGGAAAGGAAATGGAAGATTGTTTCCTTTTTCTCCGGTTGAGAGCACCCCTATACAAAACATTTATTTCCTTTTCTCTTAGGCCAGCATTTGTTTAACTTAGAATGGAAAGAGAAATATTCCCACTACAAAAATTAAAATTGTAAGTCCTATATCTCATCTCGGCAACCAATAAATATTTCAAACCCCTCCCCCTTTTGCTACTGTATAATAGTGTGTATTCACCAAATTTGGTGAAAATCGTGTCAATGAAGTATTCAAAATAAATAAAGTCTTAAAGTCGATGCCTTGAAGGTGAAGTTTTTACTCGAGTACAATTAACGTTTTTTGCCCCATGTTTCTTCAGCTTTTCTGGGCTGAAGTGGCTTTTACTCGGGCCGAAAAATGAGCTGTTAAACTTCCAGTACTATTCTAATTTTTGTAGTTATTTTAATTTTCTTGCTTAACCCAGGAATTAGTAGTTAATCATAATTGAAAAGAGTCAAAAGTAATCATGATTTTTTGCCATAAAAAGTAGTCAAACGAAGCAACGCGTCGTTTTAATTAAAAATAATAAAAACTAAGCATGATTTTTTGCCTTAAAAAATAATCAAATAAAAAGTAACGCCTTATTAATTGTCAAAAATAATTAAAAAGAATAAAATAATTATTTGAAAATTTCTTATTATTATTTTTTAAATAATGCTTATTTTTAATTATTTGATACCTTTTTTATAATTAGTATGTTTTAGTTATTTGATAAATTACAAAAAAAAAATTTGTTTTTTATTATTTGATAACACAGGCCGACAAAATTTAACCAACATTCAGACCCAGAAACCAGAATATTTATTTCCGAAGGTTTATGATGCGCTGAATCCAAATCTGGTCTCAGAATTGCTCTATTAGTTTGAGTTTTCGAGATATCCTAACCTAAAAGTGCAAAAAACCCCATTTTTGCCCATATTTGAGGTTATGTAGCCTTGCAGATGTTTTCTTTCACCAAAATTAAAGGATGGCATCTTTAAATACAATCCTTCTTTTTTCAAATGGCGTTTTGCTTGCTCAAATATAATTTTTTTTCGCAGAGATATCGCATTTTGAAATTTTCATGTTTCGAAATTTTCCTACACCTGAAAATCGATTAAGATAACATAGACATGATATAGTCGCTTACTAATTTTCTTGGGTTTGAGGGCCTGAAATATATGGATTAATAGTATGTAAATTTGGAGTTTGTGGGAAAGCCTGCTTGCGGTTATGTGGGTTAGCCTGCTCGCGGTATGATAGGGGTGGTTTCTAGGGGTTAGGGCTGTGTGTGAACCGGTACCCAAAGGTTAGATAGTGTAGGGATGTGGTGAGTCAGCACACTTATGGTGTGAGACAAAATTTTAAGAAAAATAAGACTCAATTCAAGAAAATTAGTAATCGAATATATCATGTCTATGTTATCTTAATCGATTTTCAGGTGTAGGAAAATTTCGAAACATGAAAATTTCAAAATGCGATATCTCTGCGAAAAAAAATGATATTTGAGCAAACAAAACGCCATTTGAAAAAAGAAGGATTGTATTTAAAGATGGCATCCTTTAATTTTGGTGAAAGAAAACATCTGCAAGGCTACATAACCTCAAATATGGGCAAAAATGGGGTTTTTTGCACTTTTAGGGTAGGATATCTCGAAAACTCAAACTAATAAATTAATTTTAGTTATCAATCCGAATTTTGCATGGACAGAGAAGCAGATATTAGTTTAAATTATTTCGGATACTTTTCCTTGTAGACTAGTGTAATTTGTAATTTTTTCCCCCAAATAGATGAAGCCGTGTTTACTTTACAAATTCTTAAAGTTGTATCAAATATTTTAACTCAAACCAAATTCGCTATATGAGTGATTTACACTGACATTTCAAAGGCATTCGATAGAGCCTCCCATAAGGTTTTGGTAGCTAAAATAAAGACTGGTTTTCATGAAATTATCATTATCCGAGCGATAAACATTATAAACATTGTGTTGCTGCTTTGGACAATGGCTCTTCTGAGTAATGTATCCCGACGTCTGTTCTTCCTCAAGAAAGCATATTGAGGCGAAGTAGATTATCTTATTCATTAATGACTCCGCTTCATGCTTTTCATCTCCTAAATATCTACTATATGTAGATGATCTCAAGATACATTCTACAGTTAGAGATTTGCATGATTCCGTTAGTTTTCAAGCTGGCTCGATAAGCCACAGATTTACGTGTTTTTTTTTTTTTTTTGTCGTAGACGTTATGTAGCGCGCTACCCTCAAGTCACCCTCTGAAACCAGGACAAGCTTGTTGTTCGTGCAACTCCTCATCCCACGGGACTACCGCCAGGCAACACATCGTGGGGGAGAAAGACGAAGTCGTCGCCGCTCACACACCGTCGTAGTCTTTCGAGCGTCCTTAGTTTCTTCATCGTCTCTGCTATGACATCGCATACTGCCGTCCATTTCTGGCACGGACTGCACAAATGACTCGTAATTTCCGCCAAATAAGATTCAATCTAGAGCTATTGAATATCTTACCAGAATACGTGGTTAACGTTTTCTAACGCGTTTTCTCCCGAGTATTCAGAACTGGGATCCGATTCGTGTTTAAACCGTTGGAGGTATGCTTTGTAGCATTTATGCCCTGTTAAAAACTGAGTCAGAAAAAAATCCACTTCTCCGAGTTTTCTTTGGAGCCAGCTTTGCAACTCTGGAATGCAGCGATGTGGCCAGCGCACTTCTTTGTATCATTCCATGTATGCTGCCAAGCTTAGGTACTCGTTTCCAGTGCTACGAAGCGTTGCGTTTCAGTCCCAGTGAACACTGGAGCTTCGTTTGTCAGTTTGTTCACTGGATGCGTTTCAGCAATATCTAGCGCTGCTTCTTCTGACACAGTTTTAAAGGCGGAGCAGACTCGCAGCGTACATAAACGATACGCTGCCTTTATACACAGACTTTATAAACAGATGCCAGACGAGCTTAGGGTACTAGCAATCATTTGCTTCCGAATTTGAATAAATCCTCTCAGAATACTTTTACTAAGAAGTTCGTTAACTTATGAACGAAATAACATATTTCGGAGTCCTCTCTAAATATTGTCACTAAAGTTAAGGGTTTAAAAGAATATTTTGACACGAAACTAAGCTTCAGCACGAATATCAAATATATTGATTTGAAAGCTTATGCTTTAGCCTAAAAGCGTACCTTTTTCTGACCCGCATACTTTGAAGATTTCATACATTTCTTGTGTAGGATCTAAACCTGATTACGCCACCTTCATTTGGATATCACCTATATTAGGCGCACAGAGCAAATTTCAAAAATATTTATTAAATTTTGCCTCGTTCATTGCACTTTATGCAACTTTTGCCGTCTTATGCGTCGCGCTATGAGCTAATAAATTTAAAGCCTCTGCATAGTAGATTTGCTTTTCTTGCCTGCAATTTTATAGTTCACTTTCTGAATTATAAATATTTTTTTGGTATCCTTCTTGCGTTTTGTTCTTATGTTACTGCATTGATTCGTTCATAAATTAACTGCGTTGCAATGTTTCATTCAGTGAGTTTTGCATAACAAAAACATTTTATTTGAATAAGCAAGTTGATGTGTCTTCAAGAGCTTGAGAACTTAAAATGATAATACAAATCAGAATTATTATTAGAATTTTGTTTTTTGTATTATAATCTGGTAGATGATTTCATGGTATTTTTTTTTTTTGAATATGTCTGCCGCAGCTACGAGCTACTGGGTCCGTTTGATCAGTTCAATTTTTGACTATTTATTCCAGTGAATCAAAGTAATAAATCTAAATGAGCCCAATCAGTAGAAAGGCACCGCAAAAGATAGTCATTTGGCTTGAATTCTTGCCCAAGCTGTATTTTACGGACACGTAAGCCAAGATCTTTAAATAAAATTTTCGACGTAGTCGATGGGCAAAGGTCAACAAGTTCAAAACGATGACGGATCGACATTTCGACGTCTTCTTCAATACTTCGCTCTATGAAGTTCGCGGACAGATTTTTTTTATTTTCAAAGTAAATTTTCACAATTTGGAAGCGCTGTTCAGGTGTTAAACGATTCATGATGACAGTCACAGAAATGTTAACACGGTTTGCTATTCTTAGCAATCAAACCATGGCTATCGATAGTTCTCACACCCAATTAATCATGAATAAATCAAGTAATTGGAACCAAATATTAAGTAGTTTCATTATTTTTTTAATTAATTAATTATTTATAATTAAACGGCTACCTAGAAAGGAACCTTTAATTACGAGTATTCATTATAATTATTAATCATTATTTAATAGCAGTTAGACTTGGCTTATGCGTCAGTACCATTCCTGTGATCCCAGGCTTCGTTGCGCACTTGAAACGTCAATGAGAGAAGAACATTTTTTTTTCATAGCCTTCGCCGCTCTGCAAGCAATAGCGAACCTGTGAATATATTTTCTTTGCATGAAAAAGCATCTCATAGAAACCATGCGGTGGTGGTATGAAATGTAGGGCACTCTGGGAGCAAAAATTGGGTCCAACAGCTACCAAAGGATGTACAGGGCGAATCAAGTATAAAATATAATACAGACCTAACTGACCACTGATATTACTAAATAGTGTTCTCATCTTCAGTATACATGCATCCTGCGTATACATATATACTTTTTTGATGCAATTTAAAATTTTTTAAAATCAGCATTAAACTGCCTTAAACATATAAAATCAGCTTCGGTGTATTTGCTCTGAAACAAATAGCCCTTGGCAGGACTAGCAATGCCTTCTAGAGTCCAGTCGGTTAGTAAAAACCATCTGCTGTATTCTTTTGAGCAGTAGTTGATGAAAAACTACATATATACACAGAAAACACCATTGTAATACGTAGAAAGAGAGAATCTCAATATATGAGCACCTGTGGGCTTTAAACCCAATGATCTACAAAATATTGCTCTCCACTAACCTTTCATTTGACAGGCCACTTTATGGTGGTGTTAAAGGCTACGAACTTAATGAACTTTCAATCCGCCAAATATGTATATGTATTTGCCGTAATTTTGTAATTGTTCGCATTTTTCTTTGACTTTTTGTTGAGAAAATAGAAAAAGTCAAAGAATACTTTAATTTGAGAAAAGATTTATTAAGACGCATTCATTAAAGGTGGTGGCATTAGACCAACAACAGTGTTTTGTACGTTTGATTGTCAAAGGAAAGTATTGGCAAAATAAAAAACAAAAAATTAATTCGCTTTCGAATTCGAAAGAACAACAGCAAATCAGCTGATTTAACGATACCACATTTTATAGATTCGCTTTGAGATTTATCGTCTCAGTTGATAAAGCCTACTCTACATGTAGGATGATGAAACAGTCCTATATTGTAGAGTATAAGCAATAAAATTACCCTCTTAGCACACATCTCCATGTAAAAACATTTGACCGATCATAAAGACAAAGGCGCAAATAGTAAAAAAATGTTCTGCACTCAAATATGTTATTGCGGTCATAGATTTTCTCCTTCTACGCCGCATTAATTCTTTCGGAAGGGATACAAGCACTCTAGTAAGTAAGTTGTAGTCCTTCAACTTTTTTTTCCAAAAATTTTGTTTTATTCGAAGAGTAAAAATTCGTTTATCATTAACGGCATTCTACAAAATATGATCTGACTCCATTAGTCGGAGCGTTTAGGTGACCAATTCCCAGTCACTCATTATATATGCATCGGCTTCTCTATAACGGCATGTGAATTATCCGACGCTCAAATGCGGCAATTGTGTATGTTAACGTATCCTTTTCAATTTATCTGAACTAAAAATTTAAAATATCCCAGAGATACCCATTTCAGCTATCCGTTTGTATAAACATTTTTCTTCATAACCTTACAATTTTTTCTACCCGGCTCATTCATTCATATGTTCAGAGATGTATGTACGTTTGTATGTATGTACGTATGTGTACTTGACCGTATTTCATGACCATGGGAGACCAATGCACTCAGCTGTGAAACGCCAGCGGAATTATTAAATTCCAGTTTCTACTCGATTTCCTGTTCATAGCGTATGCTCAAGTGAATTATCCTTGCTGACAGTCAGGACACGTGTGATATGGGTTTGGTGTGAGTTGGTTTTCAAAACAAACAAAGAGAGAAACACATACATGCATACAATAGAAGCTAAGTTAACGATGGGCTGTCTAAATTGTGCCCAGCAGGCATATTTTATAAGATGCGTGTTGGTTTATTAAACACAATTTGCTTATTTGGCGAGGGATCCGCTCCAACTATTGGGCGGTGGTATCCAAATTTGGTAATTTAACAAACAAATAATTTATCTATCGTATTTTATATGCTGCAGGAATAGTCTCTAGCCAAGTAGGTACCATTTTGTACGGTAGTATATTTAAATGTATTTATATTTCAATTTCCGAGAGCACTTGCGGTGTACATAGTTTATTAGAAAAAAAAAAAAACGGTAGGTCTGAATCTATTTGGGAGAATTGAATTTGCTTTGGAATTACTTTGGGCATTATGGAATTATGTGCGCATCAGCCTGGAACTGAAGTCGTTTGAAGGTATGAGAATAGTCTGTCCTTGCGATGAGAAAAAGTGTCAGAATAACTTGGGTCTGATCTGATGACTGAAGTATAAGCGCGAAAGAAGAGATTTAAATGAAATAAGGACCAATTTATGAACCACAAAAAATCTTGTACTTTTCCAAAATTTCCTCCTTTCAGCTGAATATACTTCAAAGAAGAGGAAAGAAAAGAAAAACAAAGAAAATAAAAGAAAAGAAAAGAAAAGAAAAGAAAAGAAAAGAAAAGAAAAGAAAAGAAAAGAAAAGAAAAGAAAAGAAAAGAAAAGAAAAGAAAAGAAAAGAAAAGAAAAGAAAAGAAAAGAAAAGAAAAGAAAAGAAAAGAAAAGAAAAGAAAAGAAAAGAAAAGAAAAGAAAAGAAAAGAAAAGAAAACAAAACAAAACAAAACAAAACAAAACAAAACAAAACAAAACAAAAGAAAACGGAAAAAAAAATTAATTAAATGACTCGAAAAAGAAATTAAAAAAAAATAAAAGGGAAGCAAACAAGCAGAAAGAAAGTAAAGAAAATACAAGAGAAGAAAATAAAAGATTGTAAACCTTTTTCTTTTATTTTCTTACATAACACAAAAAACACATAACAAACAATAAATTAAAAAAAAAAATTAAATACAATTTTAAAAATTTAAAGGGGCAGTTACCTCTAAACGGCCATATTTTCACTGATTTTCATTAAAAATATTTAAAATGAAGAAGTCAATATATAGGGGAAAATGGGGAGTTGTGAGATACAGGGAGATGCGAGACATTGTTACCTTTCGGCATTATTCATTTGTTTACATTCGGTTTTAAGTGTCAACAAGTGTTCTCGATGCGATCTCACTTTTCAGCTAGCATTGGTCATATTTACACGAATTCGACGCATTTCGCCAGTTACTGTGTTTTGGAATTTCTCGGTAAGTTTTTTTCATCATTTGTTTTGCGATACATTCAATCAGTTGTTGAAGCAAATTGCAAATGTTAATATATACAAGTTATTAATTGTCCTATTAGCTTTGAATTTACCCATTCACTTGGGCATGAACGTTCGATGTGTTTATGACTTCGCGGCCATTTATAAAAAAAAAATGTTGGGGGAGTTGTGAGACACCGTTTTTTTTTTGACGTTTTAACGCATCTTTTATAAGTACCTCGCAATATTCATGCATTGTTTGTATATATATCATGAAATTTTTGGTTAAATTTGACTTTTTATTGTTTTAAGTTAAGCAGAAACAACTCCATTCATTGCAATGTATGCGATCGAGCTGTGCACCTAAAGTGTGCCAATTTACGAACTGGTTATTATAGATGTTCTCACTGCGAATCATCAGATTGATGGTATTGCATTTTTTATACACTTTTTTATAACAATTGTCTTTTCTTTTTTATTTTTCATCTTAATAAAGAACTAACAACTAAAATAAGTCATTTTTATTGATTTAAACCATGGTGTCTCACAACTCCCCACATTTTTGTATTTTGTATTATATTTTATATATAGAATTTTAATTTTAAGGAAAATTGTAGTTTTGTTAAATAAGCCATACTAATAGCTTCCAGTATTCATTGACTAAAGATTCCATCGTTGGCATATGCAGAATATTAAGATTTTGAGTAATACGGGTCCAAAAACAAAACCCGTCTCACAACTCCCCATTCTCCCTTATTTTTTTAAATTGGCATACATTTTATTTATACATTAAGGGGTAACGCCACTGTGGGGGTAAAAAATAGTAGATTTTTGGGAATTTTTTTTTGTAAGTAGGAAGGATTATTCGAGGATCGGCCAAAAGGCAATTTATTATATATGTATGAAACTATGTTGATGTAAATTTATGATGTAAAAATATTGAAAATTGACAAATTTATGTAAATAAACATAACGAGCTTAAAAAAATAACGTCATCTGGTTGCAGCGATACAGCAATGAATAATCATCTGAAATCAAAAAACCAAACATATTGTTAATCTACATAATAGTGGCTGTCGTTGTACGTAGCCGTTTTTATTTTTTTTTTTGGAAAAATGGTGGTGATTTGAATTTGGATGTGTGTGTTTTCACCATTTTTTTGATTTTCAACAGGCCCAAAAAATAGTTATTTTCAAAACGTTGAAAATCGGCTACGTACAACGATAGCCAATGCGATAACAAAAATATTGAAAAAAAGTAAATTAAAATCGGTTCATTAGTCGAGAAATCGAGAAATCGTTGCCACCGTATCAAAAAAAGTCGTTTCGAGAAAAACGCGTTTGAAATAAAGCATCGTATCGTAAGCGCTACGTGTCCGAACCGACGGGCGCTCACTTAAATGCACCTAGAATCGGGAATAAAGCGAATTTCGCTTAAAAATTTTTACCACATTTTCTTGAGTAGTTATACTAACAATTTATGCAAAAAAACAAAAATCGATTTTTTTTGAATTTTCAGAGTGGCGTTCTCCCTTAAGGTAATATAAAAAAAAATTTATTTTAATCATTTAAAATGGCGGGCATTATAGCATCGGCGTCAGTGACCTGAATGCAAAAACCAAAAATTTTTGTGTTTATTAATGTCATAGTTTGTATATGAATTAGCAAAATGGAAAAAAAAATCGCGGAATAAAATGCATAAAAAAATAATTTTTGGGGCGAATTTTTCTGCTGTTTTTGCTTCGAAAAAATTTTCTTTTTCGAAAACTTGAAACATACAGAAAGTAATATCATAAAAAAGATGTGTGCAAAATTTCAGCGAGATCGGTCAATACCTTTTCGTGTACGCCAATTCGAAGAATATAGTTTTGAGAAAAACGCGTCTAAAGTTTGAATACAACGTAACTATACCTCTCCCAGCGCTCGAACGCAAAGAATAGAGTCGTCACGTTTGACGATCTATAATATAAGAAATACTTAAATTTACGTTTTAAAAATTTATTGACATATTCTTAAAGGATTATATTAACATTTTATGAAAAAAAATTTTTTTTTTGAAATTTTACAGGTATATGTGCGCTTAAGTAAAATAACAAAAATAACTTAAGCAGGAAAGCACTCATTACCCATAACTTCAATTAATTGCTAAAAAAAACAAAGAAAACGGAAGAAAATATAATTAAATTAAATTAAATAAATAAAAATTTAATTGTATCTAAAATATAAATCAAAATTTAATTAAATTAAATAAAGTAAAATTAAATATTAAACGCTAGAAAAAAACACCAATTACCCACCTGCAACTCCATGCTGCTACTGGAATACCAATAAAACCCAAGCAATTTTTGTGCCGGGCAAGAAAAAAACCAACACACGCGCAGATATCAGTTGCACACACTCAAAACCGAACAAAACCAATTCAACCTTTTGTGTTACACGCTAATACTCCGTCCGTAACCTATGTACGGACATCGATTCCGAAACAATGGCACGCTTGGTCCGAAAATATGCCCATTTGTGCATACAGCGCCACGTATGGAGCTGAACAATTGATGGGAGCATAAAAGGGGTGGGCGCGTCTACAAGTGTTTTAACCTCCTCGCCTACACGCGGACAATACAAGTGTCGAATGACCAAGCCTGCAAAAGCAAAAAACAAAAACCAAAAGAACCAAAAGCACCAAAAAAAAACAAAATCAAATCACAAAAACCTGAATGGAAGTACCACAAATAGATTCGCACCAGAAAAAAAAGCAAACGGCTGGGTCACAGTGAATCCACGTCGTATTTTCATGCTCCTTTTTACGACACTGGTATACAAAATAATTAGGTGAATTCCCGTTTTTGCTTTTTTGTTTTGTCCAAACCGGAGATGGTATTTGCTCATCGTAAGTGTGTTTACTTTGATCCTATGGATTTGCTAAAGGAAATTAAGTTTGCTTTGCTTTCGTCGCTGTCGCCAACTCCTACTGCTACGAACACTACCACTACACCGATTCCTCTTACGGTGTCTTTATGTCTGGCTATTCCATCGTCTCCCGCTACTATCGTTCAACTGCAGCCAGAAACATTGCGGTGTTCTCTCTCTCTCTCTCTGGTGTAATGTCTTAGGTTACTAAATGTACCTACATAGTATGTTAGTATCTGTATTTACACACATCGGTGTAGTAGCCTAATGTTTCACATTACTTACATTTCAGGGTATGAGCAGATATATGAACTGATATTATAAGTAAGCAATTATTTGCTGCATTCTCAACCAACAATGGAGCGCTCCGCTTTGATGCGCTGAAATTGTGCTCTTTTTTCGACATACATACATACATTCCTACATACGTATGTGTATGTGTAATGCTTAATTTTGCTTGGACAGGGACATTAGCTTCGCTGAATTTCATTTACTAGTTGGTTTATCCTCGTAAATCTATTCGTTTACACAAACAAGTGAATACATTTATATGTATAAGTATTGGTATTTTTATTGCTACTTCACTGCTTACCTATAACAAGTAGCTAATTATTTATTTAGCACTCGACAGCGTAAAGTGCCGCACGCCCTTTGGCAGAGACGCACTGCTATGCACACACATGCATTTACACGGAAGATACTAGCAAACTCCAGCAAACTTTGCGGCGCACATACTCTTGCAACACCAGCCATTTGAGTAGACAGTTGAATGAGTTAATTATTGATGAAGTTCAAATCGAATTAGTTTGTGAATTTAACTTGACGGTACTTGTAGTTGTAGTGTGGCAATTTCGTCTGTCAACAATGTCAATGTTGAGTGTTTGCCAGGGGAAGGGGCAGAAAATGAAGTAAGTCTATGTATACATATGTACATACATATATACATACATATATTCCCAATTGCATGCAAGAGTTATTGAAAATTAAATATTTGATGGCAGTATGAAGGGCTAATGAAGAGAACCGAAATGGTTGAAGTTATTTAAAATGTGTATTAACGCGGATTATTACGATAAGAGAACTGAAATGAAGTGGGCACCGAAAATATAATAATTTATTTAATAATTAAAGCGTTTAAAGCTTTCGATAAGGCAGTGATGTACTATTTTGGTCTTTAAAATGTATCAAACTATCTATCAATCTATCAAATTTACTACTGCGCTAGGAAACGTAAAGCTTAGTTAGGCTAGACTTAACTTAACTTAACTTAATTTCACTTAAATTAACTTGCGAAATTGGCGGCATTTACCCAACACGTCAGTGTTTTGTTTTTATATCTACTTAGTTCCGCTATAGGTTCTGTTAAAAGTTAAGTCCTTTACAGATATGAAAGTATAATACAGGGTCCAACACTCGAAGTGTAACCACTTAAAAAGTCCATAAATTTAGTTTGAAAAATTACTTTTGTTCAATTCAAAGAGAAAATAATACAAAATTAAGAATCAATTGCCTTGACTATGGCCTTGAAATGGTCCAGAAACGAATCGCAAGCTGCCCGAATGTGACTTGCAGGTATTTTTGCCCTGTCGCGCACAATGACTTTTTTCAGCGCCTCGAGACTGGTGAATGTTTTAGTTCCATCTTTGGATCGTTGTTTTGCAGCCATTCTTGATTCACTCGAGCTTTGTGAGACAGTGCCGAGTCCTGTTCAAACGTCCATGGTCTCAAACCGAAATGTTTGTCTACCCACGGCTTCAAAGCAACCTCCGGAATAAGCATTTACATTGACGCCAGGCTCGATTAAAACGATTGGAGAGTAACAGCGGCCCAAACCACTACCACTGGCGGGTGCTGCCTCCTGGTGGCCAACCGATGACTCAAATTCTCGTATGAACGGTCGGTCAAATAAACCCCATCGTTTTGGCAGTCTACGAATTGCTCAATTTGAAAAATTGTCTCATCAGAAAACACAATGTTCGGAAATTGACTACTTTCGGCCAAGACAAGCAACTCAAAGTCGTTTCTCCACCTTTCGAACTATTTCACGTGGCGTTGCAGTCTTTTGATGACCACCTCCATGACGTTTCGCGATACTAACAGTATCATTGTAACGAGTAATGGCGCGATAAACAAAAACTTTATTTACTTTAAAGTGCTCGAGCTTACGAATAATCGCTGGTCGTGATTTTCCAGCCAAATATAATGCAATCACACTATTACGTTTGAAATCCATTACTCATTTTACCAACTAATAGACGACTGATGTTCGTGCATAAACTGCGCGAGCGGTCTGAAGTTGGTTACTCTTCGAGTGCCGGACCCTGTACTTTTTTAATGAGGTGAGTTTCATTTAATCATGTAAATATAAAAAAAAACATATTGTTTTAATTTTCATTCGAAATGGTCACCATTTGCTTTTACACAAACCAAAGATTGTTTGAAACTTTCCAAATTTCCGTGAGGTCTTCTCCAATTTGGACCACAAATTGTAGTACAATGGTTATAGATCTGGACTTCCAGGTGGTCAATCTTCTGCGACTATGAACACAGGAATATTGTTTTTTAGTCACTGCTGGGTGGTTTTTGTCTTATGGGCTGGAGCGGAATCTTGCTGGAAGATTCAAGGCTGTGCAGTGAAGAGAGTTCTGCTCAACTGCTTCACCACGCCTTCTGAAGTATCCTCTTGGCACAGTTTTGTCCCGGTCTTAAATGCTTTTTCGCATAAATGAAGAGATGTAACGCCTTTACAAGACGCTGCCCACCAAACCATTACGGAGGCTGGATGGTGGTCACACTGAACCCTTGGAACAATATGTTTTGCGTCTTTAGAACTTTTATCACAGATTTTGTCGTTTTACTTATTCAAAACTCCTTCAACAGTGAATATTTTCTCATTTGTGAAAATAATATTTTCATGGCCGTTGACCACGTGCCACCGAAGAAGCTACTTGCATCTATAGAGTCTAATTTCCATTTGAGGGACGGAAGGTGTTCATGTGAAGATCATCTCTTTATAGTCTTGATATGGGTCTTGTCGATACATTCATTTCGGTGGACATAATTCTCGGCTTTCTAAGGAGATTTCTGCGAATTCGTTCTCGAATAGTTTTTCGGTCGCTGTTGTTTTTGCACCGTCCCATGAGATGTCGGCATCTGCTAGTTCGTGCAGCATCGACCTTCTCCAAGTGTTTGTTGGTCGACCACGACCTTTGCTCTCTTGCGGGTTCCAGTCTAGGGCTATTCTCGCGATGCTATCTGGATCATCGAGACGAGTGTACCAATAGAAAATAAAAATAAAAATCGAACAAATATTTTTTTAACAAACTTCGTACTACTGCAACTTGCGTATGTTTTGGATTGTAATGTTTATTCAAGGAATTCGTTCCATTTGTCGTACGCTAACAAAATTGCTTCTACCAAGGAATAATTTTTGTTAAAGCGATTTTATGAATTTAGTTACAAAAACATTTGCTTACGGGGAAGGTAAATATTTTCGTGTCTTCGACTTGTTTTTCCACCTGTTATTTTGAATCCATTATTTTATTTATAGACTAACAATTAAATTTTACTCTTATCCACCTTAAACACCTAAGCTCCGGATCTATAAATAAAATGAAGCAATTCTATTTTCGTTTCCACTACAATGCACTGTGATTATACAGGGTCTTTCCCATTGGAGTTTCTTACTTAGTGGTATTTTTGATTTGAGCAGGTCGTCTCTTTTGAAAGATGTGAAGTAGAAAGCCTACAATTTATTAAAACGAGTTTCCTTCCATTAGACAGCCATAAAAATTTTATTAGGGTTAGATTTATCCAACACTGGATCCATAGCTCTTCATATGGAAATTTACCCTTTACTTAAATTGTATACCATAATTTTTTTTTTTTATTATACTTAAATTCTACTCTATCATTAAGGCCAGCGGGCCAATTAAAAGGTCAAAAAAATCGATTTTTTTTCCTGAAATCAATAGCTTAGATATTCAAGAACATGAAACACAAATTTTCAGAGTTAAATTCCAAGTATTTGCAGAGCTACAGAGCCGAGCGTAGTGCGGCGTCGAGCAACCGTGCGCTTATTGTTGTAGTGCTCCGCCCATTGACCATTAACTTTGAAGCGCGTTTTCTCGGCTTTTCATTTTCACGATTTTACCTAATTTATGTACACGATTGCAAAAAAACTAAACGAGCTATCCATTTCATTCAAAATGCGTTATCTTCAGTATTGTTTTCTCTTCTATGTGAACTAAAAAAAACATCCAAAAACTTTTTAAGCGACTTTTTTACCCAGTTGAAGAGTTTTTTTTCCTTGAAAACCCACTTTTTTCTTCTACCTTCCCCAAAAATTCGAATTTTACGTGTTTCTCCCAATTTTCTTAGTTCACATCGAAGATTACATCAAAACTAATAATCTTTTTTTTTTTTTGTTTTCAGATGAAAATTGCAAGTTGTATCTTGTACAGAAGTTGGATACTTCAGTGGCAAGGCGCTCTGGGAATCTATTGATAACTCGGCTTACAATATATTGTTGGAGATTGTACAATTTTTTTTTTTTTAGTTCAAATATATATTAAACTATCCCCAAAACTTCATTTGGCTAATTGGTTTTTTTCTCATCCTACAACGCTTCGCGAAAACTACTGAATTTAGGACATCTAATTGGTCCACCGGCCTTAAGATGACTTATCGCCATCGGTTTTGTGAGGTAGCAGAGTGTTGTTGAAAGCTGTATAGGCTACACTATCAATCCAAGCTTTCACTATTGTCTCTAGAGTCTCGATATATGTATATGCAGCAAAATTCACTCGAAATCTTTGAGTAAAGAAGTGCGGGTGGCGTTACATGTCATTCATGGCTCACAACACCTAAAGCCATAACAGTGGCTGGAAAGTTGGTGGGCATGACAATAGGAACCTCTGTAGGATTGGAACATAGGCATCTGCTATTCTGATCATTTCTTTTGATCTTGGTAAACAAATTTTCATCAGAAAAAAACAATAGCCCCTCAATCACTTCAGAGTGTTCAATTTTGTTTAGAAGGCGTTTTAAGCGGATGACTCGCTGTTCTTATCTCATCCCGTTGTTCTCGTCTCTTCTGCGAATAACGAGGGACTTATACCGAATATCTTCATGGACAACTCGTCGGATAAGACCCTCAGAAAAATTAAGCTCGCTCGCAAGGGCACTCATTGGTTATGAAGGGTGTTCATTAAACATCGCTTGCACCTTTTGGAAAAATTCTGCAGGGCGGACAGTGTCCGATCATTCCTCGTGTTTTTTACGTTTTACAACGGATTCTGAAATGCCGCCTAATGCTTTCAATTCACAACGAACTTATGAACGAACGCACTTAAGAAAATTAGGGGCTTCTAACCCGGCGTGATTCGCACGTATTGCGGCGAGAACTTCATTTCCGGTCTTTTCATTTCTTGAGTTAAGTTGTAGTCCCTCAAGTATTAACTGAAAAGGAGCAAAAAAATTGGTTTCGGGAAGTTGAAGTCACATATATGCATATCCTCAAGTCCCGTAACCTTCCCGTAGGATGCAGCCATATACTCGTACATATATATAATATTTATGCTTGATGGCCGGTTAGGAGGTGGTGTTAACTCACGAAACTTTTCTGTTTTGCTTACCCGAACAAAACAACGTTTTCCAAGCTAATATAATTTGTCAGAAAGCTTTTAAATGGGTAGGAATCAAACCTGTAGGAAGAGATATTTTCATATTTAGTGACAGTCAAGCGGTAATTGGACCTCTGATCTCTTTGTGGGTTCATCGCTGATTTCTGTAGATGTGATTAAGTAGAACACCCTCTGGTTTCCTCCTTAGTTAAGTCCCAAGTCACAGGGCTATAAAGCGAAACTATGTGGCAGATGAGCTGTGCTAGGCAAGTTACGGTCAAAGAAACTTTTGCTGAGAAAGGGCTTACAATATTTCAATGCAGACGTAGCCAATATTGAACTGGAAGTGAACTTGAGATGAGCACTATCTGAAATAGGGAGAACATATCTCACTGTGCACAACTTGAAAGGCAAGCATGCTGGGAGACAAACGCGCTGGCCAACACCTCTACGAGATTGCTGCAGAAACTTCAAGAACGATGAGGAGAAAAAAACTATGTATCTTCTCTGTTACGGCTCAGCAACATACTTAAACTGGATGGATTTAGATGTTTCAGTTAAGAAAACTCCGGTATTACAATGGGCCACCGTATACACCCTATTCGGGCCGTTAGATTAAGGGGATGTCATTTCAAGGGAACTTAACTTTTTGGACCCATTATTGAAACGAAAAAACTAAATATATAGCAAATGAGACTTCTGGAAACACTAATATCAGGAGCCCTGCCGCAATTTTAACATACAGAGTGCCCGATTTAAAGCTTTTGGAATAACATATTTTCTCTGAGGCAGTCTGTAATCTAGGGTTTTCTGAATAACCAAAAACAATTTGAACTTTGACAAATAGTATTCTGCGTGAAGGCGCTGAATAAGTGTAAATTTTGCCCAAAGGCCACAGAACATTTTGCCAAAATAATCCATGTTTGTTCAAGCGTTTCAAGAGGGGGGTTTTTGAATGTATCATTCTTCTCCCAGTGCCACCCCGAATGTCGTTCTGCGCCTACTTCCCATCGACTTTTGCGTTAATTTGATCGCTTCTCAAAGCGCAATCAGGTTAAATGAGGTTAGTCTCTGGAAACAAACTCTCAAGGGACATGGTAGTCTTTTTGGTGTAGTTAACACCGTATTTCTCTGAACTTCGGACAGATCTCTCTGCCCGCATTCTGGAGTTTGAGAGTCGTACCAGGGAATCTTCCCGAGTAAGCAGGATTGGAACGAGTGACAAATCTGTACCGAGACTGGTACCTCTGTCTTCATGGACGGCTCGAAGATGGTATCGGGAGTCGGAGCAGGGGTTTTCTCTAAATCAGCCAATTTATCTATTTCCTTTAAACTGAAGAATGCTGCTAATGTTTTGCCTTTTGCCTCTGCAGGCATGCAAAATGCTTAGGGAATGCGGGACCGAGGGAGATATTAACATTTTTTCCTATAGTCAAGCCGCTATCAAAGCTCTGACGATGCCATGCAGATCCAAATTAGTGAATTTCTGCAAGGAGGAGATGAAATATCTTGGGTGTGCAGGTAACATTTCTCTGATCTGGATTCCAGGACATAGGAACTTAGAGGGAAAAGAAATTGCTGAAGAGCTGACAGGAAGAGGTCGACTGAATTGGTCTACTAGGTCTCCTACCCAGACATCGGCATCCAGTTGACTGTTGTTAAAGGGGAACTGCACAACTTATTTTTCAGAAAAGAACACTAAAGATGGAGTTACATTTCTTCATGTGGTATTTCGAAAACCCTTTGGTCCCAATACGATATACGAAGGACTCAGAAAGTCCTGAGGACTCCACGTCATTCAATTTCCAAGCTCTTAGCTGTGTTTAACAGACATTGGACGATCGGCACGCACACGGAAAAAGCAGAAAAGCTAGGGTTACCATGTAATTCCATTGCACTAGCTGTGGTGACCGTTCAGAGAAGCAAACTATTTAGCACTTTCTCTGTAAATATCCGGGTGTGGTAGTTACACGATTAAGGTCACTAGTTTGCTAATTTCTTCTACAGCCTGGGACAGTGCGTCAACCTAAATCCCATCAATCTTCTCCGTTACATCAACAGATCTGGTTAGTGCTACTTCAGGTGGTACTTCAACCATTTCACCTCCCCACCTACCCTACTACCTGTCCCATGAACAGCTATTGCGCTCTATTTGCATTTAAAAAAGAATCTCAAACTTGAAAGGCCCGGTCTATTTGCACTGATTTCGTTATGAGTAAATGGAATCCAGTAGAATGGTTATCTACAATCAGAGAAAATTATGAAGCAGAGCACACAGTTGCAAAAGAAAATTGTTGGAATTTTATCAATTAATGTCTAAATAAAACAAAACAGCAGCAACATCAACAACAGTGTAAGCAATATATTTCTATTTGGAGCGCATCCGATTGCGGTGAAGTAATTCCGGTGCCATCAGTTGCAACAATAAGGGACATGAAATTAGAAAAATGAGAAAAAGGCGCCACATAACATACATATGAATAAATACTCACACTTGCACACACACATATAAATATGTATATAAATCTAATGCATATGAAAAACACATCCTTTTGTATATTCATTGCGCCAAGCAACTGGTAGCAGGATAAATGACTACAATCGGCCGTCGCTTGCTGGTGCATGTCCACATATGCACAGATACAACAACTATACAGTACCTATAATATGCTGTGATTGCGCCTGAATGTATGCAAATGTAATTTTTATCTGACTGCAGTCACACACACACACACACACACATATACATGCATATATTTTCCCAAACAGACATCCACATTCTAGTTTTTTGAGTTGTTGGTTTTCTTCTCTTATTTTTTATTTTATTTTTTTCTTTGTGTTTTTTTTTTTTTTGCTACTCCTTTTTTTGCCAGTATTTATTTGTAGCTTATTGCCCAGTTCGCCTGCCACAGCAACCCAAATAAGCAGACAAAGAGCGACGCCGGTGACAGCTCGAATAGGAAGCGCTTACGCCTGCGGGTGTTGTGGGTGCAGTGGGTGGCTGAGTGGCCTGATAGTTGGTTGTTTCGTTGGCTGGTTGGTTGCTTGTTTGGTGTGGACATGCACCACAAAATGGACAAACCGCTAAATGACAAGAGTGCTTATCTGCAATGCAAACTTTTTCTTTACTCGTTTTTATAAAATCAGTTATTTTCTGAGTAAAAAAATTTATTGTTTTCTAAAAACAACTGAAAGTTGATGGATGAATAGCAGACCACAAGAATCGAAAAAAAAAAACTACACTTTATATGGTAATGACGCCCATACCGGCAGACAACAGTGTTGAAAGCTGTGTTGAAAAGGTAGATGAATTGTTGTGCAGCTGGTTGATGAAGTAATGGCTTACTCCAACTACGTATGTATGTATGTGCGTATACGGCTATCTAGGCATGCATGAGCGAAGTACTCTCTGTATACAGTTGCGAACATAAAAAAGTCAATTTAAGCTGCATTACCTTTTTGCATTTAGTTTTTATTTTTATTTTGATTTTTTTTTTCTCGTTTGATAATTTCGACTAAAGATATGTTAATTCTAATTATTGTTTATTATTTCTTCAATATAAAGTAACTAAATCAACCCAGACACATTTTTCATTTCTCTTTATTTCTGGCATTTGACTTTAATTTTGAGCACTCGTATACTGAGGGACTTATAGTAGAATTTTATGGAAAATATTTCTCGTGCACTTTAACCCATTATATCCCGCTGTTATGTGAATTGTTGGCCTTTTTCCGCAAAATAATCAAAAAGGACCCTCCTACTGAGTAGTTAGAGGGTTAAAATGTTCCACAAAAATTCTGCCCGTTGTTTTTTCTATACAATTACTGAACCCATGATATGTCTGAAACGCAGAGATCACAAAGCTTCCTATACTAATTAACGATAATAATCCACAAAAAAGTGAAAACTTCGGCTCCTCACTAAAATAAAATTTTGATGTACGAGTACTATAGTAAACTTTCAAAGTGCCAACACATTTATATTTTTTTTTTGCTCCCTCTACCAGAATCCATTGCCGTAAATTATTATTTTAGAAAAAATTTAATTTAATCGTCAAGTGCTATTTTTATAAAAAAGTACGCTTCCTTTTCCCCCACTACAACTGCTTGTCAGTTTGATCGAAAACAAAATAAACTGGCGCCGTTTATTGACTTATTATTATCATGAGGGGATAGAGCACTGGGACCTGAAAAATCTATATTACTCCCACGACTCTCATGGGATTTCCAGACCAGTCCTCATGAGGAGATTTTGGCGGATCAAATACAAAATTTGACTAAAAGACAATCTACTAATCCGAAACCCGTGATAAATAATATAAAGGGTGATTAAGTTTCAAGGTCCGGTGTTGATTTTGAATAAAACACAATTTTTTTAGGAAATTATTGTCATTTCTCTTTATTATGATAATATTGGCATGACTCAATTACGTATGGAACAAAATATCGGCCAAATAACCGCCGCGGCACACCTCCATCCGATGGTCCAAATTTTCGATGACGCTGTGGCATAATTGAGGTTCTATTCCGTTGATGTGCCGAATCATCTCATCCTTTAGCTCTTGAATAGTTGCTGGCTTATCGACGTACACCTTTTCTTTCAAACAACCGCAAAGAAAGAAGTCCAACGGTGTCGTTGACGTTTAGGTGTGGTTCACATTCAACATCGACCCTTGAAATTATTCGCCTAGCTGCCAATCTCGAACATTTACCGAGAAAGTGCTCAACAGTCTCCTTCTCTGAAGGGTACCCACAGCTTCTGCAATGGGGGTTAAATGGTAAACCTAGCTTTTCGGTTGAAGAAATGGAGCGCTATCTGATCTATGCATTCCTGAGAAATAAGTTGTGCAATTTCCATTTAACAAAAGTCAGGGGATATCGAGTGGGGGATCTCTAAAACCAATTCACTCGACGCCTGCCTGGCCAACTCATCAGCAACTTAATTTCCTTCCATGTTCCTATGTCCTGGATCCCAGATCAAAAAAATGTTACCTGCACAACCAATATATTTGATTGCCTTCTTGCAGAAGTTGAACAATTTAGATCTGCACCACGCCGTCGTCAAAGTCTACCTCTCCCGCATTCCCTAAGAATTTTACATGCCTGCAGGATCGCAAAAACTTCTGCTTAAAAATACTAGCAGTATTCAGCAGGTTAAAGGAAATATATAAATATATTGGCCAATTTAGAGAGAACCCCTGCTCCGACTTCCGATTCCATATTAGAGCCATGAGTGAATACTGTGTAGAATTAAGGTTTATATCATATTCTGCAAATGGTGCGATAACAGAAATTTTATAGCGTTTTTCTACTTAATAAATTGTTGTTTTATCTATTTTGCTCCCTTCATCGGTTCGGAGTATTTCTCTCAGACCAACATTCTTAATAAATTTTAGTACAATGACGACAGTGCTCTCATCATTACCAAGTCGTTGCTGTACTTATTAGTGCGTTGAGTTGTTGCTCAGACCTAACAGACTGAGGTGTCGATTTGAGACGCCTCTTATGGGAGGTATCCATTATCGCAAGCAAATTCTAACCACTGGGGCACCAATTGCTTTTGTCCTTTGCAAAGTTCCGCACGTTACTCATATCAAGAGCGCAGACAATCTCTGCAACTCTTGGTCCGTCGACTCTATTCATGTGAGTCTTTACTTTCGCTGTCCACCCATGGATGCCGAGTCAAAAAAGTTATTGACCTAAGCATCAAAGTCCATTCGAACTGCATGTCAAAGACAACGCAATCGTCGTACTTTTATTCCTTTGACTATGACCATGTCATTATTAACCTCGTTTATTATTCCATATTCGTTGGTACACTTAGCCCACATAACATGCAAAGAACAGTTTCTCGAATACTTAAACATCGTCATTTCTGTGCTCGATTAAAGGGTGCGCATGATTGGAGGCAGGCAATGGCTAACCTCCGAGTGTATTTCTGCCATGAGCATGCTCCTCATAAAAATATCTGCCGTTCGGAGTGGGTTGAAACTGTAGGTCCCTCCATTTGTGGAACAACATCAAGAGAAACACCAAACACCCAAAAAGGGTGTACGCGAAAATTATACAATATATACAGTAGGTTCTGTTTCTGTGCGGCTTTTTTTTATGCGGTTTTGAAATAGTGCGGTTTTTTTTAAATTAAAAAATGCATGTCGACCTATCGGGAATTGTACATATAAACAAGATTCTAAACCAGCTAAGCAAAATCTCATCACAGATTACATCAGAAATGCTAACCCTACAAGTATGGAACCGCCTGCGTCACCATTCTGATCAGACGAGTACATTTCCTCAAGTGACGGAAGTGATTTTACGCCAATCCTAAACGAATGCGCAACATGCGGGTATTGTCTGATTTAAATTTTTGACAATGTAAATTTATTTTTCGATTCTGACGTTTCTTAAATAAAGATATAATTTTCAAAAATACAATATTTTGTTTGTGCGATTTTATCTAATTATTTCAGATTCATGCGGTCTATGAAACGTATCTATAGTAATAATATGGGACTAGTGCCCTTTTTTATGCGATTTTATTACATTATTTCAGATTTATGCTGTTCTTAGCACTTTTGAAACGTATCTATAGTTTTACTACAGAACTGGTAGCTTTTTTTATGCTGTTTCTTGCGGAACGTATCTACCGCATAAAAACAGAATCTACTGTATATACATATATTTGATTGGAGTTTAGGTTAGTAGGTAAAAGTGGCAGTCGGTCTCTAAACCAATTCACTTAGACCGTAGCCGATCTATTGTAATACCACAGTAGCTGTTTACTGCTCCTCGTTAAAACATTTCATTTTAAATACAAACCCATTGATCTAGCTGACACTTATGACATATGACCCTAAGATCATCAGTATCGTTCAAGAAATATAAGCCAAAGCCTAGTGGCAGGCCACACAGGTCAGTAACAGAGAAGATGTCTGACAGACTCTTCTTCCTGCTCATTCTTGCAGCTTCAGCAATAATCGAAATGAGGTAAGTTAAATCTTTGAGCATATCGACCAAGAAGGATGAGGGCTTAAAGAGCGTTATGTTTTGTTAGTTGAGAGCGAGCTCTGTTTTTCAATCGCCAGCTGAGCCTGAAGAGCAAGTATAAGCAAGAGTTATTGAGGGCTTGATTTCTAAGCTGACTTTGTTAAATGTGTTGTAGCAGGTTTCTGCAATATTTTACATCTTTAAAAGCTATAGCTGCCAACAGTAGCGTGTGCCCAAATCACACAGAAGCTCACCTCTCTATGGCGATTCGATTGGCAGCCTATCGTTTTTCAACATTAGATTGAGAAAATCGCGCCAAAGAGAGTCGCCTCATCTTTTCGTGCGATTTCGAACGCCTTGGAGAGGTCCTTGCGCTTAATGTAATTTTACGAGTGTATGCCCCTATAAGTTTAGCGGGATCCTAAAATTAGACATTCTTCTCTTCATACTGACTAAAGCGGCTCTAACAGCCTCTACACTCGGTCATTAGCAGTTTGGTCAGTTTGAGATTACGAGTTTTCTCCCATGAATATTGTAGAAGTTGTAGAGATGAAGAAAAGGAACAATTGAGCACTTCCTTTGCAATTGTCCAGCCTTAGCTAAAATCAGAGCTGGTTTTCTAGGCCGACACTTTTTTAATTATCTTACGGAACTGTCTGACATATGGATGGAACCAATCCTGCGCTTCAGAAGAGCCTGAAAATTGTTCCACTAAAGAAAAAATAGGTTTCCGTGTCACACAGCGATACCTGTAAATCTAAGTGAGTTGGTCGTATAGGCGGACTATCACCATTACCTAACCCAATCTAAAGCGGCTCTAAAATCTACAGAAATTCACTTAGATTTTTTCAAAGAAAATCTATACACAAAGCACGCAAAAGTCCAAAATGGAATAAGATATTCATAGTTTCTCCAAAAATAAGCAACATTTATTTATACTCTCTTCTACATCACTTCCTTCAGAATGCCATTGTGTATAAGAATATAAGAAGAATATGAATAAAAATAAAATAGGGATAGTGAACTTATATCAACTGGAATCTGAATGGTTTGAACTAATCCGAGTGATGTTCATGATCCACTAGATTGCTGCGCGTGCAAAAATAATGCAGTGGCATTAAGAGAAATATCCTCACTGGGACGTAAAAGTAAAATCATCGGTCATTCTTTTTTATGAAAATAACTGATCATAGAAGTTATTTCCCATCTGTAGGGGCGGTAAAATTTAACCACCGGTTCTTCCATTTTACACATACACCTAATTTGAGTAGAAGCTCGGCCTTGATTATTTCTTGAAGCACAGGATAACTTCTTACACGTTTTCAATTGCGATGATGTCGCGCTCTTATCTGAGAATGCTGATGCTTTATAAAATAAATTTTCAAAGTGGCCTGAAGTCTTCGAAACAAATGGCTTACGCATAAGCAGATAGAAATCAGAGCACGTCACTCTCGCTTTTAATTATAGTGAACAGATTCCCGAAATAGCCTTTGGACGCTGAAACGATATCCACGTCTGAGAGTTTAAAATATCTTGCATCCATTGTAAACGATGATTGCGCACTGGACCGAGAAGTGACGAAACGTATACAAGCCAGCTGGTGGCAAAGTTGTAGCGCAGTGTCAGAAGTTTTGGGTGATAAAAAGATGCCAACAAAATTAAAAGACAGATTTGTGTGGTTAGACCTCCAATAGCGTATGGCTCCGAATGCTGGCCGCAGTCTGCTAAACAAGAACAAGGAATCCATGTGGCGAAGATGAGAATGCTGCAATGGGCGTCGTGCGCAACAAAACTATATACGTCAGAAGTAGCTGTACTGTTGCGCCAATAATTGAGAAATTGAGAGCAAATCGCTTACGCTCGCATGGGCTCATTCTGAGAAGACTAGAAACGCATGCAACAAAGAAATTGGTAACACAGTCGCTACCATCAATGGGACGTGGCCCACGCTTTAAGTTTTGGCTAAACACTAGCAAAAACGATAAGCAGCGAGGCGAAGTCAATGAAGGGACAACCCAGGACCGAGTAACTTGGAGATTGCGTACGAAGAGGGCCGACCACAACTAAGAGACCATGGTGAGGACGAAAAAGAAGAAGAAGAGGTTCCAATCAAACCCAACTGAAATAAAATTTATATGTAAACTTTCACACCACAGAAACACATAATTTTTTTTTCTTGCTTAAGAATACCAGAATCCTCTGCCGTAGCGTATTATTTTAGAAAAAGTGTTATTCTATCGCATTACTATTGTATTAAAAAAAAAATTTCTTAAAATAAAGAACTATTGTGCTCCGCTCTTAAATACAGAGAATTTCTCTGAGCCCAATGTTCTCAATAGGCAACGTACGTTCCATTTTACGCACGCCACTTAATCGAGTAAAAACTCGGCCAGGTATGCAGCTACATATTCATACATATACATTCACATATATCTCTACATATACACATATTAATTTAGTTGCCTACAATATACTCATACATCTACAACCGACAGCTTTCCATAGTTGGTCAGCTGTCCGGCAACACAGACAACTGCTGGGCAGGAAGAGAATGTCAGCTTCGGCCCAAGCTCCCTAATACACCCGCATTCCTTTGTTTTTGTTGCATTTGCGGTGTTGCTAGCATTCATTGCTGACATTGGTTGACATGTACTTCGTCCAAACTTGTTGATGATCGCTTTATTATGACATTCTCCCTACACTCCACCCTTCCCCTCGATTCCCTGCATTTCTCTCTTCAGTCTGCTGACAAAGTGATCCATGCCATTATTGTGGTAATGGGTGACCACCGCTGGTCTACACTCCCTGAGCTGTTAGTGATGCCAGCCATGATTGTACTGTAAAGCTTGAGAAGTGTTGGTGTTGATACCAGAGTTGGCATTTTGTACGCAAAACATAGCTATTTACGAGTATTTTGTATTGAAATCTAAAGCCACTTTACGTTTTGCTGGATGCTGGTATTAACCCTTATACATATAATGGGGTTTGCGGGGTTAGAAGAGAATTATTGCTAAAAGAAAAGGAGGAGGAAAGGAGCTCATTATTATTAATATTTATTTAACATAACTGGAGTTTTTTGAAAAGTAAAGCTTATGTGAATAAGCCAACAACGATTTCAGAGCTGAAACACAACATTGGGATCGGGGTTGCTGAACTCAATGGACTCGAAAATGAAGTCAGAAGTCGGTCACTAAATGAGTTTAGTAACGAAAATCTGCAATCGGTAATAGTTACCATTGGATTATAAATAAATTTCGTTACATGGCCTCAACATTTAGATAGAGCAACCACTAAAATCACTTCAAAGAAATTGGCAAAGCGAAGAAGTTGAAAATGTTAGTCCTGCATTGCTTGACAGGTGCATAAATGCTGAAACGGCGGTTGTAACAACCATAACAAAAGTAACCATTGATGGCATCGTGAAGATACTCCAGCTCTGTGGCCCAGATATGTACGAGCATAGTCCGCCCCCTTTCAAAAAAAGTAATGCTCAATGGGCTAACGAGAAAGTTGTGAACTATTATTTGTTCCAACCAGGAGTTAGAATGGCTATAAGTTCTCATTACATAGAATTAAAAATAAAATATAAATTACAGCGTAAGCAACTAGCACTCGTGAACAAACTAAGAATAGATATCCTCTTTAAAGTGAAGTGGGTAGGTTAGGTTAGGTTTGCTTGGAATGGTTGCCCAAGGAATGAGAACACTTGGACGAAGATAAACGGATTCCACCTTTGTGAAGTGAAGTAGAATTTTAGTATGAAACTTCATAGTATACACTGACGTCATTAATCAAATTCATCGTCAAAAGAATCCCACGTTTTTTAACAGTATTCCGTATTCCAAATATTTAACACCAATTTTTTGTATATCAAAAGATTTTGAAAATATTTTATATGCAAATTTTTAATAAAACTAGTTTACCCCACACTTGAGTATATGTTTAGTACAAGATTTTTAGTATACAATTTAAAAAAGCTGATTTTAGTACAGAAAGAAATAACTTACTTTTTATAAAAAAAATGACCTAGTCCAACTTTTTTAGTACACCATTGTTAATAAAAGCTATTTTATTATTTTTGGTACTAAACTTTTATTAAATATAATTTTAGCATACAAGTTTTACCACACTTTAGTATATTGTTATTGTACTAAATGGTTAGTACAATATTTTTAGTACTTAAACCTAGGTAGGTAGGTAGGTAGGGTGGTTGTCGTAAGACACACTTAGACCTTCGGCAGGTCCATTGTGATACCACTGGAGCTTATCCTTACTCTACGTGTTCCCTTTCAAACCATCCGGTTGCTTTAATAAACGAGCAGAGCTTCGTTAGTTTTAGATGGGCTATATCCGCTACATCGGTTAGAAATGCTGTATCGAGGGTGCACATCCTTCTCCTAGCTAGGCTTTCACAATCACATAAAAGGTGTCTGACTGTTTCCTCTTCTTCTGCATTTAGACAGCTTCTACAGAAATCGAAGTAAGGTAGTCCTAACCTTCTAGCGTGGCTGCCTATTAAACAATGACCTGTTAATACACCTATCATTTTTCTTATAGATTCCCTGTTGAATCTTAGCAAGATCTTCGATCGACCGCTGTTCCAGTTCGGCCATGTCTGTCTGCTTAGTTCGCATGTTGTGAGGTTTTGCCAGATTGTATTTACCTTTTTGATGGTTTCCCTGTCTATAAGTAATTTACAAGTGGCTATAGGCATGGGTATCAGCGTCTTATCCGGTTCGAGATCGAGCGTTGTACCGCTCTTGCAAGTTCATCCGCCTTACAATTTCCTGGAATGTCCCTGTGTACTTAAACCTAAGCCTAGTATACTTTTATTGTACTAAGTGTTTAGTACAATATTTTTAGTACGAATGTTATATACAATATTTTTAGAACAAATTTTAGTACAATATTTTTAGTACACAATTTAGTACAATATTTCAATTACGCAATTAAAATACATGATTTAAGCACATACCTTTATAAAAAAATTCTTCAGTACACAATTGTTAATAAAAGCACAATACGCAATAGTACAATATTTTTAGTACTAAACTTTTATTAAATATAATTTTAGCATAAACGTTCTAGCATACACTTTAACAGACTTCTACTAAATGTTTAGTATAATATATTTTAAGTAGAAATTTTAGTATAATATTTTTAGTACACAATTAAAAAAAAATATTTTACTTTTTATAGAAAAATTATGCAGTTTAATTTTTTACAACTGGCTTAGTAGAATATATATTTTTTATATTATTAAATATCATATTCTAATTTTTAGTATTCAATTTTTCTTAATTATAACTTTATACACAATTTTCGACAAAGATATTTTATTGCAATAACCTAATAATTTTTGTGCAATATTTTTAGTAAAAAATAAAAGTATAAAAGCAACATATGCGTACATATTTTTTATAGTTTAGTAAAACGATTTTAGTACAAAATTTTCAATACAAATAATTCTATTACAATATTTTTAGTACTAAACTTTTATTTAATATAATTTAGCACAAACATTTTAGTACACAATTTAGTAAAAGATGTTTAGTATATAATTTAAAAAGGGCATTTTAGTAAATACTTAAAAAACAGTGTTTAATACAACGGTACGCAATTGTTAATTCAAACTATTTTATTACTAAATTTTTATTAAATACTTACAATATATTTTTAATAAAAAAGTTTTAGTACACAATTTTTGAAAAGATAAATTTGTTACAAACTTCTTGTGGCAACAATTTAAGAAACACAAATTTTAGTACTCAATTTTTGGGCACGGATTTTTAACACATATAGGTATAACTCTTATTCCTAGTAATTGTTGATGCAATATTTTTAGCACAAACTTATTTGAAATAATTGAGTAAAACGTTTTTAGTACACAATTTTGAATAAAAGTTATTTTAGTACAACATTTTAGTACTAATTTTTTTTTTAATATATTTTTAGTACAGAAGGTTTAGTAGACAATTTTGAAGAAAGATGTATTCGGTACAAACTTTTTATTGCAGCAACTTAAGAAAAACAAGTTTTAGTTCATCATTTTTGGACACGAAATTTTAGTACATAATTTTTGTTCTAAGTAATTTTAGTTCAACATGTTTAGTGCACAATAAGAAAATTCATTTAGTGCAACATTTTTAGTACACACGTTTTTTAATAATTTAGTAAAACGTTTTTGGTACGCAATCTTTAATAAAAATTATTTTAGTGCAACGTTTTTAGTACTAAATTTTTATTAAATGCACAGAATGTTTAGTACAAACTTTGTTTGCAACAAATTAAGAAAAACACATTGTGGTTCACAACTTTTGGACATGAGTTTTTAGTATATAATTCTTATTCTAAATAATTTTAGTGCAACATTTTAGTACAAGTTTATTTTAAATAATTTGGTAGAACGTTTTTAGTACACAATTTTTAATAAAAGTTATTTTGGTGCAATATTTTTAGTATTTCTAAATATGTATTAAATATAATTTTAGTTCAAAAGTTTTAGTACACAGCTTTTCAGAACGATATATTAAGCACAAATTTTTTATTGCAACAATTTAAGAAAAACAAGTTTTAGTTCACCATTTATAGACTCGAATTTTAAGTACATAATTCTTATTTTAAGAAAATTTAGTGCAAAATTTTTGATATATACACAATAAAATAATTCATTTAGTAAAACATTTTCAATACAAACTTTTTTTTTAATAATTTAGTAAAACGTTTTTAGTACACAACTTTTAATTAAAAAATTTTTAGTACAACATTTTCAGTTCAAAATTTCTATTAAACATTACCTTAGCCCAAAATTTTAGTACAAAATTATTGTTTTAGTTTTATTAATAGGACTATGAATAAGTTCGTGCGGTTTTTTTCGAAATTTGAAACTTTATTGCCGTAAAATGGTTACAAATTTAATATTCAAAATATTGTCCATCGCTTACTACTACTTTTTCCCATCTTTCTGGCAATTCACGGATTCCCTTTGTGAAAAATTCGGTCGGTTTTGCCGCAATCCACGAATCGATCCATTTTTTGACTTCATCGTAATTACGGAAGTGCTGGTCAGCCAGGCCATGTTGCATCGATCGGAAGAGATAGTAATCGGATGGCGCAAGGTCTGGACTATACAGCGGGTGGGGTAGGACATCCCATTTGAGCGTTTCTAAGTATGTTTTGACCACTTGTGCAACATGTGGCCGAGCATTGTCATGTTGCAAAATAACTTTGTCGTGTCTATCGGCGTATTGCGGCCGTTTTTCTCGCAGTGCTCGGCTCAAACGCATCAATTGTCGTCGGTAGACATCCCCCGTAATCGTTTCATTCGGTTTCAGTAGCTCATAATACACAACACCCAGCTGGTCCCACCAGATACACAGCATAACCTTCGGGCCATGAATATTCTGCGCCGACGTCGATGTTGAAGCATGGCCAGGGTATCCATACGTTGCCCGACGTTTTGGATTGTCGTAATGGACCCACTTTTCATCGCCAGTCACAATTCGATGCAAAAAACCCTTTCTTTTGTGCCGTTGAAGCAGTTGTTCGCATGCCATAAAACGGCGTTCAACGTCTCTTGGCTTCAATTCATACGGCACCCAATGGCCTACCTTTCGGATCATTCCCATGGCTTTTAAACGTTTGGAAATGGTTGATTGATCAACTCCCAAAGTTTTTGCAACCTCTTCTTGCGTTTGAGCCGGATCTTGATCGAGCAATTCCTCCAATTCGGTATCCATGAACTTTGGCGGCGCACCCTCGCGTTCTTCGTCTTCCAAGCCAAAATCACCACTTTTAAAGCGTGCAAACCACTTCTGGCACGTTCGCTCAGATAGAGCATGCTCACCATAAACTTCCACCAAGATACGATGACTTTCGGCTGCTTTTTTCTTCATATTAAAATAATGAAGAAGAATTCCCCGCAAAAACACATTATTTGGCACGAAATTCGACATTTTCAAGTGTGGTAAAAATATTGTTGTTTACGCTTCAAATAAAAAACTTATACTGACGTTTGTGCCTTACGACAGTAGCTCTCCAATGAATGTTTGGAAATGTGGATCGATGGAATAATAATCAAGTTACGCCATCTGTTGTAAAACCGCACGAACTTATAAATAGACCTATTATTAAAAATTAAATATTTTTTTTAGTACAATACTTTTAGAATAACAAATTTTAGTTCGTAGGTTTTGACATAAATTTTTAGTATTAACATTTTACTGCATAATATTCAGTTGATATTATTTAACACGTACTCCTGAGCCCAGTTTCCTCTTTTATTCTTTACATCGCACATATGCACTCAAACTGTCTTCCAAAGAACGTAAAAGAAAACATCAACAACGGTCGATGGTGTGGCATAAGGAGAAACATAACTATTTTAGCAGCGAGCAAGCGAACCGGGCATTTCATATTAATGCCCTCGAGACCGCTTACGTCCAACTAAGCGACATGGGAACCCCAGAGCAAGCTGTGGCAGGTAACCAGTCCATGTGAAGCACTTAAGCCTTCTGCGCTGTGAATGATTGATTAATTCACTAGGGTAAGCAGATGTGCAGTAATTGCACCAAAAAATAAAGCGTCAAGCTAGGAACAAGAAAAAATACGGCATAATGCGTTGATTTCAAAACAAATTCGCCTACTCGTTCCCTGGTGTGAAAACTCATCCGTCATGAGCTAAGGAGATTGGGTAAGCGTAATGGGAGAGTCAGGGTGGACTCACAGCAATTTTTTCTTTGCTCTCTCCCACTAGAAAATCTATTCGTTTGCTAAAATTTCTCCATGGAACCGAGGTCAAAAGGAAAGAAAATTAAACGCTAATATTATAAACTGTTTTTGAAATCCCACTGACATGTTTCTCATAACCAAAAAGCAGCAAGGGCTATTTTATGATGTTTAGAGGCAGGGTATGTAGAAGTCGCAGTAAGGGTTAAAAACATATGTAGATAATCATAAAGACTTCAGAAGAAAAACTATAACAAATTGCATCTTTTCCTCGGCTTCAAAAAGTTAAGTAAAAAGCCATTCTCGATTTACGCCAATATTCCGCCTGGAGCCCTAACAGCAGGACTTTCTGACTCCATGGGACGCAAGTTTTGCATTAGCTGTAAAGCGAGCTTGAAATTTTAAGAATTTTGCAAAAACTAACCTCCAAATTTGGTATAGCCTTGCATGTTTGAGTACCCATTCAGTCACCACAGCCACTCAAAAGGTTAAGCGCACATCTGCGGATGTTATCTAGAACACCTGAGGCCTGTGCTTTTTGCCAAAGAACAACTGGCATGCATACACTCGTACGGCTATTTGCAGTACAAAAAGGGATGGAGTATTGTCACTTGTATGCCCAGAAATGTATGCACAAAAGTGTCACTGTGAACTCTTGTTATTTCAATACATTTGTAAAAACAATGTCCAGCGCTGCCAGCCCTACTAACATAACAAACTATTCTAGGATCTGTCTCCTCGCACACAATCCTCCGCCCTTTGCTCTGTATATTTCTTGTATCGCAGCAATTTACAGTATCACCTTTACACCCACAGCGCCAATATCAGACTTGTTCATGCAAAATTGAAATTGTTGACTGAAGTTGTTGTTGTTATTGTTGTTACTTTTTGCTTTTCACGAGCTCTGTATAATGATATTGACGGTCATGACTGGTGCTTTTGTTTTCGTTGTTGTTGTTGTTGTTAGTGCCATATTAAATACACACACAATACACATGCAGGTACAAGGTAAGCACGACCAGCTACAATTCAGGATAACTACTTCCTCCATTCTCGTTCTGAGTCGTCGTTTAATTTAATTGAAAATTGTTGGATTATCTGCGCAGCGCAAACAACTCAACTCACCACACAAGTACCTGAGCACAAACATATGCAGACACATACATGCATGCATATGCACGTAAACACCATTGTATTATTTGCAGCACACGTACACCTACAGGGTGGGCCAAATATAATTTTCTTTTCGAAGTTTGAAAACTTATGACCAAAGTGGATACTGCAAAGCTATAGTGGGTTTATTGAGGAGAGGAACACGTAATGATGGAAGGCAAAGAAGTGGACTACTTTGATAGCTTCTGCTACCTGGCTGTACTGTAGCGGCGGGTGGCGTCAACAACAGATAGAATAAGGCGAGGGCTACATTCGGATACTTAGAAAATTTGTACAAACTCGCAAATTTCCAGAAATACCAAGTTCAGGATATTCAACACATGTGTCGAGAATTGAAGCTGCTATATGGAAGTGAAACTTGTTTGGCTTGTTTTGAAAACGATCGCGCAGAAACTTCAATGCTCACCAATACATCATCTTCATCATTCATTCGTCGCCGTTGCTGAGTATAGAGCCAAAGTAAGATTTTTCCATTTTGTGCGATTCCCGGATATATTTTTTACTTTCTGCTGCACTTTGTTTTGCCCACGGCTGTGTATTCCTATTCCAAGAGCCCCTTGGTCTGCCTCTTCTCCGCTGTCCTTGGGGGATCTAGCCCAGCGCTTGTCTGCTGATTTCAGTGCCATCTTTCCGTAGTGTATCGCCAAGCCATCTCCATTTACGTTCTCTTATTTCAGTTACGATTGGTTTTTGATGGCATCGTCGCTGTAATTCGGTATTAGATATCCAGTTTTCTGGCCACCAGATAAGTAAAAGGTGTCTCAAGCAGCGGTTCACGAACACTTGAAGCTTCTCTACAATTTACGCAGACAGACACCATGTTTCACAGGCGTAGACCAGAACTCAACCAACAAATGCTTGAGGACATACATATATATAATTAACGGGTACACCCTTTTTGTGTGTTTGGCCGAAGCTCCTCCTCCTATTTGTGGTGTGTGCGTCTTGATGTTGTTCCACAAATGGAGGGACCTACAGTTTCAAGCCGATTCCGAACGGCAGATATCCTTATGAGGAGCTTTTTCATTGCAGAAATACACTCGGAGGTTTGCCATTGCCTGCCGAGGGGCGACCGCTATTAGAAAAAACTTTTCCTGCATTTTGGGGTTTCACCGAGATTCGAACCAACGTTCTCTCTCTGAAATCCGAAAGAGCCTTAGACTAGCTTAAAATCCTCAGAGAAGCAGAAGCCGCGACCGACAAAAAAATACCTGAAAAAGATCCCTCCTGCATGACGTATCTCTCATAAACACAAGCTGGGGCAATGATAAGACGATAGCATCTAATCGCGTACGTTGCAGAAGCCTTGTAGGCCCTATGCACCTCAAAAAAGAAATCAGGAGAAATCAAAACCCAAAAATTTAAGAGAGGAAACAAGCTCCGCGCTTATTGAACGAAATTTTAATCAAAAAGTTCTTGAGGGCGATTCGCAGCCACCTACAACCCTCATCGTTGTCTGAGGTCATCATTCACAGAACTAAAGTTGGTGCTATGGTCTTGAGTGTGAAAATCAAACTCAACAGTTGACCAGCAGCCTGATAAGAATTTTGCAAAACGAACTCGGATTATTTGCCTGCAACCCAACTGACTCAATAGTAATTGAAGAGAAACGAGCATCTCTTTTGTGGTTTTTATTAACTTGGTGCTTCAAGCAACCCAAACTGTTCATGCTCAGTGCTTTTCTGAATTATCTCGTCAATTTTTGCAACTGGGAATGTCACGTAGATCACAGAGATTAATCAATCGGTAGAGCGTCATAATTTAATTAGGATTTTGGAATGGTCAGCTCATCTATTTATTTATTTTTTCCACATATCCTGCTGGAAATGTCATTCTGACCAAAAGGAATATAACTGCCGTCTTTGACTCGAATTTTTTTGAAAGTAAGTGATTGTCTTGGTATTGTCAAATGAACCAATCGAAACTAAAATTTAATTTTTGTACTTTTTTGGAAAACAAACAGCGACACAAAATAATGTGAATGCCATTTGAACTTTTCCTGATAGCAATTTTTTCTTTGTTCTCTCCCACTGGGAATTTCTTTGCCAAAATCGCTCTATGGTGCGGAGATCAGAGCACAATGGAAGCAGCTACGCAGAAGACAATTAAATCTTACTATTATGAAATGCTTTTGAGATCGCATAACCAAAGAGCAGTAGAGGCTGTTTATGGTATCCTACGATTTGTAGAGGGTATGCAGAATATACAGATTGAGAGAGAGTTCGTGAGATAGAGGTAAAAACCAGCAATACGACATTGGTTAATAGGATTAGCTACCTAGATGAGGTAGCCAGATGCATTAATTAAATTTTTTTATTTTTATTTTATTTAATTTCATTTTTTGTTTTTAGGTAATGTAAACAGTTCTGAATGTTCGGCAATAGTTTTCTTTGGTGAGGCATATCTCAAGGTGCATTCACTGCACCGGCTCATATTATACGGCGATTTAAATATGACAGAATCTTCAAAAAACCTTCCTTGATAGTTTGACGTTTGATGAAGCCAGGTGAGTGTCATATCCACCCAGGCTAGTTGTAAAAAATAACTGAAAATTCGATACATTATTCAGTGACACTACACATAGGTAAAAAGTCGGAGCAGACGGTCAAACAAATTTACGCTATGGACCCAACATAGTATCCAATGCAACAGAAAATCTGTAATACCAACGATTCTGTTCTGGTGGTATGGATGTCGAAAATCTGGCACGCTCTGGTAAACTAATCATCAAAATTGATAAAATCACGGAAATTATTCTGTATGACAGATATTGGAGCGCTTTTTCCATTGACTTGGAACTTTTCAATTCTATTTTTTTAGTTTTCTAGTTTAATTAGTTAATTTTCTGTTTGATGTTTAATCTTTATTTCTACATATTTTATTTCAGTTCAATTAACTATTTTTTTTTTAATTTACATTGTAATTTTTTCTCATTTCATTAAGTTTTTTTCATATTCATTTTTTTTTTCAACCAAATCTTCTTTTTTCATTTTAAAAGTTTATAAATTTTTTTTCATTCTCAGTTTTTTAACTTTTAATATATATTTTTTTAATTACGTTTTATTTTTACTACTTGACTTCAATTGGTTTAATTCATTTCACTTTTATTTTACTAATTTTTATATGAATCTTTTATTTCAGTTTTGTTATTTACTTGATTTTTTTTAAACTTATTTCTAACTTTTTTTATTCTTTACAGGACTTTTTTCTTTATTTAATTTTATTGAAGAATATTTTACTTAATTAAAATTCTTTATTCGTTTATCTATTAAAGGGTTTTTTAATAAGAAGTGGTATTTTTGATATTCAAATTCAAAAATGTTATTTTTTAATATAAATGATCGGATGTTTATTTCGATATAAGGAAGAAGGTATGCCATTAATAGTGGAAAATAACATCAGGCAAATGACCATCACGACTACGCTTACGGGACAATATCCGTTTCATGAAATTTTCCATAACCGAATTGCAAAGTGGCTGCCCTATGTCCTCGATAACCTCACGAATTTCATCCTTGAGATCTTGAATTGACCCTGCGATGTTGGTGTAGACCTTCTCTTGCACGTGGCCTCAAAGAAAAAAGTCGCAAGGCGTTAAATTACAAAATCTCGGTGGCCAACTGTGATCACCTCTTCGAGAGATAACACAGTGCCAAAACTTTTCCCGTAAAAGATCAAAGGTTTCGTTGCTTATGTGGCACCTAGCGCCGTCTTGTTGAAAATAAACGTTGTCCAGATCAATACTATCCAATTCCGGCCATAAAAAATCGTTAATCATCTCTATTCTATTTAAAATAACAGCTGCTATTGGAAAACCCTTTATTTTAAAATTTTTAGGCTTTATTTTATGTCACCAAGCTTAATTTTTTCGTAATTTAATTTAGTTTGATTTAATTTTAATTGAGGTGTTTTATTTTATTATTTATTAATTTATTTTATTTTTTTATTTGAGTTTTATAGAATTTATAATTTATTTTATTTCATTTTAACAATTTAATAATGAATAAAGCGTTTACTATAAAAAGTTTTGAACTATATGGCAAGAATTAAGTCAGCTCTACTTATCTGCATATCAAAAACCAGAAATTCCGGGAGCTGAAGTATTTTGATGTTATCTGCTAATTTTTATGCACTAATCCATGCGCTGAGATGACAATTAGCAGAATGAACACCTTCTTTAACCGCCATTGGCCTTTGACATCAATCCCTAGGTCGGAATATTTTAATATTTTTTCTGCATATGCTCTTTGTTCAGAGGAACAACAATATCAATTATATAACCAGTCGTTTGAGATTTATCAATCAGGAAAATGTCTGGCCTACTGTGGTCTCTTGTTGCGTTTGTTAAAATTATTCGGTCATAATACAAAAGGTAATTGGAGTCTTCTTGAACAAGTTCTGGAATGTATCTGAAGTACGGTATTTTTCTTTGGTTGAAGTTGTACATCTGCGTCAGTTTTAGATTAATTATTTTCGCGATGTCATTGTGCCGCTTCAGGTACATAGAGTTTGTCAGTGTGGTGCATCCAGCTAGCATGTGGTGTAATGTCTCACTCTGACTATTGCATCTTCGACATCTGTCTGCAGCAGCATTTGGATCTCGCATCACATATTTGTAATGTAATTTCTTGTTGGAATCACACCATCTTGTATGGCAAAAATGGTACCCTCTGTTTCGGCGAATATCGATCGACCTGTTGTTAAGCCATAAGTGCGACAATTTTTGATCGACATGGGGCTCAGCAAGTATTTTCGATACACGCCGTGAACAACCATTTCGGACCATATTTGAATCTTTTGACCTATTGAGGTTGCGTTCCTGATTTCCTAGGACTGATTTATCCAAAGTGGGGTGTAATTATAATTCGCAGCAATTGCAGTCTTGTGCAGATCGGATTGAGAACACTTATGTTGGAAGTATGTTTAAGAAAAGTTTGCCATGCAGTGCTGCAACATCAATATGTCCCCTGTGGCCCGCTTTTCTAGGTGGCATCATTCGAACGACAGCGCTTTTTGGATGGCGTACCTTATAAAGGGTGGTTAAATTTCAAGGGCCGATGTTGAGTGTGAACCACACCAAAACGTGAAGTTTCTTTCTGCATTTCATTTGACATTTTTTAATTTCAGACTAATTCAATTTGAACCATGGAAAGATACACAATCGAGCAACGTGTTAAAGTTATTCAGACTTACAATTTTATGGAAACGGGCGTTCAAATCAAAATGCATATCGCGCACTTCATCTTCAGTGATGAGGCACATTTTCACCTCAGTAGATTCGTCAATAAGCCGAATTGCCGCATTTGGGCGAATGATAATCCAAGAGTGAGTGCCGAAAAACCAATGCACCCACAAAGAGTGGCTGTTTGGTGCGGTTTATGGGCCGGCGGCATCATTGGGCCGTATTTTTTCCAAAATAAGGCCGGACAGGCAGTTACTGTGAATAGTGTTCGCTATCGTGAGATGGTAACGAACTTTTTATGGCTCGAATTGGAAGGCATGGATGTGGACGATATGTGGTTTCAACAGGATGGTGCCACTTGTCACACAGCTAACGAAACAATGGCTCTTTTGCGGGAAAAATTTGATGGCCGAATAATCTCAAGTCGCGGCGATGTTAAATGGCCGCCAAGACCATGTGATTTGACTTCGTTGGACTTCTTTCTTTGGGGTTATTTGGTGTACGTTGATAAGCCAGCAATAATTCAAGAGCTGAAGGATGAGATAATTCGGCACATTAACGGCATAGAACCTGAATTATGCCTCAGCGTCATCGAAAATTTGGACCATCTGATAGAGGTGTGCCGCCAAGGCCGCGGCGGCTATTTGGCTGATATAATATTTTGTTCCATACGTAATTGAGCCATATCAATATTATCATAATAAAGAGAGAAAAAAGGTGACTCAGCCTGAGTCTTCCAGACTGGCCGTTCTTTAATACAAGCCCATGTCCCGTCTCATTCAGGATGTGACTTAAGGGGTTCATGCTAAGAAGAAACCAGAGTGGACTCAAGGAGTCACCTTGAAATATGCCATTTCAAATGTTTATTTCGGTTGTGTATTGAGAGCTTTCAGAGCCAGGTATTTTTATTCTTGTCCTTCAGCGCTGCATAATTTTTTTCTAGAAAGAGGATGATATTGGGATTGAAGTTATAAATACGAACTACTTCAGTAAGCCAAGAGTGTGGAACCGAATCAAATGCTTTCATCCAGTCAATATAAGCTGCATAGAGGTTTCAGTTATTCTTTTTAGATTGCATAAGGAGAAACTGATCCATAGTCAATTGCTTTTTGCAACCTTGTAATGCACGTATACAACCTTTGTGTAATTAGACTTTCGACATGCTCATAAATCATTTATTTTATTTTATTTTATTTTATTTTATTTTATTTTGTTGATGTGATTTTATTTTATTATTTTTATTATTAATTTTTTAACACTAATTTGTAATTGCTTGTACTTTAATTAGCTTATTTTATTTTATTCTTTATGTTTTAATTGATTTTTAATGGGTTCTTATTTCATTTCATTTTATTGAACTCATTTTATTTTATTATTTTCAGTATTATATTTTTTTACAAAACACATTTATTTTATTTATATTTTATTTATATTATTGATTTGTTTTATTTATATCAATATTTATGTTTTTATTTTTATATTTTACGCAATTTATTGTAATTTAATTTTAATTTATTCAGTTACACTTTTTTAGTTTTATTTCTTACTTACTGTTATACAATACTTTTTTATTTTGTTTTATTTTTTTCATATCATTAATTTTAAATTTAATGTAATTTTACTGAACTTGTTTTATTTTATTATTATTCTCTTATTTTTTAAGTTTCATTACTGTTGGATTTAATTTAATTTTTTATATTTTACTTTATTGCATCATGAAGAAGAAACCCGTATTTGGACCACCCTTTGCATATGCGTTTACTACATGCGCACACACATACACTAAATAAATGCACTTTTAAGTCTGGCTTTTGTTTATTTGCTTCTTACCACATATCGGTCACTTTTGAAAGCTATTGAAGAGTATTATTCTTTTATTTACAATTTTTAATCCTGTGGAGCCATTTTTGTTTGATGTAAAATTTGTTTTCATTTTTTATATTCATTTTCTTTTAAATTTCGTAAGCCTGTCTCTCAAATTAAACTTCTTGTTGTTACAATATGACTTATATGGCGAGAAAAACCTCATACATTCAAACATTTGCCGGCCACCCATATGTATGTACATATATGTGCACACATACTCATACACCCACACTTATATTGCAAATTTAAAAATCAGTGTCAATTGTGGCGTGAAAATATTACGTACTGACCGTCGATCTTTTTTTTTTGGGGTTTTTGCGAGTGAGGCAAATGTATCAATTTGATTTATTTAGCAAATATATAAAAAGAACAAATGTTAACATACTTACAAAAACGTGTGTGTATGTGTTTAACAGTTTCAATTGAATTGATGTGCATTGAGACGTTAAACGCAAAATGTTTACTCGCATTTCAAAAATTAAGGAGAAAATGCAAAATGGCAAACGAATTCAGTTTTTAATGCCAATAATATTTTTTCCCCCAACAACAGCTACATTAATCCAATTTTGTATGCCCCAAAGAGTAATTCATTACTACAGAGATATACGTTTTGAGCTAGAGGCTCAAAGCAGCTTTGAGCTTAAGCTTGAAGGTTTACAGCTGAAGCTTGCAGATTTAAAAATATCTACAGCTAAATAAGAGTTGAAGGGAATTTGAATAGTTTTAAAAAGATATCTAAAAACAGTGCAATGAAAATCCGTTGGCTTAGAAATTGTAAAATTACAAAAATGTTTATTTTTTTTTTAACTCTGAAATAACTGAACGCAAAATATTAAATCCTTTGGTTTGGGTTCGCACACATAAATTGTGGGATGAGGAAAATTTCTAAATAAATCACTTAAATTTCAGTTATTTGTCATATTTTTCGTCACATCTTTGTGATCAGTTATTACCAAGGTGACCACAACGACAGTGGAGTTAGGTTCTATACCTACTCTCTAATCCTCCAACCTAACTTTCTCGGCTAATCCTGAAGTGTATTTCTGCCATGTAATGGCTTCTCCTACAAACTTGTCTGCAATTCGCAAAGAGCGAAACACGATAGCCACCAATTGGCAGACAAATTAGACATAAATAGCTTTAATGGACATATGGGCCGAGTTATTATTATTAGACAAAGAAATTGGCTTTATGCCACCATATAGTACAGAAAAAACCAAGCGTTGCACTCTTTATTATATCTCTAACTATCTATGGTAAAGATATCTCTAATTTTATGTTGAACAGGCAGTACAAGCGAAAGAACTCAATCGCTCCAGTAAAGTTATTTTAAAAAGCATAAAATCATTGATTTATTCTGTTCATAAGGGCCGCATCACAACCATCCTGATTTGTACCTAACGCAATGGCTTGGACTATGACAACATATCGTCTATGCGCACTACAAAGATGCTGAAAATCCAGAGAATTTAAACTCAGACTGACTAGGTCATATCATGCACGCAATCTGAAAAAAATCAAGGAGTAATCAGGTTATTTAGCTTAGTCGGCTACGCATTGCTACTACACTCTGACTTAACTGACATAATATCCTATCTTCAACCTCTTCAGCCTAAAGCCCCTTCAGTGTTTTTTTGTGTATTCCTTTATTGTATTAACTGTGAAACTGGCACGGGATTTCAAGGAATTTTTAACGTAACGAAAACATGCGATGTTGGATGAAAATCCAGCTTGACTCTCGGCTTTGGCGTATCTCCTGGATCCACCCACTCCTTTCTTTGCTCCATGTTGATATATACGCACCATTTCTCATCTCCAGTGACGATTCGGTATGAAAAACGCTGTTTATGACCGCCTGTTATCCGATAGCGGTCGAGATGCTGAGAAACAATTTGAAGGCGACTTTCTTGGTTTTTTTCGTTGAGCTCGTGAGGCAACCAGGCTCCGAATTTTTCGGTAAATCCCATAGAATGAAGGTGATCGAAAATCGTTTTATGATCGCAGCCTACTTCAAAAGTGATTTGGGACGATCTTCCTCGAATTTAGAAAACCTCCTGAGGGGCGTGGCATCGACGTCAAAGGTGACTTTTGAACTTCCATACAGTCCGTTTTTATCGTTCTCCCTACGGAGCCTGCAAGTTACAGTGGAGTATTAACAAACTTTAAATCGGTTTCCCTTAAAGCTATCAATAATTGTGATTGCGATAAACCCGATAGATGGTCCCAGTATGATCTTTGCATTTTTACGGATGGCTTCAGGACAATACTGCACTTTGCTGTTGGAATCCATGCATCTGTGTTTCAAGCGGAGGTGTATGCGGTTCAAGAAGCGATGAAGTTTGTTGTGATAAACCGATGGAGGGGCAGATCTATATATGTTTGCAGCGACAGCCCAGCTGCGCTTATGACCTTAGACAGCCCCCCAACCACATCAGGGGTAGTAAATTCCTGTAAATCCAGGCTGAACTATGTTGGTAGACATAATAGCCTGATGCTAACATGGGTCCCAGGACACGTGGGTATCGCGGGTAACGAGACCTCTGACTCCTTAGCTAAGATAGGCTCTGAGGCCAACTTCTTTGGCGCAAAGCCCCCACTCCCTTCTGCGGCCATCAAAGCTACGGTTAGGAAATGGGTTACTACAACCCAGAAGCGGGCTTGGCAGGCTGAGAGAGGCTGCAGATGGACTAAACTGATGTTACCTGTCATGTCCGATCGACTGTCGCAAACTCTTCTGTCATTAAACAGAGGGGAGTGCAGATGGCTGGTTGGACTGATGACGGGCCACTTTCTGTGTCGAAGCACATGGAAAGGTTGGTCATCTCTGGCAGTGTACTCTGCCCAGCTTGTGAAGAGGAGGATGGAACGGCGGACCACTTCCTGTGCGTCTACCGCGCCTTCGCTCGAACCAAGTTTGAGGTCTTTGGCACTGATGTGTTAAGAAGCGACCTGCATTTCTCTTTGGCACCAAAAGATCTACTCAGATTTCTTCGGAGATCGGGTAGATTTAAAGAAAATTAAAAGGGAATCCAAGTGTGGTATAATGGACTTAATTGATGTCTGAGTGCTACACCTGCTAGTTGTCCCGACAAAAAAAAATAATAATAATCTTCTTTGTCATTTCTCTATTCTCTTAATAAAAGAGAAGAAATCACCCTTTCCCATACCACAAACTGCCTCTGTGCCTCTAAATGCGAAGATTGCCTCTTTCCTGATTAATTTTCTGATATTTTGTTCCCAGAAATTCCCATGTGCCGTTAATCCCACAGGATATGTGCCTGGTTGTTCTGGCCTAAGATATTCAGCTTATAAAATCATTCCAGCACCTGTTTTAAAGTTTTAATGTAAACTGGAAAGAGTTGAGAGCCTTGATTGCTACATGACTACCAGTCAGCATAGGTTTTCGTGTAGACTTCCGCTTGAAATATAACTACTTTTACTCTTATCTAGCGCCTTCGAATATCTTTTCTCCGGCCCGCAGACACCTGCCCATGCACAATCCTCGGTGAGAGAACAATCCATGTACCAAGTATCTTGCGTTTCCAAGTCTTTTTATTGCCCAGTTCGGTCTTGAAGCGTTTGACCAAACTGAACATCGGTAGCATCATGCCCACTGGCATTGAGATCTCAGTGGTTAGTTTAACAAGAATATCAAACTTCCTGCAATTTGGATAAACGCCTAAGCCATTGGTAGCATTGGCTGTTCGTAGGATAACCCTCCTCTCTTAGTATTGGATATGAATGCTGTGTGTCAGTACTAGATGAACCTCCACTGATACCGTAAACACGCTAATCTTGGTAACCTTATTAGTGTATTTGTTACTGTTTGCTTCGCAGTGCAATTCTTCCAGACTGCTGACTAGTGGAAAATCATAGGTCTGATGAAGTGCGTGCAGATCCATTGCAGAATTTCTGGTGTAGATCCTCAACCCATCTCTCCAATCGATTCATATAATTTAATATTTTTTTGGTCACATGTTCAACCCAAGAATTTTACTTTGTATTATCTCAATTTCATCTGAAAAGGATCCTTATTCTCTTAAGGCATTGTTAAAGATGCTGATACGGGCTAAGCTGGAATATACAACTTGTGTCACATGGACCGAATTCGTCGGCTAGAAGATGCCCAAACAACTTTTCTATATTTTTTTCTTCGCGCTTTCAACTTTACCGATGCTAATACTTCCATTAGGAGTAAGATAAGTCCTAATTAATTAAAGTAGAAGAATTATTATTTTTCTCACGCCAGTTTTCGACATAATACATGGCATAATTGATTCTCCAAGGTTCCGCCATTACTTTCATATCCTTTACACAGAACAATTTATGCTTGAAGCTCCTATATTTCGTGCTTTGAAAAAATTCAAGGCAGAATTCTCATTCTTCTTCTTGATGCACGTGATAACCGCTTACACGATTTTGGCCGAGTGTAACAAAGCACGCAAGTCGTTTCTTTCTCGTGCTAAACGGCGCTAGTTGGAAACACCAAGAGAAGCCAAGTCTACTTGGTCTTTCCAACGCAGAAGAGGCCTTCTCTTCCTCTGCTATCCATTCGGACGACATATCCCAGCGACCGAAGCCGCTGTATCTTTATTCGCTGCGCTATATCTATGTTGTCGTAAAGCTTCATAGGCTGCGTTACTCACAGAATCTTTCTCTCAAACACTCCAAGTGACGTCTCATCGGATGTTGTCATCATTCCAGCTTCTGCGCCATAGGCGTTACGGCGGGCATGATGAGAGCCTTATAAAGTTAGGGTTTTGTTCGTCAAGAGAGGACTTAACTACTCATTGGCCTACTTAGTCAAAAGTAGCACTTGTTGACAATAGAGACTCTCCAATGGATTCCAAGGTTGACATTGTTATGGGTGTTAATGCTGGTTCCTAAATAAACGAAGTCTCTTAAAACCTCGAAATCATAACTGAAAACTAGAATTCTCATTAATATGTAGAAACAGGAGAAATGTAAAAAATAAATTTTGTTAGACTATTCAAACAGATTTAAAAAGAATCAGAAATGTTTGCTCGGTGAGTTTTTCCTTTATTTTCAAAATCTTTCTGGTATATTGGAAGATGAGTAAGCAAATCAACGCCTTTGAGGTCGCTGTGATGCAAAGAAAAAGCGTTTAGTTTTCTTATAGCAAAATAAACCTCTTTATAAGAAGTTTACTCGACTTCAGTCTCATTTTCTACTTCATCTTAAGACAAGCCTTAATAATCTAAACTGAGGTAGTCAACTCGGATTTGGTTCTGAGCTAAATTAATAAGGTTGGAGAATAGAGCAACTGCTGATGGTAGAAGTTCATTCTCTGTGGCCCACACGCTATTAAGGGTGTCTGTTTTCGTCCCAGCCCAGCTTTTCTGAAACAAGTTCTTACTTCCTCAGGTGTTACTAGCCTGAGAAACACACCTACGAGAGGTCAGGCAGGTTTATAGAGTACTTGCTTTGCGAGTAGCTTGTAGACAGTATCGGAAGATATAATTTGCGTGATTGCGGGAAAAATCCCACTGGATATCCGAGCACGTGAACTAAACCAACTCTACCCAGGGCAAGGTGCAAAACCAACAAGGAACCAAAAGTTGGAACACCTCTTAAGGAATGACAACGAAGATGGGATCTTTCTTCTAAAGGCCGCTGGATACATGAACTCATTCTTAAACTTGCTACCTGGTTACGTCAAAAACTCGGAGAAGGTGATTACTTCCTCTCTCAGCTGCTGAGCGAACACGGCTGCTTCTAGTATTATCTGCATAGGTTTGGCCTCTCCGCATCACACACTGAAGTTTGAAGACGCACGACACGTACTCTTCTACTATCCAAAATTCGCAAGATTCTCAAATTAGCCACGATCCTTGGAAGACGGCCAAATGAGACAAATTTAACTGGCAGTATGTGAGCTGTTTCAGCAGCGGCAAACATAGCTAAGTAATATGAATGCCCTGGGCTGCGTCTGATCACGACGTCGACTCAGACGTACCGTCAATTACAGACGCTTGAGTTAACGACTCTCGACCATATCATATGCATATTGCATTACCGAAAACTTTCGATGTCCCATCTACATCATAACAAAAGTAATAGAGACTATCAGTGACATATAACCTCCATGCGCCATAGGTAGAGAGCCTGAACACTGGTTTCTTTTAAGGTTGACAGCCAAAATCACCGTTCTACCCTCGATGTAGTGCAAATGCGGTCTAAGGAAATTTCTCTATGTAGCTCGTTGAATAGAATTTTGTTAACTTTCCTTGCCAGAAGCTAAAGGTCATCACAACATTTTTTTACTAAGTACGGTTCGATTAGAGGGCTCACTTGGAAAAGTATTATAAATTCATTCCTGCGTTTCTTTACTCGCTCTTTACTCTAGAAAGCCGCTTGACTACCGAAAAAGTGAAAACTTCTCTACTTAGAAAACCGTTTAAAAGCTCACGTACATACAAACACCTATATTCATACATATTTTCAGCAAATTTATTGCACTTCTGACACTTCTGACGTCTACAATAAAGTTCTATTTCACGAATTTATTCAAGTTCAATGTTCAGACGTAAAAGTGAAAAACTCAAACAGCGCGTCACTTTTAGATGCCACAGGTATTTCTACTCTCGTTTTCTCATTTTTTTTTTTTTTTTTGTCTGTTTAATCTCACTACGAAATCACTCGAAATTAAATTTCCACACGTACAAAACTTAATATTTGTATCCACAACCCACCGCAACACGTGCGCCAGCCCAAAGCTGTCTGCAATGCCAACTGAGAGCACAGCAGAACAGAGCAGAACAGAAGGTATCAAATTGTGCGTGATACAAACGTGTAATCACGTACGTGATCTGTGTTGGCACAGACGGAAATTTTCGGTACTTTAGTACAAACTTAGCACAAAGGAGCAACATATTATTATTATATATTATAAAAATTTTTCCGTTGAGATTTTCGGGTGGTATCCATTTACATAGTTGGTGGAAAGCAGAGATGGTTTAACCTCAAATCAGCAGACATTCAAAATGGTTTAGTTTGGGTTTGAAAGGGAAATTGCTTGAAGTTAGTTGAAAATGGGTGTAATCAAAAAATTACATACCATAAATGTATGTTGCTTCATCACAGCTGAGTTCAGGTATGGGGTAAGCCGATTTTCTATGCTTACATTCACTTGCCGAGTTATGATGGTTGAGAATGTCATTAAATATGAAACGATGCTGAATTGTGTTAAGATTATTGTGGGTTGATTAGTGGTAGATTATGGGGATTGTCATTTGCGTAGTTTAGAAAGGGAAATTAAATTATTTATCAGACCAGGGCAGTTCAAGGAATTGATTATCAAGTTGACATTACAAAAAAAAAATCGATTAGACCTTCGAACTCGCAGTAAATGGAGCAAATCTAACAAAACGGTCTAGTCATTATTCAATTCCCGTGAAAATAACTCTGCATTCACCTCGCCATAAACGTACAAGACATCGCCCTCCAAGCTTTTCTTCTCGCTGCAACCTTACTAAGCACTGCCCAAGTCGCTGCTCCACTGCATGTTGTAATCGGTGGCACCCAACAATTGGTACAGAAAATGTGCTGTTTGGAAATAGTGAGATTAGAGATAGAGCGCGATGTTGGATGAATGCAAAAGCGAAGGCACTTAAATAGTATCACCCAGAACCTCTTCACTTACTGTGTATATGTTTGGAGCATCGGAATGTAACTGGGATAAATTGAGTTCAAACTGCTATAATTTCTATAACGTAGGTAGCGAGGTAGTTGAAATGGTTGAAGTACCACTCTGGCAATCCGCCATTTTGATACCAGTATGAGACCATCAACGGGCAGATATCTACAGCCAGCCAGAGCTATTGATGTAGTACAGACGATTAATCGAATTTAGGTTGGTACACTGCCCCAGGCTGTCGAAGAAAGGAGCAATCAGTGGCCTTAATCGTCTAGCAGCCAAACCCGGACAGTTACAGAGAAAGTGCTCCAGAGTCGCCTTCTCTGAACGGTCCCCACCGCTTCTGCAATGGGGGTTAAATGGTAAACCCAGCTCTTCCACGAGTGTGCTGATCGCCCAATGACCGGTAAGCACAGCTACGAATATCGAAATTGAATGGCGTGGAGTCCTCAGAACTATCTGAGTCCTTCGTACATTGCACTGGGGCCAAAAAGTTTTCGAAATAGCCCACGAAGAAATGGAGCTCCATTTTGTTTGCGTTGTTTTTAGAAATAAGCTGTGCAATTTCTCTTTAATAACAGCCAGGGAGATGCCGATGACCGGGAAGGACGACTCTAAGACCAATTTAGTCCCCTTTCTGGCGAGCACGTCAGTCGTTGCGCTTCTCTCTATGTTTCTATTTCCTGGAACCTAGATCAGAGAAATGTTACCTGAACACCCAAGAGATTTGATCTCCTTCTTACAGGAGCTTGAATCTGCGTCATAGCGTCGTGAGTGTCTTGACCTTGACTATTGGAAAAAACTTTAATAACTCCCTCGCTCCCGCATTCTCTAAGCATTATGCATGCCTACAGGATCGCAAAGACTTCTCTTAGCCTGAAAAACACTAGCAGTATTCGGCAATTTAAAGAAAATACATAAATTGGCTGATTTAGAGAAAACCGCTGCCCCTACTCCCGATTACATTTTGGAACCGTCAGTGAAGACAGCGGTACCAGCTTCGGTATAGATTTTTGTGTCCCAGTTAGGTGTGACTTACGAAACTCGTGCTCTTCGACGGCACTGGGAGATGGTTGGTCTCCGAATATGACATTCGTTGGCCGAAAATTGATGAATTGCCTCTTGATGAATGTCTTTGATTGCCTGTTCGTCAGATCCGTAGCCGAATAGCTGTATGCGCGCCAACAAATACGGTAACAAATGACAGAAAAAGTGTTCTTTAAAAGCGATCGCGCGTCAGCATAGAATGGCAAACCTCCGATGGTATTGCTGTCCCTCCAACATCAAATGGTACACCTCGAACTGAAGGAAGAGTTCGAACAAAACGTCAAAAAAGGACGTGCGTGCCAGTTATAAGTTAATATATAGGAGGCTTCTTCTGACGGGTTTAGTAAGCGGCTGGGCATTCAGCAATTTTTTTCGGTATAGCTGAGTGGTTCACCGGCTGCAAGATATCGCCAATTCTTATGTTGTTACCTAGAGCTTTATTGTGCAGACAAAATTTTTGGACTGTAACGGAAAACATAAGTAAAGTGGTGAGGTATTGCTCTTGAAGCGGAGTTTGAATTTTTATAAGTTAAGTGTTCAAAGAAACTCAATTACGGGATGAAAGTAACCAAGAGTATTCAGCCTTAGCCTCATGACGACTTTCGTTAGCATAGCACAAGCTCCTTCCTCATTAAGAGATCGAATGTTCGAGGGATTTTTTTTTCAAAATTTTTAGTCTCTATCAAAAAAAGCAAAGTCTCGTTCAAGGTTTCGTTCAGAGCTCTGAGCATATCTCAAAGTACAAGCCACAGCAGACTTACACTGCAAATTTGTATTCAAATTTACTGAGTTATCTCTTTGGCTACGAATCTGAGTCACTGAAAGAGATTGATTTACTGAGCGAGAAGCTATATACTTAGAAATTGTGGAGTTATTTGGGTAGTTAGTTCAGGAACAGACCGACTGGAACCTCGAATCGGTAAAGGTACCGGCGCTCTTGACCATTATGACTCTTACCATTACCATAACCTCGTAAGTGTATCCACATTCCGTGTTCATTTTTTCCTTTTTCCCAAAGAAGGAATACTCTCTACTTCTACTTGCTTCTACTACTTCATGATCAGTCATCCATTAGTGACAGTAGTAGTAGAAAATAATGCGAGAACTTTCCATCAGTAAGGGAGCGTCTAAAATGCGTATTATCACCAACTTGGATTAATTTCTGGAGCATCTCAGTGCGTATGTCACAAATCGTTTCGAAGGCGGAACTGGCTCTTTGCTTGTTCAATGACTTCAAATAGCAGCACAAAACTCATATGGTCTAGAAGTCCTCTGTACTAGCCCATTTTTAAAGATAATTTTATCATAATCGCTTCCCTTAAAAAATCAAATTGAAACCAAAGTTCAGCAGTAGCTGTATGAGGAAGCTCTGGTAAAAAAAATCACTAATTACGACTCGAAACGGGTCACCATGGGCCAAGTTCGCAATACAGATGGACCCGATAGTCCATTACCACTTTTACAAGTTCTCGCTCCATGGATATCATTCGGCGCAGACGAAGGCTCGAGCTGCTTCATATGACTCGGGCAATATGTGGAGAATCCCTTTTACGATAATAACTACCTATGTTCATGTTCGCCTAAGCCAATTTATCTAACATCCTTTTCTTTAAGGTACCACTCCGTCGAAAATCGTATGTATCATATAGCGTTTGCTTTTTGAACCACCTATTTTTTTGCGAATGGTAACACAAATGACATTTCAAATGTGTTCATAATTTACTTAAAGGTTTGCCATTTTCGAAATGGGACGCTATACGCTTGATCAAAATTGGGAAATATTGAAAACCTATTTCCAAAGTGGTGAGTCTTCTTCTTCTTTTCTGATTTTCACATCGGTGGCTACGTCAAAGGGCAAAATTGTCGGATTTGGGGCTCAGAAAATCCACACGTTACTGTAGAGAAGCAAATGCATCCACAACGAATCACTGTTTGGTGCGGTTTTTAGTCTGGCGGCATCATCGGGCCATTTTTTTTCGAAACGATTGATGCTTTAAAACACGAAATCGAAGTTGCCATTCATGGAATTGGAGCCCAAACAATCGAAAATGTGCTTAAAAATTGGGTTGATCGAATGGCTTACTGTAAAGCCAGTCGTGGCAGTCATTTGAACGATATTTTTTTTCATTGATAAATGGCAATGTTCAATCTTAAAAAAAAAAAAGTTTGAAAAAATATTGATTCGTTTTTTTTTTTATAGCCGATTCAAAAAGCAAATTTTATATGGCCCATCCTATAGATGACATCGCTGATAACATTGAGCTTTTTGTTCATTTTTTGGCGATGAGGTTTGGTTAAAATGCCTTCGCACCATATAGTAACTGTCATTACTACATGTGTGATGACTCCACTAAAAACATCCCTCATCTACTTTAGGATTTTTCCCTTAACACAGGAGCTGCTTCCCTTACTCACCCTGCGTCTAGGGTCACCTATTTTGAAAAACATGCCATAATGTTCTTTAGCATTACTTTCCATTTTACGCTTCTTTTTTTGGATAATATCCCTAGCGAAATTTGCGACGACTTTCCATTTTTCTTCGTCGATCATCATTTCATCGATTATTTCTTTTTACACCAATAGCTCGTTGCAGAGCTGCTCTTTCTATGTTCCCTCTTTCAGTATCTTCATAAATGCCACTTGTTAGGTTCACCTTTCCTATTCGCCACAAATGCTTGCAAAAGAATACGTCTTCAAACAAAAACTCTGTGAGATAATATTATATGTAGTTAACTTCACAATGATTTCTTTCTACCCAAATCTTTTTAAATCGGGTATTAGTGTCGCTGTCCTTCTACTATATTGCTGAGAGTTCCAACTTGCTTGCCAAAGTGTGAACGTGAGAGTTCTAATGTCGGAGAAGAATGGTCCTGGAACTGCATGTTGCTTCCCATCTTCGTTTGCGCTCTTGTGCTAGAAGATTTATAAGGATGGTTCCGCTGATAACTAAAACCGCTACTTCTGACACTGTTCTGTATTGCAGCTGCGTTGCACAGATTGTAAAGTTTTTCGCCGGCATTTCAACCTTAGTGAATCTGCCCATATTTCCTATCCGTATAAAAGAATCGAGTTCGTCGTATCCATTAAAAGTTTTCGTTTGCTCTGTATTGAACCTTTAAGGTTTGCCATGAGCTTACTTAACATGCCGCTGACTTTGGCAACTCTTGTGTGTATGATTTATTTCGCCCAGTAAGTTGATCTTGAGTCTAGTTTCACCTTTTCACAGTTATTTGATTAAGTGGAACACCGAGCTAGGAAGGGCTTAGTAAGGCTGCTATAGGACTAACAACAATGAGATACAACAATAAAGAGATAGCTATAACTTCCACCGATGATGAAGAATGAAGAATAACCTAATTGTGGCAAATACATTAAAGCCCTCGCCTAATTTGAAATGATGTTTTTTGGGTAAAAGTGAGTAAAACGGAAACAGAAAAAGATTTTTTATTTTTATTTCGAGTATATTATTTTTTATCGATTGTTAAAAAACAGTTTTTTTTTCTTACAAGGTTCGTTCAAAAAGTTGTCATCCTTAAAAAGGTGGTCTTCACGTGGACAATGGACACAGATATTACCGGTTCTACTGAGCCGATTTTGATGAAGGAAAATTTAAATGCCGTAGAATTGGTGCCGTTATCGTGTAATTATTTGGAAAATGTGTAGTGTTTCTTCAGACCTTTAAAGTTAGAAAAAGGGTCAAAAAACAGTTTTTCATCTTTGAACGCTCGCCATTTTGTAATTTTTTTTTTTCTTTTTAAAATCGTAGTTCACTCGATAACGACATTCATACTGAACAAGATCCTTTTTGTTTTTTTTTTTTATTTCAGACACCTGCGAGTTCCGGAATCCGTGTCGCTAGCGACATACCTTTATTTGAAATGCCATTTTTTGAAGGCTGACAACTTTTTGGACGAACCTTGCATGGCCAAAACAAAAAATTTATTTTTTAAGAATAGATCAAAAAATAAAACACTCCAAACAAAACTAAAAAATCTTTTTTCGTTTCCGCTTTAGACACTTTTAAAGAAACACCCAAAAAACATCATTTCAAATGAGGCGACTAAGCCGCACCACTGAATACAATTTATTTACTGAGTACTGAAGTTTGGAAAAAATTTGCACAACTTGTAAGCACAGCCTCAGTGTAAACTTTTACTTTTCGAACTGTCAAAAAACACTGCATAAAAAGATGGCATCACTTGTCAAATCAAAAATTCAATACCTGCTTATAGAAAAAAGAAAACCACAAAACATGTCGTACCTTTCTAAATCAACATGCCACTTGTATTATTTTTATCGATAAATCACAAACTACTTTTCAAATATGCAGTTATTCAATCTCAGATCAAACTTTCAACTTAACTTACGCCACCTCCTGCGAAAAGGGATCTTTCCTCTCGCTGTTCCTATTTCTCAACTTTTGACAACATACACTTGGGACGTAATCGGTCGAATGGACATACGAAGCGGAATTGAAATTTTCTTTGACACGCTTGTCAAAAACATTTTTGACAGACATGTCCAACTGCGGAACATGTTGCATACATAAAACTATAATTCTCACATACGTACATGTGTATGTATGTATGTATATATATAAAAATACCCCAACAACAAAAACATAATATACATAATTTGACAAGAGCAGCTTTGCTAAGGGAGCGTGTAAAAAACGGCACACGCATAAGGTCAGGGGCAATCAAAGTGATTGGTTGTAAGCAGAGCTGCTAATGTGGAATGTGTGTTGGTTGTATGTGAATGTGTATGTATGTGTGTATGAATGTCTGGTAACTTTGGAAATGTAATTAATTGCAAACATGCATGAATAATATTATACACACTTATGCATGAAATTTGTATAGTTACATTCACAGCTGAGGCAATCGCCACAAGTGGATGCGCTTGTGCGTGACTAAAAATTGTTAGGTTTCGGGCTCTAAACTCAGCTCGGATATGAAGCAATATCTGCAGGAAGAAACGTTTACTACTATAATAATTAAAAAAAATCTAGTATTGTTTAGAGTCTAAGACTTTTCTAAGATCTTACAAAATATCTCGAATTTTGTGCAGGGAGTGCCAATAAAATTCGTAGGTACAGCTTTTACCATTTTTGATATTTTTTTTTTTTTGACGTGGCCTTATAATTCGATGTAGCCGGCTGCACGCACCAAACAATGCGGCGTTATCTTGCTCGTGCGGCGTTACCAAGGCGAATTTATTACAGGTGACAGCAAACACATATAAGTAAAACCCTACATGTATTTGTTGTTGCGTTTGGTCCAACCATCACGTCAAAATCAGCAAGCAAATGTAAACATACGAATGTAAACATACCAATACATACAAACAAAGCATATCATTTTGACGTAAGCCATACCTACGGTGAAAAATTCAGCTGGGTGAATGCTGTCACCTTAATAAATCCACCTTGGGCGTTACCTTGCTTGAACTGCAAGCGAGAACGCGGAACGAACGACAAAGAGGCACAATCGGCCCCCGCGTTCGGCAACGTTCGACTACTGGGTCTCACCTACAGGGTGGCTAATGAATTTTGCTACATTAAGAAACTCAAATAACTTTTTTTTTAGTGTATGGAATTCATTTATTTTTTTTTTCAAGTTGAAGGTCATTAAATTTTATTAAATGTAGCTTAACTAGTTTTAAAAATAATTGAATTTAAATGCCCCCCATGCTCGTTGACACAAGTGCGGCATCTTAGTAAAAAGTTGTTCATTGCTGCTTTGAGAGTTGCGACAGGAATAGCCGCAATTGTTTCCCGAATGGATTGTTTTAGTTCATCCAAATTTGTTGGCTTTGTTTTATAAACTTCTTGTTTACATAAACCCCACAAGAAAAAGTCAGGTGCAGTAAGGTCAGGCGACCTGGGGGGCCAACGAAATTCGGAGTTTCTTGAAATCAGTTTATTGGGAAATTTTCGTCGCAACTCTGTCATAACAGTCTGGGCTATGTGAGACGTTGCCCCATCTTGTTGAAACCACACAGAGTTGAAAGGAATTCTCTTTCGGCGTAGTTCTGGATAGAAAAATTCTTTCAGCATTTTCAAATAACGGTCTCCAGTAACCGTAACGGTGTGACCATTTTCTTCAAAAAAATAAGGCCCGACAATACAGCGTGAAGAAACCGCACACCACACTGTCACGCGAAGAGGATGCAATTCCGTCTCGTGGAGTATCTGTGGGTTAGAAGTACTCCATATCCGACAATTTTGTTTGTTCAGATTGCCGTTTAAATCTCAATGGGCCTCATCAGACATGAAAAGGCAGTTTAACATGTTTTGGTCTTCTTCCACCATTTGCAGGATCTTCTGGCAAAATTCCAAGCGAATCGGCAAGTCTGCTGCATTCAGTTTGTTAACCATTTGAATTTTGTAGGGAAATAAGTCTAAATCTTTGTGCATTATTGTTTGCAAAGACTGTCGGCTGACACCAAGTTGAGCAGATAAGCTTCTTGTTGAAACCCTTGGATTGCTTTGTATAGCTGCAGCTACAGCAGCGATCGTTTCCTCCGTCCGAACTGGTGGGTTTCGATGATAAGGCCTTCTTGCGACTGTTCCTTGCTCAGCAAAATTATTCACCAGTCTCATTATGGTCCATCTGCTCGGGGGATCGCCGCCAAACATCCGCCTGTACTCTCTCTGTACCAAAACTACGGACTCCAGTGCGTGATAGCGGCGGACTATCCAAATTCTTGTTTGCGTGTCCCAGTTATCCATTTTAATAAATTTTAAAGATCAATCTACAAATTAAAACCAAAATGGAACAGATAACTTAAATGTAAAAAAGTTATTCAATTTTTTTTTTGGTAGCGGCTTTCATCAGCCACCCTGTACTTGAATGAGCATATATTTGCATATGCCTTCTTCCTGTGTGCATGGTAATGAACCATTTCTCTGTTGAGAATAGGACGATGATAGAAAAAGTAACTAATGAAAGGGAGTGTTTCGAGTGTAAAGTGTCTTGAAAAGGCAAATCGATGATTTTGCCTCTTAGTGTTGTTGACTTATTGACGTCTGATGCACAATCGAAATTGCACATATCTTTCATGAATATGATAAATGTTTCGTCATTTTTCACGTTTGTGTAAATGTAACTTGACCTATTCCATTGCGATTCCATTTACCTCCTTCTCTATATCCATACAAAATATCTATCAAACAAATAAAATTAAAATTTTGTTTTGAAAATTGCAACCATTCCATCAATATTTTCTTATGACGTTGTCACGTTAAACTAGCGTCAGTAAACCGACTTTACAGACAACCTCTTGTTTTTTAATTCTGTGCACTGTTTGTTTTATTTAAATATGAACTATATACAGTATATTCTGTTTAGCTGCCTATTCGCTTAGCTGCATTTACTGGTTACGTGCACAATTTTATAAAAATGTGTCACACAAAATGGATTTTGTATGAAAATTAAACGGTTAGCTGCATTTTCGCTTAGCAACACTTTTCCGTTTAACAACCCTGTTTTTAGGAAGTTTTGGTCGCTTTGTATGAAAAATACTTCGCTTAGCAGCACTAAAAATTTTCAAAACTTAATTTTATCTACAATAGATCTATGTATCTCTTTTCAGCACTTGAAAAACTTCACAAAAATGCAAGCTATATGCACACAATGTTACTCTCTTTTCAACTTGTAGTCTGTTTCTCGTGCATATATTTATATGTATGTACATTCATACATATTTTCACTTGTTCGTACGAAAATGAATAAAAGAGTTACTGCGTTGTCTATAAGAGATAAATTAAAAATTATAAATCTTTGTGAAAATGGAACAAAAAAGAAGGACGTTGCCAACAAATTCAAGTGCAATATCAGCACGGTCAACAGAACAATTAAAATGGCAGAAGAAATAACCAGAGTTAGTAATTCCGCAAATTTACAGCGAAAAAGGCAAAGAAAGGGTGTTCATACAAAAGTGGAAGAGGCTCTTTTCAATTGGTTTAATCAGCAGCGAACAAAAAATGCTTTATTATCGAGTGATGTTTTGCTAAACAAAGCAAAAGAGTTTGCCATTCTATTGAAAGATGATTTTGATCCTGTTCAAAGCTGGCTATGGAGATGGCGTCAACGTTATGGTATTAAATTTAAAAGATTTCATGGTGAAGGAAAAGAAAATGATGAAGTAAGCGCAGCCAGTTTTAAAAACGAATTTTTACCTAACATCCTTAAAAACCGTAAAATTGATGACATTTTTAATGCTGATGAAAGTGCACTTTTATACAAAGCCCTACCAAATGCAACGTTTATGACCAATTGTGAAAAACCAACCGGATGGAAAACCCAAAAATCTCGACTTACACTACTATTTTTGTGTAATGCTACCGGAACATTTAAAAAAATATACACAATTGGCAAATTTAAAAATCCTCGCTGTTTTAAAAAACGTAATCCACCTTTGCCTTATTTTGCAAATGTAAAAGCTTGGATGACGTCAACATTGTGGTCTGAAATTATTCAGGAACTTGATAATGATATGGTCGCCAAAGACAAAAATATTTTACTCTTCGTTGACAACGCTTCTTGTCATAAAATAAACTTCAAACCTCGCAACATAGAAATAGAATTTCTCCCACCTAACACTACTGCTTTGATTCAACCCCTTGACCAGGGCATTATACACGCATTCAAAGCAGAGTATAGGAAAATTCTTGTTCGAAAACAGATAAGTGCAATTGAACGTGGAGTTCCACTTCAAACTTATATTAAATCAATATCTATATTGGACGTTCTGCATTATATCAAAAGGGCTTGGTGGTTAGTGAAGCCTGAAACAATTTGTAATTGTTTCAAGAAGGTAAGAAGTCGTTACATGAATGCAACCATATCTCTACTTATGATTACATATCTTCCAGGCAGGAATTTGTAATACAAACGCAGATGTGGTAAGCTGCGAAGTTGAGCTTGGTATTTTGGAGGAAATACCAAACACCGAAGAATACATACATTGCGATGACGAGCTTCAATGTAGAGGACTTCTTACAGATGAACAAATTGTTGCGAACCTGTGCGATGTGCCTTCATCCTAAATCAGTAGTGGAGATGAAAACTCAGAAGAGAATCATGATGTCTCAAAAGCCACTAGTGTTAAGGAGGCATTATCCGCATTAAATACCTTGGAAACATTTTTCATGGAAAACCCTATGGAAACAAATTTTAAAATCTTTGAAATGGAAGAAATGATTGTCAAATTTGCAAAAACAAAAAAAGTTTCACAAAGTAAAATCACTAGCTATTTTTCTATCGCAATATGTACATATTAAAATACCTTCATTATACTTTATAACTTCTAAATATATACATAATTTTTTCAACTAAATATATCAAACAAACCAGAGTTTTGGGTTTCCGCTTAGCTGCACATTTCGCTTAGGTGCACGAAATCATGTGCAGCGGAAGTAAATGCACCTAAACGGAATATACTGTATTTAAAATAAATTAGAGAAAAATCTATGCAGCTTAGGAAATAATTGTAAGATTTTTAGTGGCGGTCACCATCTAAACCTTAATTAGCTAAAAAACTAAACACACGAAATCTCTTTTAAAATTGTAATTAAATTTCGTCGATTTCTTGTTTATTTTGTTTCGTCTTTTTTTATTTTCGTTTTGTTTTTTGGGTAATTTTGTCCTTATTAGTTTTATCAAATATTAAGAAAAAGTTTGAGGTTTGCCAAAAATATCTGTACGATTTCGTATTGAATAAACTTCAAAATTTAATTCTGAAAAATGCTAAAAAATTACTGTTTGAAAATTTTTTATTAATTTATTTTTGAATTCCTTACGGCTTTTTTAAACTTTGTTTTGGAGTTATTTTTTAATAATAAATTAAGCAAATATTTGAATATCGTAATAGAATTCGCTATAGGATTTTTGTTGGCGGCCAGTGTAAACATCTGAATGGACTACAAAACTACAAATGGACCCAAAACTTCCAAAAATTTGTATAAAACTTAATTTTTTTTTTAATTTTAACTTTGTTTACAAATCTTTTTTTTTTTTTTGGTTTTTAAAAATTCAATTTAACTTGTTTTGCTAAAATATGAAAAATAGCTTTATAATAAATTAAGAAACATTTAAACATCGATCAAAAAGCTATACGATTTTTTTGGCGTTCACTGTATGAACCTAATGAGCTACAAAATTACATACACCAAAAAAATTCTTAAAATTTGGAACATTTTTTGAAAATCTGAACTAAATTTGTTCAGTTTTTTCTTGGTTTTTGTTAAATTCCAAACTAAATTTTTATAATACATTAAGAAAAAATTTAAATATCGCAAAAATCGATATATGATCCTTAGTAGCGCTCGCTATATAAAACTGAATAACCTAAATACTAAATACACCAAAAACTACCTCAAATTTTGATAAAAATTTTGAAAATCTGAATTAAATTTTTTCGATTTTTTCATATATTTTTTTTTTAATTCTAAAATTTCATTGATTTTGTTCAAATTTGAAATAAATTTTTACAATAAATTAAGCAAAAATTTAAGCATTTTGATAGCCCAGAAATACAAAAAAAAACTTAAGAACCTAAATTAGAAATTTTGAAAATCTGAATTAATATTTTTTTGAATTTTTTCACATTTTTTTTAATCTATTTCATTGATTTTGTTTAAATTTGAACTATATTTTTACAATAGGATAAGGAAAAATTGAAAACTTAAAAACCTAAATTAGAAATTTTTAAAATCTGAGTTAAATTTTTTTCGATTTTTTCTTATATTTTTTTTTAATTCTATTTTATTGATTTTGTTCAAATTTGAACTAAATTTTTGCAATAAATTAAGAAAAATTTTAAGCATTTTAATAGCCCAGAATTTTGAAAAAAAAACTTAAAACCCTAAATAAGAACTTTTAACAATCTGAGTAAAATTTTTGTCGATTTTTTCATATATATTTTTTTTAATTTTATCTCACTGGTATTGCTAAAAAGTGAGTTACTTTTTTAAAGTATTGTAAATTAAGTAAAATTTAAAGATATTAAGAACAGCTGTGCTATTGTTAGCGGCGCTCACTGTCTTAAACTGAATGAACCCCAAAACTGCAAGCACCAAACACTTTCGAAAATTTTGATAGAAAAAAAACAAAAGTTTTAATTCTTATTAAATCTTGCCGATTTCTTCAAGTTTTGTTTTTAATTTTGTTTAACTGCTTTTGCTAAATTATGTAAGGGCCTTATTGCCAAAACTTTGTAATATACGATATTTAGTGATGTCTCAAATTGAATGAGCTCCAAAACTATTCTTGAAAAATTCTCAAAAAATCTGGTTGCAATTTTTTTTAAATTTTACTACTCTTTATTGACTTTTTATGTGTTTTTTTAATATTTTTTTGTTAAATAAATTAATAATAAATTAAAGGAATATTTGGAATTGTTAATAAATTAGAGGAATACTTAAAATATATCGAAATTGATATACGATTTTTGTTGCCCTTCACTACTTAACCAAAAACCACCAAAAATGTTGAGGAAATAAGAAAAATTAATATATATTTTTCAAATTCTAATCAATTTTCTCGATTTTTTATGTTTGTTTTTTAATTCTTCAGCTATTTTCGCTCAAATATGAACTTGATTTTACAATAAATTAAGAGAAATTTCAAACATGGACAAAAGTAATCATACGATTTTTAGTGGCGCTCACTGTATATGGGGCTAGGGGTAGTCAGAGACCCGTAAAAATAATGATTTCCAATCATTTTCTTTGCTAGTTATTTGCTTTATTTTTAAAAAAAATAAAAACATAGCGTTAATACATCATGTTTCGACTTGACTTTAGCAAAATTTCAAAAAAAAAAAAAAAATTAAAAATATTAAAAGTTATCGCTGTTTGTGTGGAGCCTGTTTCTGTCTGCGGTGATCATCACAAGAGCTTGGGGAGTCAGTTAAAGTCAAACGGACAAGAGAAATTAGTTTTATTAATAGATAATCTTGTGCATGGTCCGAGCTTTTTTTCAAAATTAGCAATATGGCGGCCTCAGGAAATATTTTTCAGATTTTTCCAAAGAAACCAACAATTAATTGTTAAAAAAATAGAAAGTTTTGGGAAAAAATCCATCCATCAGGCACGAGTTTTTTATGTTTTTCAAAAGCAGTAAAAAATTTCATTTAAACCTACCAAGCAGTTTTTAAGTTATAGTGATCACCAGTTCAAAACACATAGTTTTGAGAAAAACGCATTCAAAGTTTTGCTATTTGCTCTCGAACGCTCCGGAGCGCCCGAGCACCCTTTGTTAATTGTTGAATAACTCGAAAGTTATTTGTCGGATTCAGTTCAAATTTTCACACAATATTTTTAAGATATTATAGCTTAAGAAATTGTAAAAACAAAGTGAAATATTTGGAAAATTATAACTATCCTTAACCCCATAAAGCACAACTAGATTCCGAAAAATTTCTAAATGATTTAGTTAAATTTTTTGAAATTTATTTTGATTTTTTTCGGTTTTCTCGCCCTTTTTAATTCTGTTAAACTGTTTTTGTTAAAATATGAACCTAATTTTTATAATAAATTACGGAAAACTTTAAGCAACGATAAAGGTAGCCATACGATTTTTAGTGGTGCGTACTGTATAAAATTGTATGATTTACCAAACTGTAGGAAAAATTAAAAAAAAAATTATTATGTTATTTGCTTTACTTCAATTAAATTTTGTCCATTCTCTCTTTGCTTCTTTTCAAATTTTTTTCTTTTTATTCCCACTATTTTTATTAGAATATGAAATATATCGGAAAAAAGTAAATAAAAATATAATCGGAAAAATAGATGGACGATATCTCGTAGCTCACACTGCGCAAATTGGAATGACCTACAAAAATGGATACCCCAAAAATATATAAAAGTTTTGTTAAAAATTTTGGGAATTTAGAATTTTGAGAAATTTTGTCGATTTTTTAGTTAGAGAAATTCTGGCTTAATTATTCATAGTTTTTTTAAGAAGAAAATTTATTGTAAGAAAAGAAAATTGTAACAAATTAAAAATAAAGTCAAATTTTGAAAATATTGAAAAATAAGAAATGTGCGATTTTCTGTGGTACTCGCTGTTTATGCCCACTTTCCCACTTTCTGGTCACACACGTTTTACAAAAAACTTCCCCCCCTCTCCGCTTGCTAAACGAAAAAAAATCATCTAAGTAATGAGTTTTTATTGTTGTTGCTAAGGTGCAAGTAGCGAGTTTCGATTTGGTAAGGATTTTCCGGTTTTGATATGTCGTTTAAATTCCTTTTCCGTAGAGTCCTGCATTTTAAGGAGCAGCAGTTGACATGCACATATTTGCACACGCTGAAGGCACTCAAGGGCATACAAGCACTTTCCGCTAAGTATTTATTTGTAAGTGTGTATGAGTATGATTAGACTCATGGTGCAAATACATGTGTATATATATTTACACGCACACACACACATATGCACTTTCATTACACTCATAAGCAGCATAAGATGTCACACGCTTGACACAAGTACCGGAATTTCCGTCAGATGCTTCCTGGAATATCCGTAAGAGGCTCACACATATACACCGCTATGCATGTGTGTGTGAGTGTGTAGTGGAGAGAAAAATACTTAAGTACATAAGCATTGATAAGCAATATGCGGAAAGTGTTTGGTGTGCAAGTTTTAGTTTACTTGTACGAATGCGTCGCTATGCGCTGCCGCCATAGTTGCTTGTGTTATCTTAGAGATTTTAATAGTTCTGGCATCGAGAATTACTTACCTATGGTACATAGACTGTCGAGGTAAATCGAAACCACTTTCACGACGCCGTGCCTTGAAGATAGTGCTCATCTTATGCGCTCGAAAACAAATCAAAACAACAACAACGACAATGACAGCTTTTACTTCGATTACATGTCGCTGCATTCGTGTTGTCCAACCCAAGGGCGCACTAACGAATGGGAGTTTAGGGATCAATATTTGGGGATAATTGGAAAAGGAAAAAAACCATGTCATGGGAGCTAAGAAGTGAGCGAAGTTTGTTGAAACTCGAAATTTCACTTAGATACTGACGGCTGGATTTGGGTATAGTTATAGTTTAGTTGTAGGTAAGTCTAATGCAGCTTTGTTAGATTTCAGTCACCACAATACCAGCCCAATGGTGCTCACACTCACCAACGTAAACGTATGCCCATATCAGCTGACACAATGAAACAACGATCTACGATACTACGGAACGGACGGTGGCGAGAATTCATTAACATGGGGCTCTCATTAGTTTCATTGTGTCAGCTGATATGGGCGTACGTTTAAGTTGGTGAGTGTGAGCACCATTAAGTGTTATTGGGAATGATCGAAATTCTAATAGAGGCTGCGATTTAAATGTGTAAGATTACAGACAGAGCAAAAGAAAAGCCGAAGACGAAGATAAAGACGAAGCCGAAGACGAATTGCTTGCATTGCGGGCAAGCTAGCGAGTGCTTATAGTGGAAGACAAACGAAATGTAGTTACAGTTAAAAGAGATTCGCCTTCAGATAAGCAATTCTGTCTAAATTAAAACCTCTTTTAGAAGGAAAACTCAAAAAAAAAAAACAATTCACAAAATAACTTTGTCTAGAAAATTTCACCAGTTTTATGAAGAGTTATGGCAAGACGAACAGATACTTTTCGACTATTCAAGAATGTCAATTAATACGCTTCATTATATTTTATCAAAAATTGAGCCATTTATTGGAAAACAATGAACAAATTTCAATAAAAATCCGATCATGGCCGAACATCTAGAAGGAATTTTTTAGTGAGCTCTTAAATAATAATGAAGACGAGGCGCCTAATGGCACTGTATGCACAGTATAAAATATGCTAGAAGACTCCGATCTTAATGACACAAAGCCCAATAAAGAAGTTGAAAAACAACAAGTAACGTGGTGAAGACTGTACAAATGCAGGCCTCTTAAAAAATGGCGGAGAAGTGTTGATAAGATAGACAGATAAGACATGAACTAATACTGCGAATTTGGATAACAGAAAACGTGCTTGAAGAATGGTATACAAGTTAATAGTCCATATTTATAAAAAAGAGGTCAAATTGAATAGTGTAAATTATAAAGGGATAGCCCTTCTTAACGAGAACTACTAGATTCCATCAAATATACTGCATGAGAAGCTAAGATAGTGTGAGATTATCAATGCGGTTTTAGAATAATCGGACACTCAACAACAGATCTTAAAGCATTGATTGTCGCAGATATTCGAAAAATGTGATGAGCTCAACAGATTAATGTTGACACTGTCTCTTCATAGACTTTAAACAAGCGTTTGATAAATTCAACAGAAATTCACCAAAAACACTGGGTATACCACAAAAATATGTGCTTAAATTTGTTAAATATGAGTCTTAAATGCTCAAACGCTAAAGTAATAATGAATGGCGAAATATCTGATGAATTCGAAATGAAATCCGCCGCTTTTCACTAATTTAACACTGCATCCAACAATAAGCGAAATAGATCAAGATGGCACAATATTTTAATAAATCGACGGCATTGTGATTCTTGCGAAAAATAGAGAGGCTGTTCAGAACGTTTCAAGACGAAGTACATGACACGATCCTTTCATGATAGTCACGACAGAATCGGAAGCTATATTTCTCAGCCTTCATTGATATCAAAGGAACAAAAGCTCCAAATATACAAAACTATAATCAGACCGGTTCTCACCCACGGCGGTGAAACATGAGTCCTTAAAGCAAATGACGTGAATTTACTGATGAGATTTGAAAGAAAAATTCTCAGAAAAATATTCGGCTCTATACGATTAGAAGACCATAAACGATATAACCACGAGCTAAGTTTTAATCACGGAACGAAATGTAATGCGGTTTATAAAGTCGCAAAGATTACGGTGGTATGGACGTTATAAGAATGAGCAACGAAAGAGCGATCAGAAACGTTTTTGAAGCAAATCCTGAAAGAGTAAAAAGGAGAGACCGGATGGTTGCAAGAGGTAGAAGACGACATAGATAAAATGAAAATCTCACAGTAAAGAGTGAAAGCGGGCTGTCGAGAAGAATGGAGACGTATTGCAAAGAGGCTATGGTCTAGTCCGGCCAATATAATGATGTTGATTAAAATGGAAGGTTAGCTTTGGTTGAAGCGGTTGTCCTGTGGGACACACTTAGGCTCATAGCCCCTTGCGATGCCGCGTGGGGAGCTTTCCCTATTTCTCCTAAGACCAGTGTGTGCTTTTCAAAAATTTTAGAATACCTCCTATTTCTGCGGAACTGAGATCTTTCAATTCGTTAAAAAATTGTCTGCCTTGAATAGCAAATCTCCGCCTGGATAGAGCAGATCAATGGCACAGAAGATGTAAGATTGTCTCTGCCTCTTCCTCATCAAGACCACTTCTAGAGAAGTCATGTGCTTGCAAATCCATCCTTTGGACGTACCTACCTATTAGACAATGTCCCTTTATGACTGAAATCAATGTGCTAAGACTGTGTTTATTTTGGCTTAGCAAAGATTCTGTGCGTTTAGCACAGTAAGACTCGGCCACAGTTGATGGGCGATTTTGCAGGTGGCTTCATTACGCCACCTTTCGTTTGCTTTCCTTACGATTTCTTCAAGGATAAGTAGCTTACATGTTTGTAAGGGAATGCCTATGTCATTGTCTATGTACTCATCGGTCAACTTGGTGCCAAGTCTCGCTAGTTCAGCGGCTCTACAGTTACCCTCAATGTCGCGATGGCCAGGAACCCATATTATCCTTAGGCGAAATGACTCTGCCATCTCGTTAAGAGATGTGCGGCATTTCATGGCTACCTTGGAGTTTGTCGACTGTTTTGTGAGGAATTTTATCGCCGCCTAGCTGTCAGCGAAAATGTAGATGTCATTTCCGGATATCGCATCACACTGTACCTGTGTCGCGGCTTTTGTTATTGCCATCAGTTCGGCCTGAAAGACACTACAGTAGGCGGGGAGCCGAAAACTGAAGGAGATCACCAGATGCTCGGAGTATACACCTCCGCCCACCCAACCCTCGAGCTTTAAGTCATCTGTGTATACATGGATAGACTCACCCTGTCTTACATCGTCCCGTTCCCACTCTTCCGTTGAGGGTAGGAGGGTCGTGAACGTTGAAAAGGCAAGTGTGGGCGGGAGTGCATAGTTCACCACTCCGGGAATCACCGAAATGGTAAAATGGTAAATGTTTACTTAATTTTCCACTGGTTTCGGAGTAATTGGCGGACGAGGAAAAGGTGTAACACCTTAGGCCACATAGAAGTGAAATCCAAACCCTTAAGAACCCATTTGATGATGACACAGAAACCCATTCACTGTATTCTTTTTTTTAACCAAGACAGCTTATTTGAATTAATTATATTGTCTTTAATACATTTTTCAAAAGTAACTCGCGTTTATTTCACAGTTGCAAACAATTAAATTAAATGTAAAGTCACAAAGAAATCACTACGGCAAGCAGTTCGTCTTTGAAGACACAAATCTCGTTTTGTTTAACGCGGCATTATGCCCACTTAACTATGAATATTTACCTTGCCAAGTCTGTGCATCTATTCAAAAATTTTTGGCAGAATGCTTTGCGGCTTAATAATAGGACGGGCCATTAGATTAGCAATTTTATACAATAATTGATATCTCCCGCCTAAAGTTCAATCACCAAGTTCTCGACTGCCTCCAGTAGAGCCGACACGTCAGCTAGAAAATTCATGTAGTGATCAAGCAACCACAGAATAGTTTCAGCACTGGTGCAGAAAATAAGGCATCCGCTTACCCAATTGGCTATCAAGTTTTCAAAGCATCAATTTAAATGACTACACTACCAAGATTGATATAATAGTTAATTTTCCACTTATCCCAGTTGTGAAATAATGATCCAAATCTCCTTAAAAATTGGAATAAATATCGAGATTTCTGCTGGCATAAAGCTAAGCTTTTCATATACCTTCTGCTCAAATATGAACGAGACGTTATCAATAAAACGGTCCGCGGATGACATATGGCAAAAATAATTTTTTTGTTTTTTGGTAGGACTGTTATAAGCTTACATGGCAAATTTCAGCGTGATATGTCACATAGTTTGTTTTCTGTGCTACTGTAAACAAGTCAAGTTCGAGTGTGTTTTTCGAATTCTCTTTTATGACTTCAATTGTCTCAAAATGTTTTCCACGGAGCGGCAACTTGAGCTTGGGAAATAGGAAAAAGTCACATGGAGCCATATCAGGCGAATACGGTGCTTGCGGAACGATATTAACATTATTTTTGTTCGAATAATCGCGAACAAGACGTGATGTGTGAGCTGGTGCATTATCGTGATGCAAGAACCATGACTTGTTGTCCCACAATTCATTCCTTTTAAGACGAATGTTCTCGCGCAAACGCTTTAAAACGTCTAAATAATATTCAGCGTTAACCGATCGGCCTTGCGGAAGGAACTCCGAGTGCACCACACCTTCGTAATCGAAAAAAAACAGTCAGCATAACCTTAATTTTTGAGCGACTTTGGCGTGGTTTTTTGGGTTGATGTACGGCCCTCTTTGAACGAATTGTACCACTGGAAAACACGTGCACGCGATAGAGCAGAGCCCCCATAGGTTGTCTGCAACATTTTTAAGGCGTCTGAAGCCGAAATTTTGTTGGAATAACAAAATTTCAAACAAATTCTTTGTTCAACTTGAATTTCCATCGTTAAATTCGAAGAACACACTCGAGCTTGACTTGTTTACAGTAGCACAGAAAACAAACTATGTGACATATCACGCTGAAATTTACCATGTAAGCTTATAACAGTCCTACCAAAAATCAAAAAATATATTTTTGTCATATGGCAATCAAAAAATATATTTTTGTCATATGGCATCCCGGACCCTTTTATTGATAACGTCTCGTTCATATTTGAGCAGAAGGTATGTACTTGTACATTGGAATATTGAGCTAATTCAATATACTTATATTTACATCTGAAACATAGAGCAGTAATGACTCCTTTCCCGCTTGCTTCCATTGAAATGAAGCCTTGTTTTCAAGAGCAGCCCATAACCCAACCACCAACTGAAAAAAAATCAGAATGCCAAAAACTGACCGTTAACCGGCTCTCAGCGAATTTCAAAGAAGCAGCTGATTGGCAGACGTCCCCGGGGTTATCGAAAGAGGTGCATTCGTGAACTGAGATTATGTTGGTATATCACCAACAAATCAATTACGTCTACGCTCATGTTATGTCGTTGCCATCCAACGAGTGATTGGACGAGTGTGTGACTACGTATGAAATGAGAGGGCAGAATTCTGCTGCCGAGTACCCGACGACGTAACAGCCGAAGTTGCTCGCGTTAATTCATTTTTCACCACAGCTGAAGACCAGTTTTCCTTGATAGGGATTATATGTATGTATATACGACAAAGGCACACGGATTATATATACAATTTGTATTATATTTACACGTGGTCCACACATTCTTAAGTATTTATTTTGCTCAGCTTCTCCTCGTATTTGTGGTGTGTGTTTCGGAATCTATAAATTTATGCCGCCTCCAAACGGTAGATGGTTTTTTATAAGGAGTTATTTTACTCGGAAAAGTCGGAGGTGGGACCGCTTTTAGAAAAACCCGTTTCTATCATTTGCTGTTTCATCATCAGCCCACATTTAGTTTGAAAGCCGAGCTGTACAGATTTGCCTCTTTATCCAGTTAAGAAAAGGCAGAACTAATGGATAACAGGCCGATGATGTCAATATCATCGGCATACGCCAACAATTGTACACTCTAATAAAATATTGTGCCTGAGCGGATAAGTTCTGCGGCTCTCACAATCCTTTCCAACAGCAGGTTAAAGAAAACGCACGACAGCGAGTCACTCAGTCTGAAACCTGCTTTGGTATCAAACGGCTCGGATCCTTCCCAATTTTGAGGATTCTACAGGTACTGAGGATTCTTGCATAGCCATACTAGTTTTGCGAGGATACCAAATCCAGCCATCGTGGCATATAGGCAACCTCTTTTTAACCTCTCGAATGCAGCTTTAAAGTCGACGAAAAGATGGTGTGTGTCAATTCTCCTTTCATGGGTCTTTTCCTAGACTTGGCGGCAAGCAAGCTTTCATCCGAAAACATCCAATGTTTTTTACGTGAGTACCTATCAAAATCAATTATCAATGATCAGGTCCCAAAAAAAATGTTGGTACCAATTGGCAGTGTGGCATGGACACACTACCCGCTTTGGTAGGGCTCGAGGCCTACCCACACCTCTGCCGTTCTATGGGTCCCGGCACACGGTTGCAATGCAAGTTCACATCGGCCTAAAACCTACCCGCGCTTTAGGTCTTAACCACAGCCACCACGAAAACCTCCCCGAAGGGCCATTCCCAAAGAACAGGTCAGAGCGAACTCTGAGGGCTCCTGTTCCCCGTGGTACCGAGTTATGGTCTTCGGTGAGACAACGTACCCGAAGACACTGCCAGTTGTGCACCCATGCTGCTCAGGCACTGGTGGACCTAAATTTTAGTCGCCTTTTACGACAGGCATACCTTACCTCGGGCATATTCTAACCCCTGCACCGCTGGGGGGGCTTTCATCCGACCATACGTTGTATAGGAGCTGATGCATACACCTTACCTGCTCCTCCGTCGACTCCCGCGGCTTTGTTGCTTTTTAGCCAGGTTATCGCTATTCTAACCTCGTCATGGTCCGGTAGCGGAACGTCAATTCCGTCGTCGTCGATTGGGGTATCGGGATCTTCACATTCTCTGTGACATGCGCACCTATCACTGTTTAACAGGTTCGGGAAGTGTTCCCTCCATAATTTAAGTTTGATCTGTATGTCAGTCACCAGATCGCTGTCTTTGTTCACCCCGGTCTAGAAACCTTCTATAAGCCACCGAACTTTTTGGTGGAGTTTCCTGGCGTTTTTAATGTTGGACAGCATCTCAAGCTCCTGGCACTCAGGTATTTTGGCCTCTCGTTTCTTAATTCTTTTAATACGTCTTAGTACTATTATATCCATTTAATTAGTAGAATTTGGAAAATTGTTCATGCCAAAATGTATATTTGCCCCACAACGCTTGGTTTTAAACTTCAAAGCATATACCCCTAGGATGCGAAACAGACGTTTTAACAAAGTAACGCACTAGCATAAACCAGCAACAGGTGCCGCGTCCTCTCTTGGCTCATTAAAACCACTATTTGCTTTGTTGTTTTATGTCCACCAAAGGACGATGTTAAAGTTAGTTTCTTACTAAAAAAAGGAAAAAAAACACCTTAACGCGGAATTTAGTATAATTTAGTTGCTTTGTTTCCAAAAACTGTATACCAAACTACGGAAATCCACCTGCGCCCCTGTTCGCACTCATCGATAAGAAAACTACTAAGCAAACGACGTTAGCGACCACAACTAAGCAACTAGCGTTTCCAAACTAACCGCAACAACAACTTAACAAAACTCAATATTGACTATGCCAGCAGCGCACAAACACTGGCGAACACAGTTGCCTACGAGTACAACAACAGCTGTCAAACTGTTGGTGACTGGCGGCTGCTGGTTGCTGTCTGTTGGCTGCTCGTATCTACTTGCTGGCGCGTCCAAGTAATCGTGACGTGAATGCAACAGAAGCTGAGTTTTGCACTCGCAAGATTACAAGTAATATCGTATGTATGTGTACGTATGTATGTGTGTGTGCACGCCAATATTTGTTTCGCTGTCTACCAGGGATAATAGCGCACCCACACAGTGCACACAAGCGCATACATGCACATGCGTATGTATTTATTTGTATATGTTAGTATGTGTGCGCTTATCTGCTGGCGCGTGCTGTGTGACGCCATACGTGCATACGTGCGTGAGTTCACGGTGATATGTGACGGAGCCAAGTGGTAGTGTTGTTGCTGACATTAGTTGTGGAGTAAGCCAACTAGTCTGCTAGCCACCGACGTACATCAGCATCCGAAACTCAAATGCCATGCTTGCGACTCTAAGTGACTGTGACTGTGCGGTAGATCCGGCCACAATGCATGCGCATCTTTTTACGGAAGTCATTCGCAGTGGCGCACAAGAACATACACATGTGAACTCGTGTGTATGTGTGTTTCTATATACGCAGCAGTGGAATCACAAGTGCGCAAAATTTTTGATTGTACCCTGCATTAAAAAATGGAGATGGTCTCCTAAAAAGCTAATTCCGTACTATCCACTTCATGGCTATCATCGGAGTAGTGTAAAATGGATATCGATATATGTAAATGGAATAGTTGATACCCGTTACTCTACACTGCACCTGTTGTCAATATGTGAACGAAAAGCACCCTACTCTTACATAAAGGCAGTCTCATGAGTTGATTGTGGCCTCCGATGCAGTGATTCGGATCAAATAGTATGAAAATAGTATTTGGTTTTTCGAGGGTAGTAATAAATCAGCAGCATTTCAAGTGAGAATTTGTATAAAGGGTGGTTAAATTTCAAGGGCCGATGTTGAATGTAAACCACTCCTAAACGTCAAGTTTTTTTCTACATTTCATTTGACATTTTTCAATTTCAGACTAACTTACTTTGAACCATGGCAAGATACACAAAGTTATTTAGACTTATTATGGAAACGGGCGTTCAAATCAAAATACATATCGCGCACTTCGTGATTTTTTCGGTCAATTTAATCGTCCAAATGTTCGTACAATCGGAAAAATTGTGCAATTTGAGCAAACCAGGTCTGTAGGAGGTGTGAAAACACCTGTGCATGCTCGTACTGCTCGCACTGCAGAAAATATTGCTGCTGTTGGCGATAGTGTGGTTGCTATCCACCTCAACTCGTCGTCGTGTCCAAGAATTGCACCTCTCACGCTCGTCGTTGATGAACATTATGCATAAAGACTTACATTTACACGCTTACAAGGTGCAATTGACTCAAGAACTAAAGCCTCTTGATTATTTCAAACGTTGCCTATGGTCAGAATGGTGGCAGGAAATGGCAACAGTGAATGATCTATTTTCGAAGGATGATGAGGCACATTTTCAGCTCAGTGGATTCGTCAATAACCAGAATTGTTTATGAGCCGGCGACATCATTGGGCCGTATTTTTTCCAAAATGAAGCCGGACAGGCAGTTACTCTGAATAGTGTTCGCTATCGTGAGATGATAACGAACTTTTCATGGCCGAATTGGTAGATATGGATGTGGACGATATGTAGTTTCAACAGGACGGTGCCACTTATCACACAGCTAACAAAACAATGGCTCTTTTGCGCGAAAAATTTAATGGCCGAATAATCTCACGTTGCGGCGATGTCAATTGGCCGCCAGGATCATGTGATTTGACACCGTTGGACTTCTTTCTTTGGGGTTATTTGAAAGAAAAGGTGTACATCGATAAGCCAGCAACCATTAAAGAGTTAAAGGATGAGATAATTCGGCACATTAACGGCATAGAACCTCAATTATACCTCAGCGTCATCGAAAATTTGGACCATCGCATGAAGGTTGGCCGATATTTTGTTCCATACGTAATTGAACCATACTAATATTATCATAATAAAGAGAAATAACAATAATTTCCTAAAAAAAAATTGTATTTTGTTCAAAATCAACACCGGCCCTTAAAACTTAACCACCCTTTACATTAAAGACGGTTATTGGCGAGATTATTTTTTCTCCACTGGCTATTCTTACACACATAACCACAAATTTCGATTTCTTAAAAGGGACAGCAACTCAGTGTCATATATCTGCGAAAAAGATGGAACCCTTTTCGCTGGAAACAGCATTTCGCAGCTGCAAAACTTACTTTCAAAGTGAGTGCTGTATTATCCAAGAAAGATTGTAAGAAAGTTTTAGGCAAAATCCGCTTTCATCCAAGCTGATTTTGTCAACAATGCGAAAGGAAAACCCGCATGGGATTATCAAAACGCGAATATCCCCACAGAGAGTATCACCTCGGCGCCGATTTTGAAATGTAAGCTTACCCTAAAGTGTTACTGGAAACATCATTTCGACAACGGCGCCATGATCACGGACTTCTTGGACGCTTAAATTGACGATGTGTACTTAGATGATCTTTGGTTCTAGCTGGATAATATACCTATTCATGTATGTGTGTAATTGGCGCTTACACCCGTTTTGGGTATTTGGAAGAGCTCCTCTTCCTGTTTGTGGTGTGCGTCTCAATGGTGTTCCATATATGGAGACTCTTCCAGTTTTAAACCAACTCCGATTGTAGATATTTTTTGTGAGGATCTTTTACATGGCAGAAATGCAGTCAGAGGCTTGCCATTGTCTATCGAGGGGCCACAGAGGTGGATCATTCCAAAGCGATTCATATACTTATGGCGTACTCTGTGATCAGAAAGTACCGGGAATGTTTAGTTTAAACAAACCACGCACGTGGGAACTATGTAGTCCATATCTTTTTTTTTATGTTGGTAGGACTGAAGACACACATCTGTCACTTTTAAGCGCCGTCTGATCAGTAGTGTCTCCCTGGCTGGCCGGAAATATGGGCAAACAATTCTTGGATTTTGCATAATGATAACGCGCCATCGCACCGAGCCCAAATTGTGCTGGATCATTTGTCCAAATACCGAGTAAATACCATCGTGCAAGCACCGTATTCACCTGATAAGACCCCGTGCGACTTCTTTTTGTTTCCCAAATTGAAGTTACCCCTTCGTGGAAGGAGATTTCAGTCGATAGAGGAGATCAAAGAGAATGCGGCGAAGGAGCTGAAGGCCATCCCTTCGTCGGTCTACCAGGGATGCACGGAGGACTGGGTTAAACGTTGGCACATGTGTGTTGCTTCAGACGGGTCATATTTTGAAGGAGATAAAATACTTTCATTCCCGGTACCTTCAGACTAAAGGGTATTAAAACTGAGCTATTTGTGATATAGAGCCAGGAACCGTCAACGACTTTTTAAAAATCGGGCCTACAGCATAGGCTATTGTCAAGCTAACTGAAACCGCCACTTGTTCGCTGTAGAAATCTGAATATCACTCGAAAAGTTCTGGGAGTCCCACAATGAAGCTTTCCGAAATTACTGAAAAAAGTTTCAGCTCTTAATGAAAAAAATATGAGTAAAATCTAATGGTATTTCTCAAAAATAACCAAAAAAAAGATTTCACCAAAAATCTTGAAGAAAAGCTCAAAATAAGAAAAAAATAAAAAGTACTTAGTCCTGCCATAAGTTCTGTTACAAGTTAAGACCGTTATAGATATGAAATTATAATACTTTTTTAATGAAGTGAGTTTTATTTAACCATGTAAATATTCAGAACAAAAATTAAATTTTTATTCGAAAGGGTCACCATTTGCTTTCACACAAGCCTTCAAACGATAAGGATTAGGCCATTCAGCTGTTGCAGCACGCATGGTTTCCACGAATATTGACGTCGCTGCTCGAAGCAAAGATTGTTTGAGACTCTCCAAATTTCTGTGAGGTCTTCGACAAACCGTGTTCTCCAATTCTGACTACAAACTGTAGACCAATGTGTTCAGATCTGGACTTCCAGACGGCCAATCTACTGCGGCTGTGAACCCTGAAATATTGTTTTTTAGCCATTGCTGGGTGGTTTTTGCCTTATAGGATAGAGCGGAAACTTGCTGAAAGATCCAACGCTCTCCATTGAAGAGAGTTCTGCTCAACTGCTTCAGCACGCCTTCCAAGACTTCCTCCTGGTAGACTTTGGCCCCGGTCACTTAACTCCTTTTTCGCATAAATGATGGCCACAAAGCCGTTGTGAAGGCTGCATGGTTGCCACGCTGAAATCTTGGAACAATATTTTTTGCGTCATTAGAAATTTTAGCGGAATTTCACTTAAAAAACGGTATATAATTTTTCAAATTTTGTCTATACCAAATTTTCAACATTATAATAAATAAATCTCACAATGTCAATTTTTTGTTCTTTTTGTTTGCCAGTCTACTTCTTATTATACTCAAGCTAAAAAATAAACCAGTTTTTAAGAAAATTTACAAAAATGTCAAAAATACTTGGATCACTTGATATGGAATATCCCAATCTATAATCCTTCTTTTCTCCGAAAAGACTCTAAAAAATTACTTTCTGTGTTGACATACAATAAAATTTTTTTTTCGGTGAAATTATTTGAGTAAGGTTACCTCCTATTTTAGGTTATTTAAAATGTAAATAAAAAATTATGCTACGGGTATTGAATGAAAGGCACCTTTTACAGCTTTAATTCAATAATAATTTTGAATAGAATTGCCAACTCTATTTAATATAAACATTGTGTTTAATTTTTTAATTTAAAACATGAAATACAGTAAAAAATACCACATGGCAACAAATGAAAAACTTGTAAAATTTCTTATCTGAATAGGAGTGACTTATAAAAGGTTACCACATATTTTAAACTACAGGGTGAACGATATGAAGTGTTACCAACTTCATACTGCTTGTATCTGTAAAACAGCTCATGACTTCAACGTCAAAATTGTTCTAATGACAGTTCAATATATTGTTTATAAGTCATCAAAAGCATTTGCGTCTCAATGTTGTTGAATGTGATGGAATTCAAACGTAATAGTGTGATTGCGTTATATTTGCCTGGAAAATCCCAACCAGCCATTGTTCGTGAGCTCAGTCACCTCAAAGTGAATAAAATGTTTGTGTATCGCACTACAAAACGTTACAATGATACTGGTAGCATTGCAAAACGCTATGGAGGTGGACCAAACAAAACCCAACAATGCCAGAAATGGTTCGGAAAGTGAAGGCTCGACTTGAACGAAATCCACGTCGAAGTGGAAGAAAAATGGCCAAAGAACTGAAAATATCGCAAGACAGCATTCGGCGCATATGGAAAATTAGCTCAAGGCTTACAAGTTCCAAAAAGCACACGATCTTTCACCCCAGCAAAAAAAACGTTCGGTGCGAAAGAGAAAAGGAGTTGTTGCGCTTGCACGAACGTGACGAAATTCCTAACATTGTGTTTTCTGATGAAAAAATTTCCCAATTGACCAGTTCATAAGCACTCAAAACGATCGTGTTTACTTGACCGAACGCTCATACGAGAATTTGAGCCTACGTATGGCCACTCGAAACAATTTCCCATCGCAAGTAATGGTTTGGGCCGCAGTGACCACTGATGGGCGCACACCAATCGTTTTTATCGAGCCTGGTGTCAAAGTGAATGCGACTTATTATCGGGAAAATGTTTTAGAAGCTGCTTTAGAGTCGTGGACAAGCAAACATTTTGGTCGTAGACCATGGACGTTCCAACAGGACTAGGCACCGTCTCATAAAGCTCGTGTGAACCAAAAATGGTTAAAAAATCATGTTCCACCATTCATTTCCACACACTTCCACACAATGACTTTCGAATTCGCCAGACGCAAATGCGATGGACTATTCCATCTGGTCCATTTTGGAGAGCAAGGTGAGGACTAAAAAATATGCCAGTATGGATGCGCTGAGAAAAGCGATTATACGAGAATGGGCCAAAATACCTCAAGATCACATTCGTGCAGCATGCAACTCATTTTTGACCGTTTGAAAGCTATAGTCAAGGCAAAAGGTGGTCATAAAGTGACGAGATAAAGTAAATATATGTTAAAATTGTAATCAGTTAAACAATTTTGTGTATGAAATCAATAAAAACTAATTTCGCACAAAAAAGTTATGGTGTTTTGAATAGGTATCACTTCATATCGTTCACCCTGTAGTAATATAATAAATTTTATAAAATGGCAAAATATAGGTGTTAAATTAGTTTTTTAGAAAGGCGTTGCCAACTAACTTTCACTACAAAATTTGTATTCTTTTAATTATTGGCTCTACTCCATATGATGTTTTGCTCTGGCTTCTGAATGTCAAATTTTAGTTTCTTTTACGTTACTAATGCTGTGAAAAAATATTACAATATTAAATCAATTTTTTGTAGAAACCAGAGTAATTTTTGAATTTTTAAGGAAAATTACTAATTTTTTTCATAGCTTTATTATAAATTACAATCATAAAAGTTTTTGTACCGGAGTCTGGTTAGTTCAAGAATAATTGTTAGTAACAGCACAAAAATGTAAAATAATAAAAAATAAAGTTTAAAAGTAAATGTTCTTAGTGATTTTCGTGTGTTTGCAAGAACTTAGTCATATAAAATCTCTCATCGACGTAAAGCAGGAAAAATTAGATTTAAAAGCTACAATAAGAATGGATAACTTAGTGTTCTACGATGCGTAGCATCAGAATTTAGGCATTAATCATCAAGAGTCGTTCATTTTTTGTCACGAGCGAGTCGTTATTGTATTTATATGAATGTTGGTACAACTGTCCTCTATAGTGTCGCAGTGTTTGAGAGTGATCTGTCAATTAGCTTGTTTTTGGCATTTAATTATATTATATCAGTCAACCGAAAGTGTGTTCTGCGATGTTTACTAGCAAAGAATTTGTCTTAAATTTTGTGATTTGAACGGCATTTTGCGTGCCGATACGTTGAAAATGTTATAGAAAGCCTATGACGAGTGTGTCTTATCAAAAACACGGGTCTTCGAGTGGTATACGGCTTTTGCAGAGGGCCGAAAAGTCGTGGAGGATTTGCCCCGATCTGGTCGCCCATCAACGTCTTCAACGAATGAAAACGTCGACAAAGTCAAGGACATGGTGCTGGAAAATCATCATTTGAGTTTGAGGGAGATAGCACGTGACCTTAGCGTGTCTCACAAATCAATTCGCAACATTTTACACCATCAATTGGGCATGAGACGCGTGGCTGCTTGACTCGCTCCAAGAGAGTTGAATTTCTTTAAAAAAATTCATCGGAAGAAGGTGGCTGAAGGTATGTTTGAACAAGTGAACCCAACCATAACCCAATTCCAGCGCACGATAACAAGTGACGAGACATGGATATATGAATTTGACATGGAAACCAGTCAACAGGCGGCTGAATGACGCTATCCGCATGAGCCGAAACCCAAAAAACCACGACAAACTCGCTCAAAATTAAAAGACTTCTTTGATTATCATAGTGTTGGGCACTCGGAAGTCATTCCAAATGGTTCTACGGTAAATAAAGATTATTATCTGGAAGTTGTGCAACGTTTGAGAGAAAATGTGCATAGGAAACGGTCCAATTTGTGCAAAGAAAAGTCGTGAATCTTGCACCATGATAACGCACCGTCTCACAGGGCTCATATTCTGAACACCTTTTTGACCAAAAACTCGACAAATAGCATCGAACAACCATCGTATGCACCGGATTTAGCCCCCTGTGACTTTTTCCCCCCCAAAACTTAAATTGCCACTCCGCGGGCGCCGCTTTGGGTCGATAGAGGCCTCCTTCGCTGAAGGATCTGAAGAAGATCTCTTCGAAGCACCTTTTAAATGCTTTGACGACTGGACGAATCGTTGGCATACATGAGTTGCTTCGAATGGAGCCTATTTTTAAGGCGACAAAATAAATTTTGATGATTAAACAATTATTTTTGTTTTATTGAATAATTCCCGGTACTTTTTTGACAGTATATAGGTTAAGATTTAATTGTTTTTAATTTTCTAAACGTAGTTATTGCTTTTTAATACAGTTACCGCTGATTTTTTTTCAAAAGAGATTTTGTATTTAAAAAATTATATGTTTGTATATATTTAAAATTTAATTAGAAACCACAATATGGATGGCTGTAGGCAAATATTTGGAGAGTATTGCTACCACATTTTTAATAAATTTTTTAGTTATTAAATTAAAGGACTTAAACTTCTATACCAAAGCATGAAAACACCAAAAAAAATGTCACCCATGTACTAGGGAGTTACTTATCATTTTAAATTTTAGAAAAATTATAGAATCACAAAATTTAGGTGTGTTAATTAAACTAACAGTAAGCACATTCATTTTAGGGGAAAACTTTTATAAGTATAAAAGTACAATATTACTTTGCTTAAAGTCACATATCTCCATATTTTTCCCCCTGTTTTCTTTGAAATTTTGACATAACATTCAGGAAGTGTTATGCTTTCAAAAAAAGTTGAGAACTGAAAGTGCATGTTTTAAAAATAAATCCATAAACGTCGTCTGAAATCTCCTATCTCTCTAAGTCCCCTTAATAAGACTACTTCGCTGAAAGTCACAAGTCTCAAGCAATGAATTATCTGTTTTTCCGATGAACCGAACGCAGGACTTGCTATATCACGTCAATCGGGTAGGTAGGTGCCATGTCTATAAGAATATAGAGAAACTCTATCGATAAGTATGTATATCCGAATCCAACTAAGAGAGTCGCGCTAATTTTACTGTAATTTACTCCCCGAAATATAATCAGTTCAGAGCGCATTACAAAATTCTACTATACAAAAGTAGGCAGCTCCAACTACACCGAGTAGATAAATCAAGAACAGGTACTACTCCCTCAGAAGCTAGCTCATTGCAAGCACCAAACTAGTTCCATTTACTACAGGCTGGATGTATGCTTGTGCGTGTGTGTGTGTGCGGCTAAGAGAGAATGCAGGTTGCGAATATTGCATATATCTATGCGTATACGAGTCACTCATACATCTGTGTGTGTGCATCCATGTAAGCCATCTAAATGGCAGCAAATAACATTGCGAATTCCCATTTCGCCTCACTCTTTTACTCGCCAAATTCATTGCCTGAGTATTTAGCGCTACATTGCTGCCGGAAACGGAAGTCACGTTACCGTGTCGTATTAGTGTTTAATCATATTACATTTGAAGAAATGTCACAAGGATATATGTAATCTCACAGTTGCATGCTTGCGGATAGATGTGCGTTTGGCTGTGTCGGTGCGCTAAGACAATGCTTTCATTCCAAGTGCCTAACAGCTTAAGACTAAATGCGCTTCTTGCTCTGGCTCATGAAAAATTAATATGGCATGGAAAATGCAGAAACTTGGTAGGGGATGTATGAGCACATAACATTTAGGTTATGTTATATATGCAAGAATATTTAAAAGCTCCGCCAAATAATAGCTGACGAATGCGAATATTTTAGAGATACTGTGATCGCATAGACGAAATTGTGGAGATATTCTGTTCATCTCATGTAGCAATGAATATTAGTACTTAGGAGATATATGGGATTTTCAGTGTTTATGAGCGTACAGAGGCTTGTCAGCTGTGAATATTGCAATCGATATCGAAATGAAGCTTTCAGAGGAACGAAGCTCACATTTTTCTCTTTAGAACTAGTCCTATAACAAACCTCCTATTCATTACATTCGTAATAATGCTGTGAAAAGCGGGCGTGAGCCGATCAACTCTAGTGCCTTTTTTGCTTCAACTCCATTTTAAGGTCTTATCTTTCATTAAAATTGGAGAAGAATTTTTAACTGAGGGGCTTAGCCGTAAGCCTTTGATAACCCAAAAATATAGCAAAGTTCTCAAGCAGGCGTTAAAGGCGATTATTTTTCCTCAATTTTTCTAAAATTTGGTTTCTTTGTGGGCTTGATTGTAACAAAAAGAAGATTAAAAAAATGATAATTTAAAAGAAGTTTTTATGGCGAAAAATTAAATATATTTAGTTTTTTTTCAATTTTTTATGTTTATTTTTTAATTTTTCAATTTTTTAGGATGAAATATGCTTTTTTATTTTCTATGATAAAAACACATTCAAACACATATTTTTAAAGAAACATTTTTTTTATTTAGAAAAATACTTTTTGATCATTTTTTTTAATTTTTGTTTTAGAAAAAAATTTCAAAAATTAAAAAAAAAAATTGAAAAATTTTTAGAAAACATTTGTTTGCCATTTTTGAAAAACACCCTCCCTCAGATTAAACAAAACATTTAAAAATTCCATTTGAAAAAAAATTAAAAAAAAATCAAATTTGATAAAAAAAATTTTTGTTTAGAAAAACACATTTTTGACGTTATTGAAAAAAGTTTTCTTTTTCTGAAACCATTTCAGAAATTCAAAAAAAAAGTTCAATAATTTTAATTTAAAAAAATTTTTTCTCATTTTTAAAAAACGCCTTTCCTTAGAAATGTTTCTTAAGTTTTTAATGAATAGCTATTATAATCATAAAATAGCTATTACTATCATAATAAACTATTCTTAATAATGCCTACAAGTTGCTCAGTAATCTCCGAAAGTTGCACAATGGAATTCCCATAACTTTTCGAGGCATATTCAAATTTGTTCACGAACGAGTGAAAAGTCAGTGAAATAATGCTCTTGTGAAGCGCTCGCATACGTCCTCGAATATTAAATACGTCCACTTTCAAATCGATTGAAGCTGATTTGCTGTATGCATTTCGCCCAACTCGAAAAGTTATGGGAGTCCCACTACGAAGCTTTCAGAGACTATTGATTAACTTGTACTTATTTCTGAGCCAAGTCTCAGCTTTTAATGAAAAAATAAGAAAATAATATGAGAAGAGTGGGGCTTTTCAAAGAAGTGCTTTTCACAAAAGTTTTTAACCAAAAATATTTTTGTTCTTACAAATATAAAATTTTTTTTTTTCAAACAATATAGAAAACAATTTTTGTTTTCTTATCAAAAAATATTTGTTAACAAGTAAATTTCTCAATTTTTAACAAAAACTAAAGAACAAACATTTTTTTTTAACATATTTTTTTACTTGTAGGCATTTCTGAGCAAAGGTCGCAGCTTTCAATGAAAAACAAATACTTTTCACACAAATTTTTAACGAAAACAAATCTGTTTTTTTTTTTTTTTAAATAAAGTACTGTTTTTTTTTTTTGAAAAAATATTTCAAAACAAATTTTTTAACAAGTGAATTTCAAAATTTTCAAAAAAAAAAAAAATTTTTGGAAAAATATTTTTTAATAAGTGAATTTTCAAAAAATATAGAAAAAAATTTTACTTTTAAATATTTTTTTTTTGAAAAAATATTTTTTCACAAGTAAATTCCACAATATTTTTTTACTTCTAGGCATTTCTGAGCAAAGGTTGCAGATTTCAATGACAAATAAATAATTTTCACAAAAATTTTTAACCAAAACAAATCTTTTTTTTGTTTTGAAAAATATAGGACTTTTTTTCTTCTCCATTTTTTTTTGAAAAATATTTTTTAACAAGTAAAATCCACAATTTTCAACAAATTTCTTTTAGAAAAAAATTTCAAAAGTTAAAAAAAAAGTTGAAATATTTTTAGGAAACATTTGTTTGGCATTTTTGAAAAAAACCCTCCCTCAGATTAAACAAAATATTTAAAAATTTAAAAAAATTCCTTCAGAAAAAAAAGCTGTATATAGAAAAACAAATTTTAAACAAAAAAAAATTTTTTTTAAATGAGTTTCATAACTTTTCGCAGAAATTTTCAAAAAAACAATTAAGTTTTTTGGAAATTTTTTCTTTTAAATCTAACGATTATCTATCTGTTTATTTTATTATTTCATCTGTACACAGTCTGCGCTATTAATGAAAAAAAAACAAATTTTCTTCACTTAAAAATAAAATTTTTAATATTTCTAACAATTTTTCACAAAAATTTTAAACAAAAACAAAATTATTTTTAATATTTTTTAAAACGTAAATTTTAGAATTTTCCAAAAAAAATTTTTTTTAATTTTATCTTAAAAAATAAAAAACGAATTAAAAAGATTTAAAAAATTAAAAAACAAAAAACCGAAGTTATGTGACCATAATAAATATCTGAAGCAGTATTTCCGCGCAGAGAAAGAAAAAATCGTGTCGATGTAATTCACGTTTTTATTCTAAATGCCGTTGTTACATTATTGGCATCGCCTACTATCGAATGTATAATTGTACAAGTACAAAGTTCCATGTAAGTGAACTACAATTGTTCGTATAAGAGAGCAGGATTGGTTTGCAGAGTTGTATTTAGAATTCAACAATATCCAAATAAAATCCATAATTTGGCACCGAAACTTTAAATACCATGTACATGGAGCAATGTCTTCTCTTTGGGTATGAAGTAAATTCTGTTGCCTGAGACGCAGAATGTTCCTTATACTACCCTAGACTTATTTGCTGTCCATCGTTGCTGTTACTCGATCACATTGTCTTGAATCACGCAATGGCCTCTCAAATGTGTTATTTTGTAGGTTGAAGGGTATCACTTCTCAACAAACTTAAACGTAATCATCACATATTCACCTATATATTATAGATTTATTTTTATAGCATACTTTTAACTTTGTTCCATGAATGTGCGTGAATATCCAGCACACTACTCTTTTTATTGAAAATTGTTTAAGGAATTTTTCGACACACTGCACTTATGTACGTACAATAATATTCGATTCATCTCTATACGACTTACTCCCATGCATGCATACATTTTTGGTACGCGTATGACACATGTGTGTGTATTAATGCGCACTTACTTACCAGTGCCTAGGAGCATGACAAATTGACTGGAATTGATTGCTTTGCGCTTAAAGCTACGATTTAGCACTAATAATTAATATGAATTCAATCAATTCCAATATACGCATTTTCGTATTATCTCGTACTTTCGCTAATCTCACATAAGCAGTGCTTTACCGATGCACAGACATTCATACAAAGTCGTACAGATGTAGATGGGAAGAATGTGCAACATCAGAAGAGATTGCGATGTTTTACTTAAACGATTAAAAGAGCAGGCAACATGGATATATTCGTTTGTATGTGGGTTCTATACTAATGGCAAGCCTTTGGCACTGGAAGGTCCATAACAACTAAGCGAGTCATTGGTACTAAAATGAACTCAAAATTCATATAATTAAAGTTACCGAAATGTTTTAAACAGCAGATGGCCTAGAAAGAGATGGAATAGAACCGCGTTTGAAAATCCAGCAGATATGAGTATAGCAAACGTGTGTAAGCATGGAAGGCAACAGCAAATAGTTTCACGAAATATGGTTCATTTGAAATATGAAGAGAATAGTTACTGCAGTACCATTGAATGGCTGTGAAATTTTCTTATTTGAAAAGGCCATACGAGTACACAAAGTCAGATTTAAGTGAATACTTGGTAAAGTTTGGAAATCCTTAAGACTGATCACTGAGCTAAGTACCGGGATCGCTCAAACCACAAAAAGAACAGCACTTCATTTAAGGATAATTAGCTAAGACACAAATCTACTCAAAATTCTCATCAGGAATCCCTTCCAATTTATCTGCAACAATGATACTCTAAAGACAAATTTAAAATCGCGAAAGCCAAACATAGTGGCAGACCGTCGACATTGAAAACTGATGAAAACATCAATAAAGTGAAAGAAAAGTTTAGCAGAGAGCTGGCAGAGGACTTCAATATTGCTCCTGGATCTATTTAGAACATTGGAGTTAATGATTTGGGCTTGTTTGTACCAAAGAACCTGAATTTCATGCAAAAAAGAGACCTCGTTGATATCGCCAAAGATATGATTTCGAAGCCTGAAACCGATCAAATGTTTCATCTGCCGGTCTAATAATAATCATATCTTTCAAATGTTTTGCTCAGCATTATCTTCGCTCGATACGATATTCAATCCATATTCCCCCAAAAAAGATTAAGCGTGGTGAAGTATGAGAAGATAGGTTCATAAGACGTGAACCTCTCCATGGATAATTCGAAGTGGGTCCGACGAGTTGGTGAAAGAGAATTCTGCGAGGAGCTCGCCATCAAGCTTAAATTCAGGCTAACAGATCGCTGGAGAATTTTTCAAGGAGTAGCTGATTGGTTGCTCAGTTGTGTAGCTACTTTCAGGGAAGTAAATATTTACTCCGATATGCAAGCGACAATTAAAGGCTTAGGGAAGTAAATCTTTACTCTGAGAAGCAAGCGACAATTTAAGGCCTAGGCTTGGTAATCGTGCGTTCAAAATTAGTCACCGAATGCCTGACTTCAATTTTAACCGCATCCGAAAACTACAATATTAAACTCACTTCGGCATCTAGTCACAGGGACATTGTGAGAAACTATTGGATGGATACGCTTGCTAGACAGAGGATCCCTGAGGTGGTTTACTAGCATAATGAGCGGATTGGGGTTAACTTGGATGCATGAGATCTGCTCCTGGAAACAGGGATTTCACCTGAAATCAGCGAGTAAGCACCAAAATGAATCTCACCATCAAAACAATTGGAAAGAAGCAAAAGCACAAGGAGAGAGACACAGTCCGTAATATAGTTAAACAAGTACCAAATGACTAATTTTTCAACTTCTTCAACCCTCCGGAAGCACCTGAAAGTAAAGATGAGATGAATGAGGAAACTCAAGGGAGATTAGCAATATATTTTGAAAGAGGTCACTTCCTAAGGACTAGAAGCATTCCTAAAGCTATACTTTATTATACCGGAGATATTATTGATCGCGCAGATGACTATGACGGAGAATATGAGGATGATGGCGAAAATGAAGACGAAGAAGATGAGTCGGACGATGAGGCGGTTGAAGAGGAAAAACGCATTCAATAAATAGCTGATTGTAAAAACCAATAAGATGCTTGCCGAATACTTGGTTTAAATCAATAAAATTCAAAACTATTGTAATTTCATAAGAATTTGATAAATCAATATCTGAGCGCAATTATAAAACATGCAGTGTCGCAAGATCCTTCTGGTTATGAGAGGAATCGAATTATATGGGTATCCCATCCAAACATTGCCGGTTAGTTATGCGCGGTACGAGACTTGGCATTACTTCAGTTATATCAGCAGCACCTGTCTGGAGAGTTGGAATCATCGAAGCATCTTCTACTGAGCTGTACTGCTCTCGCGTGTCGAAATTTAGGTGTCTGGCTTTCAGTTTTTACTACACCTGCGTATTTGGGAGATGGAAAATATACCTGATGCATTACGTCAGTAGTATGAAGCGGTTAAGATAATATATTATAAATAATAATATGAGCTCTTCCGAATGGTAGTCATGCACCCACAGAATTGGCAACGGCAGCGAAGTATGGGGAATTGTGTTAAACTGCAAAGCCAAACGCAAAGCACTAGAGGCTGTGCAACGAACAGCGACACTCCGAGTTGCCTCAGCCTACCGCACTGTCTATGGCGCTGCAGTCTTTGTGATCAGCGGGGAAGTATCCGTCAGCCTCATGACTCGGGAGCGAATATATGCGTGGAACTCTAAGAAGAAACACGTCATCACTAGCATCGCGGAACGGAGATGACGGCAAAACGTATTCCATCAATTGGCAAATGATTCCAAAAGAACTTCGGTTAAATGAACTACTTCTTAACTCAGTTCCTGTCGGACCACGGATACTTCCAGATGCCTTTACCGCATGGGCAGGGTAAGCGATTCCAAGTTCACATTCAAGATCGCGAAAAAAAGTTCATCTAGGCCAGAGAAGACTATTTTGAGTAAATAAACTCGAAGTTATCAGAACAAAGCTCCTGTCGTTTCAGTCTCGTTTATTTTGGACTTCACCTTGTACTTCGAAGCGCCAAGCGATGACGCTGAACACATGTTTTTTAATTGTGACAGAATGGCTCGCAGAAAGAAATACTCTGAGGGAACAAATTGGCGACATCGCGCCGAGTAACATAATCAGCAAAATGCTTGAATGCGAGGGCAGCTGCAACGCGGTAAGGAAATACATCGAGAACGTACTGCATACCTCGTCATAGGCAACAAAGCGAAGCAGCACAGATAGAGATACACGAAGAGGAGCCTCTAGCATAAGAGCTGGCTACAAATATGGTGGAGCCAGCCGTGGGTGAATAGAATTGACGTTTATGGATGCCCTTCTGGGCCCTCCCGAAGTAATACAGAAAGAAGTTTTGGGAAGATTGTCTCCACAGCAGGGGAGAAGGGATCGTTTTAGTGGCCACACCACTCGACGCAGTAGACGACGGCCGCTGTGAGTGCGAGGACATTTGGAATCCTGCCTCACCCACCAAACAAACAAAAAATCGGTCACGGCAGCCACATTTACCTCTTCTTCAGATAATATTTCGGTCTTATAAAAAAACACTCGTCAAAAAATGCATTAAAAACTACTTTTTTATCGCACTACAACTAAACTTAGCTCTTAAAAAAGAATAAGTTGTATGTCCCTATTCAAAACCCCTGCACAAATGTGATTAAAAGTTAAATGACTGTGTAAAAATCGAATTAAATAATTTGCTAAGTTATTAACGAATTTCAAATAAATAAATACCTTTTTACAGTTGCGCCATTTGCGCCATACAAAAATGATAAATGACATAAACCACCCGTAATTATTGAATTTTCAAAACAGCTTTTCATGCAATCAATGCAAATTGTGAATAATTTTCCGCAAGTATGCGCAACAATAAAAAAGTTTTACATTTATGGGGTCCACAAAGTCACATGGGGGGCTTAAACCTTTAATACACATCCATGTATATGTGTACGTATGTGTTTGGCGATATGTGGATTATCATGCTTATATGTTAATGTGCATATGTATGTGTGCTTGCTTATAAAGTTTTTGCGTATATTTGTTATTTGGTTTTCCGCCAGCCACAACAAATCCAATAACCCACATCAACACGAGGGCGGGTGAAAGTAAAATTGGAAATTATAATTTGATGTGTTTAAAATTTTGCTTATAAACAAACATCTGGCTAACGCAAACTGAAAATCGTGCATACGGAAATGCACACACACAAACGTAGACACAGTCACACAAACACAGACACATTACCCAACCGCATAAAGTTACGTACCCACAAAGCAATCAAGCAGCGATGTCCTGATGGAACGCATAATCACACACATACACACATGCACGCATACATACTTATGCCTAAATAAGCACAGTAAGCTGTTAATGCAAGAAATATGGAAATTCAATTTTGTCATATGGCATTAGTTTACCTCCGCGCCGAGGACGTTGGGTAGAAGGACGACGGGAGCGAATGCGTACGAGTTGACAACAATGAAAATTATTAAGCCTTGTTTATGTGGGCGTTGCTTAAATCTGAGCACACACGCGTTATTGAAGAGCTCTAGCAGGTGCGACACAGACTACGTGCGAGGGCGCCTAACTGACGGTGCACAGGGAGTTAATGTTTAAAATATTTTATGAAAAAATAAAAGCTAACCGAAAGAGGCTTGTTCTCCCTCCTGGCGTGTATTATCGGGTTTGTGGCCCCACTGTAGGTAGTAGGTTTTCACTTCATATAGTTGGTGCGCCGGTGGATTTCACAACTTAATATACAACTTTTTTTTACGACCTGGACGAAGGAGGTCAAACTACTGCAGATAGTTAAAGTAAACGACACACCAATACGGACAGTCAATAACTCCAAATTACTGGGCGTAACCCGCGTTAGTTTGCACTCCTTCAACCGCTAATGCCAGGCAAGTACAAAACTGCAACAAGACCTTCAAGGCGCTAACCGGTAGCACTTGGCACAAAGACTAAAAAGCGTTGCTGGCACCATTTAAGTCAATCGGCCGGTCGGCTGTAAATTACACAACGTGCATCATCGAATTTCTCAATGAAAGTTCCTTCTAGACTGGAATGGCTTGAAGAAGATCCATCACCCAACACACCCGTTAAGATCTACATGGACAGATCTAAAATGGACACAGGTGTAGGATAGGGGTTATATTGCGAAGAGCTTTTTATCAGTGAATCCTTTAACCATGGGATCACTGTAGTGTTTTTCAAGCGGAAATAAACGCGATTCATAAAGCCTTAAGATAGTTAGAGATAAACAGAATATCATCAACAGATATCTGCCTTCTATCAGACAGGCAAGCTGCCCTACGGGCCCTGCATGCATTACAAATTACATCCAGGAGTATCTTACATCGTCGCCAATCTCTTAATGGGATGACCAAACAATATAGTATTACCTTATGCTGTGTTCCAGACCACAGAGATATACCAGGGAACTGGAGGGCAGGCCAACTTGCAAGAGAAGGTATCTGTATGCCAGACATAAGTAATTTTGTGGAGAAACGTCTCGCAACTTGTAAGCTTCTCATTAAGGACGCACTAATCAGTTCTGCAAATCGAATATGGATCAGCGTTAACACCTGTGAAACTGCTAGGCAAAAATGCCCAAGGCTAAACTTACATCTGTCCAAGAGTATTATAAAACTGAGTAGACTTCAAATCAGGACCTTAGTAGGGGCCCTCACAGGACATTGTCTCATAGGAAACCACACAAGGAGATTAGGCGTTTGCATGCATGATTTCTGTCGTAGCTGTACGATTGAGAAGGAGTTGGAAACAATTCAACACCTTTTTTGTACATGCCCGGCTCCTGCCAGAAGCAGGAACCAATATTTAAGAGCCCTACCTCTTAATGCATATAGATAATCTATACACTTTAGGTATCAACAACCTTTTACGCTTTGTCCAAAGCTCAGGATGGTTCAATCTGGAAGGGGAAATGTAGCCCAGCCTCTGCGGCTCACAACGGATGCATTTCGTGGTCTAAGTGGAATCGCTGCCTCTATGTGCGATGCGGCTGCCAAACCTAACCTAACCTAACCTAGCATCGTCATCATTGTTGGTTGGATATGTCTCCAATTGTCTTGATTTCGTGCCCTTGCTTTTCATGCCCGAGATCCCAAAAACCCTGCGTCCTCATCTACACCGTCAATCCACCTGAACGGCGGGTGATCCCTTCTTCTATGCCTGCGGCACTTTCCAAAGAGTATTTGTTGGGGTGAGTAATCATTACTAGCCCGTAATATGTGGCCAGCCCATCTCAATCTGTTGATCGTTATTGTCGTTATTACAGACGGGGCACGTACAGTTTTTCGAGTTAATGGTCACATATCACATCACGTATCGCGCCAAAGATTTTTCGCAGAACTCTTCTTTCAAATATCAGCAGGTTTTGTTTATCTGCTTCTCTGAGTGACCAGGTGTCCCTTTCGTATAGCATGGTTAGAATAATAATTGAGCGGTAAAGGAAAATCTTCGTTCGCCTGTCTAAAAAGTGCCTATTTAAATGATTCACAAAGAGAAATAGCAGCACTATAAGGAATCTGTGAGCAATCTCGCCCATCTGGTCGCCTGAAATTAGTGACACGCAATGGACGAAGCTACAGACCTGCTAAAATATAACTATCTGGATGGCTACGGGATGTAGGCATAATACTTTGTTCAGCCTGCAGTTTCGGCTGGGATGTTACCGCAGCCAGAGCTATCTCTTGGATATATCAAGAAGCACCTACATCAATTGTCTGATGGGATACAGAACCTTACTCAACATCTTCTGGTCCTGCCAGTATACAGGCGGGTCATAAACGACACCACCTTCATAGACTCCCGCCGACGAAGAGCTTGAGCTGTCTCGTGCGAAACTCGTTAATTTGGCATAATTAGGTTCCGAATATTATAGAAGGTTAAACTCCTATCCAGAATTAACCCCGTCGAGGCATCGTGTATCCTGGACCAACCGTTAGATGACAACCGGTAACTACATTGTGCCTAGAAAGGTTTGGTAAGCTTCTACAGAAACTGAAACCGGTCTTTCCTGCTTTCCAGCACTTCACTTCCGAATCACCTCTTCTCCCAGTCTTCTCTTATTTTCGAAACGACGCAACGTCTCTTTGTTTAGTAATAATCGCCACATTTCAGACACACGAGGACCCTGTTGTACACTGCATATTTATCTGCATACGAGCAAGATATCCTGTATCATAAAAATTGCTTTTCCGTGACGGTAGCATCGAATCAACTTGTTGTTATTGTAACAGCACTAAATATCTCACATACCCTTTTTCAGAATGCTGCTGAAGTAACTCGGATATACATACATATATCCATGTGGGGAAATATCTTCTGCAAGAGTTCCAAGAAATTGAGAGATGAAGTCGCACTGCTCATGTAAATTTGTGCAATGAATAATTCTCTTTTAAGCAGGATGGAAGGTCGAGTAGGAAACTTTTGAGCCTCCACTTTCAATTGCATCTTCTCTGGCTCGTGCGGTATGCCTTCGCTGCAAACAGGTAGTAATGCAAACAGGCAAAGGTTTGACATTTACGAAATGGGACGCTATACGCTTGAACAAAATTGGGAAATATTGAAAACCTATTTCCAAAGTGGGAGTCTTCTTCTTCTTTTCTGATTTTCACATCGGTGGCTACGTGAATAAGCAAAATTATCGGATTTGGGGCTCAGAAAATCCACACGTTACTGTAGAGAAGCAAATGCATCCACAACGAGTCACTGTTCGGTGCGGTTTTTTTCGAAAATGAGCGAGGAGCCGCGGTTACAGTAAATGGCGAGCGTTACCGTGACGTGCTCAACGAGTTGTTTCAAAAAATTGAAGAGGATGACATGGACGACATTTGGTTTCAACAGGACGGTGCAACTTGTCACACTGCCAAAGTTACACTCGAACTTTTGGCTACCGCTTTTGAAAACCGAATAATCAGCCGAAATTCCAATATCAATTGGCCGCCTCGGAGCTGTGATTTAAGCCCGTTGGACTATTTTTGTGGGGAGCCGTTAAGGGCAAATGCTATGCGAACCATCCAGAGACGATTGATGCTTTAAAACACGAAATCAAAATTGTCATTCATGAAATTGGAGCCCAAACAATCAAAAATGTACTTAAAAATTGGGTTAATCGAATGGCCTACTGTACAGCCAGTCGTGGCAGTTTTTTGAACGATATTATTTTTCATTCACAAATTCATTCAATCTTCAAAATGAAAACAAGTTTGAAAAAATATTGATTAGTTTTTTTTTTTATAGCTGATTGAAAAAGCAAATTTTACATGGCCCACCCTATAATATTTGTATGCTTAAGCGCTTCTGGAAAAAGTCGAAAAACGGCAAAATACTTGTCTGAGCGAAAAAACTATTTTAAAAATATACCGCAGAATTTCACGAGTAATATTTTTGTAGAATATTTTAACCCATTAGCTCCCACAAAATAGGGTCGTTCTGACCCTTTATTTAAAAGGTTTTAAAAACAATGCATTTTTAAGGTCGCCATGGGGTTAAAATGTACTAGAAAATTATTCCTCGGAAAATTGCACTAGGTGGCTCCTCAGACAAAATCTGCGTAAAAAGAAGATAAAAGTCTATAGAAATTAAAAGAGCAAGTGTTCACCAGTGCCCCTTGAGATATGCTACACTTTTTATTCATTCTTTCATACGCATTTACGTTGAGAATCAACAAAGCTGCTAACTGTGTCGGTAATTGAATTTTGTACTGCTTAGAAACTGGCTTTCTTTGTTTCGGAATTGGCATAAATACCTGGATATAAGTAATAAATATCGTTGAAAATAATAGTTTTCCTTGAACTGTGTAACATCTTTTTGTGATAGTGCAATAGTGACGGCACTAGCACCAAGATACCATATCGAAAAATGTCGAGTCAAATAAAATTGTTCTTAGCTCTTTAAATAAAACTAAAGCTTTACTTGGAAAGGATACTCTAATTAACAATCCTTAAATTTTTGGTATGCACCTGCACCTTTGCCTGGCAAATAGAAATTATTCTAACTGAAACCTCGGAACGCCAGTTGGCTTTCATAAGAAATGTTTCGGAAGATGAGAAAGCAATCAAGTGTGCGCGGAAATGGTCTGAGATAGCATTTGGACGCAGTGAACTCAATCATACAAACTTCGCTTCGTTTTTTATTTTGACCAGTATGGTCGTCAGACACCTCATAGTCAACAAAGGACCAGCACCTCTCTTCGGAGTTTCTGGAGAGGAGCCTTGCTACGGTTAGCAAAGCCTGGGAAGGGCTTTCGCTAAAGCTCATCCCTGCCTCAGAAATTTGAAGGCGACCACGAGCCCGAATTTGGTTGCCGGAAATGGAGCTGGACAGTTCGGAAATTGTCCAGTGTCTCAAGTTGCAAAATCCTGAGGCACCGATGGATGGCTGGTCTTTCATCAAGGTAGAAGAACCTCACCAACACAGCTCTGCTGTATTTCTGCTGATAAACAACGAGTCTCTGGAGGCTCTCGGAAAACAGTAGTTTAAACTTCGCTTTGGCCTCAGGTTAGCCAAAGTGAAGGTCTTCCGCGCCTTTGTTGCCCTGGATGACGATTTGGAGAAATTGGGGGACGACACAAAGATGACCTTATTGTATCAGGACCCTTCCCATCAGTAATGGCTGAAATTTTAGAAACTGCACTGACTACACTCAATAGTTGGGCTGCCAGTTGCGGTCTTAGAGTCAACTCTGACAAAACGGAGTTGATGCTATTCACCAGGAAATACAAGCCTCCGCCTTTTAAGCTTCCAAGACTAAACAACCAGTGTCTTACACTCGCATCGGAAGTCAGATATCTTAGTGTAATACTTGACCCCAAGCTCCACTGGAAGCTGCACATAGAAAATCGAGTTAAGAAGGCCAGTATAGCCTTCTACGCCTGTAAATCTATGCTCGGCAAAAAATGGGGTCTCAAGCCACGTTTCGTACTTTGGATGTACAACTTAGGGGTTCTGCCTAGTTTGGTGGGTAGCTCTTCAGAAGGGCTACAACACCACTAAACCAGAGAGAGTGCAGAGAACTGCATGTGTGGGCATCAAATCCATTGCTGCTCACAGCACTATTAGGTTGAAGGAGCTTGGCTTCTGGAGACCATTGCCCGTAGGACATAGTAGCATCTTGAAGCAGATCCCACCTTCCTTATCTGTTCTTCGCACTGATCTCTCCATCCCCAAACTGGGATTTGAGGGTTGTGCTAGGGCTATCTTTCCGAGCAGGCAAGACTGGAAGGAGGGGATAGACGGCGCGGATATAGGTGCCTCTTTTTTCACTGACGGATCCAAAATGGAATCTGGAGTAGGAGGGGGGTTTTCTCTGAATCAGCCAGCATTTCGGTATCCTTTAAACTGCCGGAAGCGAGCAGAGTTTTTCAAGCAAAGGTCTTCGCGATCCTGCAGGCATGCAAAATGCTTTGGGATCGCTGTTGGGAGGGAGACATTAATATTTTTTCTGGTGAACTCCTGTAAGGAGGAACTCAAACACCTCGATCGAGCAGGAAACATCTCCATTATCTGGGTTCCTGGGCACAGGAATATATTTAGAAGGAAATGAAATTGCCGACTAGCTTGGCAGGAAGGGGTCGACAGAACCGGTTTCAGCTGTCCCCCTCTCAGACATCGGTGTCCCTTTGACCATTGTTAAAGGGAAACTACACAATTCCCTTCCTAAAAAAAGCGCAAGACTGATGGAGGTCTGTCTCAACGTGTGCTATTTCGAATACACTATGGCCTCAATACGATAGAAACAGAACGCTTAAGTTGATGGGAATCCCCCGCCATTCAATTTCCAAACTCATTGCGGTGTTCAATGGTGACTGGGTGATCGGTACTCATGCGGAGAAGCTTGGAATTCCGTACAACACCTATTCCAGAAGCAGTGGGGATCCTGCAGAGAAAGAGACTGTGGAACTTTTTCTCTGCAAATGTCCGGCTCTGGCGGCTAGGCACTTGAGATTCCTTAGCGTGCCCTTTGGGGATGACTTGTAGAAACTCTCAAGCCTAGGTCCCTTTTCTCTCCTCCACTACATTAGCAGCATTTGATGGCTGTAGAAGGTTTTCTCTTCCGAAAATATTTTCTTTGCACAGGTAAAGGTCCACATTATGGTATCAAAACGGCACGTAAGTGCTACTTGAAGTGTGCCTGTGGCACTCTTGCCATTTTACCTACCTACCTACCTACCTATGTGATTGGAAATAAATATATATAAAAAAATATAGGAATAAGTTAGAAGGAATAGTCGGATATTGCGGAAATAAAATGTAGTATGCTGAAAAGAACCTAACAAACCTTAAAAGTACCGTCCACAAACTAAGTGAGTGAAGTGCAGTTTCAGTAGATCTGCCTTTAGCGTAAGCATGCTGCGCCTTGGATAATTCGTCCGGCGCAATTGTGTCTCTAATGTATGTATCTAGAATCTTCTCTAACGTTCTCAGGAGAAATGAAGTCAAACTAATGGGCCTGTATTCTTTTGAGTATAGAGGGTTGCTTTTTCCCGCTTTTGGAATAAACACAACTCTCGCTTCTCTCCACAATACAGGAACGTAGCTGAACCTCAGTCATCCCCTGAATATCGTTCTTAACCATGGTACCACAAGATGGCTTACCTTTTGGAGCATGGCTGGGAAGATTCCATTCAGTCCTGGCGATTTATATGGGTCGAAACTTTGTATCGCCCACTCTATCTTGTTGGTCGTAATTACGTTCGTCGGGATTTCGTGCACAATATCTCCTCTAGGTTCGAGATCTGCAGTGTCCGCACACCCTGACTAGGTCTTCTAGAGAGTCCTCACAGCTGTCAGCCGACTCCCCGTTAATTTTTCGTATTGTTCTTGGCATAGACGGATTCTTGGATAACAGTTTCCTAAGTCTAGCCACATCGTTAGTGTCTTCCATACTGCTACAGAAGTCTTTCCAAGATTCTCTCTTGGCTTTACGTATCTCTTTCTTGTATACTTTTAGTTGATCCTTATATGTACTCTTTCCAACAGAACTCATTGTCAGCAACTTTGGCTAACATATAGAATTCACGTACCCTACGCCTTTGTGCTCCTAATTCCTTGTTCCACCAAGGAGACTTCACCTTGCGTCTATTACGTGTTGGAGGGCAGGATACTTTAAAGGCATTGACAGGAGTAGTTGCAAGCAATTCAACCCCTTTCTCAAGTGCGACGTGTGACTTGTATTTCCGGGGTATCATTGGTGTTTTTGATAGTATATCCCTATCAAGTCCCAGTTCGTATTCTTAGGATTTGTAAAGGATATAAGTTTGTTTTTTGAGCGGAATATAACCCGAAAGCTTATGTATCTGTGCTCAGAGAGTGAGGGCCTACTCAACACTCCCCATTCCTGTACCATAACATGCTTGCTTGTGTAGAATGCTAAATCAAGTACATTCTTCGAGGTTGGTCCCACATATGTTGGTTCTCTCTATTAGCTATTTCTAGCCTACTCTGAAGAATATAGTTAAATAGTGACTCACCTCTGTCGTCGGGGAATTAGATTCGGGAAAAATATCTGTCGGGAAACCGGCTGTCGGGAAAAATGATTTTGTGAAATAGGATTCGGGAAAAAGGAATTTTCACAATCGACTTGCACTAAAATACGCCAAAAACTATAATTCATAATAATCTGTAAAATAACGATTTTTTTTTAATTCTGGACGTATGTAACCCCTTAAGGGGGTAGTATGGTATTTTTTTTTTTTTTTTAAATTATTCTATAACATCTTAAGATTATTGTGTGAAAGTTTGAAGTGCATTAGAGTAAAATTGACAAAGACACAAAGGATTAAGTATCTACCTCTCCAACCGGATTTCACGCTGCCGAAAATCTTTAAACGCGTTTTTCTCACACTTGCCTTTTTTACGGTCGGTGTCCACTGTAGATTCATATCTACTACACCGATTCTTTTCAAATTTGGTTTTTTTGTTTCTTTACTTTATTCACGAGGTAATGACGTCGAGTTTTTTTTTTTTTTTAATTTTGTCATATTTTAAAACAACAAAGTTTTCAAGTTTTTTTTATGAAAAATCGGTGTTTTGACTTCAAAGCGCTTTAAAAAATTAAAAAAAAAAAAAAAAAAAAAAAAAAATTCGACGTTGTTACCTGCGAAACTTTATTAGCTGATGAAATCAACTTGGTTTTTTGATTTTAGTTGATCCAGTAATGAGTTCTGAGGGACACCGCAATAAAACTTTTTTATGAGACGTCCGCGAAGATTCGCTGCCACCAACTCATTTCTTCATAAAAATCAATGAAAATTTCACACAATATTCTTTAAATACGACTTTATAATGAAGTAATTTTAAAATTTTGAATAAATCAACTGTGTCGACAAAAAAAATTTCGAAAAATATGCTTGTTTTACACCGAATTAACCATACTACCCCCTTAAATAAGAAACAATTCAACTGTCAAAACTTTCCCACAACGCCCGCGTGCTATAGATATTTAACACAGTGCATGCGTTCAATCCGCTGAAACAGTAATCCACTGCGCCCGAAATTAGCCTATTCTCCAAAATCTGCGCCAAATATTTGCATTTTATTGTTACAGACATGATTACAAACACTAAATAAAGGCGCTTAAAAAAGTTCTATGGCCACATATTTGACATTGCCTCCTATCGTTTGCCACCGCCAACTTTGTCCAATTTATATGCTTCATCATCATTTTCATCAATTCGGCGAACTGCGAACGGCGCACAGAATTTGTTTGAGGAACTTGCATGGTTCAACAGTTTTTCATCAGCACCAACTTACCGACTCACTGGCTCCTCCCGCAGCTCACACATGAAAATGCGACTTAATTTCCTTTTCAACCACGAGTTTGTCCCTTCATGTGGGTATGCGTGTGTGCATATTTGTATGTATGTATGCATGTCTGTGTGCGTGTTTTTGTATTATTCCCGAGCAACGTCCCGCCATTGGGGCGATAAAGGGTAACTTTGAATATTCGCGCGTTTATGTATTGGTATATACGTGTGCATGCATAAGTAGTAGTGTATCGTTTGTATGTATGTATGTGTGTAGGTAGTGTGTGTGTGCGCGCTTGTAGCAACAGTGGCTTTTTGCGTTGCCACTCTAAAGGGACTTTTGTTGTTATCACTTCCTTATGCCGCCTCACTCACCGCCTCTTCGCCGCTCTATCATTCGTAGCTTGCACAATTCTTGTAACACTTATTTTGTTAAACTTTCGCATATAAAATTAATTGTGTTGCATGAGTATGTGTGTGTGTGTGCGTGTTTCTGCTATTTTTGTTGTCTTTTCTGGCATTTTTCATTGCTTTGTCTTCATGTCAAGCAGCAATGTCTGTCGCCACATATCCTGTTGTCACAAACACATATGCACGCACACGCATACACGCACACACACATAACCGAAGGGAAGCACATGACATGTGAAGTCCTGTTGTTCATTTTACTCTTCAACACCCTTCAGTAAAGCTCGGTGCAGTTCATTCAAGTTCACTTTAGTTCCGTTCAGTTTGTTCTCAATTCAGTTCAACTGAGCTGAGTTTAGTCCGTTGAGTTTTCTTATCTCTTAACAAACAGCTGAAACAAAAATAACAACAAATAAGATCAACTGTAGAAACACACAAAAACCAAACTTTGTCGACAGCTGCCTGTTTGAGTTGGTTGACTTGGGTGTAAGTTTCGTGCGGTGCGGCAGAGCGAAGGTGATCTGTCATTGTGGGCAGGTAGGAGAGATGCCTACTTACATGTACTCGCACACACTTACACACGCATACACACACGAACTTACCACCTCCCATTTTATATATAATAGGAAACATTACCTTGTTGCAATACCGCAAAGAGAACACACATACACAGGCCAGAAGCAAACTTATTGAATTTAAATGCGCGCATATCCCACTTCTTTACCACCGCCCTACCTCATCTAAGTAACTGCACGTGTTCATGTGCTCATTAAATTTGAATTTATTTTCTTCTTTTTAACGTTTTTGGCCAGTCCTTCATCAATAGCTGCGAAATTAAACTTTTCTGGCAAAGCTGCTAAGCACAGAAAAACTTTCGCATTTTGCCGAGAAACATATAAAATTAGGAAATTACTTTCCACCTTTCTTTTCAAATATTGAAATTGGAAGAGTGCGAAAAATTGGTTAAAACTTTGTGCCGAAATGCTAATTCGCATCGAATTTCTTTTTCAATAATTAAGACACTTGCAGATAAGCATTCGGTAGCTAAAAGTTTTCGCTGTGCCTCAGAAAAAAAGCATACATACATGACGGAAGGGTCAAAAAGTACACGAATTGAATTAGTCGGTGAGGTGAATAGAGCAGAGAAGAGGGAGGAGAGGAGTAGAGGAGTAGAGAAATGCAATTTTTTGTTTACTATTCGATACTTAGCGAACAATACAACCATAAATACTGAGTTTTGGTGCAATACCCTGGCGCTATACGGACTGTCATCCCGCAATCTAAATAAAAAGACAAAAAAAATACTGAATTGCAATCAAAGCCGCTTATTAATCGTTGAAATATCGCCAGATAAACAAATCTATGAGGAAGAAAATATGAACTGTGGAGCAAACGGAGTCTCGTGCAGTGTTTTAGTTCCTCACGAATTGGCTTGTGTGGCAGCCACGCTAGACGGTTGGGCTAGTGCGTGACTACTATTCGGTGAACCCAGTAGTTCGAATCCCATTCTGGAGTTGAAATTTCAAATTATAAAAGAATTAGTTTATAATGAAACTCAGCGAATCACCTAAAACAGAATATACGGGTCAATTACAGATATTTATGTGAAAATTTTAATTTGAAAAAGGCGAGCCAAGAAGCACTGAGAGAATGGTAACTCTTTGGGTGGTCAATTAGGCACTGGAGAATCCTTGCCGAAGATTCGTGCTCAAACCACAGGTATATTGAGTTTCAGTGTGGTGCGAAGAGGCACAAATACAAATGCCATTGCCCTCTAGAAACCCCAGAAAAACAGACTGAAAGAAGTTTCTGGTGGCATTGCGGGGCTTTGACGTGACGCCACCAAGGATTCGAATAGCACAGGGTATTGAGGTGGCAGTTGAGAAACTCAGCGCTGTCTTAGTTGAATGTTTTGAGACAGCCTGTCCAATTCGCCCTCTACTTGATCAGACTTCCGTTCCGTGGTGGAACCGAGAGCTCCAAACAGTGAGGCGTGAGTCGAGAAAACTTCTAAACCGGGCCCTCAGGAGGACTGGGAGCGATATCGCCATGTTTAGAGGAACTACAAGAAATTAATTCAGGAGTCGAAAAGGACTTCTTTTAGGGAATTTTGTAGCGGTATTGAATCTCCAAGTGACACGGCGAAATTGGTTAGGACCCTCCGGCAATGCTGAGGTCACTTAGGAAATCTGATGGCTCCTTCACGGAGAAGCGAAGTGAGACACTCAGCTTGCTGATAGAATAGATAAGCATTTGCGGGCAACAGACCTTAACGAAAGAGGCTGTTGTCAGAGCTGCTACATCTTCTCGGGGTGACTGGTACGTTGCCATATCCGTGGCGAATGAAGCCGCCATCCGATTTGCCATCGAATCTTTTGGCAGCTACAAGTCCCCCGGAGTGGATGGCACTTATCCCGCCATGCTGAAGGAAGGCATAGAGTCAGTGACTGCAGCCCTGAAGAAAATCTTCACTGCATGCTTGGCACTGGCTTATATACCACGCTCATGGAGGATGGTGAGGATCGCTTTCATCCCTAAGGTGGGGAGAGATTACTACACCAGCCCTAAAAGCTTTAGAGCCATCAGCATGACCTCTTTCATAGTGGAGTTGCATATGCGTCAGAAGTCGCTGAAGGTTCACACGCTTCTGAAAGACGCGGAAAATCCTACGAGTCGGCATTGCAAAACCTTTTTGCTTGGGTAGAGCAGGCCATCGGCCAGAGGGACTACGCTATGGACATCTTTTTGGATATAGAGGAGGCTTTTGATAATGCCACTTTCGATAGTATGTGCCTCTCTATCAGTAGACATGGCGTAGACCGGATGCTAGTGAACTGGATTCGTTCACTGCTAGTCCACCGAATCGTCATGGAGCGGGCGGACGAGGATCTGTTGGTGTCATCCGGGGTTAATAGAGGCTGTCCCCAAGGTGGTTTACTGTCTCCATTGCTCTGCTGCATGGTGATCAGTCCTCTGCTCACCACCTTAAATGATACTGAAGTCTACACACAAGCATATGCGGACGACGTTGCCTGTTTGTAAACGGGCTCTTCGCTTATCAACATCTGCAGAAAAGTGCAGAAAACTATGGTTATGATTGACACTTGGTGCCGTGCTATTGGGCTAACGGCAAATCCCACCAAGACTAGCATTGTCCTCTTTACCAGAAGAAGGAAGCTTGATGGACTCGTTCTGCCAAAGCTAAAAGGAGTCGCAATCCAGCTATCTAAAGAAATCCAATATCTTGGAGTAATCCTCGATAGAAAGTTGCTCTGGAAATCACACGTTGAAACAAAAACATCCAAAGCACTAACAGCTTTCTGGCCAGATTCTTTGGCAAATCAGAAAATATCTTTCAGTTTGAGAGAACGAATTTTACTCATTCTCTTAACAACGGAACCAAAAATACGAAGCCTCGCTCTAACAAATGCACGACACTCACAGAGAAAATGCTCAGTGCTATCCGGCTTCTCTAAGTAAGACAGGAAAATGGGGTGCTCAATGATTCCAATGTTGGTCATATGCTGACCCTTTGTGCCCTGTAATAATACCGGCCATCAACCGAACGTCTTTTTTTTTAGAAGAAAGTTCGACAGTTTTCTGTTCCGGCTTCTCACAAAACACTTTGCAGTTCTACAGCGTTCTAGATTGGACTATCGCTCTGTGTTTAAATTGCATACATAATCGCTGATCCAATTCATGATTACTGTAGAACTGATTCCGTTGATTGGCTCTGGTCTCTGTATGGTAATCGCTGATCCGGAATTGTTTGCAATTTATCGGCAATTTCATTCCATTGAATGCCGCACTGTCCTGGACCCATATACGTATGGACTTAACTGTGGAGCGTCGCCACCAAACTACAGAAGCATAAATGATGATTGGTCTGATAAGTGCTGTGTATATCCACCAGAGCACAGCAGGTTTTAGACCCTAGGTTTTGCAAAAAGTTCTACTGAATTGCTGAAAAATCGTTAATACTCTATTCACCTTCAGTGGATATGCATATCCCAAGTCAGTTTCTTAACCAAGATTACTCCTAGATATTTAACTTTCTCAGAGAGACTGAGTTTCACACCTTTCAGTGCTGGAAGACTAAGCCCATACAATTTACATTTTATCGTGACCAGAACTAAGGTAGTTTTGTTTGGATTGACGAAAAGACCCTGTCTCGTGCACCAGTCATCGGGTTTATCCAGAACTCTTTGCACTTTCATAGTACGGTATGTATGTACTTATATAAGTATAATTATTAGGGCAGGTCGATTTAAAAATCGCTCATTGTTCTGTGAAAATCGTATTCTAGGGATCAAAATAAGAAACTTTGCCGAAGGAACCATACCTCTAAAACGAATTCTGATGTCCCCTAATTTGGGTCGAACGAAAAATCCCACTTTGACCCATTTAGAGTGCTCCAATCGAGTCCAAATGTAGTGGCACACCCCCTGGAACTCCCCTGGGGGGTTCCCCATACAATCATTTCAAAATATCACCATTTTTGGTCTTTACATGAGAAAAGAAACTAAAAAGTTCGACCCAAATTGGGGGACATCAGAATTCGTTTTAGAGGTATGGTTCCTTCGGCAAAGTTTCTTATTTTGATCCTTAGAATATGATTTTCACAGAGCAGACTCATTATCATAATCGACCAGTAAGATAATGGAAAAGCAAAAAAATTATACTTTTTTTTTTATTTTAAAGCATCCATCAGGTGATTTTTCAGCTGCATCAGAACTATCGATATCGATAACTGTGGCTTGACAATTGAGAATCGCAAACTGTGCTGACATTTCTTTTCAGTAAGAATTGACAAGTCATCATGAATCGATTAACACCAGAACAACGCTTGCAAATTGTGAAAAAATTTATGAATGTAAAAAAAAAATCTTTTCGCGAAGTTCACAGAGCGAAGTGTTGAATAAGACATCGAAATGTAGATTTGTCATCGTTCTCAACTTGTTGCTCTTTGGCCTTCGTGGAAAATTTTATTTAAGGACCTGAGCTTTCGTGACTGTAAAAGACCATCTTTTACGTCGCATTTTTGCTGATTGGCCGCATTTAGATTTATATTCAGATTTATCGGAAAAAGTAATAAAAAAATGGACTCATCGAATGGACCATGCAACTGAGAGCCGCGGACATATGCTGGATATTTTATTTAAAAAATAAATGTCTTGAAATTATATTCCAGATTGTAATACAAAAAGTTTCATTTAAACAAGATTTCTGTTTTTTTTTTATTATCATTTACCATTTTCTGAAACTCTTAAAAAAACACCCAATACATACATATGTATACATACTCGTACATATATATTTATTGAAGCTTTTCTCAGAATATTTTTAATTATATCCTCGGTAGCGCAAATGCGATTTAAAGTTTGAGTTTCTAACTTGAGAACAACCTACGTTAAGACTTAGGTGGCAACACCATACATAAATTATTTTCATTGAAAATTTCTTTAGTCTTTTAAACACATTCCCGTTAATACTCAATCCCAAAACTCTAACTGAGTTTTGTTATTCATTTTTTTTTCAAATAGGTGGCAACACCATTTAAAAATATTATTGCAACATGTCCACGTTTACATAAATATATGTATGTTTAAATATTTTTTTCACTATTAACAAATTTTTGAAATCAATTTCTTAGTTTTCAAAAATACATGTGGCAACACCAGCTTCAAATTTTTTTTAATCTTTTGATTTGTGTGCACATATATATCATATCATATTAATATTGAATTGAAATTTGTAATAATTTGTTATTTGTGCATTAAAAGTCAGGTGGCAACGTTATCAAAATAACATTTGTTTTTAAACAAATTTTCTTTATATTTGCTATGATACCCATGTTATACTATTTGATTGATACCCATAACCTAACCTCTAGCTGAGTTATGTTATAATTTTTTTTTCAAATAGGTGGCAACGCCATTTAAAAATATTATTGCAATAAGTCCTCGTTTACATAAATATATTATATGTATGTATGTTTAAATATTTTTTTAATATTAATAAATTTTTGAAACCCATTTATTAATTTTCAAAAACACAGGTGGCAACACCAGCTTAAAATATTTTTTAATTAAGCTCATTTAAAGGCCTTTCATTTGATTTGTATGCACAAATATATTATATTCTATTAATATCGAAGTCAAATTTGTAATAATTTGTTATTTGTGGAATAAAAATCAGGTGGCAACGTTATCAAAAGAAAAAATGTTTACATAATTTTTTTTTTGTGTATGATACCCATGTTATACTAATAATGCATATTTTTAATAAATTATTTTTTCTCAATACAAACGGGTGGCAACAGCCCACTAAAATAAGTGTTGCACACACCCCGTCTGGAATTTTCTAAGCTTTTCAAAGGTGTACAAATGTTCAAATCGGGGAGAAAAGTATATACACATACATATGCGGAGAACATAAAGAAAGATACGTTAATTTTCCTACAGAACACCGCATTTTTTGAAAAAAAAAAGTTGTTAATAGAAAAAAATCAGAAATAGAAAGAAGAAAAAATGTATTCAAAATATGCGTCCGATTCAGCGTTGATATATTCTCCCTACAAAAATATGGCTTCGAAAAACCATCCTTCCTATAATCCAGGCTTAGGCTTAACGCCTTCAGTTTATTAATTATTTGCAAATGCTAAAAAACGAAAAATTTATTCAGGGAAAAAATTATTGATGATAATGAAGTGTAGCGGGTTATTTTTGGCTAAAAAAAAACTTTTTTATTGGCTTAGAGAGAAATATATCGAAAGCGTAAAATAATTTCACATTTGATTTCACACTTTTTTCTCTACAGTCCATGCACTTTTTGTCCTCCCCTCGTACATACTATATGTACACTCACATATAACAGCATGTCGCGCACAACCTTCCACGCTGCGCTGGTCAGCCTTCTGATGATTTCCCTTTATTTGAAACAAAAAACAGGACTGCAAAAATTTATTTCCACGAACTTTTCATTTGCACTGAAAAGTTTACAACAGAGATTTGTATGAGATTAGTAAAAAAAGCGAGGAAATTAGTTTTATGTGGTAGTTACTCATGGCACTCTCGTTTTTTAATGAACCTAGGAAACGGTTTATTTTTAAAAGTACGCGAAGGGATTAGTGATAATAATAGCGTGTTTGCACCTGCAGGTGTTTAGGCCAAACTTATACTACATTTTGGCGTTCGTTTTTTGATGTTATTCGACAAATGGAGCATCCTATAGATATGAATCGCCTTCGAACCACACTTACTTTTTTTCATGGGCAGCCGTTGGAGAGCCGTAACACGACAAGGCACAACCGCTGCTGGAATTCCTTGTATGGTTTTTTCACAGTGGATACCGTGCACAGTATCTACTGCCTGTATATCGACCACATCCACATGTAGATGAATGCAGCTGGTTTTCAAGATAAAAATATAAGCGAGAATTATTTTAATTTTTCCCCAGTAAATAATTAAATTTTAGGGCGGAACACCAAAAATAGGAAAAATATTAAAATATTTTGTTCAAAATTTTCTCAGTTCACCTGGACTTCAACTCATATTCTAGAGGTAGGTGGTTGATTGGTTGAAATGGTAATTCATCCGGAATCCAACTAGCGCATCCGCATCAAGAGACTCTCGAACAATGGCAGGCACAGCTGACATTCTATCCTTCCATAGGTCAGAGCATTCACAAAGGAAATGGAAGATTGTTTCGTTTATCCGGTTGCTTACAACTGTGACAGTGTATGTTGTGAGGGATGCCCATTTTAGGTGTTTATTCCCCAACAGACCACAACCAGTTATGACTGCCGTGAGTCTCCAAGCGTGCCGTCGTTTCTTGATTATCAATAATGACGTTTATTTTAGATTTTAGGTGGACCCTAACGTTCTGCTAATTTTGCAAGTCGTCTGGTTTCTCCATCTACAATCCGCGATTCGACCGTATATTGAGAATATTGTATTATTGACTGCACCCAGTGGTGTGAATATCGATTCTGCAAGAACGTTTTTCATGGCAGATCCTCCTCTTCCCAGTTCGTCTACCTTTTCGTTTCCTTCAATGTTTCGATGTCCTTGGACCCAGATTAAGGTAACGTTGTGGTTTTCACTAAGCCTGGTAAGCCTATTCCTACTTTGTTCCACCAGTTTAGACATTGTTGTAGCCGTTTCCAGTGCCTCGATTGCAGCTTGGCTATCTGAAAGAACAGCCATATTGCCCTTAAACGAAGGATCTGCGATTAGTAACCTACAAGCATCCCCGCTTGCCAGTATTTCCACCACGAAGGCAGATATTTCAATTCCAAGTCTATGAGAATATATACCAGCTCGAACACCACAATCCATTTTAGAGCCATCTGTATAGACTGTAGTGTCGAAGTTGTGAAGTGAGAATCCCTTACTCCATTTCTTCTGAGAAGGGAAGAGAGTGGCGAAATTCCTGTTGAATGTTACCATCGTGGCGATATAATCAGTCCTCTCCGAAGTGTACTGAGCTTGTCGCAATAATAGACTCGTATGACCATAAGTTTTTTCTTTAAAACGAGCCGCTTCATTTCACTCAGGGCTGCCATCTTCTTTATATGTATGCCATCTTCTGTATGTAGGTCTATTGGAATAACGTGTGTTAGTACATAGAGAGCCTCCCTAGGACATGTTCTGATTGCACCGGCTGCTATTGCATATGCTAATCTTTGTAATTTGATGTTGTATTCTCTCTCTAGAGCTTTCCACCAAACTACCGATCCATATGATAAAATAAGTCGTATAATCACCATATGCCTTATGCACCATAATGCATACTTAGGTTGACGACCCTATCTTCTTCCTGGCATACGTTTACAGCATATAAAGCGATATTCTGCTTTCTTTACCAGTTCTTCAAGGTTTAATATCTAACTAAGTTTGGAGTACAGAATTACCCCTCAGTACTTTGGAATGGTTGAAAGTGAGAGGGTTTGTCCGTTAATATTTGGTAGGGTAAAAATTGGTACCTTATATCAGGTGGGAAATAGCATAATTTCTGATTTACGCGCGTTTAAACGTAGGGTAACAGCCTGTAGCAGAACTATCTCCAGCCCCCCCTGTGGAATAGCTTTATGGACCCTCTTAGTTATGTTGATATTACCCATGTTAGCTTTGATGATCCTGGTTTCTAGCCTAGAGATGATCCAATTGCTGATAAAAATGTCCACTCCTAAGTCTATTAACGTCCGTTGAATAGCATCAGTGCTAACGCTATTAAGTGCGCCTTCTTTGCCTAGAAAAGCTGCCGTGATATACCGTTTATTTGCTAGAAACCTGTCTATTGGTGGGATTACCTCGTGAAGCGTTGTCTCCGTAGATTTGGCTTTGATGTAAGCGTGTAGTGCAGTTGATATACTAAAGCTCTCCAGTGAACTTCTAATGCGCATATCTAAAAGCCTTTCAAAAAATGTTAAAAGAAAGAATGAAAGACTAATTGGCTTAGAGTCCTTCGCTGATTCATTTCCCCTTCTACCTAATTTTTGTATGAAGACGGCCTTAACTAGCCTCCAACTATCTGGAATACGGGCTAAGTTTTGACACATTTTTTACTTTGAAAATTTCCACTAGCCATGGAAGTATACAGCCCAGAGTTTCCTGTAACATCTTTCGAATAATCCCATCAAGACCCGGAGATTTAAAAGATGAAAAAGATTTGATTGCCATGCAACTTTCTACTTTGTAATTATTGTATCTACGAGATGCTGAGGATCATATTGGCCCCCCCAATAATAAAACCAATCCCACTTTCGTGAGCGCTGCATCACGGAATGTGGGTATTTAAGAGAAGTTTCAAGGATTCTTCTGTTTTAACAGTCCGAGTACCATCTGGTTTCTTGACCCAAGATGCCAGTGAATGGTCCTTGGAAGGTTTACGCTAAGCCCAGAAAAATCCCTAGTAGATTCAATAGACGAGCAGAACTCTCTCCAACTATCTTTCTTGATGGCCCTACATTGCTCTTGTACTATCTACAACATTTTCTGTACAATTCCCAATTGCCTGTCGGTTAGCTGAGGTTAAAGTTCGATCTAAGTATATTCTTCTCTTAATTTTAAAAGCTCATTACTCCACCAAGAAAGATGCGTTTTTACTATATTTGATAGTACACGGCCCTACTAAATGCCTTCTCTAATGTTATAACCCTACTTTCAAGGTTTTCCGTGAAAGTGATTTGGTTGATCGGAATTCTTCTATATCCTGTTCCCTACTACATTTTTGAACCTTTTCCAATTAGTACTCAATGGGGTTCGATACGGTAAGGGTGGATCTACCGTCAGACTTAGCTCGTGAAGGATTCAGTTATGGTCCGAAAAAGAATTTGTGTTAGTGACTCCCCATTTGTCTACCCTTTCTGAACTGTTTTCAGACAGTGAAGTAAACATCAATCAATTCCGCCCATACCGTAAGATTGGAGTATTACCTCTCTTGCATACCGTCAGTATGCCGGTAGCGGCCGCCGTAACCGAACGGGTTGGTGCGTGAGTATCATTCGGATTTCAGAGAGAGAACGTTGGTTCGAATCTCGGTGAAAGGCCAAAATAAAAAAAGTTTTTTCTAACAGCGGTGGCCTTCCGGCAGGCAATGGCAAGCCTCCGAGTGTATTTCTGCCATGAAAAAGCTCCTCATAAAAAAATATCTGCCATTCGGAGTCGGCTTAAAACTGTAGGACCCTCCATTTGTGGAGCAACATCAAGACTCACACCACAAATAGGAGGAGAAGCTCGGCCAAACAACCAAAAAGGGAGTACGCGCCAATTATATATATACATACTGTCAGTATTAAAATAAAATCGTAAAAGGACTCACCTCAATTGTTCGTCTCCGAGCTACCCCATAAAGAGTGACACGCGTTGGCGTCGCATCCAAGTTGTAGGGTTTCATTCCTGGTTTCAAAGTAGTAGCGAGAGCAAAAATGAAAACTAGGAAAATCGGAGCCATTGCAATCCCTGATTCCACTAGAATGATTAAGACTTCTTTCTGGTATTGAAGCGGCATCACCTTCTGTGTACTGCATTATACTTACTCTTCCCTGACTGATGCCGATAGCAAGCATTCTGAGCCTGACACAAGCAACTCCCGTAGGGATATGCAAGGCCACACTGTCCTCTCTGTAATCTGCATTAACGCATAATAGCATTATTAGCCAATCAGATGGTTTACATCATACAAAAAGCAACTCATTATTAATTTAGCGTTAAATGTCCTTGAATGAGGAGGAGCTATTAAAAAAACAAGTAAAAACAATAAATGCAAAACCCAACTCACCACATTGTCATTCGATTTTCCAGCCATTTACTGTGCCACTTTCCGCTCATTCTCCGCAACTAAATGCAATATTTATTTTTATATGCTGGCCGTGTGAAAAATGTTACGTTTTTATTAAATTATCCTCAAAGTTGCAACAAATAACCATAACGGAATTATTAAAAACTTTCATTTTTACGGTGGCAACGTGCAACAGTCAACAATCCGTATGGCACATTCTGCCACAGCGGAAAGGTAGCAACATGCAGTAAATGAAAAAATAACAAAAATGGCTTTTGCCCACAGCCAGAATGCATCCGCGGCAGTGGGTTAGTGGTGGTTAGGCGATGCACAGCTGTGCGCAGGCAGTTGGAAGGTGGTGTTGCATGCGGCGGCAACATAGAAATGACTACGTGCGACGTATGCAGCCATTTTAAGGCAGTGTGCGCGACGCAGGCCAAATACACTGTCGCATGAAAAATGGCAAGGCAAACAGTGTTGCCAATTAATTGCTGAATTTATTGCCGTGGCGGGTTGAGCTCCGCAGGGCAGCAAACAACTGAACAAAGCGAGAACGGTTCTCAGCGCACTATTGACGGCAAAATAAATTACATTGTTGGACAAAAGAGCATACCCACCTTGCTGGGCTATTACTCGCCCGTATGTCCATACATATTTATTTTCATACTTTTCAAGGCTTCCTCTGTCTGGCAACTCTATTGGCACTTTGCGCACATAAATCCTCATTTCATTGCAAAATTTGTGGCATTTTGACAATTTTGACCAAAATTTTGCGGTATCGCTCATTAAATCGCATCATTTAACGTATGCGACGACGACGACAGCGACGACCGGGTGGCCAACCACTACGACTATCCCATTGGCAATGATGTTGGCGACGCCCGGCGTTCTGTTGTCAAATTTCAGGTGCGCTTTGTATTTGTATAGTTGCCAACCGAAATTGTCAGCTGTCACAGCAATGTGACATATTTTCAAAATGTTGCTTAGCTGCATGCGTTTGCGTGCATTCGTGCCTGTGTGCACACGCTCGTATGGGTGAGTGTGACAGTCAATTTCTTAGGGGCAATCAAATATTTTTAATTAAAAACAACGAGTTAAAGGCTTTTAATAATTAAAATTTCGTCGACAGTGGAGCGAAGGACGTAAACGGCGTGATTTATTTGAATGTTGGTTTGTTGGGTTGGTCTGGTTGGTCGATGCTACGACCAAGAATATTTTTAGATCCCGATTTCGAAAGAAGAAATGTTTCAGAGTGATACGCTTCTATTTTAGTGGACTACACTAGGGCGGTTCGATTTTTATGGAAGAGAATGGCACATACAAATTTGTAGATGTACGAGGAGTGGCTGTCAAGTAATGTGACTGGCGTTGTAAAGCATTTCACTTTGATTTAATGCATATAAGGTGACGCAAAATTAATCATTCTCATTTATAAATGGCGCCGTACGTCAGCTGGGGCATACAAAGAGATAAGCAATGGAGTGCGTAAAGAGCAAAATACAGATTTCCATCACTCAAAATTATTATAATTTTTTTTTTCATTTAGTAAAGAAGTTATGGAATTAATTTCGCATTTTGGTTAGAGAGCCTCAACCAAATTCAAGATGATCTGGCGTCTCTTGGCTTAAGGAACTGAAAAGGGTGTGCGGAAAACAGAAACAACTGGCGAGACATTATTGGACAGGCTGTTACTCCGTAACGGGTTCTTAAGGTCAATGAAGTAAGTAAGTAAGTAAAAAAGTTATGCGAAAACAACATTGGTTGATTAATTTTGCGCCACCTTGCACTTACTTGTAATCAGCTTCAATGCTACCTACATGCCAATCATTAATACCAGAATCAGCGCTGGAAATTTTCGTCCGTCAGCTGCTTCAGGATGATTGCCGCTTGCTCTCTCTCTCTGCTTCCACGAACTCCAATTGTGCTCTTTTACGGGGGCAGTATGCTTTAAGAGGTCTCGAAGGGGCGTTTATTCGCGATTTTTTCTTTTCTTTTTTTTTTGTCTTGAACTAAAAAAAAATATTGGATTTTTTATTTTTGTTAGAAATCGATAGACACAAGCTGTCAAAGTCTTAAAGCCCTACGAAGTACCGTTATAACGTTGTGGCGAAAGCAATTTTGGCTCAAATGCGCAATTGCACTTAATTTGAAGCAAACACAAAACAAGTATGTTGAAAATTTTACTTTTTGTCGTTTACGCCTTTTTGGCGGTTAAGGCTCCATTTGAAAGGTACAATAAAATTATTTTTCAGCGAAAATATCTCAAAACATTTTGGTTGGCGTGAAAATGTGTAGAACGGAGCATAGCTGGAGTTGCCCGTAGGCGCGAAAAATACAGCTTGCAATTCTTGTACGAAGGAAAAAAAATCGAATAGAATTTTGATTGTGGTAATGCTTTGTTATGGGCAGACATAAAAAAAAAAAAAAACGGGAGGAAAATAAATTTCAACTTTTTGGCAGCACAAAAAATAGATTTTTGTAAAAACGCATGCAAAATTGTATTCAAAAATAAAAAAATTAATGTTTTTGAAAAAAAACACAAATTTTAATTATTAAATTTTTGCATTAATAATGAAATAATTTCTTTTTCGAACCTTTTTTAGTTTACATAAGAGAGAATTTAGACCTTTTTTTTAATTAAATATTAAAAATCTTAAATATTAAAAAAAAATATTAATTTTTTCAAAAATTTACATATATTTTTTTTTCAAAAATATCTATTTGTATCAATTTTTTTCAAAAAAAATTTTTTTTTTCAAATTTCAATTCCAATTTTTTTTTAATTTTTCAACAATCTCCTATTAACAATTTTCTACTATTGTATTTAATTTATTATTGTTGTTTTAGATTTTTGTAAAAATGCATGAAAAATTTTATTTAAAAATAAAAGAAATTAATGTTTTTGAAAATTTTTTTTACTTTCTAAATTTTTTTATTATTATTATTTTTCTGAATCTTTTTTAGTTCACATAAAAGAGAATTTGGAACCTTTTGTTTAAGTTAAACATTAAAAAACTAAAAATTAAAAAAATACAATATATATTAATTTTTTCAAAAATATCTATGTATTTATACTTACATATAAAAATTTTTATTTCAAAGTTTATATCCAATTTTTTTTATTTTTCAAAATTATAGAAAAATCTCGTATTAATAACACAGGGTTGGTTTAAGTCAATTCTGTTTCAGACTAGTGTGCTGAATACTAGAAAAATTTTAGATTTCTCAAATTGACTCTAGTTTTTGAGATAAAGACTATTATCTATTTCACTGAAAAAAACAGTATTAAAATACCAATATGCACTAAAAAAATATTTTTATTAATATATTTCATTAAAAATTATACAAAAACAAAAATATATATTTGCAGTTAACTTAAATAATTTAAAAGCATTACAAAAAAGTGTTTCTGTTGGCTTTTCTGTTATGGTTTTGCTTAGGACAATCCCTTAATAAGGTCCAGCAGTAGTCTGCCATCATGTGGCAGTCCCATCGACCTTGGTACCTTTCTTCCATTATTTTTATATCCTGGTTGAACCGTTCTCCCTGTTCCTCACTATAATCGCCCAAGTTTTTCGGGAATTTGTCCAAATGGCTTTGAAGGAAATGCAATTTAATGCTCATATTAGCTCCTAAACTGCAGAAATTTCGAAGCATTTCATCAACTAGTTTTTGGTAATCTGGTGCCTTATGATTCCCCAAAAAATTTTTGACTACTAAGACAAAGCTTAGCCATGCTTTAGATTCAATTTGTGACATATGGTTTATAAATTCAATGTCTTTTATAAGAGTACGGATCTGCGGCCCATCAAAGACACCTGCTTTTAATTTTTCCATACTTAAAGACGGAAATTTTTGACACACATATTTAAAACAGTCACCAAGCTTGATGTGAAGTGGTGGAAGAAGAATATTTTCTCGGCTTATCAGTGGTTCATGAACCACATTTGCTTTTCCTACTTCCATATTTTCTCTCAAAGGCCAAACCTTTCTAGTCCAATGTTCTTTTTCTGCGCGACTATCCCATAGACATATGAAACAGGGGTATTTAGTATACCCACCTTGCTGACCTAATAAAAAATTCACCATCTTTAAGTCCACACATACTGACCATTGATGTTGTGCGTATGAAATCTTTTCTAAAACAATTTTAATATTTTGGTATTATTCTTTTAGTTTCGTTGAATGACCAATTGGAACCGAAGCAAATTTATTTCCATTGTGCAGCAATACACATTTCAGACTTCTTTTTGAGCTATCTATAAAAAGTCTCCAATGTTCAGGATTATATTCCGGATGCCCCATACAATTTAACAGACCAGAAACATTGTTACAAAATGAATTTAGTAATTTTTAATTTTGCGTTTATCTCAAGAACCAGAGTCAATTCAAAAAATGTAATTTCATACTCAATATATATAATACAAGTGCTAATGAAAACCATTAACAAAATTATTGCCGCTGATTTTTTTTTGTTGCCCTGTGTAATTTTTTACTATTTAATTAATCATTGTTTTTTTAGATTTTTGTAAAAACGCATGAATAATTGTATTAAAAAAACAATATTTTCGAAAAAAATTGTTTTTAATTATTAAATTTGTGTATTATTCAAAAATGAAATTATTTGTTCAAATCTTTTTAGTTCACTTAAAACAGAATTTAGAGCTAATTCGTTTTTCTAAGTTAAACATTAAAAATCTTAAACATTAAAAAAAAAATTAATTTTTTTAAAAATACGTATGTATGTATGTATATTTTTTCTAAAAATATTTATTTATATTAATTTTTTCAAAAACATTTTTTTTCCAAATTTGAATTCCAATTTTTTTTTTAATTTTACAAATTATAGAAAAATCTCCTAATACCAATTTTTTACTAATTTAAATAATTATTGTTTTTTAGAAAAAAATTAATATTTTTGAAAAAAATTCTTTTTAATTATTAAATCTTTTTATTATTCAAAAATGAAATTATTTTTTTCAAATCTTTTTTGGTTCATATAAAAGAGAATATTTATAATTCCATTTTTTTTAATATTTAAATTAATTGGTTGGTTGGTTGGTTTAAGGGATCGGAGTGCCACATAGACCGCAAGTTGGGTCCGTTGTGTTGACCTAGAGCTCATTATGTTATATGATATCCCCACCTAACCGAGATTTTTATTGTAGATTTTGGTCAAAGATATTAATTCGTTTCGAAAATTTGATGAGAGATTCGATTTTCAGGTTCGAGAGTACTGAAAGATTGTCAATTGTTGGAGAGCCTAGAAGAGCGAGTCGACTTCTGGCTAGACCGGGACAACTGCACAGCAAATGTCTGCTCGATACTTCCTCATCTTCGTCCTCGCAGTATCTGCACAGGTCGTTTTGAGGAACCCCGAGCCGACGTGCGTAAGTGCCCAAAAGGCAGTGGCCGGTGATAAGAGATATTATATGCCTTAGTTCGTGTTTCGAAAGACTTATAAGGGTTTTTGTCTGTTTCAGATTGTAGGATGGCCAGATTTGTCTGGTCGTAACGCAAGTAGTTTCCACTCGCCACCTCCGATAAGCAATGCTGTGAAATTCTTGATCAATGAGCACTTTACAAGCTCTTGCGAGCTCATCAGCTTTGCAGTTACCTTCGAATCCACTGTGACACGGTATCCAGATAACTTAGACAGAATTCTGAACACTTATTTCGTTAAGAGATAAGAGACAGGATCGAACCACATCTGAGTGGGTATAAGAGGAGCTGAGTGCTCGAACGGCCGCTTGACTGTCGGTGAAAAAGCGGATATCCTCTAGTGATATTCTATTTTCTAAGAGAGTTTTCGCAGCATACCAGATAGCGCATACTTCCGCTTGGAATACACTACAGTAGTCGGGTAATCTAAATGATAGATTGATGTGAGGGGAATTGGAAAAGATCCCAAATCACACTTTACCGTCTTGTTTTGAACTATCTGTATATATAATCAGAGGGCCATCGATTTCGGTAAGATTTATCTTCCATTCTTCCCTAGTTGGGAGTGAACAGGAGAAAAGCAAATTTTAATTCCAATTTTTTTTTTAATTTTTTTCCCCCCCAAATTTTAATTCCAATTTTTTTTAATTCTGCAAAATAATAGAAAAATCTCTTTTTAACAATTTTTACCATTTAATTCATTTTTTTTTTTTTCATTTACATATATAAAAAAAATATCGTGCATTCTTCATATGGAGGGAACCAGCAACACCGCAAAAAACAACGAGAACTTTAATCCACTCCAAACTTGCATTTTGTTAAAATTTTTAAAATGAATAAAATTTAATGAGCTTCAAAGCTGAAGTCCCGAATTGTTTTTAAAAATGTGTTTTAAAAAGTAGTAAACTTTTATGAAAACTTGCGGTTTTTTTATAAATTTTGTGAAAAGTTTGAAACTCATATACCCAATTTATGCAATTTATGGCAAAAAGAACATTCAGGGGAGATGAATTTCAAGATACAAAAACTAGACAGGGGTTTTTGTATCTTGAAATTTATCAAATGGAAGCATTCTGTGTACACTCGTATATGTATGTATACCTTTAAATTTCAGAACTTGATTTTATAAGTGTAAAGATTTCAATATTTGGCATGCCATAGACTCTATTCCCAAATAGTTGCTCTCCTGCTGCCCTACCTTCGCATATAAGGATCTCAATAGGCTGCAAATTAAAAATGTATTTGTTTTTAATTTCATTGAAAATAATCAGAAATAATTTATATAAAACAGTTAACAGTTAATAACCAAAAAATTGCTGACAAACGCAATTAATTGACTCTATGGAATTAAGTGAAAATTGTTCAAAACTTTTGCGTCATGTTGCGAGTAGGATTAATTATTTTTTCCTCTTTTCATTAACTTAGAGTGTTTGTGCGTATTATGTAATTGCTTGTTTGTATGTTTATGTACTTTCAAGTAAAAACAAATTTTATGCTGCCACAAGCGAATTTATTCATAAATAAAAATTTGACTTAATTGAAATTGTACTTAAACGAATTATGTAACTAATCCCTACGGATATTCCTAACATGCAATAAAATATTGTAATTGTATAGATATGTACATATAAAAATGTATATATTTGTATCACAAGCGATTATTATTGAAATGAGTAGTGCAAAAAATATTATTGTATATGGAAACTTATCAAAAAATGTAAACGCTGAAAGCGCTTTGCGGGCATTTATAGGAATAGTAAAGTTAATTGAGTTGTAGAAAAACTGCAGTCGTGGGAAAAGTTGAAAAACAGTTGGTAATTTTTTCAACTACGAAATTTTTATTTAAAAAATATAGTATTTTATGCGTTTGCATTTTTTTTTTTTTTGCTCTCTTTTTCAGTTCACTTTGACGCTTTTTTTTATACCTTTCATTAATATAAAATTTTAAAAGCTCTTTAGTCATAGGCTTTTTTTATTAGGTTTAAAACTGCAAGTAGTAGTCACTAAATTCGATCACTACCGTGGACTTCAAACATTAAAATTAAAAAAAGATTTTTTTTTGGATAATTGCATAATTTTCGAGCACTTTTTTGTCATGGAAAAGCTTCTCACACGCAAAAGCTAAGTGCCGTTCAAAAAAAAAGGAATCGCACCAATCAGAAAATACAGTACACCGGAGTACTAAAGTCATCGAACTGAATAGTCTGAACCTGACCGTCTATTTAATATATTATTTACTAAGGGATAGTAAGCAGGTAATATTCTAGACCCACTTAACTTAACCCAAAACTCTCCTGGTATTTGCCACCAAGTATTATTTTTAAGTAAGTAGGTAATTGAGTAGTAAAGTCTCTCTAATAGACTCTCATTATGACCGTCTTATCGTATGGCGAGGTAGCTTGAACGAAGCCGAACAGCCAATGTGGCGTCCCTTGGAGTGTTTGAGAGAAAGATTCTGCGGAAGATGTTTGAACCTTTGCACGTTGGCGACGGTGGGTATTGCAGGTGATGGAACGATGAGCTGTGTGAGCTCTACGACGACATAGACATAGCGCAGCGACTAAAGATCCAGCGGCTTCGTTGGTGAGGTCATGTCGTCCGAATGGAAGCAAACGCTCCGGTTCTGAAAGTATTCGATGCGGTACCAACTGGTGGTAGCAGGAGAAGGGGAAGGCCTCCTCTGCGTTGGAATGAACAGGTGGAGAAGAGTTTGGCTTCACTTAGTGTTTCCAACTGGCGCCGGTTAGCACGAGAAAGAAACGACTGGCGCGCTTTGTTAAACTCGGCTCAAATCGAGTAACCGATTAACGCGCAAATTTAGGAAAAGAAGAAGTTGTGATCTTACACCATTGGAAATTTCTAAGTTAATTGCAAAGCCGAGTGATAAAAAAGCTATAATCCAAAAAAGATAGTGGCAAAAAATTATCTCTTGATAAAATAAAAGTAATCAAAAACCTTCACAAAAAGAGTTGTAAAGTGACTGAAATTACAGCGATTTTAAAAAGAAGCAAAAAAGTCGTCAAAAATGTGTTAAAACGTCCCGAAAATTACGGTAGAACATAAAATTCCGTAATGCGATTCACTAACTCATTTTAACGACATTCGCATTTTTAACTTGCCTTAACCACAATTTTAACGGTTTCATTACGAAAATCGATAAGACAAAATCAGCTGTTTGGTTAACCTGTCGATTATCGCAAACTAAACGACCACAATTTTGTTAGGGTTAAATTAAACGAGAAAACAAGAATTATTAGTTTGAGTAAAATTTTGAAATTACATTAACAAAATAAAAAAACGCGAATATGTCATTTGAGTATTTTGGCATATGACTTATCGCGTGCAGAGGAGGTAGTATTGTAAAACCTCGAGCAGTGGATCGACGTTTGCTCCGCGATGTGAACAATCATTTTCATTTAACTGTAGAGGAGTTAAAAAACTATTTCAGTTAACTCCAGGCTTGAAATTGAAAATTGAAATTTGAATAGGTCAAGCCAAAGAGCACCAAGAGATTTGGTGGCTCCTAAAACACTCAGACTAAAAAGTCCATTGTATTTAGAGCTCTGGAAAGAGGGTAGATAGTCAAGGAGGAAAATAGAAAAGTATCAGTGAAAGAGATAGAAAAGAAAAGAGAGAGAGAGAGAAACAAAGTAGTTAGTTCTGTGAGAATTTTCCAGATTCTTTGGCAAATCTGTAAATATCCTCCGGTTTTAGAGAACGAATGTTACTCATTTCCAAGACATCGGAACCCCAAAACTCGTAGCCGTGCTCTAGCAAAGACAGGATACTCACAGAGAAAATGTGTTCAGTACTAGCCGCCTCCTCCAAGACAGGCAAATCGGGTCCTCAATGATTCTAATGATGGTCATATGCTGACCCCATGGGTTGTGTTCCGTAATAATACTGACCATCAACCGAGCGTCTTTCTTTCCAAGTTTTAGTAGAAAGTTTGACAGACTTGACTGAGGATCTTATTTCTCAGGCTAACAGTCATCTTAGAGGTTCCATAATAACACCGATTTCGGCTGAAAAACATGAAAATCTACTTCTCCACCGAGTGGGGACAGTAAGCAATTCTTCAGTGCTCCAGAGCAACTACAAATTTGAAAATACAGATAACCTATCGGGCCTTTTAAAAACGGTTCGCTTCGGTTCGGCATTAAAAACCAATGTTTGGCAATTCTCTAAACGTAATAATTTCATATGTAGCAAATGCTTACTAGCTCTTGAAATTCATGTCTTACCTGAATTGAAAGAGGCGAAGAAATTAGACTTGCTGAGTCGCTCGATGCATTCGGAGCAGGATTCAGGCTGTAGGAGATCAAAGTGTCATGCATTACATCAGTAAGAGCTGCCCTTAGAGCTGGTCTTAGATCAACTAGAAGGAAAATATTGGATGACTTAATTCAGACTTCGGAAATAAAATTTTAGTGGAAACCCGAATTAAATATGACGTTCGTATCAACCCTCACGGTCAGAACTAATCAGATTTTAATAGACAATTTCGCAAATATGGCGAGTCAGAAGGCAGACGCACTGCTGGTAGATTAATATATGAATACTTTTTCCACTCCTTTTACTTTTACTAAAGCCGCCAAGATTCAAACCGAGTCTGCAAAATTGCAGACAAATGCAAACCAAGCGCAACCGTTTGATCGAGACGCATCAGGTCTCGAAAAACTAATCGCCTATTTGTCCAAAAATAACTGAAAAAGCGAGTAAAAATGTACATATAAATTTGCTTAATCTTTTATTTAATGGTTGTGTTTTTGGTTAAATTTAGCAGCTGGCAGTCGTCCTTGTGCTCTCCTTGTCATTGCTTGGTCATTTATATTTTCATTTTCACTGACGTCATAGCGCAGAGCTGTACAAGTGTTAACTAGCAAGCCTCCCAGGCTCCTACATAAGCATGTGTTGCTTAGAAAGGCATCGCCACGTGGCGATTATGGCACTTCTTGAGCGATTTTACGCAATTATTTCGATTTGAAAGCATATAAAAAAACAGCTAGTCTAAGATTTGAAACCGACCGATCTACCAAAGTGTCATAATTTCATAAAAATGAATGGCGAACGCTATCGCGCCATGATAAACGACTTTTTGATGCCGGATGGCGGAAATTGAAGGCTACGATCTCCACAGCATTTGGTTCCAACAAGACGGCGGACGGCGCTACTTGTCTTACAGCCTGTGAAACAACGGATTTGCGGCGTCGTCCTTCTGTGTGCAATTGATCTTTCGTCTCGGACCAGTGGATAAAATAAATAAATATTGCCCAATCAATTTGAATTTTCATTCTAATTTAAAAAACCGATGCCTTACTTTGATTTCAGCCGATAATGCTGAAAAATGTTTTTATCTTCGAAGCGAAGAAGTTGTGTCAAAAATTGTGTAAGTTAACACATCCGGTCAGACAAAGTCAACGACTGCAGTTCTGCACGATCAGCAAAGCTGCAACAATGTTTAATGCCAATTATGCCAAACTCCACAATACGTTGCCGTCAACATTCCATGCGCCGTCGCGACGTTGAAACATAATCCATTCAGCATAATCGCTGACACAGGTCAGGGCTAGCTTATGTTAAGAATATTTTGTCATTTATATTGCAGTACGGATTTGACCAATAAAGGAACAAGTAATAATTCTATTTCGCTGATTTAACTTCGTGCTAGAGATCACAAGTGAACTGCCCGAGTATATTAATTATTAACTGGCGCCCAACTGGCAGAACCTGCTCATCAAAGAAATCTCAAGCAAGGAGGCAACATCGTTGGATCGACATCGTTGGACTTGCAGACGGGATAAACAGACGAAAAAGGAGAGCTACAATAACATATAAAAACCATAGTTTTAAAGAAATGTGAGTAGAGTGCTTATTTGAAGTAAATAAATACAAAAATTTAAACAAAAAGTGTTTGTAAAGTGTCTTTGCGACGGAAAATTTTTGAATTAAATTGAAAATCTTATGAGTAAAGAAGAGGTATATGACCTAGAACTAGAGGAACTAATAAAAGATTTAAAAACAAACTAGTGCCGGAACAAACAAAAAATAAAATGGCAGTGAGTGAAGAAAATCTGAAAGCGCTGCTCGAGTATGCAGTAAACAGTGCATTAGAAAATCAAGCGCAATTATTTGAAAGAAAAATGGAGGAAATGAGAAACGAGTTTAGAAACGCAACAGTGTCCGTACCCGAGGTTGAAGTGTTTAAAGATGCAGAAATTATTGTAGGTATTAAATGTGACGAAACACTGGACATAATAAAATCAGTACCAGACTTTGAGGGAAAAATCGAGACTTATGTTTCGTGGCGGAAAGCCGCACACACTGCATATAAAATCTTTGAAAATTACGTAGGAAGCTCAAAGCATTATCAGGCGCTGGGTATAATTAGGAATAAAATCAAAGGCCCTGCTGATATGGTATTGTCGTCATACGACACTCCACTAAATTTTAAAGCAATTATCAATAGACTTGACTTTACATACGCCGATGAACGCCCCATCTATATAATCGAGCAAGAGTTGTCCGTTCTACGTCAAGGAACCCTGACAATAACCCAATATTATGAGGAAATTGAAAAGAAATTAACATTACTCATAAACAAAACAATTATGACTTACGATTCTACTTTGGCTGCTTCTCTAAACGAAAAATACAGAGCAGATGCATTGAGAGTCTTCATTTCAGGCACAAAGAAATCTCTCAGTGATATTCTATTTTCAGCAAGGCCAAAAGATTTGCCATCAGCACTGGCACTTGCACAGGAAGTTGAATCTAATCATGAACGCTTCCAATTCGCTAGTAGTTTTGCTAGGAATAATGAAGAAAGAGCTCAGCGTCAGGAACAGAGACAGCAAAGGCAGCCCACTGTAGAAAGTACCCCAAACCAAGTAAAAACTCCATTTTACAAACAAAAAACCCAAAACAATAGCCCGAATATAAAACAAGAACCACCACAACCTATGGACGTTGACACTTCATATCGGTTTAGGCAAACAACTCAATACCCAAACCAAGGTGGTTCCTACCAAAATCAGGTGCCAAAAAGAGCAAGTAGTGGAACAGCTAGAACTACCGGTCCCAAACAACAGAGAATTAATCATCTCTCACAAGATGAAAATTCTGAAGGTCAATCGGAACAAGAGTACCAAGCAGTAGCGGAGGCTGAGGTATCAGATTTGGAAGATGAGGATCAGATTCAAGAGGTAAATTTTTTAGAAATTGCTCCCTGTTACCGTTTGTAGAGCGAACGATAACAGGTAGACAGATTAAATTACTTATAGACACAGGCGCTTCAAAAAACTATATAAAACCAATCCCGGAACTTAAAAATGTAACTAAAGTTAAAGAAAAATTTTTAGTTAAGTCACTTCATGGCTTTAACGCCGATCAAGAGAAATGTCTTATGCACCTTTTTAATACAACAACCACATTTTTTTTACTTCCCAGCTTATCAAGCTTTGATGGAATAATAGGACTTGATTTTTTAAAAAAAATTAACGCAAATCTAGATTTGAAAAATAACGTCTTAAAAACAAAAAATGGATCTGAAATAATTCAATATAAAAAAAGCCCAAATGTTAACTTTACCGAAGTAGAAAATATAAAAGTTCCGCAAGAAATTGAAAAAGAATTTAAGAAAATGTTACAAGAAAAAATAAATGTTTTCGCTAACAAATCTCTTCCTTACAACACAAATATTATCGCTACAATTCGAACAGAAGACGAAAAAGCAGTGTTCTCTAGACTTTACCCATACCCATTAGGAGTATCAGAGTTTGTCAATAACGAAACTAATGACATGCTGAGAAACAATATTATCAGACCATCTAATTCACCGTATAATAATCCGGTGTGGGTAGTAGATAAAAAGGGTCTAGACGAACAAGAAAATAGGAAAAAACGCCTTGTAATTGACTTTAGGAAACTTAATTCAAAAACTGTTGATGACAAATACCCTATACCGAACATTGTAGCTATTCTCTCAAACCTTGGTAAAGCCAAATATTTCACGACACTCGATCTGAAATCAGGATTTCATCAAATACTTCTTGCAGAAAAAGATGGAGAAAAAACTGCATTTTCTGTAGGAAATGGGAAGTATGAATTTTGCAGACTTCCCTTTGGTTTGAAGAATGCCCCCGGAATTTTCCAACGAGCAATTGACGACGTACTTAGAGAACAGATTGGGAAGTCATGCTACGTCTACGTGGATGACGTGATCATATTCTCTGAAAATATGCAAAACCATGTTCACCACATCGCCTGGGTACTAGATAAATTGTATAACGCTAACATGAGGGTATCACGGGAAAAATCTCACTTTTTTAAAGAAAAGGTCGAGTATCTTGGATTTGTGGTCTCCCGTGGCGGTATAACAACTAATCCCAGAAAAGTTGAAGCACTTAGCAAATTTCAACAGCCTACCAACCTGTTCCAAGTTAGATCATTCCTTGGTCTAGCGAGCTATTACAGATGCTTTATAAAAAATTTTGCATCTATAGCCAAACCATTGACAGACATGCTAAAGGGTGATAATGGTAAAACAAGTGCAGGACAATCGAAAAAAATTCCTGTTAACCTTGATGAAAAGCAGATAGCCACCTTCGAGAAATTAAAGAATATCTTAAGCTCCGAAGATGTAATGCTCCTATACCCTGATTACCAGAAGCCATTCGATTTGACGACAGATGCTTCGTCCTCTGGCTTAGGCGCCGTTTTGTCACAAAACAAGAAGCCGATAACCATGATTTCCAGGACTTTAAGAGACAACAAATTAAATTTCGCCACAAATGAACGTGAGCTACTTGCAATAGTGTGGGCCCTAAAATCCCTAAGAAACTATTTGTACGGTGTAAAAAATTTAAGCATTTATACCGATCATCAGCCACTAACATTTGCAGTCTCAGACAAAAACAAAAATTAAGAGATGGAAATCCTTTATCGATGAGCACAACGCTCAAATTTTCTACAAGTCCGGTAAAGAAAATGTTGTCGCCGATGCTCTATCAAGACAAAACCTTTACGCTCTCGAAGAAGATGCTCCATCAGACTTAGCCACTATGCATAGTGAGTTGTCATTGACATACACTATCGAGTCTACTGAAAAATCGATTAATTGTTTCAGGAACCAAATAATTATTGAAGAAAGCACTATAGCTTCTGAAAAAATTATTATTATGTTCGGACAAAAAACAAGACATATCATACACTTTTCGAATAGAGAAAACTTAATAGAAAAAGTGTGTGATGCGGTTAAAAAAGAAGTAGTGAATGCAATCAAATGCGACCTGCCGATACTAGCATTTATACAAAACAAGCTAGTTGAGACTTTCCCTTCAACCAAATTTTGTCACTCAAATAAATTGGTCATCGATGTTCATGATAGGAATGAGCAAAAAGAAATCATAGTCGCAGAACATGGCAGAGCACATAGAGCAGCGCAAGAGAATATAAAACAAATTCTCCAAGACTATTTTTTCCCAAAAATGACCCGTCTAGCAAACGAAGTAGTTGCAAATTGTAAGACTTGCAGCAAAGGAAAATATGACCGACACCCACAAAAACAGTACATTGGCGAAACGCCAGTCCCTAATCAAGTAGGAGAAATTCTCCATATTGACATTTTTTCTACAGATAAAAAGTATTTTCTAACCTGTATTGATAAATTTTCTAAATTTGCCATAGTTCAGCCCATAGCTTCCAGAACGATAATAGATATTGAGTCCCCCATCTTACAGCTCATGAATTTCTACCCTAATACTAAAATTATCTACTGCGATAACGAACCATCACTGAATTCAGGAACAATAAGGTCTCTTTTAAAAAACCGGTTTAATTTTGATATTGTAAATTCGCCACCACTACATAGTACTTCAAATGGGCAGGTAGAAAGATTTCACAGTACTCTTGCAGAAATTGCCAGATGCTTGAAATTAGAAAAACAATTAAATGACACTACTGATATTATACTTCAGGCAACAATAGAATACAATAAATCAATTCACTCAGTCGTTAATAAAAAACCAATCGACATAATTCATGCATCCCCACCAGAATTCGAAGCAGAAATAAGAGAAAAAATATCTAAAGCGCATGATCTGCTACTGAAAAGACAAAACGCGGACAGAAGAAATAGAACTTTTCAAATAGGCGACAAGGTACTTATGAAATTAAATAAAAGACTTGGTAACAAGCTAACTCCTTTGTTTGAGGAAGTCATTGTGGAAGCCGATTTGGGGTCAACGGTTCTTATAAAGGGGAGGGAGGTACACAAGGATAACATAAGATAAAAAAAAATAATTATCCTTCCAGTACTTAGTCTGCTCTGTATCCTATCTTTACTAGGGTTTGGATTCTTCGCCTTCTACTTCTAGTAGCAGCAGCAGCTGGAAAGATTATCAATTACTCGAACTCGGACTATATTCCCATCATGGACGGAAACGTAGTTATTTGGGAAAATTTTAAAATTTTAAGACATTCTTCTAATCTCACAATGTACTCGGAAATTGCCGAGGAAACTAATTCACTTATGAAACATTTCCCACAGTCTCATATGAGACAAATTCTTGAATCAGATTTAGGTCATATTAGGACACTGCTAGAAACGGTTAATATTCACCATAGGCAAGCTAGGAGTATAAATATTTTAGGAACAGCTTTAAAGATAGTAGCGGGAACTCCTGACTTTGATGACTTCGAAAATCTGAAATTTCACCAGCAAAAACTAACTGACTCAATTGAACAACAGGCAGTTATAAATACAAAAGTACAAGAAAAAATTAATAACTTAACAGAATCCGTAAATAAAATAATTAGATTTGCAAAAGAGAAACAGATCGATACAGGAAACCTCTATCAAGCATTACTCACAAGAAATAGAATTATAATCTCTGAACTCGAAACATTAATGTTGTCTATTACACTCGCAAAGATTCAAATTATAAACCCAACAATTCTTGACTCTAATGACCTAAGTCAAATTTTAAATGAGCACTCTACAAATTTAACTATAACAGATTTAATTGAAATAGCTTATGTAAAAGTCTTTTTAGATCATAATTTTGTACACTTTCTTATCAAGTACCCAAATCCTAGCGTAATATGTAAGAAAATAACCATATTCCCCGTTCAACATAATGGAACGATACTTGACCTCGAAGAAAATAACAACGTCGCAGATTGTAGTAACAATATCTTAGCAATTGGAAACTGCACCGCTACTCTCACCTCTACATTCTGCAAACAGCTGAAATCAACAACTTGTGCGCAGCAACTACATTCTGGAGGTATAGCACACTGTAAGACTCGTCCCAGCCACCTGCAGCCGCTGATGGTAATTGACTATGGTATCATCGTTATCAACGAAGCTACAGCTACGATACAGATGAATAACAACACGGATAGAGTCATCCACGGCACACACTTGCTGACGTTTGATGAGGAAATCTACGTGAATGGGTCTCTCTTTGAAAATACCAAAAACATACTCAGGCGTCATCCAGGCCCAGCAATATCGGCAACCCTAAACATAACTGGCCACCGAGAGATTTTAAGCATGCCCTATCTTCAGAGGCTGAACTTTGAGAATCTTCAATATATTGGAAACATCGAAAAAAAACTGTCAATATGGCCTATGATGTTTGCAGCATCTCTTGTCACTCTGATCATCGGTCTCGTCGTCTTCAAGGTTCATCAAAAATGCAAAGAGAATAAACAACAAATCTCGATACGAGCTGTCATCGACACTTTGAGGAAAACCGAGGACGGCCTTCAAACTAGTGAGGGAGGAGTTAACACATCCGGTCAGACAAAGTCAACGACTGCAGTTCTGCACGATCAGCAAAGCTGCAACAATGTTTAATGCCAATTATGCCAAACTCCACAATACGTTGCCGTCAACATTCCATGCGCCGTCGCGACGTTGAAACATAATCCATTCAGCATAATCGCTGACACAGCGATTATAGGTCAGGGCTAGCTTATGTTAAGAATATTTTGTCATTTATATTGCAGTACGGATTTGACCAATAAAGGAACAAGTAATAATTCTATTTCGGTGATTTAACTTCGTGCTAGAGATCACAAGTGAACAGCCCGAGTATATTAATTATTAACTTGTACACATCTTTCGGAGTCAAGCGATATAACTTTTCAAATTGGTCCATGTCCAAATAAAATGGGCAGTCCACATATGGCAGCATTCGAAAAGCATTCCGATGAAGTGGTCCTTGTTAAAAGCGGCTGTTGCGTCTTTTCAGCATCAAATCCCCAGTTTCTTGGATTTCGTTGGAAAATTTTACAGCGACTTTTCTTATTGAAAATACCAAGGCGCATTCATTAAAGGTGGTGGCACTAGACCAATAACAATTTTCTATACGTTTGCTTGTCAAAGCAAAGTATTAGGAAACTAGAAAACAAATCATGAATTCGCCTTGTTTCATTCTGAGCTGACAGCCACATGGACACGGCGAAAGAAAAAACACAAATCAGCTGATTTACCAACACCACCTGATTTCTCTTGGAAAATTCTAACTGAATTTATCAATACACTTTTCTGCTTGTCGTTAGAAAATTGTCAAAGTTAACTACAAAAATCGATAAAAGTGGACTCGAGCATTACAATTTACAAAAACTTTCGCAAAGTAATTTGAGAATCGCAGCACTGCTCAAGGCCGACACAAGAGTGCTCTGGCCAGTCTCATGGAATAGAATTCGATTATCCTGAGAATTTTAGTGTGCGCTTAATCTAAGAGTTACTTTATCGTACAATCACCTCTAAAGACTTACTACTTAGCCACTGTTTAAATTCCAATCTGGCCATGTAAAAATGGGCAAAAAGCTCTGCGAAAATGGCGGTCAGCACGAATATATCTTTTCTATTCATTTTAATTTAATATAAGGTATACAGTGGCCAACATAGCCGAGGGCAAGACAACCTTATCTGTTTACCGTTATTTTTTATATAAACTGAACACACCGCAAGTGCGTAATAAGGCCAGCGAGCAGCAGCCAGCCAGGCACATCAGAGCGTCCACAGAGCATTTGCAACCAGCTTCCTGATGTAACATAAATGGATATTTATGCACGTGCATCGATATGCAAATACAATAACCTGTAGGGATATGCACTAGCTCCGAGCTTCCACGGTTCTAGTGAAGCCAAAACCATGAGTAATTGGTGTCATACTTGTGAGAGCGAAGGAGTTGCTTTGCTTGGACGAAAGCGACAATTTTTCAAATTGAGCAATTCGTAAACTCCCAAAACGGTAGGGTTTATTTGGCCGGCCAGTCATGCGAGAATTTGAGCTATTTACTTTTTATTATATTAGTTTTGAGGCTTAGAAAAGGAACACCCAGGAGGAACAAATCTACATTTTTGACACCTGCTCTTCATCGAGGCCAGGGACATTTGGGACGTGTATGAAGAAGGTGTCATGGGCGAGTCTACAGCACGGAAATGGTTTGCAAAGTTCAAATATGGAGAACTTGAGGTGTATGACACGTTCCGTCACCGAAGGCCTTCTGGATTCGATGGAGAACATCTCAAATCACTTTTCAACGAGAACGGTCGAAAAAACAGGCCGAGAATTGGAGAAATAAATGAACTGCGATCATAAAACGATTTTGAATCACCTTCGTTCAATGGGATGTACCGAAAAATTGGGAGCTTGGGTGGCTCACGAGGTCAACGAAAAAAACATAGATAGTCGCCTTCAAATAGCTTCTCAGCATCTCGCACGCTATCGAGCAATAGTGCTTTTTGTACCGAATAGTCACGGGAGATGAGAAATGCTGTCTATACATCAATATGGAGCAAAGAAATGAGTGGGTGGCTCCAGAAGATTCGCCAAAGCTGAGAGTCAAGCGGATCTTCATCCAAGAATTGGATTATATGTGTTTGGTGGGACGGGGAGGGCATAGTGCACTGGAAAATGCTCGAAAAGAATGCTCTACATTGCCCAGCTACACCGCATGAATGAGGCTGGCTATTCGACTGAAAATACCTCATAGACATTGTCAAATCATACTCTTTCACGACAACTCACCAGGTCGTCAAAGACGCACTCCAAGAACTCGAATAGGTGCTCCTTCAGGACCTTGCACCGACCGATTACTATCTTTTTCGGTCCCTGTCACGCCTTTAGCAACGTCCTTACCGAGATCTTACTGGAGGAACTTTTTTTAATTAGAATGATACCTGCCATGCACTTGCATCAGAGGGTCCGAAATTTCTTAAATTATCGGTATATAAGGAATTAAATGAGTTAGTCATATTAAAAAGACAAATAGGGGCGCACGTACCGTAAAATGTTTTCTTTCCCTGTTGATGCGAAGGGTAGTGGGTAATAAAATGTTTCAAAGAGAAAGTTAACTTATATGGAAATAGCCTGTCCATCATCACCTCCGAGAGATGTTTAATCTTGGTGAGGAAAACTAAAAAGATCAAAAACTGGCAAGAATGATATTTTTACAAGGTTTGGCCACTAACTGTGGTGAAAAAGAAAATGGTGAGGGAAAGAGAATTTCTGGAAAGCAGCATGAGCGTAAGCTGTGTTGATTTATTTTCGCATATCCACTCGTCCAAGCATATAGTCGTTGTTTAGATTTCATTGCCATTGTGTTGATTTTTTTCATAAACAAACCGCTTCGTGACCCCAGCTACGTCAACCTATCAGCTGATTCTGTCAAATTCGCTGAGAGCCGAATAAAGGGCTGTTATTGGTGTGGTCAATTCTTTTCATCTTAGTCCTCGGAATATTTGTTTACAGGCGTATACAAAGCGATGCATCACTGAGCTCCTCGCATGTGCTTAAACTGGCTCTGGCTTGGAAATTTTTCAAAAAATTTAAGAAACTAATTTTGTTAATTCCAAACTTTATGAGAAAAAGCTGAAGAACGTATCCAAATTTGTACCTGCTTTCCCACAAATATTTGCATTATTTTCTAAGGCAAGTGCAATGCGAAAAAACAAGGTCAATAGCTTTGGAAAGCCGAAATGGATGTGATTTTTACAAACTTTACACATTTAAGTCATAAATTGTAAATGAACTCTATTTTTATATCTATAAAAATGGGAGAACAAGTTATTTCTTTATTTTAGCAATAAACCAAAATAACCAAAATTTCCGATTAATCGTTTATTCTTGTAATATTTTTTACTTTTTTTTTGGCTTTGTGTGTTAGATCTGAAAATAATTCAAAAAGTTATTTTATTCGGCACCGAGTTGGCGTCATAAAGGCAAAATGGCTATTAGGTTATCTCCACCATCCCTAGTTTCTCCACCAAAATTAAATAACATCAACAATCCCGTAAACGCTCACGCCTACTTCGTCATAGCCAAATTACTCTCTATTGTCCATTTCAAACTGCGTCATTTTGTACTTTCTCACTCTATGTAGCGAATGATCATTGGGTAAGAGTAGCGAAGTGGTCCATCAGCTGTCAAAATGAAACTAGTAGTGGTAAGGTAGAAATTTTGTTCGACTCGTTAAAGTTTTCGCTGCCGGGCAATTACTGCCGCAACACTTACTCCACAACGCTTTATGCGCTGCCGACGAGTGTTGATGCTCTGCATATCCTTTTCAATGACGATAAGAGAAAATTTAATTAAATGTTATTCAATTTTATTTTGCTGTACTTTGTTTTTTATACTGTCTACATTTAATGCTCGTACTAAAAGATTGCAAATGGAAAAGTAAAAACAAAAAAAGCATACCAAACAAAAGCGAAATCGGTTGATTTATAAAATAGTGAAGTAAGCAGAAATAAAAATATAATTAATAAAAAGTAAAAATGACAAATTAAAAAAGAATGAAAATAGAGCAAAAGATGCATAAATAAAATAATGGAAAAAAGGCAAAATTGGCAAAATGAGTAACCCCAAAAGCAAAAATAAATATCCATAAAAATCCGCTCAGTAAACATGTTTAATGCATTACGAAAGAGTAACTGCATCAAATATGACAACAATAATAGTTAAATTGTAACAATAACAAAGACGATAAAAATAAGTAAATCTGCTGCCAACAATGCGTTACGCACACTAACAATGTCATATACCTACATATACATGCATACACACACATACATGCGTGCTACTTACTCGACTTGTACTTTTATTTCATTTTCATTGCGTTGAATTTCCGCTTTTAATTAAATTATTATTAATCTCTTTTCGGTTGATAAATGAGCGCACGTCCATACATACATATACCGCTAGCCGCCAACCTACGTAATTGTAACGAGAGTAATTACAACTGCAATTGCAATAAGCAAACGCAACAATAACAATAACAACATTACTAGAAACAAGAACAAGAACTTAACTAGCATCAGTAGTTGAACCATAGCACTGTGGGCTAGAGAACGCAAGTGAATGACAAATATCCCAAGGTAGTCCCAGGAATAGGTCACAAAATCAATTACAGTGAATACTCGATGTGGCGTAGTTGAAGGAATTGTACAAAAATTTGGTTATATAGGGTTTTTTAATAGGTGCGCTTCAACTTTTTTCCGATAGGGAGGGCGAACGACGCAATATTTTTTATTTTTCGCTTGTCATTTGTAAACTTCATTAGTATACATTTCATCATGGAACGCTACACACTTGAGCAACGATTGCAAATCGTGCAAATTTTTTATGAAAATAATTGTTCTGTTGCTGCTACTTTAAGAGCATTACGGCCATTTTACGGTCCATTTAACAAGCCGTCCCGTTTTGGGGTTATGTGAAGTCATTGGTCTACAGTAACAAGCCGGCGACGATTTCTGAGCTCAGAGCCAATATTGAACGCGAAATTGCTGGAATTTCGGCCGATTTATGCAAAAGAGTGGTCGAAAATTGGGTTCAACGATTGGACTTCGTAAAACGTGCGCGCGGTGGTCATGCAAAAGAAATCGAATTTCATACTTAAATGTATATGTTCAAACTCGATAATAAAAAAGTTAAAAAAGTCAAACCGTTTGTGTTTTATTCAAAAAAGTTCAAAAGTTGAAGCGCTCTTACTGAAAACCCCATATGTGTCTATGGTTTCGTTATATTTATAATACCAAAACCTCGATACAACGAAGGATGTAAACTTTTGCAAAAATTCGCTATACAGTATATCTAATATAAACGTAACCTATAAAATCCAACTTAGAGTTCCGTTATAAAAAATGTAAATGCTGCTAAATGCGCGTATTTCGCGCCTTTTCGCGTTGTTCAATTTGCTAGGTAGGTAGCTGAAATGTTGAAGTACCAGCCTGGCACTCCTCAAGTAACACTAAAGCGCCGTGTTGATACCATTATGAGACCACCAACAGGCAGATATCTACAGCCAGCCAGAACTGTTGATGTAAAGGAGAAGATTGATGGGACTTAGGTTGGGGCACTGCTCAGGCTGTCGAAGAAAGAAGCACCCAGTGACCTTAATCGTCTAGCTGCCAAACCCGGACATTTACAGAGAAAGTGCTCTACAGTCCCTTCTCTGAAAGGTTCCCACAGCTTCTGCAATGGAGGTTAAATAGTAACCCGAGCTTTTCCGCGTGTGTGCCGATCGTCCAGTGTCTGGTAAACTCAGCTACGAGTTTGAAAATTTAATGGCGAAGAGTCCAAAGGACTTTCTGAGTCCTTCGTAAATCGTATTGGGGCCAAAGGGTTTTCGAAATAGCACAAGAAGAAATGGAGCACCATCGTTTCTGCGCTTTCTTGAGAAATAATTTGTGCAGTTCCCCTTTAACAACTCTCAGGGGGATGCGGATGACCAGAGCTGTTGATGTAGAGGAGAAGATTGATGGGACTTAGGTTGGCGCACTGCCCAGGCTGTCGAAGAAAGAAGCACCCAGTGACCTTAATCGTCTAGCTGCCAAACCCGGACATTTACAGAGAAAGTAAGTCTCCTTCTCTGAAAGGTTCCCACAGTTTTTCCGCGTATGTGGTGATCGTCCAGTGTCTGGTAAACACAGCTACGAGTTTGGAAATTGAATGGCGAGGAGTCCAAAGGATTTGAAACCATGTTCCGATGTACACACCCTGAAGGTCCAAAAATGTCACGTGCATCTGCAGCAAAATATTTGAAGAAGTCAAAGAAGTTCATAAATAATTTCGTGCAATGGTATCCCGAAGTTGAAAACGTTGACGGCTTTCCCAGACGAGACCAAAAAAGGCGAACTTATCGTTGCGTAAAGTTGAAGCGGTTTTGTAAGTGAAAAGTGTTGTTAATGTATCTAAAGACACAATTCGAGAACGTTTACAGGCAGAGAAGCTCGAGTTCGGGAGCCCATTGAAAAATCCCCTGCTCACATTGTCACACATTGAACAGATACTTGCATGGACTAAAGAGAGTTCAGAACGGAATTGGGCAAACGTAATATTACCGGAAGAATCTTTCTTTTTGACAAATAGTTACATAAGTCGATCCTGGCTACTGCTGATAATAGACGACTTCAACGAACTGTTCAACAACCAGTTAAGGCTCATGTTTGGGGCTGCTTCTCCGAAAAAGGAGTTCTTCGTTTCCTTGTGTTTACCGCCAATTTGAATGCAGTTTGAATAAAAAAAGTTTACTAAAAAGTATTCTTGCTGTCAGCTGTGAAATTATTTGAAAGATCTATGTAGCCAACCTTGGATTTTACAAGAAGACAATGATTCCAAATAGAAACCGCAAAATTAGTTTGAAGTGTTGTATTGGTCTTCACAGTCGTCTGATGCCAACCCTATTCAAAATGATTGTGCAATAGTTAAGCAAAAACATCACTACGAATTCGACTGATTTGAAGCGGACTACCTCCACACCTTGCGCAGAAATTAAAACTAATGGCCTCTTCTTTTCGCCAAGTGTTAGCAAGTGGTGAATAGATGTAGCAACTGGTATAAATGAACATAACTTGGCAACGCTGGAAAAGAGTTTTATATGAGGTATAACTCGCTACTCGCTAGTGAATCCTGCGCGATAACTTTGTTTTTGCTTTCACATTAAAGATTTTTGTCTAGTGAGCCAAGTAGAGAATTTGCCAATAGAAGAGACCTATGAGTCCATGCAATGCAGTTTGTTAGAATCCAATTTGTCAAATAGTTTCTAAGTTATGGCGTTCACGCTTCTATTAAACAGCTGCTTTTTGCTTCCTATTAAAAAGGTGCCTTTGCTTACGGAGCTTTTTCTACGTGAATATATCACATTTCGTAGATTTTCATGCTCAGAATTTCTCCTTTACATCTATGGAGCATTTTTGTATGAAAAATTTCACTTCAACCAGGTTTTTTCAGGAGGCTCAGAAAAAATTGTATTAATATTAGGCTTTTCGCTTTATCAAAGTTCATTATATCGAGGTTTAACTGTTATTACATCAATATATTAAATTTTTTAAACGTCCGATTACGAATCTGAAGTTAAAATTAAATTAAATGGTGGATAGGTAGGTAGGTAGGTTTGGCAGCCGCATCGCACATAGAGACAACGATGCCACTTAGACCACGGAATGGGTCCGTTGTGAGCCGCGGGGGCTGGGCTACATTTCCCTTTTCATATTGAACCATCCTGAGCTTTTGACAAAGCGTAAAAGGTTGTTGATACCTAAAGTGTAAAGATTATCTATATTCGTTAAGAAGTAGGATTTTAAAAATCGGTTTCTGCTTGTGGCTAGAGCCGGGCATGTGCAAAAAAGGTGTTGAATTGTTTCCAATTTCTCCTCATTTCTGCAGCTACGACAGAAATCATGCGTGTATACGCCTAATCTCCTTTCATGATTTCCTATGAGACAATGTCCTGTTAGGGCCCCTACTAAGGTCCTGATTTGAAGTCTACTCAGTTTTATAATACTCTTGGACAGACGTAAATTTAGCCTTGGCCATGTTTGCCTAGCAATTTCGCAGGTGTTAGCTCTAATCCATCTCTGATTTGCAGAATTGATTAGTGCGTCCTTAATGAGAAGCTTACAAGTTGCGAGAGGTATCTCCATAAAATTACTTATGTCTGGCATACAGGTACCTTCTCTTGCAAGTTGGTCTGCCCTACAGTTCCCTGGTATATCTCTGTGACCTGGGACCCAGCATAATATTATACGATATTGTTTGGCCATCTCATTTAGAAAAACGCTCTCTTGAAAAACGCTACAGTGATCCGGTAATTTAAAGAATCCACTAATAGCAAGCTCTTCGCAAAATAACCCTGATCCTACACCGGTGTCCATTTTGGATCCGTCCGTGTAGATCTTAACGGGTGTGTTGGGTGTTGGATCTTCTTCAAGCCATTCCAGTCTAGAAGGGATTTTCATTAGGAAATTGAATTCACTGGGTATATCCATGTAGGAGTCTAAAATGGTTGAATGTCCATGTATGACAGGTCTCCATTGTGAGCTCGCTTTGAGCCTTAAAGCGGCGCAGGCCGCTGAGTATTTGCAGAAGAGATCTAGGGGTGGCAGATGTAGCATGATGTCCAAAGCCATGGATGGCGTGGTTTTCATGGCGCCATATATTGCTAGTTCCGCTGATCTCTGCACCTTATTCAATAAATTAGAATAGGTTTTTTTCTGCATAGCACACCACCAGACAACATTTCCATATAGAAGAATGGGTCTGACGACAGCAGTGTAGAGCCAATGAGCAACCTTAGGTTTAATTCCCCAGGTCTTACCTAAAGCTCTCTTACAGGCATAAAAAGCTAGGTTCGTTTTTCTGACCCTTTCTAAGGTGTTTGACTTCCAAGTCAGTTTCCTATCTATGTTTAGTCCCAAGTACTTGGTTTCTTCCGAAATCACAAGAGCTTCCCCTTTGAGCATAATTGGACTTAGCTGAGGGATTCTGTGTTTCCTAGTGAACAATATGAGTTATGTTTTGTCTGGGTTGACTCCTAGACCACACTTTCCTGCCCACCTAGAAAGTATATCTAGAGCATTTTGTATTAGGTCTCTTAATGTAGATACAAATTTACCGGAGACAGCAATAACAACATCGTCGGCGTAAGCTATCACCTTACAGCCCACCGATTCCAGTATTAACAGAAGTTTATTTACAACTGCGTTCCATAAAAACGGTGAGAGGACTCCACCTTGCGGTGTACCTCTACTTACCAATCTCCTGAGCACCGATTCTCCTAGTTCCGCTTCAATGATTCTGCTATTTAGCATTTTGCCAATGAAGCCTACCAAGCCCGGTTTTACCCTAAGATCAGTGAGTGCTGCAGTAATTGCCCCCCCCCCTTCAACATTGTTAAAGGACCCTTCAATATCAAGGAAAGCGGCTAAAGTAAATTCCTGTTTGTGCAGTGAACTCTCTGCCGTGTAAATAAGGTTATGTAGAGCTGTCTCTACTGATTTCCCTTTCGTATAGGCATGTTGTGACGTAGAGATAAGATTTCTATCTATAGTTAGGCTTAAGTGAAATTCTATCAACCTCTCCAAAGTTTTCAATAGGAAGGAGGAGAGAGATATCGGTCCTAAGTCTTTTGGATGGGTATGTGAGTTTCTACCAGCTTTTGGAATGAAAACAATTTTGACTTGTCTCCACTTATGAGGTATATGATATTTGCAGTTCCACCAGGTAAATACCATCTGGGCCCGGTGATTTAAAAGGTTTGAAACTTTCAATCGCCCATAAGAGCCGATCCTCAGATATAGCATCTATTCTGACTTCACGACAGTGTACTGTATCTTCCATGTCATGCCCAGTAATGTCTGAGCAGCCTGGAAAATGAGTGTCGAGTAAAAGTTCTAGAGACTCTAAATGGTGGATGCGAAGTGGAGAACAGAAAATTTTGAAGAATAATTTTTTTCTAAATCTAGAATCTAGCGATACAAATGCAAGGATTTTAATAATATCGGTCGTTTTTTTTTAGCTGCATGAGATCTAGCGATGTCGATAACTATGGTTTGATAGCTAAGAATGGCAAACTGTGTTGACATTCCTGTTCAAAAAGGTTTTGCAAGTCATCATGAATCATTTAGCACCAGAACAACGCTTCCAAACTGTGGAAATTTGCTTCCAAAAAAAATAAATCTGTTCGCGAAGTTCATAGAGCACTTGCGGCATCATCGGTTCTTATTTCTTTCAAAATGAGGAAAGAGCTGCCATTGAGGTGAATGGCGAGCGCTACCGAGTCCAGCCGACTGAATTTTTGTTTCCGATTACGATTTAATGCTTCTATATTACTTTTTAAGAGGCACACAGGACCGTATCAGACGACGTGGTTTCCATCATTGCTGGAAAGCTCCCAACAGATATACTTGTGCAGGAAATGGGCCAACTTTATGACCGACAAAGAGTAAGCCTGTAGAGAAAGCAGCAGAAGGTCTAAATTCGTTAGAAAAGTGGCAAAGCAGATGGGACTCGTCTGTTAACGGACGTTGGACCTTTAGACCTATCTCCAAAATTAACCAATGGGTGACCAGAAGACACAGAGACGTAGACCACTATTTAACCCAAATATTGAGCGATCACGGAGGTTTCTTGGAGTACCTCCATCGTTTTCACATGGAGGACACTTCGTTGTGTCCAAGCTGAAACAATGCAATAGAAAGCGCGGAGCACGTGTTCTTCTTCTTGAATTAGTCTTGGGTGAACAGCTGAGCCCAGACAGCTTAATCAATAACATGTGTGCACGAAATGACTGTTGGAACACAGTTAAAAGTTTTGCAAAGAGGATAATGCTGCACCAGCAACTCGAGGAGTGGCAGCGCAAAACGCAGAGAAAAACAATTCCAGCCATCGATAGGAGGTGGACTGTCTACAAACTGACAACGAATCACGGACGCTCGAGCTATGCGCAACATCTTCCGATGTATCTGTTTTGCTGCATATGCAAAAAAAACCTCGATAGCGTATAACATCCATACGCCCATGTAAGAGGAACCTGGGAGCATGCCACACCTACTACTGGTATGACGGCACAGCGACATTAGAAGAGGAGCCTATAGCATGAAGCTGGCTACAAATATGGCGAACCGTTCTGGGCCTTGCCGAAGTAATGCAAAGTAGTTCCAGGAAGGGAGTCTCCCCAGAAGAGAAGAAGGGATTGTTTTAGTGGCTATAACATTCGACACAGTTGACGACGGTCGCTGTAAGTGCGAAGGCATTTTGAACTCTACCTCACCCACCAAAAAAAAAACAAAGCTATGTTAAGTCATTGGTTTATGCCGAGCAACTTTTGAAGCATTGGACGCCAATTTTGGCCAGATTTATTGGAAAAAGATGCCAAAACTTGAACTGCTTGAGTGGACCATGTAACTCGTAGCGGCCCACTCCAAAAATAAGAGCCATGAAATTATCATTCAGATTATGAAGAAAAATTAATTACAAAAATATCTCTCTTTTGTCTTATCACTTTAAGTTCTCAAGCTCTTAAACAAAATTCCGATTTAAATTTAAAAATTAAATGAAAATCCGTATAAAATTAGCTGTAGTTAAGGCAAATCTATTAAAGCAGTAGACCAGCTAATTTGTTTTTTTTTTTCTTTCGCCGTGTTCATGGGGCTGTCAGCCCAGCATGAAGCAAGGCGAATTCATTCTTTGTTTTCTACTTGGCCAATACATTTCTTTGACAATCAAACGTCCAATCAATTGTTGTTTGTCTAGTGCACCACTTTTAATGAATTGGCCTTGATTTACATTCTGCGGAAGATTTTGGACCTTTGCACATTAGTGACGGCGAATATCGCAGGCGATGGAACAATGAACTGTATGAGCTTAACGACGGCATAGACATAGCGCAACGACTAACATCCAGCGGCAACGTTAGCTGGGTCATAATCCAGCTCTGAAAGTATTCGTTGGGGTACCAGCTGGTGATAGCAGAGGAAGAGGAAAGTCTCCTCCGCGTTGGAAAGATCAGGTGGAGAAGGGCTTGGCTTCACTTGGTGTATCCGACTGGCGCCGGTTAACACGAGAAAGAAACGAATGGCGCGCTTTGTTAAACTCGGCCACAATCGCGTTAGCGGTTATCCCGCCAATCCCGCCAAGAAGAAATATTGTTTACATTCAAATTTGTAATTTGAAAATTGAAATTTTGTAATTAATTTAAATTCAAAAGGCTTTTTATAAAAAATAATGTAGTGAGAAGTGCAGAATTTGTTTTAAATAAAAAAATTACTTCTATATTATATTTTCTTATTTGCCGTGACATTCTTATGTATCAAGAACGAAAGAATACAAGATTGTACCTTCCGAGTTCGCCGTGTCGTAAGAGTCCATCAATAAACAAACAAAAGGACGGCGAACTACTTGTTTGCGAAGAAGAAGAAGAGTAGGCGAAAGCGATGGGAATAACAAAATACAAGAAATTATACGCACACACACATACTTTCTAGCCACGGCGTCTTGCGCAGAAAAACGCAAACAAACTGCATTTAAAGGCTTCATATTCATTTGTGCTTTCATAATTTAACACGCGGCACTTCGTTTTCATTAGTTTGATTTGTTTAAATCTCACGAATCTTAATACTACCAAGCCATTCACTGAATTTTCACAAACACGTAATTTCTCCTACTTTTGTTTGTTTTGTATTGCGAAGGGAGCTGACGTCAGACTTGTCAAAATCGCGAAAAATAAAGTAACTGTTTTTCAATGGCGCCATCTTAGATACCCAACTCGCCTTGCTTATGTACAAAATATTGTTGTTGGCCTAGCGCTACCAGCTTTAAGGCACCTTTCTGGTCTAGAACGTGAAAATTGAAGGCGTCGAAAACTAATGGCAAACAATCGGTATCAATTGAAAATCGTTTTATTCATTAGATCAATTCTTTATTTACAAAAAAAAATGCTTAGGTATGTCTGAAAAAAAAATTTTTGTCGATTATTCATTCATAGCAGATTTACAAAAAAAAATGTTTTCTAGATATTTTATCTGTTTATTAGAAAAACAAAATAAACGTTTTTTTTTCAAGTTCTCCTCTTAAAAAAAATAGAAAAATTTATTATAAAATTATAATTCTGCTACCCGCGAGAGACACAAGTCTATTCAATAACATTTTAAAATTTCAAATCAATCGGTTAAGTACTTTTTGAGAAATTACCAACGCCAACTTGGAAAAAATAGTTTCGAGTAAAATACGGTTAACGCGCTTATACCTGGGCGTCGTACTCCAAACCGGTCTCGTTTTAAAGGACTGCAACGTCTAAACTACAACAAATTTCAATATAAAAATTGTAGTGTATTTTTGAAAGTATAAACTATCATAACATGAAAAAAATCGATTTTTTTCGAAATTCTAGACCAGAAAGGTGCCTTTATGAATTCGCCTTGGCTGTTGTAATCACCCAGAATATAAAACGATTCAAGATGTAATTTTTTTAATTTATTTATTTTGGTTTTTATCTTTCATTTTTTACAGTTTGCAATTTTTTTAATTTACAAATAAATTAATTATATTTTTTTTTTAATTTTTAATGTTTTTTTTTCGTTTCTTAAATAACATAGTTTGATCAAAAGTTTCTTACTCTACTCAACTGATTAATAAAAAGTATCTTCATACATCTGATTTTGAGTTTTTTGGACGTGATTTTGAGTTTGTTGCCGCCAAACTGCATGAATTGCTGCCGCGCGCCCGTATTCACCCGATTTGGCTCCCTGCGATTTTTTCTTGTTCCCTGACATGAAGAAATGACTCGCGGAAAAAAAAAATTAGTTCAAACGAGGAAGTCAATCAACTAAGCAAATGCACTGTTGCACTTTGTGAGGGGTTCAATAAGTGCCTGTTTAGAAATGAAGACACTATTTTTTCAAATTTTTTATTTTTTATTTTTCAAAAATTCTTTCAAAATAAAAAAGTGCTACTCAATTTTGATAACTGTTATCAATATGAAGCTGTGAATGAAAGCATATTATTTTCAAAAAATGATAAGTTTACTCTCGATTTGCATGAAGAGGCGGATTCAAAAATAGTATATCATGCGTGCAATATCGAGTCAACAGCGAACATTCTAATAAAATGCTCAGATACGGATATTTTAATTATTATGTTGGCTAATATGATTCACGTACAACACAATAGCAAAGTTTATATTCAAACAGGGGTTTAGAATAAGCAACGAATAATTGACGTATCGACGTTGCATGAAAAGTTAGGCGAGATAATGTGTCAATCTCTGCCAGGATTTCATGCTTTGGCTGCGATTTTAATCCCGCATTATTTCGGAAGGGAAAGCAACGTCCTTTACAGATTTTAAAGAAAAATGAAGACTTACAAAAAGCATTCGGTCAAATTGGACATGAAGACTTTGATGAAACCGTTGTTTTCCCGATCTTGAAAAGTTTATCTGTAATTTGTACAACTTTCCGTTGTTGAGCTCCGTAAATGATGCACGATTCGCCTTATTTTTAAAAACCTATAAGGTCAAAGATTTGGCGGAACCTTTCCAGAAAAAAAATTGCAGAATTTTGACTCATCCACTTTGCCTCCTAGCCAGGCTGAATTAACGCAGCATATATTGAGGACCAAATATATTGCTACAATATGGAAAAATGCTCATAAGAAAATTCCATCATATTTACGACCAGAAACTTGCGGATGGATATTAGTAGAGGGAAAGTATACATTTAAATGGTTCGACGGACCACAGCTGCCTAGTACAATACAAGATATTATTGATCCTGGAACAAACGAAGGTAATATTGTATATTTATCCACAGAACATATAACTATTCCATTCTATTAAATGTCTAAAAATCATTTTGCTTTGTGCTTTGTTACAGGCGATGAAGACGTTAATGCAGAAAGCGAATCAAATGAAGATGAATATAGCGATAGCGAAGGAGATATCACGTCCGAATCAGATTCCGATTGCGAATGTGACTAAAAATGTTGATGTGTAGCGCACTTTTTAACGTCGTCTGCCGCGGCCTTAGCCCTCAATTTTTTGTCTGCCATTTTGTAAATGGCTTTTGGAATGTTTAAACTTTAAAATACAATAATTGGAATTCATGTACCTTATGATTTTTTTAAAATTAATTTTTGCAATCTTCAGCGCAGTTAGCCCCTCGCAAAATGTCTGCCAATTTTTTTTACACTTTCTCAAATATATAACCAAACTTTTCCCGTACATAGAATCCCTGTACCTTATGAATTTTTTTCCACCCAAAATTCACCCCTTTCACTGCGTATCTCCCCTTTGCGCCCCAGTTTTGCAATGGCAGACATTCATTTTTATATTCGTCTACACTAATACTATTATTTTCAATATAAATTAGCTATGTACCTGATGCGGGCACTATCTATGTAGCCAGCTCTCCGTCTATTCCCTTTTAGAAAGATACTCTCCTCCCAACGCTGGCTATTTTTTAACGCCTCTAAGATAGGATTTGTTGAACTCTCTAAAATACGCCTCTGTCTTCGCGATGACTACCTCGTTTGAACTATTTTTTTTCCGCGAGTCATTTCTTCATGTTAGGGAACAAGAAAAAATCGCAGGGAGCCAAATCGGGTGAATACGGGGCCGCGGCAACAATTCATGCAGTTTGGCGGCAACAACTCCGGATGAAAGTGCTGGTGCGTTATCGTGGTGGAACGGCATCTTCTGTTTCGCCAAATTCCACCGTGTTTCCTTCAATTTTTCGTGAAAGCGGTCCAATAACTCACTGTGGTATTGTCCAGTGATGGGTTTTCCTTTTTCTAAAAAATCCATGAAGATGACGCCGTTTGCATCCCAAAAAATCGTCGCCATGATTTATCCGGCCGATGTGACTGTCTTCGCCTTCTTTGGAGCAGATTCACCGAGAGAAATCCATTGTTTTGATTGTTGCTTAGTGTCTGGAGTGTAATTGTGAATCCGACTCGATGCAAAAATTCCTTCGGATCTCGCTTAAATTGCTCCAAACACTGTTTCGAAGTTAACAGCTACATTCGTTTTTTGTTGCTTGTGGGCAATCGCGGCATCCATCGGGCCGACAATTTTTCCACCGCCAACTTATCATATAAAATATTAATTGCCATTCCGGTCGACGCACCTATGACCTCTGTTACTTCGCGCACTTTCGTTCGTCGATCAGCGAGAATAACGTCGTGGACTTTTTGAATGATTTTTTCGGTAACTACGACTTCCGGGCGTCCTGGTCGCTCCTCATCGAAAACCGATGTTAGCCCACGTTTAAATGCGTTGAACCAATATCTAACTGTGGTCGGAGATGGCGAAGCGTCCCCATAGACAGGATCCAACTTTGCTTTTATCTCCTCGCATTTTTTCCCATCCAAAAACGAAAGGCGTATTACCGAACGTTACTGCTCGTTTTCCATCTTAGCGAAAATCACTAATCGAATAGCTGCCAAATCCAAACTTACCTATAAATCAGTCTGAAATTTGTTTTGCCGTCGTTTGATAGATGGCAGCACACGGTGCTAATACCAACTTCCCTCAGGAACGCCCTCCGTCATCAAATGCGGGTACTTATTGAACCGCACCTCGTATATATGTATATCCACATATATATATACATACATATATGTATGTATTCATAGTTTTTTCTTCTTTTTTTTGAGGCAACGATAGGCCTATAACTGCTGCCTGCAGCTGGCGATTTGGCAGAAAATATTTTTTTTAATTAAATCACTTTAACACACACACGAGTACATAGAGAAGAGTCTATTACATAATTATATGCGCACACACACATGCATGCATAAATATGTGTGAAAATGCTGGCTTACATACACATACACATACATATGTATGTAGGTACTTTAGAAATGCATTCACACTTGGGCCTTTTAATGAGTATTACGCGCTTTCAACGCCAACGTCTCTAAAGCTCATTCCTGCTGAAGCGCAAACAGCTTGACCTGAAAAAATGTTTAAGATGAAGAAAGTACACATATTCTAATATGCATATAAGTTCTACATATATACATACATACATACGTACACAACTGCTTGCTTATTTAGCTACATTGATATGCTTATGTTGGCGCTACAAGGATCTTTTCGTGTGTGAGTGTGTGCTGCCACTTAGGTGCTGCTGGAACAGGAAATGAATTACACAGTACACACATAGAGCGTGTGTTTGTATGCAATTTAGGGGTATGAATTCTTTCTAATATCAAATATTAATCATTTAATTTTTTTTTCTTTTTTGCTAAATAAAAACATGTATTTTGATTGATGGAAATCTTTATTTTGACCTTTACGCGCTGCAATGCTTATATTTTTGTATACTGCAGCTGCCCAAATCACAAGTGTCAGATGTAATTGACGTACGACACCATTTTCAAAAATTATAAATTCCCAATAGAGTGATTAATTTTGCGCCACCTTGTACTTACTTAAAATTAATTTGCGAAAAATGTATTCACGAATCTTTCACACAACATTAAATTATTTTATATAGTCACATACCAATGCTCCCACTACCAACAACACACACTTCTTTACTCATTCTCTCCTTATCTCTCGTACTTATATTCTCACATCTCTTCTTCACGTTTCTTAATTTGCTCCCTTATTAACTGATCTTTAACATTATCTAAACCAATCTCTCCTTACGTAACAACAACAACATTTTGCACTCTCTCCCACTATTAGTTTTAAGCTTTTTCTTGTTAACTTAGTTGTAAGAATTGTGCAATATTTGAAGGAATTAATAAAGTTACCATCGAACGGAACGGATCATTATTATATCTATAAAATCATTCTACTAAGTTTCCATTAAGTTTGGTTAGGTTAGCCAGGTTGGCATTAAGCCCCGTATAGACCTTTTGATCCCTAGACCAACCCCAGATGGAAACCGACCTCTATGAATACTGAAAGTAGACATCATGTAGGATGTCAACGCTTTTGGCGAATCTAAGCAGAGCTGGGAATTCCGCTTTTGAGACTTCCTCCAGACCCTTAAACAATGGGGCACCCAGACATTTTAAACACGTTTTTAATTATGCCGGGCAAACGCACAGAAGGTGTTCTAAAGTTTCCTCAACATCCTCTCTGCAATTCCTGTATCTGTCCGTGTTCGCAATCCCTATCTTGTACGCATGTGGAGCCAATAGATTATGACCTGGTAGCATACCTAGTATAGTTCTTCAGTCTTTTTGTGGGAGCGTAAGTCGTGTTTGTCGTTAGTTCTAAACATAACTTTAGCTGTTTTGCATGTGGTCAGATTAGTCCACCAGCTTCCACTCGCTTTTTCAATGTAGTCGTCCATTTCGTTATATATCGTATTTAGCTTTTCTTGGTATGTCGTTCTCTTGTTAAAATGGTAGTCTAACAGCCCTCTTTTCTAACTCATCTACTACTTCGTTCCCCATAATGCCTTTGTGACCAGGTACCCAATAGATATGCAACCTTCTGTTTGCGACTAGCTTTTCCATGGCCTCCCTGCTCCGTTGAACATTTTGGGACTTAATACAATATGAGCTTATTGCCTGCTTGACTATCCACGTATGTATTAATTATTGAGTTCTTTCTAGTTCTTGTGTGGGTTAACTCCGCGGCTTTCCCCACAGCAAAAACTTCCGTTTGAAAAATACTGCTCTGGTGTGACAGCTTGATAGGCTACCTAATCCCTAGTTTTGAGCAGTAAATGCCCGCTCCCACTCCATCTGAAGTTTTAGAGCCGTCTGTGTAGATATGAAAAGTCCTATGGCCCGGCTGCATGCCTTTGGGCCACCTCCTCCTCTTCAATTGTAGTAAGAAGCCTTCTCTCCCAATTAAAGTACGGAATCATGTAGTCTGTGCAACCTGAACTCCTCTTTTCTATTGAGCTATGTCCGAAAGTTCTACAGGTGAATACTCTAGCAGCCACTAATCTCTCCACGGATTTCACTGTCAGATTTTTCGCCATAAGGTCAATAGGTGGCATGCTGAGTATCATTTCCAGCGCCGCCGTTGTAGTGGTTTTCATCGCTCCTGTTATGCACAGAGCAGCGAGTCGCTCAATCCTTTCCAGTGGTATTAAGTATGTCAGTTTTCTTGTCGCAGTCCACCATACTAAGGCCCCATACAGCAATATCTGTCTAACTACTGCCGTGTAGCACCAATGCACCAGTGAGGGAGATAGACCCCAAGTAACGCCCACCATTCTTTTACATGCGTACAGCGCATTACTGGCCTTTTTCACCCTTTCCTCAACATTGTGCTTCCACAGCAATTTACTGTCCAGTATTACTCCGAGGATGCGAGCTATCTTTGAGAAGTAGTTCGTTGTTGCCTAGCTTCGAGATATTCCAAGCCAGGACCTTATACTTCCTGGTAAAAAGTATCATGTCCATTTTTTCCGCGTTTATCCCCAGCACTTCGCAAGATGTCCAGAAACGATTGCATGTCCGTATCAAATGCTCCTTATTCATATTGTCTATTACGGTATTAATTGTAGCCTTCAAAGAAGAAATGGAGTTATAAGGCTGTTTATTGGTTTCACGCTCAACTATGCTCCATACTTAGTAATCAAGTGTATTAAGGCTTAGGGAGTTAGGCGTCCAAAAGTTCGGTGTTACGTGGTTATAGAAATTTTCAGGCATACAATTTTGTAACGCCATCACTTTGTATGAAGGAGCAGAGTCTTGCTGAAATATGTATGGGCTGCCACTGCGTACACTATCCATTCAGGGTTTGAGTACAGTATCTAGAACCCCGATATATGCAGCAGAATCCACTCGAACTCATTTTGTACGGATAACTCGCTGTTCTTGTGTTTGCCCCGACATGAACTATCTTCTGCGCACAACCGAAGATCTGCATGGATAGTTCGACTGATAAGACCCTCAGAAACATTAAACTGCCTCGTAAGGGTCCTCATTGATTATGAAGGGTTCTCGTCAGTGATCGCTTGAACTTGTTGAATAAATTCTGCAGATCGGACAGTGTCAGAACGTTCATCGTGTTTTTTTACGTCTTGTTCTAATTCACAGCGAACTTATGAGGGAATGAACGAGTGCACTTAAGAAAATTAGAGGCTTTTAAATCGGCGTGATTTGCGCATATAGCGAGGATAACTGCATGTATCTTCATTTCTTGAGTTAAGTTGTAGTCCTCCATGTTTAACCTGAAAAAGAACAAAAAAAAATGGATTTAAGAAGTTATAGTCACATATATGGATGCCCTCAACAACCGAATACACCCTGTAGAATTTTTAAAGATTGCTAAATGTTGCAGTACAATATGAGGGTGGTCAATAAATGTCTGGCTATCAGAAGAAATGTGGAACTCCTTAAAACGTATTACACTATACAGCACCCAATCGAATACATCTTCATTTGATGAAAACCAAAAAACAAAAAAAAAAAAAAACAAATTCCGAAAAATTCAAAACTCCTCTCAAAAACACGCAACTAAAGGTGTACGTCGATAACCCAGCAACAATTCAAGAGCTAAATGATATCACAATTCGGCACATTAACGGCATAGAACCTCAATTATGCCTCAGCGTCATCGAAAATTTGGGCCATCGGATGGAAGTGTGCCGCCGAGGCCACGGCGTATTTTATTCAAAATCAACACCGGCCCTTGAAACTTAACCACCCTTTATTATATTTTATGATGCATTTTTATTAACAGTCCGCTCATAGAAGAGGATCATCTGCAACCTTAAAAAAAAGCACCCGCATTAACTTCCGGCACACTATCAAATGCATCTCTGTACCACTACATTTTTCTTTACATCAAATTCTTACTCGGAAAAATTCTAATTGTATTGCCGAAGGCGGAAAGCACATCAGCCACACACTCAAATTTAATTTCACTCAATTCTGACGTGCTTTGCTCATTGCCCAATTCAATGTCCACTCAACACTCATGCCATCTCAAGCACGCTCTTTTGCCTCACACCAGAGAATTTAAAAGAATTATTTTATATGCTCTGCCCAGAGTGCACCATGGAGTGCACCTTCTTTACTTTAGACGTTCTCTACTCATACACAACAGCTGAGAATTTGTGCAAACAGCATAACTACATTGTCTCACCACTAACCCGACATAGCGCACTACAGGCGACGAAACGAAATAGCAATAACCCAGTACTGCGTGCTAGACGGAACGAAGAGCGGCATAAAGTGGAATAGCGAAAAATCGAACGACAGCCACGAATGCAGACAATGCGAACGAGCACAGCAACGACAGCGAAAGCGGGCAACAGCCAAAACAGCGGCGCTGGCGAAATAGGAAATTCACTCATAAAAATTGAATGGTGGTGTTCAAATCGTTTACAACGCGCAGCGGATAATTTTACAGCGAATTTCTTGAAAAAGTATAATTGTTGAATTATTCACAATATTATAAAAGAAGTTTATTGCAATCAGTGCAGTTCAACGGCAGCGAATCGGTAACAAGCCAAACGCAATTGCAAGTAAAAGCAACAGCGCGACTTCGTAGCGAGAAACGTTTGTGAAAAATTCGATTGTGAATAAGTAGCGCCCCACAATTTGCTGCAAAATAATTGTAGTAATTTACAGCAAGAGAATTTAAATGAATAACTCTCCAATAGAGAAAAGGTGATTAATATTTAAAATTTGCAACTTGTATAAAAATTTGTTTGTGCGCCACGCCAACGTTTATTTCGCTGCATATGCTGATTTTCCATTGTCGGCGGCACGCATGAATTGTGGAAGTAACCAAAAAAAAAGAAACAAATAATAAAAAACAACACAAAATCATTTGGTGTTTCGCTGTTATTTTGTCTGTCAGCCAGAGCAATAAAGAATTCTAAGTGCGCGAACAAAATTATTCTATAAATTGAGAAAAATTGCAGTGTGTAGTGAATTTTTGCATACAAATTAAGTGTAAAGTGTTTTAAAACAGTAAACCTTCAAAACGCCCCTTTTACGTGAGGAATAGTTTTGTGTGTTTGTGTCACGAGTAGAAACCTTTTTTGAGATTTATTGGATTGTTAGTGCGATTGGTGTATTTAATTTTGACGTCTGCGACGCCGCTTGAGGAATACACATAGGCCATAAGAACTAATAAAAACAAAAACCATACAAAGCAAAGAACTAACCAAAGGGAATTTGTGAATGCATTGAACGCCGCAGCAAAAACAAAAGGTAAAATACAATTTTTCACATGCAGCCAGCCGCCAACAGCATTCGGGAAGTTGACTTGAATTTTTACGCTGGCTTTTTTAATGCATTTGTGAGTGCACGTTGTAATTGTTTATTTAGCAATTAGTTTTTCAACTAATTGGAAGCGGAATCTAATATTTTGCATTTGTGCTTACTGTGTCGGAATAACGCCCGGCCGGCAACTTGGCTCCAAAAAGCGCTACGTACAAACTCGCGCAAACCCCACTACTAAAATTCCATTATTATAAATGTAAATGTATGCGCTTCCATACTAAACGCAACGCTAATTCTAGTACGTCACAATTGCCGCGTCGCACACCACCGCCGCTGACGTCGTTTGCGGTCGCGGTCGCCGTTGCCGCTGCCGTCACTTGAATTGATTTTTTTCTGCTGTCTCCCTGGTGCGCTCTGTCCCCTTTTCAATTTATACTTTTGTCTGCTTTGTGTTGTATTTCGCTTTCTTCTTGTCTGACTTTTTACTCTATTTCTTCTGCTGTTTCTTGATTGTTTGCTTGCTTTTGTGAACGCTGCACTGTATTTTTCGTTTATCTCTTCGCACATTCGCTGCTGCTAGACGCGGCGCTGTACTCTGTCATTGTGGCGCTGCATTACTGCGCTTGCATTTTTTTCCTTATTGCATTGCTGCATTATGATTTCGGAATAGTGGCGTTAAAGTTTTTTTTTTTGTATATTTTGCATTAGGCTGTAAAGAAAACTAAAATTATTTTATGTGACTATTAAACCTTAAATAATTTCTCACCCTTGTAATAGTGAAAAATTCTATGCTGATGCCAGAGCATAAATAAATATTTCGTTTAATCTTAACTCGATTTGCTTTGCTTTATGATTTTTGTGTGTTTTTTTTATTTTTATTTCTTGTATATGCCAAATTCTCGGCTCGTCGCGCTGGCTTATGGCGAAATGTCATTGTCCGAAATGTTTCTATCTATTCACGGGTCAATTGCCGGCAGCTACCCATTTGCTTCTTCGATTTCTTTATCTGTTGCTTTAATTCGTACCCAACTCTATTTGTGTGAATGAATTTATGTAGGTAAAATTGAATAAATTATTAGTGAAATTTGCATTTCAAAATTAGATAATATTTTTGCATTAGTCTAGTGGCTGTTAGGGAAGGGACCATCTACTGAAGTTGTAAAATATTTTAGCATATGGAAACACATAAAAATTCGCCTTGATTACGCTCATTTGTCACACCTACAGTTTCGCGCATAAATTAATGATTGGCGGTCAAGCTGTCAGTCAACCCCAGGGGTTATTGCACTTAAGAAACAATTGGTATCGCACCGAAAAAAGAGTTTGAGACTCTTCAGCACATTTTTGCAGATGGGTACCTACTACAATGCAACAACAACACTGTAGGGCTCATCACTTTTGATGACTGCGAGGTGCACATTTTAACACTACAACTGATAAGGGCATGATCCTTTCTAGTAAAGTGAGTGAATTGCCAAACAAACTACTTTGGCTAGCAAATTCTGGGATCTAATGGGACTTTGGTTTTAACTTGGTGGTAGCCTTTCTTGACCTGTTAAGTGATTATGTCGTATATATGCGTAAATTTCAAAAGTTTATTCTTTAGTTAATGTCGTATATGTGCGCCATGCCGAAAAAGGAAATTGCATCCCGGTCTTCGCTTGAAATGAATTCAGCACAGTAAATCGAGCTGGCTAAGAAAAATTAAGGTTAAACCTAGCTAAGGAATACTTTTCAAAGGTAGCATTACTATTAAGGATAAGGGATATATCGCCGCCGTAGCCGAATGCTTGGTACGCGATTACCGTTCGCGAGTGCGTAGCTTCGAATCTCCGTGCATGAAACTCCAAAATAAGAGAAAAAGTTTATATCCAATAGTCGCCCCTCGGCAGGGAATGGCAAAACTTCGAGTATATTTCTGTCATGAAAAAGTTCTCATAAATAACCATTTGCTGTTCGGTGTCGGTTTAAAATTGTAGGTCCCTTAATTTGTAGAACAACATCAAGCCGTAGGCCCATTTTTTTTGTTTTTTGTTTATTTTTATTTAATTTTTATTTTTTTATATTGTACATCCATTAGAACAATCAAAGATATGCAATATTTTGACCAAAAATAAAAAAATTTCATTCCTTCGTTATATGGATTATAAATTATCAAAAATCATAGAGAATTTTCAAACGTTTCAAATTTGCCATTAATTATACTAAAATTTAAAGGGCTGTAAAACTGTGTACCCATTTTTTTTTTTTTTTTTTTTTTATTCTGATAACAAACTTTGAAATTTTGATTGAATTTTTATAAATCTTTTACAAAGTTTGAAATTTTTATGTGCGTTATGTTTTTTGTAGAATGGACTGTACTTTTATATATACAAAAAATAGTGAAAATTATCAGAAAGTAACCAAAAAAAGTTTTGAAAATGTTGAAACTGTGCAAAAAATTGCGTATCTATTATTTCGATTATTGCTGTATTTTCCCCGAATTCAACTCCTTGATTGAAGCTTGTTAGATTTTGAATTGCGAAAATTTAGTTTTCCTTTTTTTATGCACCCAAAACAATGGCGAATTGTCAATTTAAAGATAGGCCTGTCACTTAAAACGTCATTTTTATTACCGCTTTTCGAGGAAGCTTCCCAAACAATGTAGCTGGCGGTATTTTCTGTAATGCAATGTGAAAAATAATTGCGATGTGAAGTCAAATTGTATTGCAAAAACAATTTGTTGCCTGTATTCGAGCAAAACTTTGCCGCTGCAGTTGAATTTTTTTTGAATACTGTAGGTTCTGTTTTTATGCGGTAGATACGTTCCGCAAGAAACAGCATAAAAAAAAACAGCATAAAAAAAGCTACTAGTTCTATAGTAAAACTATAGATACGTTTCAAATGCTAAAACCGCATAAATCTGAAATAATGTAATAAAATCGCATAAAAAAGGGCACTAGTCCCATATTATTACTATAGATACGTTCCATAGACCGCATGAATCTGAAAGAATTAAATAAAATCGCATAAACAAAATATTGTATATTATCTTTGAAAATTATATCTTTATATATCTTCCATACTTGGAGGGTTAGCATTTCTGATGTAATCTGTGATGAGTTTTTGCTTAGCTGGTTTAGAATCCTGTTTATATGTACAATTCCCGATAGGTCGACATGCATTTTGTAATTTAAAAAAAACCGCACTATTTCAAAACCGCATAAAAACAGAACCGAACCTACTGTATTTGAATTTTAATTCAGTTAAATATTTCATTTAATTAATCTAAATATTTAAAGGCGTTATTGCTATGCAAAATACTAAATTTCCCTTCGCATAGACCCACGGAAGGCTTATAATTTAGTTTTAATGTTGCTCTTCTAACACCATAAAATGCCCGGTCGAATATTTTAGGGAATACTGTTGAGTGATAATATGATACTTGCTCAATTGTGGGTTGTTCTGCTAGTGAAGGCCCGGCTGTCGTAGTTTTTGTAACTAACGATGCATCCATTAAAATTTTCTCTCAAGAAAAACCAGTGCATGTAGATTCTACCAAACCACCATGTAGATTCTATTCATTTTTATTTATTTATTGATTAGCCAGATTAGTTTAATGGCGACAATGGGATTACAAAATTACGTTTCTAAAGAGTAGCGTTTATTCATAGACTCATCAAAACGGAGTCTGTAAAGGGTTCTCAATGGGAATAAATTTTGGTTGTTGCCTATTGCACATTCTACTAAAAAAGAAGAATATATGGCACAACTGTTGTCCTGATTTTTTATGTGGAACACAACTGGCTCATATGTGTCGATTTAAAAATGGTAAACTTCCTTCTAGGCCAAATAAGTGGTTACATAAAGTGTCCCTGTTTGTTTTGCTTGTGGGACACTAGAGTTAAAACACAATATTGAATTAATAAAGGGTATCAAGGCATCATATAATTTTACCGCCGTTACACATAAAACTAGGGCTTATAAAACAATCTTGACAAAAACGGAAATTTGTTTCCTTTTTCTATCAAAAAAGTTTCCAAAACTAAGTGCAGTTAAAGGCGGGAATTTTTGATGGTCAGCAGATAAAATCTTTAATAAAAGTCTCAAATTTTACGCTCTTTATGATGGAAATCGAGAAACACGCACGGAATGAGTTTGTTTGGTTTGTTCAAAATTGTTTAGGTAATAAAAAACGTCACTTTCAAAGTGTTGGATGTAACATGAACATCAAGTTACATTTTCCTCATAACCATCTCGACTATTTCCCTGCCAATCTTGGGGATCTAAGTGAAGAACAAGGAGTGCAGTTCCAGCAGGACCTTACGATGTAGGAAGGCTACTGGAATGCACGCATGATGGCTGACTATGGTTGGATCATTCAGCACAGTTGTCTGCCTTCAGCTTCAAAAAGAAATTCAAACAAAAGAAAGTTTTTTTCAACTTAAAAACTAAATAAAATATGATTATCTTTAACTATTATTTTTTATAAAAAGTCTTGTGTGCCATATTTTTTTAACAAAAGCTGATACTGAAATTTCAGTTACAGATTTGAAATCCTCATACAAAATTGGACTAAGATCATGTGTCATAAAATTGAAAATCTAAAAAACTTCTGCATTTAATAAAAACAACTTTTGGTCAGAAGCAACAAGCGCCTAAGCCGAAAATCATGTTTTGAATAATATTGAATGAGTGCTTATGAATAAAAGAGAGTTTGGTGAATGCAATGACATTAATATTACAATTACTGAAAAATTTAATTGGAATTGGTAATCAATTGCTTCAGGTTACAACAAAGTATTTGTTTACCTCTTCAACTCCTCGGGAGTAATTCCAAGAGTATTGGTTTTTATTTTATTACTTTTTTTTTCAATTCCATTACAAGGAATTATACGATGTGTTTGAAATTAATTATGGCTTTGTAATACAATTCTTTCTTTTTTTCAATTACTTTGAAAGGAATTGAAAATATAATATTTTTACTCTAGATTTTTGAATTCTTCAAAGGGTCAATTCTTTCAAAGGTCATTGGAAAGCTGGAAATTCATTGAAGAATGCGAATTTTGTTTTTTTTTTTTTCAAAGACTAGGATCGAAACCACCTATTAGACACTATTGTACCTCATTTCCTAGCGAAGCAAACTAAAGGCAGAGAGTTCGAAGGAAACATTTATTTGCGAAGCGTTACATGACCTGCTTAGTTCTGGTGCATCGGTGCAAAATGGCCTCGTCACACGAGGAATAAATTTTGTGAAATGAATAATAATACAAATTTATTTGAGAAATTAGCAGCAAAGAAACACAAAAACAGCAATTAATAAACTACAAATAAACCGAAAATATCATAGCTTTGGGTTGACTTTCATTAATGTCAATATTTCGAAGTGGTCGTCGGCGAGAGCATGGCGTCGCGGAGTATTTACGATACCTGCAAATGAAAATAGTCTCTCAACCAGCGCCAAAGAAGTCAACGCTATCGTTCCCACGACAGTCGGTTCTACGTTGCTGAAACGACCCGGATTTATATCCGACCAAGGACTGTCACTTCAGCAGCACTCCCCATATATGTATGGAGAATGTTTATGCTGCTACAACAACAACAAAGTCGACCCTATTTTCGGTTTTCTAAACGTTTTTTTATAGCAGCGGAAATTACTTTAATCGGCTAAAACGGATAAAATTTACTGAAATTAGAAGCAGATAGAGAAATCAATTTAATTTCTTTTTTTTTTGCTATCAAAACTGTTTTGGTAGCTGACATTCCTTGGTCATATGTATAGTAAAACCGGGTCGTTCCGATAACGTAGGACCGCCTGTCGTGTGAACGTAGTGATACTGGTTATTGCATTAAAAAAACCGATTTTAATTTACTGTTTCATCAGTAAACAAATTATTTGCTTAAAATAAATAAATAAATACATAATTGTAAATAAATAAATATACTTCTGTTAGGTGTTTAGTCAAGCTCCTCATCCTATTTGTGGCATGCGTCTTGAGGTTGTACCACAAAGGGAGGAAGTTTAAGTCTAAGGGAGTTTTAAGTCTATTCCGAACGGCGAATGATTTTTAGGAGATTTTTCATGGCAGAAATACACTCGGCGGCTTGCCATTGCCTGCCCAGAAACGGCCGCTGTAAGAAAAAACTTGTTCTATAATAGGTCTATGAATAAGTTCGTTACGGTTTTACAACAGATGGCGTAACTTGATTATTATTCCATCGATCCACATTTCCAAACATTCATTGGAGAGCTACTGTCGTAAGGCACAAACGTCAGTATAAGTTTTTTATTTGAAGCGTAAACAACAATATTTTTACCACACTTGAAAATGTCGAATTTCGTGCCAAATAATGTGTTTTTGCGGGGAATTCTTCTTCATTATTTTAATATGAAGAAAAAAGCAGCCGAAAGTCATCGTATCTTGGTGGAAGTTTATGGTGAGCATGCTCTATCTGAGCGAACGTGCCAGAAGTGGTTTGCACGCTTTAAAAGTGGTGATTTTGGCTTGGAAGACGAAGAACGCGAGGGTGCGCCGCCAAAGTTCATGGATACCGAATTGGAGGAATTGCTCGCTCAAGATCCGGCTCAAACGCAAGAAGAGGTTGCAAAAACTTTGGGAGTTGATCAATCAACCATTTCCAAACGTTTAAAAGCCATGGGAATGATCCGAAAGGTAGGCCATTGGGTGCCGTATGAATTGAAGCCAAGAGACGTTGAACGCCGTTTTATGGCATGCGAACAACTGCTTCAACGGCACAAAAGAAAGGGTTTTTTGCATCGAATTGTGACTGGCGATGAAAAGTGGGTCCATTACGACAATCCAAAACGTCGGGCAACGTATGGATACCCTGGCCATGCTTCAACATCGACGTCGGCGCAGAATATTCATGGCCTGAAGGTTATGCTGTGTATCTGGTGGGACCAGCTGGGTGTTGTGTATTATGAGCTACTGAAACCGAATGAAACGATTACGGGGGATGTCTACCGACGACAATTGATGCGTTTGAGCCGAGCACTGCGAGAAAAACGGCCGCAATACGCCGATAGACACGACAAAGTTATTTTGCAACATGACAATGCTCGGCCACATGTTGCACAAGTGGTCAAAACATACTTAGAAACGCTCAAATGGGATGTCCTACCCCACCCGCCGTATAGTCCAGACCTTGCGCCATCCGATTACTATCTCTTCCGATCGATGCAACATGGCCTGGCTGACCAGCACTTCCGTAATTACGATGAAGTCAAAAAATGGATCGATTCATGGATTGCGGCAAAACCGACCGAATTTTTCACAAAGGGAATCCGTGAATTGCCAGAAAGATGGGAAAAAGTAGTAGTAAGCGATGGACAATATTTTGAATATTAAATTTGTAACCATTTTACGTCAATAAAGTTTCAAATTTCGAAAAAAAACCGCACGAACTTATTCATAGTCCTATTAATTTTGCTGTTTCATGCACAGAGATTCAAACTTGCGCACTCCCGAATGGTAGTCACGCAGCAACCGATTTGACTGCTGCGGGTTTTCTTTGATGACATTTAAATTACTTGGAGTAATTGTAAATGGAGTTGGAATCAAAAGATATGTATATTTTTCAATTCCGTACAACGAACTGATTGCATTCTCAGTTTCTTCCAAAGTCCTTGGCTCAAATTTTTGGGGTAAGAAAATAAAGTGGACCAAATGAAATAACTTAAGAATTTTTTTGAAACAAACATTTACATCATCATCATCATCATCACAGTTCGGGTGAACCATTGCTTCCGTTACAATTCGCCTCACGTCACTCGGTCATCAGTTTTTCGTTTCATATCAGCTATGCCCATAGCTCCAAAGTCGCCTTCAATGTCATCTCTCCATCGTCGTTTTCTCAGACGGCCTCTTCTTTTATCGCCTTGTGGATTTGTTTCGAAGATATTTTTTATAGCTCTATCGTTGCTCCTTCGTAGAATGTGATTGTACCATCGAATTTTTTGCACTTTGACGTGCATGATTACATTTGCACCGCAGATAAGTATGTCTTAACATTTTTCTTTCAAAACAACTACTGATCGGTTTCACTGGATTTCAAGTCCCAAACTTCGCACCCGTTTGTCAGTGTAGGTCGTATGACAGTTTTGTAAATTCGTAGTTTCTGGTTTCTAGAAAGTTGGTTGTACATATAAAAATTAAAAATTATAAAAATAAAATTAAAAATTGCCAAAAACTAAAAAAAAATCCTTAAAATGCAATGCATACATATTGTTTTCTACGTATGTATATTGGATTTTTTCTTTCTGTCATCTTGAAATTTCGTAGTTTTCTGCGGAGAAATCACCAATAGCAAAACTCACTATATAATTATTTTTATAAATATGTATGTATGTATGTTTTTTAAAAGAAAGATTAAAAAAAAATAAATTAAAACTCAAGTAGGTTCCCTTACGGCAACTTATAGGAGGAGATGTGAACTTTCAAAAACAGTAAATTTTATTACAAACACCGAAAAGTGTATTTTGCAAAAAACTTGACTAAGAACTTTGAAGAGGAATAAAATGCGGTAGCATATAAAACTTAATTCTTCCAAGTTGTTCTGGTGGATTTACAAATGGCTACATAGATAGGTAGGTGTTTCTCTACTAGGTACGTAAGCAATTGGCGCGAAATTAATCACGCTATCGGAAGATTCTAATTTTTGCAAGTAGCCACTACATCCATATTTGACACTTGTAAACTAGGCAGCTGCAGTATACAAACAGACAAGCAGTGGAACACTCAAAATATTTTTTTTTTCTTTTTTGGTTTTGTGAAAAAATGATTCAACAACCTAATTGGATGATTAATTTTGCGTATTGTCATCGAAGTCATCTAACGGTAGGCCCAATAATTGCGATTTCGACGTGGTCCGGCCAAGGGCAGCAGGCTACTTGAATAAACAAATAGAATAAAAGTAGAGTTTGCACTTCGACATTGAGTTATTTTGTGCCCAGAAGGTTGCCAGATGAGTTCTTCTTCCTTAAGTCGTCTGAGCGATCAGTGTGAGGTATACAAGTAAATGCGGTAAATTTAAAAAAAAATGTTGCAACGGGCATACAATTTCGACATCTATACTTGAATGTTTTTTAAATCCAAAGAGCAGTTTGTATAGGAGATAATTAAAGAGTAATAAAGAAAACTGCCGCTGTATTTCTGGTTTTTGTTTTGTTTTTTTCTTATTTTTTAATTTTTTTTTTAGCCCCACTATCCGCGGGGTATACATGCCGTGAGACTCAGAATTACTTCGAGTCCACAACCGCAAATTAGTCACCGTTCATAGTCCACAGATACTCAACCCTTCCCACCCCTCCCCTTTGCGTCCTAACGTTTTTTCCTTCACCTCTTTTTTCCCCCCCTTGCAATAGTATCACCAAGGATGAACCAAACTTCTTTCGTCCAAGTGGGCCCACTTTCTGGCCAACCATTACAACCTATTCAATTTTTTTATATATTTTTTTTCTATTTTTGTTGTTGTTAGTTTTTTTCATTAGTATAGTATTTTTTTGTTGTCGCATTTTTTTATTGTATTTTGTTCTCCGTTTATTTTTTTATTTTTTATTTTTATTGTTCGTTTTTTTAGTATTTTTGTTGTTGTTGGATTTTTTTATTACGTATAATATTTGCGTTTTTCAAACACCACGAAATTTGCTTTACAATAAATTGTAACACTGGAAGGAGCTGACCTTTTTTTCATTACGATCAAATATAAATAAATTTATTAAAGGAAAAATGAAAATCTCGAATGATATTGCAAAAATGTGTGTAAACGTGCTTAGCCACAACGTAACTGAAAATGAAAATATGTATATACATATGTACATATGTAAGTAAATAATATGTACATATGTATGCACTCTTGTCCTTTTGATATGTATTTAAACATCCATTACTCTAAATTATAAAACAAAAAATTTTGCTGAGAATGAATCAAAGAATTTCCGGATTGCAAGAAATCCATCAGTCATTTCAGATGTGATTTAGGTTTGTTTTAATTTCCTTGTGCAAATAATAATGGACAATGTGCCATACTTACTACAAATAAGTATTCTTCCCAATTTTTTGACAGCGTATACAACATGACCGCTGGCTCTCCCATGACATGAGATGAATGAAATTTATGTATAACTGAAAATATCTAAAATAAATTGAAGTGCAGAATTTTGCAAGTTTATTAGGTAGACCAACATAAAATACTGTATTTTTCTTTCAATATAATTTTATTTTATCCATTTCTTTATTGCGATCTGTTTTTTAAAGATTAAGTAATATTTTTACTTAAATCTATTTAATTAATTTAAGAGGCATTTTATGATAAATTATAATTTAGGGGAGTATTTCTGTCAATTACGAGTGAATTCTTATATTGTCAGCTTTCGGTCTTCGGTAACTCTCACTAAAATTTTTTTGTAAACATTTTCATATAAAATTTTAATCTCAATTTGTTCTATTTTAACCTTTCATTAAAGGAAGTCTTAAATTGACTCATAAAAAGTGAAGCTCTGGTGTTAAAAGTTCCTACAAAAGTGATGAAATTCTACTACAGAACATTTACCATACATAATTTTTCTAAAGTGTCAATTTGAATTTGGCTCAATATCAAAAAATCAACTTTAAAAATTATAAAATCAACAGAAGTTTGTATATTTAAAGAAAACAATTCAAATTACATTGAAAAAAAAAAATATTAAAAAAATAAAAATAAAAAAAAGTAAAAACTACAAAAAAAATTAAATAAAAGGAATAAAGAAATAAGAAAAAATTAGAAAAAGATAAGAAAAAACTTAACAAAAGGAAATTTTTAAGAAAGAAAAATTTGGAAAATTTTAAGAATAAAAAATTAGGAAACAAATTAAAAAAAAAGTAAAAATTGAAGAAAGAATTTGAAATGAAATTCATTGTGCTTCACATTTTTCACACAAAATGAAGCGTTGCTGTTATCAAATGGGTATAAAGGGTTGATGCATAAGAGATTTAATATATTAGATACGAATCTCGAAGTAAAAAGTAAAAAAAAATTTAATTAAAGATAATAAAAATAATAAAAATTAAAAAAAATTAAATAAAAAAATAAAAGAATTACAAATTAAAAAAGTAAAATATAAATAAAATATAAAAAAATAAAAGTATAAAAATATAAAAAATTTAAATTAAATATAATAAATATAAAAAAATTTCAAATAAAAAAATAAAAGAGCTATAAAATAAAAATAAAATATAAACAATTAAAATAAAATATAAAAAATGAAAATAAAATATAAAAAAATAAAAATATAAAAAATGTAAATTTAATATAATAAATTTAAAAAAAATGTTAAATAAAAACATAAAAGAATTATAAATTAAAAATAAATTGAAAAAGTAAAATAAAAATAAAATATAAAATGAGAAAAAAAATAAAAATAAAAAAATGTTAATTAAAGATAATTAAAATAAAAAAATTTAAATAAAAACATAAAAGAATTATAAATTAAAAATTAAATTGAAAAAGTAAAATAAAAAAAAATAAAATTAAATTAAAATATAAAAAAGAAAAATATAAAAAATTTTAATTAAAGATAGTTAAAATTAAAAAAAATTAAATAAAAAAAAATTAAAAATTACATTGAAAAAGTTAAATAAAAAAAAAAAAAATAAATAAATAAAAATAAAATATAAAAAAATAAAAATATAAAAAATTTAAATCAAGTATAATAAATTAAAAAAAATTGAAATAAAAGAATTATAAATTAAATTTAAAAGATAAAATAAAATATTTTTTTTGTTTATTTGATTGTGCTTCATATATTCCGCACAAAATTAAGAGATTTTGTTATCAAATTGATACAAAGGATTGTTGAATTGAGATTTTAAACGTGAGATAAGATTCTATGACCAAAATTTGGGAAATTTTGACCACTGTAAAAAAAAAACTGCGAAATGCTGGGCTTGAACTTGGAGCTTTGGTTTACAAAAGTCGCTTGCTCATGGTGTATTTTATGTGTTCGCTTTTCTAACCCAAGCAAAAATGTAATTGTTTACTGTGTTTGTATGCATTTCAATTTCAAAATGCTTAATTTCAATATTCTCATTTAATAATTTATTGCATTCGTTGCTTTTCCTCCCATTTTTATTTCAAAGTTTTTCAAATGCGACAATCGGAGTTTAAAATTAGATGATCAGCGAGGGAAAATTTTGATTATATTTCTTGTTGTAACGGCATAAATATTCCCCAGAAATATTTTGGGAATTCTGCTGCAGTGACAGTCCCTCGCAGGATATGAATCAGGGTCGTTCCGGTCGCTTTGTTTTTTGATAATCTGATTGAAAAGGTTACATTATCGAATAAAAGAACAGGTTTCCGAGTTTCGTTTCCTTTCACGGCTTCCAGCGTCACTTGCACAGTTAAAGCAGTCACCTTGTCGTCCGATGGTTTCCATTTTTTGGCGGAACTGGTTTTCATTTTTAGCAAAATCTTACATCGATTTAAGATTTAGATCATAGATTTGTGTATCCGTTGCCCTTATCGTTAAGCTTCGCCTCATCTCCGAACAATTTGGTGGATTAGATAGGGCGGTTGTTTATTAATTCCAGAGAATTTTTAATCAAAAAACGTGCGGTTCTTATTTACATATTTCAAAAAACTTATTCGTTCTTACCGACTACGACTAAAAAGGGAATTTTTTTTTTAACTTAAATATTGTTAATTTAGTATATACGGTTTAATCGAGTATAAAAATTCTTTCTCGTTACAAAAAATCAAGTTCAATACAACTCGAAATCTCATGAAGTTCCCGTAATGTACGAGGAAGTGGGCCATTACATGCGTAGCGTGCTCTAAATCTACTTAAATGGATGGGATCTGCATATAGTAACGTAATGATCTAGAAGAGATCTAGAAGCTAATACTCTATAAAAGAGATAAAAAGCGAGAGGATTTCTAATAAATCATTTATTAATCAAAGAAACATAACAATAATCTTCTAAATTTTAATTGTTTAAGCCTCATTAGAAGCAGACGTGATTTATAGCACACTACAGGATCAGAGAATTCCATTGAAGACGGAGCGAACTTGAGAACAACTTTTCCTATATTTTCAATTCTGTTAATATAGAATTGGTGATGAGATATGCATACCTATAAATGCGTCCCTTCTAAAACATATGGAACGGGCAGAAGCATAAAGTAATAACTTGAGCGTACATAAGGGTCTGGGTTCGAATCTCGGTGCATGAACCATCTAATGAAAGAAAAAGTTTTAGCTAATACGGATCGCCCCTCGGCAGGCATTGGCAAACCTCCGAATCCTGTCTTGAAAAAAATCCGCATAAAAAACCATTTGCCCTTTCGGAGTCGGCTGAAACAATGGAGGAACCCATTTGGGAAACATCAAGAAGCACGCCACAAATAGGAGGAGGAGCTCGGCTAAGCACCTAAGTCAAATATTTATTTATTTTTTATATACACAAGCGGCTGTAAAGTTTGAGCTATCTTTTCTAATAAAGTCTGAAGCCGAGTACGCTTTGGAAATAATTAAGTCAATATGGCTTTAAAATGTAAAACGCTTAGTCTTGGCCTTCCACCCGCAGTTTCCATCATTTGTTTCAGTTTCTGCAAAACTCCCCTCCTAATGGAGTAAAATTGCATTGCTTGAAGGCCATTGCAGGCTAGAACCAGTTTTTCGCACCAAAAGCGCAGTAGCTCTACATTGTTGGCATTAATTTTCTAACAGAAAAATGTTTAATGATCATCGCTCAAAAGTGCATCAATAAAACCGAAAAAAAAACAATTTTTTTTGTAACTGCCATCAAATTTATTGCCGAACTTTTTAGATCGTCTAATAAAAAAAATGAAATAAGTTTTTATGATAATTGGTTGGCTTAATAAATCAAGTGCAGCTTAAAAATATAAAAATTGAAATGCTTTTAAAAGATTTGTACGCGTATTGCAATCAACTACGAAATGATTTGGTTTTACGCTTTTAATTCATTAATTTTTTATTAGGATGCTGCGATTTAATTACGTCCATACTGCGCTTGAAATTTGAAAAAAAGAAGAAAAATATTGTATATTGGCATTTTAATAGACAACACAATCAGTGAAGCTCAATCGCAATTCTATGGACACACAAACGAGCCGATAATGCATTATTAACATACATGCATGTATGTATGTATGTATGTCGGCAACAACAGAATACCAAAAAAAAAAACACCAACAACAGTAACAGTAACATCGATGGCATTTACAAGTTTATAAAATTACTTTGTAAAGCCACTTGAAACATTCCATACAGATACAACTCCACAGCCAGCCATGCATTGAAGTAGCTCAAGCAGTCAACCATCCAGCCCAACCAACCAACCAGCCTACCAATCTGGCAACCAGTCAAGCCGTCATTTAGTCAAACCACAATTAGCTAGTCAGCTAACGTTCGCGCGCGCGCACAAGTGCTAACGACACTTGATAATTTTCCAGCCGGCTTGCATTCACAAACTCTAATATGTAGATATACATACAATCATACATTCATACACACATACATACATACATATATGCGTATGTATGTATATTTAAGTGTACATTGCTGGCTGCCTACTAAGGTTCAGCGCTTCGTTGAGTTTGTTGCCATTAAAAAATGTTGCATTTCTCCATAGTTGCATTTCTTCATTGCATGCAACATCGACAGCAGCAGCAGCAGCAATAGTAGCAACAAAACAAGACTTGGTGTTCTTGCAACTTCTCTTATATCTTCTTTTCATTCGTTGCAAATAATTGCAGTTGTTGTACTGCCACAAACAGTCTGCCATAGAATTGTTGTCTGCCTCCTTCTGCCACCTAATTTCTTTGCTCGAATGTGTACGGACCTTCATACGTAAATGCATACTGCTACTTTGTTGCTGGAACCTATTAGAAGTTGCAACTTGCTTTCCAAGCCACTTCTTTCAATCCTCAGCCAGACTTTGGTTTATTTATTTACAGGCATTTATTTTTTTTTTTATGTCTGCTTCACACTTCTAATAAGTTTTGCGAAATATTTGTGTGCGCCTACATACACATATACATATTGCTAGGAAATAGGAAGCAAATTGAATTGTGATTACACTTCGTTGTTTCTCTTCACTCGATTTGCCATTAGGATTTGGTTTGGTTTAAGTAAACTTGCCACCCGTGCGCCTACTACACGACGCCTTCCAATCCAGCCCGCCCGCTGGCCAGCCAGTCGACTAGCGCATTAACCTGGCATTCAAGATACGTTTTTCTTCTAAGTAGTAATGTTTATATTTTGAAATAGTTTGTATCCTTACTCGAATTATAATATGTTCGGCTGGCTTCTTGTTTTGCTCGTATTTTCCTTTCCAAACTCTACGCTCTCTCTTTAAGAGTGAATTCTCAGTACGGGCATGACCTTCCACTCCTCGTTCGTAATCACCTTTCATTTGCTTTTGCTACAAGAGTTAGCCTATTAGATTTTCATATTTCCTGTCGACTAGTTTGCTGTACTGGATTTATGGTTGCTTGTATTTTTTAACTGTTTTCAGTTTTCTACTCTTGTTGTCTGAAGTTTGAAGTGTGCTTGCATTGTGGTTTGAAGTCTGAAGTAGGTATTAACTTACTCTGAAGCACTGCAAAAGGTAGGAAATATGAGAAAGAAAGTAAGTATGTATAAGCATGTGAAAGGCATAAAGCGATGCTCGGGTAATTGCCCAATGCAATTTTTTTTTTCGAAGCATAACGAACACATTGAAAAATGGAGTTTTTCCGTGCAGATGGGAGGCCAAATAGAGCGGCTATGCGGTTAATTTTCTATTCTGAGATTTTTCACAAAATAATTATCGAAGTACAAAAACTATTATGAGAGATTTCTGCAAAATAGGCAGAATAGAATTCCTGAACTTTGTTTCTTAAGGGCCCTCGCCTCATTTGAAAAGGTGTTGTTTGGGTGTTTCTTTAAAAGTGTGCAAAACGGAAACGAAAAAAGGTTTTTTATTCTTGTTTTCAGTATTTTATTTTTTGATTCATTGTTAAAAAACAATACACCATACGAGGTGCGTTCAAACAGTTGTCGGAGTTCAAGAAATAGTCTTCACATGGGCAATGGACACAGATATAGCCGGTTCTACTGAACTGATTTTGATTAAATAAAATTCGGAATATTTTTTTTTCGGACCTTTCGGTTTTTCATCTTTGAACGTCCACCATTTTGCCCAATTTTTTTTTTAAATCGTATTTCACACGATAACGACATTCATACCCAACAAGAACCTTTTTGATTTCAGACACCAGACCCGAAATCCGTGTCGCCAGCATGCCTTTTTTTGGAAGACCATTTTTTGAAGGCTGACAACTTTTTACAGTTGAGACCCCATGCTCCACCTAGAAACCAAGCTAGGAACTAAGAGTTAAGGGGTTATACGCAGTTATGACTTTCAAAAAAATCGATTTTTTTTATTGCATTTTTGTAATGTATGTACATATATTCAAAAGTATACGCTCGAAATTTGAAGTAGATCTAAGCAATACTTTCGGAGTTATACCTAAATATGTAGAGATGCCTCGGCACGTTTTAAGGTAGGTATTGAAACTTTAAACGTGTTTTTTTCAAAACGGCATTTTTCAAGTCGGTGTACACGATATCTCGAAAACGGCTTGTTTGATCGGTCCACCGTTTTAACTCAATCTTTAAAGATACATTTTCTAGTAATTAATCGTTCCTTTGCTAAATCTGATACTTATTTTCCATTTTATAATCAATTTACGGCCAAATTTTAACGTAAAAATCGAAATCATTTCTTTTAAAAGCTGCCATTTTGTGAAAATTCACTATTTTGATTAGCCGAACGATTAATTACTAGATAATCTAATATATTAACAAAATTTGTTTGGTTTTTTGATTTCAGATAATCCAATCCTGAGTTACGATGTACACCGTAAATCGTCTTTTTTTAAAGGAGGTTCCAGAAATCGCCTGCAGCGCGCTCTATAATCAACATTTTCATAAATAAAAAATTTTGTTACGTTCTTGAAGGATGCGTTTATAACCGCCAAAAATTTTCAAATTAAAATATTCTGAAGTTTCTTCAGGATAAATCTTTGACAACCCGTCTTTTATTTGCTTCATAACTGCGTATAACCCCTTAATGTACTTGCAAAAGTTTCACTTCAACCCAGCGATCCACTTGACAGGCAGATCTCTTGAAATGACTCATTCACCAAAAGCTCGTCTCATGTTGCAACGTCTTGCTGAAACTATTTACTACTTAAACTTTTCGAATTGAGGCTGTTTAACTGTATGGATCGTAATGTATTTTCCTCTAGTTGACAAATGCCGATTATAAAAACATGAATACGTCGTAGAGCTTCTTGCTAGTCTTCATACAAATCGCTGGATTTTAATTCATTCTGCGATATCGAAGTTTTCCAAAGCTAATAACGCGCATAGTCTCATCTTATCCAGTATTCGGCGTCATCTGTTCGCAAAGCTTAGTAAAACTTTCCCGAGCACTCAAGAACTATATCATGGTATTTTGTCTCCGTCCAGGCTTCAGAAACATTAATTAGAACGTACATGGACTTGCGGCATAATATTATACTCGCTCGCCGAAGAAGGCATATTTGTTCGCCGAAAAAGGTAGTTCTGAACACAGTCCCAAATGACGGTTGTGTTCAAGATCTGATGCTTTTGTCTATATATCATCCCTGGCATCTATTGGTTTTGGTAAATGCAATAAAGGCAATTGGTACGTGCCTATTTGAAACGCGTTTCACGGAACGTCCACGAAACTTCTTTGGAAATCCTTATCTGCATCCTGAGATAAATATAGTAGCGTGCTGTTGCAACTCGTGAAGAAATGACATTATTCAATTTAACTATTGTATATTAGTAATGACTTGTTTCGCATTAATCAGAAGTGGCATAAATACATGGTTTATATATATATATAATTATATTTTTTTTTTAGAAATGGCCCGCGTTAGCAGGTTCCTGGTTAAAGTGCTAAAACCGATGCAGTGACTGATTTAGCTACAAATCGCAATTATCAGAAGTGGCATAAATAAATATTTTATATTTTTTTAGAAAGGGATGGCGTTAGTAACAAGTAGCTTCTGGTAGCTGTCTCGTAAAAATAGCAAAGTCGTACGTTGCCAAAAAAATTTATGGAGAATGCTTATGCTGTTACAGCAAAAACAGCAAAAGCGATAAATCAGGTTCTAGCAGAGAACAAGTTTTTATTATAGCAAACTGCCCCGAAAAGTTCTCAAATAAACCAAGTACAGATTAGTGCGTTGGAGACGAATACTATTGTACGTAATGGGAGTAGAGCTGATTCCGGCTCGTTGGTTTCTAAATGAAGTAATTGAAAATGTAGACAAGCTTATCGCCCAGTGAAGTAGAGGATAATTTCCAAGGCTTCATAAATAACAGTCGGTCATAGAAGAGTTTGAAAAGATTGAAATCTTATCAAAGTGTAGGCAGGTCATATCCTAAATCTGAACTTATAAGGTAAACAAAAAAGCTAGATGTCGATATCTTGCGTTACAGGCGTTGTGGCATCCAGTTGTGGTTAGCTTGAACTTGTTGACTTGTAGTCACGCATAGACCGGTTCGGTTCATAACGATACCAGATGGAGTTCATTACTTATGCATTGTGAAATAGTCCACCCGCATGGTGCCTGTTCTTACTGTGAACTTAAAGATCCGTTTCCAGCAAACTTTCAATCCATCAAACCCAAAGAAATCCTAAAAGGTTCAGATAAAATATATGTCAGCTGTATAAAGCGCCGAAAGCAACAGCACCCAAAATGCGTGATGTGAAGTTCTAACTTAAGGATGATAAAATAGTAAAGTTTTACATTTCCTTAAGGTGGGTTCCGGGACATGAGGGGCACGAAGGGAATGAAATTGCGGACATTTTAGCGAAAAAATGGGGAAAACACTCCCTTCATAGGTCCTGAACCTTTCTGCGGGGCAAACAACAGCTTCAAAAGTGCCTTTCTACGTGAGCAGAAACAACGAGGCCTAATCGATTACTGGAGAGCTCAATCGGGCATGCGGCACTCGAAAAGACTCATACACCCGGAACGAATAAAGACAGAAGCAATCCTTAACCGGCGGTCGCCGTAGCTGAATGGATTGGTGCATGATTACCATTCGAAACTCACAGAGAGACCTTTGGTTCGAATCTCGGTGAAAACACCAAAATTAAGAAAAAAAAAATGTCTAATAGCGGTCGCCCCTCGGCAGGCAAGGGCAAACCTCCGAGTGTATTTCTGCCGTGAAAAAGATCCTCATAAAAATATCTGCCGTTCGGAGTCGGCTTGAAACTGTAGCTCCCTCCATTTGTGCACAACAACATCAAGGCGCACACCACAAAAACGAGGAGGAACTCGCCCTTAAAACTTTACACTGAACTACTAACAGGGCACTGTTAATTTAATTATCACATGAAAAAGATAGGTGTGATAGAAAACGATTATTGTAGACTCTGCAAAGAGGCACAAGAAACAGCAGAACACGTTCTATGCGACTGCCCAGCAGTGGCACGACGCAGATTAAATTACCTGGGAAATGGGGTTATAAATCCAAACCTCCTGGTAGAAATTAACCCTACAGCAGTTTTAGGATTTATTAGTAGCCTAAAACTGTTCGAGTAGGCTACATGGCTGCACAATAGATCTATAGAGGTCGCAGTGCACAAATAGCCAATCAATAATAATAATAATACATATCCTTCTTGCTAAGGAGAATTAAAGGCCTACTGGCTGGCGTTGAAAGAATGCTAGGTTTATTTTTTGTAGCATAATATTGTATTTAGCTGCCTTTTGGTCACTCGCTATCTGTGTACCTCGCATTTCTGCTAAGTGTTTAGTCTTCATTAGAGAAAAGATTTTTCTTTCACATAATAAATGAAATTTAATTTGTAAGCCATTTATATTTATTTTGTGTGCAACTAATGCATTAGCTGTTCATATCGTCACACTGTGCAAGTGTAAGCCGTATGTTTATAACGTGACTGCAGGATGAGAGCAAGTCGTCGCTATTTTATACCACTTTATCCCATATCTCCATTTTCCTTGTTCTCGGCTTTTCGCTTACTTTCTGCATTTATTGTCTAAGGCCAACGACACGCCATCCTAACACACTTTCAGCTACCGCCCCTCAAAACCCGCTTGTGCCATGCAGTCCAGTCTGTCGTCAACTCTTTCCACTCATTTCCCCATCCTTCACTCCAGCTCATAACCGTCGAGTGCTGCTAATACCTCCTAATTCGACGCGGTAGACTATCGTGCTTCCAGTTGCTGGAATAGTAGAATATTTCTGATAGATGCTTATTTCTTGCTCTCCATGTGTTAGTGTAGTGTTGCATGTAAGCAAAGTTCTGTTTGTGCTTGTGCTTGTACTTGGCTAGTCCTGGTGTTTGTATTAGTGCCTACAACGTGGCATGAGGTGCACTCTTCGTTTATGCGGTTTCGCGTACGACCTCTGTGCGCGCCACTTATCCATGGCAGTACCTCCCCAACGGCACTTCAAATTCTCCTCGCTTTCATAGCTTGCTCTTGCCTAACTGCATGAATGTACATATATTTTTTCGCGTCTCCACTTTATACTATACATATGTGTATTTTCTGCAATTTTCCTGCTTTCCACTTTAGCTTAGCACGTTTGTAGGTTTGTTTGTATTTTTTCCAATTATTTTATGGCGACTACTGCATGTACGAGTATATGTTGCGCCCGACTGTTGTGGCAACTTGCCTGTGGTGTTGGTGTTTGGCTCATTCACAATTGCGATACGGCACATTTACAACACATTGCCACATGCGGCGGCTAAAGTTGCATACAGGTACTATATAGGAGGCTTGTGTGTATGTGTACGAGTGCGCTTATATTATGTACATAGATATTGAAAGGAAGCCCCATCAAATTACCTGCATAAACCCCACAGAGGCCCCTTCAATCGGCACATTTTGGCCCCCTTGCGCTTCCTCGCTACCGTTCTCGCTCTTGTTCTTGTCCAACGGCTTATTTGTGCACGGTGCTGCGCTCTTTAGGTTATTTAAAAGCCTTTGCGTTTCTTATTTGCCATGGTTATTTTTTTGTTTTTTTTTTTTGTATATCTGCAGGTGTGTTTGTGCCTGCTTGCTAGTTGAGTTGGCATTCACAGCCGCGCCATAACCAAATCAGAAAGCTCAAAAGCAGCACCTATTGCTGACCGCCAGCACCTCTTGTGTGCCCCCTTCAATTGCACAAACTAACTTTTCGCTAAATCAACATGACTTTGTACCAACACAACGTTTATTTTTCTGCTTGTTTTTCATTTTTATTTATTTTTCGTTTTTCCTTTTGGTTAGGAATTTTTGAATAGTCCATTGCAATCATTTGACTAACTGCGTCGGCTGCCCTAACTGGCCCTGTCGTGTGAGCGCGCCGCAAAATCCAGCTACTGACTGCCTGCCGTCCACTGTTGGCATTTGAACTTTACTAGTTGTTTGTTTCCTCCTTTAACGTTGCATTACCAAGCGAATTTCATCAGTTTTATGTGCACGTCATATTCCCTTCCAACACTTGGATCTCACTACCTTTTGTCGTTTTATTGCATTTCTACACCAAAAGCGTAAATGCAATATCCTCTTTTTTTACCTTTATTCTCATCCTTTTTGAATGCATTCACATTGCTTGCAAAGCGAAAAATATTATTGCCGGCGCTCAGTGATTTACGCCCGTCTGCGAGCCACCCTACCGCTTTAAACGATAGGGTGATGAAAGGCCTTCTGGCAAACTCTTATTCAATAGTTTTGTTATTGATTTTTATGGATGCCAAAAGCTGTGAAAACTATTGACTATTGATGGAGAAAACTATCCAAAGCTGTGTGGCATTCACTGCAGCAAATATTAACGGATTTATTGTGTTATCTTAAAGTTTGTAAATATAAACTGAGTTCTCTCGACTTCTTTACGATTTTGTTTTATATATTTTCGGTAAATTAAGGTTCCGGTTTATAAGGAGGTGTTCCTTATAATATGCATCATAAAAATTAAGTTGCAGCTAAAGGAACCAAAATCAAGTACGTGTATCCTCTAGGAACACTGCAAGGTTCTCCATTTGTGAGAGACAAAAATGTGTGAAGAACTTGCCCACAATTTGTGAGAAACTTGATCCATCTCAAAATAACCCTGTCTATCAACTTCCGCCCCATACTCGTCGTGGTTGTAAGTCGTGCCGTCTAGGGAGTTCCTAGCGAGAACTTTAAGTATGCCACATTTTTATAATATCTAGGCTTATTTATTAGCTGCTTCTTGGCGTCGCCTTCAATTTTTTATTTATTATGAAAAATTTTGCTCCAAAGATATGTAAGTCTTTTATCCCTTCTTGTTCTTTTTGTTATACCAGCTTACAAGTCTCTGCTTAAAGCGCTAAACCATCAATCGTCATCTAACCAACTTCGCAGACAGTCAGTCTACTTGAGTTTTTTCGACCAAGATAAACCTCTTCCTCTCTTTTTGTAATGGTTATTTTCTAGTATCATAATATTATATATTACCCTCAAACTCTTGGGAAATGCTACTGGAGTAATAGTCCTTGGTCATTTCCGTCCTGAACGTATCCGTAACGTAAAACCGACTTTCATTTGTCCTACCACATCGTTTTCACTAACACTTCGCATGTTATCCTATCATGTAATGGCTCTGCTAAAACGCCAACGACTGTCAGTATTTTCTCTGATCCCATGAATTAGGTTATTAATTACTTCCTCATCCAGCGTATTATCGAGGCTAATTTTCTACCTTCTTTAAATTATTAAATGGCTGAACTGTACGAAATGACGAGGTCACTAGAAATATGTGAAGGGTTTCTAAAAATTAGAACTTATTGACGCACTATATAACGAGCTATTCCGCAGCTTTTCTCAGTTTTTGAGTTGTTTCTTGACCTGTGAATTCGTACCACTGACATATGAAGGTTAAGATTTCAAGGAAGCCAGATTTTTTTTTCTTGTAATATGATTCGAAAATATTCCTTGCGAATTTCAAGTAAATAGAATCAATAGTACTCGAGATTTCTGATAATTAGTGAGCTGGCGGCGGATACAAATATTATTAATGTACCTGGATTTTATGAAATCCATAATATGATAGATTGGGTGAATTGAATTGATCAGTATTCTACAGAAAAATTCTAATATCATCAGTATTTCTTAAGCGGGGAAACCGGTTTAGGAGGCCAAAATTTTGGTGTTTTTCGAGAATTTTTTGAACAAAGAAGGAACAATCAGAAATTGTTTAAGTTTAGAGGCTATTTTATTTATATTTTTAGGTACACTTTTAAATTTTTTTGAAGCTATTTTCGCGTGAGATAGTGGCGTTAGAGCATGGACGATCTCCATCCGAGTGTCTTGCTGGTGGGAATTCCTGATGTTGCAATTTTTCTCTGAAATCAACAGCATTGTTTTTTTATTAACAACATATTTCCTAAGAATATGAGCCTAATTGTGATGAAAAATATTGAAAATTGCATGTTTTTGAGGCGCTTGAACGCAAAGTAGTTTTTTATACCATATTTTTTTATCTGTTTTGCTTAAAAAACCATATTTTAAGTAATAATATAATCCCAGAATTAGGTTCATATAGATTAGAATTGAATAAAGAAAAAATCCCGAAAAATTTTAGAACGATTGGTCGATAACTTTTTAAGCTAAAATTCCCACCAGTTGAAAAAAAGTAGTTTCGAGAAAAACGTCGTTCTAACTAACGCGCGCTAGGGTGCGTCCCGTTTTTCTTAAAAGTATGTTTTTGAGGTCCTTTAACACTGTAATTCGAGTATCACTCGCTAGATTGGAATGGAAATTATACAGCTAGTACTTGATCGATTTTTTAAACAAAAAATGTTTGTCCTTCGAATTACGGGTGTAAGTTTCTGGAAGTTCTTTTACTCAGCCAAACAACAAATACCGCAATGCGCCTAATTAGGACTCTCCCTCTGACCTCTCTAGGAAGGCTTCGAAAAAAGATCCAAAGAAGCGTATTCGGTGGAGAAAAAGTCCTTTTTAATATATGCCAAAAAGGTGTGCCTATAGTAGCTTCGAATGCGTGATTTCGGAGTTCTAAAAAGTTCAATCAGATAACAGGTAAATACTCCGTGCAGACTCCTCTGGTTTTCGCCTATGGTTTTGACCCGGATTTATATCTGGCTATGGGCTATCACTCCAGCAGCATTCCCCGTAAAGGTATGAGGAATGTTTACGGTACTACAGCAACAAAAACAAAGTTTTGACTATTTGTTTTTTACTCAATACTTTATTTTTTTTCTGTTTTTTATAAAATATCGTTTATATTAAGCGGTGATCAATTTAGATGTATCGGATTTTAAATTGAAATAAAACAACACATCGATTGACTAATCCTTTTTTTTTTTGTATCGAACCATCCCTGACATTCCCTTTGGAATTTTGCCCGCGCCGTAACTCGGCTATCCGTAAACATCAATTTTGAATGACTCGCGACTCGTTGGAGGACCGACCGAAGTCCTCGGTAATTAACTTTGGCAATGTTGGCTAGCAATGCCTCAATCGAAGCTGGTTTATCCACAAAGCATTTAGACTTTATATACCCCCACAAATAGAAGTGCAAAGGGGGGAAAGGCTACCGATTCACTGGTCCGACACGAGCGATAAATTGTTCACCGAAACGACGACGTCGTAAAACCATTGTTACACGGGCTGTATGCAAGTAGCGCCGTCTTGTTGGAAGCAAATGCTGTGGAGATCACGGACTTCAATTTCCGTCATCAAAAAGTTGTTTGTCATGGCGCGATAGCGTTCGCCATTCAGTACTACATTGACGTCAGCCTCGTCTTTGGAGAAACATGGGCCCATGATTTCGTCAGCCCATAGGCTGCACCAAACGGTTGTTTTCAATGGATATAACGGTTGTTCTTGGGAAGCTTCGGGTTGCTCTTCAGCGCAAATACAGCATTTTTACTTATTGACGTAGCCATTAAGTCAGAAATGGGCTTCATCGGTAAACAAAATGTTTGTCCCTCAATGCGGATGAACACTTTTCGCAGAGCGTCGATTTTCATAATATTGTACAATAAAATTTGTAAATTTTGTTAAGACTTACGCCTCTCTCTCTTCGTGACGTAATGTCAATGAGTACTGAAAAAAATTACGTACTTAGTTTGACAGTAGTCACGCGCGATCTGTCAAAAAACTCCTATTAGAAAAAGTACCTCCAATCTGATCGCTCTTTACAACGAAAGGTATATAATTCAAAATGCATTAAAAAATCAACGCAAATTTTGGTTTTTAAAATTGTAAATTTTTCTGAAAGTACTGACTAAACAGTTTCAAATTTTTGGAAAACTTAAAAACTATCTTCTAAATTTGCAACTTCTTTTAATGAAAATTTTTGTTTTTTTTTCTTAATAATTAGTCAAAACTTTTAAATATGCCGTACTGCTAGTTTTGTGAACACAGGTGTATGTGCAATACAGAGCGCAAAACTTCCTTGCACCATTTCGCAGATTTTGCAATAAGTGATTTTTGGAAGTGATCCAAAAAAACTTACTTCTGCATGAATTGCAATTAATTAGACCATGATGCGGAATATTTAGTACTGTTTTTTTTTTTGTTTTTGTTTTTAGATTTTTAGAATTTTTTTTGTTTTTTAAAGCTTTTGTTTTAAGAAGTTAAAAAATTTTTTTTTTTTTAATTTTTTCTTTTAAGAAATTAAATTTCTTTCTTTTTTAATTTTTTTTCTATTGAGATTTTTTTTTTTTTTAATTTTATACTACGATACTAAGAGCTTTGTGATGTACTTTTACGTCAGTATTGGCGTGCTAAGTATTTGTTGACTTTTCCTCCGATCTCCCACACTGTTATTTCACGACAAATATTTAAGCAGCAAACGGCATTTTAATCAACAAACAATCAGCTACCGCCTTGAAAGATGTTTGAACTTAGCGATTCAACGCTTAAACGGCATTATCCGCAAGTAATCACATTTAACTTCATAAATAGTTATATTTGTATGTAATTTACTCCCAAAATTCTTATTAATGTGAGTTTTATTTAAAATATGCTTTTTTATGACTTCATTCATTTAAATGTGCGCATATTTAATCTCCACTCCAATACAATTTTTGAATTCACACCTAATCGGTTAATGATTCACAGGTAGAAAAAAACCAACAAAAACTCACACGCTGTGAAGCAAATTCGTACATTTTTGCTTTTGTTTGTGTTGTTGCGTTAATAGTATTTGCTTTGGTTTTTTCTGTTTGCTAGTTTTATTTTGTGTTTCAACTAGTTTAATTGCCTGAAACCTCGAGTTTCGATTATTTTGATTTATGGTTGTATCTCTTTGGCGTCATCACGTGAAGCTTAGATTATCGACAACAGGTGGGTGGGCAAAGCGAAGGCGACGGAACGGCAACGCTTGCGTTGGAGTAAACTGTTAAGCAGTTGCTTGTTTCGCAGTGGTACTTCGGCGCTTTTCAAAGCAAACGCTTTTTTTTTTGTATTTGCTCAACCATTAGTTTTCATGTTTTTTTTTTTTTTAATTTGTTATTGTTTACCTATTTGCAAGCGTTTTTTAATTGCGCAGTAGGTGTGTGTGGAGCTAATTTTCTAAAGATTGAATATCAAATTGGCTGATTCATAAATGCAGGCAAAATTTTATTTATATAAAAATCGAACGAAAAAAAATGTATGAAAAAAAGTGACACGGTAGTGAATAATGCATTTAGCGTTTGACAATGACAAACAAATACAAATTGTTTTAACATATTTAAATTTTTTTTATATTAAATATTTATTATACCATTTAATAAAGATTAAGATTTAAAAAAATCTTAAAAAATTATGCTGAATAATGACAGTATTAACAATTTGCACAAGTCGACGATGCGCGAGCTGATTGTTGGCCTTGGTTGTTGGAAGTACTAACTCGTACAAGGCTCTTGGAAGAGTACGATAAGCAAAGCGCCTCAATATTCAAGTAAAGTAATCGATCCGATCCTCAACCAAAGATATTGGGTTGGGTTTCGATTTATTTTAAGATATGCATTAATATGATTCATATTAATTGATGGAGGTCGCCTAAATTTCCGCTGCGGTCACAAGAACTTCGACTAAAAATGACCGAACATTTCTTAACATTTTTCTTTATAAAAAAAATTGTTTAAACGTTTGATTTGTGTATCATTTGGAATACTGGCATCCAAGTCAATATTTTCTATTATCGTAAAAATTTGGCTTTTAAATAGCCATCGAGTGTGGGGCGAAATGAACAATTGTTTGTTAAGTGCTCTAGGTCAACTCTATAGGGCAATTCCATGTCAAGCGATCCAAGTGTTTTAGTAATTGTCGTCAATGTTTTTTGTAAATTGGCTTATCTTGTCGGCTTCAATATAAAGAGAACGATAGTGGAAACAATTTTAAGCAGTTTTTGAAGGGAAATATTCTCGGTTCTTATTTTATATATATTTTTTTAACTTTTTAGAATAAAATATTCTTAAAAAAAAATTTATTTAAAAAAAATTTACAGTTTTCAGAATAAAATATTCTTGAAAAAATATTTGATAAAAACTTTATACTTCTTTGAGCATTGATAAAATTATCTGGAGTTGGCGTTTTGGTTTTTCTTAGCACTTTTATCCTATCATCTATGCGCACAGCATTTCTCTCCTGCACTCCTTGAGCTCTTGTCGATTAGCGAGTGAAACCAATGGTTTCTGGTATCCAACATAGCTCGGTTTACGGGTTTGGCACGAAAGTGTGCGCGTCCATAATTCAAGTCGGCGACTCACTCTGGTCATTTATAAAATGAGTTCTAACTCTAAATGTATTCAAGAATGTCGAAAGGCTCATCGATAGCACATCGGAAATGTGTACTGGTGGCCAGAATCGAGTCCGTCCATGGGTTTCCGATTGTCACAAATTGATAACTAGGCTGTTACTAATATCAAGTGGATATCTGCAGTTCACTCTGGTCGGTGAATGAAAAATATTAAACTTACTGAGGCGCTTAATCCTCCGTTTGGCATCCGGGTCTGGCCAGTCTAGCATTTTCGACTTTGAACGCGAATTTAACATATTTCTATTATAGGAAACGACTAAAATTAAATTTTCTATCAATTTATGGATATAACCTTTTAAAAGGAATCCTCGAACAGGACAAAAAAAGGCCAGACCCGGGTGTCCAACGAAGGGTTAATCTCAGAGTTATCGCACTAAGCGCATTATTTTAACGTAAGCTTCTCCCAAGGCGAATTTATTAAGGTGACAGCATTCACCCAGCTGAATTTTTCACCGTGGGTATGGCTTATGTCAAAATGATATGCTTTGTTTGTATGTATTGGTATGTTTACATTCGTATGTTTACATTTGCTTGCTGATTTTGACGTGATGGTTGCATCAAACGCAACAACAAATACATGTAGGGTTTTACTTATATGTGTTTGCTGTCACCTGTAATAAATTCGCCTTGGCTTCTCCTAAGTATTATTTTTATGTAAAACTGCAAAAGTTGAAGTTGAGCTGTAGAAGAGAGAGAGAGAGGTGAGAGACAGAGTTATATCAAATGTGTGCGTGCGAATGACCCACATTTCGAATAATGCGGCTTCGCAATTCTGATGGGTCAATTATTTAGTTGAATGCGTCAAGCATTTTGGGGATAGACTCGCTGAAGGCGCTCATAGGACACGCCAAAAGTTTCCGATGATTGAAGGATGCGTAGGGACACGGCTAGCGAATATGTTGCTTGAATATTAGAATATTTCATCCAGAATATTTGCTCTCAAGCTTATCAAGCATTTTATTTAATTTTATTTTTAATTTTATTCAAATATTGAATTGTGTTTATTAGAAATGTCTAAGAATTTTGTTTTTGCTTGAAAATGCCCTAGTATCTTAAAAGCTGCAAGAATCAAAGGATTAATGTTGAAACATTGTCTAAACTCTTCTATTTGGAATTTTGTCGATACTCTCTTTATCCCATGTCGATCATACCGAAAACTGCCTGCGGATTTTTTTTGAAACTACATTTTCCAAATCGGTCAAAGCATAACCCGAAAAAATCTGGATGATTTTCATCTTTATAAGTATTAACAATTTAACTTTGGATTTAATGTTGAACTTTGATTTTTTCAATATTTTACAGAGTTTTTTTTTTTAATTTTTTCTTTCAATATTTTACAATACATAAGTTTTTGTTTTTTGAATTTTTATTTTAGTTTTATTTAATGTTTCTTGCTGTACAGTTTTCGAGTTTTTTTTTGTTTTTTTTTTATTTAGTTTTTTGCACTTTTTGAGGTTTAGCGTATTTTTTATTTTGATCTCTTTTTTTGGTCGTTTTTTTGTTTTTGCCCTTTTTTAAACCTTTTTTTGTTTTTTTTTTAGTTTTTGACTTTTTTAAATTTTTGACGTTTTTTTATACATACTTTTTAAATTTTTGTATAAAAATAAAATCTCGTTTTTCCAAAACCTTCCATACGAAAATGCTGAATAGATACAATGAAAAAAATTTGGGCACGAAAATTTTCGCAATACCTTGACTGTGGAAGACCCTTTAGCAAAATACTCTATATAACGAAGAGTCGATTTGCTTACGCGCCAAACAACAATCAAAAAACTTGAAACATTTTTCGAGGCGAAACATTATGTATATGCACAAGGTGGCGCAAAATTAATCATCCAATTTGGTTTTTGAATACCTTTTCAGTTAAAAAAATATTTTGAGGGAATCTCTATTTTGACTTGTACGCGCTCCATTGCGTGTATCCTGGAGCTTTCTAGTCCAAAAGTGTCAGATATAATTTACGAATATAATAAATCCTCGGATAGGCTGATTAAAATGTAAACTTATACTTATGAGAAAAAGGTGCCATCGAAAAAAAGACGTTGGTGCGTGCAATTTTCTTTGAAATAAATTTGACAAAAAAAATTAATGCAAAAAAGGGACCTGTTTTAAAATTTTGGTTTATTGCAGTGTCTCGCTGAAAGAAAAAAAATCCAAAACAATAGTACCAAAAAATCGTTCACCCTGTATTAGCGTGTGAAAGTACTCCATATATGTATAATAATGCACACATTTCGCAAAATCATTTTTTATGCAACAATCAAATTTAAATACCATTTTCTATCTTTAAGGTTTCCCTTTCAACTTCAACTGGTAGATTTCTCTTCAAATTATAAATTTTTTAATGCATAGTAAAAATAATTATTGTATTTTTCTTTTTTTGTTACTTTAGTGTAGTTTTTTTTTTGTTTTTGTTTTAATTTAATTTTCATAATTGTGGATTTGTTTTCTTCTTTTGTTTTGTTTGTAAGTGTTTTTGTTTATGGCATTTTATTCCATATTCTTTGCTTTGCGCAAATATCGGCACTTGCGCGCTTTCAAGTGTTGTTGTTGCTACTGGCAACCGCAGTTGCTGCCATTGCTTTTACTGCTAGCTGTACACTTGTTATTGGTATTATTGTTTTTTATTTCATTTATGACTTATAAGCGGTTCAACCACTTCTTGTTTGAAAGCGGCGGCTACAGCAACCATCAGCCAGCAGCCAGCAATGCGTTCAACTGTTGTTGTGCTGCGCTCAGGTGAAGTTTTCACATAAACACACAAACATATATGTATGTGTATGTGTTTATTATTTCTCTTATTTCTGACGATGCTTTTACTACAATATTTCTATAGCCGTTTTTTGTTGTTAGTACTTCGCTACTGTTGGCCATATATTTTGCTGCAACATTGGCTCTAATTGGCAGTCGGTTGCATTTTGAGTTTCATAAAAGTGCTGCTGCAATCTGTGGAGCCGCAACTAAGAGCATTGAAAAAGTGCATGCGCAGATTTTTTGGCCTATTTTTTCACTATTGTGTCTAGCAGAGCATAAAGTGTTTTTTTTGTACAACAGAAATATTGAAATTGGCGTAAAAGTTGTGCTTTGATTGTTGTTATTTTTTTATAATTACTATTATTATTAGTAAAAACTTAGTAATTGTTTTAGTGTTGATTTTAATTATTAAATATATATTTTTTTAATTTTACTATGTGTTAATTTTTATTAAGGTTCGCTCAACGAGTGAGTGCCTTTTTCCATTTTCTTATTTTATTTTATTTTTTTATACAAAATGTTTTCTAATAGTTTAATTTTTTTTTATTTTTTTCTTTATTTTTATATATATTTTTTTATTATTTTATTTAATTTTTTTTCTACATTTTTTAATAAAAGTTTTTTTTCTCTATTTACTTAAATACGTTTTATATATTTTTTTTTTTTTTTATTTTATATCATTTTTTATACACTTTGTAATTTTTTATTTAATTCTATTTTTTTTCTTTATTTTACAATATATAATTTTTTTTATTAATTTTTTTCTAAATTGTTTAATTAGAAAAAAAATGTTTTTTTAATTTACTTAATATCTTTTATACATTTTTTCTTTATTTAAATAATTTTTTATATACTTTTTAATTTTTTATTTAATTTTGTTTTAGTTTTATTTTAATTTTATTTTATAATTTTTTTCCTAATTTTTTCCAAATTAAAAAAAAACAATTTATTTACTTAATATTTTTTATATATTTTTTCTTTATTTAAATAATTTTTTTATATACTTTTTTTAACTTTTTCTTCACTTTTTAATTTTTTGTTTCTTAATTTATGTACATATATTTTCTTTATTTTATATAATTTTTTTCTTAATTTTTCTACATTGTTTAATTAAAAAAAAAACAATTGTTTTCTTTATTTACTTAATATCTTTTATACATTTTGTCTTTATTTGAATAATTTTTTATATATTTTTTAATTTTTTATTTAATTTTTTAAATTCTTTACTTAATTTTTTAAATTTTTATTTCAGTTTTTTTTTAGTTTTATTTTAATTTTATTTTATAATTTTTATTTAATTTTTTCCAAATTAAAAAAACAACAATTGTTTTCTTTATTTACTTAATATTTTTATATATTTTTTCTTTTTTTAAATAATTTTTTTATTGTATATACTTTTATATTTTCTTTCTTAACTTTTTAATTTTTTCTTTCTTGATTTTTTTAATTGTTTGTTTCTTAATTTTTGTATATAATTTATTTTATATACTTTTTTATACACTTTTTAAATTTTTAAAATTTTTATTTAATTTTATTTTTTTTTTCTTTATTTTATATAATTTGTTTCTTAATTTGTTCTTAATTTTGTAATTTAAAAAAATCACCTCTTTTTTTCTTTAATTACCTAATTTTTTTTTTAATTTTTTTAAATTTAAATAATTTTTTATATACTTTTTAATTTTTTTTTCTAGTTTAATTTTTTTATATATTTTTTTCTTTATTTTGTACAATTTTTTTTTCTTAATTTTTTCCAAATTAAAAAAAAAAGAATTGTTTTCTTTATTTATTTACAATAATATTTTTTATATTTTTTTTCTTTATTTATTTACAATAATATTTTTTATATTTTTTTTCTTTATTTAAATAATTTTTTTATATACTTTATTTTTTTCTTAACTTTTTAATTTTTTGTTTGTTAAGTTTTTTATATATATTTTCTTTATTTCATACATTTTTTTTATCTGAATTGTTTAATTTTTTCTACATTTTTTTACATATATTTTTTTAAATTCTTCTTTTTTCCTTTGTTTTACTTTTTCATAATTTTTTTAATTTTTTTTGTACTTTATTTCGTTTTGTTGTTTACTTTCATTTCATTTATAATTTTTTTTGAGCTCCATCAAAACTTTGTTATTTCCTTATATGCTTTGACGATTTGTTTTGTCTGTCTGCTGTGAAAACCTTTACCAAATAATACTACCCCTGTTTTAACTGTAATATTTATGGCTAATAGCGCACTATCAAGCATCGCATCAAGTGTTTGGCTTTTAAGTGTGTCGTGAAACGTTAAATTTTATTTCCTAGCGTTTATTCGAGTTTGTGCTGATTTATTTGAGTGTTTGTGGTTTTGTTTTTCTGCTTGCCTTTGGCGTATGCTTTTGTTGGTTTTCGCGCTATTTAAGTGCGCAACCGCGCTCTAGTGCAATAAATTAGTGCGCTTTGCTATAAGCGGCAAAAGTTTGCATCAACACTTCATATATTAAAGTTGCTTTCTGTTTTTATTTCTGTCATTCACTACCGTCTAAAAGTGCGTTCGCATTCAATTACCTTCGCTCTTAAAACTCGTATCTTTTCATTTATTGAAAAAAAAGTGAAAATTTCTAAATAAGCAAGGTGACCGAACTAGCATTTGGAAATTGATTTCCTTTTTATGATTTTAGATTTCAAATCGGCTGACTGCAGCAAAAATGCCTTGCAAATCCTTGCTGTTTATATTGGGTGGATATTTAGTAGGAATATGATTTGTTCACCTACACATCCGATACTCGACCATTCCCGCAGCATTCCCGATACATTGTTTTCAATCCTTGTTTTATCTTTGAAATTTAAGAACGGGAAACCTTGCGAGCTGATGGCAATAGAGCTCTGCACTCTAAAAAAGAATTAAGGGGTATGTTAACTATGATAAATAACATAGTTTTCGTCACCTCAATACTTAGTGGAGTGGCATTTGTTTTTTTTTTTTTGTTTGTTTGTTCTGATATCAGGCAAGCAACGCCCAGCCATTGAAATTGCCGCTGTTTAGCTGCCGTATCATTGTTAGAATCGTCTCCCATGCCACCCATATCACCTTATAAAGGCTGGCGCAATATTAATCACGCTATCAGAAGATTTTTAATTTTTGCAAATGACGTCCGTAAACAAACTGATAAGAAATGGAGCGCATAAAAGTCAAAATAAAGATTTCCCTCCTCAAAATTATTATTATTTTTTTGAATTTCATAAACAAGTTATTCGAAAACAAAATTGAATGATTTTTATTCTTAACTTAGAACCACTTTTACTCCTCGTCACAAGTTCTGTAGAGGATTTAAGTATGGTGACAGCGATGGCCTGCTGAAAACCCAATATTAGTCTTTTAAAGCGATTCAATCGCTTCATCTGTGTTTCGTATCGTTGTCGTCTTGTGGAAACAGTATCCGAAGGAAGGCCCTTACAAAGGTGAGGAAGGCATTATATTGTCAAGCAAAATATTTGGATATTGAACAGCGTCCATCGTACTTTCAATCAAATAGAACAGCATCCTAAGGATGATAGATTTATCAAGATTGGCCATTGGCATTGGAAAAAAAACAAAAATTGTGCGAGCAACTTCAGCTACTACGACTTCTGCAAAAGGGCGACTTCTGCCTCCCTCGTTTTACACATGTTGACTTATTCGTCTAGTGAGTCGCTGTTCAGACGACAACGAGGTGTCATTGGCTGATTTCTGTGTTTTTGTATATCACCAACACAATCTCAGTTTGTTTTTTGTAAACACATCCATCCCCTATTTTGTCAGCCTATCAGCTGATTCTATCAAATTCGCTGAGAGCCGCCTAACGGTCAGATCTCTAAAATCTTTTCACCATGGGTTTGGCCACTAGCTATGGTGAAAAACAAAATTGTCCGAGTCACTTCGGCTGTCACATCACAGGTGTTCGGCAGCCGATTTCCGTCCGCTCGTTTCACAAGTATTTATACACTCGTTCTGTCAGTCGTTGTTCCGACGGCAACGAAGTCAATCGTTATGTTGATTTTTTTTGTATATCACATCGTTTGTTTTTAAACACATCCCAAGTGACTTCAGCCTATCAGCTGATTCTCTCAAATTGTTTGAGAACCGTCTAACGGTCTGAAATTGGTCGGACCTCTAAAATATTTTCACCATGGGTTTTACCATAAGCTATGGTGAAAACAAAACTGTGCGAGCAACTTCGCATGCCACATCACAGTGCATTAGGAATTCAGCCCGCTTATTTCAGTATGTTAGCTGTGTGTCAGTTTTTTTGTAAACACATCGCCTATTATGGCAGCCTATCAGCTGATTCTTTCAAAATTCGCTGAGAGCCGGCTAAGGATCTGATATTGGTCACACCTGTAAAAATCTTCAATACGACAGCAACCCACAGTATTAAAATATGTTCTCTCTGGCTATTATGGTTTACATATCTAATGGCATTCCTAAGCGAGAAATTCGCTTTTGTGGCTCTTTACTGAAATACCGCTCTGATTGTTAAGGTGAAATAAAAAGCTTTTTTTAAATTAGATTTAGACAAAAATGGATGCAACTCCGAGCAACTCGTGTCTGTAGCTTGAATTTTTCGTATTTTTGCGTAATAAATATTTACGGTGAGGAGTGAATTTGCCAGAAACAGCTGATGAGCTTACGAATTGTAGAGTTTTGTTCGTCTTTTTCTTGTTGGCAACCTACTTTTTTTCTTCTATTCTATTGGATTCAGTTGTTTAAATTCCTCTAAAGTAACTTTTACATTTTTTTTCACAAACTTTTGCTACTTTGATATTCTTTCAATTTTTTTCGTCAATCGACGCACTGGTAACATTTTCAACTACATATTTTTATTCTCCACCTCCAGCATTTTAAAATATACTTTGCCATTATTTCACTAAAAAAATTAACCCATTTATCATTTAAAACATTCTGGAAGAACTTTTTCTGCTGTCACAAACACAAAAAAACCAAAGGAAAAAAAAACAAAAGAAAACAAAAAAACTTAAGGGGAACTCTTTGAAGATGTACTAGCATTCACTGATATTCAGAGGTAAATTAAAGACAATCAAGAGTAAGTAATATAATATTAAATAGAGTTTGTAATACAATGAATATAATTAAATTGAGGTAAAAACATCAACACGTGTGCGACTCTACTTCATTGTCCTCCACTGTATGAATTTAACTTTATTGCTTTGTCATAGTCGCATCTGCACTTTATTTTGTTTTATAATTTTTTTAGCTTGTATTTTTTTCTTTTATTCCATTTTATTTTTTCTTTTATTCCATTTTTGTTTTTTTTTTTTTTTTTGCTTTTTTCCCCCTTTTTTTATTTTCATTTGGTTTTTTTTAGTGCTTACCGTTTCAATTGACTTGTGTCTGAAACCGGTTCTGCCTGTCAATCGATCTAAAATTAATATATTATACAAATAAACAACCTGCAATAATAATACTGAAAAGCACTGTGGTTGTCCGTAGCTTCGGTGCGAAAACTTAATGATATTTCTCCAAACAATAAAATTTCGTAATCGCAATAAAATGTTAATGCTTCACACGTGATTTTTATTCGTATTGTCTGTGCAGGTCACTTGGAAAAAATCATTGTGCGAAAAGCAGTTGCTAAACTACGAGAATCGTTCAATAAGTCTTTGGAATAAGATAGAAAAAGAAATTATTAAAATTTTTTGTTTGCTATGTGAGCTTTTTTTCTTAGCTGCAGACACTTTTCCAAACGTTTTTTTTAACTTTTTTAAGCCGTCCGACAAGTAAGATCTTAAAAAGTGCCCAGAAGGTTTGTTTGGGTGACCTATTCCTTTAGCGCGAGTCATTGTTCACTGAGAGCTTTTCTTAAGTTTGGAAATAAAAAACAATAACTAGGGGCCAAATTCTCTTAATAGGGGGAATGTTGCTATATAGTGAAAAATGATGCTTACAAAAATTTAAACATTCTCGATGCAACAAAAATTGATTTTCTAAGTACTTATTGAACGACCTTCGTGTGTATGTATTGACATTAATTTAAGAGCTCAAGTATTTAAATAAATAATTGGCGCTTACACCCTTTTTGGGTGCTTGACCGAACACCTCCTCCTATTTGTGGTGTTCCGCTTGATGTTGTTCAACAAATAGAGGGGCCTACAGTTTTAAGCCGACTCCGACAGGCAAATGGTTTTTATGAGTAGTTTTTTCATGGCAGAAATACACTCGAAGGTTTGCCATTATCTGCCAAGGAACGACCGTCATTAAAAAAAACGTTTTCTATCAATAGGAGTTTCATGCATGGATATTTGAACCTGATTTCGAATGGTAATCACGCACTAGCCCATTCCTTAGGACAGCAGAACGTTCTTCTTGTCGATATGAATCTCAACCAACATAGCTTTGGCAGTCACTCTTAAGTATCAGCTTGAGGGTTTCCACAACAGTCTGTTCTACTTTGCCGGAACGACCCGTATTTATGATATATTGGACCAAGAACCGTCACTCCAACAGCATTACCCAAATATTATATTTGTGGAGAGCATTTATGTTGTTGAAACAACATAGAAGTGAATAGTTGAACATTGAAGTCCTTTGATTTCTTTCTTGCCTGAGAGAGTTTGAGGGTTTAACGTTGATCCAATGCCCTATAACTCGGAATATGGTCCACACACTTTCGCCGTTTTGCGACTAATCCCCGGAAGTACCAAAAACCTTCTTCTCGAATGCGTTGCTATAGCGAGAAGAAATAGAGAACTCGGTCTGGTACGGCCAGAAAAAAGGTTTATACGCTCAGCCCAACTCAACTCCATCTTACGTTTACTGTAGGAACTGCGTTTGTGTGAGGTAATGTGATGAGTAAAGGTCACAAATGAAAGGCCCTTAGGTCGAAGGTCTTTCGGTCTTGTTATTTTAATTCTAAAGTGTACAGACCTCTGTTCAAGTCTTTGCTATATGCCAGAATATAGAAGAACAGAGAATGTTTGTACAATGACAGAATCTCTCTTAGGCACGTAGCCAAAGGTATGGGAGGAAAGTACGAGTAGTCTGTATGCCTAAAGCAGGAAGGAATGGTCTCAGGACTTCTTAAATGCTCGACCGTTCAGGCTTTTATCGTCTCTTCTTTAATTGGATGGAAGATTCACTGGTCCGCAAAGAATATCGGCAATGCTTGATACAGCAAGATTGCTGCGAGTATTAGAACTAGCGCTCAGAAACAAGAAATTCAATATAGAAAACTTTCTGGATGTGGAAGGTGCACTTAGCAATGTTAAATATCAATGCATTCGTCTTGCCCTCGTTTACCGCCAGACCCACTCTAGTTGATTATATTTCGTTGACGGTGCCCTATGATGTCTATGTCATCAGCATATGCAATCCGGCTCCTTTTAGTGAAAATAGTGCCTTTTCTATGAATACCGGCTCTACGCAGTACCGCTTCCACGAGGAAGTTGAAGAGGTCGCACGTTTGTGGATCACCTTGTCTGAAACCTCACTCGGTATTAAAAGGTTCAGGGAGGTCTTTTTCTACCTTGACAGAGCTGGATGTTATTTTGCAAAGTCCAATCATTTATGCAGGAATACCGAACTCAGACATTGTGGCGTATAGGCGATCCCTTATCGGGCTACCGAAAGTATTCTTATAATCGATAAAGAGATGATGGGTTCTGCCATTAACTTTTTCATGGGTTTTTTCCAGGACTGGTCGATGGTGGCCTTTTCAAGTCTAAAACCACACTGATAGGGTCCAATTAGTGAGCTGGCATATGGTTATAATCTTTTACAGCATACGCTCGACTGGACCTTACATGAGATGGCGAAAAGACATCCGCCGGTAGTTGTCGCATATAGTATGGCCGTCTTTCTCCAATGCAGGACAAGGGGTACTGAGATTCCAATCATTGGGCATGCTCTCGCCTAGCCATATTTTACTCATAAGCTAATGCATGCGCCCAATCAGCTCATTGCCGCCAACCTTGAAATGATCTGCTGGCAGTCCACTTGCACCGGCTGCTTTGTTGTTCTTCACTGGCACTGACCTCGTCATAGCTAGGTGGAGTAATAGCCACCCTGCCGTCTGCAATTGGTGGTACCGAGTTTATTTCCTTAGCGGCGATATTGATAGCATCATCACCAGCCAGTAATTTAGAGAGATGTTCCTTCCATATTCTCAGTGCCAGCTTCGTATCTTTAACCATCTGCCATCTCTACAAGAAAATACTCTGGGCTTGTAACCTACGGTCAGACGCTTGACCTGCTGATACAATTTTTTGGTATCATTCTTGTCCCGTGTACCTCTCACTAAATGAATTTCTACTATGCACTATCTCGAAAGGCGTTAAGATTGTAGAAAGGATTCACTCGCCATTGCTGTGTATACGATGCCGCGCTGCTTTCCATCTATTGTTAGCTACTTTGCGGTTGCCGCTCACTGCTTGAGACTTAGTTATATAGTCGTTGTACTGATATTCCCTGATTCCCTGATTTCAGTTTCTTCATTGTTACCATCGGTTTGACGAAGTATAAACACCTTAATTGAAACAGTTTGCTTTCCCCTCATTTAAATTATACTTTTATGAGTTTGGCAATCTTTTGTCGTTAATGAAGAGTAGTTTGCCTTCGTGGATGTCTGACTAAGTCTTGGGGGAATGAGGAGCTATCAGCCTACTATACAGATATGCAGTCCTGCGGAGGATGGATGCATCCTTAACTGGGGTTAGCTTCATTATTAGGTAGTTTCAGAAGTATTCCGTTCTTGCTGCAAAGACGTTGGCATGTAAGAACGGACTTTTCCCTGCATCTTCCATTCGACGTGGTATACAACGGAATTGTGTGTGCGGAAGAAGTAGTATGGAGGGTTCGGGTGGGTCAGCAATTTGTTTCTGCAATCGTTTTATTTCGTCATCGACCATGGATATTTGAAGATCACAGTGTTTGTTCGAGTTTTGACTCAACTAGAGTAATTCACCAAATACAGACTATTTGACTAACTAATGAAAATGAATCCGGAGGGGCGCAAACTGATCAGCAGAAGTTCTCTACTCATAGAATTTTCGTATCAATGTTCACAAGTTGTCATTCAACAATACTGCCGTTCTTAGTTTTATGCTTTGAAGGCTTTATGCCTTGAGGATCGCAGTTAATTTTATTGTGTAAATAAGATAAAAATATCATATCGAGAAGCTAAGAAATATATTGAAAGCAGAGCGGCGGTTACTATCGAACTATGAGGGCTAACTCTTCCGTTGTCAGTCCAAAAGCTCTCAACTGAAAGCTGAATATCTATGATATTTGAGAAACCTCAGCACACATTTCCCGCTGACTTTGAGACCCAACGTATGAAACTAATAAAATTGATCAATTTTAAATTGTATGTAATAAAATCAAAGCTAAATCAAGTATTTTACTATTAGAACCATGGCACACTCGAGATTGCATAAAATCTCAAAATATGATACTAAATCGAAGGTGACAGGACAAACATCGAAAGTCACATATAAACTTTTATATTCTATTTACTTAAATATTCATAGATATTTAACATTGACTGCTGCACTGCTTCAAGCTTCTACAAATACTGGCTGGCTCTAGTGTCAACGCGCCGACGTCACGCCTTTATTATTAGAATTTTATTTGCAGTGCATAGACAGTGATGCAGAAAGATGGCCAAGACGAAATGATTGAAAATATGAAATGTGTTAGCTCATTAAAAACACCTTGACTTGCACGAGAGTGTGTTTGTTTACCGTTTACTTCATGCATTTGTGTGTGCATATATTTACATATGTATACTATATATACATGTAGATGTGCAGGTGCACACATCGCCTTTGTTGTGGTACTTCGGTCCAGCTATTGTTTGCGAATCTGGTCTTGCTCAGTTGACCAGCACAGTTACCAAATACGAATGAAATATCGGCGACTTTCGCGCATTTCACGCAACTCTTTAACGCGGCTGGATCACTGAATTGTGTATGCTTTCTTAATATACAGGGTGAATCGCTTGCACTTGTGAAACAAGTTTTACAACTGAGTAATTCCATTTCGAGTGACAACTACTTTTGCAGTGTTTATTTGTAGGGGACAAAACAATAAACTGAAAAAAATAGAAAAAAAATGTAATACTTTTCAGCTGCACCCTGAGTTGTAAATATTCGTATAGAGTTTTTAGTTTTTCTTAGAATTTTTATAATTTTTTGTTGTTTTATTTGTTGTAATTTTTTAGTATAAAGTTTACTTCTTAAAAAATTTTTTTTATCTTCTGGCAATTATTTCTAAAAAAATGGTGTATACAAGTATAATAAGAATTAAACTGAGAAAAGTAAAAAAAAAAATTAATGATCTTGGGATTTATCCAGTGTTGAAATGTATAGAGTTTTTTGTTTAAAGAAATATCTTTGGTTTTTTTAATATCTTTATAATAAAATAAAAAATAATTTTTTTTTCTTTATAGTTTCGTTAGTTTTTCTCAAAATTGTTTTACTTTATTAATATGCTTCAGTATAATAAGAAGTAAACTCACGAAATGTTGAAAAAAGTTTAGTATGGAGGTTTTTGCTGTTGAAATGTTGAATGAACATTTGCGTAAAGCTTTTTCTTAAGTTGGATCCGAAGATGATTCGTTTTAACACTTTTATAATTTTTTTTTGTTTTTAATGTTTTAGAATAAAATTTACTTCTTACAAAATTTTTTCTGGATAAACTTTATTTTGTTGTTAAAAGTTTTTAGATGAAATTTTTTTTGCCTTTCTTGAAAAATATCTCTGATTTTATTGGAATGTTGAAAAGTTGCAATTTTTTTTGTTTAAGGGATTTTATACCTTGTGAGCCCGAAAAAATGGACGATTGTCATAATTTCTTTTTAAATATATTTTAGAACTTTTATTCAAATGAGGCATATATCCTACTGAAGGGTATTTAAAAAATGTTATTATTTATTGTTGATATCGCCCCTCCCCCGAGACGCCGTTTTTTAGAAGAGGCTTGCGGTGATCACGGTAGCGTTTTTTGGTGTACTCGTATCTGAACGGTTCATTTACCCAAAAAAAAATTTTCTTGATATGAAAACCGCTTTGCACCAAAAAAACGATTTTTGAGGGGTTGAAATATTAAAAAAAAAACTAATTCCAACGAACTATGCAAATATTTATAAAAAGTGAATCGGTCAGATTCACAAGGCTGTAACTTCGAATAATTAAAAAAAAGTGTATGCAAATCGGTCAAATAGTTTTTGATATATCATGATCATCACCGACGTAATTTTCAAAAAACACGACTTCGAGATAATCGCATCTAAAGTGATGCGTGCACTTCTCGTCCCAAGAAAGGTCGCGCTTCCACGGTCTGTAACTTTCGTTCTAGTGCTCCGATGATTTTTTTAAATTTATATTTTTAAGATGATGTATAGGGTTTTTCAGTAAGAGCGCTTCAACTTTTGAACTTTTTGTATAAAACACAAACGGTTTGACTTTTTTAACTAATTTTTTTTATTATTATCGAGTTTGAACATATACATTTAAGTATGAAATTCGATTTCTTTTGTATGACCACCGCGTGCACGTTTTACGAAGTCCAATCGTTGAACCCAATTTTCGATCACTCTTTTGCATAAATCGGCCGAAATTCCAGCAATTTCGCGTTCAATATTGGCTCTGAGCTCACAAATCGTCGCCGGCTTGTTACTGTAAACCAATGACTTCACATAACCCCAAAACGGGACGGCTTGTTAAATGGACCGTAAAATGGCCGTAATGCTTTTAAAGTAGCAGCAACAGAACGATTATTTTCGTAAAAAATTTGCACGATTTGCAATCGTTGCTCAAGTGTGTAGCGTGGATGAAGTTTACAAATGACAAGCGAAAAATAAAAAATATTGCGTCGTTCGCCCTCCCTATCAGAAAAAAATGAAGCGCACCTAATGGTTAATGGTTAATGGTTGTAAAGGGTTAAGGAGTAGCCCTTTAGCACTGCGACCATATTGATCTATTGTGCACCCTATGCTGTCTATTGACTGTTAAGTATGCTTATGAATTGTACCAGCTCCTTCTGAGGGAGTGATTGAAGGTCTTCATCTGTAAGCATGAACTTGTTTAAAAACCTTTTCCTTCTATGCGTCAACCCCGGACATTCGATAATGAGATGTTCCATAGACTCCTCATCTTCGCAGCAGAATCTGCAGGTGCTGGTGTTAGTTATGCCTAATTTATGTGTTTGTTGCAGGTGAAGTGACCCGTGAGGGCGCCTGTGAGAGTGCGAATGCTCTTTTTGTTTAACGTGAGGGCCATGTTGGCTCTTTTAGCGTTGAAACTTAGGAACTTTTTGGAGTGTCTAAGACCCTCTACATTGTTCCAATGCTGATTTAATAGAGTTTTGGCCCAGTATTTTATTTTTTGTTTTAGGTTGTTTTTGTTGAATCCGAACATAGGACTAGGTCCGATGAAATTTTCATCTGCCCCTTTTTTGGCTTGAACGTCTGCCTTTTCGTTGCCGTCATATCCCTCATGTCCCGGTACCCAAATTAATGACACATTGTTTTTTTTTAACAACCCGTTTTAAACAACCCGATACTTTTAGATTATGCCATAAAAAAATGTACGATTTTTTAGTCCAACACAAGGTATATAAGCCCTTAAGTTGGATCCGAAGATGGTTCTTTTTAACACTTTTATAATTTTTTTTTTTTGTTTTAATATAATTTTTTCGAATAAAATTTATTTTTCAAAAAATTTTTTTTCGAAAAACTTTATTTTGTTAAAATTTCTTAGATGACTTTTTTTGCCTTTCTTAAAAAATATCTCTGAGTTTTTTGTTTTTTTTCTCCCGAAATTGGTTCAAGGGCATACTGAAGTGTAGGTAGTGACTTTCAAGAACAATACCATAGTACTGAAGCTATTTTCGATTACAAATGTTTCTATCCTTATATATCTACCTCAAATCTTAAGCAGCAAACTCTCGAATCTTGATCATATGGATTTGGCAGTGTTATACTAAATCCAGGCATGTACTCAAATTGCTCAAGTGTAGTAAACACCAACTGAAGCCAATCCCTTCGCCACGTTATCTTTCCAACGCCCTTCACTGCCTTTTCCGCATCGAATTCTTTTAGAGCCGGTGCGTTTGTATTCATTCGGACGACATGACCCAGCCAGCGTAGCCGCTGGATCTTTAGTCGCTGCGCTATGTCTATGTTGTCGTAAAGCTCAAACAGCTCTTTGTTCCATCGTCTGCGATACGCGTCATCGCCAACGTGCAAAGGTGCAAAAATCTTGCGCAGAATATTTCTCTCAAACACTTCAAGAGAGGCGTCGTCGGATTTCGTCATCGTCCAAGCTTCTGCGGCATACGTTAGGACGTGCATGATGGGAGTCTTGTAGAGTGTTCGTTTTGTTCGTCGAGCGAGGACTTTACAACTCAATTGCCTACTTAACCAAAGAGATTCTACGTTGGATTTCAAGGCTGACATTGTTATCGGTGTTAATGCTGGTTCCTACATAAACGAAGTTTTTTACAACCTCGAAATCATAACTGTTCATGTGGATGCCGGTACGCGAGTGCACCGACTGTTTGTTTGACGACAGGAGGAGCTACGTTTTGTTCTCGTTCACCACCAGACTCATTCGTTTTGCTTCTTTATCCAGTTGGGAAAAGGCAGAACTAAAAGCGCGGTTGTTAAGGCCGATGATGTCAATATCATCGACTTAAACCAACAATTGTACGTTCTTATGCAAAATTGTGCTTGAGCGATTAAGTCTTGCGGCTCGCTCCAACATCAGGTTAAAGAAGTCAAACGACAGCGAGTCACTCTGCCTGAAACCTCGTTTGGTATCAAACGGCTCGGAGAGGTCCTTCCCCGTCGTACAAATCACACACCAAATTTTTATAAAAAAAATTGCTGACACAACACGAATATTAATTTAGTCGCGAAAGCCCAAAAATCGTTCGTGATGGTTCGCCCTGTATAACAAAAAATACGTTTCGAAAAGTTGCTGGTTTTGTTCACCCTATTTATTACCTTTTTTTTTTGTTTAATTTATTACTTTTACTTTTAATTATAATTTTTAATTTTACTTTTTCTTTTAATTACCTATAAATTTTTGTTTTGCATATTTCATTGTGTTGCAGCTCCATTTATACTTATACTTTCCGCCTTTTTTCGATTTCTGATCGTAAAAAAATACTAAAAAAAAATAAATTAAATAAAAAGGCAAAAATCTGGTTTCGTCGTAATCAGCGCACAACACTCACAATCAAGAAAACAAAGTACAGAATGATGGTAAAAAATATTAAAAATAAAAATTAGCACATGCTTTTGGAATTTCGCGCGCATGCCCCAATCTCGTAGCCAAATCTTATGCATAGTGCGCTTAAATTGCTAAACAAGTTTTAAAGTTCCATAAACTGTTTTTAATACTTATTCTAATCTCTTATTTAATTTTCTTGTGTTCCATTTCCCAAGCACAATTTATCCTTATCAAGTTTCGTTTAATGCTTGGCTATTAAAAAGCGCTTATAATTTGGTTAATATACATTTATACTGTTGACCCATTTCCTTTCACCAACAAGTGGCACGAGATGTGTGTGTTGCCTTTGAAAGTGGTTGATGAAAAAAAAAACACATTTCATTTCAACGTTTTCTACAATTTTACTTTCCCTTGCCTGCTCACTACTCGATTTGGTGAAATGACTGTAGACACCACCACTCCCCATGCACAAAGTACGTCGAAACTTTTGTGACCGCCGTTTAATCAAGTTGTCTTTCAAAGGAAATCATCTGTTTCTCTGTGTGCGCCGGTTCCAATCGGCTACGCATCACTTCATGTACTTGACATTTTCACTTTTTCGCAATTCGAATGAAAACGAAAAAATAAATAACTGTACAAAACGCATACAGCTGCGCAAGGTTCCGTGCGATGTTTGTGTTTTCTTTGGTTTGAAGGCAACAAAACACAAAAAAAAAAAAACAACTTAAATATTTGTGATTTGTTATCTAACAGATTTTTTTCCTGGACAAAGTCGTGCACCCACACACGAACAATGACCCATCGTTTGACGCTTTTTCAACGTCAAGTGCTGGTCATATCGATTGCTCTAAGTGTACTTCTCTCAATTAATTTTAATTCGATTTCACATTACAAACACCGTACAGTGCCATACCTTGTTAAATTCAATACTTTTGTATTCTTTTTTCTTCTTTGTAAATAGCGGTGATTAAAGTTCACTGCAGCTTGAGTGTTTGCCAAAATTAGATTGGTTATCTGCAGCTCTCTTGTTGTTATTTATTTTTAATTATTTTTGTATGCTTGAGAGCAGTAAGCGTAGAAATTAAGTAAAATAATTGATAACGCAAGCTGGAGTGGTGCTTAATCGTTGTTGTTGTTGTTGTTGTTGCTGATGTTGTCTTGTTGTTAATGAAGCGAAGTGGCGAAATAAAAATTCGTTCCGCGTTCTTGATGCAGAAAAAAATAAAACGAACCAACAAAAAAACTACTCGTATCAGACCTTGTACTTTATACTGAATCATTTAAGATTTTCATCAGATAATTTATTTCAACTGGCACTCTGGTATTCGTTTGCAAATACTTCCTGTTTTCCGGACAATTATAACGCGGACTATTAAGTATTGCAGATAGGATCTTCTGTTGATAGGATCTAACACTTATAAGACAATCACTTCAGAATCCGAACTGAACAATATTATAAGTGGTTACTCGTGGTTCCAACGACAGTCGGTTCTACGTTACCGTAACGAGCCGGAAATACTTCCGACCAAGCACTGGCGGCCGCCGTAGTCGAATGAATTGTTGCGCAATTACCTTTGGAAATTGCGTGGGAAAAAGTTGTTTCTCATAGCGGCTGTCAATCGGCAGGCAATGGCAAACTTCGGGGTGTAGTTCTGATATGAAAAAGCTCCTCTTAAAAAACCATCTGCCGTTTGGAAATCGGCTTAAAACTGTAGATCCCCCCATTTGTGAAACAACATCAAGTCGTCGGCTACAAATAGGAAGAGGAGCTGAAGCTAGGAAGTAAATCTCAATCAACGCCTGCTAAACTCAGTTTCACTAGCTGTACAGGTGAAGAGCCAGCCACCTTTTTGTTTTGATATCTCGCAATGAAAACTTAATAAAAAATAAAAAAAAAATAATAGTTATTTTTACCGGCAATTCGTATCCTTCCTATAATGCTCGTCCAGTACTGATTAATCTTAGAAAAGACAAGGCTTTTCCTCTCTTTGACCTTTGCGGAATGCTGCTGGAATAACAGTTCTAGACCTGCTATAAATCCGGGTCCTTCCGTTAACGCAGATGTGCCTGTCGTGGGAACGCTGTGTGTCTCTATCTTTTGGAGCGTATTAATTTTAGTATCTCGAAAAAAGCACCTCGGTTTTCCTGCAAATAAATAAATAATTGGTATGGACACTTCAGTTAGGTGTTTGACCGATCTCCTCCTTCTATTTGTGACCTGCGTTCTTGACCTGGGACCTACAGTTTTAAGTCCACTCCGAACGGCAAATGGGTTTTTATGAGCAGCTTTCATGGCAGAAATACACTCGGAGGTTTGCCGAGCAGCGATCTGCATTAGAATTCTTATTTTGCTCTTTCATGCACAGAAAAGAAAATAAATCTTAAGGCGAAATTGCAAAAATGGCAAACTTAAGTTGAGTAACGGCACAAATAATTGTTAAAAACTATCAAGAGATTAATTCGTATGAAAATAAAAAGTGAGTCGGCCGCTCAAAAAAGCTGCCCAGAAGAGAAGTCAGATTAAGAGTCGACCATAATCTGAGACTTAGTGCTCCGAAATTGGTCCATGTTGTACCGGAATTTGTCCAGTCCATCGTTGAGAAAGTCTAATTCCCAGAACTGTTAAAAGATATCTTAATAATAGCGGATATTTCAGCAGAACACCACGTAAAAAGCTTCTGATTTCAGAAAAAAATTTAAATATATTTGGAAGTGATGTGATGGCCGAGCTAAAATATGGTGGAGACGAAATCGCGATATGGAATTGAGTAATTTTATACTTACTCTCAAGCACGGCGAAGATAGCGTAAAGTTTTGTGGAGCTATAGCTGCATCTGACGTCGGAAGGATGATCTTTTTTGAAGGAACTATGGACCGATATATACTTAAAAACATATTGGAACAGCATTTGAAGCCATCAGTAGAATGCTTGGTTGGTCTTGGACAAGGTTGAGTTTTCCAACAAGATAATGACTCTCTAAGCATAGGTACTGCACTAATTGTCAAAGACCCAGACTCACAAACTTATTGTCATGCAGGGGTAAGCGGACAGACTATTCACGCTGATACGCACAGTCGGTCTGGAGGTTAACATTGCCAAGACGAAGGCTATGAGTGTCAACCACAATAAAGCAAATTGACGGGTGCCCGGAGGAATTTGTTGAAGGCTTCTGCTACCTCGGCTGCGCTATCACGGCAGATGGCGGAGCAGATGAAGAAGTCAACTACAGGAAGAAGTCAGTCTACAGGGCGAATGCGTTCAGTATGGGTGAGTTCGCAAATCTCCAGGCGCTCAAAATTGCGAATATTCAGCTCATGTGTGAAGTCAGTACTGTTGTACGGAAGTGAAACATGGCTGATCTCTAACATCATCACACAGAGGCTACAACCCTTCATCAACAAATGCCTCCGCATCATCTATAGAATATTCTGGCCGAACCGCATCAGTAACGGCACGTTGTGAGATTAACGAATGAGGAACTCATCCTATGGCAAATCAAACGCAAAAAGTAGCAATGGATAGGCCACACGCTTAGAGAACCACCAGGTTGTATCACGAAAATAGCACTGGACTGGAACACGCAAGGGAGTAGAGACCGGAGTCGGCCAAAGAATACTTGGATTCTCGCAAAAACAACAGCCCAAAAGCGTGTACGATGGTAGAGTCTTGTAGAGGCCCTATGCTCAGGAGCTGAGTGATTAGGGAAACAAAAAAAATGTACACTTACATTAGTCCTTCACTAAGAGTTAAGTTCTTCTCTGTATTGTGTATTTTCTGTACTATGTTTATTTGTGAAATGTCGATCAGCACTTTCCAATAACACTTTAGATTCTGATCATCACCCTGTGAAATGTGTGAAAGTCAATTGCTTTTCTTAATATGCATTAAAATAATATTTATAAGTACGACAAATACATTTTAACGTACACTCACTCACCCATATACAATCAGTATGCCGTCGGCACCATTAGAGCTAATGAAACATCTGGCAGTGGCAATGATACCAGCAGTTGATTTACTAAAGTAAACAATTGACGCCGAGCTACATATAAAAACAAAGTTAAACAATAAACAAATGCTGATAAAGTGGAAAAATATGTATATTTAAAAAAAAAAAAAAAAAAAAAAAAAAAAAAAAAAAAAAAAAAAAAACTTAAGTATTACATTTGCTCACACAGATGCCTACACATGCATATGCACATATAAACACACAGACACACACACATGCATAAATATTCACATTGAACTAACGATGATTTACTGTTGAGTTTTCTTTTCCTCACCTCGAGTTGGCGCACTACATAAGTTAAGCATTCAATGCACGCCTTGCATTGCCATTTTGTTGCTGATCTTAACTTGGCAAGATTTGTCAAGATAATGTCACGGCAGTCAAGCCAAAAAAAAAAAACAAAATAAAATTTACTACAGCAAGAAGCCGTCAAGTTAAACTGAGTATATCACAGCCATAACCTAACACAACCCAGTCCAAAATAACCTTGTTGACACGTACTTTTGTACCTACATACCGACATACTAAATGTGGATGTGTATGTATGTATGTTTATAAGTTCATTTGTAGGGTATATTTTGACAAATGTGGCGCAACTGGATTTCTGCTGACCTTTTTTGACGTCTCACATGAGCGATTCTCATGTTGGACTTTTGATTTTTTACACAACGTGCTCCAGAGTATGTGTGTCTGCATGTACTATATTTGGTCGCTATGCGTCCCTTTGGCTAGGCTCTACACTTTTATGTGCCAAATTTACACAGTATTGTATTTTTTTTTCTTTTTTTGTTTTTGTTTTTTTGTACACACAGTTTTGTTTATTTTCTTTTCTTGGCTACGCATTCACATGTGCCGGCGCCATAAAGGTCCGAAAAGCAAAACAAACGAAGAAGCATATGAAAAATGATTCATGCTAGGGCCAAATTTAGCCTAGCGAAATAAAGTTCAGTTCGTGTTAGTTGTTTGGTGCGTATTGCACTGCCCCCCTGCAGGCAAATCCACTAATACTGAAGTACTGTTTGCCACCAGTTTGCTTTGCAACGGAAAGAGTTCTTCTATATTTTTTAATGCTAGCTATTTGCAATTGTCAGCGTATTCATTAGTCTTATAACGGCGAATGAAATAGTAAGTGAACGAACTAGTTTCTAATAGACAAACAAAGGTCTAGTCCAACTTGTGGTCAAAATCACCACTTTGGGGTGAGTTGGAAAAGTAACTAAAAATTGATAAATCAACTCTAAAATTATTTTATTACGAATTAAAAAATTACATAAAATGTTTTCTTTTTCTTTTTTTAATTTGTTAATCGGCTTAACATAACTCGTAATTAAAAAATACGTACATACATATGAAAAAAAAAACATACATAGGAATGTATTTTATTCTAGAACTAAATAAAAATATTCCAGAATTAAAATAAAAATTATTAGTTAGTTATTACGGAATTCATGAATTTGAACTATTTTTCTTTTGGATTTTTTTTTATACATTTTTTTATAAAAATATATTTTCTAATTTTCATAATTGTTTTAATTTTTAACGAATTGCAAGCTCTCAGATCTGCAGTAATAGGAGATATTCTAAAATTTTTGAAAATCGCACACACTGGTTTTAGGAGAAATAGGGGAATCTCCCCACGCGACCACACAATGGGCTATGAGCCTGATCCCACAGGACAACCACCGCTTGAAACGAATCAGTTTTTTTGTTTTTTTTTTGTTTTAATTTTAAATTTTAATTTAGTATAACAACATTTGGACCAATTTTAACTACTTTTTTAATTTTCATAACTTTTTTTTATAAAAATGTAGTTTGTTTTTTCATTTTCAACATTTGGACCAAGTTTGGCTACTTCTCTTTTATTTATTTTTTAATTTTCATAAAGTTCTTTATAAAATTGTATATTTTTTTCATTTTTTATTCTAATAGTAGTATCATAACAACATTTTGACCAATTGTGATTTTTTTTTTTTTTAATTTCATAAGTTTTGCTTATAAAAATGTAATATTAACACACTTTTATTAGGTCGGGTTGTATGTATGTATGTAACGGAATCTTTGAGCTTAATTTTCACTGGCTTCTAAAAATCTGATCGACTTGAAATTTTGCACATCTATCAAGGACCGATGACAATACAATAATTTGATAAAAGTTTTCCATTATCCTTATTAGGATTGCCAGGATTAATATTTTCTTTTTTTACCTGTGGGCAAAAAGTAAGGTGAATTTGGTTGTAAAATGAAAAATCTTTTTTTATTCTTGTAAATCAGTTTCTCAGGCTCCCTCCACGAAATAAGTTCTTCATCCCGATTACTTCTTTATCACGGGCGATAACTGCATAGCTTTAGACTCACAGTCGATAAAAAAGGAATTAAATATAACACGAATATATCGAATCATTTATTCACTGACTGCAATGATAACAATAATTTTCATTCATAATAAACAAAAAATAGATTAAAGAAACTAAAAAACACGCTTTTTTGTTAATCGAACTAAAAAGTAGAAAATAAATTTTAATGACAAAGAGACCTATAATGAAGTAATAGCAAATCGAACGATCAGTCATAGTCAACTACCTCAGAACAGAATTATAACAGAAATTAAGATACAAATAGAGTAATTCAAATTAGAGTTAAAAGCGTGGGATGCTTGATATAGTAAATATTACAATCATTCTATTGGCAACTACCTATGTACAGAGGGTTATGAAAGTGAAGCAAAATGCATCCCACGCTTTTAACTCTAATTTGAATTACTCTATTTGTATCTTAATTTTTGTTATAATTCTGTTCTGAGGTAGTTGACTATGACTGATCGTTCGATTTGCTATTACTTCATTATAGGTCTCTTTGTCATTAAAATTTATTTTCTACTTTTTAGTTCGATTAGCAATAAAAGCGTGTTTTTTAGTCTTTTTAAACTATTTTTTATTTTTAATTTTCATATATTTTTTCATAGAAATGCCGTTCTGATTTAATTTTCATATATTTTTTCATAGAAATGGCGTTCGAATTTAATTTTCATATATTTTTTCATAAATTTTTTCATATATATTTTTTTTTCAATCGTAGTTTTTTTTGTTTAATTTTAAAAGTAGTATCTTTACGATATTTGGACAAATTTGGACCACTTTGTTTTCTTTTTAATTTTCATGAATTTTTTTTCTTTTTAAGTTTCATGAATTTTTTATAAAAATTTTCATACATTTTGGTACAAAACTGAAATGTTTGAATTTTTGTACAAACTGTTTTTAATTTTTTATTTTAATTTTAACTATATCAGCACCACAGATTTTTTCCAAGTTTGACTACTTTTTGTTTTGATTTTCATTTGCATATATTTTTTTTCCAAAATGTATTTTTTTCTTAATTTTCATGTCTCATTTTTTTTTTTGTTTTTTCATAAATTAAAAAATATATATATTTGATTCTACAACAATCAAAGCTCCAAACTTTGTACAAGATTTATAAAAATTCGAAAAATTTTCAACAAAATTTCTAACTTTTTAATCGGAATTTTAAGAAAGCTTATGAGTACGCAGTTTTATAACCTATTTTAGGACAAGAAAGTGCAAATTTGAAGTGGTCCAAAAATCTCTATGATTTTTGAAAATCTTTTTCTCTTGCTCATTTCATCATATAAAGAATTCCCGATTTTTTTATATTATTGTGCTACTAAATTTTTTTGAGCAGCTTTAAGTATTGCTATTTCGGTACGAGCTATGAACGTAATAGAGAAAAATTGTTTCGCACACAGCTCTAACCCACCATCTTGCAACTGGTACAATTCTAGGCCCTCTCGAACTAGTATGGCTTCTACCATCATAGACCTGTTCAAGAACTAACCAGAATGTTTGCCGGGCAGTTTGGGCTTGGCCTGTATTTATTTAACTCCTTGTGTTTGCATTGATAGACATCTAATTTCCGCTTGACTTCTTTTGATTAATGTCACCCGAATAATCGGCTGCCTAATGGAGAAAAGGGCTATTCATTAAGAGCGTTGGGGCTTTAACTGCGTATCAAAGCACATTGAGTACCACGTAGCACTTTGTGAACGACATCTAATATTTTCTGTGGTGTCACACTCTACGAAAGCGTATTTCGCAATTAGGCCTTATTCTGCGCTTTCATACGGTCCAATTTGCTGTAATTTTTGGTCCAATTTTCATGGTACAATAAAAGTTATATAGAATAATGTCGTAAAAAAACATGAGACACAGAAAAAAGCTGCTTGGTATCCGGTGAAGATTTTCGTGAAATCCATTTGACAGTCATTTTGCTGGTGAACTACTTTTGACTGAGATCGGGGCATAAATGGAGCTCAATTTCACGAAGAACTCAAGTTTTGTAGATCTTCAGGACGGCAATCGTTTACAGTTTTTTTGTGTAGACCACAGATTTTACGTAGTCCCACAGAAACTAGTCGTGTGTTAAGTCACCTGCCAGCGATGGCCTATTATTTCCGTTGTAACAGGAGATCGCGAAATATTCACGTTCCCACGACAGTCGGTTCTACGTTAGCGGAAGACCCGAATTTATAACCGGTCAAAGATTGTCACTCCAGCAGCATTTCCTGTACATGTATGGGGAATGCCTATGCTTCTACAAAAACAACGAAACACTCGCACTTTTCCATCAAGAAATTTAATATTTCCCGTGCGGTATGGCAGTAGCTGTCACCTAATTGAAAGTACATATTTGAGCGATCCCTACAAAACATCCCAGGTCACAAAAAGTTTGTAATCATCCCTCGATATCAGTTGTAATTTACAATAATAAGCGCGGCACCATGCGAAATAAGGGTCGTGATGCCGCCGTATCCAAAATTCCCCAACTTTTTTGAAGTGTAGAGGCAGCTGAAAAAGCTTCCGTGGATTGCCAAACCTGGACAGTTTACTTATTGTCGAGGCCACTTAACCAGAAGAAAGGTAACGCATTACTTATCATCTGATTTTCTTTCTGAAGTCGGAAACGCAGCGTATAGAACTTTTGGCGATCGGAGTAATCTATTTTTAAGAAAATTCAACACGTTACTCAATCGCATATCGTTACGTCTTTTAATATTCAGACTAATGATGGTCAGAATACACAGTCCAAAGTCCTTTACTATCCATACTACACCTATGATGGAAAAAATATGTAAATAACCTTTTATTATTTATGTATTTTCCCAATTAGCACTTGCTGCTCTTAATCTTTTACTGCCCGAGCGCTCAGTTTACATTTTCATTAATTTTAATAACTTTGTGTGGTGACTTCCGAGTTGTTTACTACATTTTGTAAATTTTCTCTATCTCTTTGAAATCTTTCGAATTTTATTATAGTAGTTATTCCTAATATGAATATTGCCATTGACACTCAAAAATACTCGAATTAGTTTTTAATTAAATTTATTTTTCTTCTTTTCGTATCTTTGCAGGTATGTACGCACAACTGAAGAATGAAGAAATTTTTTGCACACATACAGCTTTAAACTCACTACATATGCACATATGTATGTATGTATGTATGTGCGCATGTTTCCAAGCTTCAACATATGAGGTCAGCATGTGCGTGTATATGTAAGATAAAAGTAATTTTTCCTCATACTGTTCTTGATGACGGAAATGTATTTGCCAGATAAATCTGAGGATAAGCATAAAATGAATTGGAAAACAAAATATTTGTCTAATAAGATTTAAAGGCAGCTGTAAAAAGTTCTAAAAACATATAATGAAGATTAATTACTATACCAAAATTGGGGGAAAAGCGAAACATGAAATAGTTCTCACTTCATCAAAGGAAAAATTTTCTAAGTTAACAGCTAATTTGAAGTGTGAAAATTGGGATATAAGCGCTTGGGAACAAACAAACAAACAAAAATTAAAGGGAAAATCAAAATTTCTACAAGAAACAACCTGTGGAATCGACGAGTTTCAGCAGGCGCCTTACATTAGCTGTATAATTTAGATCGTCAAATAATACTAAACCCATGAATTTAGGTCTCCGCCTCTAGAGTGGGAAACAGATGAGCTGCCTAAGGTTTCTGGAACGTCTCTGTTCCCAGCGCTTATGCGGAAGTCATTGTGGAGGATTCTTAGTATTTTAGCTTGTCTCGCGCTAGCGATTTAGTCTTTTAGCAGCTCCTTGGCTGTGGATGCATTTAAGGTAGTAGTCTGGTCAAATACTCGTTTTTTATAGATATTTTGTAGAATTTTTTTTTAAGAAAATAAAATGCGATCATTTTGATTTTATAGTATGCTATTAGTGACATGATTGTCATTCTGAGCGGCATTCAGGGCAATATTTCCTATGAGGTTAAGTCCTCACTAGTATATGAGTGTATCCTGAAACTCAATTTGTTAGCAACATAATCGCATCCATCTCATATGGGTTCCACGACACAGCGGTATAACTGGGAACGAAGTAGCGGAAGAATGCAATAGAGAGCCTGCTGTATCGTTACCAATAGGACCCGAGCCATTTCTTGCTCTGGGACAACACACCATCAAGGAGAACCTTAGGAGTGAAGAGCTAAGGCTAAGGGAGGTTAGCTGACACCAAATGAAGGGCTACGCCAAGAGAAGTCTTTACTGGGGGCGATACAATCAATAGAGATTTAGGAAATTCATAACCCTCCCTAAGGCCAAAATGAGAATGTTCACGGACGTTCTCACAGGTGATTGTAAATTGATCGTAGCCATTTTCACATTAAGGATGTGGTCCATTGACTCCTGTCGTTTCTACGACCAATACTCAGAGATCCCAATACAGCTTCTCCTTGATGTGGCGCTTTGGCGCGGAGCTGGTTTAGGCTTCTCGGCCACACGAAAGGCACATACGCTCGCCCAACCCAGCTCTATCTTAAGTTTAATAAGGAAACTGGGGGAGTTTAGATGAGGTAATGTGAGTAGAGAGAGAGGACACAAGAGACCATGAGGCCGAAGTGCAAACCTCAAATCTGACTATCAAACAACATGAATAACGAAAGTTAAGCTCCAACTGAAAGTACAAGTCTATGATAGGCCAATTCCGACTGTCACAAACCCTAATTTCATTCATTTTTGATAATTTGCTCTCTTCCCCTCACTCAGTGGATGCAGCTACAAACCTGTTAAAAGAGTGCACTCAGGTTAAAGACAAGACGTTCCCGGAATATCATTTTCATACTGAGGTGTATATGCTTCCGAACCATTTCTATTGGGTTGCTTTCACATAAACCACCTTTGCTAGAAACAGAGTCACCGCCTGGGCATGCCAAAAGTCATCTCTTCTAAATTTTGTAAACTGTCGAGCGACTATTTTTGTGAGCCAAGGTGTGAGTGTTGAATTTGAATTCGAAAAAGAAACTCGAACGTGTAATACCCTGTACTTAAAGCTGCAATAAGTGGTGCCGTAACGTAGCCGTAACCATAGCAATCAGCTGCTCTGATCAAACATATGGGTAAACTATTATAAAGGGTGGTTAAATTTCAAGGGCCGATGTTGAATGTGAACCACACCTAAGCGTCAACGACACCGTTGGACTCCCTGCTTTGGGGTTATTTGAAAGAAAAGGTGTACGTCGATAAGCCAGCAATAATTCAAGAGCTAAAGGTTGAGATAATTCGGCACATTAACGGCATAGAACCTCAATTATGCCTCAGCGTCATCGAATATTTGGACCGTTGGATGGAGGTGTGCCGCCGAGGCCGCGGCGGCCATTTGGCCGATATATTGTTCCATACGTAATTGAGACGTACCAATATTGTCATAATAAATACATTATCATCCTTTAGATGCCGCACCATAGCGCCATAACCGCAACCGTAGCCGTATGTATCTACTGTATTTTGGTTTGTCCCCATAACCATAAGCAACTGTGGAATACTTTACATTTGTTTTTATATTTGCATTGAACAATTGAATATTACAAATGAACGACGACAAATTAATTGGCTTAGTGGAAAATTATTCATGTTTTTATGACAAAATCCAAATGTTATCGTTAATTATATTTCCATATCAGCTGTTTATGGTTACAGCTTAACTTACCGACAAATGCTGTAATGTTGCGGATATGGTTATGGTTGCGGCTATGGCGTTATGGCACCACTAATTGCGGCTTAAACGCTCTTCATATTCTTGTATGTATGCATGCATATGCAAAATAAAACCAACTTTTGCCGGCGGCCTTTGTGTTTCCTAGAAAGCGTAAACGCTTGTAAGCTGATTAGTAAAATGTATGGCTTTCCAAAATCTTTAGTGCCCAATAAAACAATAAACAATCTCTCCGCATTTCACTTCTGTTTCTATTTTCACTTCAATTTCTACAAACCCATTCGCGATTGTGTGGAAATTCTGCAGAAATTCAAGAGTAGCCACATCGACGCAGTCACATTTTAATAGCAGTTCGTCAAAGTTGTCGTATAATCATTAAGTTAATCATTTACTATTCAATTAATTACATTCAGCTTAAACTAATAATTGCACAACTTTAGCCTATAAAAATCTCCCATCTACTCCCACCACTCATTTATCCTTTCTAAAATGAAAATTTCCAATAAAACGCGAACGAAACGGAACGACGCACGCCAACGCCAACACCAACGCTTTAACTCCTCCCGCATACGCAGAATTCGTTATGCTTTAATTGTTGAAAGTTTTTCATTGCTGTTTTTACGCAGAAATTTTTCCACTTGCGCTCCTCATTAACACATCCTCCCACACACATACACACATATATGCATACATATAGAAAAGAAACAGCAACTTTCTTCAGCCGCAGCCAAAGCCACACAATCAAGTGCTTGTATCAGCTGGAAAACGTTTTATCTACATACATATCAGCACATCATAGCGCGTAGCCTCATTTCCTCATTCCCACAACGCTGCTTGCTGTGCTCCTTTTGTCGTACTCGCAGATCGTGGATCTTCAATAGATTTGTCGTCTTTGTTGTCGCATCTTGCGTTTTGTCTCGTTGGAATATGCGTGTGTGTGTGTGTGTGTGGTGCATGCTATCAGTGTTGTGTTGCTGTGCGCTACTTTCGCCATTATCTATCAGTGCGAATACTTTATGTTTATTGCACTGCTCCACTACGCAACTCACCCGGCCCCTCTTGCCAACGCTTTGCGTCCTTATCAGAACGTCGCGCTTTCACCACTCAAGTGCCGACTGACTTAAATAGGTGGTATGTGGTACGTATTTGTCGTCTGCAACTTGCCTAGCATAATCCACTTAACTTTTGCTGTTACTATTGTAGAAGTAAGTACTAGTTGTTGTTGTTGTGCTGCATCTTCTTCAGCAGCATCAGCAAGTTTCACGTCGCATATCCGCATTCATTCGCACTTCTTCACATTGGAAAAGTTTAGCTGTTGCATTGAGTTGAGTTGAGTTGTTGCAATTGTTGTTGTTGTGCATTCTCACAAGTTTTCAAGTTTTTGCCAACATTCATTATTTTTGCTTGTTGTTTGCTACCTACTTGTCGACAACGCGCGCGCAATGCATTGTATTCGTACATACACATACACAGGCATATAGTTTTTATATCATTCATATCAGCATTGTGTTTGTCAGCCACCTATACATACGTACTTATACTTAGAAGGAAGTTTTCCCATTTCTTTTTTTTTTTAGTTCTTTTTTTTATAATAGAAAAATGAGCGAAACATGTGAAATCTTGTTGAGCAAAGGCTGGTTTTGTCTATCCAAGCAGTGCACCACCACTCAACTGGCTAACACAAACTCGCACACGAATACGAACACACAACAATTCAGACCGCCAGTCAACCAGCCACTCAGCTCCAGCAACGCTCTTTGCTCCTCCATCTCTATGCAAACGCCTCTGAACGGTTGAATCTCTCTATTCAACTATGCAAGCCACTATCCATTTGTTCATCTATCCTTGTTTCTATCTATCTTTCCATCTGTCCATTTGTCCACTCTGTTCGCTTAGCTGGCGCTTAGTGTGGCATCTTGTGTGTCACTGCGTTTCCAGTTCGCTGGCTACGACACTTCTCGTTTCAAGTTGGTAGTGATTCGTAAATTCTGATACTGGTATTGTTGTAGTTATAGTTGTAGTTGTAGATGTCGCTTTTGATGTCGTCGTCATTTACGTTATATGTACGCTGCAGTTAGTGTTTTGCATTATTCGTTCAATCTGCTGTAAATTGATAAAAATGAAAATAGATTTTACTGCGACTAACACTTGCAACATGCCCATACATACAAACCTACACACATATGTAAGGTGAAATATACTAAATTAAGTTTATATAAAGAATTTACCAGGAAGCAACTCTTGTGCATTTCATTTCAATCATACCTGCTAATGGCTGCCTTGGTTCTGTAGCGTTAGGCGCCTGGGCAGCAAAAGTCTGCCTAAGTTTTGTGTACAAGTGGTCGTATTGTAGCAGCATAAACATTCCCCATACATGTAGGGAGAATGCTGCTGGAGTGACAGTTCTTGGCCGCATATAAACACGCATTATTTCGGTAACGTAGAACCGACTGTCGTGGAAACGTCGCATATTGGCGTCCTTTAGATCGCTGATTACGAATCTGAAATAATTTATTCAAAATTCAAAATGTGAGATCCAATGTGGTGGACGATTTTCAAACCCAATTATCTGATTTTCATTCAACTTTGTATTGGCGGGTGTCTGGGGCCGCTAATTGAAAAAAATTGATAATTGTTTATTAAATTAATTAAACTTTATTTCTGGCGTTTGCCTGTCGTCTGTTAAATGTAGTTGCGTCGCTTTACTCAAATATTTATTAAAAAAATTAAAGAAGAAACTTCTTTCGAAAAAACATTTTAGCGGCACGGAATAATTTTCACCAGAGGTTTTATTATTAAGAGGAATTCTAAGTTCTGGAACTTATAAAGATGTTTCCAAAAATTCTGATTCTGTGGAGAAGTAAAGGGGTGATTTTTTAAGAGCTATAGGAACGTTTTACCAAAAAAACACACGTAAAATTCAGAAAAATTTATGAAATTTTTATTTAAATCGATAGTACAGTCCATATAATTTAATGTTTGAAGATTATTTCGTGCAAATGGGCTGGAATTTATTGTAGAACAATGTATATTTGGGAATTTTTGGCAAACTATAATGTTGTTTTTAATAAAACTTGGTGGAGATGTTAGTGAGGTGTTAAGAAACACTCTTTATAACTTTAAATTATTCGGGAAATAATAATTTTTTAATTATTTGCATTGAAAATGCCCTTGGGAACTTCACTATAATTTGCCACATTACACTATATTTTTTAACATTTCACTAAAATTCACCAAATATACACTCACACGCGTGTTTTTACTGATTTGTATGCTAATATTCTAATTATTTCTATTAAACTTAAATGCAAATTCATTTGCCCATGCAATCACTTTCCAATTTTAAACGCGAATAAGAAGAAGATTGGTGACAACAGTATGGTGTTGCCGGATGCCTGCAAATGAAAACAAAAATTAAGTACTCGAGTTTAGTGTTAATGATGGGGATGGGGGTTATTGTGCCTCCTTACTACAGACACGCATATGACTTTTTAATTTTGGGTTCAATGGTTTTAACACGGAAAGGAGTTTTACGCAAAAATACTGTGGATTGCGTAGCCGGAGTTGGACTGATGAGGGTTATTTTTTTGAATCGCAGCCGAAGGCCGCCCACGCGAAAAGGAGTTCTACGCAAAAATACGGTGGATTGCGTAGCCGGAGTCGGACTGATGAGGGTTATTTTTTTGAAGCGCGGCCAAACACCGCCCACGCGATAAGGAGTTCTACGCAAAAATACTGTGTTAATTAATTTAATTTAATTTTAATTTCTTTAATATTTTTTGTGATACGCTTAATATCATTGTTTTTAAGTTTAAATGAGTTGTATGTTTTTATTTTCAAAATTATTTCTCAACTTTAAATTACAGCAAAAAATACTGCAGTTTTACCTTGAACCTTCCACTGAACATCCCTGCGTGCGAACTTCGTTTTCATTTCAGGTGTATGGCAACACCAACTTTTCGCTAAATTAGAGAACTTTAACATTAAATTACTTAAAAACTACAATATAAGCCTCCGGCAGTTTCTGTTTTCAGTTTCAAGATGGGGATACACTCCTCTATCACCCCCTTTTAACCGTTTTTTTTCAAAGCGATATACATTATACTAAAGTTTTCCCTGCAAATGTTCACCGCGACTGCGCTTCAAATTTGGCATACTCTTTCCAATGTTTCGGCCGGTATCTTACGTATAAATGCTTTAATGTTGCCTTCCAATGCGTTAATTGAAGCAGGCTTGTCTGAATAGACATGAGCTTTAACATAGCGCCCGACAAAAAATAGTCTAAAGGCGTTATAACGCACGATCTGGGCGGCCAATTGACAGGTCCCGAACGTGAAATAAAATGTTCACCGAACTCGCCTCTCAACAAGTCCATTGTTTCGCGTGCTGTGTGACATGTGGCGCCGTCTTGCTGAAACCACATGTCATGCAAGTCAAGCTGTTGCATTTTGGGCTAAAAAAAGGTGGATATCATTTCACGGTAGCGCTCACCATTCACAGTTACGTTACGATTCCCAGCATCTTTGAAGAAGTACGGTCATGATACCTCCAGCCCATAAACCGCACCAAACTGTGACCGTTTCTGGATACATTGGTAGCTCTTGCAATTCTTTTGGTTGATTTTCACTCCAAAACCGAGAAATTCTGCTTATTTACGTATCCATTGATCCAAAAATGAGCTTCGTCGCTGAACACAATTTTTCAATACAAAAGTGGATCTTCGGCCAACTTTCCAAGAGCCCATTCACCAAAAATTCTGCGTTGCGGTAGGTCGTCCGGCTTCAATTCTTGCACCAGCTGTATTTTGAAAGGCTTCACACCTAAATCCTTTCGCAAAATTTTCCACGTTGTTGAGTAACAGAGGCCCGATTGCTGCGAACGGCGACGAATCGAGAATTGATGGTCATCATTAGCACTGGCCGATACAGCTGCGATATTTTCTTTAGTTCGCACTCTACGTAAGCGTGTTGGTGGTTTGATGCCCAATAATGTAAATTTCGTCACAATAGCTCGAATAGCCGCTTCAGTGAGTCGATCTAACTGACCATAAAATGGAAGAAGCGCGCAATAATCTTTCTTAACAGAACACGCATTTTTATAATAAAATTCAATGATTAGCAAGCGTTGTTCGTTATAATTGCTAAAAAATAACCCGTTAGACTCATGCAAAATTTCGCCACTTTTAGCGGACGCCTATCTCATAGTTTTCTTTTGAGATGACCCACAGTTCACTTCCTTTCTAAAGAGACTCCAGGCGTTAGTTGTTTAAAATATTTAGGGTGTTATTTGCATAAGCTCTTTAGTAAAAGTCTCGCCACACAAAATTCTTCTAGTTAAACACTTACTTGATTTGATATGCGGTAAAGGGAATAATTTTTGTTCTCGAAATTTTTAAATATTTCTATTCACGGCATTCAATGCTGTTTCGCAGCCATGTAATTTCAATACCATAAATATTAATGATAACTTAAAAAAAAATCAATAATTTTAATAACCAACAACTTATTTACATATAAAGGAAAACGTAAAAGAAATATTTTCTCATTTGCAAAAACACTTTCTTGACAAATTATGTTTTATGCACACGCATACATACTTAGATACATACATACAAACCGTGCTTACTTGATGGAGGTCAGTAATGCGTTTATTATGCGATTTTATGTAGGTTTATGATTTATGTTTATGGATGTCATTTTTCAACTGTAATTAGCGAATTTGCCGCCCAAATAAAAATGAGCGCATACAATTTATGATACATATTTAGTGCCCATCAACTAACCAGAGAGTGTGTGTTTGCGCGAAATATATTAAAATCCAAAACAAAAAAAATTGCACGAATTAAAAATTTAGACGTAAGTACAAAATAAGTAACTAACAACGCAGAAATATCGAATAAAATTTGAAAATATCATTTCAAGCGCTGCCTGAAATGGACCAGCGCAAATATTGTGCAAAAATGTTGAAAAATAAAATTAATTGCAGCGGAAAAATATATGGCAAAATATGTTGAAAACTAGCGCAAAAACCTTATAAGCGCGAGTAACTGTACATAACAAAGGCAAAAACAAAAAATAAGATGCAGCTAATTATTCACATATTTGTTGGTCGTTTTTTCTACATTTAATCGTACAATGCTTGGTGTTCCTTTTTGTTTTGAGAAATCACATTCGTGCATATGTACACAGGGTGATTCAAGTTTGAGTTAAATTTTTTTAACGTTTTATTGTTACCATTTCTATGATTGTTATTTGTATTACTTTATTATTATATATTAATTTTTTTTTCTATTATAATTTAATTATTATTTTTGAATTATAGTTCTGTTATATTTCTTATTATAAATTATGTTTTTTTTCATTATGATTTTGCTATTTTTTTTATAATAACTTTTTTTATTTTAATTTTATTATTTTTCTTAATATAATTTTTTTATTATTTTCTTATGTTTTAATTTACTATTTTATTCTTGTTTTTTTATTATTAGTAAATTTTTTTAATTAAGACTAATTTTTTATATATTTTTCTTAATTAACATTATGTTATTTTTTTTTTTAACAGGGTCTCTTGCATTAATTTTTTTATTTTTATTATTTTATAGTTATTATTTTTTATTACAATATTCTTTTCATTGCAATTTTCTTATTTTTATAATTTTTTTATTTTTTAAATGTGTTTTTGAAATTTAAAAAAAATATTTTTTAAAAACTTCTTAATATTAAAAAAAAGAATATTAATACATTAAACTTTTTTTTTTAATTAATACTAATTTTTGATAAATTTTTTTTAATACAATTTTTTTTCTTAATTAAAATTATTCTTATTTTTTCTTAATTAATTTTTTCCTTAATTAAATACTTTCTTAGTTCAAAGCATTATTTTTTTAATTAATTTTTTTTTTATCAAAATTATTACTAAATTCAAGTCAATGTTTTAATTAAGCTCTATTTCTTTATATTTTTTATTAAAATTATGCTATTTTTTATATACAAGGTCTTGCGTTAAATTTGTTTTTTTTTTTGTTTTATTAATTGTTTTGTTATTATTTTTTATTATAATATTGTTTTTATTACAGTTTTCTTATTTTTGTAATTTTTAATTGTGTTTTTACTATTTTAAAAAATTTATTAATATTAAAAAAAAAGAATACTAATACATATTTAAAAATTTTTTAATTAAAATTATTCTTATTTTTTTCTTAAATAATTTTTTTCTTACTTCAGACTATTATTTTTTTAAATAATTTTTTTTTTTTTATAAAACTATTATTATTTTTTAATTAAAGTTAATATTATTTTAATTACATTTTTTTTAAAATAACTTTTCTCTGAATTATAACAAATTTTTGGTTTCTGAATTAATATTCATTGATTCTTTCTTAATTAAAATTATTTTTTTTAATTACATTTTTTCCTGATTGAAATTATTATTTTTTTAATTAATTTTTTTTTTAAAATTTTTTTTTTTATTAAAATTATAACTAATTTATTATTATTTTTAATTAAAATTAATATTGTTTTAATTTAATTTTTCTTTTAATTTTTAAAAATTATAATTTTTTCTCTGAAATCTAATTCTTTTTTTTTCTCTTAAGTAAAGTAATTTGTTTTTTTCTAAATTAAAATTATTATTTTTTTTTTTTCGCACAGCACATTAATGGCATCTCATTGAGACTAAAGACCTTAACAAAAATGCTGTATTTTTTATAAAATAAGTTCGATTTTGCTCCAAAAAGCGTATAAAAATAATTTAAATTTACTACAAAAATGATGTTTCGGTAAAACCTTACTTCCTAAAGAGATCGGAATTTGTCAATTAGTTTTGGCTAGCGCAGTACAAGATATGAAAACATCAGTGCTCGTACATTTCGATTACTCAGTTGGAAATGTGGAGCCCATTGCCCATTAGGTCGCTTACGGTCAACCGATTGTTATATTGAGCTAAAAAAACAAAAGTTTTTGTGCTCTCTTGGATACAAAAAATATATGTTCCCAACAAGACTGGTTCAGTATGTCACGCGTCTCACGAATTAATCAAGTTATTGAAAACGAAATTCGTGGAGAGAATAATTTTTCGATTTTCTGCAGCAAATTTGGCCATGAAAATCACGCCCTTTCAAGCATAAAGTTTCTGTGAACAAACAGGAGTAAATTGCAGTATTGCAAATAGCATTCGAATAAAAATTGCCGAGCTTCAACACTCATTATACCTAAATGCCATCGGAAATTTCATTAAAAGTAATGACATCTGTATAAATAACCTGTAGACCCTCTACTACACACAAAACAATAAACTATCGATGTTTTCACATTCAATACAAAAGCGTATTTAGAATTTAAAAACGAAACTCGGAACTTGACACGCCCTATACTATGTATACATGTTTACCAGCCTTGTTGCAAGCATACTCGTACAGCCAACAACTGCAGAAGAACGCCATAAATAGACAAATAGACAACTGCAAAGCAGCTCTGTAGTGAATGCCCTAAATTTGAGAGACAAGAAGCCAAAACTTGTAACTGACACACTAGCATTTGCGAGAAAATCGCACTGCAATCACTACCAGTCCACTCGTACATGGATGAGTGTGTGTATGTGTGTGTGTGTGTGTATGCGCACATGAGTGCGAATAATCATCACAACATCCATGCATGCGCTATGTATGCACGTATGCAACAGGAACAGCTGAAGTGCTAAAGCGGCAGAGAGGGAGGATGGTGGTCGAGTAGCGTAGCGTAAAAGGAGGTCGTCGCTTGACGACTTGCCAGCAGTTGAAATGTACTTATATAGAAAGGTTTAAAAAACAATAAAAAAAAAAATACGAAAAGAAAACAAATCCAAAAACTTGCACAGAAATATGTTGGGTCTGCTGCTGTGCTGCTAACAACAATTGCGCCTATACGCACAACACAAATACAGTGAAATCTATGCCAGCGATAAGGCAAGTGCATAAGCCTAAAAGCCTAAGTAAATGCTTGCAAACGTGCATAAGTACGGTGGAAAACATAAAAATGCGAACGACATTTTTATTGTTGTTTTTTGCATGCGACAAAATGTTGCTGCTGGCTCGTTGTTGGATATATCCAACAGATTCGCGTCGTGAATTATGCGCTAGGAACTCCACAGGAAGCCCTTTTTCGCTTGGTTTCTTGTCATTAATTCATACCGCGCTCTTACGATCGATGAAGAAGGCTTTTTGAAGACCTTAAACAAGCTTTTGCTATGGCCTCGTATGAGGTCAGGATGATGACGATGTTATTTAGTGGGGAGATTTCGAAAGGTCCATGCATCTGATGCGCCACAATGAGTAGTCGGGCGACATCATTGAACTAATTTTTTTATGTTTTATTTGTATCTTATTTTTTTATCGTTTTTTTTTCTTCATTTTTTTTTTTTGTTTTTTTATTTAAATAAATATCAATATATGTAAATATGGAAATAATATAAATCGCATGCAAATCGAAAATTATCGATATACTGCTCGATGCATCGAATCACAGAAATTCATCGGCGTATTTTTGGGACTAACATTTTGAATACATAAATTCACAACTCCCCGTCTTTTACGTATTACCCAAATTGTTTTACGGAGCCGACTTCTACGCAACAATAATGGAAAACAAGTTTGCGCCTTCCCAAGGCCGTGTGAAGTCAGTACGGGAAATTAACAAAAGCAAAAAGAAGAGTAAGAGTAAGCGAGAGAAAATGAGAAGCCAAGAATGGTAGCATAAATAGTGCACACGAAGGTTTATTTATTTTTTGTACTGCCGTCACTCAACTGTTAAATTTGCCAAAAAAAAAATTGCGGTTTTCGGAAGGTGCCGCCTCCTGTATTCTCTACATCATGATTGCTTCTACCATTGTGCCACTTCGTAAATATTGTAAATTTATAAGCGGACTCTAAATCTAAGAGATTAAATGCCCGTTATGACTAATTGGCTAATGGTTAGCTGAGGGAATTACTGAAGCATTACTGATACTCGCTGAAGATCCTGTGATAATTTATCTGATATATTCGCCCTATGCTCCGACTAAGAGCGATAATAAAGCGTGATTAATTTAGAGGTATAGGATTTTAAATTGGAATAAAACAACGAAAATTCAAATTGATTCGGCAATTTTTATTATTTTTGTATAGAAGAACCATTCATGACATTTTTTCAAGTGAATCCCTTTCGAATGTTGACCGCAACTGCATCGTAGGTCGGCCATCCGTCAGCACTAATTTTGAATGACTCGTTGGAAGACTGCGGTCGGTGTCTCGTGAATAACTCTAGTAATGTAGACTTACAATGCCTCAATCGCAGCTGGTTTATCCACATAGCATTTGTACTTTACCCCTGACAAAGAAAAGTCCATAGGTGTGATATCGCACGATATTGGTGGGCAATCCACTGGTCTGAGACGAGAGACAAATTGCTCACCGAAACGACGACGCAGTAAATTCATTGTTTCACAGTGGCACATGGCAGTAGCGCCGTCTTGTTGGAACCAAATGTTGTGGAGATCGCGACTCTCAATTTCCGGCACCCGGCATCAAAAAGTCGTTTATCATGGCGCGAGAGCTTTCGTCATTCACTGTTACATTGGCGTCAGTCTCGTCTTTGAAATATGGATCGATGATTTCTCCAGCCCATCGGCCGCACCAAACGGTTGCTGTTCTTGATTGGCTAGGGGTTGCTATTTAGCCCAAATACGGCAATTTCTCTTACTGATGTAGCCATTAAGCCAAAAATGCGTCTCTTCGCTGAACGAAATTCGGGTGCTAACGCACATGATGAACACTTTTCACAGACCTTCGATTTTCGTAACACAATTGTACGATTTGTAAACGTTGTTGAGGCTAAGTCTTTCCATGATGTCAATGAATACAGAGAAGGAAAATGTGTTTACTTTGACAGTAGTCACGCGAGATCTGTCAAAATCATCCCTATTGGGGAAAAGTACCTACAATTAAATCTCCCTTTATGTGCAGAGAGATTTCTTTTGTATAGTAGCTCTGTAGTTCTTAAAACTGTCAAATAAAAGTTTATAAATATTGTGAAGGAATAGAAAAACAAAAATTGTAAGACATACCATTTGTATGTCTGTCCTTGAATTGCAGCTCAAACTCTTATTTCGAACCCTAACCACAAGTAGACATAGAAATTCACTACCTCGTTGAGGATTACAAGGCTTTAAATGGCCAAGTAAAATAGAGTTGTAAAGTTCGAACAGCCACCGTCTTGTATAAATCCTCTTCTAAGATCTTCACGACCCATGAAGAGTTAAAAAGCCTCTATAAAATTTTTTCCTCACCACCTATTATCTATACTCGTAAGTATATCCTAATCTATCTAAAAATACTCTTCTTAAGTATTCCAGTTTGAAAGGGCATTTCTTTCTAATATATCCTAACTATGATGATGTTTTCTTAATATCTTCTTTTTATGGTCCGCTTGTGCCAGCTCTGCCTCTGAAGATTTTTATAAAAAGCTTTTTCACAGCAGAAATTCATACATAGTTTGTCATTTATATTGTAGGTAGATAGGGTGTAAAAACAAACATTTTTTTTATAATTTTGTTGCTTCATCTCCGCTGAAGGTTTCAAACCCAACAACTACTGCCAATATATCACCACAAACCCACTATACTAAAGTGGTCGCTATGAAAATACGCATTATTTGTATGCTTTTTATGGATTACTTCCTCTTGATTTACCCGGTGAACACCTAAGTTATGTGGTTGTCTGAGATCAACAACCATTCGTTCCTTTCTCATGTTAACTGCGGCAAATTAGATACACCAAGTGAAGCAAAGTCTGTCTCTACTTGGTTGTTTGCAATTCATTCATCCTTCATTCGTATATCCAGACTTATAAGGCGTCCACTGTATGCATAAATCTCTGATGGCAATGCTTGCGCTACATATAGTAGCATAGGTATATGTATTGACGTATGTATGTATGTAGGTAGCTTGGTACGCAATCGAGGAATTGCCAACTGATCTAACAGGTCCAGTCGAAGCTACTGCAATACCAAAGCTGTATGAATTGCACTGCAGTGCGCTGTCTTAGAATACATATATACCTATAAACTTATATATATATGTCAGCAAGGCACACACACACGTATACTTCTTTATATATGTCCAGTAAAAATAACAATTTTTAGAAATTATTTACTGCTACGAGTTTGGCAGCAAGCACGCACCACCACAAGATGGCATTGCGGCGCTTGAGGATCTGTTTATGTTGAATGTGGTGCTGAAACCAGGTGGCAAAAGGCTATAAAATAAGAGTGTGTCATATTAGTTGGGGAAAAAGTGTGCGTATGCCACAGGAAACGCTATATTTTAGCTATAAAAATATCTCTCTATCTGCTTATTTTTACCTGGTGTGAGGTGTTTCGGTTAGGGAGATGGAAGGACTGGTTGTTAAGAAGAGAAATGAAGTGTTTATATACAAACATTAGACAGGTGTGCAGTGAATTATTATAGTTATTTGTATACACCTGTGTGTATTTATTGAGTGCTGAGGCGCCAAATGCTTTCATTGCAGCTTATCACATCGAAGGGGTCTCTTGTTGCCCGGGTAGTTACTAATATTTATACTATTTGGAGGGCATTACAGTTCGTAGTAATCAAATGCTTAAGAGCAATATCGATTACCAAACAGAGTTCAGAGGTGCGCTTGTATGGGTTAAAACACACACCAAGTCAAGAGTTTGGGGCAGGTCGCTTAAAACCCTTAGGCGTGCGCAAAAAGGAGATATTCCCGCTATGCCAGAAGCAGGCCGTCAATAACCGGTCACCGACCTTGGGGAGACCATGGCAGCAAGGTGAAGTGGCCATACAAGAAATTGCAATCAAGATGAATCTAAGAAAACAGCATTTCACTATCTGTTTCAGTGTCCAAATCTGAGTGCTCTACGACACAGAATGCTGGGGGAATTCTCGACGGTCAAACTCAAAGAAATTGCAAAAGAGAAAATAAACGACATGGGGAGATTCATAATCAATTCAAGATGGCTTGACTAGTAAAAAGTAGTGGTTCTACAAGTGGTTTGAGGCACCAGTGGCTCCTTTGTCACCCAGACAACACCTCTACCACCACCACAAAAGCCACTATCTGTACTCTAACATATAAAGCTCTAAATCTTTTTTTTACGATATAGAAAAATAATTGTTTTCGTGTTTACTTTCTATTTTATTTATTCATTTTGGTGTTAAATTTTTCACAAAAATTTATTTTATTTGTAATTCTTGAAAAAAATTGTTTTTGTTTTGTAAATTGTTAATGGAATTTTTTTATTTATTTCTTTTTTTTATTTTTCAAAACATTGTATTTTATTTGTAATTCTTGGGACAAAGTTTATTTTGTAAATTTTTTTTTATTTATTAATTTTTTTTATTTACAAATTTTTGTATAAATTTAAAAACTATATTATTATTTTTATTAATTTGTTTTTGTTTTTATTTTTTTATTTATGTTTCATTTGGTGTTAGTTATTTATTTATTCTTTTTTTAAATTTTTGTTTTTAGTTGGTTATATGTTTTTATGGAGTTATGTTTTTAATGTTTTATATTTATTTCCTTTTTTATTTTTATGCATTTTTTTTTAATATTTTATTTCTTTCCAAGTTTTTTAATTTGTTTTGTATTTTTTCTATTTTGGTTCTGTTTTTTTCTATTTTGTTTTTGTTTTTTTTCTATTTTGTTTTTGTTTTTTTTTTCTATTTTGTTTTTTTTTTATTTAGGTTTTAATTGGTTTTAAATATTTCTTGATTTATTTTTATTTTCAGTTTTTGTTTGTTTTTTCTAATTTTTGGTTTATTTATTCTTTTTTTTTTTAGTTCTTTCTAAATTTTGCATCGTTTTTTGGATATATTTTTTTAATTTTTTATTTCTTCCCAAATTTTTTAAAATGTTTTGTATTTTTTTCTATTTTTTTCTATTTGGTTTTTTGTTTTATTTAGGTTTCAGTTGCTTTTAAATATTTATTGATTTATTCTTTTTATCCGGTTTTTTTTTGTAGATTAAATACAGGGTGGCTGATGAATTTTGCTACATTAAGAAACTCAAATAACTTTTTTTTAGTGTATGGAATTCATTTATTTTTTTTTCAAGTTGAAGGTCATTAAATTTTATTAAATGTAGCTTAACTAGTTTTAAAAATAATTGAATTTAAATGCCCCCCCATGCTCGTTGACACAAGTGCGGCATCTTAGTAAAAAGTTGTTCATTGTTGCTTTGAGAGTTGCGACAGGAATAGCCGCAATTGTTTCCCGAATGGATTGTTTTAGTTCATCCAAATTTGTTGGCTTTGTTTTATAAACTTCTTGTTTACATAAACCCCACAAGAAAAAGTCAGGTGCAGTAAGGTCAGGCGACCTGGGGGGCCAACGAAATTCGGAGTTTCTTGAAATCAGTTTATTGGGAAATTTTCGTCGCAACTCTGTCATAACAGTCTGGGCTATGTGAGACGTTACCTCTTCTTGTTGAAACCACACAGAGTTGAAAGGAATTCTCTTTCGGCGTAGTTCTGGATAGAAAAATTCTTTCAGCATTTTCAAATAACGGTCTCCAGTAACCGTAACGGTGTGAACATTTTCTTCAAAAAAATAAGGCCCGACAATACAGCGTGAAGAAACCGCACACCACACTGTCACACGAAGAAGAGGCAATTCCGTCTCGTGGAGTATCTGTGGGTTAGAAGTACTCCATATTCGACAATTTTGTTTGTTCACATTGCCGTTTAAATCTCAATGGGCCTCATCAGACATGAAAAGGCAGTTTAACATGTTTTGGTCTTCTTCCACCATTTGCAGGATCTTCTGGCAAAATTCCAAGCGAATCGGCAAGTCTGCTGCATTCAGTTTGTTAACCATTTGAATTTTGTAGGGAAATAAGACTAAATCTTTGTGCATTATTGTTTGCAAAGACTGTCGGCTGACACCAGGTTGAGCAGATAAGCTTCTTGTTGAAACCCTTGGATTGCTTTGTACAGCTGCAGCTACAGCAGCGATCGTTTCCTCCGTCCGAACTGGTGGGTTTCGATGATAAGGCCTTCTTGCGACTATCCCTTGCTCAGCAAAATTATTCACCAGTCTCATTATGGTCCATCTGCTCGGGGGATCGCCGCCAAACATCCGCCTGTACTCTCTCTATACCAAACCTACGGACTCCAGTGCGTGATAGCGGCGGACTATCCACATTCTTGTTTGCGTGTCCCAGTTATCCATTTTAATAAATTTTAAAGATCAATCTGTAAATTAAAACAAAAATGGAACAGATAACTTAAAAAGAAAAAAAGTTATTCAATTTTTTTTTGGTAGCGGCTTTCATCAGCCACCCTGTATATTGGATTAAATAAATTAATCTATTTTTTTATTTATTTGTTTTCTTTTATGAATTTTATTTAAGTTTTTATTTCGTTCAAAATTTTTTGTTATCGTTTTTTGGATAAATTTTTTAATATTTTATTTCCTTCCAAATTTGTTTTGTATTTTTTCTATTTTTTTTTATATAGGTTTCAATTGGTTTTAAATATTTATTGATTTATTCTTTTCATTCATGTTTTTTTTTTTTGATTAAATATAGTTTTATTAATGGATCTAATTTTTTTTATTATATTTTTGAATTTTATTTTCTTTTATTTATATTTCTTTCTTAATTTTTTTTATCGTTCTTTCGATATATTTTTTAATTTTTTTAGAAATATATTTTTTTAACTATTTTTTTTTTTATGAATTTTATTTAACTTTTTATTTCGTTAAAAACATTTTTTTATCGGTTTTAGGATAAATTTTTTTTTTATTTTTATTTCCTTCCAAATTTGTTTGGTATTTTTTTCTATTTTTTTGATATAGGTTTCAATTGGTTTTAAATATTTATTGATTTATTCTTTTCATTCATTTTTTGTTTTTGGATTAAATGTAGTTTTAATAATGGATCTAATTTTTATTTATTATATATATTTTTTATTTTTTTATTTCTTTCTTAATTTTTTTATCGTTTTTTTAAATATATATTTTTTAATTTTTTGGATATATTTTTTTAACTAAATTTTTTTTTTGTTAATGTTTTTTTAATTGATTATATTGATTTTGTCTCCATGTCAAGTATCTGCCTCGAGATCTCAGTCGGCAAACACATATTATTTTAATAAATTATTTCACTGTTGAGAATTTCAAAGTTTTGCCCCGGAAGAGTATTCGAAGATATATCATCTTTGATATAGCTTAGCGCTCTGGATGTATATATGTAAGTATATGTATTCATGCTCTACAGTATCTGCGGCCAAATCACAGCATCAGAATCGCCATGAGCCGTTTAGAAGCAGAGTAGTTCAACCTCTCTAGGCAGTCAAGGCCAACGAGTGTTTTACCTCACATGTGGAAAGAGCTTTGGATGTGAAGATTAACTCTACGCACAGATTTGTGCCGTAGGCTTCCGCCTGAAAAATACTTAGAATCTTCGGTCCATTGATCTGCAGTAGAAATATTAATATAGGACAAGTATGAAGAAGCACTCATAGAATGGGACTTTTGTTCCACGAGCGAAATCTTAAGTTGCCTTGGCTTCCAGCTCAAGCCCTTCAGCAGTCACAGAAGAGTAGATTTAATTCCCAGCATTTCGAATTCATAGCCAACTAACGAACTTATGATTGACCTGTATCTTGTAATCGGATTATAAATATATTCAAAGCCTTATATGAAAACTTCACGATTTTTTTATGGTATATCATAGTAGGGACATATAGACTGGGGGCTTTGGAATTTATACTATCCTTTTTTACTTTGGCAGCTAAGCTGATTTCCGTGATGGGCCAGAAGCTTAGTTTACATTCAGACATTTACAAAATGGGTCACATCGTTCCAGCGAAGTAGACGAATAATATAAACTTTCAAAAATCGAATAACAACCGAAACACTGAGCTAAATTTGTCACCTAAAAGCAGAAATTTTACGTCATTAAACTCTTTTTGGTGACTGCCGTTAATATTAAATGCTCTGTTAACCATCCATAAACGATTCAAGAGTTAAAAAATCAAATCTATGTTGCCATTAATGAAATAATTGCCAAAACTCGGGAAAATGTACTGAAAAGTTCGTTTTACAGAATGGACTATTTTAAAACCAGTCGTGAAAATCATTCGAATGAAATTCTAAAGAAATTTATTCAAAAATAGTAATTACATTACAAGAGGAGTAAGGCAACCAGCAACTAAAGCTATCGGTGGACATTGGAATAAATTTATGCGTATATAATTTAAAGCCCAATTAAATTAAATTCTAAACGCTAGATGAACCACCCTGTATATATTATAGATATATACTTTTTATGCTTGCCTTTTCATGCTTACCTACCGAGGTGTCAATCTGCCGGAAAATCTATTTAGTCTCGTAAAAATATTTTTTTCTTTGTTGTAATTTTCTACGAAAAAATACCGTAGATGCTCTGATATGGTTTCCTTTTTTTAATTTTTTAAGTTTTTTTTTTAGATTTTATTTCTGTCCCCTCGCCCATGCTATTGCCGTGTCAATCTATCACTACCTCAGCACTCAAATGTCTATCAATAGCTGCTACAATTGCCTGTATACGTATGTATGTGTGTATTGTACCTTCGACGTTCGTCAATACTGTCAAGACTCTTTCTGCAAATATTTCTTCTTTACTATTGTTTGTATTTCCCTTTTTTTCATTTGCTACAGCCACACAACATTTCTGTTCTCGCTATACCTAGGCAATGCAGTTGCAAAAACACAAGAGAACCGTTAAAGTAATCGCGCGAAAGGCCAACCAACCAACCAGCCAACCATTACGCAGCAAATGCGCGTCCACGTCTACAGCTACGTGCACAGTAGAGTTTTCTTTGCCATTACATGCCTTGTCTCGCTTTTATTTTTCCTATTGTTTGCTAAAAATAAAAACTCGCGCTGCAAAAACAACGAGAATAACAACAAAAAATCTACATACATTTGAAATGTGCATAAATTTTCCGTTCGCCGAAAGGCAATGCACGCCAGCCAAGTGAGTGCATGAGCAGCGAGCGAACATACGAAGACGCAGACACCAACACCACCTCTCTCGTCGGCCTTTTAATGCGTAACTCATACGCCTGGGTGCACGGTGAGTTGAGAGCAGCACAGGCGACTGCGATTATTGCGTGCATTTGTGTGTATGCGAGTAAATGTGTGAGCTGTGCGGATGCATTCATTGCGCTTCTTAAGTCTGCAGATATATATGTATGTATGTACATGTGAGTATACATATGCATTGCTGTAATTGCACTTTTCGCTGCTTTCACGCTGCTTGCAGAAAGTAGCAAAAGGAGAAGGCCAATGAAAAAATAAATAATGCGATTGCAATTCAATCGCAAGATACTCGACACTCTATATATACTCCGTCGCGGCTACAACAACCACACTGGCAACTGTTCAATATATTAAAAGCAAACGACGACACAACAATAACATAATCACCAACTCGCCCAACAGCGGCTCACCACGAACCGAGTCATTGCGCCAACTCGCCATTGACTCGGTTTGTCGCTTTCTTCTTCTGTCGCTGCTTCGTTTTTTTTTTTTGTGCTCGCTTTGATTTTCCAGTTGTCGCTATAGTTGTTGCTGTACGCGTTTTTTCCCTCTATTTGTTGTTGCTGCTATTGGGTTGACTGTTCTTTCGCGTTCGCATTTCGTGTTGTTGCTGTTATCGTTTGCTTTCTTTTTTCTTTGGTTTGCTGTTTTTCAACGATGAAGCGTTCATTGCCCGCCCGGCATTTTGCGCGTTGTTGTGGTTATTCTTGCGATTCTGCGATTACTTTTTTTTGTGTTTATATACAGTATTTGTTATCATTCTTTCCACGCAAATAATTTTTCTTGCGCGTTTTCGCTGATTGGTTTTATTTTTTTTTAACTTTTCTCAACGTTTGCGTTTTCAATCAATTAATTTTTTTTTTAATAATTTTACAAAATTTTTTCACTCAAAATTTTACTTGGGTATTTTTGCTCCCACGATATGATGACTTTACAATATTAAAAAAAATAAGTGTTTGTGAGAGCTTAGTAGTAGTTAGTAGTCGAGTTAGAGAGTTAGTAGTCGATAGTTTCTCATTTTTGGTCAGCGAAGCTTACCTAAGTTTTTTTATTTATCAATTAAAAATAGTTTACCTCCTGCAGTCGCCGAGCTCCCTATAAAAAGTTTTCATATTCGCTACGGGAAAATCAGAATTCAGTATTAGGTTTATCGGCTTTTAAAGGTGACATTTTACTTAAAGCAAAAAGTTCTGTGACAGTTTTGTGTTTGTTGAAGGCAGTTGTATGTGTGTTAGACCTTTCTAAAAGGTTGGAAAGAAAGTGCAAACTCTTTATTACATTCTGCTGAACCGTTTCGACCAAGATGAACAGGCGGAGCAGGCAGTCGAAAAAATGTGTGCTGCCTATCGACCCAATACACTTTCGAATACAGCAGTAAAGCTGCGGTTGAAACAATTCCGCTGTGATAATCTGAATGTGGTATTTGAGCCTCGCGCTCGTTGAAAATGTCGCGGAAATAATAGAATTCGTGGGGTGGCATTGGCCTGTAGCACTTAATTGCCCAAGAATTGAAGACTATTTAGAAATCAATTTGCGTAAAACTGGCCTCAAGAACTTACGCAAAATTAGCTTTGGGATCAGATCGAAGTCCATTCATCCTTTGCTGAAAGGTAACTTAGTCGAACTTCGAACTCAATTTGTGAAGCCAAAGAGGATCGCAATGCAACATAGTAAGTTGACCAAAGGATTCCCAAGTCCAAGAATGTTCTTCTGTGCGTTTCGTGTGATTGGAAAGGATAGATGGTTAGATGGATCGAGCTGCTTTCACCGTGTCAAAAATTCAATTCGGTTCACTCCGTCAATAATTAACCATATTGAAGCAGGCGACCAACCAGAACCGGAGAAAGTATTGCTTTCCATCTAAACAACGCTAGGCTGCGCTCACCATTGCCTTAACCACCATGGCTTAACTATATTTTACGTAGACCATCGATTCGATGAAGTGTTTTCAACAATTTTTTTTACAACTGGGAAAGTAAACTAATGTTGCTTCATTTAACTTGATATATTGATATGCTGAATGTTAAAAAAAAGCAAAAACAAACAGAAAAACATAACCGTACATTCAATTTGACCGCGATCGTTCCACAAATATATGAAGAAAAAAATGTTAGTTGTGGTCGTCGTGCTGATATTAGTGCGCACTACAAGAGCTGAGAGCTTAGACAGGAAGTTCTAACTCATCCGCCGTATAGTTTAGACTTAGCACCCAGCGACTATCAACTTTTCCAACAATCGAAAAGGATTTTTGATAATACGGAAGTCGTCTTCTAAAAGAAATAAGTGGATGAAGTTTTTTCTCATACAGTCGCATTCTGATTATGGAATTGTTTCATGAACATTTTATAATCCTAATTGTGTTCAGATTGGCTTTAGTATAGTAGTATATAGCAGGACTTGGTTCTCCAAATAAATATTTAATAAAATTTTGGATACTCCAATTTAGATACAATTCGCTTTATAATTATTTTTATATAAATATGTACATACCTATATTTGAATTTGTGGTATTTTTTTTCTATTTTGAGTATTTTTGTATATTTTTTTATTTTGCTTTGTGTTTTTTATTTATTTTTTTTTTGAAGTTTTTTTTTCTTATGTATTTGTGTATAGTTTTTAATTCTATTATGTTTTTGTATATTTTTTTTAAATATTTTTTTTTTTGTATATTTTTTATTTGTGTATATTTTGTATTTTTGTTTTGCATATTTTTTAGTTTTGTTTCGTATTTTTGTATATTTTTCATTTTTTGGTTTTACATTTTTGTATATTTTTCGTATTTTCTTATTGTTCTTATTCTATTATTTTCGTACTTGCTGTACTATTATATTTTATAGGATTTTTATATCTTTGATTTTTGGTTTTTTTTTTTTTTTTTTGGATTTTACTTTTATATTTTTGCATATTTTTTTATTTTTATTTTGCATTTTTATATATATTTTTATTATTGCTTTGTATATTTTTTATTTGTGTTTGTTTTTGTAATACAGTCGAACTTCTCTACAGTGAACTTCCATATAATGAAGCTCTCCTTATAATGAACTGGTTTCGAAGACACTGCTTTTTCGTTCTACTTTCGGTGTATTTTTGTCTCCTTATAATGAATTTCTATATAGTGAAGTTTTCTATATAATGAACAAATTTTACAGCTGGAAACTCAAGCGTCCTAAGTTTTTGTCTCCATATAGTGAATTTTTTCTAAAGTTTTCTGTTGCAAAAAATTACAGTTAGATGTGGACAAACTGTAATGAGGGGAATCCCAAAATTAAAACAGAAAGAGCTGAGCTATTACAGTTTTATTCAGTGATTGAAGTTAAAATGACGCATCGAAGCAGCATTTCGCTTGAAAAAAAGTTATTAATGATTACCAAAGTTAATGAAGGAAAGAAAAAAATATATATATTGCCAATGAATTCGGAGTTCTTCCCAGCACTTTATCAAATATTTTAAAAAATAAGGAAGTGATTTTAAAAAATGCGGAGGATTTGGCAGTAAATACCAAACGCAAAGACTTCGACCTTGTCATTTTGAGGATATTGACGAAGCAATGCTGAAATGGTTACTCGTTGCACGTGGTAAGAATCACCCTTTATCTGGACCATTATTGAAGCAAAAGGACAAAGATTTTGCGGAAGCACTAGGACACCACGAATTTGAGGCAAGTACAGGTTGGTTAGACAAGTTCAAAAGTCGGCATGACGTTATTCAAAAGACTTTATATGGGGAAAGTGCTGACGCCAACATAGAAAACCGTGATGAATGGGTAACGAACGTCTTACCGAAATTAATTGAAAATTACAACATAAACGACATTTTTAATGCCGACGAGACTGCTTTGTTTTTCAAATGCTTGCCAACTAAAACACTGGCATTCAAAAATGAAAAATGCTGTGGTGGGAAGCAAAGCAAGGAGAGAATAACTGTCCTGGTGGGAAGCAATATGACTGGATCAGAAAAGCTAAAAGTGCTGGTAATCGGAAAGGCCAAAAATCCGAGGTGCTTCAAGCGAATAAAATCTTTAGGTGTCGATTATGAGTTTAACAAACAGGCATGGATGACCAGTGAGATTTTTACGAAATGGATTGTAAAACTCGACAAAAAATTGTGTGATCAAAAGAGAAAGGTGTTGTTTTTTGTTGATAACTGCACTGCCCACCCTAAAGATGTAAGAGACAAGTTGAGAAACATTCATCTCGCTTATTTTCCTCCCAACATGACTTTGTTACTGCAACCAATGGACCAAGGCATTATCTACAACATGAAACAACATTACAGAAAACGAATTTTAACGAATATATTGACTCAAGTGGATGAGGGAAATTCTGTTATGGCCATAGACTTGCTGCAAGCAGTTCGAAATCTTAGCAATGTATGGAATGTCTATGTTAAACCAGAAACAATTGCCAACTGTTTTAAAAAGGGTGGATTTTCAAAATATGCTATGCAGATTCCATTTGAGCATTGGGATGAAGAGGACCTTCTTTCAATATCGGATTTGGCTGCTTTACAGTCTTCATTTAAAAAAGTAGCAAATATCGAAGCATCGTTTGATGACTACGTAAATGTTGATAATGGTATGCAGACTTGGGACAACCCATCCGAAGAAGATATTCTCAACAACATTTTTGAAAGTCGCGGAGTTCCAGCTGAACCTGGTAAGCATTTATCTTTTTATAGTCAAACAAAAATTTAATATGTAAATACTATTTCAGATAACGATGAACACGATTTGACCGTTGAAGAATTGGCAGAAACTGAGGAGGCATTACCTACGTTGATACAAGCTGCTTCATCCATTAGCGTAATTAGAACCTTTGTGGAAATGAGGAGTGGCGTGCCGATTAATGTTTTCAACTCTCTACATGATTTGGAAGCTTTTATTGAAAAGGAAAAATGGAAGACTGTAATTCAAACCAAACTCACTGATTATTTTAAATAAAATTACATAAAAAATCAATGTTTCTTTATAATGAAGTTTCTATATAGTGAAGTGATTTTCAGGTCCCGTGCGAATTCACTATATGGAAGTTCGACTGTATATACTTTTTTATTTTTGTACGTTTTTTATTTTTGTTGTGTAGTTTTGTATATTTTTTGTTGTTGATTTGTATTTATTTTTTATGTTTCGTTTTTGTAGTTTTTTTATTAAGTTTTGGTTTTGCATTTTTAATTAATTGTTTTTTTATTTTGTATTTTTATAAATTTTTAATTTTTTATAAATTTTTAATTTTTTATAAATTTTAAATTTTTTATGAATTTTAAATTTTTTTTATATTTTTTTAAATTTTGTTATTTTTTTTAATTTTTTTACATATTTTTTAAATTGTTTATTCAGTTTCCTTTTTATATGATACTATTTGTGTTTGTGTTTTTGTTTTTTTTTCTTTTGTTTACAATTTTTATTGTGTATGTGAGTTTTCTTTCTTTTTTAAAACTTACCACAAAACTTATTTCTTTTATGTTCATCTCTTCATACTGTAACTTATAAACTATCAAAAATGCCTGTTTTTCTGCAAACGCCTCAATTTGGGGCCAGCTGTGTTATCACTTATCAGCTTCGCCCCTCAATATTTTACCTACGCAATCAGCCAAACAAAGGATGTTTGATTTATTTGCATTGGAATTTATGTAAATGATTTATGTGTTAATTTATTTTGATTCCTCACCATTTATTTTGATTTTATTTGCCTTTAAAATGCCATAAAATGAGTTAAGCAAATAAAGATTAAATTCTGGCTCATCCCAAGGCCATAGTCAAGGCGAAAGGTGGTCAAATCGAGCAAGAGTAAATTGATTCTTAATTTTGTATTATTTTTATACATTTTTAATTTGAATGGAATAAAAGTAATTTATCAAACTAAATGTATGGCCTTTTTAATTGGTTCGACTTCGAGTGCCTGACCCTGTATATATTTTTTATATGCATTTTTGTTTTTATAAAATTTTTTAGTCTCTTTTTTTTAACATTTCTTTTATAAATTTTGTATAGGGTGGCCGATGTTGAATGTAAACCACACCTAAATGTCAACCTTTTTTCTGCATTTCATTTGACATTTTTCAATTTCAGCCTAACTTAATTTGAACCATGGAAAGATACACAATCGAGGCTTATTATGAAAACGGGCGTTCAAATCACAATGCATATCGCGCACTTCGTGAAGAAAATCATCTTCAGTGATGAGGCACATTTTCACCTCAGTGGATTCGTCAATAAGCAGAATTGCCGCATTTGGGCGAATGATAATCCAAGACAATTTTATACAATTTTTTTATATATTTTTTCTATATATTATATATATTCATATGTATACATATATATATTTTTTTTTAATTTATGTGTATATAAATATAAAAAATCACCCATTTTTAAATTTTGTTTTATTTTTTGTGGTAACCGACCCATCTTAATGCACACACAAACGAGTACATACATATGTGTGTCATCACAAAAATTTCGGCAACATTTCCAATTTATTTGCTTTTTTTAAATTTTATTTAAGTTGAAAAATTTCTGTTGGCAGTTTAAGTGCAGCCTAAACTTTTTGGTATAAATAATGAAAAAATTAATTAAATGACTAAAAATTTTGGATGCATTTATAAAGGAAAAATTTATTTTCAATAAATGCTGAATCATAAATTATTTGTCCATAAGGCGGTTATGAAAACACTTTACTGATTCTGAGATTTCGATTAAAGGGCTAAATATATTAACTCACAAATAATTTACAAACCCTTTTTACGCTATGCTCGTCATCATTTTTGTTTGTTTATGATTTTTTTTCATTGCTTCCCTTTATAGTTCTCAAATTAACGATCGTTTTCCGTCTATTACCGCTCAGCGTTTTATTTTCCGCAATTTTATTGTCATATAATTCATTGCAGCAACGACCTCACCATACAGCGTGTTGCTCGTCACTGCCACTACTCTACTTCGCTTGTTGTTTGTTGCTTCACTTCCAGACGCCCCCCATCGCCACGCTCTGCCCGCCTCACCGTTTGTGTTCACCTTTCATATTTGCTTTAGAGTTCATTATGAACAATCACAATATTCACTCCGCCAACAGCCACCAGCTTCAATCCATGTGCTCTCTTCATTCTTAGTGCTCATTTCGAGTTCTTCGTTTAGTTTCTTTCTGGTTTTTTATTTGCTTGAAAATTTTCAATGCTCCGCCGGCCTGTGTGGGTTTTTTTGTTTCTGTTTTTTACATATAATTTACACTCAACTCTTCGCTCCTCTACAAACATATTGCATTCGTTCGCACGTATGTATGTGTGTATGTTTACTACATAAATGTGCTCATGTGGGCTGGGCTGCTCCCCCCGTCTATTCTATAGTTAAACCTGCTGATTTTGCGCTATGACAAGGCGAGCAGCGGGACGCAAAGCAGCGATTCCCGACCTAGCCAGCGATATAATTGTTGAGTCGAAAGCGTAAAGCACCTATAAAAACACGTGTGTACATACATACACTCATACCATTTATATGTTGGTTTGACGACTATAAAACAGGCTATGAATGCTGTCTGCTAGTATGGACATACATACATAGATGTATGTATGTTTGCACTTGCAGTAGGCACATAGTTGTTTTAGCCAGCGATACTACAGTGTGAAAACTAGCTTCAATTCTGAGTAAAAATAGCAAAATTATAACAATGCTCTGAAGTACATTTTCGACGCCTACTAGTCCTAATTGGCAGAAATCTGAGGATTCATGAGACTATTAGAAGAAAAAGGTCAACTTTTTATGAACGAACGAACGAAATTCAGAAAGTTGTCGGTTAATTATTGTAAGCTTAGTGAATCGTGAGTTGTAACGGTTAGATTACATCGCTCATTTTTTGCAATATTTTCTTAGACGGGCTACATAACAAAAAAATTAATTGAAATAAAACAACACCGGGTGAGGCCGGTCTAAAATGGTTGATTTGTTGGCATAGTTAAGGGCTTCATTGAGTGATGACAAGTCGCATAAATGGGCCGGCCAATAAGCCAACGTTCGCCGTGAGATGATCCATCTGTCAAATCTTGGCTCTACCACTTCGAACATGGCGTCGCTTGTACAGCATATAACGTCGTCTTATTGGAATCACAGCTGGCTTATATCACTGTTTCGAGCTCTCGGCGCAGAAAGGTGAGTAATGCGACTATGTGGCGATCGATGGTAACGAATTGTTTCGAAAGAAATAAGGTCCGATTAAGCCGCCACAAATTCAACCGCAGCGTCAAGATGAGTTGTTTTTGGTCACAATCCGGATCTCTTGGCGCTCAATTAGCGAACTCGCGGCATCGCCATTGGTCGTCCGGCTGCAGTGCGTCAGCGTATTGCCTCCATTAAAATAAGTTTCGTGCATTCGTTATATGGAGAAAATACGCATCAACGCCAGGGAAAGAAATTATCGAACATTTTTAGGCCCTTCCAATTTGCATTTTATACAAAAATTTAATGGGCAATAAAACTGTGTACCCAATTTTTTTTTTTTTTATTCTGATAATAAATTTTGAATTCTGACGATAATTTATCGAATTTTTAGAAATATTGTACCTAGTTTCTATTGTAATTTTTTTATATAATACTTGTTGAAGAATCTTCTATATTTTTATAATAAATTACAAAAAAAAGTAAAGTGGTCAAAACTGGTCAAATCAACGCAATTTCTAATTATCGCTCAATGTTTTTTCCCCCCATCGGTTTCATTGTAATGTGTTATTAGCGCGTGACTTAAGCCGGCATGTTAGCGCTATCATCTCCCAAATGTCAATCACATTTTCTACATATATTCCCTTAATGATTTTTTTAAATCTGTGACACCTCACTCATACCTAATACTACAACGCCTTATACTTGTCGAATACCAGCAAATACCCGCTTTGTAGTTAAGGCAAAGTAAAAACGAAAAAGTAGTGAGCTTAAAGAATAACTAATCCGCAGATATCGAAATCAGAGAGCATAGATTTTTCATATTTGACTTATCCGCTTATTCGCGCTTTTAGTGGAGTTTGGCACACAGCGAACATACACAAAAACGGCAATTTCTTGAAAAGCTATTACTTTTGTTGGGTAAATTTTAATGGTAATAGATATCAATTGATAAATTTGATGGATGCAGAGCGATGGAAAATTTTTTAAAGTTTTATGGTGGATACACAACACTCACACGGTTGAGTAATTTTTGATTTGTTGCAGTTTGAAATTAAATTGTATGGTTTTTTAACACATTTTAGCTAATATGGGCACGCCATTTTGTAAGTTTATGCATTTAATGATGAAAAGAACCGTCCAGGAGATATTAGCTTCAAAATGCAGAGGAGCGTATGCAAATCGAGGCAGTGCGTGCATAGTTATTAGCTTACATGCATATTTTGGTTGAATAATTTTTGAGTTAATGCAGTTTGAGAATTAATTTCATGATTGCTTAACACATTTTAGCTAATATACACGCCTATTTTGCATGTTTATGCAATATATGCCGAAAAGAACCTTCCAGGAGATACTAGATTTAAAAAACAAAAAACTCTGTCCAAATCGAGGAGCTACATACATATTTTGGTGGCTTTATTTAATAAGATGTAGAGATTTCTCACAAATTGGATCCTACACGGCTCACATGTGCACATGCGCACTTATATTACTTTTAAACTAATTTCCACATGTCCCCAAATCCCTATACGCGTTGCTATAAAAATTAGAGCAGCAACTTATTAATATAACTAATATACCAGTCATTGTCCCTAGACGGCGGATGCGTGAGACCCACTGTACAATTTCACAGTGATAGCGTCAGTGTTGTTGTTTATGCCTGCGCATTCATTACTTTAAGCATAGCAGCGCGACCAAGAACAAGAATAAAAAGTAAAAAATGTGCACGCTATCAAGTAAATTTGTACAACGCCCAGCTACCAATTCAGCAACTCGGCGCCCATTGGTGGGGGCAGCGGCGCAGTATGTGGGAGCAGCTACTGAGTGAGTTCGACAATGGATGAGTGAGGTGGTGATGAGTGAATGAGCGCGCGCCCGCTTGCTCACTGCCCACTGCGTTTTGGGCGCGACATTAACGCGAATTACAAGCGAGTGCTGCTCAGATTCAGATTCGCATTCAGATTCATTTTGTTGTGGTTGAGCACTGCTTGGGCTTACTATGTTGCTGCTCTCTGCTACGCTTCGACCTGTGCTGATTGCTGTATGCTCATTTTTCATTTTTTACCTTTCTTTTTTTTTTTTGTTCTTTGTTGATGTTCCCGTTGACGTTGCTATCGCCTTGTTGTGGTTGTCGACTCGTTTGTGGTTGTGCCTATAAATACTTTAGCACTTTGCGTTGCCACCAGGAAACAACAACAACCTCTGGTTGAGCGTCGGGCATCGGGCATCGTTACTGCCAACGTTAACAGCAACAGCAACGGCAACGTCACCGCCAATGCCAATTTTGCATCACTGCTGCTGCCAACTACTTGCACAACAACTGCACGGTGCAACTTATTGCTTCCGGAGCCTTTGCGGCCGCCTAACCACCCATTTGCCAGCCAGCTAGCTATTGCATCAATGTTGCAGCAGTGCAGTTTTGTAGTTGTTCGTAGAACGACGTTTTACTTTTTGTACCTACGGTTTGCACGCGCATTCATACATACATACACACACGGTTACATCTGCTTGTGTATGAATGTATCTGTCTTTGCATTCCGTTTTTGTTGCTATTTTCGTTGTTGTTGCTGCTGCTATTGCTGTTGCTGTGTGTGATGTCGTCGACACCGCAAAATGCAACTCAACGGCATTTTGTGGCTGCGCACCGACGGACCTGCACGGACGGCAAACGGAACCTCATCTCCGCCTCTGCTTCGGCATCGCATCAATAGATGGGAATACTGATTGCCATGAGGAATAACTTGCCACCGCATCAAGTCATAATCAGTAGAAGCAGAGGGCGGTGGCAGCTGCAGTAGCAGCCATCATTATCGTCATCACCGCTCGCTGCTACAATCATTGCCATTGTTATTGCCAAGTCGAGATTGCAAATGCAGGTTAGCCGCTCACCCCGTAATGCATGCTGTTCCAACAACAACAGCAACGAAAAATCGTACAGATTGCATTCGGTGCATTTGTATGCAGCGCACACACATGTGGTTGTGCGTGTGTGTGAGCGCGTATGTGTCTATCAGCATCTCTATAGGCAGCTTTCAAGCACAGCATACGTTTGCCTGCATGTGTGCATGTGTGTATGTGGCTGTGTCTACGTCTACTTCTATACGTGCATCAGCCTCGTATAAGTAAATATGAGCGCATTTGCTTGTTTGCTTTCCCAGTGTGTGTGTGCCTGTGCGTAATTTTGTTTGTGTTTGCATGCAATTTTTGCTACAGTACAGTTCATTATTTGTTTATATAAGCACCGTGTCTCTGTCTGCTTATTTGTAGCTTATGTCAATCCGCATACACACATACATATATGTGTATATGTGTACATACATTTAAAAGCACAATATTTGCCGATTCGTCTGTTGTTTCTGTCGCTGCTGCAAATGAATATTTACGTGAGTTTTTAATAGGAAATCTGCAGCTAAAATGAGGCTTGCCTGTCTGTCTGTTAGCTTTTCTAACACAAGCTTGCAAAAATTTACAGTTGGCAATGTAGTGGGTCGGATGGAAGACTTAAAGAGAAAAATTCGCATGGATTAGTAGTTCGTAGTTTTGATTTTCTTCTACATTTATACGTCTAAATCTTGCTTTAATGAGGTCAATGGAGTCTGTATTATGTTGAGTACAGAATCTTGAAACGATTTGCTATCGTGGAAAGATTGCACGAGTTCTGGGTTAGTTTAGATTGCTGCGGCTTATCGATATGGAGCTGACTTAGACAACAGAATTGGTTCCATTCCCACGACACTCGGTTCTACATTACCCGGCTATGTGCCCGGCCAAGGACTGACACCCCGCAAAAATGTATGGGGTTGTGATAATGCAAAAGCAATAACAACACTGGTGCATATGGTGGCCAAGATAATGATGAATAGGTATTGAAATAAGTTACTTTACACTTTGAGTTCCGCGATATTTAGTAACCGGAAAAGCAGCGGTAATGTCTACCATTTCATCTACGTACATCGAGATTAGACCTAAGAAACCAGGATGAATGAGACACATATTTTAGAGCAAAAGTTAGGGCTGAGTCCCAACTTCTTTATGTGTAAGACGCTACTGATTTGGTCTGGCTATTCATATATCAGTCATCTGAAATCAGTTTTTGAGCTCCTAAATGTCTGAAATTTTCAGAAATTCTGTTATTTTATATGACTATACCTAATCTAACAAGCCCACAACTGGTGAGAAATAATCTTATCTTTATAAATTGAATAAAAATAAGCCTAAATAAGAAAGAAAACACACCCTTTTTTATATTTATTTTATAGCAATTCGTTCTTCAATCGATATTTTTTCGAAAAATGGAAAAAAGAGCAACAGTGTTCGTCAAGTGTTTGTCAAAGATCACTCATTGAGGATTAGAGTCTTAGTATAACGTGATCTTTTGCCACTCATCTTGGGAGAAACTTCTCCCGCATTGAGCAAGTCCTAATATCCGACGTAGGAAGAATTTTGAAATGCCATGGCAAACCATTTGATGAACGCTAAGTTCAGTGCTGCGAATATCTTTTGAAAAATGGCACCCACTTCGCAGAATACAGAATTCTCATTGATATAATTTTCTCTACCAGGGGCATCCGCGCCGGTCGAACGAGTCTTTTCGGTAATTAATCGAAACCGTGGACAATCGAAAAAATCCGCCTGCAAGTCAACGCTGAAGTCCATTTTGTTCTATGACTATTTGAAAGAAAAACCAAATTTGTTGAAGAAAATTTCATCGCCACAGAAATACGTGTATCATGCGGGCCCTTCGACATCGACTACTTTCGAGGAAGAAAACTCGATGGAGCTTTCATGCAATTTTCTAGGAACTTATTTGAAATTAAATATTTATTATTTCGTTTTGAAAAATTAGTTGCCAAGTTACATTTGTTTTTTTTTTAATTAATTTAAAGTTTTAAGTTAAATTAATTTAAAAGTTTAGTTTTAAAAGTTAAATTAATTTCCTATTTAATTTTAATAATCTTTTATAAAAATGCAGCTCATTCTTTTACAAAAATCATATTAACCCAAGTTTCAAAATTTGTGCAAATTTAAAAAAACTCAACAAATTTTCATCAATATTTCACAGTTTTTGATCAAAATCTTCGAAAAAACTCGGGTATGCAGTTTGACAAAATTATATTGTAATAAATGAAAATAGCTTAGCAATGCACACATCTTTCAGCAGTCTGAAAAGTCTGGCTTTCGCTATATCCTAACAGATACATTTGCTATGCTAAGCTTTTCCAATATCAGGATTTTTCGTGTAGATATGCCGTACAGGGTGCATCGGGTAGTTGCAAAGCTTTGTTTATTTGCATAGAAATCATACTTTTTTTATTTATTACTTTATAATTATTTTTTTTTCAATATTTTTCGCTTAATCTTCCAAAAATTTGCTTTTTTCACGGATGCATGACATGATGTGGATATGTCTTACAATGTGTCTTGTACGGGCAAAAACACTTGCTTTTTTCACGGATGCATGACATGATGTGGATATGTCTTACAATGTGTCTTGTACGGGCAAAAACACTTATTTTGCTTAGTATGTGGAAAGTCATTCACTTTTAAGACACGCGACATGTTACGAACATGTCTTGCATGCCGTCCACATAAATATCCGCTGCTTCTTGGCATCAAATATCAGGATTTTTTGTGCGGGCATGTATGATGTTTATTTTCTTGCTTATTTGCATAGAAATCATAATTTTTGTATTTATTAATATGTCATATATATGTATATTACTTTAATAGGTCTTAAAATTATTTCCTTTCAATATTTTTCGCTTAATCTTCCAAAAATTTGTTTTTTCCCGGATGCATGACATGATACGGACATGTCTTACAATGTGTCTTGTATGGGCAAAAACACGTATTTTGCTTCGTATGTGCAAAATCATTCACCTTTAAGACACGTGACATGTTACGGACATGTCTTGCATGTTGTCCCCACGAATGTACGCCGCTTCATGGCATTTTCATATTCATTAACTATTGAAGTGAAGAACTCACTTTCAAACTTTCTGCATTTAAATTGTGGTTTATACCCAAAATGTTCGTCTTATCATTCAGTTATGTTTTTCCCACTATTGATAGCCAAAATGAAGTGTCTAATTGTAGCAAAAGCCTTCATATGTACAATACATATGGCGAAGGGCCAATCACTGTAACCCACGTTCCACGCTTTGTTCCATGGCCCTATGATAAAAATAAAAATAATATTGCTTCTACTACTCAGCTTGTGATTTAAATACAAGTAATAATATTTAGAAGTAGATAGTACAATAAATTTTTATTGACTCACTGTGTTTGCACTCTCTTTCCGCCAATCACTTATTGGTTTTGATTTTATCTAATCACAAATTAAATATCAAATAATTGCTCATACCTTCGTATAAGAATATTCACTGAATTGCCAGTATTACGCTACTAAATGTTTCTTATTTGTTTTACCTAAAGCCACGGATTAATTTAAATTTAAGTATTATTGCAAATTTCTTCAAAAGTTGTATTGTCGTATTTGTGGACTAAAAAATTTATAAACAAGTTGTTCACTATCAGCAGGCTTTATATGATAAGCTGCTGTTACCTGTTTAATATGCCTAGCTATTTACGCTTTTAGCAGTATTTAAATTGTTGTTGTTGTTGCAGCTTGGCTGGCTATAAATCGCTCCGGGGAAAACTTACGCACAGTAAAAATTTTAGTTTAATATTAATACCAATTTGGTGTTTATATATAACAATTCCAGAAAGTATAAGATTAAAACCATTCCGGTTTCAGAAAAGAGAGAGAGAAGTTAATTAAAATGTTCTCTTTAAAAAACCAAGCATGAGACTAAATTATATACTTTTAAGGGTTTAAAAATAAAGCTAAAATGGTTTTGACTTTATACGAGAATTGAAATAAATTTAATAATAATTAGAATTAAAGTTAATCCAAAATTGAATTGAATGTAGAACTTTCTTGGAATTGAAAGTAAACCCTTGAATGATATTTTAATTCCAAAAAGGAATTGAATTCAAACCAAAATTGTAATATAGTAGATTTAGTACATTGTTGACGAATCCTCAAAACAAAAAACAAAATAAATTTTTTAAATAAAAATTTACGTTTTATTTAAAATGACATAAATTTATATACATAAGTGAAATAATAATACATACTTAAATTTTATTCTATAATTTCACATGGAATTAATAAAAACAATTTTGAATCTATAAAGTACACTTCAAATGGTTTTACATTTTTAAGGCTATTAAATTTAATTAGTTCTGAAAGATCTGTTGAAATAATTTCATAACACTGCAAAATGGAATTAAATTCCTTAGTGACAAAGATTTCTAAACTTAAGTAAATTTCGTTATCGACAACATATATATAAGTTACATCAAACTGTATATTAAATACGTAAAATGCTTTAAAATACAAGTCAAAAACTTGCCTAAATTCATAATGCTCGGGAACTGCTATCTTCTTACCATCAATTGTTATAAAATATTGGCAAATTGTGGCTTTGTCTTGTCCAACTGCAACGATTGTGGGCTGACCAGACATTATTTTATATTCTTCTAAGCTGTAAAAACAATTTTTTTTATTTATGCCCATTAAGAACAAAAAATTTATAGTAAATTACGTTTTCAAAAATAAAACTGTCGACAGATTTTTGGAATTTTGCTTTTTTTTGTTCGCGTCCACTGGCAGTGGATGGCAGCAACTTTAAGAAAATCAAATAAGGTATTACTTCAGACGTCCATTCTGTACAGTTTCCCAAATTAGAACCGCCACTCGCAGCAATAAAAATTTGTTCCACACTGCTTTCATATTTCCAAAACATTCCACGCAGTTGCGATAAATTTTTGTCTCGATTTTAACGTTTCTCGCAATTTCTGCTGCACCAGATTCAGTTCGGCTTTAACTATGCAGTTTTGAAAAAAACGAAGATCTTCTTCAGAAATTACCTCGCTATCATCGCTTTCCTTCCGCGTGGTATTTCACTTTTAAAAACATGCTTCTATTGTAGAATAGTGGAAAAAATGACACTGAGAGTGAGTGAGTGACAGAGAGTGAGAGAATTGTTTAATACTTTCTTGGTTTTACTTTAAAGCAAATAATACTAAAGTTCAGAGTACATTAAAATTAATTGAGAGTGAGAGAATTTTTTAATACTTTCTTGGTTTTACTTTTAAACCAATAAATTTAAAATTGAATATAATTGAAACTTAAAGTGAAACCAAAATAGTTTGAAACATTAAAGAGAGCATTTTAATGTTTTTTTGGTCTTACGTTAACTCTAATAGGTATTAAATTTCAAAAACGCAGCGCTCAGCACCAATTAAAGTTTTGTTCTAAACCCATTTTGGATTTAAAATAATTGCAAGAATATTTCATCATCTTAAAATAAAACTTTTTAGAATTAAAAATTAAATTTAATTCCAAAATTGTATAAATTCAATAGCAACTGGTATTAAATATAAACCATCATTTTTTACTGTGCGGAGATATAGAACTTAAACTGTGAGGAATCAGTAAGGCCAACTTTCAACTAATGACATTTTTAGAAGGCCTAACTCTTCCTTCCTATTTTGCAAAAATCGACTGTGCACTGGCTGTTGTGGGAACTCAGTATTTCTCGCCTATTTCTTTTTAAATTATTGTAACTACCAAACTTCCTTGACGCCTTCCCAGAGATCACCGAAATTTTTGTAATTCCGTGCCGTTATTTAAATTTTTTTTTCATCGTTGCATAAATTGTGCGTAGAGTTAAGGACGGCATTGCATTGATCAATCCAAAGTCTGTGTCTGTATTTTTTCTGCCTAAGCCATTGCCGTGTAACCTTTGGGGTATTCTGCACGATAGTCCAACGGCTAAGGCATGAAATTGAAATGATGGAAATGGCTACACTAAATTATAAAACATGTCTAGATATTGGTAACTTTCCATTTTCCCATTTATTCTTATGATAGGCCCCACTCGATGGTAGATGTTTACTCCCACCCGCATGTTTTGTGGCATTTTTTATACGGCGAATTAAAAACCTGACCTTTAGAATGATGGGTGGTGCATTTACCCTCTGGTCCCATTCAATTAGTTTACCATCCCAAAAAATGCATGTCCTTACCCTTAAGTGCCTTCGCGAAACCCAATAGATGTGCCTTTGATAGTCCTTTTGGCAAAAGTGGTTTCTTGCGAGTGGCACACCCTTACTTAAACGTCTTCCTCCAGTACTTCTAGCGAAAAAGGGTTTTTCAAAAAGGACGCCTAGCTGTTAGTAATAAATGGTTCCTGGACTCTACTCTCTTTTTTTATGCCACCTTTGACATTTGGCAAGTAGGCAGGTGTACAATTTTACGCGGTAAAACAAACAACGCCTTCAAATTACACCGGCACACAAAAAAAAAAAAAGTGGGGAGTACTTTTGACTAGGCCCATATATCCCTATGTATTTTGACGCGCTGAATCCGAATTCGGTGTCCGTTTTGCCCGTAAATTTTAAGTAAATAGCGAAAAACCGTGAAACCCCATGAAAAATCGCTGAAAATCGCATTTATACACGTTTGTCAATTTTAAAAACTTTTCTTATGAGTGTATTATACCTGATTTCAGTGTATTTTGACGCACTGAATCCGAATCCGGGGTTTGTTTTGCCCGTACACCCCCAAAATTTTGATTAAATAGGCTAAAACCGTGAAAAACCGTGAGAAATCGCTGAAAATCGCCTTTTTATACGTTGGTAAATGTTAAAAAGTTTTCTTACGAGTGTATTATACCTGATTTCAGTGTGTTTTGACGCACTGAATCCGAATCCGGTGTTTGTTTTGCCCGTACACCCCCAAAGATTTGATTAAATAGCGAAAAACCGCGAAAACCCGTGAAAAATTGCTGAAAATCGCATTTGTAGACATTGGTAAATGTTCGAAAGTTTTCTTGTAAGTGTATTATACATGATTTTAGTTCACACAACACTGAAGTCAAGTCAATCAGCGTAGTGATTTCTCACGGTTTTTCACGGTTTTAGCCTATTTAATCAAAATTTTGGGGGTGTACGGGCAAAACAAACCCCGGATTCGGATTCAGTGCGTCAAAATACACTGAAATCAGGTATAATACACTCATAAGAAAAGTCTTTAAAATTGACAAACGTGTATAAATGCGATTTTCAGCGATTTTTCATGGGGTTTCACGGTTTTTCGCTATTTACTTAAAATTTACGGGCAAAACGGACACCGAATTCGGATTCAGCGCGTCAAAATACATAGGGATATATGGGTCTAGTCAAAAGTACTCCCCACTTTTTTTTTTTGTGTGCCGGTGTTATTAAAGCTTCTGAAAATGGCCGACCATTAAGAGCTTCATATCGCATTCGTGACTTTTTTGGTGGAAATAATCGTCCGAATGCGTCGACAATTCAAAAGTTAGTGCAAAAGTCTTAGGAAACTGGTACTGTCGAGAATAGAAAAAGAACTGGCAAACCAAAAAAGGGACGTTTTGTTGAGAACATTGCTGCCGTTGCTGCAGCGTAAAGTGTTGCTGAACAACCTTCACCCTTTAACCTCCAAAAACCGACGTTCTCAACAATTCGGCATTCATGAAACGACTGTTTGGCGCATTTTGCCTGTAGGCGAGCGCATCTAAGTGATGGCATTTTTCATGTAGAATTGTTAAGAGCCGTATTTTGAATGGAAATAATGAAACCCGAAGAATCTAAATTTTTAAATATTTTTTAAAACAACATCAAGGCGCATCAATTGAAATACCCTTTGTTTAATTAATTCGTCATTTGCTGCGTAGTTTGTCTGCAGACCAAAAACTGCTTTATAGGCACCTCGAAAGTAGTCAGTTTTTCTCTGCAAAAACCACCTTTTTCCATGTTTTATAGCCCTTGTGCTATTTGTGTGTGATATCTGTTCCAGCGCCATTAAAGGGTTAATTTTTAAAACGCATAAATATTTATCAGTTATGCGCTTTCTTCAATTATATTTTCCCATTGTTGTTAAGTTTTTATGAGGTTACACGCCCGCTACATTGCGGGCATTTTTTTTTTTGTTTTTTTTTTTTACCCTAAGGCCATTGCTTTTCAGTAGAACACCGAAACGAAAAAAACGTAATGGTGCAAACTATGTGAAAAAATGTGACGCATTCCCTCACTCACTACGCTGATTGACTTGAGTGCATTTTGTGTGAATTTCATAGATAATGAAAACACATACACACTCGCATGTGTATGCGTGTTTTTGCATGCTACTGATTGTGTTTTTTCGTTCATTTTATTTGGCTGCAAACACCAACATACACAAGTATGTACGTATGTATGTGTATGTATATGGAAATCAAGCGAATAGCAAGCAGACTCCCACCCACATGGGGCTTTCATAACTGAGCACATCCCCACACACTTGCACACACGCACGTACGTACACCTACATAAGCGTCGAGTGCATTTTATATGAAATTTCAAATGCATCGCCACACAGCTTACATATACACAGGTACAGTGCAGTATTTTGCTTCACTTTTTTCGCCATCTGGCACCTGGCACCTGCCATCCGCTCACCGCATGCCTCAAACGCTGCAACTTTGCTTATTATTTTATTTAATTTCTTTTTTTCAACCTTTTTCAGTGATTTCAGTCGCTATTTTTTTTTTTTCTTCATATGTCCACATATTTGTGCAAGTGCATTCTTCCCTTCCATTGGCAGCGACAGCCGTGGCAGTAGAAGCAGCAGCAGCAGCGGCTGCGGTAACAACGACGAAGCGTCTCTCATGTGTGGCGTAAATGCTGTCATTTTTACGTTTAATATTTTTCATTGCTGTTGTTGTTGCTATTGCAATTTCAATGCGCTGCCGGGTTATTTTTTTCTTAGCTGTATGGAAGTGTACGTGTCAGTGTGAGTGTGTAAGTGCTCTCTGCTTGCTGTTGTTGCTACTATTATTGCTGCACTTTTATGGTATTTTTCAATGTACGCGTTTTTTTTCTTTGTTCGCTTTTCCTGCCCTACCACGCCCTACACTTTCCCATTTGGAATTTCCTCTTGTACCTCCGCCACTTTTCTTACCACACCCGCCCTTGCCCTGCCGTTTTTCGGTGAAAAATTCTTTATTTCTGCTCTTGCTGCTGTCACTGTCGCTGACATTTGCTGATTTTTCTCTCGCTCTTTTTGTTTTGACCGTTTTTTAAGCATATTTTTCAATATTACACGCCCACACACACAAGTACACACACCGCAGCAACACACTCACCTACTATGTGTATGTAGTAGATTTGTATTTGTGCCAAGTTTGCATATGCAATGTAGCATTTTTTTGCACTGCAATAGTCAAACAATTTTTCGTACTCAACGCCCCCCGGTGCAATGTACAATAGTTCCCGCGGGTGGTTTCTTAGTTTTTATGTGTAGCTACTACTGGCCTTTGTGCAAGAGTATTAATATTTTATTGCTATAACGGTTGCATGAAACGAGAAGGAGTGACGGAAGTGAAGTACGAAACCTTCATAAATCATCAAAACAACCGGCTCAGTGGGCTTTAGCAAATCCTTGTGCTTGTACAAACACCAACTTACATAAATGTTATGCTAATCTACATCAACAAGGAAGAACTATGACCTCTTTAGTATAAATATTGCTGAAATTGAAATTATTTTGTAGGGCTTATAAAAAGTACTTGGCTTGCAACGAATACAATTTTTTTCAGATCTTTGAAATAAAAAAGTAGTAGTTTATCCATCATGACATATCGAGGACATGTCTTGCACCGTGTCTTACATGAATATTTTAATTGTAAAGGGTACGCATAACATTTTGTTCGACATGGTGTCTTACATGAATATTTTAATTGTAAAGGGTAAGCATAACATTTTGTTCCATATCTTTGGAAAATAATTACGATTTTATCCATGCATGACATATTGAAGACATGTCTTGTGAGGTATCTTGCATGTATATTTTAACTGCAATTCGCTGCAAAGCATTTTTCCATATATTGCGAAAAACTTGGGACTTTACCCATGCATGACATATCGAGGACATGTCTTGCAAGGTGTCTTGCATGAATGTTTTAACTACAATGAGCAGGGAAAAATGTGTTTCCCATATCTTTGGAAAATAATTGGACTTTATCCATGCATGACATATCGTGGACATGTCTCGCAAGGTGTCTTGCATGTATATTTTAACTGCAATGGGTACGGATACAATTTTTTTTACATATAATATATCTTTGAAAAAAAAATGTATTTTATCCATGCATGACATATTGAAGACATATCTTGCAAGTGGTCTTGCCTGAATATTTTAATTGCCGCGAAGAACTTTTTCATATTTTTCGAAAAACTTAGGATTTTACCATATATAACATATAACATATAAGGCATATCTTTCAATGTGTATTGCATGATTATATGAAGTACGAGTACTAAGGGTGTGAATACCATTTTGGCTTTTTAATCTTTGAAAAACCTTAGTATTTTATCCATGCATGACTGCAATGGGAAGGTAAAAATTTTTCCCATATCTTTGGAAAAAAATTGGACTTTATCCATGCACGATACATTGAAGACATGTCTTGCAAGGTGTCTTGCATGAATATTCCAACTGCAGTGGGTTCGCATAACATTTTTTCCACAACTTTGGAAGAAAATTAGGATTTTAACTATGTATGTATTATCGAGAACATGTCTTGGAAGCTGTCTTGCATGAATATTTGAACTGCAAAGGGTTGCATATGTTTGGAAAAAAATTAGGATAAGGATTTCTTGAAAATAAGCAAAATTACCGTTATTGGTCACCTAAAGAACAGAACCCACTATTAAAACCTCCGCAGGCACTTCACAGTCCTAAAGTGACGATTTGGTGTGTATTGTGGTGAGCAGTGGAATAATTGAACTATATTTTTTTAAAAAGCATCGAGAGCAAGCAATTTTCTCGGACGGTGTGTCGTAGTGGCACATGTTAAGGGATTATTTCCTTCATGGTTTCAGCTAAACCATTATATTCTGCCAATTAATGAGAGAAAATCCTTCATGGTTTCAGCAAGACGACACTGTCCCACACACGGCCAAAGAGACCATGGCGCTACTGCAAGATTTCTTCGCTAACAAACTGATAAGCCATTTCGTTGGCATATCCTTTCTACCCAAGACGACCGATGTTACTTCTGTGAACTTTTTTCTGTAGAAGTGTCTCAAAAGTAAATTCAATCTACCCACCCCAGCGATCGTCTCAGCATTAAAAAAAAATATCGTTTGCGAATTTAATGGCTCCCCGACATCACTTGTCCAGTGGTCAACATTTAGAGGAAATAATTTCAAAAAATTGAATCTGAATTTATCCTCTTTATTGTAGTTATTTGAATAAACGTTTATAACTTTTAACTTTTTTTTTAATTTAGCTTTTAATGCCTAATTTTGCCACCGGACACTCGGTGCCTATGTCGCGAATTGCCCGGTTTGTGAACTTTACTGCAGTGTAGAAATGTCAAGGGTGCTCTCATTAGATTTCTCATTATTAGCGCGTGCTGCGTATGATATCAAATATTTGATTTTCTTCTGCATTTACTCGGCTTTTCGGTGTGCCAGGAATAAAAAACTGTACCCTTTTACCCTTCCTATGAATTTTGCCACTTATTACGCTTCTGCCGCACATACCTACATGGCATTCAAAAATTCTATCTAGTTTTCGTTATTTCTTTTTATTTTACCTTCCCTCTCTCTCCCGCATCTTTTCGAATTCTGCCTCAGGTTACCTGTACTTTAGTGAAATTGCATGTTTATCTCTATATTGGGCTTGCTGCGTCCTTGCTACACGAAGTTGCTGTGTAAGCTTAACACATACATTAATCCACACATAAGGGCATGTTCACGCACATTTACACGCTACGCTACTAAATATTTGGCAACTATTACTGTACTAAGCCGGTAGGTTGCATTCTCATGCATGCGCCACCTGCAGCACACCTTACATGCGTGCAGTTCGTTTGTGTAGTACTCCCTACATTTTGGGGCTTTTTGTTGCTCCATTTACCTGCCAACTGACCACAAATTCCATCAGTTCATCAGCGTGGCTTCCAGTATGCAGCTGTCCATCATTGTTCCTTTGCTGCGAAGCTATAAGTAGCTCGCTGTGCTATCCTGTGGCTCTCGTTGTGCTATTCGGTGACTCTCCCCCCGGTTGCACACATTTCATGCGTTTGTCTAGCATTTTTAGTTTATGCTCTATTGTTTTTTTTTAAGCTCCATATATTTTTTTTTTTGCCCTTTCGGCCTGCATTACATTCTTTTGCACCAGTACTCTTGCACGCTACTCGCTTTGGCTGTACCTCGAAGCGAAGATTTTTTCACTAAATGGCAGTCCTTAAATTCCATTATTTTGGCATTTTCTCCGCTCAATCACTCACAAAATTTTGTTTTCGCCTTATTTTAGTGTCCTCACCCAGCAGCAGCTCCGCTACGCCCTCCTCCTCTGCAAACTTTTGACTCAAAATTTGTCCAAACTGTTTTTCAAGTTGTTTCCCTCATTCCCTTCCACTATCCACTATATCCCTTCATCTCTGTTGCTCTCATGCATCCATCATGCGATTTGCTGGACTTGACCTGTGCGTCGGTATGCGTGTATACCTGCGTGACTGTATGTGCGGTATGTATTTTCAGCTGTCGGATAGCCTATTCCCCGCAGGCAGTCACTTTCCTTCTTGACATGCTTATTTTGATTTAATATTTTGGCTGCAAATATTCAACCAACCAACAGCCCAGTCCGTCCATCCATCCATCCAATATTGCTTATAATGTGACCTCAACCGTAGTGTAACCTCTTCTCAGCTCCAAACCGCTGCCATATTTACTTTAACTACCACTTTTGGCTACACCAACGAAACATGAAATACGGAAACCGACATTTTCATTCCATCTACCTTGTTGCTGGTCGCTTTTCTCTGACAGTTAAATTGACTTGAGTGTCCTTCAGTGAGCTTTGCTGTACCCGATGCCATATTTGTTTTTATTTTTGTTCTTGTTTTCTTCTTTACATGCACCAATCTGCATTTTTTAATATCTGCTCTCGGATTTTGTTTGCATTTTCTAAGAAAAATCAAATGCACTTAGTTACCTTTTTGTACCTGCACACATACATACAAATTTTTTATTTTTGTTTTTTATTTGCTTATTGTTTTTGTATTTTGTTTTCACAAGTCATGCAAGCAAAAGGAATGCATATTAAAATTGTTTTCCATACCATACAGCAAATGCCAAATGGTACACAACAGAATAAAGTTAGTTCGGTCCTTGCATTGAATCTCTTTCCTCATTTATTTGATGCGAACTTTTTGTACCTGAAGTTTTCGTGCAAAAACTAAGTTTTCTGCGCGCTAGCTACTTGACCGTCTTCTATTTGTTTTGTGTGTTTGAGGGAATTACAAGAAATTGCTGATGATGGTTGAGAAATCAACAAGCACTTTGCATTCGTTAGCTCTTAATTAAATGTCCGTAAGGTGGTTTTAAAAGTGTAGCTTTCTGGCGTTGTATACAGTGCAATCGGTATGAAAAGTGGATTGCTAATGGCACTAAGTGATTAGAAATGAAAATCTGCATCTGCATAGTAATTAAACTGCTTCCACGTTTGTTCGAGGTAGAGGTCCAAGACGGCGTCCCAAGAAGGACACAGTGAGTTACTCAGCCTGTGTCCTTGGTCGCCTGTTTTGAAAAAACATATGCTTAATGCTCTTCAGCATAAGTTTCACACCTTTTTTTTCGGATAATAGCCTCAACGAAATTTGCGACGGCACTCCATTTTTATTTGCCTATCATCGTTTTCTTCAGGTGTACATAGGTACACCAATAGTTCGTTGCAGAGCTTCTCTATCTATGTTCCACCTCTCGCATTTGAAGAAGCTGTGCTCCGCATTAACATATTCAGTATATCCATAAATGTCATTTGGTAGGTTCAGCTTTTCCATTCGCCACAAATACTTGTGTCCGGACAAAAACTGTATTAGGTAATAGTTAACTTCGCCGTGCTTTCTTTCTGCTCACTTTTTTAAATCGGGTATCAATCTCGCTGGCATATCTACTGCTAATCGGACACGTCTTTTGGTGAGAAGAATTAATTCTGTCTTTTCTGTGGCCAGTTTTAATCTTTGGTGGCCTAGCCATGTCTGCACTCGTATTATCACCTGATTTCAGTTCTTTTTGGCTTCGTCGGTGTTTAAAGCGATTATTACAGATGCGCAACGTCGTCTGCTTTTCAAACTAGATGCACATCCTCAGGCATCTCTATTGGCAGGATTTTATCGTAGCTTATATTACAAAGTTCAGGTCCGATTATTTATCCTTGGTCCGCACCTGTTGTTATTTGCTGCGTCTTCCATCCTTGGTGGGTTTTCGCACGCTATTGCTTAGATGGCTGCGATATTCTTCAATGGATTATTCTGGATCTTGAATTTTATCTTTAAGACTTCAACTACGTCACTGTTGAAAGTATATCTAATATTCAGTTTGGCTAGTAATACTAAACGTTTGGAGTGTCGATTAGTTTCCCGAGCATGTTCTACGCTGGCTATTACGTCTAATGGTAGATCTGTCAGGTCTTAAACCATGCTGCCTATCAGACAGACCACCACTGTTCTCTACTGCTTCGCTAAGTCTATGCTTTATCAGTTTCTCAAAGAGTTTTCCTGCGCTATCCAACATATTCCCTTACTAATTAGTACTAGTTTTTGTTTTTTCTACATTTCTGGAAACATTTCATACGTTGTACATATTTATCAGCAAAAGAGGCCGTTCGATTGCCAACATTCCTGATATTTCCGCAACTATGCTATCAGGTCCTGGCGCTTTATTGAATTTCATTGCTTTTTCAGCATCTATTACTTCACCTTCTGTGAATGGGACACGTTCCGTTGACTTCATACTCGAGTTCCTCCCTCTCAACACAGTGTGTTGGGAAAGGTGTGTCGACAATTTTACTTACTTTCACTAGCTTGGATGCCACTATATGGCGCACAGTGGTTCAAAATCGACGAAAAGCGAAAAAATTCAATGGCAAATTTGAAAATTGGGAAAATAAAATTTCTTTCGCTATATAATCTAATCATGCCAGAGCAAATTTTAAAGTCAAGCAGAGCCCGAACAGTCGGATTCATCAATATTTTCATTGTTTTCAATACTCGCATCTGCAAAACAACCAAGTACCATATTTCCGTGAAAAGACCTGATGGGGTTTTAGCCGAATTCCTTCTCAGTCAGAGAAATATTCAACTAATTGGAGCACAATCCTTGGGCTTCATTGGGCACTTCATATGGGGCCTTCAGTGACCCACTGTGTAAACGAGTGATGCGGTTCAGCGCACTACACAGGGGCAATAACGCTCTGGATATTGTATTATGTACACAGGCTAGATTCGATGCCACCATACTCAATATATCGCACCCTAAATACAAAAGGGTCACAACTCAAAATGTACTTCTGCTCAAATATGAACGAGACGTTATCAATAAAACGGTCCGCGGATGACATATGGCAAAAATAAATTTTTTGTTTTTTGGTAGGACTGTTATAAGCTTACATGGCAAATTTCAGGGTGATATGTCACATAGTTTGTTTTCTGTGCTACTGTAAACAAGTCAAGCTCGAGTGTGGAAAATTTTGAGTTGTGCCCCTTTTGTATTTAGGGTGCGATATGTCCGGCATGAGAAGTTACCCCGCGTAATACAAACCACCTATTCACATGCCTTCTTGAATTCACTCGCTTAATACCGCTGTCCCTCTGGACACAACCTGTCGAAACTGTATGTTTCCAGGGCCTGCCGTTAGATGTGTTGGACGATGAGAAACGGTGACTACATCGCGCTAACACAACAACAACAATCGACTTTGTACTTGATTAGAGTATGAAGAACGTACAGATCACTTTTTCTGTCGCTATTCGGCTTTCACCAGATTTATAGAATTTTTTTTGCGTCAGATGTATTGAGAATGGACGAGTCACATTCCTTTTCCCTCGACAAGATTCATAAAATAGTATGAATAGTTTGCAGATGAACAATGATTTCCCTCACCATCTGTCTCCCATTATCCTTTAAATGCTCTTTTCAGGCCTTAAGTATAATGGGAAACATTGTCTAAGGGCTTGACCATCCAATATCAATATTTTCATATTAAATAAGAAAATATACCAACACATTCAGTAGTTTGATCGATATCAACCATATATATATTTTTTTTTGTTTTTCTAATGTTTTTACAATTTTGCTCTATATTCGTAGATAACACAGGGCCAGAAAATTCCCGGGCCTAACAAAGAAACCACGTTTTTTCTTTTTGTTCAAAAGTAGCTTTATTCATCAACGTAATTTCCATCAAGAACAACGCAATCGTTCCAGCGCCACTCTAACATTTCACTACCACTTTTGTAGAGCGATTTATTTTTTGCCTCAAAATGAGCTCATTTTCAGCGATAACTTCTTCGTTCGAGCGAAATTTCTTACCGGCGAGCATTTTTTTAGGTCAGCCAGTAGTCGCTGGGAGCTAAGCTCAATTCATGTAGTTTTGTCATTGTTTTGATTAATGAAGCAAACTTCTTTTCTTTGCCTCATGCGGACACACCTTTGCAAATTCGGCTTTCAAATGCTGAATAACGCTATATAATATTTACTGTTGATGGTATTTCCCTTCTCAAGGTAGTCGATGAATATTACGCCCCGCACATCCCAAAATACCGAGGCCGTAACCGTTCCAGCCGGTTGTTGTACTCTCGGACGCTTTGCACGAGACCACTGGAGGACGATCGTTTTGAGTCCTGACTGAAGTAATGGATCCTTGTTCGGTTTATTATATTTAAACATGGCCAAACACTGCTCAGAATCAGCAAAGCGTTCTTGTTTCTGATGAATAATGAAACACGGCACCCACTTTGAACAGAGCTTTCTCTTAGTGAAATGCTCATGCAATATAATATAAGTAAAGCCAAAACGTTTTTTGATGTCTTTACGATGTCAGATAACTCACGTAATTTCACCTTTTGTTCATTCAAAACGATTTTGTGGATTTTTTTTATGTTTTCTGGTATTACCGCCTCATTTGGACGTCCACTGCGTTGTGCATTATCGGTGTATCTGCGACCACGTTTGATGTCAGCAAACCATCGTTTTATTGTTGTTTCTGACGGAACGCAGTCCCCATGGCTCGTTTCACGCAATTGCTCAGCTTGAGGCGTATTTTTCCCCTCTAAGAAGCAGTCTAAAGTTAAAACACGGAATTCGTTGATCCATTGTTTTTAAAATAACAAAAGTAGCGTCACTCTTAGCACAATAACTCATGAACTATTGAATAGAATATCATGAAATGTTAAGAGCTCTCTTTTTGAGGTCAGTACTAACTGAAAAAGAAGTGAATGCAACAAAACTGGTGCCATTTTTGTGTTGGGTCTGGGGCTTTTCAGTCCATGTGTTATATTAAAAAAAATCAAGAATATCTGAAAATTAGAAAAACAAAAGAAAACTGCACAAACCTACTCAAACTATCGCGATTCTATTATTTTTTTCGTAAGTGTATGCTTACAACGATTTCTTCAATACACACATTTTCAGTTTTTCCATATATGGGTGGGCCATATAGCGTTTGCTTTTTGAACCACCTATTTTTTTGAGAATGGTAACAATGGTAATGACATGTCAAATGTGTTCATAATTTACTTAGAGGTTTGACATTTACGAAATGGAACGCTATACGCTTGAACAAAATTGGGAAATATTGAAAACCTATTTCCAAAGTGATGAGTCTTCTTTTTCTTTACTGATGAAGCTCATTTTCACATCGGTGGCTACGTCAATAAGCAAAATTGTCGGATTTGAGGCTCGGAAAATCCACACGTTACTGTAGAGAAGCAAATGCATCCACAACGAGTCATTGTTTGGTGCGGTTTTTGGTCTGGCGGCATCATCGGGCAATTTTGGTTCGAAAATGAGCGAGGAGCCGCGGTTACAGTAAATGGCGAGCGTTACCGTGACATGCTCAACGAGTTGTTTCCAAAAATTGAAGAGGATGACATGGACGACATTTGGTTTCAACAGGACGGGGCAACTTGTCACACTGCCAAAGTTACACCCGAAATTTTGGCTACCGTTTTTGAAAACCGAATAATCAGCCGAAATTCCGATATCAATTGGCCGCCTCGGAGCTGTGATTTAAGCCCGTTGGACTATTTTTTTGTGGGGAGCCGTTAAGGACAAATGCTATGCGAACCATCCAGAGACGAAATCGAAGTTGCCATTCATGAAATTGGAGCCCAAACAATCGAAAATGTGCTTAAAACTTGGGTTGATCGAATGGCCTACTGTAAAGCCAGCCGTGGCAGTCATTTGAACAATATTATTTTTCATTCATAAATAACAATATTCAGTCTTGAAAATAAGAAAAAAAGTTTGAAAAAATATTGATTAGTTTTTTTTTATAGCCGATTCAAAAAGCAAATTTTACATGGCCCACCTCATGGCCTATATCTGGCATTTCAGTTAAATTTTGAGCTTTGGTGTATTAAGAGACGCATAGTAGAATTTTATGACAAATATTTCTGTGATACATTTTAACCCGTTATATCGCTCTGTTATGAGTATTTTTGGCACTTTCCCGCAAAAGAAGCCCAAAATACCGCTCTATTGAGCAGTTAGAGGGTTGAAATATTCTACAAAAATGCGCGTCGTTATTTTTTACATATAACTGCTGAACACATCGTGTGTCTAAAATATAAGGATCGTCTAGTTTCTTATGCCGATTTACCATAAGAATGTGTTAGAGGATGCGAACTTTGGTCCCTCTATCTACATATAAAGCCCTAAGAAGTAGCAAATCGTGTATGTATGAATGCGTTTTATTCGTTTTTTTTTTTTGTTTTTCTTATGAGTTTTACAATATCAATAGGGACCCTCGTATATTTACATAATTGCCTGGATGTAGAAAAATAATCAATTTCCCTGCATATTAAACTGAAATTATTTAAAAATGCTCAAACACGAAAATTCAATTTATGCCAACTCTAGAAATTTGAATTTCTCTTTTATTAAAATTTCATAGAATTAAATTTTTATAAAAGCTTCATTTCATTATTTTACTGTTATTTGTTTTCTGTTTGTTTCTGTTTTTTGCTATCATACAACAAAAGCGCCTCCTAGCCGTTAAAAATGGACTCCTACGCCGCTACTTGATATCTGCGTAGCGCTTTAAAAATTGAATTATGAAAAATTAAAATACAATTCCATAACAAAATGGAAATTTCATTCGAGCTTTTATACAAATTGTTCTGCATATGTATGCATTTTTGTGAGTGTGTGCATTCTGGGTTTTACATTTAAGCGCGTGGCAAGTGTCAGCGGCATATCCTAGCAGATTGCCGAGAATTAGTGGGCAAAGGACACTATGCAACATACATACGTACACATACACATGTAAGCAGCGCTTCGTCCCGAATGCCGCACAACTTTTGGTTGATGTGCTAGGAATGAAAGGGACTGGAAGGAGCGATTGGTGTTGGCTTATGACAGTCGAGAGAGAGAGACAACGTTTGTCGGCATCAGCAGCTTCAAGACAGCCAGGCAGGCAGGCATTAGCAGCCGTGCTTTCTTCGTTTTAAATGAATAAATAAATAAATGTGCAAATAGCAAAATGAAGTGACAGCGCGTTTCAGATACCCCAACCATCGGGCAATCGTAAAAAAATTGTTATTTTCATTTTTATTGTCATAAAGTGGGAAAAATAGAATGAAACATAAACGGCGATGCCTCATTCGTCTTGGCCTTCTCACGGCTAAGTATAGTAAAAGCTCGCATTAAAATGAATGGCAAAAAGCGCTGCTAAATTAAAATGGAAATGATGGCAAATAAAATTAACATGATCCATTTACGACAAACAACAACAAAATGCCATTGTTTAGCGTAAAGTAAAAAATGAGTGCTCAAGTTTTGTAAGCTCCCTACGGTACATAGTAATTTTGTGGTAAATATTCTTGTATGATATTAAAATTTGTATACGACTCCTTATGGAGTGTCGTCAAACATTCATCTACCGTAGGCGGACGTTCCGCAAATCCCGCCGACATCTGCTTTCCATGTGCGTTTACGATCGTTTTGACGGGCCGTGGAGGAGGCTATGATCCACCCCGTACTGTAGTGCCAATATGCTGATGATGCGGAGTCGTGACTGTAATCAGAACACTTTACTTTGTTTCTTTCGCGAAGTTGAGAATGCGGACAGTTTCTTCGAGAATAAACTGACCGTCCCTGAAGAATATTTCTACCCGCCTAACGTATGCCATGCCCAAGCCGAGCCGCCAGTCGTACTTTTATGCCTTTTAAATGCTCCATTTCATTATAAAGTTCCTGTTGTATACCTGCAATCGTCGTCCATTCTGTTAATGCATTTCAGCACGCTTAGCATAGTTCTCTTAGCCGTTTTTGGTGTGTTCTCTTCGTATCTCTTCCATATAAGCATCCAAGTTTCAACGTCATAGGACTGATGGAGAGCCAATTTTCATTCATCACATTGCCAAAACTTTGTACGTGTGGCAACTAAAGTTTACTTTTCTGAACTTGAAACTGTCTTACGCCTTTAATTAGGAACCATTTACTTTCTTGGTGGAGAGCACCGCATATTTGCACATTTTTTAATCAAAGCCAGAATGGAAAAATCTACACTTGTGTTCACATAAGGGGTTAGGCGTAGTCAGAATTTTCAACAAATTAGGTTTTTTGTTTTTACATTTTCCTAAAGTATAATATCTTTAAAGTATTGTGTGAAAATTTGAAGTGAACCCGACAAATATTTTTCGAGTTATTCAACAATTATCCAAGGACGCTCGGGCTCTTTTCAATGCCTTTTTCTCAAAACAATGTTTTTTGAATTGTTGATCACTGTAACTTAAAAACCGCTTTGGTAGATTTCAATAAAATTTATACTGCTTTTGAAACACATAAAAAACTAATGCCTGATCGAAGGATTTTTTTCTCAAAAATTTCGATTTTTTTTGCCGGTTTTTTTTTTGTCTCGAAAGTCTGAGAAATATTTTCAATCATAGTTTTAAATTTTTTATCAAGAAATTTTTTAAAAACTTCGGATTATACAGTTTTTTAACCTATTGAAAGTTAATACAATAAAGTAAGTTTGAAGTCGCTCCAAAATCGCATTTTTTTGTAAGCGATATTGAGAATTTTGTTTCAGGCATCCTTACATAGTAAGTCATATGTAGATTTATTTGATACTGCGATTCTTGATATTTATAGAGTCGCTAAACTTAAATTTCGAGATTAAAACTCACAAAATCGCACTCGGGTGCGAAGTGGAGGGCGGGAAAATCGTTGAAATTCATCCATTCTCAACGAAAATTACTTTCAAGAGTTTTCCACTATTACTGAACATTGGTTGAGTGTACCGCTAGAAAAAATATCCCGCATATTATTCGTATAATTTGCGATAAGAAGACTCATAGCAACTAGCAGTCGGATTCAGTGTGGGATTTAAGCATTCCGCAAACATTTGGCTGGTGCGAGTTTAGATTAAAGACTAAGCCACTATACTCCGTTATAAAATTACAGAGTCACCACTCATTAACCATCAAATTTCGACTATTTATTTGCGTATTTTTTATTATGAATTATTCTCTTATAAAAATATAGTTCATTCAACAGCAAATACCATATTAATCCAAGTTTCAAACTTTGCACAAGAATTATAAACATTCATCATGACAATTTCAAAAATTGAGAAAAAATTAGGATGCGCCGCTTTTTCATGCCACACAATTTTAGTATTACAAAGTGAAAGCTTGAAATGGCTTAAAAATACTCTCTCAGAGCGTGCGACTATAGTCGATTTGCGCTTTTGAAATTTAACGCCAATAGAAATATGGAAAAGCCGGTGTAAGAAACTCTAAATGGAAGCAAAGGACACAATAGACATAGTGAAAAAATTCAGTGGTCCATATCATGATGGAACGAAAATTGATATGACGCCTAGCGTGGTACCGTTACTTTGCTCCCAGTTAATATGACAATGAGAGACGTCATATTAGCACAATTGGTGACCAGTATGGTCAGCTTACCATTTTCGTAACTTGATTTGATCATGATGGAACGAAAATTGATATGACGCCTAGCGTGGTACCGTTACTTTGCTCCCAGTTAATATGACAATGAGAGACGTCATATTAGCACAATTGGTGGCCAGTATGGTCAGCTTACCATTTTCGTAACTTGATTAAGCCTTTTGTTTTTTGTTATTTAGTCTCGAAGTTTTAGTTCTTAACATTTTTCTTACCTGCCTAATTAAAATTTAATGTTTATAATTTTGTAAAATATAAATCTTTTATCAATTAGTTCAATAATTCACTCAATTTTATTTAACTTTACTTTTTCTAACATCTGGTCACATTGCCCGCAATTCGGTTATTGTTGATTTTCTTCTCCTTCCAGCAGCCAAATCTCTCTCTCCCTACTGCAGTGTTGCCTAGTTTTGGATACAAAATCGCACTAAAATGCCCATTTAAGGAAAATAAAATACCAAATTTTTATTGAATTACTTAACGAACTTTGAAGGCGTGACAAATTTTCTTTAAAATATGCGTTTTCCTAAATAAATGTGTTATGTACAATTTAATTTAAGAGTTTTTTGTTAAGAGAGACTCTTTTGTTAAGGAAACGAGTTTTTTGCTATATTTGAGGTTATGTATTAAGATGAGGTACTCTTTTTGTAAAAAAGTAATGGTTTCTTTAGTATTTTCTGGTATTTTTTTTTGTGATTGTTTTTACTATGAATATACCTCTCGATGCCCTACGCCCCACAGAGGATTGAAGACCGGAAGAAATACATAATTACACCTCTATGGTTCTAATTCGCATTCAGTAAATTCAAACACTTTTTAAAATTTTACAAATTTTCGTTTTCACCGTTTTCGATGTTAAGAGGAGTTGAGAGAAGAAGATTTAATATTCTTGCGTACCCTTAAGGGGTTATACGCAGTTATGAAGCAAATAAAAGACGGGTTGTCAAGGATTTATCCTGAAGAAACTTCAGAATATTTTAATTTGAAAATTTTTGGCGGTTATAAAAGCATCCTTCAAGAACGTAACAAAATTTTTTATTTATGAAAATGTTGATTATAGAGCGCGCTGCAGGCGATTTCTGGAACCTCCTTTAAAAAAAGACGATTTACGGTGTACATCGTAACTCAGGATTGGATCATCTGAAGTCAAAAACCAAACAAATTTTGTTAATATATTAGATTATCTAGTAATTAATCGTTCGGCTAATCAAAACAGTGAATTTTTTGGCCGTAAATTGATTATAAAATGGAAAATAAGTATCAGATTTACAAAAGGAACATTAATTACTAGAAAATGTATCTTTAAAGATTGAGTTAAAACGGTTGACCGATCAAACAAGCCGTTTTCGAGATATCGTGTACACCGACTTGAAAAATGCCGTTTTGAAAAAAACACGTTTAAAGTTTCAATACCGGTTGACACATCTCCGAGGCATCTCTACATATTTAGGTATAACTCCGAAAGTATTGCTTAGATCTACTTCAAATTTCGTGCGTATACTTTTGAATATATGTACATTACAAAAATGCAATAAAAAAATCGATTTTTTTGAAAGTCATAACTGCGTATAACCCCTTAAACGGAGCAAAAAATTAATTTTCGCCCTTTCAAAATATGAAATTTTATAAGAATCAACAAATTTTCAGCAGCACTGAAATCTTCTTAGAGCGACCTTTTTTAACATTCTTTCTATTAATAATACAGTTTTTTTTTAACTTTCGGTTTCGGTAGCTTTAAATTAAGAAAAAGAAACAAACAGGAAACTTAAAAATGTTCGCATTTTGGGTATAAAAAGCACTAAATTGATTGCGAAGAGCAAATGGCTGGTAACACTGCACAACTCAGCTAATTTGACGTCACGCACTCTCTGATGGGTGCAATCTTGTTTCTATCATTTTTGCGCCCACATCAGACTATTAACAACCGCTTTTGAAAGAATCAGCTTATTGGCTTATGTAACCGGGGTCATGACAGCGGATTATTTATGTTGGTGATATACGAAAACAATCAACACAGTTCGCGCTCATGTTGCTTCGTTGCCGTCTGAATAACGACTGGTTGAATGAGTGTGTGAATACGTGTGAAATGAGAAGGCAGAATTTAGTTGCGGGTACTCGACAGCCAAAGTCACTTCCTCAATTTCATTTTTCACCATAGATGATGCCCAAACCTGGTAAGTTATCATCATCTTATTATGAACATAAGTTTTTAGTCTCATAATTACAAAATTGCGGCTGTCAATATTAATCGATTGGCCTTGTAAACTAGGTAGTACCCTTTTTTCCACTACCTAAATCTCCTGGCGGCCGCCGTAGCCGAATGGGTTAGTGCGTGACTAGCATTCGGAATTCACAGAGAGAACGTAGGTTCAAACCTCGGTGAAACACCGAGAAAGAAAAACATATCGATCAGATGTCTTTCACTCCATCTAAACCTCAGTCGTCAGATGTATAAAATTTGTGATTTCGTACCTTTGAACTTTTTTGTTGAATACCCGCAAAGGTTCTTGATTCAATGCGGTTCAGCGAGTGTAGCAGTGCTAGATATTTTCTTCTATATTTGTGATGGTTGTTCTGTTGAATGATCCATCTAACTGTCATAGTATTATTAAAATGAGGTAGGGTTAGGTCCTTCAGTCCATACTACCTTCAAATTGTGTAATGGTGACCCGGATTATAATGCTACTGATACCGTGTCTCACAAGTTACAATGGATATATGTAATTTACATCATAAGCTTTCGCTCATGACTTGCAAGATGGTTTTTCATCGACATTTCTTTTTACTTTCTTTTCGTTCGAAAAATTTTCATTTGCCCATTCTTTGGCGACACTTTTTTGCGATTTCTCACCGATTTTTATAACTTCATTCTGTGAGTAAAGAGGGGGCCTTTTCCAAAACCTTCGTCCGAATACGCGCAAAGGCGTCGTAATAAATATTTTCCTCCAGTTGGTGAATTGTTGCACTCCAAATACTTACTTGGATTTAATTATTTTTTTCGACGTTGGATTTTAGTTCGTCTTCCCCAAAGAATATTATTCGGCATCTTTGCCTTCGCACATTTGGTTCATCGGTTTGGTTTTGTTATCATTGTTTTGGCTCACCAAGACTCAAATAAAGGACTTTATAGAAGACTGAGGAGCACATGGAATTGAGACGACACTAGATAGAAAATCCAAAAAAAATCCAAGTTAAATATATTATTTATCCTTCCCTCCAGAAGAACATCAAATAAGCTCATAAACGGGAATAGAGAGGGGTTACAAACTCTGCCTCACGAACGAACTGGGTACTGTACGGACATTGGCGTCTGCCATTTTTGCGGATTGGATGATGAAACTCCAGAGTACATTTTCTTCTAATGTGCAGATCTCGCAAGAGTAGGCACGATTCTAAATACATTAGTGATATGGAATAAAAAGTCTGTGCAGGTACTTAAATGGATCAGAAGCCTCCAATTTTAGACCTACGGTCTAACAAAATAGCCAACATCAGAGGTCGTAATGCGTTATGGCGCAATAATAATAATGGTCATGAAGCATCTGGAATTCGAACTATAATTTTTTTTTTTTTAATTTTTTTTTTTATTATTAAAAATTAAATTAAAAACATTTTTTTTTTTTTAATTTTTTTTTTATTATTAAAAATTAAATTAAAAACATTTTTTTTTTTTAATTTTTTTTTGTGTGATATTTTGAATGCTAAACTAACATCCGTGATGTGTCAAAAGTTAAGATTATGGCCAAACATTTTCAAATGGGTCGACTTTCGCTTGTACGTGGTGGGGAGCCGAAATGGTGTCTCAATTGGCCACCTAGGAGCTTTGATGAGACTCCACAGTTGCGTTTTTTTTTTTTTTTTTTTAGCTTATAATAGTGACAGGTAGTGACTGTCGTTATTAATTTACTTAACAGTAGTTGTATAAGCTATGGGCAACCTCCTTATATCAGTTTTATATGGTCTCTGCCTGTCCTGCGTGAATTCCACTTCATCGGTGTCACTCATAGGCCCATGCTATGGCATCTTTTGTAAACTGGATAGCAATAAATCGAACATTTTCTTATGAACGTGAACCCTATCTGGCAGTAGTGCTGTATCTGAAGCTTTCCAAGGTTGCTGTTTCTCGAATTCGTTAGAAAAAATGAGGATACCCAACATTTTTCAAAGTCTTAAGTTAATCGGATCTGCTCTGCATTCGAATATGGTTTGAAATTTGTATTAGGGGTGGGGTTTTTTATACAAAGTATGAAACTATGTGAAGTAACTATAAAAATGATTCCTTTCATTTCGATGACTCAGGCGTGCCACTGTTGAAGAAAACATTACCGAAGCAGAATAATGGACAAATTTTTCGAAATCACAACATTGTAAAGCCAGGCAATTCAATCAAATCCCCCCAAGTATTTGTAGTTCAATAAAAAGCTTAAAACTTTAGTTCAAGCAACAACCCCCAGCAACTTTCTGTACTTGGATCTGATTATTCTCTACTCACTCTTTTCTCCCTCTACCAACATTTTCGTATCTTACTCTGCTTCTTCACTCCCCCCCTATTTTTGATTTATTTTTTTTCATATTTCTAGTAGTCTAAATTTTATTATTTACGTCACCACAGCCGTCATAGCCATGGATATTATGGCTCAGTAAATTTTATAACTCCGGGATAATTAAAAAGGCAAACAAAGTAGCAGAGCTTTGCGCGCTCAGAGTGTTTTTTTTCTGTGTTTTTTTTTTTGTTTTTTTTTTTTTCATTTTAATTTTAATTTTCATCATAATATTTTCTCCAGTTGCTTAGCCGCTCATTTTTCACCACACCAGTCACAATCCCTTCTGTGCGCTGTCATCATAGATAACAGAAACGCAAATAAAACACTTAATATTGAGCATTTCCGTTGTTGCACACTTTTGCGTCAACCGCCACCCACCCCCAACCGCTTCCAGCGACCGCCCATCATGTTTTCGGTCAGCAGTGACTGACTCGCAAGCATTTATATGTTGTTTCTGTTTTTTTTTTTTAATTTTTTTTTTATTGCTTCTCCGCTATAATAATTTCAATTTCATTGCTTAAGCTTGCTCGCGCCGCATGTGGCACTTTAGAGAGCGCTTAAATTAATTTCGCGCACATAAATTCTTAATAAAGCAAATCATTTTTTATTTTGTGTCCCTTTCCACATTTCTCTTTTGCTAATTCTCAAAATAATTACCTTAATTCCCCCTTAAAAGGAAATGGAAAAGGCGGGGAGGATAGGCGGCGGTGGAAATCTCTGCTTTCATAAAGTTGCCTTTCAACGTTCCTAAGTTTGTTGGGGCGCTGCCAGGAAATATTGTCGGTGAGTGAGCAATGGTTGCTTTTCAACCGAAAATTTGATTGATTGCTGTTTGTAGGTTTTCTTTTGCTTTCTCTCCCATAAGTGTGTGCTTGTTGTTGTAAATTTAATAATTTCGTTGCTTTGTTGTGTAATTTTTTGTAGTTTTTTTTTTTTTCATAGCCCGCCATCAACCACATCATCAACTGTGCAAACATTTGCAACTTCATTTTATGTATTAGCATCAGTTTTATGCTATTTACTGCCCACGCTCCTCTGCTCCAGAACGAACACTGCCACGTTTTGTTTGCCTCTGATTTCCTTCCGGCACGCACATATAATTTCTTTGGCATAACACACGTACAAGTATTTAAACAATTTGGCTGAGCAAATAAATGGAATTTGTGGCACCAGCACCTATTCATGCCCGCTCGCTCGCTCAGTCATGCTCTAATTTGATTCTCATATTTGTATTGCCTGTGTCTGTCGCTCGCCTTGAGCGCAGATTTTGTATCATTGTAGTGCATGCATAGTGAATTATATCTAGCATATCGATTTTCTCATTATCCAGCCACCCTCTTCTCCCACGACGGGCTTACTTTAGCTTTCACATTCAATGTATTGGAGAATTTCTGCTCTTTGTCCCTTTCTCTGCGCCAGCAATTCTGATCACCATTAGCTCGCATGAATTGTTAACTTTCTTCCAAAAGAACTTTGTTATTCTTTATCCAACTATGCATTTATCTTTGTCTACCTTTTTCTTACTTATGCGCAGCGTATATGTGTGCGTGTTGGGATTAGTAGTTAGTACATAGTTACACCCACCCAATTTTCATATTCATATTTTCACATTACACACATTTACTTTCCAACTCTCTCGCATCGCCTCACTTTCTCAGCGCAATTTATTCGCATCAATGCCAATCTATGCATTGTTGAACTGACAATCAAATCGCATTATTCCCAACTGCACCCTGTCCCGCATAAAGCTCTCATTTGTCATAAGAATATAATACATATGTATGTACGTATGTTGGCATATGTATGCATGCTCAGCGGCATATCAGAGAGCTAGTATCCCATATGAGAGTAGCATAGTAAACACTTTGTAACTGTCTCAGAACTGGTGCCAAATAGCTGCATTGTGGTACAGTTGGGATTGGATTATGCGTCAGCAATATCGATAGTTACTGGTGTGAAATGAAAAAAAAGTGCAGCTCTTCTCTCTCGCATATGCTGATAGTTAATTGGTTCGTGTATTTATTAATCAATGTTACTGATTGCAATCGTCACAGTGCAGCGCGGTGCTATCTTTATTGCGAAAATAACTACAGGTATAGCATATCAACATGTGTACTACTTTGTTTATTATAAGATTATTTTTTCTTTTCAAATATATTTCATTCTACAACAAATATCATATAAATAAATAATAAAATTTCACAACATTTTATAACAATACCACGGTTTTTAATTAGAATTTCTAGAAACATTTTTGGGTATGCAGTTTTATAGCTTATTAAATTTTTGTGCATTAAAGTGCAAGTTTGAAGTTGCTAAAACATTCCGTTGATTTTTTGTAATTTTTTTCTTGACGGTGTTGCACATTTTCTCCGTATAGCAAATGCACGACATTTCATGTGTGTTTTTTTCGAACATACAATTTTTTTTTATTTTATGAAAACTTTCTGCATTTTTTAAATTTTGTACAAAGCACCAAACTGTTAGTTTTATGGTATCTGTTGTAGTATGAACTATATTAAAAAAAAGGAATTAAATAAATATTAGTACAATAGTATTCACCATATTTCGCGCTATTATTATTATGTGCACAGGTGTATATAAATTTATTATTAAATGCATAACTTTATTCTAAATATACTTACTTTTTGCCCTTCTGCCGTAAACAGGAAAACAAAAATATTTGAATGTAAATAAACAAATATTTTTCAAATGACTCTAGAATATAAAGAATGCACACGAAAAATATTGGTCGGGCGAAAATCGAATTTATATAAACTATCCAAACAATTTTTATTTAATTTTTTCTTTATTAAGCCCACTATGTTAAGAAAAAACTCTTATCAATTCTCTTTGTTCCAAACAAAATGGCGCAATTTAGATTTGACTGCTCTCATTAGGCGCTGGAAATCAGTTTTTATTACGGTATCTGCTGCTCTCTGCCGATTCATTTTAAAGTCCTGCTAATTTTTTTAATTTGCTTTTTCGTTATTAGCAATTTTCTTTTACCAATTGCCCAATATTAAATCGCAATTGTGGAGAGTTTGGTGGGTTGTGGTCCATTTGAATAAAATTTACCCCGTGATTTTCATACCAGTTCATGGCAAGATGTTTATAATGGCACGATGCTAAATCGGACAAGAACAGAACTGAGCCTTTATGTTGTGTGATGAATGGTAGTAAACGTTTTTGCAAACAGTCCTTATTAATTTCGTGACTTACATTGTCCGTGGCAACGAACGTTTTGCTTTTCATATCACATTGGCATACACCGGCTTGGTAAACCAAATGTTTTTCGCTTAAAGGCACCTGGAACTCCTACTCTCTCTTCGTTGCAGTATGCAACCCAGGTCCTGAATCTGTTTAAAGTCTGCTCTTTGACGTATGTTTCATCGTGCATAACCACCCAGCCATATTTATGCATATCTTGGCTGTATAATTTTCGCGCACGTGTTTTATCGCTCTTATTTTGTTTATCATTTCAATTGAGTCCTACCAACTTTTTACATGGTCGTAAACCTTCACCTTTGCGCACTTTTTGAACGTTTTCTTCCGACATATGCGCATGTTTTGCAGCATCTCGCAGACAAAGATCAGCTTTTTTCGAAATAATGACACCATTTTTTGGCTTTTGTTTCCGGGGCAAATCCTTGTTTTTTGCCACTGCCAGGCCTTCGTTCCACCAATTTTATGCAAGTGATGAGGGAACACAACACACTTTTTCTTCGTGTTCATTCTTTAATAGATTTATATCAAAAGTGATTCTTGCTAAAACATAGTATTAAAGCGACTGTGGCAGTAAAGAAAATAAATTCAGTTGGGCTGCGGACTAGTACTGAGCCATGATGAACTAAGCTCACTTAAGTTCGGTTCACTCTGCAGAGCATGTATTACACTTACTCACATTAAGAGGAAGAAATATGGTAAAATTTGAAAGAAATATACTTTCGTAAACAAACAAAACAAAAAAAGGACTGGTTAGCAACTAGTCCAAAGTGAACACAGAGTATTGCAATTGCCCCATCCATTTAAATCAGCATATAAAACCATAAAAATTAAAGGTGAAACTTTTTGCGGACTGAAGAGGACTAATTAGGAACTAGTCCAAAATGAATACTGAATATTGCAACTACCGAATATTGCAATCCATTTAAATCAGCGTATAAAGCTAAACTTTTTGCGGACTGAAGATGACTAGTTAGGAACTAGTCTAAAATGAATAGGGGATATTGCAATTGCCACATCCATTTAAATCAGCGTATAAATTTATAAAGATAAAATGTTTCCCTACTGCAGAGGACTAGTTACGAACTAGTCCGAAATGAATACATCATACTGCAATTGCCCCGTCCATTTAAATCAGCGTATAAAACTATAAAGGTGAAACTTTTTGCGGACTATTTCCGAACTAGTCTAAAATAAATACAAAATATTGCATTTGCCACATCCATTTAAATCAGCGTATAAATGTATAATGGAGAAAGTTGGGAACTAGTAGGGGATCAAAATTTACTAGTCTATACATACTCAAATTCACTGTCAGATTACACCCTTATTTTACACACTTCTGGGGGTTTTCAAATACATACTCCTACATATTGGTCTTATCAAAGCCTTTATGCAGTAATAGTCATAATCAGCGCAAATTGAATTAAATTGCCATTAATACTCACATAAATCCCACATAAGTATGTATAAATACTATGCATATGTATATGATCAAATAGTCTTACCAAGCATATTTATATTAGCACATGCATACATGTGTAGGTATGAGTGTATGACTTAAGTCAATATGACAAATTGCCTGGCCGTACGTCCGACCGACCAACCGCTCGCTCGCTTGTTCGGATGCCCGCAGTGCCAGATGAAACTATCTATGTCTGTTTATCTGAGATTGACGGCATATCTCCACTCGGCTTTGTGCAATATTTCAGCTTTGCTAAGTAGTATATCGAAAGCTTAGCTGTAGGAATACAATAATTTTAATGCTGTTTGACAGTTTCAATAATTATCACAACATTGTTGCTCTTCAACTGATGCACAAGATAAGATTACTGACTTACCTACGAATGTCGATATGCGTACGTACAGAATTAATTGATTGATTGAGAGGAAAACGAGTTCGGTATCAGATTCTAGAAAACAATCCTTATTTTTCCTCTTACTACTGGCGCTTGGCATGCCATCAAATATGTGATCAGATTAATTTCGCGTTTAATTTTCATTGATGGCATTTATGATATACTTAGTTATGTGGATAGGGCGATAAGGGAATCAGTCGAAACATACGTACACTGATGCAGCATTCAAGGACACTATTGACGAAATGTACCGAAAGTCTTTCGCTGTTTGAAAAAGTCTTACAGGCTCCACTGGTTAACTCCTTTTCAGCTTGTCGATCGGAAATTCGTGCGCAGCGCGATGAAAAGGCGCCTCGGTCGCAGTGTTCTTACTTTCCATCAGCACTTGATGTCGTGTTGGGTGGTGCAAGAAGACTCCGTTTTGACGTCCTTAAACAATCCAATATCATATCCAAACTCCTTTAGCTGACAGCTCTAATAAATGTCTGGAAGTCCAATAGTTTTCTGGGTTTATGACACCAATCACTCTCTGTAATGATGATGAGTGTGGTTTTCAGTTATTAACACGTTCCCTGTCCGCTGAGCCACATATGGTTCAGTAATCATGCGCCTGATAAGCACTGATACGTTCCTGAGCCATATGTGCGTCAGGGGGTATATGAAACACGTGTGTTTCATGAACGTGCAGAAGCAAAAATGTCCCTCTACGCTCATGGTCCATATGTGTTTCAGGTAGAAATACCCTACATCCGTTTTTTGTTTTTTAATTATTATTATTACTAAAGCTATCCTATGACTACAAAAAAAACAAACTATTCAAACAACCCTGTTGGACTTGTCGGTAAATTTTGCATTTTTGTATTGGGACAGGGAACGTGTTAAGAATATAAATTCTAACCCTAAGTAAATGAAGTCAATACCCCTGCAAAATTTGTATCCTTCACTTGGATAGTTTTTGCAAAAAAAGAGAGTGGTTTCTTTCGAGAAGAGTTTATTTCGAGTGGTGACGGGCGCTTAATGATGTTGCTGAACGGTCACGTGGTAAGATCAAGGCAACATCATTCAATAGGTATTCAGAGGAATGACCTTGCCAGTGTTTCTTGAGTACTTCTTCAAATACGCAACCTTTTATATGAAATCCAATACTCGCACAGTGATGCCTAAATCTATAAGATGGGACATAATGTGAATATGCCGTACACTTTTCAAATGGCGTTTAATGTTGTCTCATTGCAGCGTGAATTTTGTCTTTATTTTCCTGTAGAATGTGCGCGGGCAATTATGGCTTGAGTCCACTCGAGTAGTCGCAAGAATTTGACGGTCTCGCACTGCTCGTTCGGTCGATAACATCACAGCTGAGACGTCCCCACGGCAGTCGGTTCTACGTTACCTGAACGATCAGGATTTATATCCGGCCAAGGAGTATTCCACCCCAGTAGCATTTCACGTACGTGCATAGTTTCGATTGACCCGAAAAAAACTTCTTTAGAATCTTCTTATTTGAAAAATTGTGGAACGAACATAAATTTTTCTTACAAGTGCACCAGAGTTTAGTATCACAAATACTTTCGATAGCAGAGTTTTCTTCCGACGAACAAAAATAATGCACCACAAAGTTCTCATCAGGCTCATTCTTTTACATGACACAGAAACACCGACGGTGTCCAAGAAAGATGAGAGTGATTTCAGAGCGTTCGCGATGTATGGCTCATTTCGCTCGCACTACAGGTACCGAAGAAGACGAAGTGATGAAAGTGCAACGATTGTAACGGATTGAACACTTCATACTTATGGGTGATGATGCTCGGGTGAAAAAATCCTTCACCTTGACTGTAAGGGCCTTTTGGCACTTGATATGAGTAAGTGGTGGAACTCCGCAAAGAACAGATACAATTGGCGTAGTCTTTTGGTACCGACTGGAATCGACAAACGGTTGTAGTGACAAATAGGAAGAAGCAAATGAATGAGGAGACTTTAGACTTTCACGAAAAAGGTGTTAAATCTAGTGGGTAATTGCAAAGCTGTTTTGCACCAACTGTACACTTAAACATTTTTAAATTAGAGCTAGTTAGTTACAAGAGCATTAACGATGAAACGATGAGTTGTATGAGCTTTACGACGACATAGACATAGCGCAGCGAATAAAGATCCAGCGACTACGTTGGCTGGGTCATGTCGTCCGAATGGATACAAACGCTCCGGCTTTGAAAGTATTCGATGCGGTACCAGCTGGTGGTGGCAGAGGAAGAAGAAGGCCTCCTCTGCGTTGGAAAGATCAGGTGGAGAAGGACTTGGCTTCACTTGGTGTGTCCAATTGGCGCCGGTTAGCACAAGAAAGAAACGACTGACGCGCTTTGTTAAACTCGGCCAAAATCACGTAAGTGGTTATCACTCAAGAAGACAAAAGTGGTTATTATTATCAAGAAGACAAAAGCATTGAAAAATGGCAGGCTGGGGAGTGGCTGTTCATCAAAAAGTTGTATTGAATAGGAGCAGAACCCAACTGACATCATCTACCACATAGCAGAACTACCAAGGAAAGAGAAAGAACTCAAAATTATAAATCTCATGCAAGAGAAGAGGTGTTTTATCCGAAATCCAACTAGCGCTTCCGCAGCATTTTGTTGGCACATCCTCGCTACCAACTTGTTTAACGTTTATTTACAGCATGACTATATCCAGTCTGTGCGGCTTATGAACCTTATTAGGTTGTTGACATCTAAGCCAGGCAGTTGCTTGAGACTCTGGAACAAATGTTTTCCCAGGGTTGACATTCTCTCCTTTCATAAAGCAGGCTATGCACAACGGAAGTGGAAAATCGTTTCCTTTTTAGAAGTCCCCATAACATATGCTGCGTTAGTGCTGGGCTTAAAGGCTTCAAGCTCCATATAGGACACAGATATTAGAGAGCGATGAACCTCATCGCACCAATTTGGAATATGGCACTCACTGGAACACTTCATTTCTTAGCTAACGACAGTAATTAGCCGAGAAATAAGTAACTGTGGGCAGAGAAGAACTTCTTAGCTTGCATTCAATTCATTTGAGCTGTCATTTCAGCTAACTTAGTTTAACGGATTCTAAAACAATCACTCTTGACATATATATGTACGTGGATGTGTGTGTACACTCAAACCAACGGTAAACTGACTAAGAGAAATCACACCGCAACTTGTATTCTTTTAGCAACTTTACGACAAACTGAAAAACGTAAACATTTCAATTTGTGTCTCTAAGTTGCGCTCCGCAAAAACTCAATTCTCCGCTATTGACTTTCCAACCATGAGCAGCGCGCCTTGGTAGTTGGTAAGACGTAGACAGTCAGACACACAAAACAAAAACTTAGCTTAGTGGCGACAAGCGGGAAAAGATTTTTAATTTCTGTGCCAAAAACCGCAACAAAGGCGAACTGAAATAGAAAAATAGTCAAAGAAACAAAGAAGCGAATTGGTGTTGGCTGGCAGTGGTTTTTCTTATTTTGCTGTTGCTGGAAAAACAAAGACATCCATTTCAAGTGGAAGATTCACTGCAATAGCAACAGCAACAAAAACAACAACATCACACCACCGCAACGATGGAGAGCAATGACTTCTTGCCGTTTTTTGTGCTGCTGCAACATTTCCAAAGAAAACCAAACGCGCTTCACTTCACTTTCCTCCCCCTGCTTCCACTTGGTGTTTGGTGTTTTCGCAGAAATGATTTTTTCTTTTGCCACACAGTTTTGCGCACTCACATACATATTTATATATCTTTACAATTCGCGTTGCACAAATGTACAGTACAAAAGCAATACCGTCCTCCGTTCGCTGTTCGCTGTTCTCATTTCACACTTGAATGAAAAATGGCAACACCAAACACACAAAACAATGCGCGATTTAAAACAATAACAGCCACAATGAATAAGTAAAGAGCAAACACAACAACAATAGAAGTGTGCAAAATACACATTTCATTGATCAACGATGGCAATGTGGCAACAAAAACAACAAGAAAAAACAATACACAGCAAGAGAAAGATGTCAGTCAAGTAAGGCGTAAAAGAGTTGGTGGAAAAAAGTCTAGAGGCTGGAAAAAGGTGACACACAGCGCCAATAAGCTGTAAAGTGATAAAGACCGAAATGCATTTAGACGCAAAGGGGCGTTTTGGAAGAGCATTTATACAGATACACACATGGCCATTAAAATAAGTACGCTGCCTTTATCTATTGATTTCCTTAAGCCTCTATTATTGAAGTTTCGCTTTTTCTACTAATGGTATCACTGCTTCGTTGTGAATTTAAAAGTCCTGTTATACCAAAATGCTTTCTTGGTTGCACAAATGGGGGTTTTCATAAAGGGTAATTTTGCGTGGCCACTAAAATAGGTGTTTTGCAGATAACTCTTGCATTTTAACTAATTAAGTGAAAAATATTGAATGTAAGTACCGAATTAGATTTAATAACTGATTTTTTTCTGTATTCAATTTTTCTGAAAAATTTGGTAAATTCCCTTGAGCCCAAAGAGGCCAAAAACCGATGTGTGGTGGCAAAAAGAAAACGTCTTTCACTTCTAATAATTTAATTGAGACTCCTGCCAAGAGTGATTCTTTTAAGTCATCACAAGCCATTGCAGCTGACATTAACAACATAGTATCAGCGAGAACTGTACGGCATCGATTGTACAATCTGAGCCTATCAGACTGAATAGCTCGTAAAGTTCCTCTGTCAAAACAAGCAAATTTAAGGAAGCGGAAAATTTTTGTTCAATATCACAAATCATGGTGTGGACCTGAGGTCATGAAAAAATGGTATAAAATACTTTGGAGCTATGAAACAAAAATAAATGTATCTGAAAATGTTGCTGGGCGGAATGTCAGGCGTGCTAAAGCACAAGACTTCTCACCGCGATTCACAAAAGCAAAAAACAGTCAACCACGGTGGCGGCAACATAATGTTTTGGGGTTGCTTCTCTTGGTTTGGAGTAGGACGCATTCATCTCATAACCAATAAAATGGGGACGTTTATTTTTGCAGGGTCCGGCACTCGAAGTGTAACCAATTAAAAAGGCCATAAATTTAGTTTGAAAAATTACTTTTATTCAATACAAAGTAAAAAATGTGTGAAAATAATATAAAATTAAGAATTAATCTACCTTTGCTCGGTATGACCACTGTTGTCGTCGCGCAAGAATTTTTGCGCTCGATCGAGTAGCAAAGAATAGCAAAAAACAAATACAACAAGAAATGATACGCAGATGTGCAAGTGTGCACAGAATGATATCCAAAATCAAAGTATATTTTGTTTTACAGCTTTGATACAAAGTAAAGTAAAATGTGACATAGGGTTGCGGTGTGCAAAACTAAAAAATGTAGTAGGTGATGCCACTGAATTATGCTATGGCGCTCTGAACATTCTCCCCCCGTTGGGAGATTATACTGCCAACCACGTTATCATCGATGGGAAGAGCGCACAATTTGGCAATGGCTCTTTTACAAACGCCACCTTCAGTTTTAACTTCAGCTACTCGAACCATGCCATCATCTCCCTTGAAAATCTGAGTTATTCTACCAAGCGGCCATTTCAGTGGTGGCAATACTTCATCCTTGATGAGGACAAGTGTTCCGACTGCGATATTGTCTCTTGACGATCTCCAACGGGAGCGTTGTTGCAGAAGTGATAAGTATTCGGAACTCCATCTTTTCCAAAATACTTGCTGCATGAACTGAATTCGCTGCCAGTGTCCAAGTCGGCCGATGTTAAGTGTCGAAAGGTTTGGTTCTGGTATGGATGTGAGTGGAGCACCTATCAAAAAATGCGCTGGTGTTAGGACATCTAAGTCGTTAGGATTTTCTGAAATTGAACAAAGTGGTCGAGAGTTTATCACCGCTGAAATTTGACATATAAGAGTCCTAAGTTCATCAAAAGTAAGCAACGCTGAACCAACAACTCGCCAGAAGTAGAATTTCGCCATTTTGATTGAGGACTCCCAAAGGCCTCCAAAATGTGGAGACCTTGGTGGTATGAACTTCCAATCAATTCCTTCGATGAGACATTGCCGGTGAACTTCTTCAACGTGTTGTTGCTTAAGGAAATGTTGTCGTAATTCAGCCATCTCATTTTTCGCCCCAACAAAATTTGTGGCGTTATCGGACCAGATGACCATCGGTTTGCCGCGAATAGAATAAAATCGCCTCAAGGCGGCTAGAAACGACTCAGTAGACAGATCCTTGGCGAGTTCCATATGAACAGCCTTCGTAGTAAAACATATGAAGAGACAAATATAACATTTGGTTGGTGGTCTCCCTCTTATTTCAGATCGGTAGTGAAAAGGCCCGCAATAGTCAACACCAGTGGTGAGAAATGGTCGGCTGGGTCGGACGCGACCCTCAGGTAGATTGCCCATGATTTGTTCACACATCTTGGGTCTGAGTCTAAAACATCGCACGCATTTGTTTATGATGTGACTTACGGCTTTTTTGCCACCAACGGGCCAGTATTGTTGTCGTATTGCTGCCACTAATGATTGAGGTCCGGCATGTAGATTCTGGTGATGAAAATGCATTATTATAGAGTTAGTAAGTGGATGTCCCTTCGGCAACAGTATTGGATGGCGAGACTGAAAATTAAGCAACGAGTTTCTTAAACGACCTCCAACTCGAATGAGTCCAAAAGAATCTAAAAAGGGCGTCAGAGATGTTAGTTTACTTGATGAGCTTATGGGCAAATTCCTTTTCAGAGCCTTATATTCCGAACAAAATTGAACTCGTTGTACCATACGAAGTAAATACCAAGTTCCGTGTTGAATGTGTGCTGTGGTGAGATTACCTGAGCGGTCCATCTTAATGAACATATGCACATAGCCATATATTCGCTGCATTGCTGCAAAGGAATTAATGTATTTGCAATTCAGCGAGGCATCAACTACTGAAGACGAGGACAGTAACGCCACTTTCCGTCGTTCAGGTAAAGTTTCAAGTTTAATACTATGTTTGGGCCAATTTATTTCTGATTCGTGTAGAAATGGAGGCCCGTTGGCCCAAAGCGATGAACTTGCCAATTCGATTGGCGAAGCACCTCTTGATAAAATGTCTGCCGGGTTGAGACTCGTTGGCACATAGCGCCATTCCATATCTTTTGTGGACTGTTGTATGGTTGTAATGCGATTGGCGACAAAAACATTAAAACTAGACGGTTCCTCCTTTAGCCATGATAAAACCGTTGTGGAGTCCGACCAACAGAAAAACGAACAATTGAAAACGCGTAACTTGTCAATGGCATGGACTACTTGCGCCAAAAGCGTAGCTGCACATAACTCCAGCTTGGGAACTGTAATTGATTTCAGTGGTGCAACCCTGGACTTTGAGCAGAGTAATGTAGTGCGAACGTTTCTCTGTAGGCGGGCAACAATATAGACACAAGCGCCGTACGCTGAGAGGCTAGCGTCGCAGAATGCATGTAACTCCAGACAAGCATTTGGGATGGCCACGTATCGAGGAAATTTCAATTGCTTTAGGGTACCGAATTCCCCATACAGCTGAAGCCAAGCTGTTTGATGCGATAATGGTAGACTTTCGTCCCAATCGAGCCCTTCCATCCATAAGCGTTGAAGAAATATTTTTGCTTTGCATACGATGGGTCCAATCAATCCTAGTGGATCATAAAATTGGGCAATTGTTGACAAAACTGAGCGTTTAGTTATTTTCTTATTTGCCTGGCGTGCAACAAACGAAAATAGAAACAGATCGGAATCAGGGTCCCATTGGAGCCCAAGCGTCTTTGTGATGTAACTACCATCATCAAACTTGATGAGTTTCTCTCTATCTGCGTCTGGTACGTTGCTGAGCACTTTTGGTACATTCGAGCACCATTTCCTAATTTTAAAATTACCTTTACCTAGTAGTTCAGATGTTTGTTGCATTATATGAGTTACGTCATTAATGGTATCGCCGCCGGTGATTAAGTCATCGACGTAGAAATCGCGCAAAATGATCTGAGCGCCAAGAGGATATGAAGCTGCTTCATCAGCCGCAAGCTGATGCATGGTGCGAACTGCTAAATAGGGTGCGGACTTTGTGCCGTAAGTCACTGTATCGAGTTTGAACATTTGGATGTCATCTTGAGGGTCATCCCTCCAAAGTATGCATTGCAAGTAGTTATCAGGGGCTGCGACTTTAATGCACCGATACATCTTACAAATGTCGCCGCTCAGTGCGACCGAATGTGATCGAAAACGAATGAGAGTATCTACTAGCTTTGCCTGTATCGTTGGACCCGTCATCAGTACCTCATTCAATGAATACCCAGTTGTCGTCAGCGCCGAGCCATCGAACACAACTCTGAGTTTGGTTGTTGAGCTGTCATTCTTGAATACGCAATGATGAGGCATGAAGTAAACAGGTACTGTTGTTGGTAGTTTTAAGATAGGAGACATATGATTGAGCTCAATATACTCCTTCATGAATAATGAATATTGTGCTTTCACTTCGTGATTGCGCTGAAGACGCCTTTCAAGAGCCAAAAACCGTCGCAAAGCCTGATGGTACGAATCTCCAAGTTGATGTACGCTAGGCTTTAAAGGAAGGCGAACCCAATATTCACCTGTCGCCATACGACTGTAATGCGCCTTGAAATGAGCCTCGCAATCGATTTCCTCCTTTGTAGCCTTTCTAATGGGCTCAAAACTGTTTTCTACCTCCCAAAGTGAACGCACCATATCGTTGGTAGTTTGATGAACCGCATCAGACTCAAATGAATTTGTTGCTGTAGTTGTGTAGGATGATAACCTTGACGAGATACCACGACCGCCAGACACAACCCAGCCAAAACGAGTTTTTTGCAAAATATGATTATTATTTCTTAAATGAAATTGACCAATACATAGCAGGTCAAAGAACATGCTTGCGCCGATCAGGAGGTCCACACGTTGCGGCTTGTGAAATTCGGGATCTGCCAGAGTTATGTTCGCTGGAATATCCCAATGAGTGATGTCAAGTGAATAATTTGGTTGGCAATCGATGATTGTTGGAGTTACTGCTGCATCTATAGTCGCAGTGAAGTTGCTATGTAATGACTGAATGAAGATGTTCACGCTGGAGTCGATAACGAGTTCTAAGTCTCCAATGCCCGAAACTGTCACTAATGACTTAGATTTTTTAAGCTGTAATTGACTAGCGAGTCTAGTTGTTACAAAATTAAGCTGGGAAGCGGAATCAAGAATGGCACGACATGGCACGAGAGAACCGACATAGTTGCGAATTAAAACAACAACAGTAGCAAGTAGCACGCATTCATTTGAGTTAGCAGTTGGTTGAGCTGGAGACGAAGTGCTGGCTGTCATGGCTATGAGTGGTGCTGACTGCGCTGGACTAGGTAATCCTTCGGGCGGTCTGAGATTCGTCTGATCCGTCTGATTAAAATGCAATAGAGTGTGGTGCATCAACGAGCAACGGCGGCATGCAGATGATTTGCACTGCTGCACCTGATGGCCTGGTTTAAGGCAATTAATACACAATTTAGCGTTTTTTGCCTTTTTCCAGCGTTCATTCGGGCTAATACTGGCAAACGCGGGACAGGAGTAGACGACGTGATCGTGCTTATTACAGACAGCACAGATTTTTTGAGCAGTCTTTGATACGACAAATGAGGTTTTTCGATATTTTGCATTGCTCACCTGAGTGCTAGGTGTCTTCGTTACCATAGCGTGGGCCACATTTTCCATTGCTTGGCATCTCTTTTGCAAAAAAGTAACCATGTCCGTCCAAGTGGGCAGTCTGTCAGTGGATACTCGTTCTTCCCATAGCGTATGCGTGGTCGCATCCAATTTCTGTGCCGTAATGTGCTGGAGTAAACAGTCGGCTATTTGTTCGGTTGTGCCCAGCGACTGTAAACCTCGAACATGCGATACAATTCTGTCCACAAGCGACCGTAATTCTCCTGATTGCCTATCAGCACTCACCCTTTGCAGCTTGAATAACTCATGAATGTGGGCCTGAAAAATTAAACGTCGGTTATCAAATCTTTCAACTAGTAAGTTCAATGCAGTTATGTAATTTTCATCACGAATTTCAAGAGATTGAATGGTGTCCAGCGCTGCACCCTTCAAGCAGGATCGCAGGTGCTGGAATTTTTCCAGATTCGACAGTTCAGAGTCATTGTTAACAACCGTTTGAAACATGCCAAAAAAGTTCGGCCATTCTGTGTATGCTCCACCAAATTGTGGTAGCTGTAATTCTGGTAGGCGCGACCTTGGCTGCTTCACTATGACGACGGATGGCTGCTCCTGAAGTGGTGGATTCCTCGTTGACGACATTGGTTGGTAATCCACCTTGTTTAATTCTCTGGTAAATGCTGCCTTGCTCCTAATGAACGTGGCTGCAAATTCATCGCGATTGTTGGCGTCAAGTTCATTAGGGTCTTCCTCTTCCAGTTGAGATTGCGTTGACTCGAATTGATCTTGAATACGATCTAGCTGCTCTAATCTCACTGATAGCTCTGCATGATCCATGGCGTGCAGTTCCTCTACACTAGGTTGATTCAAATTAAGTTGGCGTAGTAAGGCTACGCTTTTCCGTTTTAAGAACGACATTTCTTAAAAGTTAGTCCGCTTCTCTATTAAAAACTCCCAATATTTTATGTTGATTCAAAATGAATTATACGCGGCAACTGTTTGCATGGCAAACTGGAAGAAAGAAAAAATGCGACTGTACAACTCAGGTAACTGTTGAGTCGCGAGAATTTTGTACGGTGCTTATGTACAAGCAGTACGGTGCTTATGTCCAATATACAGCAAATTCACATCGGCAAATAGCGGTGCCTATGTGATCACGTCGGGGTCACCAAAAATGTTGTCGTCGCGCAAGAATTTTTGCGCTCGATCGAGTAGCAAAGAATAGCAAAAAACAAATACAACAAGAAATGATACGCAGATGTGCAAGTGTGCACAGAATGATATCCAAAATCAAAGTATATTTTGTTTTACAGCTTTGATACAAAGTAAAGTAAAATGTGACATAGGGTTGCGGTGTGCAAAACTAAAAAATGTAGTAGGTGATGCCACTGAATTATGCTATGGCGCTCTGAACAACCACCTTTTGCCTTAACTATGGCCTTGAGATGGTCCAGAAACGAATCGCAAGCTGCCCGAATGTGACTTGCAGGTATTTTGGCCCACTCGCGGGCAATGGCTTTTTTCAGCGTCTGGAGACTGGTGAATCTTTTAGTTCGGATTTTGCTCTCCAAAATGGCCTAGAGAGAATAATCCATCGGATTCGCGTCTGGTGAGTTTGAGAGCCATTGTGTGGACGTTATGAAGTTCGGAACGTAGTTTTTTAGCCATTTTTGATTCACTCGAGCTTTGTGAGACGGTGCCGAGTCCTCTTGAAACGTCCAGAGTCTGCCATCGAAATGTTTGTCCCCGTACGGCTTCAAAGCAACTTCCAGAATACTTTCCCGATAATATTTCGTATTTACCTTTTCGAGAGGCTCGATAAAAACGATTGGAGCTCATCTGTAGTTACCTGTGGCGGATGCTGCCTCCTGTTGGCCAATCGATCACTCAGATTCTCGAATGAACGGTCGATCAAATGAACCATATCGTTTTGGGAGTTTACGAATTGCTTAATTCCTTCGCTCTCTCAAGCCTGACTTATTGCTACTTTGGTCTGAGATCATGCATCTTTTGGGTCTTGTAAGGATTGACTTTGAGATCATTTTTCAGTATGCGGCAGATGCTACGGTCAGATATTTTCTGTTCTTTCGCCATTTGACTGGCACTTCGTCGGCGATTTCGCTCAAGTCGTTTCATCACTTTTTGAACCATTTCACGTGACATTGCAGTCTTGTGACAACCACCTGCTTAACGTTTCGCGATGCTACCTGTATCACTGTAACGAGTAGTGGTGCGATAAACAAAAACTTTATTTACTTTAAGGGGCTCGAACTCACGAGCAATCGATGGTTGTGATTTTCCCGCCAAATATAATGCTATCTCACTATTACGTTTGAAATCCATTGCTGATTTTCTTTTTTCGCGTTGACTCTCGGCAAAATGTTTCCGCGCGCTTGTAAACAATACTCTGGACTGTCATTTAGCCAACTAACAGACATCTAATGCCCGTGTGTCATCTGCGCGAGCGTTCTGAAGTTGGTTAAACTTCGTGTGCCGGACCCTTTAAGGACATACTTGAAAAAGTGATGCTATCATTAGCAAGATAAGAACCCAAACGCTCCTCAATGTAAATGGTTTTTCCAAAGTAATGTTAAAGTTATGGATTGTCTAAGCCATTCGCACGATGTAAACCCCATTCAAAACCTTTGGGGAAATTTAAAGAAGCGAGCCGCGAAGGAAACATTCAAAAATAAGAAGGATTAGAAGGAAGTACAGTCCAATGACTCCGTCAGCGCAAAAATCACACAAAGCAGTGACTCGTTTTTTTCCGCATGACGCTCGTGAAGAGGAAACTCACATAAGTACTGCCATACCGGCATAGCAGTACCTACGCTCCACAATCCACCACTCACGCCTCAGAATTGCTTAAAAGGTGTTACCTCACGGATCTGGTTAACTCCATGGCTCCTAATTATTTTTGACTCGTACGAAACTCCCCACGTCTTAGATCATTATGAATATGTTTTACATGCTCGTTGGGGTGCGTGCGAATGTCATGTGGATTTTCGGTACCCCAATCACGGCAGTTTTGCCTGTTAACGTATCCGTTGAAGTGAAAATGTGCCTTATCGTCCGTGATGATTTTTTTTTTTTGTTTCAAACATGAAATGTGTTTCTTACAGAACAATCATTTTCGTGATACGTTTGGATCACTTTTAAGTATCGATTCATTTTTCTTAGAATAAACAAACAAAATATCATACATATTGCTAATATGTACTTTCTGACAGAAGTCTAATTCTGCATTGAATCACCTTATAAATACTACATGGAATAAGAAGTCCCGAGTCTGAAACGAAAATTTAGATAAAAATTCAGCATGCCCTCCAATGTTTTGTTACCTTTAAACTAAAAATTGTAGAGAGTTTGAAAATGAGCATCTGTTTCGTCGATAATATCTGCATTCCACGTAAGATTTTTTTCTAGGAGAAAGTTCTCCATATATAGAAAAAATAATAGTAATTTGTAGACAGATTCAAAAAATACGGAGGGTGGTGAACCAAATTGTAACGCAATTGCTTTAATTTGGCTGTCGTTTACATCGATGAATGTGTCAATGTAATGTCGTGAGCGTGTCACGGCTAGCTTTCTCATATCCAAATTTTCGTGCAACATCTTTTTTTCGTTATTTTCCGTTGTGGTGGCCTTAGAAGGACGCTCAATCACGCACTCAATATTTTCAGTGCAGGTACGACGAAATTGGAAATACGCAACCCAGCGTCTCACGGTGAAATGAAAGATTCAAATGTGGGTTAACATTTATCCAGCCACTTTTTTCTGAATTATATTCTTCCCCCTTGATAAAAAAAGAATTTATTAAAACGCGAAAATCGTAAATAGATACAACTTCTCTTACAAAGCCAGTTGTAATTCAAATACTAATGAACGAAATTCCATTAAATATTAAAAGAAGGCTTTAAAAAAATGATTTTCAACGAAGTTGAACACAATTCAATATTAGTGGCGATATTTTCTCTTCGAGGCTTAAGGCTTTTCATTCATTATAGAATACAAAAATTGTTTATTAGCCCGTTGAGAATTGCAAATCCTCATGCGGAGGAATAAAATGAGCTCCTGAAAATGCAATATACTAGGTATCAATTGAGAGGTATTTGAAAATGCTTTTCCTTCGAAACTTTATTGAATTCGGTTTCGTGCAAAAAATACAAGCATTTTAAGAAATCTGCAAAAAAAATCATGAATTGTTGGTGGCCATTTTTTAATTTAAATCAATTTTTTTCTGTCAATGCGCAAATATCTCTCATTTTTCATATTCAGAGTGGTTACTGTTGGTTGACTGAAATTTGTCGGCATATTTCAAAAATTACAAATGCATTATTTGAACTAGGGTTGCCAACGCATTTTCAAAGAAAAATAGTTTTACGACACAAATTACAAAAATTCAAAAAGCTTAATTTGAAGCAGCGTTGCCATATCTATGCTTAAAGAAAATTAGTTTTACTATTGAGAATTATGTATATCGTTGTTACAGACACAAACTACAGAAATTCAAATGTATGTTTTGAACTAGTGTTGCCATAAGCATCCTTGAAAAAAATTATGTTTGGAATTATGTCGTTCGTAGCTGCATTGCCTCTGCTTGTTAAATAAAAAAATCCAAAAATGCACAACGCATAATTTGAACTAGGGTTGCCATGTGAATTTTTGAAAAAGATAAGTTTTCAATTAGAGTTGCTTCGTTTGAAACAACAACTTGTCTCGTAACCAAATTTATTTAAAAAATGCGAAATACTTAATTTGAACTAGGGTGGGTGGCCATATAAATTTTCGCAAAAAATAATTTTTCAATTAGAATTGCATCGTTTGAAACAGCTACTTGTCTTGTAACCAAATTTATGTCAAAAGCGCAGAATACTTAATTTGAACCAAGGTTACCATATGAATTTTCGAAAAAAAAAAAAATTATGTCGTTCGAAGCTGCATTGTCTCTGCTTGTTAAAAAAAAAAAAATCTAAAAATGCACAAAGGATAATTCGAACTAGGGTTGGCCATATCAATTTTAAAAAAAAAAAAGTTTTCAATTAGAGTTGCTTCGTTTGAAACAACAACTTGCCTTGTAACTAAATTTATTTCAGAAATGCGAAATACTTAATTTGAACTAGGGTTGCCATGTGAATTTTCGAAAAAAAAAACATTTTTCAATTAGAGTTGCATCGTTTGAAACAGCTACTTGTCTTGTAACCAAATTTATTTCAAAAGCGTAAAATACTTAATTTGAACCAGGGTTGCCATATGTATTAGGAAAACATTATTTTACTCATACAATTGCCAGTTACTTTAAGGCTCGTACCATCCGAGATATTATGCTGTTCTACCCCATTTTCTATTTTTTCCATTAACATGATTGCCATCACAAGTTTAACATATTTTGTTTATACCCCCTTATAAACAAATTTTCATATTTTTGGTATAATTTAAGCAGTCAGAAATTTAAATACTATTTTAAAAGCAGAATAGTATTCCGAATGTTCAGTGCAGCTTTAGTCGTTTAGGTCTCGTTTGGGCACTGCACCATATTTCTATGCTTCCCTCTATTGCACACCGGTCCTAAGAGGCAACTAAATATTTTAAGGCAAACAAGTCGCATAAAACAAATGAAGGAAACCTTACACGAGCGGAAAGGTAAACAACTTATACCTACACATAATAAAAACAACCACAATAGCGACTAAGCGCAACTCACGTATTCGTACCAGATACCCATTCAACCTACTCCAGTTACAATTTTCTACTACACTTATTGCTTTATACGTACACACTTGCTCACAAAGAGGGGGAGTTATGTGTGTATTACGTATATAATATACATAAATAAGTAGCGGATGCATATGTATGTACATACGTATATCGAACTTAAGCTCTGCACACTCAATGCGCATTAAAACCTTTCAAAAGTAAAGCGTACAACAGGCACACATCACTCGTACGTACATACGCACATACTAGTATGAATAGGAGTAGCAACGGTCTGAGGTGGGTGGCATCTAAAGCAGTATTGTCTTTAGAAAAGTTTTTGGCCAGGTGACATTCATGGACTGTCGTTTTGAAAAAGCTTGAAATTGTACGGGCGAGTATCGGATGTGTATATTGATGAAAATGGTGGCGCGTAGGGAGTGAATCCTCACTCTAGCTTGCTTTACGCGTGGCTGACTGCCAGACTCGCCTGCCGACTAAGTGACTGCTGTAAACGCTCGCTAGACGTTTTGTTGTTACTTTTTTTTCTTTTTTTTTTGTATTGCATGTGTCGTAAAAGGTTTTAAGTACTGTCCTCTTCACTTCTCTCGCTGTTCTCCATCATCTTTTTGAGATTTTTTATGGCCGCGCAAAGGAATCATTTTACATCCCTATAAGCTATGCAGCACATGTGTATTTAGATGCATACTAACCCTGCGATCAAAAATATTAGGTCTGAGTTGCCTTACTAGCAGTTTACTTTCAGCTGAAGTAGTAAGTCTTCTGTCTTCTATGCAATGCTAGTAACTGATATTTTTAACATTGTAATGTATGCACTACGAAATGTCAACTGTCAGCCTAGGCATCAGCATCGTACCACTTAAGGAACTACTCAGTTACTAGTTACTGAAGTAGTTCATAATACACACAGCAAATACTAGTCCAATTTGTGACGAAAATCATGAGTTTTGGACCAGTTGGAAAAGGCAATAGAAACTCATAACTGAACGTTTAGGAGTTTAGGAAATATTTGATTATGTCGAATTTTTCTACGAAAATCACGAGTTTTGGGCCAGTTGAAAAAGTCAATAGAAATTCATAAATGAACGTTTAGGAGTTTAGGAAATATTTTGTATTATTTTATTTATAGTGTCAATTTTTTTGTAGTCCAATTTGCGACTAAAATCACGAGTTTTGGATCAGTTAAGAGAGTCAATAGAAATTCATAAATAAACGTTTAGGAAATATTTTATTATGAATTGTTTGTCCTAATCCCTAAATTTGTTGTTCAATCTAATGATTTTATTTTTAAAAATTATATTGGCAAATTATAAATAAAAATTATGAAATATTGCTATTTAAAAAAACCGAATGTAATAAACAAAAAACTGTGTTCCATATCGTTCAAAGTGGTAGTTTTGCAACTAGTACAATTTTGGTCCCTCTCGTACTAGGATGATTAGAATGTTTGCTCAGTAGCTCTGCTTTTCTCTCCAATATTACTTCAAAAAAACAATAAATACATTTCCAAAGAAAAATAAAAATTATTAAGTTTTACCATTTAAAAACAACAAATTTAGCGAATGAAACAATTTTGTTTTCCATATCATTTAAAGTAGTAATTTTGCAACTAGTACAATACTGGTCCCTCTCGTACTAGGATGAGCCTACTTCCAACCAATCCCAATTCCCGAATTAGAATGTTGGCTGAGTAGTTATTAACTATTACCGTTTAAAAACAACAAATTTAAAGAATAAAACAATCTTGTTTTCCATATCATTCAATGTGGTAATTTTGCAACTAGTACAATTCTGGTCCCTCGCGTACTAGTATGAGACTCCTTCCAAATAATCCCAGTTCTTGAATTAGAATGTTTGCTGAGTAGTTATTAATTATTACCGTTTAAAAACAACAAATTTTAAGAATAAAACAATTTTGTTTTCCATATCATTTAAAGTAGTAATTTTGCAACTAGTACAATACTGCTCCCTCGCGTACTAGTATGAGCGTACTTCCAACTAATCTCAGTTCTTGAATTAGAGTGTTTGCTGAGTAGTTCTTCTTTTCACTCCAAGATACTTGCATGCATGCATATGTGTGTATGTGCAACTGTACTTACGAGCGCCGCACATGCGCTTCCTGTGGCCTTTTTTGTTTTTTTATTTTGTATTTAAAAAGTATTTTGCCAGTATTTCATGTTTTTTTTCCGTATTTGCCACTGCCAAATGTTTTTGGCCTTAACTGACTGTTCGGCAATTGCTTTTACGACTGGCCACACATTCACTACTCGCACGTTTTGCAACCACCCAAAGCTACTTCATTTTAGTAACTACGCCCATCGACACATACTGCATTTGTGCCATTTTGTTGCACAGTTGCTCACTTCGGCGACAATGTAAAAAGAAAGAACGTCGTTGGAACAGGAAATGGGGAGGGGGGGAAGTAATGGTTATAATAATTTGACAACTTAGCAAGGTTGCATTTGCAACATGTTGTTTGTTGTCTTAAGGAGTCCATAGAGCCTTAGGATGACGGTCTAATCAATACCTCTGCGTCAATGCTTCAGCGCTGGAAACTAAGTTATTTTGTGTTGCAGGAGAAGACGGCCCATTCAATTGTGAGTATTGAGGTAGGTTTCGTTCCGCTTGATAAATAGCAAAAGTTTTGACCAGCTATATTTCAGTAAACCTCTCCTGTCGTGCTTTTGTAAAAAGGTTGGAATCAATTTCAGCTGGCAGTGTAGCCAATTGAGAAAAAAAATTGCGAATTTTCAAAATCGCTCCAATTTTTCATACTTTGTTTCTATGCTCAAGGCATTCAACGGGTCGTACTTAATACAGTTCACGTATATTTCCCATTTCTATACTTCAATGCGTTCCCGCAGAAGTACTGATTGGGCCTTTGGCTTTAGCCTTGGTGGGTGTGTGCAGTGCCCTCCGTCTGTAAAATAAACTAACCTATCCCAGCGTAGCATGCAACTTGAGTGCCTTTGCAGCCGCCGCATTTACTTCGATTTATTTCTGGCTGTACTTCGCTTCACTTTACCTCCTTTGCACTTTGCTGCCAAAGAAATTACCAAATTTGCTATTATGTTGAGTGTAGTTCACAATTTTGTGCCATAAAATGGTTTATAGATTTTGCCCGTAAGGCAGTAAAACACACATAGAATGGCAGTTCGTCAAGCTTAGTATTATGTAGGTACTAACTAAAAGTATTTTAAGGTGAAAAGGGCAATTTTAAGGTTTGTCTTTGTCATCTTAAAGCAAATATTTATTTTGTAGTCAAATTGAAAATGTCTTTTAGCAACATTGACTTTTTACGAGCGGAAAGAAAGGTCGAATTGTTCGTGGATTGAAGTAGTTGGAGCAGGAAGAGGAAGCCTATTTTTACTTAGCACACTACTGGGCGAAACTCTATACAACTTTAACCCTCGAATTCGCGTTGTTGGACATATGCAATGAACTGAAAATTCGTTCGTACCACCGCTTTGGTTAATTTTCTGCTGTTTAAACTGAAAATTCTTTAAGTTGGGGACAGTAGAAGCAAATAAAATATTTTAACAGTTGCCTATTGTTGCTTTTGCAGTGAAATGCTGTCAACAAGTGAGTAAGTGTTAACCGCAATTTTCGTAAGCGGCAATAAAACTGTGGTTTGCAGTAAGTTTGTGAAAAATGTGTTTCTTTATTGCAAAACGCTTTCAATTTAAAAACGCGTGGATAACTGCAAACATTTTTTATTACTATTTCTCAATACCATTTTTCGCCTAAAATAACTCTAAAAGTGGCCAAATTATTTGTTTATTATTGCACTGTGCAATAACATTTTTGGGGCCACAATAATTAAGGGGGCCTATATAGTCTTTCCCATGACCATTTTAAATTTGCAATATTTTACCAAATAATAATGAAAAAAAGACTTAATGTGCATATCGAAGATAAATATTTTATTAAGGTGCATATCGTAAAATTTGACAGGAAATCATTTTGTAGAACATTTTAACCCATTTGCTCTCTCACGAAAGGTCCGTTGTGGCCCCTTTATGAGAAGATCTGTATAAAATGTCATTTTGCTGGTCGCTAAGGGGTTAAAATGTTTTAAAAAATTGTTTGCCATAAAATTTTACCAGGGGTTCCTTCAAACAAAATATTTTTACAAAGAATTTGTAAATATTGGGTATGGAAATAAGTTTCCGTCCTTTCTTAGCCAAAGTTGCGAATTATTTCTACAATTAAATAATTATTTTAATTATTATAATCAATGATATTATGTAAAGTATGTGCCATGTAAAACTACACCTTTACTCCATCTTTCATTCAGCATACGGATTCCTCTGACGGAAAATTCGAGCTCTTTTGACTTGATCCATTCATTGAGCCACTTTGCGATGCTCGCGAAGAACCGAAGAAGTGAACGGCTCTCCAATAAGGGAAGACTGCATTGATCGGAACAGATAGTAATCCGAAGGTGCAGTGCCTGGAAATACGGCAGGTGGGGCGAGATTTCCCACTTCATTCTCTCTAAATATTTCTAGACCGATTTAGCAACGTGTGGCCTGCCGTTGTCATGCAGCAAAATCAACAAAATCAGTTTGTCATGTCTACCATCCCATTCCGACCGCATTTCTTTGAGAGCTCGCTTTAAACGCATTAGCTACAGACGGTAACGATCGCCAGTGATGGTTTCAGATTGTGTAAGGAGGTCATAATAGATGAAACCCTTCTGCTCCCATCAGATGCACAACATAACCTTTAAAGCATAAACATTTTTTTTTCGCTGGCGATGGACCTGGTTCACCTGATAGATTCCAACATTTTCGACGGTTAGGGTTATCATAATAGATCCATTTTTGATCGCCACTGACGATGTGATGCAGAAAACCTTTTCTTTTCTGCTGTTTAAAAATCATCTCACACGCCACTAAAAGTCTCTCGATATCCCTCTCCTTCAATTAATATGGCACCCCGTTACCTGCTTTCTGGACTATTCGCATCGCGTGGAAGCGTCTACCGACGGTTGATCTATCAACATCCAAATCTTTAGACATATCATCAAGGGTTCAATATGCGTCTTCATCCAATAATTGTGTTCTTCGAATTTTTTCGGTGCCCCTTCGCGTACTTTATCACTCACGTCGAAATTTCCACTTTGGAAGCTTCGAAACCACTCTTTACAAGGTTTATTTGATGGAGCGTGATCGCCGTGAATATTGATCAATATACGACACGTTTCAGCTACAGTTTTCTTTAAAAGGTAATAATGAAGAATGACTTCCCGCCAATGCAAAGAAACGCAATAATTCCAGGAACTCGGACAAATTCTTTGGAATTCTTATAATAATAGCAATAAACCAATCGATTACGCTCCTTTCGCCGTATCGAAACGAGTGTCGTAGTCCGGTTTATGTGCGGATCGTTTGGTTAAGCAATGTTAAGACTCACCTAAAGAGTATCCGCGTTCTGTCCGGAGGTTTGAAACCAGGTCGTCAGCCATTACTGAAAAAGTCGAAAAACTTGTGATGGAAGATGAACTCGCGCAGCGCGTGGAGTGTTCAAGAGTTTGAATCTGAGCACAAAGGCAATAATGTTTAGAGGCGCCATTCTTATTCGTCTAAGAAAATTTAAACATTCAATTATCTTTTCAGTTCAAAGCCAGCCAGAACAATTCTTAGTTGCAGTTTAACCATTGACTACTTCAGGGTGGTCTCAGTTAACCAAGCTCCCCATTACAATATTTCGAAATTATGCAATATTGTTTTACTGTTTTTGTGCTATAATAATATTCGATTAAACCAGTATTCGATGCCTACCCACTGCATAGTGTACTGTGGACATAAATCGCAAAACGCGAGAAAACCAGGTTTTTCTATTTTGTGTTGATGAAATATAGTAGCTATCGCCTTCCAGGGGTTTGCCATGAACAATCTTCTCATAAGAACCATTTCACTTTTCTGAATGAACAAAATATTCTTGCCTTACCAACTCCCTTGGCGTAGATACCATTAGCTGTGCTGTGCATGTCGGATCGTGGGTAGGGATATTGCTAACAAGCTATCGAAGATCGTCAATCCTTCAATCCAAACTGAAACCAATATTTGGCCCTATGTGGCTGTCTTCCCGATATTCCATTACTTACTATAGAAAGCACCAGAGAAATAAAGAGAGTTCATTCAATGGTTTCATCTGTTAAGTTTCCAGATTTAGAATTAAAAGGGAGAAATTACGTAGAAGGATTAACAGATAATACAGAGACTTTAATCCTTGTTAAGGAGCATAATATCATGCTCAACAAGTTCTCCCTTCTAGGGTGGGTGTTATGGAGGAAACCACCACAATAGTCATTTGCTGCAGGTCGAGTCTCATCAACAGCCATCTCCATCAACTAACTGAAGAGATCCAGACAGATAGACAATCACTGGATGTCACAGTATACAGACAGGCTATCAACGTCATTCAACGAGAGTCCCCCTTTTGAATTCTCGTCTCTCGAAGCTTGACCACCACCCATCGCAGAGGAAGAGCTTCAGCTGTCTCGTGTAACTCGCGTTATTCTGACACAATAACATTCTGCGTGTTGTAGCACTTTGAACTATTCATACGCACGCAACACATATAAGTCCTGGCATGTGAAAATACCCCGCCATGTCACTAACCACCTCCTCAATAGCCCGCTTAAACCCTTGATGAAAAACATTCAGTAATGTGGTCAAGATCGGACCTTTCATCGGCTCGCAGCGAATTTGAAAGAATCAGCTGATTGGCTGACATTACCGAGGTCATGGTAGCGGTATATGTATGCAAAAACTAAGGTTGTGCGGCGATAAGTAAAAAAAACATCATCACTGTCTTCGCTCATGTTGCTTCGTTGCCGTCTGGACAACAACTGGTTGGACGAATGTGTGAATATGTGATATGATCGTGGTGAATTCGGTTGAATAACCCACAAATGACGGGGCAGTCAATGTTCCCCTCACAATTTTCTTTTTCAACATAGCTTAATAGCAAACCTGGTAATCTATTATCCTTGGCTGCCGAGTATCCGCTGACGTGGTAGCCGAAGTTGCTCGCACAATTTCGTTTCTCACCGTAGCCGATTAGCCAAACCTGGTAATCTATCATTCTCGACCGCTGATTTCACCGCAGTGCGTACGGGTTTGTAAATTGCTACAACAACAACAACTCCGTAGAGAAAAAATTATTTCGTTACCTAATCAGTCAGAATCGACTGAGTTTCCTCAAGCATCCATTAGCTCTGTTCACAGGCAGAAATTTGCAGTTCTATTGTAGCTTGAACATGACAAGATTTCCGATTGTATTTCTGTAAATGCTCACATTAGGTCAGGCAGAGATTAAAACACTTACAGTCCCACATACTCGAAAGAGTTCGTCTAACATTCCTTAGAGAGGTTAGAGGTCTGTTAGATAGCCGGGACTAGGTACGTATTTCTGGGGTGTTCTCCGATCGGTTCTACATTTCCGGAGCGACTCGGATTTATATCCGACCAAGGACTGTCACTTCAACAGGATCCACAAAAAATTATGTGGAATATTTTTTACTGTTCTAAAAAGAAATAGCACTCATTTCTGGAATATAAAAAACAATTCTAGTTCACAACTGTTCTACCTTCTACGACACCTTATATACTCTATATAGAGGGTTGTTCAATAGGTGCGCTTCAACTTTTTTCCGATAGGGAGGGCGAACGACGCAATATTTTTTATTTTTCGCTTGTCATTTGTAAACTTCATTAGTATACATTTCATCATGGAACGCTACACACTTGAGCAACGATTGAAAATCGTGCAAATTTTTTATGAAAATAATCGTTCTGTTGCTGCTACTTTAAGAGCATTACGGCCATTTTACGGTCCATTTAACAAGCCGTCCTGTTTTGGGGTTATGTGAAGTCATTGGTCTACAGTAACAAGCCGGCGACGATTTGTGAGCTCAGAGCCAATATTGAACGCGAAATTGCTGGAATTTCGGCCGATTTATGCAAAAGAGTGGTCGAAAATTGGGTTCAACGATTGGACTTCGTAAAACGTGCACGCGGTGGTCATGCAAAAGAAATCGAATTTCATACTTAAATGTATATGTTCAAACTCGATAATAAAAAAAAATTAGTTAAAAAAGTCAAACCGTTTGTGTTTTATTCAAAAAAGTTCAAAAGTTGAAGCGCTCTTACTGAAAAACCCTTTATTTGTAAGCACTTTAGCACACAAAGCGGTAGAGTGAATGTCTAGGAACACCACAAGAATGCACCATAAAATTTTCGAAGATTTTTTAAGACAAAAATGTTGCCAAAAACTGCAAATGCTTAAAGATATCAAAAATCTCTAATGAAGATCATCTTCTGGAGCATACACACATATGCATATTATATGTGTATGTGTGCGCTCAGTTGGCCAGCAAAATCATATTAGCAAGTCACTTGAGCCATTGCAGTTTGTGCATTGAAAATAATATGCGCAAGAAAAAAAAAACGTATAATGTAAAAAAAATGTTTAACAGAATGAATGCATAAATAAATATGGTAAAAAGAGATGTTGCGCAAAAATCGGCACACACACATATATGCAAGTTATAAAATAAACCGGTGTTAGATGCAGGAAAGAAAAAATTAACAACAACAATAAAAAGAATAAACAAAGCACATGGCCGAGATTGAATTAGACTGAAACGAGTCGAAGAAACAGCAAAAGAAAACTGCAAAGCATATTCAATGCAACGCGCTGCAGTGGCGGCGGAGCAAGGCAGAGTTGCAGCAGTGTGGAAATTTGATCGGCAAGCGGTGTAAATTGGCATGTGTTGCTGCGGTTAATTCGTCAGTCTCGCTGACAGCCAAGAAAGTGTCGACTTTGTGTAAGCTGAGATGCAGCTAAGAAGCTAAAGAAGGGGATTGAATGTACAAATACATGTGCGCGGGTGTACACCAGAGAGCAGTGATGAGCTATCCAGCTAGCCAGCCGTTGCTTTCGGAGCGAAGTTGCCAGCACAACCGTTAAGTTAAATCCAAAATCGGTAGCTAAGATATTGAATTGCAAATCTTGTCAAGAATCTCTAAGCGTGTGTTGTATGCGTTAGTATGAGTGAGTAGCGCTAGGTGCATATATACATATGTATGTGTGTACATACAAATGAGTGTAGCAAATTCCGTACTGCTCGTATGCGTTTATAAGTCATCACATGACATTTGAATTTTTTTTTTTTTTTTTTTTGAATTTTTTGTTTTTTTTTTGTCTTGTTTTCTAAACTTAAGACCTTCCGCAAACAGCAGTTTTTGTGCCAAAACAACAACAATACATAATTTCAATTATTTATATATTTTTTTTTTAATTTTTTTTTTTAATTTTTTTTTTTTTTTTAATTTTTTTTGTCTTGCTCTTTTGCATCTCAGCGTACGACTTTGAAAAATTTTGGTTTAAATCATAAATTTATATTTGCATTTCTTTGCGCTTGGTACCCTTGTAGTTATTAGGATTCTATTCGTTGATACAAAGTGCTGATTTGCATAATGTAATTCCTCTCACTTTTGCTGTATCTTGAATTCTTTTGAGTTGTGTAAAATTTTATAATCTTTTTTTTATATTTTATTTTTAATACTCGTAGTATTAAGGATTCATTATTCTGTCATTTATTCGTTCATCTTTTTATTACAACGTTTTTCGTCATAGGAAAATTCTGCTCCATTTTGTCCCAAATAAACCAGTAATAAATAATTTGTATTTTCACATATATACTTACATATATTTTTACATATTTCGTTCGTTGTTTTTAATTTTTTTTTTTGAAAATTTTGTTTGTTTGTAGTAAAATTTTTTTTTTAATTTTGCGTTTATTTATTTATTTTTTTAAATTTTTTTAGTATTATATTTAATAAATGTAATATAATTTCTCATTTCCACCAATCATATCATATATGTATATATCATATATACATACATACATATAAAGGGTGGTTAAGTTTCAAGGGCCGGTGTAGATTTTGAATGAAATAATTTTTTTTAGGAAATTATTGTCATTTCTCTTTATTATGATAATATTGGTAAGGCTCAATTACGCATGAAACAAAATATCGGCCAAATGGCCGCCGCGGTCTCGGCGGCACACCTCCATCCGATGGTCCAAATTTTCGTTGACGCTGAGGCATAATTGAGGTTCTATGCCGTTAATGTGCCGAATTATCTCATCCTTTACACCTTTTCTTTCAAATAACCCCAAAAAAAGAATACCAACAGTGTCAAATCACATGATCTTGGCGGCCAATTGACATCGCCGCAACGTAAGATTATTCGGCCATCAAATGTTTCGCGCAAAAGAGCCATTGTTTCGTTAGCTGTGTGACAAATGGCACCGTCCTGTCGAAATCACATATCGTCCACATCCATATCTTTCAGTTCGGGCCATAAAAAGTTCATTATCATCTCACGATAGCGAACACTATTCACAGTAAGTGCCTGACCGGCCTCATTTTGGAAAAAATACGGTCCAATGAAGCCGCCGGCCTATAAACCGCACCAAACAGTCACTCTTTGTGGGTGCATTGGTTTTTCGGCGAATCCATTGAGGTGAAAATGTGCCTCATCACTGAAGATGATTTTCTTCGAAAATTGGTCATTCACTGTTGCCCGTTTTCATAATAAGCCTGAATTACTTTCAGGCATTGCTCGATTGTGTATCTTTCCATGGTTTAAATTGAGTTAGTCTGAAATTGAAAAATATCAAATGAAATGCAGAAAAAAACTTCACGTTTAGGTGTGGTTCACATTCACATCGGCCTTTGAAATTTAACCACTCTTTATATTTTTATATATTTCGTTTTTTTAATTTTTTTTTATTTATTTATTTTTATTAATTTTTTTTATTTTTGGTTTTTTATTATAAATTTTTTTTTTGTATTTTTTTATTCAACAATATTTTTTTTTTATTTAATAACGTTTTTTTTTGTTATGTGATAAATGTTTTCTTTTACAAGGGACTAAAACAAGTTCCTTAATTGAATTGAAAAAAATAAAAATTTTATGTTTTTGTCTTGGTCTTCATTATTTTTTATCTTCTCCACATAATTAGCATTAATTTCAATAAATTTTTTTACCTGTAAATCCACTATTAAAATATTGAAAATCCTCAAAATCGCCATTTTGCAGCTTCTTAAATTCAGACTTTTAGCCTCAAATTTTCTACATGTTTGGAAATAACCAGAAATAACGCAGCACCAGATCCGGAGCATATGGCGATGGACGAATTTTTCAATGCCTAAAAATCATTTCTGGAGTGGGCGCTGGCGCATTCATGTGGTGTATGCGACGCAGTTCCACGTATTTCCCTATTTTCAAATAAATTTTAGCAACACTTTTGGCAAACTGTTCTCAGCATACCATTTGGCAGTTACTGTCTGAGAAGAATTTAGCGGAATAGCAGCAACTATTTTTGCTCTGCTGAAGTAAATGGAGATCATAATTTTTGTTGCTGACTTTTGCCGTCTGGCTTTCAGAGGTGGGTTTGCTTCTTTTGGGCTCCGTACCAGAAACTGGTGTTTAGTTTCCGGATTATATTTAAAAAATCACGCTTCGTCACCTATTGCGGTCATAGTAAAGTTGCTAGACTCTCTGTTTTCAAATTTCTTTAAAAAATATTGAGCTCTAGCTTTTCTTTTAGTTGTCATTCAAAATTCGTGGAACCCATCGTGCAGATTTCTTTGCGTATTGCAAATCAGTAATAATTCTGTGTGTATTGCAATTCGCAATATTATCATAGCACTCAAGCCCAAGTCACTACATATCATTTCCTGTATTATATGTAGGTCTCCGCCAATTTTTCGCTTGACCAGCGCCACATTTATCTCGTTGGTCGACGATTTTGACCGTCCTCCTCGAGGCTTGGCATCCACAGAAAAATGTCCAGTGTGGAAACTTTGATACGACCTACAAATAGTCCTAAGAAGCCGTAAAGTATTGAGTAACGTATTTCCTGCTGCGTCCTTGGCGGACTTTCTACTGACATTGCTTCACTTATTTTACGTTTTCTAGACCCAGTTTTTCTGAAATTTTAAATGAAACATCTATAACAAAACTAATGGCATTTTCAAAGTTTCTCAACAAAAAAAAAAATGCATCGACTTACCGATCTTTTGTTAGTCCCCTCGTATATGTTGAATAGAATTGTAACATCTGGGGATAAGCAAATGTGATTGTCAAAGAGACACTGCCTCCAATGCCACTGTGATATTCTTTGGGAAACTGAGCTAAACACACAATTTCGCTTACAGAGTCATGTTTGCCGAGGCTTAGATTAGCCAAAAATTAACGGCATATGCTTGGATATCACACTTACCCCACACCTCTTGATACAATCGATATCTTGGCCACTACTCGTTCGGTAAACGTGTTATTTTAGCCCTCTTGGCGATGCCACATTTGTCACCTCGGGATTTTAATTAGACGCAGTATTTTATTTGTGTATTAGAGATAAATTTATGATTACGTGTTGACGTTAAAAGTTGATGTAATTCGTATAATCCAGAAATGCTTCAGACCTTTAGACACGCAAATGTACAAAGTCATTCTCCAGATGAAGCCACAAACTTGCAACAGAGTCTCAGCAAATTTAAGCGCAGAGGATGCGCTGCTGCTGGGTCGAGGTGGCAACTCGATTGAAATGAAGTTCTACAATTCATCGCAAAGTACATCCTTAATTAGGTGTTCGGCTGAGCTTCTCCACCTGCAAAGTATGGTTTGTGATTTTGTTTTTTCCATAAGTAGAGGGCCCTACAGTTTTACGTTTCCTCCGAACAACAGAATGTTTGTTTTAGGACAACCTTTTTCATGTCAGAGATACACTCGGAAATGAACCATTTTCTGCCGGTGGCCAATCGACCATAGAAGAAAATATTTTCTATAATTGGTCTTCTTTACTCCAGAACTCATCGAATGTTATTCCCGCTCAAAGCCATTCGGCTGCAAAATTTAACCGCTTTATTAAAGCTGGATTCCTTGAAAAACATTGATCCTAGTTTTTATAACATTCTTAAATAGAAAGTAGCCTGTGACATATCCTTTGTGCCGAACTTAAGTATTATTTTTGTGTAAGTTCTTTATTTACTTTGCTAACTTTCTTAATTGAAGGAAAAAAGAACGATTTTTAGTTTGTATCAGATTTGTTGGTGATTCTTCTTTTTTGTTTAAATTCTTTTCTATGTCAGAATTCGCTATCGCAATATCAATTTTTTTTTGCCACCTAGTTTTTGAGAGTTTTCGGCGCTACTTTGATAGGTTTTCCGTTGCAGTAAAATATTACGTTTTATTTTTTAATTTTTTTTTCTTAATTTTATTTTATTTTTGTTACAATACATTGGAATTTTAAGTTTTTTGTTGTTACCTGCCGAAAGTCTTTCTTATGTTTTTTTTGTTTTTTTATTTTTTTTTATCTTTTTTGTATTGTTTTGACTCAGTTTTTAATTTTTCGCCCTAAAAATTATTTTTTCTATCTGCACGCCAGATTTGTCGGTGATTCTTCTTTTTTGTTTAAATTTTTTTCTATGTCAAAATTCACTGTCACAATATCATTTTTTTTTTTGCCACCTAAATGTCCAAAGTTTTCTTGCCTTTTGTGATAGATTTTCCTTACAATTTTTTCTTTGCAGTAAAATATTACGTTTTACTCGTTTAATAAATTTATTTTTTTCGACTTTGTACTTTTAATTTTATGTTATTTTTGCTACATTGAAATTTTTATTTTTTGTTTGTTATTACCTTCCGAAAGACTTTCGTATTTTTTTGTTTGTTTTTTCTTTTTAATTTTTTTTTCTACTTGGGGGTTTTAATTTTATTTTATTTGTGCTACATTGAAATTTTAAGTTTTTTGTTGTTACCTTCCGAAAATCGTTCTTTTTTTTTAATATTTTTTTTTATCTCTTTTGTATCGCTTTTACTCAGGTTTTAATTTTTCGCCCTAAAATTCTTTTTTCTATATGCATGTCTTCTTCTTCTATGACAAAATTCACTGTCACAATCTTTTTATTTGTCAGCTAAATTTCAAAAGTTGTCTTCCTTTTTTTTGATAGAGTTTCCTTATACTGTTTTTTTTGCAGTAAAATGATACGTTTTACTCTTTTAATTTTTTTCCTACTTTGTAGTTTTAATTTTATTTTATTTTTGCTAATTGAAATGTAATTTATTTGGTTGTTACCTTCCGAAATACTTTCTTATTTTTTTTGTTTTTTTTTATTATTGTATTTTTTTTTATCTGTTTTCTATCGTTTTTAATTTTTCCCCCTAAAGATTCTTTTTTCTATCTGCATGCCCCAAATGTTTTTGTTTTTCTCCTATCCTTCTACTCCTACAACTTTCTGCTCACTTTTTCACACACACTTTGCCTTTCGCTGTTTGACGCAGTAACGCATCGTTAATTTAAGTAAGGCAGTCAACCGACCGCGGCATCTTTAACACGCCTCCTCTGGCGCCCAACCATGCCTGGCTGTCAACCATATTCAACTTTTCTATTGCTTTGTTTCCCTTTTTTATCTGTGAAACATTACAAGTTCACCAGCTGCTTTCTCGCCTGCCGTACCTTGCCCTGTGCCACTCAAAACCCTCTTCCTTACCTACATACATACATATACCTACATAATTGTCGCGGTGATGGAAGAAGTTTGTCTCTTCTCTGCTTCTGCTTCTCACCTGCTATTAGCTCAGAATTTTGCGTCTGTGGACCAAAAACAAAATTAGCTTTGATGATTTTTGCGACATCCTGCGCTACCCAAAAATAAATTCTTTAGAAAATTCTCGAAGCTCGCTTTCGTTGCTTGTACACAATCTTCGTGGCAGCTTTGCAAAGTTGTTCCAAAAAAGTTTCCTTTTTGTGCTGCGCATTAATTAGGAATTCGTCTGTTTTATTATTATAATTTTTGGGGTTTTTTTTAATAAATTTTTTGTTTTTAAACTTAACCTTTTTTAATTCTTCTTTACTCTTTTACTCACACTCACTTTCTCAAAGCTTTCTTGTGCCGAGTTTAATTTCCAAATTAATTAAAAATTTTCTTTTTATCTCTTTCATTGCAGTTTAACCGTTTGAATAACAGTTTATGCAGCTTGTAAAACTCACGCTGAACGTTTAGGAATTTCGTAAGTACCGTAATATTTTATATCTTGCATAGCTTCATTTGATTACACGACTATTTCAGAGAAGGTTAACAAATTATGCTAATTGCTGAAAACATTTAGAAGCTATAATATAGTTTTTTTTTGTTTTTTTGTTTTTTAACTACGAAACTACTTTTGCGATTTTTATGTTCTACGTGTCTATGAGACGGCGCCAACTTTATTTACTTAATGCTGGTCTTGCATTAGCATTCGCATTTAACGGCGCAGAAAATTGTCCAATCAGCTGCACTTATCGGACACACAACAACAACATCAGTTGCTAGATATGCGTGAGAAAAAAAACGGAATAAAAGCCATAAGTTGCATAGCTGCGATTAAGTTCGATACAGGTTCGACTGGGTAAAAGTTTATATTTTATTTAGCAAAGTGCTTAGCAATAATTTTTTATATCTCTTAATTGATGTGTGGAAAAATTACCTTACGACTATTGAACAAATCACTTATTTTACCAAATGCTAATACTCGCAATAAAACTGTTGAAACAACATTCATCAAGCAAGCTTGCGCCGACCGAATGGAGTCCGCAAAAAATAAAGGGTTTTTTAATAAGAGGTGTTATTTTGATATTCAAAGAAAAATTCAATTTTTTAATATAAATGATCAGATGTTTATTTCATTATAAGGAGGAAGGTGTGCCGTTAATAGTGGCAAATAACATCAGGCAAATGGCCACCACGACCACGCTTACAGGACAATCTCTTTTTCACGAAATTTTCCATAACCGAATTGCAAAGTGGCTGCCCTATGTGCTCGATAGCCTCACGAATTCCTTCTTTGAGGTCTTGAATCGACCCTGGGCTGTTGGCATAGACCCTGTTTTTCACGTGGCTGCAAAGAACAAAGTCGCAAGGTGTTAAATCACAAGATCTCGGTGGTCAATTGTCATCACCTCTTTGAGAGATAACACGGTCCGCAAAATTTTCCCGTATATGGTCAATGGTTTCGTGGCACGTAGCGTCGGCTTGTTGAAAATAAACTTGTCCAGATCAATACCATCCAATTTCGGCCATAACAAATCGTTAATCATCTCTCGATAGCGCAATCCATTCACCTGTAACACCTGTTATTGGAAAACCCTTTATATAGCAACTCAATACTTTTGGCATGCCTTGACTATTTTTGTACATACTTTTTAATTCAAACTAACTTTTTATAGAAATATAGTTTATTCTTTAATAAAAACCACACAAATCCAAGTTTTTCACTTTGTACAATATTTATGAAAATTCGGCAAATTTTCTTCAAATTTTAAAAAACAAAAAAATTGGGTACGTGTCATTAAATTTTAATGAGATAAAGTGCAGATTTGAAGTTGCTAGAAAATTGATAATTTTTTATTATTTAATTTGATTTTATTTTTTTTAAATTTTTTTAAATTTTTTCCTTGACAGTGTTGCCTATTTTCGCATATGAAAATCCAAAAAAAAATTCAAGCATTCGTGGCATGGTAGAAAAAAAATTGTCAAAAGTAAAAGCTGGTTTTGAGCCACTTGAAATCAACTTAATTAATTTGATTTTAATTTTTTATAATATCTATATTTCGTTGACAGTGTTGCCTATTTTCGCCTATAAAAGTCCAAATAAAATGTCGAGCCTTCGTTGCTTCGACCACAAAAAATTGACAAAAATAAACGCGAAACTTGCCCAAAATTTCAAGGATTATAAAATTGCATACTGGAAAATTTTCTAAAAATTCAGAATAAAAGGTGTAAGATTTTTTTTATATAATTTGCACAAATTTCGAAATTTTGACTTATATATGGTTTTCGCTGGACAATGAACTATTTTTCATATGTAATTATTTTTAATTTAAACAAATTTTTTTATAAAAATGTAGTTCCTTCCGTAACAAATAGTACATTAATGCAAATTTCAGTCTTTGCACAATATTTATTGAATTTCGACAAAATTGAGTACGCAGTTTTATAGCCCATTAAATTTTACTCCAATAAAGTGCGCGTTTGAAGTTGCTAGAAAATTAAATTTTTTTTATAATTTAATTAATTAATTTAATTTTAATTTTTTATAATATATTTCCTTGACAGTGTTGCCTATTTTCGCCTATAAAAGTTCAAAGCAAATATTGAGCATTCGTTGCATGGACCAAACTTAAATTATCAAAAATAAACGCACTTTTTGAGCCATTTAAAACTTGTACTTTATTAGTCCAAAATTTTAGGGATTATTAAATTGCATGCTCGAAAATTTTCTACAAATTCAGAATAAATTGAAAAAAAAGAATAAATAATTTAAATTTTTAAGATTTTTGTAAAGAGCTATATATTCGTAAAGAATTTTTTAAAATTAAAAAAGAAACAAATAATTTGACAAAACTTTTCAATAAGTCCCAGTGCTATAGTTTATGAAGCAAATAAAAGACGGGTTGTCAAGGATTTATCCTGAAGAAACTTCAGAATATTTTAATTTGACAATTTTTGGCGGTTATAAAGGCATCCTTCAAGAACGTAACAAAATTTTTTATTTATGAAAATGTTGATTATAGAGCGCACTGCAGGCGATTTCTGGAACCTCCTTTAAAAAAAGACGATTTACGGAGTACATCGTAACTCAGGATTGGATTATCTGAAATCAAAAAACCAAACAAATTTTGTTAATATATTAAATTATCTAGTAATTAATCGTTCGGCTAATCAAAATAGTGAATTTTCACAAAATGGCAGCTTTTAAAAGAAATTATTTCGATTTTTACGTTAAAATTTTGCCGCAAATTGATTATAAAATGGAAAATAAGTATCAGATTTACCAAAGGAACGATTAATTAATATACTAGAAAATGTATCTTTAAAGATTGAGTTAAAACGGTTGACCGATCAAACAAGCCGTTTTCGAGATATCGTGTACACCGACTTGAAAAATGCCGTTTTGAAAAAAACACGTTTAAAGTTTCAATACCTACCTTAAAACGTGCCGAGGCATCTCTACATATTTAGGTATAACTCCGAAAGTATTGCTTAGATCTACTTCAAATTTCGTGCGTATACTTTTGAATATATGTACATTACAAAAATGCAATAAAAAAAATCGATTTTTTTGAAAGTCATAACTGCGTATAACTCCTTAACGCTGTGTATGTGCAAATGTAGCGTATTTTCCGTTTTCGGTAAGCAATAACTTTACCCATTTTCAAGTCCAATTCCAAAGCTTCGCAATAGACGACGAGCTCATTCTGTGTGTTAAAAAAAAAGCTTGACTAGCGCGTTTTTACAAACACATTTTAAGGCCTATTTTTCCGCAGCCGGTATTTGAAGTAAACTGCGAAAGCTATGGAACCTTCCGTTAAAGCTTTTACCGTTTTCATGGTGAAAACATGTTTCGAGTTGTGGCCAAGATCAGACCGTTAAGCGGCTTTCAGCGAATTTTAAAGAATCAACTGATTGGCTCACGTAACAGGGGTCTTGACAGCAGTTTGTTTACGAGAAAACTGAGATTGTGTTGGTGATATACGAAAAAAAATAACACACCCACCTCCCATGTTACTTCGTTATCCTCTGAACAACGACTGATTGGACGTGTTGGTGAATACGAGTGAAATGAACGGGTAGCATTGGCCGTCGAATCCCCTGGGACGTTACATTTTTGTTTTTCATCATAGCTGATTTCCAAACCTGGTACTCTATTTTTCTTGTAGAGTTTCTAATTAAAAATTAATTTGAAGTAATTTTTCCGACTAAAGTACTCGCCATTCTCATTACTTGGAGCACATTTAGTAACTTCCATAATTTAAGTGCAAAGATAGGAATCGGTAAGATTTTAAATTAATTACCGAGATATGCTATAATCACTGGGCCAGAGAATCTTTTCTCAGACCTGAATTTAATTTAATTTTTTTTTTAATTTTCCTCGAATATTTTTTAGCATGCCACAGCCCCGTGCACTTTTAAATATCATAACACATAATTCACACTGATTGAAATCAGGCCTACTATTAACAGAAAATTTCATTAAGTTAACAACAACTTCGACTTAACCCCCCAGGCAATCATCAAAAATCTTCAAATTTCTCAACTGCACGAAAAAACACTTTCGAGTGTACCAACCCACTAACCTAATAAGTGACGTTTGCAGTCGCTAGAGTTACTTACTCCAGCTTGGCACCGACATTCCATTGACACGCGTACCAAAATAGGAGAGGGAAAACATTAACAGAGCGCTTAAAGGCAAAAAATAGGTATCTAAAAGCGAACCCAAGCAAACATTCCAGTTTTTTTACGAAGCTTAAGAATAAATTAGAAATTTTAAATTATCTTTTTAATGGCCAATAAAAAAGATGTTTTAGTGACCTAGACATACCGACTGGCGCGCACAGCGTGTCAAACGTGATTTCACAGAAAAATTTAAAACAAAAAAAAAAAAAATACAGCAACAACAACTATAAACGTTTACTGCTAGCAATGCAAACAGCGAATAAAAGAACAACAACAGTATTGCTAACCGTTTGGGGGCAAAAAAAAAGGTGCACTTGTAACTGTAACAGTAATTGCCAAATGTGGTTAGGGCGCGGATTTGTTGTTTGTTATTTGCTGCTGTCAACACGTTGATATTTAGTATTTGATGGCATGACGTCATTAGGGTGGATGGGAGTTAGCAGTTTTTGTATGCCGCTCTGATGCTTGACGAATTTTGTGTTGACAGCGCCACCTCGCCCTATTTTTAAGTAATTTTTGGCGCATAAGTGAGAAAAACAGTGGGAGTCTATAATTTGCATTGCAGCCACTCTTATTCGTTTGTTCATTATTTTCTTATTTTGTAACTTAGTTTTGTAACTGTTGGGTTGGCAACTAAGTAATGGTGGATTTTTTTTCGAAAATCAAAAACAATTTTTTCATGGAACTAAATAACTTTATTCTGTAGAGTATTGCCCATTTTGATCAATGACCTTTAGCCATCTTTCAGGCAGCACCATAATCTCACGTTCATAAAACTTCTGCTTTTCATTAGCAAAAAACTGAATCAGGTACGATTTGACATCATCATCATTATTGAAATTTTTACCATTCAAGGAGTTTTGTAGAGATCGAAACAATAAGTAATCAGTTGGTGTAAGGTCAGAACTATATGGTAGGTGTGACAAACATCGCAACCAAGCTCCAATAATTTTTGCCGAGTAGCCAAAGATGTGTGTGGCCTTGTATTGTCATGAGGGAATATAATACTTTTTCGATTTGTCTATTCTGGCCGCTTTTCTTCAACTACATCGTTTAATTTCGTTTATTGTTCAATGTGGGCATCAGAATTGATCGTTCCGTTGGGTGGTAAGAGTTCAAAGAAGACAATTTCTTCGTAATCCCACAAAACTGATAGCAAAATCTTGTTTCGATGAACATCAGCTTTTGATGTTGCTTGAGTTGGTTCACCTGGTCTGCTCCACGATCTTTTCCGCTTGATATTGGTGTAAACGCCAGTTATCAGTCGTTTTAAAACTGGATCATTTTCATTACGTTTCCTTAGCAAATCGCAGCTATTAATGCATTGCGTTAAATGCGTTCCTTTTTGAATATAGCTAAGTTATTTTAAGTAATTTTCAATGCATGTAATACTGTGGGCAAAAAGTAAGTTGAATTTGGCTGTAAAATGAAAAATCTTTATTTATACTTGTAAATCAATTTCATCCCCTTCAAAATAATCCCTTCTCGATGAAGTACACTTCTGCCAACGATTTTTCCAATCCCCGAAACATGCCAAATAGTCCATTTCCGGTATAGCCATCAGCACCTTCTTCGATTCACCTTTTATCTCCTCAATCGACTGGAAACGCGTTCCCCGGAGTGGTCTGTTGAGTTTTGGGAATAGCAAGAAGTCACACGGAGTGATGCATTTGAGCTTGTCCTGATAGTCTGAAAGCATTGTTTCACACACATCAACGCGACGACTTTTTTCCAAGAAATTGAGAGTTTTTGGTACCAAACGAGATTTGACTTTTCGTAGGCCCAAATGGTCTTTCAAAATGATTTTCACAGATCCTTCTGATATTCGGATCATATCAGTAAGGTCTTTAACAGTCAACCGACGATTTTTGAGCACTAACTCCTTCACTTTATTGACGTGTTGGTCATCTGTTGACGTCGATGGTCGTCCGGAGCGCTCCAAGTCATCAACACGTTCTCGACCCTCTTTTAAGTCTTTGTACCACCTATAAACATTTCTCTGCGACATGGTCGAATCACCAAATGCCTTCTGCATGCTAAACGTTTCCGCAGCCGAAATTTCATTCCGCAAACAAAATTTGATGGCACTTCTCTGCTCTATCAAATCAGACATAGTAAAAATCGAAAAATGCACTCTTGGTCGTTTGGTAAACACAAGCGTAAATATATTACTGATAATGACATTCACATGAAAGTTGGCCCAGATGTTATTAACAGTGCTGCCAACTCATGAAAAAAATAACTAGAGCGAAATTTTAATCCCACGAAGTTTGGCAAATAAATTCACCTTACTTTTTGCCCACAGTAGTATGTGATACATGAAGCTTCTCTGCAATCTCACGTGTTGTACTGTGATGATCCGAATCGATTATTGCTTTGCGTCATCAACTTTCATCTTTGAGTGAAAAGTCACCAGAACGATTTAAAGGTTTCGTCGCCATAAACAGCATATAACTTTTTATGAGCTTGCGATGCGATTTTCCTTTTGCGGAAATAAAAAAGCAAAATATGACTAAAATGTTCCTTTTGATTTTCCATTTTTTAACGAACGCCAAACTAAAACTACGCAATCGATTAAACAACTTTTTTTACTGATTGACAGCTGAATTGCCAACTATCAAATAATTAATTCATTGAATTAATGTGTTTTACATTTGTACTATGTCTGCAAACCTAAAAATTTAACGGAAGCCATCTATGAGTGGAATCCGCAATTACTTAGTTCGTTTTAATTGTTGTTGTGACTCAAATTAGTTAGACATTTTCGAATGCAATTTTCTCAAATGATTATTTTCAGTACTCGCACTCAGTTCTCAGAATCGGAGTAACTAACTTTATATACAAGGTGGCACAAAATTAATCACCCTATCGGAAGATTCAAAATTTTTTTATATTTAAATTTTGTTAAAATATGATTTTATTGTCATATTTGACACTTGACACAGCTAGACAGCTGCAGTATACAAATTAACAAGTAAAAGCTGAAATAAAGATTTGTTAAGCCAACCAGATTAATCTGCCGTGTTTTGCTTTTTTAGGATTCAGTTTGATTTTATTTCACGTCGAATTGTTTTTTTTTGGTTTTTTTTTATTTCGATTAATTTTATTGTATTTTCTCTCATTTTATATAAAGGGTGGTTAAATTTCAAGGGCCGATGTTGAATGTGAACCACACCTAAGCTTCAACGACACCGTTGGACTTCTTTCTTTGGGGTTATTAGAAAGAAAAGGTGTACGTCGATAAACCAGCAACAATTCAAGGGCTAAAGGATGAGATAATTCGGCACATTAACGGCATAGAACCTCAATTATGCCTCAGCGTCATGGACCATCGGATGGAGATGTGCCGCCGGGGCCGCGGCGGCCATTAGGCCAATATTTTGTTGACCCAAGATTTTGTTGATTCAAGAGCTAAAGGATGAGATAATTCGGCACATTAACGGCATATAACCTCAATTATGCCTCAGCGTCATCGAAAATTTGGTCCATCGGATGGAGGTGTGCCCCGGAGGCCATTTGGCCTATATTTTGCTCCATATGAAGCCGTATCAATATTATCATAATAAAGAGAAATGACAATAATTTACTAAAAAAAATTTATTTTATACAAAATCAACATCGGCCCTAGAAACTTAACCAGCCTTTATTTCTTGTTTTATATTTTTCATATAATATTTGCTAAATCTCTTTCCCAATTTATTTTATTTTTTTGGTTTTTTGATTGTTATTTTCATTTTGCTTATTTTCATCGCAATCAAATTATATCACCACCAGAGGGGCATTTATGTTGTCTGTTGTATTGCTGCATTATTACTTCTAGTTTTTTTCTTGGCCTACCGCATTTCATTTCTTTCCAAAACACATCTATAAATGTCCGACTTCATTTTCACCTGTGATGTTAGCCTTTGTGGGGCTGAGAAGATGCCATTGTTGCTGTGTTGCTTAATTTTTCCTTTAGCTCTTGCTTTTGTACTTTTTTCTTCTTTTTTTCACGTTTTCGTTTCAACGCTTTGCTTTGCCATTGGCAGCACTCGCGTGCATATGTGGCTGGACCAGTTTCCCCAGTGACTAACTTTTTGTTATATTTGTTTTATGTTTCCTTTTGTAAGGCTTCTCTAAAACCTACTACGTTTCTTCTGTTTACTTCTTTCATTTTTGTGTCGGCGCTCACAGCGCTACAATTTGGTTGGTGTAGGGTAGGCCTAACTGGCGTCACTTCTATCGGCTGGGAAAACGGAGCTTTTCCACTGCTGTCAAATGTGAAACTAACTGTACACAGCCATACGTAAGTCAAATGTACCGCATTATAGCACACACACGCAAATTCATGCCGCCCACACATGCAACACATCTCCTTAGTTCACATATCTACGTGAGGTGGAGGTGTTGGAGCGGCTTCCATCATCTTTGCGATGCGTGAAAATTAAAGTACTCGTAGTAGAAAAGCTGAATTGTGCATGTGACTGTAGCCACCTCCTCTGCCTCTACTTACATGTTTGACTTTACAGACGTCATTGCTTTCCACGTTTTCTTCGTACTTCGTAGCGTTTCGTTGCGTGCTTGTATTCGTGCGATAGTGAGTGCTTGTCAGCTTTCTGCCTCGCCGCTCAGACAATCATATTTGCTAAACGACCGGTGCGACGCAACTTGTGCGCGTTGTTGTGCCTATTTTAGGCGAAGAGGAAATGCGGTATTTTCACCTTTTATTCACCGCCGTCACCGTCGTCATTACTGCGTCGTCCCTCGCTCTCCGCCACCATTACTTACTGATTTGCCTTCTCTTCCGCTGCTGCTTCCTCTTTGCCACTTTTTAAAGGGGCATGTTGACTTTGTCGTGCTGTATTTCATTCTAACTTGCTGCACGGCGCGGCCGTCCTTTTGTAAGCTCCATTCATTCTGGCAGAATATTAAGTCGCGATTCAGTTGTCCTGTCGACTTCATTTTACCGCTTGTCCCTTACACTTACTGTCAATATTGCGTGCGTTTAATCGCGGCACTCACTTCAACCACCCCGCCTTTGTTGTGCTACAATCATCCGTCAAACACACACTTATAAGTGTCGTTTCGCCTTGTATCCCCCGTCTGCTCTCACCCCGTGTAATACATTTTTAATGGATTCGTTAGCTCGCCTAGGTTTGTTAGTCGCAAATGTTCTGTCACCTTCGCGAGGCGCAAAGCACTCACTCCACCGTCACCACTTTTCATATTTTTTGTTTCATTTTTTTTTTTTTTGTGTGTTTTTTTTGTATCTTTTTTATGTTTTTTGTCTTTCATTTTCCCTTCCTTCTCACACTTGGATTTTCTATTTCCGCCTTGCTTTCGCCATCCGTCTTTTGCCTTCCTTCATCGGCGATTGGTTGTTCTGTCAGTTCACTAGTCAGTCACCTCAAATATTTAACCTGTCAGTTCACATTCTCGTTCGCCTTCCTCAACCTACGGCTAGCTCCATCTGCACTCTTCGCCGTCTCGCGTGTAACGCGCCTGTCATGCGACATAATGCACTTCGCTGGCTCGCTTAGTTTATGTGCGCGCTTTAAGCTCTTCACGCTCACATTTTTCGTATTCATTTCATACTTTTGCGTACCCTGCCCGTTCTTGTCGAAAATATGTCACCACCTAAGTCCTACCCCCAATTGTTGCCAGATTTGCGTTGCAGTTGCTCCGCATTTTCTCGTTCGTTTTTCGTATTTTTACTCGTCATTTGTTGTTTTTTTTTTTTTTTGTTCAATGTTTTCTTACAACACATTACAAATATTTTACATCGTTTTAATGACATCACTTCGTCCTGTTCCGCTCAACAAAGTGCGTCCTGTTCCATTAGCAGCCAGCTATACCATGACATGTCCTCTACCACCGTTCCTATCGTTCGTTTCAACTCGCTTCGTATACTCCCATCAGCTGCAATGCTTTAGCTCCATTCGATGCCCTGAAAGCTGAAAGCATCTCTGTGTTTTAATTACTCACATGTTTCTCCACTCCCCTCACTTTACGTTGCTGCTTTTGCATGTTGTATCTGCACACACATCGATTACCATATAAATACAATTTGTCATGAATATATTATACATAGATTACACGTAGATACGGGTTCATACTCGCTTGATTTTCATGCATATTTATGAGTACGTGTTGACACTTAAGTGTTTCGAACGACTGATTTTATGTGAGGCAACTCTAAGGAGTACATCCTCCTTTTTTTATTACTTGGCAAGATTTCATAATGAAATCAATAAAATGTACTGTTTATCATAGAAGCAAATTTTCTTAACTGACACATTTTCTTAACGTGAACAATCTTGTCTCTCAAGGACTTCTCTCCACGGTGACCAAAGGACAAAAGTTCTGTGAGAATTACTGCTATACGTGTTTCACGAGGTCTTCTCTTCACGTGATCCAGATTATCTCTATACTTTTTTTTTGACGTCTTCTTTCCACCTCGGCCAAAGGTGAACATTCCTATATATGTTTTGCAAAGTCTTCGCTCCACCTTGTCCAAAGATGGAACATTCTGCATTGATGATTCGTGTACGCGACTAAGAAGGTCTTCTCTCCACGAAAGCCAAGGATAAAACATTCTATCTGGTCTGTTCCTATATATGTCTTGCGAGGTCTGCTCTCCACGTGATGCAAAGAAAGAATGTTCTGCCCGGATTATTCCCATACGTATTTGTGGGGTATTCTTCCCTACCTTGACCAAAAGTTGGATGTTCTATCTGGATTATTCTCTCTAAGCATTACGCAAGGTCATTTCGCCACGGTTACCCAAAGTGGATCGTTCTGCCTTATATCGTCCCCTTAGTATAACAATAGCCTATGTGCTCATAGGCTATTATTTTTTTATTGAATTTTTGGATTCTCCATTGTCGATTTTATATGTGGTCAAACTTTTGTCAAATTCTAGTTCCACAAAGTGGGTCAAAACGTTAGTCAAAAAATAATAAATATTTACAGACATAACAAGATTTGAGTGAGAGCTACTTTCGACCAAAAATGTTTGAAATTCATTTTTTCAAAACATCAAAAAATTTATAGGCTATTTCAATACTAAGGGGACGATATGTACATTTTGTGCACAGATCTTCACTCTCCACGGTGGATAACGTTCGGTCCATGTTGTGCAAAGTCTTTAGTTTCTGCAAATTTCTCACCGAAGTTCTCTTCATAAGCCCCTTGTCTTTATGGCGTCGCATTCACTATTTTTGTGAGAGGCGGGTTAAGAAGTTCGAAATTGCTGATTGTGTGTGGCAGACTACGTGCAAAATTTAGTTGAAAAGTTAGTTTTGGACGTATATTTTAATATTTATTATCTGATACCTTCAATATTCCCATCTTTACAGCACAGTGTAGGTGGGAAAAAATGATAGCCTTGAATAAGTGAGCTCCAGTTCGCGCTGCTTTTGTCGCTATTGTGCCCAGTAAGCTAAATTTCTAGGCGTTATTCTTTATTTCAAGAGCAGGTAAAAATTTGCTTTGCATGTTGCTCATGTGAGATTAATCGCCTGGATGTTACTTTATAGTCTACTGGCAAGATGTGACAAATAAGTTCCGGGAATTGGTCAATAAAGTACAGGGAAATTAGTTTAGTTTAATTTTTCATTAACCTTCACAAAAGGCTTCCTGTACCTAGATTATACAACGAATCTACTATTTGCTCACACGATTCGAAGCAGCTGTGCTACAGTGCGCGGTTATAGCTTATTTGATCTCTTCACCGGCATGACAAGTTGTCTTCAGGTGTGATTTCATCTAAGGGAATAAGGGAAATTTGCAGAGAGCGATATGTGGTGAATGTGTCAACGTTGGCATGCATGTTTCTTTTACTAAAAACTCTTGCACAATGAACGAGAAAATGGCTCGTTAGTTGCAGTGATACATAGCCAACTTAGAACACCATAAGATACGAGGGGTGCCTTTTATAAGTCGGGATTAGAGAACAAAAACAAATTTTAATCATCGAAAATCACTTTATTGTTTTTGAAAATATTCTCCATGAAGATCTATACACTTTTGCATTCGTTTGAACCAAATGTCGAAGCACTTTTGCCACTCTGAATGAGGTACCTCCAAAACATGCATTCTGAATGCCGCAACCGCTTCTTCAGGTGTCGAAAAACGTTAACCTCTCAGTTTGTTTTTTACGTACGGGAATAAAAAGAAGTCATTCGGTGCCAAGTCAGGACTATACGGCGAATGACCCATTAATTCGATGTTTTGGGTGCTCAAAAATGCAGTTGTTTGAGCCGATGTGTGAGAGCTCGCATTGTCCTGGTGAAGAGTGATCCGTCTTTGGCGATTGATTTTCCTAATTTCTTGGAAGACAACTGGCAAACAAATGGTTGTGTACCACTCAGAATTTACTGTTCTGCGTTGTTCTAGTGGTGCGGTTGCGATATGTCTAGTTTTTCCGAAAAAACAGGCGACCATGTGCTTGGAAGTGTTTCGTGCGCGAACAACTTTTGTTGGATTTGGCTCATCTTGAAACACCCATACAGTCGGCTGCTGTTTACTTTCGGGTTCATACGCGTAAATCCATGATTCATCACCTGTCACGATGTCATAGACGTGTTTCGAAGCCCGACGATCGTATTTTTTGAGCATTTCCTTCGACCAATCGACACGAGCCTTTTTTTGAGCGATTGACAAATTGTGTGGGATCCAACGTGAACAAATTTTTTTAACAGTCAAATGTTTATGCAATATTGAATGTATGCTGGTCCCAGTAATGCCTAAGATTGTCCCAATCTCACGATAGGTCACATGACGATCTTGCAATATCAGTTCGCGCACAGCATCAATGGTTTTCGGAACAACAACTGATTTTGGACGACCTTCACGAAATTCGTCTTGGAGTGAGCTACGACCACGATTAAATTCACCATACCATCGATAAACACTGGTCCTTGAGGAGCTTCATCGCCAAAAATGAATTAAATTCATCCATGCAATGTTGCTGAGTTAATCCACGTCGAAAGTTGTAAAAAATAATCGCACGAAAATGTTCACGATTTAATTCCATTTTTGGACCGAGATGAATCTTTTAAGTTACTGTAAACAACACAAATAGCGCTGGTTTTTCTAAACGTTCTGAGTAAGCCAAAAAATGTCAAACTTTGCGATACAGCTGTCAGTTGCCAGATTGCAACACCAGGGTTGCCAAATCCCGACATATACAAAGCACCCCTCGCAGATGATCGATGTCGCTCATATCGGTGAAAAACGCTTAAGATTGGATGATTTGGATATCCTGATATCCTCGCTTTAATTTAGAGGTGGATAACCAAACATGGAATTGAGTCATTGAGTTGGTTCCCATCAGTGAATCGGTAACTCCCACTCCCTCTAAAAACAATGTAACTTAAGGCCTCTTCTATTCGTCATTTCTTCGCTCGCTATTTCTAAGCTCGATTAGATTGACGAAAAATTTGCATGCGAAAGCAACAACAAAGTTATCGATTAAGATTCGCCGCTGGCGAGTGTGGCTATAGCTCATTAGACCGCACCGCCTTACCAGCATATATAATTTAAAACAGCTCTCTTCCCGCCGACATATATGTAGTTATTTGCTTCATCTATTCGCCACTTGCTAAGTCTTGGCGAAAAAAGAGGTCTTTAGTAACTCAGTTGATGTTCCGTGAATCACTCTTATGTAGCTTCTTTCTGTCCATACAACTCACTCACTCCACCACAGAGCTTAATATGAAAAGTCGTTCTACTTCCTCACGTTCACATTTTGCATCTGAGGAGGTATGGGCATTTTTATCATCTCTTATTCGCAATTCTTTCTTGACAATTCTTTGCATAGAAAGAAGATTTGACCAAGCAGAATTTCATAGTGTCATTTCTATAGCAACAGCATTTGGATCCTTAGTTCAAACGTATTCACTTTAGGGACACCGTTGCTCATTTAAAAGTATACCAAACGATTAGAGAGTAAATCTGAATCTCAATGCTTCAAGCAATAGCGAGTTGGGTGAGGATATTGTGATGACTTATGAGTTTTGTGCGCAACACCGAAGATTCTCGCTTGAGGCAAAGAATGGGAGGGACCTACCGTTTTATGACACCTCCGAACGGCAGATCATTTTGGCAGATGAGGAGCTTTTTCATGGCAGAAAGTCACTCGGAGATTTTGCCATTACCTGCCGAGGAGTGATCGCTATTAGAGCAAAACTTTTTCTTTGCACTTCCGATCACGCACCAACCCTTTCGACTACAGCTGCCACTCATATATAGCGGCACCAATGTTAGCCTTACAGAGCAACCGTAGGAGGTGTGGGACGATTTTAAAGACAAATTTCCTATACTTCACAAAATAGCTAAACGATTTCTCTGTCTGTTGAACACAATTTAGCTTAATACTTTCTGTATGTTTGCTATCAGTTCGAATAAATAGCGAGTGCATTTTTCAGATACTTTTTACTAGTATAGGTATCGAGTACATACGAAATAATATTAAATTGGTGTCTGGAGAAAAGTATTTATTTCCAAGATACCGAAATTAATTCCTCAACAAATTGCATAAAAATTATAATACGTTACGCACTCCCATGCAAAATGTCCAATCCAATATTTCAGCTTAATTTCCCACAGAATTCAAAAATATTATTTCCAATGTGTTTATTAAATTCTCTCTTCCTCCGCTAAAACTAGCCTCGTACTCGCATAAATAACTGCCCAGCTTTGGCTAATCCTCTGTTTCCCTGCATCCCTGCATCCCGGTATCCCTAATCCATATACAATTTAGCAGTGGCTTGATTGACCCCAACCGCATATCTGCACAGCTGTGCCACTAATTCGCTTAGTTAATTGCGTTGTATTATAATCCTGTTTATACGCTCGCCCTTGTCTGCTCTCCCTTTGCTTATTATGCTCCTACACATTAAACCCCCGCCGCTACTCATCTTGTGTAATAAATATTATGCAAAACCGCTTTGTGAAGCTGGACTGGACTCTTTTTGACATAATTCATAAATTTGAAATGAAGTGCAAGTGGATATAGTAGTACAAAATCACCTCACTCACATACATACATACATATATACATACCCATACTCACACTTGCATGTAATTTTTCACGACTCAAATTGTTAGGATTTTCATTATGATGCACCCGCGCGTGTGCACAAAAGGCAAATATAGCAACGCAACGCTAGCCACAAAAAGAAATAAATACAACTAGCCCTGCGTTCGTTCGCTTTTTTTTATTATTATTTACTCTTATACAAAATTAATTATTCACAAGTGAGCGCTTTGTTATGGTAACCAGACGCCTGTAGTTGGAGTGGACGGGTTTGTGGGTGTAATGAGGAACGTTGGTGTGTTTGTGTGCCTGCCTGCGTTTGTCTGTTTGTCTGTGTCATTCCTGCGAGCGAAATGTGCGTAGGGAGAAGGCATTCAGGTGTCATGGGCACGTAAGCGAACTCATAAAATTTAACACACAATTTGCAGCATTTAATAATTTACAATAAATATTAATTACTAGCAATAAAATTGCGTGGCGTTAATATCCAGCTGCTTTGTGGGCTGCAGACGCACGTACAACTTTAATAACTATCAGGAATGCACAGTAAATAATATTTTAAGCGCTTAGCATGGTATCAAACTACCTACTTGCATTTTCAGTTATACTAATGTATAAGTACAGTAGTGGTCATAATATGCGAGTATGCGACCAGGACAATGAAGATCTTTTTAGAAAAGTTTGAAAAAAAAACATTATTGTATATTTTAAAAATTCTTAATGGTGTTGTATTTATAATTTAAACTTTTGAGATAAAATCATATTTTTCTTTTTTTTTCAAAAATTCAAAACAAAAATTTTTGTGGTAATTTTAGAAAAAACCCCTTCACTCGGAATTTGTTTTTTTTTTTTGTTATATTTATAATTTAATCTTTAAGGATAAAATAATTTTTTTGTTTTATGGTGGAAATTCTTTTTTGTAATATATGGGAAATTTTATATTTTTAGAAAAACGCATCTGCAGAATTTTTTTTCGGTAAATTCATAATCTAATCTTCTAGGATATTTATTTATTTTTTTTGTGGTAAGAATTGTTTTTGGTATTTTTAGAAAAATGCCTCCACTCAGGTTGTTTTTCGTTATATTTATAATCTAATCTTTCAGGATAAACAATTTGTTTTAGGAAGAGATTTATTTTTGTTAAATATTTGGGGAAAAAAATTTTGTTTAATTTTTCTAAAAAAAAACTTTTTTTTTTTTTGATTTTTCTAAAACAATTTCATTTTTCGTTATATTTATAATCGAATCTTTTGGGATAAAATAATTTTTTTTTTCTTTTGAGGAAAATGGTTTTTTTTTTTTTATTAATTAATCTTTTAGGATAAACTATTTTTTTAGGAAAATAATTTTTTTTTTAATATTTGGAAAAACAAAATGTGTGTTTAATTTCTGGAAAGAAAAATTTTTTATTATATTTTCTGAAAAAAAGTTTTGTTTAATGTACAAAAACAAAAAATTTTGTTTATTTTTCGAAAAAAAATTTTGTTTAATTTTTCGAAAAAAAATTGTGTTAATTTTTTCTAAAAATAATTTTTTTTTGGTATGTTTAGAAAAACGCCCCCTCTCAGATTTTTTCGTTACGTTTAGAATCTAATATTTTAGGATAAAATATTTTTTTATTTTTGGAAAACAATTTTTTTGTTTCATTTTTAGAAAAAAAAAATTTATTTGTATTTTTAGAAAAACGCATCCATTCACATTTTTTTGGTATATTTTTATAATCTAATCTTTTAGGATACGACAATGTTTTGATTCTGGGGAAAAAATTCGTATTTTTTTGTTTTTGGGAAAAAAATTGTTTTTGGTAGTTTTAGAAAAATGCCTCCACTCAGATTGTTTTTCGTTATATTCATAATCTAATCTTTGAGGATAAACAATTTGTTTTAGGAAAACAATTTTTTTGTTAAATATTTGGAAAAAAAAATTTTGTTTAATTTTTCTAAAAAAAAATGTTTGTTCAATTTTTCTAAAAAAAAGCATTTTTTTCTTTTTTTTTTGATTTTTCTAAAACAATTCCTTTTTTCGTATTTTTAGAAAAACGCCTACACTCGATTTTTTTTCGCTATATTTCTAATCTAATATTTTAAGATAAAATAATTATTTTTGGAAACAATTTTTTTATTTTAATGTGTGCACAAAACATCCAAAGTTTTGTTTAGGATAAAATGTATTAAAAAAACTTATTTGAGAAAAAACTATTTTTTTTTAGAAAAAATTCCTCCACTCAGAATATGCTTTTTGCTTAAGATAAAATATACTTAATAAGTACGCTTTAATTTTTCTTACTTTTTTTTTGGATAAAATGTAAATACTTAAAAAACTTATTTAAGAAAATAATTACATATACATACATATATATAGATATTTTTTTCTCGTTTTTGGAGAAAATTTTGTTTTGCTCAGTTTACGAAAATGCCCACAATCAGAATTGGTTCCTAATTTTTTGTTCATTCCTTAAGATAAAATGTACTTAACAAACTTATTTAGGAAAAAACTATTTAATATTTTTCTGTCTTTTTGCCTTCTTAAAGTCTTCGGAGGAGATATCATCGTGATTTCTGTCCATCACTTAAACAAACCATCATCCTGGAGTGTGTTACTTTAGTTTCCGACCGTCGACAAAAAGGCAAACATAGCCAGCATAAAGCATTACCCATAAGTTTTTAGCAAATGCTGCTGAAGTCGCAATCCGTGGCCAAATATAATTCGGACCTTTTCCGTAACATAGAACGGACTGTAAAGGGACTGGGGCATGCGGATGTGGACACATTCCGGAATTGTTTTTATATATTTGCCAATAATGATTTTATTGTTGTAACGTCTCATAACATCTGTTTCTCGTTCACTACTAGTAGTCGCTTTCGAAGGAATTTGTTTAACAAAATACCTCCATCAAAACAGCTTTGAGTCGCTTGTATTCACTGAAGTAGTTTTTGAACTTTGGCTCGTGTTTTTGCTTCGTCACATCGAAGATTATAGACAGATGTGCATGTTTTACTCAAAAACCCATATCTTCTCGCTAATTGTGATTACTTTTGATGATGACGAAGTCGGTAGAAGCCAGAAGAAGTCATAATTTCAGACTAAGTAATGTCAGTCGAGCTTTTCTTGAAAGAAGCTCGTTTGATGGCTGCATATGTGTATTGCGATGCCTAGTCAGAACTTTCATATCTCCAGTCATGCCAGGCGCAAAACAAGTCGGATTTTTTGAAGAATCCGACAAGTTCTACGAACTAAATTGTCTTCATCCTGGCATTTATGGTGCTACATAAATGCGAAGCGTATTCTTCGTAATGCGGAGCATTCGCACAAGTTGTGCTTAACTGATTCTATCTTTTTCTCCTCCGTACGTCTTCTAAAGGAATTAATAGATTAGAATTAAAATCTGGAGATCAATGGTCAATATCTCGTGTATGTGTTATGTATTTCATTCAACGAGCGTTGGCCAAAATGAACCCGATACTCTTAAACTTGGAGAAGCTGCGAACTGGAAAGCCAGTGTGGCCGGGCCTCTATGCTGCGTCTCAGTTTCCTATCCTGTCTCATAAACTTGATTTTAGTAGGTACTCTTCGTTTTTCCTCAACTTGTGAAAAGTGATAGCGCAGAAGGACTTCTCTGTTTGGGCTCAGTTTCCAGTAGCACTGAGAGATAATCTACTTTTCTCCTCAAATGTGAAAAGTGATCACCCAAAGGGCCTTCTCTGTTTGGGCTCAGTTTCCAGTAGCTACTCTACTTTTCTCCTCAATTGTGAAAAGTGATAACATAAATAGGCTTTTATGCTACGAGTCGGTTGCCTGTTCTGTATCAGACGAACGCTTTTAGTAGCTACTCTTTTTTTCGTCACTTGGTGAAAACTAATAGCTATGTTTGGGCTTAGTTGCTTGTTCTGTCTCGAACTCTTACCATTACATGGATACTTTTTAAGCACAATTTTTCACAATATTTGGTAAAAACGTACACCTTATTGGAATTTATATAAAAACATTATCTCATGTTGGCATTCGATATTTCGAAAAAAAAAAATTAACAAAAAACTCACAAAAAATTGTCTATGCTCTCTGTTTAGTTTATTTCTTTTGATTACAAAATAAAAGAAATTTTCTCTCACTTATATACCTCCCACTATGTTTACTGGGTACACATCCAGTAGTCAGCAAAAATGGCATACAGTCACGCATACAATGCAGGCCCATCGTTAATTGCATTTACAAAATGACTCCGCACTCAATGGCACAGTGTGTGTGAGTATATAGGTGCCTGAGTGAAAAGGAGAGGCTCGATAACTGAGTGGCAGATTCAGTAATAATGAAAGGTAGCGAGTTAACGCTTGCGAGGCTGCCTGCCAACTTTATTGTGCCGTTATTGCGTATAACTTTTGGAGCAGATCCGCTAAAAGGCAGTCAGCCGCAAAGAAAAACAATAGCAAAAAAAAAACAACAACACGCAAACAGAAGAGTTCATCAAACAATTGTTTAATTATGAACAGCAGAGCTACACTACAATCGTATAAGCGCAAAAGCTTCTAGGCAATTATTGCCTGCTATAGCACCGCCTGCTGTCTGCCCTCTGCTTACCTCTCTACCAGCAAGGACTCTGCCGTCATTTACGCAAGTGATGAATTGCCTCCTGGCTGACAGATGCCAATGCATATACAGTTGCTGCTGTACGTATGTACATACATATTTACGTGTGTGTGATTGCGTGAATTGCGTTAATTCTTAGCTTAAATGTGCAGCTGTTTGTGTTTGTGTATGCGAATGCGAATACGAATGTGTAAATATTTGCTTTGTTGCCGAATATACCGAAAATAATGCTGATGATAGGTATAAAATACTTATAGCTCGTCGTATTCTCTTACTCGTTTAATAAGCAGTAATACTACTAATGATTGTATTGCTGCCACTGCTGGATGATGGTAATGTTGCTGCTTATGCTGATGACCTATTAAAATCATTTCCCCAATTCTCAATAAGCAAACAACAGAAAAAGAGATACAGAAGCATTCCCACACGTGTTGCGATAATCGAGCTTTAATGAAAATCTTCAAATATGCTGAAATGGCCTATTACATGCAATGTGACCCCGAATTTAGCTTAACTTGTGTGTGTATGTATGTATGTGCCTTTGACTTCATGTTTATGAAAATATTATCAACATACAAGCAAATTAAGTTGCACATGCCCCGTAGGAATTTCATACATTAAATAGTAACGAACTGTAGCAAAAGTCACTATCGGAAAGGACAAGAAGGCGCGCGGCTTAAGCTCCTGTTATTCAGATGGGTGGTCGAACACTGGAATGCTGTACTTGGCTAGAAATCTGTTGATAGAGAATGAATGGATGAAGTAATCAACATATTGCATTGGCTAAGATTCATTGAATTTAAGAAAAATTGGTCGAATTTCTATAAGTTGGGTTAGGGAAAGTGGCGGGTCCATTTGGACAGAGGAAAAACAGAAGGGGAAAAACAAAAATATGAATAGGATTGACGACGGCGCTTTGGATAGGAATATAATGATGACCAAACGGTGACTAATTACATTACGCTAACCGCTTCAAGAGGCCGCCGTAGGCGAATCGTTGTTGCGTGACTAGCGTTCGGGAGTGCGTGGGCTCGAATCTCCGTCCATGAACATAAAATAATAGTTTTTTGTAATACTGGTCGCCCGTTCGCAATATCTTCATAAAAACCATTTGCCGTTTAGGGTCGGTTTAAACCTGTAGGCACCTCCATTTGTGTAACAAATCACGACGCACACCACAAATAAGAGACGAAGCTTGGCCAAACACCTAACAGAAGATAGGATCCCAATTATTTATTTTATTTAACCGCTTCAAGTTGCTGATGCAATTCACCAGGTGTGTGATGTTTAAATTTGGTGTATCCGCAGGTGTAGCAAAAAGGTGAGAGCCCAGATATCTGAATCTTAGCCCGATAAGATCAGGGCAGGGAGAGAGGGGAAGGTGCTGAGCTGATAACACCTCATCTTCCAGATAGTTTCTGTAAAAGGACTGCAGGCAATACCAAATCTCACCGCCTGGTTAACTAACGGACAAATCCCGGTAAGTACACTCACCAAATTCGTGAGCTGCGGCTTTGTTAGCCTCACAAATTGCCTCGAGCGCTTCCGATTTACCCGTGGTCAGAAGCATCTCACGACTTTGCACATTTGCGCACTAACCCAGCGCTCGTTAAGCTTTCCAGAGAGAGAGAGAGACCCATTCCATGAGCAGGCCGCAGGTTTTCAAGGAAAAACGATTCTTCTAATTTCAAATTTTTATAAATGTGGTGCAAAGTGTAAAACTTAGAATCAAACAAATTCATGGAAATTTAAAAAAGGCGCTATTATTTTGTCCCTTTTTTTGTATTTTGTGGATGAGGTAGGACTCGAAATGCCTTCGTACTTACAGCGACTGTCGTCTACTACGTCGAGTGGTGTGGCCACTAAAACAATCCCACCTCCTCTTCTGGGGAGACTCCCTTCCCGGTACTACTTTCTGCATTACTGGGAGAAGACGTAGAACGACGTCCCTGAAATGTAGCAGTTCTATTCACCTACATCTGGGTCCACCATGCTTGTGCTTCGTGCTCTAGGCTCGTCTGCCTATGTGTCTGTCTGTGAGGCTTTGCCTTGTGACACCTCATCGAGGTCTATCTTTTTTCTCTGTAAGACGTCTTCAACGTTTCGTTTGACCACATTACAGGTATCCTCACATTCAAGCATCTTGCCGATCACATTGAATAGCTCGATATCGCTAATCTGCTCCCTTAGAGCATCTCTTTGCACGAGCGATCTGTTGCAACTAAAGAATGTGTGTTCAACGTCATTGCTCTGTGCTTGACAGTACCTGGGGTCGCTTACCTTACCCATGCGGTATACCCAATTTCGGAAGAATCCGTGGCTCGAGAGGACCGAAGTCATGAAATAGCCCAGTTGCCCGAAGTTCTGTTGAACCCATTTGCCTAATGTAGGAATCAGCTTTCATTCGTACATCTGCCACTCTATTCAATGTCCCCTCGGCTTTGCCACGGCTGCTTGGTTTGGCATCTCCGTTCTGCTGTGTTTGTGTTGGCGTGTTTTTTTTCCTGCAATCCCATGTATCCGATCGTTCCCGAGCCATGCGGTCGATAGATATCTCTTCGCTTATCACAAAAACTGCTGCATCTGAGACCGTGTGGTAGGTTGAGGCAACTCTGAGCGCCACTGAATTGTACAACTTCCAGTGTTTTGCGCTTGGTTTTGCAGTTTAGTGCATCTCGCTGCCGTACAGGAATATTGCGATTATGTAATGTACTTAATTCCAAGAAAAATATGGGTCTCACGACAAATCGATAGCAACGGTGCCAAGGATGTAGCGTAAAGAAAAATTTTGCATATGGAAATAAATGAGGAAATTTAACGAAAACAAATTGCATACCCTAAAAAGGTATTACCCTTATTAGAAGAGAAGAATTAAGTTAAAATAAAAATACACACATACTTAACTCCCTGTGATACTGCGCTATTTTGCGAGTACAGCATTGGAAAATTTCCATTCACTGCTTCAGTTTTTCCTGCGTGGCATCTCATTGAAAAAATTAAGCACCTTCGAAAATAATATCTAGAGAAAAGTCACCCTACCATATTCAGTTTTTGTTTTGCGATAGCTAGCTTTTAGGCTTTTCGCACATACACACAGCTGCTCGCGCACATTCCGCTGCCTACTGTAAGCAGAGCACAACGTAAAAATTGTACCATTGAAATTTCGAAACAATGGCTAGAAAATGAGACTCAGCAACAGCAGCCGCAGCAGCAGCTCCAACCCACCCCAGCTTTGTTGTGTACTTGTATAGACCACCCCCATCATTTTATTCCCATGTCATACACAGTAAGCTATCCTCCACCTCCACCGCCTACGCCGCGCCAATTTGGCACATAACTAAACTTTGGAATTTATTCGATTAAAGTCACAAAGAACACACACGCACACACACCGTCATTTATGGTACATATACCCTTCATTGTTTGCTTGCATGTGTGCGTAAATACACACATACATACATATATACGGCACGCTGGGGACAATTGCTCGCCAGTAGCTTACTGCAATGCGCTACACAGCCCCACTCACTAATTCATGAACTATAAGCAACACATTCTTCTGGACGCACAGTAGCATGCATATGTATATGTCTGTGTATTTTCGTATGTTTGCATAAACTATGTACATACAAGCACACTATAGTTCCGGTTTCGTGTGCGTCCTATGAGCGTCATAAAATCGTTTGGATTATGGATTATAAATGAGCCATATTCATTTATTGTAGAGGCATTCAATGAGAGAAAATCGAAAGATGCTTGTCATTATTAACAAATTTCTTATAGTAAGCTTATATGTATGTATATATGTATGTATTATGGCTAACTGTATATAGAAACACTGAAGCACAAACTTTTATTGTTAAATCCTATAAATTTCAAATTAACTCCCACACTTCTCATTATTCCTGCCTAAGTGAAATTCGCGGGTATGTTGCGGCTCTAACAAATTTGTTCCGTCCTTAAATTCTATTAAATGCACCAAAAGTGCCGCGAGATAGAGTGAATGTTGTTAGTTCAAGATGAGGCAAAGTTTCGCTATAGTTTCTAAAGAGAAAACAATGTGACTTTTACGTTTTCAAACGCTGGCGGGAGTATCGACATGGAGCGATGGTACTTTTGGCGCTTACACCCTTTTTAGGTGTTTGGCCGAGCTCCTCCTCCTATTTGTGGCGTGCGTCTTGATGTTGTTCCACATATTGAGGGACCTACATTTTCGAGCTGACTCCGAACGGCAGATATTTTTTATCAAGAGCTTTTTCAAAGCAGAAATACACTCGGAGGTTTGCCATTGTCTACCGAGGGCCGATGGTACTTTACTTAATGTAAACTCCCTTAAGTTTAAAATCGATCGAGAATGAACTCAAAACTAAGTCACTCATAAATCTAGACCGACCTTCCTTAGTATAGGAGTTGGTAGCATCATCATCGGGCACTGCCGAATGGGTATAGGGCTTCGCTGTAATGGCTTCTGTCGCTGCTGCAGCGACGAACAGGTTAGGTTAGGTTAGGTTATGGTTGCCCAGGGAATGGGCACACTTGGACGAAGAAGGGTTCGTCCTTTGTGATGCCATTATGGAGGGGTGAGGCGGGAGAGAAAGACCGATGGGAGACCGGGAGAGGGCGGGAAGAGGTGGTGCTGGGATAGTTGGGAGCGTGCGGATTACGAACGATGACTATGTTTGCGTCAACCGCTTTATGCTGCTGATGAAATTCATCAGATTTTTAATGTCAGCGCCAGCTATATCAGCAGGCGTGACAAAGAAGTAGGAGCCAAGATGCCTAGATCTTAGCCCCGCCAGAGCAGGGCAGCTAAGGAGAAGGTGCTGAGATGATTCCACCTCATCCTCCATACATCCAGCGCAAAAGGGACTCGAGGTGATTCCAAGTCTCACAGCATGCATTCCTCGCGCATTGTGTCCTGTGAGAAAGCCCACGAGATTAGAGAGCGACGAACAGAAAGTGGAGTGTATTTAACACTTTCCTTGTCCAGCTCTTGCCAGAACTCGAAATCGCTGTCCAAACGCTTACTTTTTTTTGCTGTCTGAATGTGTTAGAAAACGCAGCCGCTATCCACAATATTTTATCGTTTATTACAAGTGGCTGGGCAACACACAACTACCTCATATAGCAGAATAAGTAGGGTTGAGCTACTCTTAAAAAGGAGTTCACTCCATGGGCAAAGAGAAAACTTGGGTTAGCTGAAACCGACTTTTCAGTCCTATCCCTAAATGCGCTTAAGCTATGCAGATTTTTTGGCAAAACATATCATCCAATCAATCGTAAGCTTAAGCATGGATGATGGCACCAACTATTTGATTAATATAAGGTCGTTAAAGATAGATGATAGTAAAGTCCTCTCTCAACAAACAAAACTAACACACCATAGGGCCCTCATCATGCCCGTCCTAACGTATGGTGCAGAAACTTGGACGTTGAGACATTACCTCGAGAGAAAGATTCTGCAGAAGATATTTGGATCTTAGCGACGATGAGACATCACTTGGAAAGAGAAAGATTCTGCAGAATATATTTGGACCTTGGCGACGACGAGTATCGTAGGCGATGGAACAATGAGCTGTACGAGCTTTACAACGACATAGATTTAGTACAGCGAATAAAGTTCCCACGGCCTCGTTGGCTGGGTCATGTCGTCCGAATGAATACAAGCTCTCCGGCTCTGAAAATATTCGATACAGTACCAGCTGGTGGCAACCGCTATACAACCAAATTGTCTATCATTTTGGTTGTTTCATGCACTCCCGAATAGTAGTCTCGCGCCTACCCACTCGACTGCTGTGGCTTCCTTTTATTAGTTAACTCTAAGCACTTAAAGAGATCAGGTGGGGAAAGACTTGACTTCACTTGGTTTGCCCTACTGCGGCCTGTTAGCACGAGAAAGAAACGACTAACGCGCCTTGTTAAACTCGGACAAAATCCGGTAAGCGGTTATCACGTCAATCAACAAGACAAGAAAGCTAGATGAGGGGCTTAGTCTTGTTTTAATACAATCTAGGAATGGTCTGTTTAGTTACCTCACTGATAGGCTCGTTAGTTCATCTATCCATGTCATGCGCGATATAGACAGATCTAATCCAGAGGTTGTTTGCGAACTGCTACAACTGCAACAGAGGCTACTCGAACATAGAAGTATGTCTACACACTGAGCACAGTTTATGCATTTAAGATGAGTAGTACCCCTTCTAACCAGTTCACCCGCGATACAATTTCCAGGAACTTTTGTGAGTCCAGGGATTCAGACATCATTCGTAGTGCGCCGCTTACTCAGCGCAATTAGCAATCCATTCAATTGCTGCAGTATTTTGGCACCGTAGAGTTTTGATGGCAGCTTGACTGCCAGAGTAAATAGTGATCGCTTGTGCCTCCCCAGGCGAGTCGCTAACCCACAGCGGTACTTCTTTCCAGCAATTAGGCCAACTTGAAAAAGACTGCGATGAGGTTGGTGTAGATGTGGTAGGTGTAGCTTCCGAGTGAATGCCGCTGCCGCCTTTATTATACAGCTTTCAGTCGTTCAATGGAGTTAGTCACTGACTCAAGGTCAAGATTTTTAGCGGTATTTTTTTCAAATCCTAATAGGATTCTTGTGAAAATTTTATTTTCGAAACAGAATTGTGGAACGGTATAATCTACCTTGTGGGTTCCCCCCAAAACTTTATAAAATTTCTTAAGCACAAATCTGAAGTCTCTTCAGTGTTGGCATGCTTATTCTGATTGCTTTTTATTCCGATTAACCAGGAAGATTGGAGTCTTTAGTGGCAGTCGGGCTGGAGAACGCAAAGCAAATCTGAAAGATTGTTCAATAATGTAAGAAGAAGTTTACTTCTGTTGCAAGACGAAATAAGCTAGCACTTATATGGGTTCCAGGACACCGCGGAGGAAGGAAATGGAATTGCCGATGCATTGGCACACTGTGGATCAGTGGTTATCCCACAGGGACCAGAGCCAATAATCGGAATCAGTTCTATAGGAATCATAAATTGGATTAGCGATTATGTATGCAATTTAAACACAGAGCAACAGTCCAGTCTAGAACGTTGCAGAAATGCAAAGCGTTTTGTGATAAGCCGAACACAAAACCGTCGATTTTTCTTCTAAAACTTCGTCGAAAAGACGTTCGGTTGATGGTCGGTATTATTACAGGGCACAACCCATGTGACCACCATTGGAATCATTGAGTACCCGATTTGACTGCCTTGCTTAGAGGAGTCGGATAGCAGGGAGCATTTGCTCTGTTAGTGTCCTCCCGTTGCTAGAGCAAGGCTACGAATTTTGGGTAGCGAAATCATGAAAATGAGTAAAAATCCATTCTCTCAAACTGGAAGATATTTTCAGGTTTACCAAGGAATCTGGAAAATACTCACAGAACTAGCTATATCTGTCTCTGTTTCTATTCTTTCCTTTCAGGCTGAGTGTTTTAGGAGTTACCATTCTCTCAGTGCTCCTTAGCTCGCCTTTTTCAAATTTAAAATTTCAGCCCGGAATTTGCCAGAAATATCCATGGACACACGGTCCAATAGAGTATTCAGAGCCTTGGTCGGTGTAGAAGGCGCGTTTCTTCGATTCATTTAACTTTAGCAAAATCTCGCAAGGTGGAAAATTGTAACTAATTAATTTGCAATTCTACCTTCTGTTAGTTTAACTAATTTTCAGCATACTAAGGCACGCCCACACACATGTTCGCTGTACCAAAACAGGATACCTTAAATATTTGTGTTTATAATTTTAATGACTTTCTATTTTCCAAAATAGCTAACAGCACACTTGGGATGGCTGAAGTAAACACTTTTTAAAATATAAAAAAGTGCAAATAGAAATCTTGACTTCTCACGCAAATATTTACTCATTCGATACGCTCCTTTGCGCTCATTTGTCATTAATTAAATGATTTTTTTTTACAACACCAACTTTATTTTATGCCTGTCAGCAGATTTGATTCCCAAGTACATGTATATATGTACCATATGTATCAATGTAAGTATGTACATAAGCATAAAATTTTGCATAACTAAGTAAAATATACAAACCATAAAACTTAATTACCAACACCAGCTATGAAATAACTTTCGATATAAAATGAATTGTGTAAATCAAAGGACAAAGCAGAGGTGTGGTCCAATAGGCGGCAATGGAAGCAGTCAGTAGAAGTCAGTGCGGGTCAGTGTGACCCATTTGGGGACACTGAACAGATAATCGACGAACACCACGTAGCCAACTAAACAAGCAGAGACAGGGCAGTTGAGAATGCAAACACACAGCCACACGCTGAGGCGCCCGCATAGTGTGCCGAAAGGACACTAGCAAACTTAACTATAAGTATGCATGTGTGTGTGTATGTACAGGAAGTTTGTCTTGCTGCAAATCGCATTGCTTAGGGTTAGGCAAAACTAACGTAGTATTTGTGTGCGTGCGTGTGCGTGTGTGTCGGATATCGGTCCATTGAAATAACGAAGACTTGATGTCAGAAATATGAAGTGGCATTTAATTAAAACTTATGAGCAGACGACACTGAAACACTACGGCATCAACATACCGTTATATTAGTGCTGTCAAACGCTATAGATAGGATGTGCATTTATATTACATACACTATTGTTCACGTAACTAAGTCACTTCACTGTCCAAGTTTTTGCAATACTCGCAATATTTTGCATGTACAATTTTTTTCGTTAATTTTTTATAAAAATGGAGTGCAATGTTTAACGCAAGCCTTATAAACCAGAGGTGTAAACTTTATAAAAAGCTTACAAAAATTAAAAAATAATTTCATCAAAATTTCATACTTTTTAATCAGAGTTTTGAAAAAAAAACTTCGCGTATGTAGTTTTATAGCTCTTTGAATTTGAGTATGATTTACAAAGTTTTGATAATTCAATTATTTTTTTAATGTTTTTTTTTTTTTATAAAAGCAAAATTCATACTATACCAGAAACCATATAAATTAAAGTTTTAAATTTTCTCACAAAACTCACAAAAATTAAAAAAATTATTTCATCAAAATTTCATAATTTTTAATCAGAATTTTGAAAAAAAAAAAAATTCGCGTATGTAGTTTTGTAGCTCTTTGAATTTGAGTATAACTTACAAAATTTTGATAATTCATTTATTTTTTTAATGTTTTCTTTATAAAAGCGTAATTCATACCAAAAAAACATATAAGTTTAAGTTTAAAATTTTGCACAAAACTCACAAAAATTAAAAAAATTATTTCATCAAACTTTCATACTTTTTAATCAGAATTTTGAAAAAAAAAAAAAAAAAATTCGCGTATATAGTTTTGTAGCTCTTTGAATTTGAGTATAACTTACAAAGTTTTGATAAGTCATTTATTTTTTTAATGTTTTTTTTTTAATAAAAGCGCAATTAATACCAAAAAACATATAAGTTTAAGTTTAAAATTTTGCACAAAACTCACAAAAAATTAAAAATAAAAATCATCAAATTTTCACACTTTTTCAGAATTTTTAGAAAAATTTGATGAAAATTTCAGACTTTCTAATCAAAAACTTCGACAATTTTTCAGTATCCAGTTTATAGCCCTTTAATTTTAAGGGGACAGATACCGGTAAACGGCCATATTTCCCCTGATTTTCATTAAAATTATTTAAAATGATAAAGCAAATATATTTTTTGTTTCAAAATTGGCGTACAGTTTATTTATACATTAAAATAATATAATTTTTTTTTTTTTTTTAATCATTTAAAATGGCGGATGTACACTCAATCCTTCCAGGGCGGTCGCAGCGTGGCTTCTCAATCGGCGGGCATTGTAGCATCGGCGTCAGTGACCTGAATACAAAAAACCAAATATTTTTTTGTTTATTAATGTCATCATTTCTATATAAATTAACAATAAATGGGGGAAAAAAAAATTCGCGAAATAAAAGCTTAAAAAACTGAATTTTGGGGCGAATTTTCCTACTATTTTTGCTACGAAAAAATTATTTTTTCCAAAAATTTTCGAAAACTTGAAACATAGAAAGTAATATCATAAAAAAGATGTGTGCAAAATTTCAGGGAGATCGGTCAATTACTTTTCGAGTTATCGTGTAAGCCAATTCGAAAAATATAGTTTTGAGAAAAACGCGTCTAAAGTTGGAATACATCGTAACTATAGCTTTTCCAGCGCTCGAACGCAAAGAATAGAGTCGTCACGGTTGAAGATCTATAATAAAAGAAATACCTCAATTTACGTTCTAAATATTTTTTGACATATTCTTAAAGGATTGTATTAACATTTTATGAAAACATTTTTTTTTTTCGAAAATTTACAGGTATCTGCCCCCTTAAGTGTACGTTTCAAGACGCTCAAAGATCGCGTAGATTTTTGACAATTTTTTGTTCCTACAAAGTTGAAAGTTTTCTTCAGTCTTCTTCTTCTTTAAAGTGGCTGAAAACTTCAATGTATGTATGTATATGGTTTTTGTTATAGTATGACTTACACTTTTATAAAAAAAATGCATTACAAAATAAATTAATTATCAAATGTTAGTAAAAATAGAAGGGACTATAAAATGCGTACTTGAAATTTTTATATTAAAATATGTTTGACGATTTGTTGAAATTTGTTTTGGTGTTTCAAAAAATTTTAAACTTTAATTTATATAGTTTTTTGTTTTTGTTTATTATATTTTTGTTTTGTTTTATAAAAAAAAATGTATATTTGTTTTACAAAAAATTCATTAAAAAATAAATAAATTATCAAAACTTTGCAATAAGTCGCGTTACTATTATTGTGCACACAAGTGTGCATAACTATGCATATATGTATGTGTGTGTATATGTGTGCGTTGCATTGAATTGAATGGCGATTTGTCTCATTGCAGTAAGGCCGAGAAACGCTAGAGGACTCGGGCAAGAGTTCCACCTAAGTTTGTGTAAATTTTCGAAAAGATAATGAGCGTGTGTGTACTTAGAGTACATTTAAATATGCACGTGTGTATGTGTGTGCTTCTAAGCGTACAGGTAAATTTGAACCTTGTAGAACATTCTAAATATTGCTGCTGCCAGCTGAATTTCTTGACACACACACATACACACATAAGCGTCGGCATCTATGGATGCGGAAAATTGCCGCTATGTGTGGGTGGTTGGATAATCCAACTTTTCGTTTAGTAGATTGAGAGACATAACTAGATCATATTTGAATGGGATTATCAAATTAATTTGGTACAAATATGCTGCTGGCTTACAGATTTCCCCTGTTGGGTTTTATGCCTGAGAAATTTGTAGTACTCGCATCACCGCCAACCCCCTTACTTAGATACTTACGCCTGTTAATAACAAAACGCTTGACCTCTTATTCGCATTCTCATTCGACTTCGCCTTCGCCTTCGTTCACTTGCCAATTGCTTTTTACTTTTCCTCCCGCACCCGCCTTACCATACCTTTGCTCGTTCGTATATATATTTATACTTAACTGTAAATATATTATTTATGAATTGTTCGCTCGTAGTCTCGTTGCTGGTTGGTCTCTGGTTGATAATTTCTTATAGCGTATATATGTATATGTATTGTATGTATGTATATGTGTGTATGTTTGTCTGTATGCAGTGCCATGCAAAAGCACAGAAGTGAAAAATGGCAAAGTGGAGCAAAATTTGGAAAATTTGCCATTGTAAGCATAAAACTAGATTAAATATTGTCAACTTTAAATTACCGCAAAAAATCCACACTGGACAGTGGCTGGCATTCCATTCCGGCTGCGCTCAAGTGCACCCTGGAGAGAATGAAGTGGAGAGGCCAAGCTTAACAGTTAGTTTGAACGTAGTTTTTCTATTAAAAAGGATAATCAGAAAATTTGTGCTCAGTGGATTATGTTGGTAAATTTGGTACTTACACAGTTTTCCACATAGACTCATATGTTTGCTTGAAAATATGTCTTCACAACTGTGTGTGATAATTAAGTGTGTATGTACGTACTCATATACATGTGTGCGTGCACAAAATTTAAACGAAATCATTTTGTGTCACTTTCACGCAAATTCCCAAAGCAATTTTGAACGTCGTAAGCACAGTTTGTAGGAGGTACATTTGGAAATAAGGAAAACTAGATTTTGCTTCTTTTTTTTTTGAGAGCAAATACGAATTATTTCATTTGAGCCTTGAGCCGCGGCTCAAGTGTGGCGTGACTACCAATCGGAAGTGTGCAGATTCGAATCTCCGTGCATGAAATACCAAATAATAGAGAAAGTCTATTCTAACAGCGGCCGCCCCTTGGCAGGCAATGGCGAACCTCCGAGTGCATTTCTGCTAAAGCTGCGCATAAAAAATATCTGCCCTTCGGAATCGGCTTGAAATTGTACGTCCCTCCATTTGTGTAACAACATCAAGACGCACGCCATAAATAGGAGAAGCAGCTCGGTCAAACGGGTGTAAGCGACAATTACAATTTGTTAACATTTTTGTTTATTAAAATTTTGTTTGTTGAAAATGTTTTTTTGATAACATTTCTTATATAAATTTTTTTTTATAAATTTGTTTTTGTTAAATTTTTTTTTTATTAATTTTTTTTTTGTTTTATTTCCTTTTTTTATTTTTATTACGTTTTTGTTTTATTCATTTCATTCATTATTGTTGTTTATAGTTAATGGTGTTTTCTGTTTTCAATAAATTTTTTTTTTATTAAATTTTTCTTTACATATTTGTTTATTAAAATTTTGTTTATTGAAATTTTTTTTTGGTAACATCTTTTTTATAAATTTGTTTTTGTTAAAATTTTTTTTATTAAACTTTCTGATTTTGTTTTATTTCATTTTTTTATTTTTACTAAGTTTTTATTTTATTCATTTTTTGTTGTTGTTTATGGTGTTTTCTGTTTTCAACAAATTCTTTGTTAAAATTTTTTTTTTATTAAAATTTTGTTTGTTGAAAATTTTTTTTGATAAAATTTGTATTTATAATTTTTTTGTTTGTTAAAAATTAAATTTTTAATGTAATTTTTTTTTGCTTTATTTTCTGTTTTTATTTCTATTAAGTTTTTGTTTTATTCATTTTTTCGTTGTTGTTTATAGTTAATGGAGTTTTCTGTTTTCAATTATTTTTTTAATTTTTTTTTTTTTGTTAAAATTCTTTCTTTTGTTAACATTTTTTTTGATAAAATTTTTTTGTTTATAATTTGTTTTTGGTTAAACATTTTATTTTTTCATGCATGATTTTTTTTGTTTTTTGGGTTTATTTCCTTTTTTCATTTTTATTAAGTTTTTGTTTTATGCAGGTTTTGTTGTTGTTTGTAGTTAATAGTGTTTTCTGTTTTCAATTAATTGTTTTATATTTTTGCTAAATTTTTTTCTTTTATTAAATTTTTTTGAATGTAATTTTTGTTTATGTTTTGGTTTTATTTAATTTTCTATTTTTTATCAAGTTTTTGTTTTATTTTTAGTTAAATTTTGTTTTATTTTTAATTAAATTTTGTTTTGTTTTTTGTGGTAGTATTTCCTCGTTTGGCGGCCGCCGTAGCCGAATGGGTTGGTGCGTGATTACCATTCGAAATTCACAGAGAGGTCGTTGGTTCGAATCTCGGTGAAACCATAGTTAATAAAAACATTTTTCTAATAGCAGTCGCCCCTCGGGAGGCAATGGCATCCGAGTGTATTTCTGCCATGAAAAAGCTCCTTATAAAAAATATTTACCGTTCGGAGTCGGTCCCTCCATTTGTGGAACAACATCAAAACGCACACCACAAATAGGAGGACGAGCTCGGTCAACCACCCAAAAAGAGTGTACGCGCCAATTATATATATATATTTCCTCGTTTGATAACAGTCACCAAATTAGTCCCTTGAGTAGGCTACCACTTAAGTCCATTTCGTTTGGATTATCATCCTATATCACATTTTTAGTGGAGATCTTTTTGAAGTCCCTTCGAGTATTGCACTCATAGATTTTACATTTCCGACGAATGTTGGATTCCGAGGTCACACAAAGGAATTTTGCCATTTCAGTTGAGCGAGCTTAGTGCAGCAATTATCTTTCATCGCCAGCGTTTTGTTTTTTTATAAATTAACCGATTGGCTCCTGCCGCTTCTAAAATTCTTCTGAAAGAGGATTCAATGGAGGCATAGCATAATTTTTGGATACCCAATCCGATATTTTCGTGCTATGTTTAGGTTCTTAACCCTTAAATGTGGCTACAATTTAAACTTATCAGTAATAGGGACATCAATGCTATGATTAAGGTCATGCGCTCGCTTCCATTCCGCGATCTGATATTCGATACTTTTTTCTCCAAGTGAAGTAACTGGTTAATTGATTTTCTTTTTCTTTTTGCCAGTGTAATTGGAAAACATTCGCCTGCTAAGATACGACTAGCAATTTACACATATGCAAATTTCACTCGCTCGAATGATTTCCGTTTACGCCTTTCGATTTACGAAAATCTTACTTTTGTCGCATCATGAAGCGGCACATTGAGCCGGTCGCTTGTGCACTACTCGACATTTATTCAAGCTTCGCTACACTTTGCGTAATCTGCGCTGCCGTAGGCCAACAGCCTTCAACTGTCCGCGCTACCGTCAGCATAGTGCACTATAATTTTATCAACACGCACAAAACACCATTATTTGCATGCAGCGAAGCAATGCAAAGCTCATTGATAAGTTTGCCCAGAAGCAGCAGCAGCAACACCAACCACCACCCTTCGCTGCAGCAGCATGCCATTTGCACGCAGGCATAAACGCACACATATGTACCTATGTACACATGAGTGGATGTAGTTTCACTTAAAGTCTTCTATTCCAAAAAAAAAAAACAAAAGCTTATAGTGCGCGTAATTTTGGAAAATTCCTAATTTCGATATAAAAATGCAATCAATTTGTAATTCAGTTTGCTTGGTTTTAGTTGAAATTCTCTTTTAAATTTTGTGCTACTTTCATTTAAGAAATATGAACCCAAAGCCTGAGTCTTTCCTTATGTTTCTTCGTCTTCACCTATGGGATCATCCTCTGAGCTATCACAGATTACATATATCAATCTCTACCTTCTTGCATCTTTTTTTCTTTCATCATATTTTTTTTAAATATGGCCCTATGCTCTAAGGGGAGAAACAAGAACTGATGATGATTACTTTGTATGGAAGAGCAGGCGTGGTACCTCAGCGAAAAAAATTGTCAAAAATCAACGGTATTTTGTAGTCACCTGAAACTTACACTTTGTTGTACTTATATTCAAAGGACTATAAAACTCCATACCCAGAAAATTTCTAAAACTTCTTTTGTTGAAATTTTGAAAAAAATTTCACAAAGTTTGGCACTTTGCGTTTTATGGTAGTTGTTGTGGTATGATATATATTTTTATGACAAAAGTAGTAGGTTTATATTTTCTGACGGAGTGTTAAGAGAAAGAGACGAAGGCGTACGAATTAATAGTGGTTAAGGCAGGTATTTTGTTATACGACGTTTACCTGTACCTACTTCAAATAGCTTATGGTGATGATCGTTTAGCCCACACGCAAATATACAATAAGAGCTACAACAAATTTCAATCAAAATAGAGAAACGCTTACCGACGATAAAATACCAGGTTGTCCTCCGAGTAATTTCTTACACAAATAGAATACAACGAAAAAGTGCGTGATTTTTTTTAAATTACAATACAGAAATCAAAAATATCTGAGAATCTATGAAAATTATTGAAATAAAATCCTTAATTTCTAAAACAGTAATGAAATGCATTTTGACCCAGTCTGAGTATCGAGAAATAGTGCAGTTGGTCACCCAATTCCTTAAATTTTTTTATATAGAAGAAAATGCGCAACACCGCTGGGGGAAAAAATTTTAAAAACTCAACCGATTTTTTTAGCAACTTCAAACTTACACTTTATTATAATAAAATTTAATAAGCTATAAAATTTCATACTAAAAATCTTTCTTGAAATTCTATTACAACTCCTTTAGCTGTGATACAAAACTGGCCCGAGTACACTGCCTTGCGGGACACCTGCATTAATATCTTTCAGTTCTGAATAGACATCTGCTTGCTTTATTCTAAAGTATCTGCTCGTTAAGTAAGATTTTAAAATGTTTGAGTACTGGATTGGTAGAACTGCTTGAAGTTTATGGATTAGTCCCTCATGCCATACTTTATCAAAAGCTTGCGATACATCAAGGAATACCGCAGAACAGATTTGTTTTTTTTTGTTTCAGTGATTTTTCAATTACATAAGTAATGCGGTGCACTTGATCAATCGTTGAGTGCTCATTTCGAAAACCAAATTGATGGTTTGGTACAAGGCATTTTGCATCTAACAATGGTTTTAATCTTTTTAGCAAGATTTTTTCAAAAAGCTTATATAAAATTGGTAACAACGATATTGGTCGGTATGATGTCACATCGTGTGGTGGCTTTCCTGTTTTGGAAGCATATGTATGTTAGAATATGTACCGCTATTTTCCATTGTTGCGGTACATATTCTAAACGAAATTCAGCATTAATCAAATGTGTCAATTTGACAATAGCATTATTGGGAAATTCTTTTAATATTTTCCCTGTTATAAGGTCATAACCAGGTGCTTTTTTGCTATCTATTTTATTTTTAATAGTGTCCTTTACCTCTTTAAAGGAAGTCAAGGGGATTTTATCGATTTTTTGTCGAATAGGATGAGGTATATTTTCTAACTCATCTCCTTCGTTAGGATCAAAAATGTTTTGAAGATATTCGGCAAATCTCTCAGCTTTTTGTTCGTTAGATTTGGCCCAGCTCCCATCATAATTTTTTATTGGTGGGGAATGCATAATAGGCCTTTTCAAGGTTTTAGTTACCTTCCAAAGTGAATAGTCCGTACGTTTATCGCTCGTTAAATTTTCTAGAGCATCTCTAATGGAGTCATTTTTAAGTTGTTTTATTTCTTCTTTTAGTTGTGTAGAGAGTTTATTGAGTTTGGCTTTGTCTTGGGGTGCTCTGGTTTGTTGCCATTTTCTTCTCAATCTACGTTTATTTTTTATTAGCATTAAAATCTCCCTCGGATAACTATTTCCTTTAAGATTTCTTTTTATTTCCGGTGTACATTGCCACATTAGAGTGAAATAAATTCCAAAAAAAAATATGTCAAAGGAAACTTATCTTTAAATATCCTTCAAATTTCCTAATACAGTATTAAACAAATATATAGATATATTGAGGATGTGTATGTGTACTGATGCATACATATCTCAACTTCGTTCTTCTTGCTGTTTCATAAAAACTTAAAAACAATAGCTAAATTTCACTCGTATGACCAATAGCCACAATAAAAAATCTATATTTGTCTTAGCGAAGAGACAGAAAAAAAATGTTTTCAATAGCTGAACATATCGCACCCTAAATACAAACGGGTCACAACTCGAAATACTAAGATTTTCAGGAGAGACGAAAAACGTTTCATGTAAAAATTATTCTAATATTTAAAGAAAATATTGTTCCATCATGAAAGTATACAACATTGAAGAAGGTTCTACTATATTTTTTTTAATTTTATATTATGTTTGCGAAAATAAAACAAAATTTTGATTTATGACTCTTTAACTGAAATTTTTTCGATTAACTAGTGATATTAACTTAAGTTGTGCCTTTTTAACTGATAAAATGTTCACTCACTTTTCACAACTAAAGAGGCACAATGCAAAATAATATACCACGAAATTTATCACTTTTTGCAGCTATAGAGGCAGAACTCAAAATAAAACTCTTTATGTGTAATAAAAGTAATCAGCTGTTCTTGAGCCCATTAACGCAACTAAAAATAATTATCTTTAGTTGATCGTGCAAAAGCAACACACTTGACATAAAAATAGTCATAACTGTATTTTTCCAGTTAAAGAAGATAGTTATGTGAACGAAATATTTGCAGCAGTTAGAAATGTGTACTCTGAATTAATTTATGCAAAAAACTCAGTTGTGACCCTTTTGTATTTAGGGTGCGATATCCTTAGCTGTGTGCTATCCATATTAATATCATAGAGGGAATATAAATATGTAAAAACAATTTTTATTTATTTATTTTTTTTTTTTTTTTGTGGAAACGTGGTTCTTTGAAATTTTAAAGACGTTTAAAAAATTTCATGAGACAATGAAAAAGTGATATTATATGAAAACGAAAAATTTATATTATATGAAAATTAAAAATCTATAGTTTCTTTTATATATACATTTTTTCTTGGATAACCAAAAACTTAAGTTTTTAACGCATTGTAATGTCTAAAACCGAAACTGCATTTGACGATAAAAGTATGGAAGCCATTCGAGTCGCTATGCGTAAAAGATAAAATATATCGATAGCTCGTTCTTAATTGGGAAAATCGTGCAAAATTGTGCATCGATGCACAAAGCGATTTTTTTTTACTAATAAAAAATATTTCTTACGAAATATTTCTATTTATAAAAATTTCGTTTTTTTTTTAACAGAGGGTGCATAATTTTTTTTTTTTTTTTTTTTACAGAAGATGCATATTCCCACATATGTGTACGCATATAATTTGTTCAATAATCGAAGCAGGAATTCTCTTGCTTAAGGCAAGATTACCCGCCCTCCACCCCATTTGCTCATGCTGGCCATTGAATGGCCATCCGGTCATTTCCGTTGTAACTGTAACTGGATTAAATTGGAAATAAGTTTTCTCGCATCATTGACCATTTTCATGGCTTATTGCTTTATTGTTTGTTTGCATATTGGGTTTGTGTCCAGCCGCTGTTGCTGTTGCTGTCTGCGTCGCTGTCGCTGCCATTTCTTGCTACTCTCCTTCCCTTCTCTCTCTCCCTCTCACGACCGCAGCGATCTTTACACACACATGCACGCAAGCAACAAGCAACTACATACATATTTTCGTAGTTTCATCGCTTTAAGTAGTTGCTGTGTTAGTTGTGCGTTTTCCTTCTTTTTTTTTCAAAAATTTCAATGCTATCGTACACCAAGGTTTTGTGAATATATTTTCATTCCTTCGTAGTCGTCGAATCCTTGCTGTGCTGTAGTTGCTGCTTTGTGATGCGTGTGGGAATTTACGACGATTGCATTGGCAATATTCCACTTTTCCGTCGATTTTCTGTAATTTTATTTCCAAGCTTTGTATATTATTTTTCATTTGGATTTACATGCTTAGCTCTTTTAAGAGCTACAAATTTATGTTAAATTTGAATTTCCTAAATTGCCAATATTTTTTGGCATTTGCATAATCAAAACACATTTCCCCATTGGATGTTTTGTATTTGTGTTCTTTCACAGATGCAAAACGTAAACGAGTGTGTTTTGTATAGGGATGTATGTGTGTGTGTACGTTTTTGTGCAATTGCTGAAGGGCAGAAGTTTTCTCAGATTTGGTTTTTGAATTTTAATTACAGTAAGTAGATATTCCATAGCGAAGGAAAAAGTGAATGTAAATGTTGTTTCTGAAACTGTTTTTAATGAAACAAGCAGCTTTGCCAATGCACGAAAAGAGCTATGAGGAAAATTGTTATTGCTTTCATTTCTTTGTTTAAGGCACGCAGTGGAGATCGACTCTGGGACTAGTTATACTACTTCGCGATGAAATTCACAATTTGACCATTTTGAGAGACATCTTTTCGCACTGTTTTTTTTTTTTGTATTCATGCGCCGTTTTTTATAAAAGAATTTCATTTTTTTTCTCATATAAGTATAATTAAAAAAAAAAAAAAATATATTAATAATAAATGAAATAAAAAATAAAAATGAAAAATTATGAAATTATTAATAATAATAATAAAAAAATAATAAAATTTTATATTTTAATGTCTTCAAGCGGTGGCCGCTAAGGCCAAGTGAGTTTGTCCATTGTTCAAAGCTCATCAAATTATAAATAGAAAAAGATCTGTTGTGCCTCCCTCGGTAGTCAATTCCAAGCGTCCGGAGTGCATTTCTGCCAAAAATGTCTCGTAAAATCATTGGCCGCTTCCGGCATTAAACTTTGCAACCCCACAGTTATACGACAACGTCAAGACGTACACCTCAAATTGCAGCAGAACAAGTCAAAATTTGTTTCATCTGTTACGTCTGATACCTAGAAAAATAACGGTTTGGAACATTTTAAAGAGTGCCGCCACACATTTATTTTGTTTTGTTGGTATTAAATTTTAAGAATTTTTGGCTTTGCAAGTTTTTACTCAGATTGTGGCGTTTTTTTATGTTTACTCAAAAAAACTTTTATCTGCAGTATTTGCACTTGCTTTTTTTATTTAGATACTGCCGTTCCAAAAAGGTTATTAAAATCGAAAATAAAAGTTCATTGAAAGCAAATATTTTTTGTCTATGAGTTGTTGATAATTGAACTGAAGTGGTTTCTAATTGAAATTATTAAAGATAGTAAATCTCACGATTTTAGGTAATTTCATGCATTACAACTGATGGGGAATTAAAAATCTACGCTGATTCCCTCTATATTTTCCGCGCTTGCGTAAAAAATTTGCTTAAAAAAGCAAGCAGATTCTCCCGTTCTTCCGTACTTGGTTCCATTGTGTTTGTCGACGTCTCTAGCTTGCCTGAAAATAACTGAATAAGCAAATGATACTTAGAATGCCGAAAAACTATTATAATTTTCATCATAAGAGTCTCCATCTCTCCTTCATATCTACCTGTATAGGAGGGTTTGTTCGTAGCACAGCATTTTGTTTCAATTGTTCTGTACGCCAATTTCTAGACTTTGTTTTTAGAGATTTCACGAATGCTTTTGAAGAAAGTATCAGATGTTAGAAAAAATTTACGGTCAATCTCTTACGAAATCTTTTTCTATTTTAATTTACTGTTTTTGATCAATTTCGTTGTTTTCTTTCTTTTTATATTTTTATTTAATTCCATTTACTCGCATTTTATTTCATATACACCTATGGTCGATATAATAAATGCGCGATGTTTTTGATCAGGTTTGGTCGCTTTTCTTTTGCGTTTGTGATCATCATTAAATATTTATAAAGATACAATTAATTCTACAACAAATATAATGTATATTAAATAAAAGTTAAAAACTCTGCACAAGATTTGTAATCTAACCTAACCTATCGTGTAGTGTCACAAATTTCTTTTTTTTTTTAAGATCTTCATATGATAGTTCGATACTTGCATTGATTAATGTCGGCATACCACGTTCGACAGTAATTTCCTTATATCTTTTTTCTTTTGTTATATATTTTTTAAACTTTTTCATTATGTTTTCCTTATCCTATTGCTTTTGAATCTTCATTTTGTTTAATTTTTTAAGTTTAATTGTATATATTTTTTTTCCTATGTAATTTTTTTATGTTTATATATATTTGTTTTTAATTTTTTCGTTGTCTTATTGCTTTTGAATTAATTTGTTTTGTTCGTTTTTTTTATATATATTTTATTTTTTCTTTATTTATTTAATTTTGTTTCACATCGAAATATTTTTTGTTTGTGTTTGTTATTTCATTTTATTTGAATTTATTTATTTTAAATTTTTTAAATTATTTCAATAGTTTATTTATATTTATAATAAAACAAAATAAAATTTAATTTAAGTTTATTATTTATAATTATTTTAATTGATTATATTAATTTATTATTATTATTACTAATTTTATTATTATTATTATTAATTTTATTATTATTATTATTATTATTATTATTTATTAAAATATAATTAATTAAAATTATAGATTCATCTAATTTAAAAGCCCTAGCTACCAGGGCTATCGGCTTTTTAATTAATTTTATTTCCATATAATTTTTCTATTTGTTTTACTTTTTATTTGTTTTCCATTTAATTTTTCTATTTGTTTTACTTTTTATTTGTCTTAAATATAATTTTTCTATTTGTTTTAATTTTTAATATTTCCTTTTTTTTATTTTTAATATTTTTTATTATTTTTTTTATTATTTTTTATTATTTATTTATTTTTTTACTTTTTTTCGTTGGGACTCTTTGTTTATTTTACTTTACTTCATTTCATATGGATCTTATTCCAACATATTTTAGTTCGTGATTATTTTAAAGCTGTTTAAATTTATTACAATAATTTATTTTTAAAACAAGTTAACATTTTATTTTGTATTCCTTTTTGTATCTACTTTTTTTGCATATAATTTTTATTTATTTTAATTCTTTTATATTTTATTTCAATTACATAGTTTTATATTACTTTTTTATTTTGCATTGTTTTTATTCATTTTATTCCGGTTAAATTTTATTTGAATCTCGTATTTATTTTTATTTTTAATGAATCAAAATAATTTTTTTTTTTTTAATTTTTTCCACGCGATTTTTATTTATGTTAATAGTAATTTAATTTCATCTTTGGTATTTTTTGTTTTTGTTTGGAAGAGGTTCACTCTGGGCTGACAGTCACATGGGCACAGCGAAAGAAAAAAAAAACAAATCAGCTAATTTACCTATACCGCCTTCAACTGGGTCGCCCAGTTATAATTTTTATAAACTTTTTTTATAATTTTTATTTTTTTATATTTTGTGTTTTTTATTTGAATTACTCTTTTATATATTGAAACTTTTTTTTAATTTTATTTATTTTATAATTTTGATTTATTTTGACTTGACATTTGTTATGTTCTTTAATAAAGAAACTAATATTTATAGTATTAAAAACTGTTGCCCCACAAATCGAGTTTATTTAATTTAAAATTCACAAAAACTTTTAGTGCTTGTATCTCACGAAATTGGAGGTAATAAAATTTAATAGAAAATGATACCAGCTGACTTGGCTGCGTTTCACCAGCACAGCAAAATGCATATTAAAAACTTTTATCACAAACTTGAATGCAAACGCTTAACGGTTTATTGCACGTGCAGATTGAAAATTTAATATAATATAATTCTGGAATATAACGATTAGAAATTCCAACGCTCGAATGTTAATTTTCACTAAAAATCCAAGTATTGCGCAAAAATAAAGGCGCTAAAAATAATCCCAAGCTTAAGATTTTCGCTAAGGAAAATTAAAAATTTTAAAATACGAAAGAGAAAAAAGACAACAAAAATGCTAGCGCCACTAATAAATGTGAACCGAGCAGAGAATATTTAAGAAGTGGAAAAGAAGAGAAAGACAAATGAAAAGAAATATTTAAAATTTTCACAGATTTTCGCTAACTGCTGCCGGCAATTGTTGTTGTCATTTATTTTTTGTTGTATGTAGTAGTAAGTAATGAATTTATGCATATTTCTAAGGCTATTACTGCAGTTCCCCTGTCAAAAGCTGGCAGCCAAATCAGAAAAATGTAGCGACGAAGATGTAGAAAAAATAATCTTTTCATTCTGGGCGCATAAAAGAGCGAACTGGTGGAAACGATGCGGAATTTATACAATAAAATAGAAAAAGTAAAAATAATATATTAATAAAAATATGCACAAAATCGTACGAGAAAAAATAATCCATAGAAAGCAGCTCAGGCGCTGGGTCAAAGCAAGTTTTTGTGTATGGAATAACTATTGAGTAAGGCTGACCAGCCATCCAGCCAGCCAGCCCGCCTGGTTAGGTACGGCTGGTGGGTTGTCTGTTTGTTGAATGATAACGACGGACGGTAGCTGGCTAGCTGCAGCAATTGTAACAGCACTGGGTTCAGCCGCCAGCCATTGCCAAATTAAATGCATTTAAGAATAATGGAAATTCGCTGCTGTTGCCTGCCTGCCAGCGGTAAATAAGCAACTCGCGCTGGTTCTTCTCATATCACGCGCACTACGCCACCTTACTTTACCTATTGTTATTCCCTCGGCAAATGCAAAGCCACTCAAACGTTGCACACAACAAAGCATAACCGCAAAACCGTTAGAGCAACGACGCCCAACAGCCGCACACAAATATCCAGCTTAGAGCAAAAGCGGCAAAATGCAATCATGAGATATCTAAAAATGAGCTTGAATTGGCAAAGCGAATGTCATGATTATGTGCATTTATATGTTTGTATGTGTGCATGTTTGAATGTGCAGTGGTGGACATAAAAATAGAGACTGATCAGGTAGCAGGTAATAAACCAACCTAAAGCCAGTCTTGCCTAACAGTTTGCTATTCCTGCTGCTAATGGAAACCCCTTCAGATATAAGGGTCTCCTCCACCACATCCCAGTACTAATTTTGTGCTGTGTTAAGTTGAAGATTATATTCCTGCTCATCGGTGCTGTCGTCGGCCGCAAATCTGCGGTGGCTCGTTATCCGTTTGGATAGAACCACGTCCGTGTCTTTCTAAAGAAGTAGCAATAAATGCCCCTTTATACTGGCAGAGATTCAGATCGCCAGAAACTCATTTTGTAATTTTGTTATCCTCGCCATCTAGTAAAAAATCCCTTCCTCATAAATGTATGCATTTTTAAAAGAACTCTTCACTTTGGACTCGTTAGAGGGGATTCGGGCATAGTCTAAGTCGAGAGGACGGTGTAAAAGTCCGACCATAATACTTCAAAAAATTGTTTTATAACAAAAATACTAAATGCTCCTTTTAAACTCTTTCCCAGTTTTACACGGACGCAGTTTGAGACCGCCAGAAACTCATTTTGATAATACCGCCTTCTACGAAAAATTTCCCGTCTCGTAATTTTATGCATTTTGAAGCGAACTCGAACTCGGCGTACATGCTTTGGGCAAATGCTCGGTCGTAGGGCACTTTAGAAGTCCGAAAATAATACTTCAAAAAATTGTTTTATAACAAAAAACACTAGATGTCGCTTTCTAACTTCTTCTAAGTTTTTCACAGCCCTAGTTCGAGATCACCAATCTCTCTCATCCCACAAAAGTATCAGTTTTGAACCGAGCTCGTCACTTTTATTTGGACGCAAATTTTTAGGGTAATTTTTTTCGTAATTTGAAAGACATGTATTATAGCAAAAAAAAGTGGCCTGTGTGTGTTCACATTTTCATGTCCACTGCTGTACAATCATATATACGTGAATTCAAAGTACATACTAATGTACGATTGTCAATGCTTCAACTTGTTCAGCTCGGATTGCAAAATACTCGGTGGAATACCTTTAGCCCGAGAATTTCTGCAGATACTTATGCGGTGAGAGTGGCGATGTGGGTGCCAGTGGTTTTCTATTGTTGTGCTGTAATAAGCATAGAAAATTGCTGTGAACCTTGAAATTCAGTTGAAATGCAAAGCGTCATAAAATTATTTATTTTGCACGCAAGCTCGATGGTAGTTGTCGTTGTGTGACCGCGCTTAAGTGATAATGATGATACGCGCATTGGAATTGATAGCAATGAGATGTTGGAGTGCACTAGCAGGTATTATTTGGGATTTTCTTTTCAGTGGCCAGTTAAGATCGAAATCCGTATCAAGTGTCAATTAACTGAATTTATATGTTTATGTAGTGCTTGAGTGCACTAGTCGAGTTCAGATGGATTTGGAATGTAGAGCTTGTAAAAAAAATAGTAGCCGAATATATTTTTGTGTGGCATTTGAACAACGTAATGATCTAAAGGAGAGTCTCGCCACACGAGGTTCATTCAGTTTTTCAATCGAGGCTTGGTTACAATGTAATTCTAATTCTTTGGCTGTTGCATCGTTGTTCCTTTTCCCCTTCCTGTTCTGTGTGCTAGTTATTGAAATAGATTTTACTGCTCTATGTGTATTTCTGTATTATCTACAAAAGATGTGAGATTCTGCATTGCGGAGAGGTCCCTCATTTCTGTAAGCTAAGCTTATGATATATAGTAGTTAATGGTTTCTTCATCTCCAAATGTCCCGTGACTTTGTTCGCTTGGTTTTAGCAGATCTGCTACGATGACTATATCCTTCTTCTCATCTTGTGTGATCTTCTGCTCGCATTTTAACTGCTGGTTAGTAATTATTTTTATACTTCCTTTCAAGTGTACATTTTCGCTGAGCCAAAGATGTTTCTTGGATTGATGGTTAGAAACTTTTTTCAATGGTATTGCAAAGCTGAATGTCCTCACTCGAGTATCAAGATGCTTTTGGGACTTGCGTTGAAACATTGTAAGAAAAAATTGGGTCAAATAGATCTACGTATGGACTATTTATTCTTCTTTGCGTATGTTTGTGGTCAGCTGTCATTCTACGAAGTGGATTGATCCTTCTTTGCTGCTTCTATGGTCTTCTGCTTATATTTTAACTACCAGTTAGGAATTACTTCGATGCTCATTTTCTAGTACACATAAGTCCTGGCGGGCTCAAAGAGGTTCGTAAGAAGCTTCTCTAATAGAATTGTAGACGAAAGTTTACCATAAACTTTTCAATTGAGAAACTCTTAGAACTCTTGCTCTCAAAGAAATAAACGACTTCAATGATTTTGCTAAAATTTCAGCTTGAAGGAGATTAAAAAACTGCTCCATAACTTAAGGCAACCAACAGGCTGCGGCTACAAGTAAATACATATGACCTTTATAGTGAACAGAACGATCATCCAAGAAAAAGGTGGTACCAATCAAAGATCATCTAGTTAATGTCTCCACTAAACATTATTTGAAAAATATTAATTCTATGCGAGAAAGAGATGTTCATAAAAGCTTCAAATGTAAATTTTGGAACAAAATTGTTTGTCTTCCCTTAGCAAATCTGTGACTCAGGGAAGCTTACAAACTTCCTCATCGAAGACAATCCAGTTCTCTCGGGTGTTTGTGCGCAGACCTTGAAAGGCAGTTGAGAATAGTGATGACCAGAGGGTGAATTAGGTAAGAAACGGGTGTCCAGCGTATCCAGAGTATAGGATTCGCTTTGGAGAGCACTGCGTTCAGGAAGTACTAAGAACTTATTGAAGTTCTCGAAGACAATCGACTCTTCACAAGAATACAAAGAACTACACCGGACCAACCAAACCGAGCAACGCTCATCTGTTTTGTAACAGCTATAGAGGTACTAAAGAAGCATCGGCCAATCCCCGACTAAGGATGGTGTATCTTTAACTTTTTATGCAGCTAATGAATATTTACCATACTTCAACTGCTTTTGATTTTGACACTTAACAATATCTTTTGCTGTACATATGACTTAGCGTTAAGAGTAAGATTAAAAAGATCCATATGTCAAGTGGACTACGTCCCTCTGGTCGATTAGGCGAATAGAAGGTATCCATTACTGAAAATTCTGCCATTGCAGCTTACTAAACTCTGCTTAGAACGGCAAGACAAACCATTAGTCGGCGTCGTCGATATCATCTAAGTGTAGGCTCCAGACGAGGAACTGCTTCGACGGGGTAGATTCAGATGAGAAAGGTGTTAGATGAGTAGGTTTAAAAGAGCACGTGAAAGAGTGGTAAGTGGTACCTTCACATGCCGGACATATATGTATGTAGTTAGGTACGTGAAATGGTTGATGTGCTACTCTGGCACTCCCCAAGTAGCACTATTAGACAGATAAGTATCTACATGGACATTTAATGACAAAGTGCTCAACAGTTTCCTTATCTGAAAGGTCCCCACAGCTTCTCTAATGGGGGTTAAATGGTAAACCTAGCTTTTCCGCATTTGAGTCGATCGTCCAATGACCGCTAAATGCAGTTACAAGTTTGGAAATTGAATGGCGTGGAGTTCCCAAGACTCTCAGTCCTCCGTCTAATGTACATGAGAAGAAGTTCTGCATTTCCCTATTAACTTCAGTCGGTCTCGATGATGCCGGGTAGTATGTCTCTGAGACCAATTGAGTCCCCTTCCTGGCAATTTCATTGCCCTCTACTATATGTTGTGTACGTCGGGGTCGATTCTGGATGGGGAAGAGTTTCAGCTACAGTATTTAATTGCGATGGAGTAACGCTATCTTATTAGGCAGCTGAAGCTCTTAGGCTGCGATAGATGGTAATTAGACTCCGACAACGGCTTTAAGGGACGAGAATTTGTAAAGGTAAGCCTAGAGTCCCGTTGAATGCCGTTGATAGCATATTTGTGTATATACTGTGAAGCTTAGTGGTTGTTGTTTACACTTTTGGATCTGCAAACTACTTACTAATTGCCCCGATAACAGCTTATGTGAATTTGGCAAAATTTAACAAAGCGGATGAGCCGTTTTCTTCCTCATGCTAATCGGCACCAGTTAGGCACGCCTAATGAAGGCAAGTTGTTATCATCTTTCCCACACGAAGGAGACATTCCTCTTTCGCTGCCACAACCAGCTGATATCGCATAGAATACTTTCAAAGTTGAAGGGTATGCATCCATTTGGTCGACATGACATAGCCAGTGTAACGGTTGGATCTTTATTCGTTACACTGTGTTCGTGTTGTCGGTAATTGTTTCATAGGCTATGATATGGATTAAGTAGGCAATTGAGTATTAAACTTCTCTCTCAACGAACAAAAATTACACTTTATAAGTAGCTAAGTCTAGAGCGTGCATGATACATTCTCTTTTATAGCGCAGAAGCTTGGACGAAGACAAAATTCATTTAGGCGGCCCTTGAAGTTTTTGAGAGAAAGATTCTGCGGAAGATTTTTGGACATTAGCACAAATGCGACGGCAGAAAATAGAATTAGTAAAGAAATCCTCTGTTATTCGGTCAGGTCAAGTGGTTGTTTAGTGAAAGCCCGGTTCTCGTTGGAGGGATATGAAGGATATGCTTGCAGCGGGATCCTGGTGACGTTGTTCCAGCGGTAGCATCCCGGCTGAAACTGCTTGCGGAGCATAATGTTATGCATACTCCAATTGCTTTACAACTCCCTCTCCACACATTTTCTGCTCTTCCAAACCAGTCAGCCAAGGAGTTCAAACGACATTGTTATGTCCAAAAGAGTTTCGCGGTAGTTTATCCTAGTTATACCACAAAATATTTTGGACACTGTCCAATTACCTAAAAGTATTTGTCAATCAATTAGCTTACAACTAAATTTTATACCACCACTAGACACTCCACACATACTCGTACATGGGTAAATTGTCATTAACATCTCAAAGGGTAAACCTGATTTGTTATATCTCTAACCCATTTGAGCAAACAAGTTAATTTCCATTTACCAAAATGTGTTGACTCGTTGGAGAAGGGAAAATAGCCGCAAACCAACAGCCACCACATATTTCAAGACAAAACGAAGAAGGAAAGGAAAATTATACTGCAGTAAATCTGCATCGTGTCAATAGTAAGAGGTATTGAAAAGAAAGTAGCACAATGAGCGAGTAGCCAGAAATAGGTTAGTACTCGTGGAAAATGTTACATGTTCATATGCACATATGTTCATACATACATACATACAGAGACTCGTATGAGTATGGCTCGACAAGTAGCTGGTGATGGTAGTGTTGCCAGCTTGGCGTTTTGTGATGGTTGAAGTGGTTTTACCACTGTGGCCTCAATAAAAAGCTATTCAAAAAAGGCGCTGACAAGCTGATTAGGAATTTGATAGTTGTTGTTGCTGAAGCATGCGGCAAAAAATAAGCGGTTAGTAGATGAGTTGGGAAATTTATCGATGGAAAACTTTTATTTAATGTTTTTTTCTTTTCTTACAACATCTTTAACTGCTTATGGGAAATTTATTGAGTTTGATACTCGATTGATTGGTTGTTGGATATTTAATATGCAATATGTTTGCGAGCTCGTCGTATAAATGAGCTGTTTTGTTTTTTTGTTTTATTATTTTTATATGAAGTTTTTATAAATTTTTTTATTTATTGTGTTTTTGTTTTTTGTTTTGTATTGTTTTTAATTGAACTTTTTTTATTTATTTTTTTTTATTAATTTTTTTTTTTATTTATTTATTTTTTTATTTATTTATTTTTATTTTAATTTTTTTAATATATGTATTAATTTTTTATTATCGCTCTAAATTTGCTTACTTACTTGGGTAATCCTTTACTGGCCTAAACTGAATGTCTCTGTTGGAATAAGCAATAATGATCCGCATACGTTATATATCGAATGATAATAGATTATCAGAAAAATTTTCAATGTCTAGTTGATTTTTTTTTTTTCTTTTATTAACATCAGGGCGGAGTCAATTATCACTGCTTTCGATAGACTAGAGCTGGAAAGACCTATCTGTATCTCGATCTCGTCACTACTTGGCTGCAGGGTAGTCAATGAGGTCGCAAGAGGGGCTAAAGTCAGATTCGTTCACAGAGGGTGGTGTCCTTTCGCCCCTACTTTGGCTAATTGCTATTGACGAAGTTCTGATAATGCAAAACAAGGATGGGGTTAAGCTTACGCCGATGACTTGGTTCTGATGGTATCGGGACCGTTTCCCTCAGTCATGCCTGAGATTTTCGAAATGTTACTGGACTCAGTCGCTGGGCTGTCACTTGCGGCCTTCGAGTCAACTCTGACAAAACGGGGCCGGTGCCATTTACCAGAAAATACAAACCTCCACCCTTTCAACTTAACAAATTAAACAATCACGTTCTCCCGCTCTCATCGCTAGTTAGGTATCTTGGAGTGATACTTGACTCCAAACTCCATTGGAAGCTACACATTGAAAATCGGGTAAAGAAGGTCAGTATAGCCTTCTACTCATGCATATCTATCTTCGGTAAACAATGGGGACTCACACCACAGGTCGTGCTGTGGATGTGCAATGCAATCGTTTTGTCAATTTTAACGTATAGATGCCTGGTTTGGTGGGAAGCTCTTCGGAAGGCCTATAATAACACTAAACTGGGGAGGGTGCAAAGGGCTGCATGCATTGGCATCACCAGAGCATGTAAAACATACCCCAGTGCTGCTCTGAATTTTCTTTTGCACTTACTTCCCACCGACTTTTCCGCCATTTCCAACGCAGCTCAAAGTGCAATCAGGTTAAAGGAGATTGGCCTCTGGAGGCAATCTCTCAAGCGACATGGTAGCATTTTAGGGCAGTTAACACGGTATTTGTCCGAACTTTGAACAGATCTCTCTATCCGCATACTAGAGTTTGAGGGTCGTCCTAGGGCAATCTTTCCAAATAGGCAGGATTAGGAGTCGAAGCAGGGGTTTTCTCTAAATCAGCCAATTTACTTATCTCAATTAAACTGCCGAACACAACTGCCTAGACGACTAAGGTGACTAGGCACTCCTCTCTTGGACAGCCTGGAGCAGTGCGCCAACCTAAATCCAATCAAAGACCTATCTGTATCTCGATCTCGTCACTACTTGGCTGCAGGGAGCAGTGCGCCAACCTAAATCCAATCAATCTCCTCCATTATATTATATTATATGGCTGGCTGTAGATATCTACCTGTTGGACGTCTCATAATGGTATCAAAACGGCGCTCTAGTGCTACTTGGGGAGTGCCAGACTGGCACCTCAACCATTTCACCTACCTACATCCAGTTTTTGGTCTGCCTGTGCTTTTTCTATGCTCGACAGAAGCAGTTTCGTGAAATTTTTTCATCAACCTTTAAATTGTCAACTCATTCGAACGATTATTTGTCCCAAAAAAATCACGAATTTTGCGATATGCTTTTCTTGAAGATCGAACATTTCGAAAATAGTTTCCAATGATTTTAACGCGTTGTTCTAACGTGTAAAATTTCACATTTATCTACTTGAAACAATTTAAAGATGTCATAAAAATAGTTAGAAATTATTCACGATTGAAATATAGGCATGACTTTTGAAAGACCCTTTACATCCATGGATGCACTTTAGAAAAAGTTCTGTAATGCATGCAAGACCATTTTTTTCTAGAAATTTTTACATCCATGGATGCACTTTAAGCCGAATTCAAGAAAAAATATAGAAAAAGTTCTGTAATGCATGCAAGACCAATTTTTCCTAGAAATTTTTAAAAACTTTCAGGGTCAGATATGGCGAATTTTTGGAAAATGTGCTTTCAGTTACAGTGGGTGTACGTGCAGTGCCTGCTTTTCAATTTTATGTCTCTGATTTCTCTCAATTATTTACGTATTTTATTCCTGATACTATCAACATCCAATCAACCTCAAATTATTATTTTTCTTACTTTTCTTTTATTCAAAAAATTTTCCCATGGCCACCAGTGAGCTGTACAATGTCATACGCAGTGGGTCAATGCAATTTTCATCAAACGATGACGGAATAAACTTTTCAAATGAAAATTAAATTTTTTTTCCAAAGAAATGCGAAAAACATGTTTTATTGCAGAGAAAAGAGAAAATCGGTAAATGTGCGAGTGTGCGAGTGTGCAGTAGATACCAACAAATGAATAGCTGCACATTTGTTTGTAAATATGGTACATACACACAAAATCATCTGTGAATAAAAACAAATGAGCAAAACGAGTAGTAGGGAAATTGCACAAGATTCGTTGACAAGCTGTCGTGCAATCGGCGATAAAAACAAAACTACTTGTGGAAACCAGGAACTAGTCGTTGCGAATATCTGTGCTCCTTCTGTCTATATGCAATATATTGTACACGTGTAAGTGTATGGATATATGTACTTATAAGTTTGTTTGATTTCATATCAAATAGTTGTAATATAAAAACGCAGTTTCCACCTTCTTTTTGTCTATCCGCATTTAAGGGGTTATATACCTTGTGTTTTTCAAAAAAATCAAAATAAATTTTATTTCTTTATCGTAAAGTACAATCCCTTGAGAACATTTTCCAAAAATTTCATAGAGATCTGAGCAATAGATCGAAAGTTACAGCGTTTTAAATTGTGCGTCGTCACGTCCTGAGCGTACGGCCTCATGCGGCGCTTGAAACTTTAAACGCGATTATCTTATTCAACCGATTTTTATAATTTTTTTTTTTAAATTGTTCGTAATTGATGTCGCCTCTTAGTGAACGATAAACTTTTTATGTATAAATTTTTATTTTGCAGATATGAATTTTTTAATGCCAATTTTAGGACTGTAGAAGTGGAGTTTTTTAAAAACATGTTCCTATTTTCACAAAAATCAAAATATTTAATATATTGATCGTTCACTAAGAAGATATAACCCTATACTAATGAAATCTTTCCGATTTTTTGATTTCAGTTGACTTGGTGGACTTGAATCGCGTCCACCGCAAGCCTCTTCCAAAAAAAGGGTCTTGGGGGAAAACGCCATAACTCCGCCATTTTTAAATATTTTTACACAAACAAAGCCTTTTTTTTCTTTAAACATTGTAATATCCAATAATAAAAACTTTTATACAATAAAATTATTGCTACATATCTTTAAAAAAAACCCAACTTTCGCTAATTTCACCGGACCACAAGGTATATAACCCCTTAAGAGTAAGCACAGTCTAACGCACATGTAATGCCCCCGCTTACATGGTGTGTTCCAAAGTCAGCAGACTTTTAATATTACAATCACTTAGTCACTGAATTATGAAAGATGATGGCGCTAAAAAGCGGAAAAATTTTAGTTCTCACAAAATTTAACAATAACAGTTTTGTTTAAAGAGAATTAAGAGATATTCAGTTGTTCATAGCAATGCTTGGTATAAATTTGCAGTGTGCATCACTACATATCACTACATATTATAAAACAAAGCCGCTTTTTCTGTCCCTATGTCCACGTAATCGCTTAAATCTTTAAAACTACGCAACGGATTTTGATGCGGTTTTTTTTTAAAGATAGATTGATTGAAGAGAAAGGTTTATATCTATATAATGTGAAGAAATATATAAAGGGGGCGTGGCCATCGGTCAAAATGTGGCAAAAAAGCATACTTTTTTTGTTTTCACGGCCATAAATCATAAACGAATCAACCAATTAAAATGAAACTTTCTTAGAGTTTAACTTTGAAATATTTACTTTCGTTCTGCATCAAAAAAAAAATTGATATATTTGTTATTTAACCAAAATTGTTTAAACAAAAGCAGCTCTTTTTCCAAAAAAAGCTGTTTGTGTGTTTGTTCGCTGTCAACCGAATGAAGCAACAGGCGTTAAGCGATAATCTCACCACACCTCATTAATGTTGAATTACATCGTATGGTGACGTATGTATGTATGTATGTATGTATTTACGAATCGCTCGCATTATTTCATTTCGGACGTATGTACATATGTATCTATGTATGTACTGAATTCCATGTAATTATATGCACATACAATTTTACAGCGAAATAAAACGCTATTTTCACGTTCTATATTAGTAAATCGCACATACAGTATGCAAAGTTCGTATTAGTACACCCTCTTACAAATAAAAATACCACGTATATTTTCAAATTTACTTTAAAGCAATTGATTTCAATCGTAGTGCGGTATTGTATAATTCATAAAAAAATAGAATAATAACAAAAATTCCGAAACATTTGCATAGAATTGAAAAAAATAGCTTTAGTAGCAGTGTAGCTATTTCTACTGCAGGCAAAATTCGTATTAGTACACTTAGTATGCGTTGAATTTGTAAACAATTTGTTGGTATTTACCTTTATTTTCGAAACGATTCAATGTTTAACCTTGGGCAGTTGCGTTTTAGTAGCCATTTGTTCAAGTTCGCGGAGTTAGCTTGCAATGTCGCCAAAGTCAAACGAAACTAGGAGATTAATAATAAATATGAACAAAAACGGAAAGTCTTTACGCGAAATTGCGAGAACATTGCAGAAAAGTGTGTCTACAATACAAAACTTAGTCAAAATTTTTAGAGACAGTGGAAGGATTGACAAAAAGCTTCGAAATGTGAACAGGGCAAAGCTTGGGCAGAGGCACAAGACTTATTTGAAACGCCTTATGAGAAAAGACCCCACCGTCAGTGGAGTTTCACTAGCTGCAGAACTAGAAAAATACTTTTCTATCAAAGTTACACCTCAAACAGTGCGCAATTATGTAAAAAAATTGGGATTTAGAAGCAGAACTGCGGTTAGAAAACCGTATGTAAGCTCAGTCAATAGAAGAAAGCGTGTTATATTCGCCAGGCAATATTTAAACAAAAATATGCGGTTTTGGAAAAGGGTAATTTTTTCAGACGAGTGTAAATTTAATATAAAAATGTCCGATGGACGCATAAAAATTTGGAGAGAGTGTAATACTGGCCTTCAAAAACGAAATCTGCAGCCTTCTTTCAAGCACGGTGGTGGTTCTCTGATGGTATGGGGATGTTTCGGGGCAAACGGAGTAGGAAAGTTGCATTTTATTGATGGAATTATGACTGTGAGGCAATATATTGATATTTTAAAAAAGAATCTACGCAAAGGTGCCAAAAAATTGGGTTGCAAAAAAAAATGTATATTCCAACAAGATAACGACCCTAAGCACACGGCGTTGGATACAAGGTTATGGATGCTTTATAACTGTCCAAATTATCTCAAAACACCACCACAAAGCCCGGGTATTAATCCCATAGAAAATGTATGGTCGATTTTCAAAAAGCAGCTGGAACATCATCAAATAAGGAACCGAGAACATTTAAAAAAAGTCCTCAAATCAGAGTGGAAGAAGATTTCTCCAAATCTCACAAAAAAATTGGTGGAATCTATGCCGAAGAGATTGTCTGCTGTTCTAAGGCAACGAGGGTATCCTACAAAATATAAATTTTCTGAACAATTTTTTATTTACTCTTTAAATCATTAAAAATACATGTGTACTAATACGAATTTTGCTTCTGTGAAAAGTGTTCATTTTTTTCTTTCTTATTTTTTTTTTTGCATTTCAATACACTTTGTGAGCGGTTTTTTTATTTGGCCTTATTTTAGTTAATTATCTATAAAATAAAACGGTTTCAAGCATTTGTTTTAAAATTAATTTGAAAATATACGTGGTTTTTTTATTTATTAGGGGGTGTACTAATACGAATTTTGCATACTGTAATTAAAATACAGTTTTTGAATAGTTTTTATTGATTCGGAGCGCGTTTAGCTTGCTATCGATTCCATACAATAACATTTTTTGTCATTTACTTTTTACGACAACTAATAGCTTATTTTCGAAGCGATTTCAACAAATAGGTACAACATTAATCCTTATCCAATTAAATACCTTAAATACATTGTTGTTTTCATATAGATCTATGTATATGGCTCTTTACAGCATATAATTAAAAACAATATTTTTCAAGATATTTCATCAGTAATTAGTAATTGAGATCTACCGGAAAAATTGCGTTAGCTGTTGCGTCATCCGGCATTGCCGCTACTCCTTTGGAAGGAGGCCGAACCGCACATTCTACATTCAAGCTCCCGCTGAAAATCGCAACCGATGATGATAACAGCGTCTGTAGTGTTTCTAGACAGAGCAATACAGGAAAATTGATGCGTGACTGCTCATTAATAGTCTGGGACGAAGCTATCATGTCAAACAAGACGTCTGTGGAAGCATTGGATAGGACAATGCCCGATTTGAGCAACAAAAATTCACCTATGGGTGGATGTACAATTCTGTTCTCAGGAGATTTCCGTCAAATCCTACCAGTTGTGACTCGAGGAACACGTGCTGACGAAATAAATGCTTCGCTAAAAAGATCCCACCTTTGGTCGCATGTCAATAAATTAGATCTTAAAACTAATATGAGGGTTTCGTCATCTTCACGTGAGAACAGGCTATTTCCAGAGATCCTGCTAAAAGTTGGCAATGGAGAATTAACACAAAGTGAGGGAAGGATTAACCTAGAAAACCTTTGTGTTTTGATAGACAACATCCAAGAGTTAGTCAACAATGTCTATCCAGACATTGATAACATAATTTATAAGACAATATCTTGGTTTAAAGAAAGAGCTATTCTATCACCAACTAACGAACAAGTAGATAAAGTAAATAACTTGATTATTTCAAAGATTGATGCGCCGACGAAAATATACTACTCGGTCGATACTGTTCTCGATTTGGAAGAAGCTGTTCAATTTCCTACAGAATTTCTAAATTCTTTGAACCCGTCTGGACTCCCTCCTCACAAAATGGAGCTGAAAATAGGTTGTCCTGTTATTTTATTAAGAAACCTAAGTCCACCTAAACTTTGCAATGGCACGCGTTTGATGGTAAAATCACTGAAAACTTTCATAATAGAGTGCACAATACTCACAGGATGTGGTACCGGAGAAGATGTATTGATTCCCCGAATCCCTCTGATACCATCGGATCTACCATTCCAATTTAAACGCTTACAATTTCCGGTAAAGACATCTTTTGCAATGACCATTAATAAATCTCAGGGTCAAACCTTCAACGTTGCAGGCTTAGATTTGAGTGTTGACTGTTTTTCACATGGCCAACTGTATGTCGCTCTTTCAAGAGTAACCTCTAGAGAAAACATGTTTGTATTGTCTAATGACAAGAAGGCTATGAACGTTGTATATAAAGACATTCTGTAATATAGTAATTGTTGTAAAAATAAAATAAATACATATGTAAAAATGCAAAAAGTTAATATGCAAAAATGTAGGGTATGAATTTAGATATCCCAAAGATAGCAGGAAATCTTCATGCTATAAAGAAAGGAGAATTGTTTTATTCCAAATTTAACGCGTGCGGGCCACGGGCAATAATGAATAAGCCAAAACTACTGGATCGATTTTAATCATTTTTTCAGTGAGTGACATAGGGTATATATTTTATACCCGTGCGAAGCAGGGCGGGTTGCTAGTATGGTATAAGTTATAACATGTGTGATATGCAATTATGGGAAGATGCTCCTTACATTGAAAATGCCATCAAAATCGTAATGCAGAGAGTACAACGGGGCTTAAGGGGACCCGATGGTCTAGAAATTTCAAAAAATCGTAATCGTAAGTATCTTAAAAATATACTGTGAAATTTTCATGCGGCCGCCGTAGCCGAATGGGTTGGTGCGTGGTTACCATTCGGAATTCACCGAGAGGTCGTTGGTTCGAATCTCGGTGAAAGCAAAATTTATAAAAAAAACAAAAACATTTTTCTAATAGCGGTCGCCCCTCGGCAGGCAATGGCAAACCTCCGAGTGTGTTTCTGCCATGAAAAAGCTCCTCATAAAAATATCTGCCGTTCGGAATCGGCTTGAAACTGTAGGTCCCTCCATTTGTGGAACAACATCAAGACGCACACCACAAATAGGAGGAGGAGCTCGGCCAAACACCTAACAGAAGTGTACGCGCCAATTATTTATTTTATTTACTAATTCCCAATATTACAGCTTCTACAGCCCATTAACTAAGTAGAGAACGGTCCGCGCGCTGCTGTACCTAAAACTTTAAACTCATTTATGTCGAAACTATTCAACTGAATCTTCTGAAATTTTAATATTATATGTTAATCACAACATCAATGGCTATCGCCCGTCATATTTCAATTATTTCGAATTGTTTTTTATTAAAAAACAGAAAATCCCCAATTTTTCGAATGTCAAATGCAAAACCGCACCAGTTTGTCAAATTTTTGTTTTTTATTCTAGTACGGGACATAGCCACAGTCATACTGATTAATCATCAAACAGTTTTAACAAACAAATTCTTTTAAATGTATTTTTTTATACCTTCGATGGGAAATAAAGGAAACGATGATGATAATATGCTGAAAAATTAAGCAAAAAAAATTACTTATATTAAAAAAAAAAGGACCCAAGATATTTCTCTTTAAAAATCTTTCTACAAAATTTAATAAATTTCAAAACTATACGCTTTTTTAGTTAACATTGACAAAAAATGTGTTCCCAAAAAATTAAAAAAAAAATTGTTCCAAACACATGTTTTGTCTTAATATCCAAAAAACAAATGTTCACAAATGTTAGGCAGCATCGCGGATATGTCATTAAAAAAGAACGAATATTTTTAGAATTGAATAAATTTCGGTTCATAATTATACAAAAAAAAAATTCTTAAAAAGTTGTAACAAAAATATTTTCTAAAAAGTATATTATTAATAATAATAATTATTATTATTAATTAAAACACGAAACATTAAAAACAAAATTAAAAATTGCCGAAGCTATTTCACTTTAAAAAAGTTTATACAACTTGGATAATTATCAAAACTATAAAACTTTTTTTGGTTCACACTGGCAAACTAATTTGTTTCCAAAAAATCTTTTAAAAAGTATAAATTTTATCTTAAAAAATTAAAAAATAAAATCTGCGAAAATATTAAAACGAACCGAAGATATTTCTTTAAAAAACGCACAAACATGTTCAAATTTAAATAAATTTCAAAATTATTAATTTTTTTCTGTTTACAATGACAAAAAAAATGTTGCCTCAAAAAATGCTAACAAAAAAATCTTCTAAAAAGTATATATATACATATATATATTAGGTTTTCTTAAAAAATTCAAAAAATGACAATAACAATGCTAACATTTATTAACATATTTACCAAAACTATTTCATTTTAAAAAATTTGAATAAATTTCAAATATTTTATGGCCAAAAAACCGTTTTTCGAAAGGTTGATGTCGACAATCACTTATAACTTCGCAAATTTTAATCCGATTTTCCATTTTCTTTTTTAGTTCAAAAGGGCAAAAACAAACATTTCCGATAGTGTGTTGACAATTTTTCTGAAATGATAACTGACGAGGCTGTTGTAGACGGAAGTGTTTGGAATTTTTTGATTTTTTCTCTATTTTTCAACTTTGACGTTGTTTTTACAATATTATCCGATATTAAGGATTTTTTTCAGTACACTACTGTTATAGTAAATTTAATTTTGCGTCGAATGAGCTATATTCGACTGCAATTGAAATAAAATTCATAGATAATGTGAGTTGTAAGATTTTTTTTTTTTACTAATTTGGTATGTCAAAAGTCAATATCTCGGCAAAACAATTCTTGGAACAAATTTAGCTGTATTCAAAAGAAGCTATGAAAGGCACTCTGAACTTTACTCGTACCAATAAACCATCAAAATGACGTTTTCTTGGTTTTTCAAGTTTATATAAAAATTAATGGATGTAAAAATTTATGGAAAAAGAGTTTCGAAAGCAGGTCGTTCAATCCCTCAAGATAATTTATTCGAGTTTTTGAAATCTGCCTTAAAATTTGAGTCCGCTCAGGAGTTGATAAGATATCCGATGATTGGAAACAAAACTATCCTTTTCGATACAAAGTCCGATATCGCAGCAAGTAGTGGTCTTATTGAGTTCTATCCGAAGCAAATTGAGGCTGGTCAAACAAGTTATCCGATGCCGGCAATCGTTTATTGTTATTATGGGGGTACTTAGCACTGCGAGCTGAAAGATCTATTGTGCAGTCGGTACAAATTTTCCAAGCCCATTGCTCAAACAAGAAAAATTTCAAATTTCGAATTTCATGACAACCGTTTCTTTGAAATATTTATTGTCAAAGGATCTATAACTTAGCGGCTTTACATTTATTTATTTTTGTTTTTTGAAAACACTAAAACGCAGCTATTTGAACAATCGTTAAAAGGATTTTTTTATTTCACGTCCGCTCCACTTCTTTCGGCTAACTTTTTGACCTCCCCTCGAAATAAAAATGAAAAATGTCTTCGAAAATCAACTAAAATCAAAACGATGATACAACTTTGAAAAAAAAAAATTGCAAAAAATCGTGATATTTTTCCCCCTACTAGAGCTTTTAATTTGACAGCACTTGCACCTATTTTCGCGAACTTTTTGACCTACCTCGTAGGTATATGAAAAATGTCTTCTGAAATCAGTTAAAATCAAAACGCAATTCAATAAGTATGTTCACATATATATATTTCTACATGTATAAGAACGTTCATACATATGTATGTATTATATATATGTATATAAGTATATATGTATATATATATATGTGTGTATGTATGTAGGTACATATGCATGGAATCATCGCGCATCCGCTTGCATTAGATATGAAACTCTTTCGTGAGTGATCCACATATTTTTTGTCCAATGGAAATTTTATACGCTCATGCTAAGTTTTTTTTTTCTGTTTCTTGTTTTTTAGTTGTTAGCTGCCTGCTGTCTATTATTACAGCGTGCGACAAGTCACACGTCGCTTGCTTGCTCTCCCTTGTTATGAATGTACATATATGTATACATGTATGCACGTCTTAACTTTTGTTTGCCATCAATATTGTTATTATTATTATTACTTGTTTTGTTGTTGGTGTTATTGAAATGAAATCTAGTAAGTAAATCAAAGACGTGACTTTTATTACAATTCCTTTAATAAGTATGTGGCGCACTCTTGTGTATAGTTTCTAGCTGCTCTTCGTAACGCTCCGCCCGCACCATGTCACAGCAACTGCAGTTGCAGTTGCAGTACTAGTAACGTTATTTTTATAATTTGTTTCTCCTCATTTTCCCCCGCCTCCTTTGATTTTTTCTCAAAGTTGCAATGCTATTGATATTTCAATAAGGTTCTCATCTCAACACTGTCATTCTCTTTAGCTTTGTCCCTGCCCCACACGCCTACCTACCTACCTACCTACCGACCGGACCACCTTCCACTCTACTTAGCTAGCGCTCTCTATGCCTTCGTGTGTACTTACAATAAGGTTTGTGTACATGACATCTTTTATGAATATTCAGTGATGTTGAAAAAACAACAGCAATGGAGGCAGCAGCAGTCAGTGGTACAACAAAAACACAGTATATGTCGCATTTGTATGCAAATCGCAAAGTAAAAGCAAAATTACTCGTCGTAAGTACTCGAGTCTCGGAGTCCAAGACGAGTGTGCATCATATTTATGCATTCACTGAAATCAAGAAACTTCATGTAGTGACTTGACTTGCGCGACTGGTACTTTGACAATTGCAACAGCAACAACAACAACAGCGAAGAATTATGAAAAACACAAAACAACAACAGCAACAACTAAAAGAAAACTTCAAGTTCTATATTGCAATTGCAGCTGCAGCAGTTATGACAAGTTTTCAGATACAATATCTTTGCATCTACTCAAATAAACGCATGCACATACAGCTGTGCGCACAATAATAGCAGCGTGGCAAAGTTTTGACTATTTATTTATTTATTTATTTTTTATATAGAGTTCTTAGGATTACTACAACACAAACCATAGAACTCTAAAGTATCAAACTTAGTACTAAATTAAAACAAAAAATTCAACAAACTTTTTAGTCAGAGTTTTTAGAAACATTCCGGGTATGCAGTTTTGTTGTACATTCAATTTTGGTCCAATACTGTGCCAGTTTAAAGTGGCTCACAGCTCGTTTTGAGATTTTTATAATTTTTTTCCTGACACTGCTATGATTTTATTTTCTTTATGAACAGTGCTCAAAATTTTTACACGGGTGTGCATGTTTACACACGCAGACATGCAGAGTCCATAACATAGTAAGTATGCAATATTTGTTGTTTGTTTGCTTTCTGTTTAGTTTCTTGCTGATTGCTTTCTTGTAATTTCCATTGCCGTCGTAGTTATTGTCATATTACAATATTTTCATATACTTGTACTTACAATGTTTGACTTGTTCTTCTCCGAGTACCTGCCATTCGTCTTTTTAATCTACCAAATTGATTTTGAACTTCAAAAGATGTTTACCAGCTCGCTCGTTTGCCTCCTCTCATGCATCTATGACTAACACACGAATCCACCACCTTTGACGTTGAAATTTATTTTCTCCACCTGATTTGTCATGAATTGTTGTGCTGATTTATGTAGGAAATTTAATTATAGTGAGAAGCATAGTAGGAAGCATGAGAAAAATTAATCGTAATAATATTTTTGTAATTGTTTTCAGGCAACAAAAATAGATTGAAAGATAGATGTTCTATTATGCACATAAAGGGTGTATCGGATTTTTAATTGAAATAAAACAATGAAAATTCAAATTCATTGGGCAGTCTTTATTATTTTTGTGTAGAGGAACCATTCATGACATTTATTTCTTAAATCTCTTTCAAATGTTGACCGCAACTGCGCGGTGAATAAGCCATACGTAAACACCAATTTTGCATAACTCTCTAGAGGGCTTCGGTCGGTGTAGCTTGAAAGACTTTAGTAATGTTAGCTTCCAATGTCTCAATCGAAACTGATTTATCCACAAAACATTTAGAATTTACAGACCTCATTAAAGAAAAGTGCAAAGTTGTGATATCACACGATCGTGTTGACTAATTCACTGACCCACTGGTCCGAGTCGAGAGAAAAATCGCTCACCGAAACGACGACGCAGTAAAGCCATTGTATCACAGGCTGTATGGCAAGTAGCGCCGTCTTGTTGGAACCGAATGTCGTGGAGATCACGGGCTTTAATTCTCGGCATCGAAACGTCATTTATCATGGCGCGATAGCGTTCGCCATTCATTGTTACATTGGCGCCAGCCTCGGCTTTGACAAAATATGGGCCGGTGATTCCTCTAGCCCATAGACCACACGAAACGTTTGTTTTCAATGGATGTAAGGGCTGTTCTGGAATATGAGCCATATACGGGCTTCATCGCTGAACACCATAACTTGGCCTGAGCGCGCGATGAACACTTTTTACAGAGCATCGGTTTGCCTAATATAATTGTACGATTTGTAAACGTTGTTGAGGCGTAGCTGTATCCATGATGAAACGCCAAGGAATACCAAAAAAAAGTGTGTGTAGCGTAGTAACAGTAACAGAAGTGAAACTTTCAAGGCAGACAAAGAAAGAGGGGAGACCCGAGAGAGAGAGAGAGAAAGAATATACACCTAAATAAATTCAGAACATTTGCAGAGAATACAAATAGACAAAATTTACAAAAAACGGAGAAGGTTCGACCGGTGAAGTAAACGCCGGACACGAACCGTGGCAACAACGCGCACTACTGCGAGCGCTTATCACCCGCATAAACGCAGCGATTCCAGGACCGCTGCAACGGCACAAATTACCGCAAGGCAATACAAATAAAGCCGACGCCGCAATAGATAGCACTTTATAGTAAGCACAAGCCACTAGCCAGGAAACGGAAATAAGCGCCAAAAAGAAGGCACAAAAAAAAACAAAATCGCCAAAAAAATTGGGACCAAACACGCCCCAAACACGCCCCAAACAGTAGTCACCAAGGAAATATAACGCCAAAAAGTAGGCACCAAAAAAGTAGGCACCAAAAAAGTAGGCACCAACAAAATTGGGACCAAAAAACGCCCCAAACAGTAGTCACCGATGAAATATAACGCCAAAAAGTAGGCAAAAAAAATATATTTCCTTCAAGTTTGCACCAACAAACAAGCGCCAAAAAGTAGGCAGTGTTATTTCTCACTAGAAATTAGCAACCACAAGGAAAACCTCAGGAAAAATAGCCTAAAGTGTATCTAAGATATATATAAGGTATAGCTCGCTCTCTCTCTCCATTTCCTCTACGTTAAATTTTTTTTCTCTCTCTCGAAAATGACCAAAACGTCGCATGGCCTTGAAATTCAACTCTCCATTCTCGCTCGTCCATCGACGCCTAAGAAATTCCACTTAAAAAAATGTATTTGCTGTATTCTGTTTGACCGTTATCACGCTTCATCTGTCAAAAACCCTCTATTGGGGAAAAGTATCTCCAATCTTATCACCCTTTAATTGTCTTATGAGAAGTTAAGAATGCGAACTTTTTTTCAATTTTCGAATACAAATTTTCTTTCAAGCTTCTTCTTACAACATATAAAAAGAATCATACGTTGGTCAAATGACATTTACTTTTTTTAAGCAACTTCTAATTTGTCCACGTAGGCCTGTGCTCAGAATAATAACGGTAATAACAATTATCCAGTTTTAACATTTTTTTCTGTTTCATTTTATTTTCTGAGCATTGCTCATTCTACAACAAAAACCCATACAACTCAAATTGTAATCTTTGTATGAAATTCAACAAAAACCAAAAAACAAATTTAAACTTTTTATTCAGAATCTAGTCAATTTCTGGGTATGCAGTTTTATAGCCCATTAAATTTTAGTATCACAAAGTGTAAGTTGGCGCAAAATTCTCGTTGATTTTTGACAGTTTTTTTCGCTGAGCTATTGAACATTTTGTCCATATAAAAGGCATTCTTAACACCATAAATGATTATTGATAAATTATGTTGAACACAGGTGTAGAAAGTGCGAGCTTGCATGTAGGGTATCGCGTTGCTCAAGCCACAAATCAATAGAAAATTACGGGAAACGTTTTTTAATAGCCGTCGCCCCGCCCGCATTAAATTTTGGTTGTGAAAATATTGGCCTTTGTCAATACTGGTCGGAATGAAGCTTAATTTTTTCGCTTGCAAAGCTGCATCATTTGGTTCTTCAAGGCGACGATATGCAGAGCAGAATTTTGATAGTCTAACAGGAAAGTGGGAAGTAACTCTGGCCTGCTAAACTAAACACTGAGCGGCGTAGTGCGCCTTTTCAAACGCGCTGTCGCACCAGTCAAATTTAGTCAATTTTCACGCTGGTTACTATTTTAATGAATTTTTTCTCAAGGCCTCTCAAAAGAACATTAATCCGGTATGTTACATTGCATTCATATTCATGTACGTGCAAGTATTTGTATCTCGTTTGCAGTGTCGCTGTCTGAGTGCGTTAATTTAACATTGTTTGTGATTTAATTTGCCACTGCAACCATTTTAATGCAAGTACAAAAAAAAAATAAAGTTCTTCAGTTATTGATAATAATGAACCCTGGCGTCGACAAGAGCAGCATGGTAATGGTGTAATGTGCGGCAATGAAATTAAATCAGCAGATTAACAAACAGTGCAGTGGAATGCTTACACTTTTTTTTTCATATATGTATTTCTTCCATCATTTTAATTTTTTACATTTTTTTTTTTTTAATTTTTTTATTTTACCTTTTTTTTTGTGCAACCACTTAACTTTTTCCCGCGGATTGCGTTGCGAAAGTGATACATTTTTACTCATTATTTTGCGTGTAAATAAACAGATGTGCGTGATTTTTTCCCTGTGATCATTGCAAATACATGCGCATTCACACTTGCATACATGCGTACATATACCAACATGTGTTGCAAAAAAGTTAGCGGAATAAGTGCCTGTAATGAAGTTATATATAGTACGAGCTTACAAATTTATACGACAAGCTGCACAGGCAACAGTATTTTGCTGAACATTCGTTTTTTAACATATTTACATATATACATATCGATACGCATACATGTGTGTGTAGCCTCCTTTAGGTACCCTGCAACCCTGCAGGAAAAAGCCTAATTAAATTTGTCAGCAAATTAGTAAATTGTTTGTTTTTTAGATAAGAAAGTTTAAGACTCACCTGAGGACGCACCAATACCTCGCGATAATTTGAGGTGTATGTATAAGTAGGTGCTGATGAATATACGAGGTTCTATTGAAAGGGGTTGTATTACTGGCGCGTATTGAAGTTATGTTTAGTTAGTAGCATCTCTTGGAAAAACACACATCAAATTTCAGCCTGATCGGTAAATTTCCTTGCGTTTAGCATTCGTTTGAATTATAGGAGGCTAGTGATTTTCCTTTTCCATCACCGAACAACATTAAGACGCACGCCACAAATAGGAGAAGCAGCTCGGCCTAACATCGAAAAATTGTGTAAGTGCCACCGGCCGCCGTAGCCGAATGGGTTGGTGCGTGACTACCATTGGGAACTCACAGAGAGAACATTGGTTCGAATATCGGTGAAACACCAAAATTAAGAAAAACATTTTCTCAATAGCGGTCCCCCTCGGCAGGCAATGGCAAACCTCCGAGTGTATGTCTGCCATGAAAAAGCTCCTCATAAAAATATCTGCCGTTCGGAGTCGACTTGAAACTGTAGGTCCCTCCATTTGTGGAATAACATCAAGGCGCACAACACAAATAGGAGGAGGAGCTTGGCCAAATACCCAAAAAGGGTGTACGCGCCAATTATATATATATATACATTAGGGTGTCCCTTATATGACAAAAAAATAAACAAGACTGAGCTAAAATAGAAACGACGGGGATCTTTGTTCTGATAACTTCGAGTTTATTTATGCAAAATAGTCCCCTCTGGCCTCGATACACTGTTTGGCGCGATCTAATGGCTTTTCGAAAGAGTGTTTCAAGTCAATAACCGGAATGTCCTTCAAGATGTCGGTACAAGCCTTTTAGACGGCCCTCACGGACGCAAAACGTTTTCCTTTCATATCCAAATGCAATTTTCCGAATATGTAGAAGTCATTAATAATAATAATAATAATAATGTAGAAGTCATAGGGAGCCATATTAGGCGAATACGGTGAATGATTGTTGGTTAAAATGCGATTACTAGTCAAAAAGTCAGTCACCGAGTGGATCGATGAGATGGTGCATTATCATACAATAAGCGCCTCCTTCCTCCTTCGCGGTATTGAGGGCGAATTCGACGAATGCGACGCAACAAACGCTTCAAAACGCCAAGATAGAAAATCTTATTGACGGTTTGACCCGTTGGCACGAACTCCTTGTGGGCAATGCCTTTGGAATCGTGAAAACAAATGAGCATCGACTTGATTTTTGACCTCTCCAAATGCGATTTTTTTGGGTCGTGGCTCATCTGGGGCCTGCCATACGGCACTTGGACGCTTAGTTTCAGTTTCATGTTGGAAACTCCACGTTTCATCACCTTTTGCAATGTTGAAAACGAAGTTCTCGTCTTTTCTCGCCTCTTTAATGAGGTCTTTCGAATGGTGAATTCTGAGCAATTTTTGGTCCTCAGTTAACTTGTGCGGAATGAAACGTGCGCAGACCTTTCGTAAGCCCGAGTGATCAGTTAAAATGCGAAAAATTAGAGTTTTGGAGATATTCAACTCGAAATCCATAGAGTTCGACAATGATTTCGGTTCATTTTTTTGATAAATTTACGAACAATTTGGATAGAATTTTCGGTGATTACTGGTTTTGGGCGGCCCGTGTGTTCATTGTCATTTACGTCCTCACAACCACCACTGAGACGTGTAAACCACCCATGAGCTCTGGCACGAGGTAGACAATCATCGCCATAAACTTTTTTCATCTGTTGAAATGTTTTGGTAAACGTTTTACCGATTTTAAAACAAAATTTGATTTTAGCTCGTTGTTCGAAACTCATTTTCGTACCGATGACACAAACATACTGACACTTTAGACGCAATAACTTCGCTTCCACTGAACCGAATGTCACCACGCTTTCACCACTGGAAGTCAGCTAGGGATGTAACTTCCAACGTCCTAACTCATTAAAAAGATGGTGCCATTAAAAACATTTTTATGAAGCCAGTCTTGTTTATTTTGGACTTCACCTTGTATGTGTATCACGACATCCAGCTCACGCCTCAGCAGTTGTGTTCGCAAAATCAATGGAAATAAGGTTCCTGCCCGTTTTGCACCGGGAGGAATAAGTGGGATTCTTCAAACTTTGCTCCTTCGAATTTCCCAAAATACTATGCGTTGAGAATATAAGGCAGAATCTGATCGATCTAAACGTCGACTAAGTTGACCAATTTGAAGAAATGGCTGGCGGAAAAAAGATTTTATTCAAACGAGGAGGTGATTGCAGAAACGAATTGCTATTTTTCAGACTTGAACACATCCTACTATTTGGAAGAGGTCAACAAACTAGAACAGCGTTGAATGAAAAATATAAGAGTAGAAGTAAACTTTGTCGAAAAATGAAAAAAAAAAGTTTATCCCAAACAATTTTTTTGTTTTTGTTTTTGGGACTCGAATCCACAGCCTCTGGGATGGCAGGCTAGTGCTCTCACGCTAGACTACCGAGGTCGCAAACGATTAAATAGTTTTTATTTTTGCACTTCAAACGACCCTGGTATTTATTAGCAAACACCTATGTCTAAGTCTATCATGAGAAATTGGTATGTATTCGACCTCATGGTATTTTGTGCCATCTACTCGTCATAATACCTCATCCACACCCAGCCACCTGAATAGACTTTAAGATGAAACTGGGTTGGGCTGAGCGTATGCACCTTTCTTTCAGCTGATTTGTCTAATTTTCTTCTCGCTATCACATTCGAGAAGAAAGTGTGTTGATGGAGCTTCTGGGGATTGGTCAGAAGTCAGTCGCCCATATCCCCACCCCTGTGCAGATGGTTGTGATCAATCTGTATTCATCTGTGAGAATGTCAATGGGACGTTCTCAGTTTGTTCCTGTCCCTTGCAAGAGTTATGAGTTGCTTGAACCTTTTTTGGTGCATAGCCCCACAATTTGATGCCGGTTTATCGCTCGTAGACTTTTCTCTTCGCTTCTAAACTGAAAAGTTCATTACCAGTATTTTTTCCCTACAGGGTAGTTGTAGGAAATTCGCTGCTGTCGATGCATTACTTCTTGTCTGTTTGTAGTCGAAATGCATTTTTTTAATGGTAAACATACGATTGTGCGCGTCTGAGATTTCGCCTCGTCGAGCATATACAACCGACCAAAAAAAATGTTTTTTTTTTTTAAATTACAAAGTCCTTAATGCATTGCGTTAATTTTATTTGAATTTACAGACTAAAATTCCTTTGCTGTTTTTTGTTTGTTATTTTTTTCTTTTTGATGTCTACATTTGCTTTTTATTACAGTTTTTCTGTATAATTTCATTGGTGTGTGCATTTTTTTACAAATAAATTTTTTTTTTTGCCTGCATTTTTTACTCGGCTGCATTTCTTGTTGTTTTTTGGTTTTTGCTTGTATTTTTTGTTGTTGCTGCCGCTTTCCTTCAGCATTCACTTTGTCATAGCATTGTACTAACGTTTGCATTCCTTTAATCTATTCATAGAAGGTATAATGCGAGTACTGGTACTTGATGCAATGCATTAACGCCAGGAAATGAGAAAGCAAACGCCGGAATTTTTTAATGATTTTTCTTTTCACGAGAATAGCAGAATAGCGTACATCGCCTAAGCTTTAATGTGCTTTCTTTCTTTCTGTCTTTCTTTTTCTAATTTCGCAAAGGGAATATACTATTTCATGTCAAAATGGAGGATGTGCAGGCTTGAGAATTTCAAGGGTTCCTGTTCTACTTTATTTGAGGGATTTTAGCCGTATTTATCAAAGCGCGTGCGGCACTAGTCGTTTCTTTCGCATCCTCATAGCGCCAGTTAGAAACTCCAGTTTAAACCAAGTCGAGACCGACTTGATCACTCGGTCTTTTTAACGCCAAGAGGCTTTCCTCTACTCCTGCGACCACCAAAAGGAGCCTTCAATAGTTTGTCGCTCAATTATATTATAACACAGGCGACACAAAGCGCTCGATTTTCAGAAACCGGAACTCGATTTTGAGGTGGTTCTGAATGTGCTGGATTTGTTTTTGAGTAGATCCCGCACTTAACTTGTTTGAGGTATTAAGGCTTAAAATTGCAGGGCACGCGATTTATGCTATATCACGAAAAGTTTTTTTCTAAGTAACCGTACCACAAAGTCAGCTATTTGCCCTTCAAACTGAATTTTCAAATACACAAAAAAAAGTTATTTGTCTATGAACTAACCCCTGTTGAATTGGAAGTATTTACATAGCCATTTTTAAGCGGTTTGATTTATTTTATTCTCTTTATACGAACCTTACAACGGTAAGTACTTCGCCTCATTTAAAATGGTGGTTATTGGGTGTTTCTTTAAGCGTGTAAAACGGAAGTGAAAAAAATATTTTTTATTTTTGTTTTCTGTATTTTAGTTATTGATGCAAAGTTCGTTCAAAAAGTTGTCAGGCTTTACAAAATGGTCTTCCAAAAAAAGGTATGTCGCTGGCGACATGGATTCCGGGACTCACAGGTGTCTGAGGTTCTTGATTCTTGTTCAGTATGAATGTCGTTATCGTATGCACTACCATCTTAAAAAAACGTTGAAAAAATGGCGGACGTTCAAAATGAAAAACCATTTTTTGACCCTTTTTTTATTTTAAAGGTGCGAAAAAAATACTAAAAATAACGATAACGACATCAATTCTACGTAATTTAAATTTTATTTCATCAAAATCGGTTCAGTAGAACCGGCTATATCTGTGCCCATTGTCCATGTGAAGACCATTTTTTGAAGGCTGAGAAGTGCATAACTCCAGTTTGAGCTGTTTAAATGTTTCATCCACTTCTTCAAGCGTTGAAAAACGTTGCTTTCGTATTTTATTTTTGATGTTCCTGAACAAAAAGAAACCATTGGGACCCAAGTCGGAACTGTAAGGTGGATGGATGACCTATTAATTCGATCTCTTTAGTGCTCAAAAACTCTCTTGTGTGAGCTGATATGTGAGAGCTCGCATTGCCTTGGTGAAGGATGTGCCTGATTCGTTGGTTGGTTTTCCTTAATTCTTCGAAAACTTCTGCCAGAAATGGTTGTGTGTCAATCAGAATTGCTAGTGGTACAGTTCCGACAAGACTAGATTTTTCGAAAAAGCAGGCGGCTATTTGCTTTGAAAAACTTTTGTTGGCTTAAGCTCACCTTGGAACTCCACCCACATTGTCGGTTCTGTTTTGTCTCCGGCTCATATGCATAGATCCAAGATTCGTGATCTTTAAAGATGTCACAGACGTGCTGAATTTCTTCAACATTTGTTTACACCAATCGGTACGAGTTCTATTTTCGACGTTCTCACGACAGTCGTTTCTGCGTTACCGGAACATCCCGGATTTATATCGGGCAAGGACTGTCACTCTAGAAGCACTTTGTCTACATGTAAGAGGAATGGTGATGCTGTTACAAGAACATCAACGACAGTCCGTTTTTGGTCGATTACCAACGTATGCGGTATCCAACAAGAACTAATCTTCTTCACGACCAAATGTTCGCGCAATATACAGCTCCTCTATTTCCAAAGGTGTCGCTATCTCGCGATATGTCAGATGAAGATCTTGTGTTATCATTTGACGCATTGCATCGAGTGTTTCTGGCACAACAACCATTTTAGGACGGGCTTCACGAAATTCATCATGTAAGGATTCACGGCCACGTTTGGCCGGTTTGTATATACCAGCGCTTCACAGTAGCTAAGTGTGATGATTGAAGACCAAAAGTCGAAGTAAGTTGATCAATGCACTCTTGTCGCGATAGTCCACGTCCAAAATCGTAATAAATAATCGCACTAAAATTTTAACGAATTAATTATATCTTTTGGGCGAGTGAACTTTTCAACTCGCTGAAAAAATAAGAAATAAAGCGCGTAAGTGAGAATGTTATATGCACTTTTATGCTCAAAAATACCAAACTGTTATTACTATTAAAGGAACTCAAATTGCGGCTCATCACATATAGTGTTAGGTTAGGTTGAAGCGGTTGTCCTGTGGCACACACTCAGGCTCATAGCTCATTGTGATGCCGCGTCGGGAACTTGTCCCTAGCTCTCCTAACACCAGTGCATGCATCTTAAAAACTTTAGAGTATCTCTGATTTCTGCAGAACTGAGATCCTCCAATTCGTTAAAAAATGTGTCTACCTAAGCGGTGAATCTGCGTTTGGACAGAGCAGGACAATGGCACAGAAAGTGCGAGATCGTCGCTTCCTCTTCCTCATCTAGACAACTTCTGCAAAAGTTATGTGTTTGAACACCCATCCTCTGCGCACTGCCCGATGAACTGGCTCTGCAATTACCCTGCCTTTAAGAGATGGGCGGTATTACATGGCTACCCTGGAGGTTGTCGACTGTTTTGTGAGGGATCTCATCGCCGCCTGGCTATCAGTGAAAATGTAGATATCCTCTCCAGGTACCAGTGTCGCGGCTTTCATTATTGCCATCAGTTCAGCCTGAAAGACACTGCAGTAGTCGGGCAGCCGAGAACTGAAGGAGATCCTCAAATGTTTGGAATATACTCGTACACCTCCACCCATACTACTCTCGAGCTCTGAGCCATATGTGGATGGACTCTCGCGCTGTCTTACATCGTCCTTAGTGTTGCAAAGGCGCAAAATATGCAAGGCAACCTACGCATTGCAACCAAAATTAATGTGCCAAAACGTTTTTGACTGGCTGTGTAAGATTACCCAAAACCCCAAAAGATCGCACAAAATTGAAATGGATTAAATTTTTTCGCGCTACTTTTTTTTATTTTTTATTTTTTTGGATTGTCTTCAATTTTCTTATAATCCTCAACGCTCTTAATGCTTTCTAAGCTGCCGGAAGCATTTGCAAATCCAAAGCGATTTAGCCACTTCCTAGCGCTGCTAACTGTCGATGACAGTTTCTAGAGCGTACTTCTGCGTATGTATTAGGACTATGAATAAGTTCGTTTCGGTTTTACAACAGATGGCGTAACTTGATTATTATTCCATCGATCCACATTTCCAAACATTCATTGGAGAGCTACTGTCGTAAGGCACAAACGTCAGTATAAGTTTTTTATTTGAAGCGTAAACAACAATATTTTTACCACACTTGAAAATGTCGAATTTCGTGCCAAATAATGTGTTTTTGCGGGGAATTCTTCTTCATTATTTTAATATGAAGAAAAAAGCAGCCGAAAGTCATCGTATCTTGGTGGAAGTTTATGGTGAGCATGCTCTATCTGAGCGAACGTGCCAGAAGTGGTTTGCACGCTTTAAAAGTGGTGATTTTGGCTTGGAAGACGAAGAACGCGAGGGTGCGCCGCCAAAGTTCATGGATACCGAATTGGAGGAATTGCTCGATCAAGATCCGGCTCAAACGCAAGAAGAGGTTGCAAAAACTTTGGGAGTTGATCAATCAACCATTTCCAAACGTTTAAAAGCCATGGGAATGATCCGAAAGGTAGGCCATTGGGTGCCGTATGAATTGAAGCCAAGAGACGTTGAACGCCGTTTTATGGCATGCGAACAACTGCTTCAACGGCACAAAAGAAAGGGTTTTTTGCATCGAATTGTGACTGGCGATGAAAAGTGGGTCCATTACGACAATCCACAACGTCGGGCAACGTATGGATACCCTGGCCATGCTTCAACATCGACGTCGGCGCAGAATATTCATGGCCTGAAGGTTATGCTGTGTATCTGGTGGGACCAGCTGGGTGTTGTGTATTATGAGCTACTGAAACCGAATGAAACGATTACGGGGGATGTCTACCGACGACAATTGATGCGTTTGAGCCGAGCACTGCGAGAAAAACGGCCGCAATACGCCGATAGACACGACAAAGTTATTTTGCAACATGACAATGCTCGGCCACATGTTGCACAAGTGGTCAAAACATACTTAGAAACGCTCAAATGGGATGTCCTACCCCACCCGCCGTATAGTCCAGACCTTGCGCCATCCGATTACTATCTCTTCCGATCGATGCAACATGGCCTGGCTGACCAGCACTTCCGTAATTACGATGAAGTCAAAAAATGGATCGATTCGTGGATTGCGGCAAAACCGACCGAATTTTTCACAAAGGGAATCCGTGAATTGCCAGAAAGATGGGAAAAAGTAGTAGTAAGCGATGGACAATATTTTGAATATTAAATTTGTAACCATTTTACGTCAATAAAGTTTCAAATTTCGAAAAAAACCGCACGAACTTATTCATAGTCCTATTATGTATGCAGGTATGTGTGTTTTTGGTACTCAAATTAATTATGTGCCAACAAGGAGATCAACCGCAGAAAGAATTTGTGAAATAACAAACGACCTTTCTCATGCACTTACGTCGTACGCACCCTCAAATTAGCCTCGTCTCTTGCAAGTGCACACATTTTTGTAACAAAAAATTAATCTGTTCATAGTTGACATTTGACAGTATTTTATTATTAGCTTTAGTGTGCATTTATATACGTATTTATGTATGTATTTGTGTATGTATGTTTTATTAGTAATTAATTATCACTAATGAGTGTCTGTCTCTCTGCCATTCCTTTGTTGCAGGATTTTTGAGGAATTTCTCTACGCTCAAGTACCACGACCACGTCAGCGCGCGCACTCAACCGCCAAACTCAATAGAGCCAAAAGAGTATTCACAAGCAGGCACCTATACATCCCGCGGTATTTTTGCTGCTGAAAATTTGTTGGTTTTTATGTGTTGCGCTACGTTTGCAAGCGAACCACTCAGCGTGTGGAGGCCAATAAAAGCGGCAGCAAGTTCAAATAATTAAAAACTAAATAAACAGCAAATTACTTCGGTTAATGATTAACTGAGCTGATAACATTCGAGAGCCGGCAAGGAAAACAACGTTTCGTTTTGTTGTTTCGTTGTTTCGTTTTTTCAGTTTTCTGTTTGTGTATTGCGCTCGTGAGTTCAATCATCCGCAATCGTCGAGCAGCGCGCAATCAACCAACTAACCAGCCAATCGACCATTGAAAAATAAATATTAAATTAAATTAACAATAACAACAAAATACAAAACACTGGTGTAGAAAAAAAAAAACACAAAATAGCTGAGAAGTGGCGAACAAAGTGATTAATGTGCATTTTTTTCTCAAATAAATCAAATAAAAATATTGAAGTAATTCAAAGTGAAAAAATTACAATAAATACATAAAAAATCGATTATTTTGTAAAAATTCTAAGTAAACAGCCAACTCAGCATAACTTAAATGCAAATACACACACACACACAAGCACACAACCATTTACTAGATACATTCAATGTAAGAGAGCTTAAGTAAACGTTAAAAGATACCACCACCAATTAATTAATTCATTAACTAATTAACTTGTTTTTACTTTTTTTTTTTCATTGTATTGTATTTTTGCTCTATCAGCACCCCGCGTTTTATACATACAAACAAACTTCCATACGTATATACGCGTAGAGGAATGCAGTGCAACTCAAGAAGAAATTAAATAAAATACAAATTCTAGGTATTTACAATTTATATATTACAGGCAGTTAGTTAAAGAAACATAAGAAGAAGAGGCAGCAGCAGCAACAGCAGAAGAAAAATTAAAACAAAGTAAATAAACGCCATTAAAAAAAAGGTTGTTTAAATATAAGAAATCAAGCAAACGGCAAGCGAAAGATATTGTCTGCTAAAAACGGAAATCTCAACCATATACTCGAACCGCCGCAACCCCCCCGCCCCCGCAACTAAATCAATAGTGAAGTGTGAGTGTAGCGGTGAAATTTGCAGCGAGTGTAAAAAAGGTGAAAAATAAATTAGCAACATTACAACCGCAAATACCACAGCAGCAAGGAAACCAATAACCGCTAAAATAACAGCAGCAACCACAACAACAACAAAAGCAAATATGGAAGACAATAACACAAGTACGCCAATGAAGACCGACGAATCAGTCACATTAACAATCAGGCTTATAATGCAAGGCAAGGTAAGTCGATCAGCATTTATCCGATATGCTTATATGTCTAATTAAATTTGTTTGCCTGAATGCGGAATTGACAGAAAGAAAAAAACACAAATGCAAATGAAATACTTGAATAGAAGATTTAAGGCAGTGAATGCATTATTTAGCTGCAAGTAAGTAATTTAAGTTCAGCTGACAAGTAGCAACTATCAGGTCAGTCCATAAGTTCGTGCGTATTTTACCCATAATTTCACTTTTGTACGATTTTTGCATACAAAAAATTATTCGCGGAATATAACGGAACTATTAATATTTTTTTTTTTTATATATTGTGCATTCAACAAGTGATTTTAATTGCGGATAGAAACACATGTTGTATAAAAATAAAATGGAATCTTCGAAAGCGCAAAAGAGGCATATTTTGTATTTTTTTTTATAAAAGTGGTAAAAATGCAACAAATGCTGCTGCAGAAATAAACACTGTTCACGGAGAGGATACCGTGAGTGCAAGGACTGCGCAAAAGTAGTTTTCAAAATCCCGAAGTGGTAACTGCGACGTGGAGAATGCCCCACGCGCTGGTCGTCCTGAAGTCTTTAACTCCGACGCCTTGCTCGAACTCGTGGAAGCTGAGCCATATTTGACAGTCGCTATGATAGTTCATAATAATTCATCGCATGGAATAGTTCACAGGCACCTGGTTCAGTTGGGAAAGGTTTCAAAGCTGGGGAAATGGGTTCCGCATAGACTTTCGTCGCCACTCAGCAGAGAGTGAATGTGTGTTCTCAGGTGCTGCAACGGCTTGAAAATGAAAGCTTTTTGAACCGTATCGTTACTGGTGTTGAAAAATGGGTGCTTTACAATAATCCTGTTCGCAAACGACAATGGTTAGATAAAGATGAAACACCAGAACCGACCCCTAAAGATGGCCTTCGCCCCAAGAAGATTCTCGTCTATTTGGTGGGATATGACCGGTATTGTTTATTATGAACTTCTGGAACTAAACCAGACGATAACTGCTGATTATTATTCCCATCAGCCGTCAAACCTGAATGAGGCACTTAAAAAAATCGACCGTCTTTAGTGAATAGACGCAAAGTTTTGTTTCACCACGACAACGCAAGACCTCATACCGCAAGGCAAACATTTGGCAAGCTGAACGAGCTCGGATGGGAGCTAATGCCGCATCCACCATACTCTCCGGATATTGCACCTTGTGATTATCACCTTTTCCGTGGACTTCAATCTCATATGAGTAACAAGAACTACTCCTCAAAAGAAGCTATAAAAATGGATATCGAAGCGTATTTTGGCTCCAAGGACAAAAAATTTGTTGAGCAGGGAATTAAAAATATGCCTAAACTTTGGGAAGACATTGTAAATAATGAAGGAAAATATATTATTGTTTAATATATACTTTAAACATCTTTTTTATTAATTTTAAAACCACCTTTAAAAAACGTACGAACTTATGGACTGACCTGATAAATTGAAAAGAGAAATCTCGCTGGCAAATATTGAATACAACACATAGGCGATTTTTGTTTGTTGAAAATTAGCTTTTTTGACGTTGATGATAATTTCCATCAAGAAAAACGCAATCATTCCAGCGCCACTCGAATATTTCACTACCACTTTTGTAGAAAAATTTATATTTTGTCTCAAAAATGATCTCAGTTTCAGCGATAACCTCTTCATTAAAGTGAAATTTCTTACCGGCGAGCATTTTCTTTTTGGTCTGCGAACAGCCAGACAGTAGTCGCTGGAAGTCAAATCTGACGAATACGATGGATGTGGGACCAAATCGTAGTTCAATTCATGTAGTTCTGCCATTGTTTTGATTGATGAACACATTTTTTTCTTTGCCATACGTGAACGTTTCTTTGCAATTTCGTTGACGACCGAATGCTCCAATAACACTAATATAATATTCACTGTTGATGGTATTTCCCTTCTGAAAGTAGTCGATGAATATTCTCAAGATAGTCGGTAGTGAGATGGAAAATGACTAATGCGTCATCAAAATTGCCGTCGCAGCAATGATATGTCCTGAGACTAAAAACTTCCCCCTCATTTGGAACCTTCGCCCACTCTGGAATCGCTTTCGCATTCCTTCAGAGTGGCGTTCTACCTTCCAACAGGTCCCGCTTTTTTTTCCGGAGAATTCTTCCCGCGAAACCACTGATTATCTCCCCCGTTTCGTCGGTACTTAGCATCTTGTCGATTTGACATTTTCAGTGGTTATGTCACCGACTGTATTCTCCAGCGTTCGATATGCATTAGAAGAATGTGTCTTTAGCGTCATCTTCGGCAGCATCCCCGTTTATGCATGTGGGATGTTCACTTTTCCCTATTTTGAACAGGTATTTCTGGAAATACCCGTGCCCCTAAATCATTTGGGTTATATAAGTTCCTACTGTTCCATGTGGCGACGTCTTTTATAAGCCTAGCCGTTCATCTGCCGCGTGTTTCGTTAATCCAGCGGTCTTGCCATAGCCTTTCATCGCGTTTCATCTCCTATTTCGCGCGCTATAGGTTTGCTAACTCTCTCTTCCATTCCCTCCTTTAAAGCCCACAACTTTTTCTTCTCTAAGGCTAATAAGTCTACCGGTATTGAACCGCTTATTACTTGAACAACTGGCCCAGATACTGCGCGGTAGACGGACACAACTATCAGGGCTGTCGTTCGTTGTACCGATGTTAAGCGCTTGCATCGGTGCTTTATCCTTAGCGCATTTGCCCACAGTTCAGCTCCGTATAAGAGAATGGACAGCGTGGTAACCATCATTATTTCCCGTTTCGTTTAGGTTGGGCCCCATTTGCTGGCATCAGTCTACTAAGTAGGGATGTTATCTTAGCTGCTTTCTCTGTTACGTCCTCTTTTTTTACCAGTAGCTTACTCTTGTGTTCAGTCTTATGCCTAGGTACTTTGGAACCTTTTTTGGGTTTATCGTGTTTGAGAAAGTTTAACATAATAAACACAACTTAAATGACATTAATTACTAAAAACGAATACGAAAAGTTTTACAGCAAAACTTTACAATTAAACTACATAAATAAATTATGCAAGATCTGTTGGTGGCTTTCTTTTAAGCCGTCTTTGACAAGAGGCCTCTTATATTATCCAGTTCTCTGCTCGCTATCTCTCTGCCCGACTCACTTAACAAAAAATTTGCATGTGAAGCAAAGTTATCGAGTAAGATTCGCCGCTAGCGAGTGCGGTTACACCTCATAAAGCAGGGATGACTCATAAAACTGGCTGGCTCACAAATAAATGTAATTTTATGCAGCTTTATTCCAAGATATGTTTATTTATACGAGTTTCTTCATCTATTCACCACTTGTTAGCGATTCGAGAAAAGAAGAGGCCTTATTTCCTATGTTCCCTACATTTCGGAGCCTTCTCTCTCCTCGCGGGATTTGTGTGCGTCAGTAACCTGCTTTTTTGGCTTGTCACTTCTATCGACCTCAAGATCCCAATGAATATCAGCATTAGGTATATACGGCGATGCATTAGTCTTGGTCCTAAGTATTCTAGATTGGACTCGTTGCAGTATACTTAAGTTTGATGCCGATGAAAAAGAAAGAAGTCCAAGAATAAAACATGTTTGCATAACTTTTTGCTAAATAGAAAAAAAAAATTTGAGTAATCGAAATCTTCATTTTGACTTTTACGCGCTCCTCTAGTGCTTGTCTGTTAGTATACTGCAACTGTCTAGTTCAGAAGTGTCAGATAAATTTGACGCCATTTGCAAAAATTATAAAACTTCCAATAGGGCGATTAGTTTTGTGCCACTTTGTATTTTTGGACTAATTTCGAAATTTTGTTAGTTAAAATTTTATTTAAATAATCTAATTAAAATCAACGGTGTTGCGTAATTTTTCCATTTTTTTCGCGTTCTTTTCTTTTATATTAGAAGAGCTTATTGAGGCGAAAATTCTATAAACTTTTCGGCACAATTTAGTGTGGCTTGAATTAATATACTTGTAAATATAACAACTAGCAAACTCTTTAGACTACGCATTAAATAAGACTGCTCGGAAGCCGTTCGAGAAACGCCGAAATCAAATGTTGATGCAAAATTCATTTTAAGAAACAACTCTTTTGAAAATCAGAAATTTGAAAATCAGGATTCATGGTTCATAGCTTAAAGCTGCATCGTTTTTGAGAATGAGAATAACGATTTATGGTTCCTAACCTAAAGTTACACTATTTTTGCATTAATAGCCCAAGCAGTCCATTACACAAAGGCCAATATTCTATTTTTATCCCAGTCTTGCTCCATAGACGATTTTCATTTATTTTTATTAAATTTTCTTCGAGTGATTTATTCGAATAATCGTTTACAAAATGACCCAAAATGATCATTGATTGCGAAGAAACTATTTATACGTTCAGCACACATACTTAGTCGCACTAAAGTACATGAACATGTACGCACACATGTTTCTCTGTTATCCCTGCAGGGAAATCTACCGGCACACAATTGTCGCATTTAGAATAAGTTTGCCTAGCGGAGGAGGCTTATGAAATATATTATAAGGCGCACACTGCTTTTAAGCAATGAGAAAAATCTCCGAATTTATGTAACAAATAGTTGTTAGATAGTAGTTACAGGAGTGTGCCCGCAGGCTGAATAGATGTGGGCTCAGCATACTAGACAGTATCTCACTGCACCACAATAGCACCGAACGGACTCTAGCTAACCGCTCATGTTACTCAAAGACAAATTTTGAACTCGTTTGAGATCGTATTCAATAATTTTTAATAGTATTCGAGTTTAGAAAACATATATTTTACTAAGAAAATTGAGATTAAGTTAAAGCTAGCAGTTTAGCGCAGTGAAGTAATCTCGTCGTCATCTCATCTAACGAAAGATAGAGAAAACATGCTGTTTTATGCCCAGGTAGGTTCAGATAGAGAGAGAGATGTATTAGATGAGTAGCGGTGCGCGCCTCAAATGCCGGACATTCGTTGAGTAAATCAAGCTCGATTCTGGATAATTCAGTGTTTAACCTGCTACAATAACCTGAGCGTATTCGTGTACGGTTCTCACGAGGCATCTGAAGCTCTGCAATGAGTGGTTGGACTCCGATAACGGCATTCGGGAAACGGGAGTGCATAAAGGTGGTAGGAGACTCGTGGCGAATGTTGTTAATAGCCTGTCTGTATACTGAAAGGTCCATTGGTTATTGTGTATTGGTCTGGATCTCGTCAGTCAAGTGATGTACTCGTAAATGTCTGCTCTCGTGCCTAGGAGGCAGCTCAGTGGTTGTCGAGCATAATAGTATGCTCCTCTAAATGTTTCTTACTAATCGTTGACCATTACGTTATTTGCGGCTGGAGGTTGACTACGACTTCTGGCTATTTTCCTGCTGTACGATTTTTAAAAATTTTCTAAAGGATTAATAAATAAAGATAATAAATATTTTCGCTTGATATTTGTCAACTGCTAAGTAACAAGAAAAAATTTAATATGTTTAAGTACTCGTTCGGCTCTGGCGGCTAGGCGCTTGAGATTCCTTAGCGTGCCCTTTGGGAATGACTTGAAAAAATTCTCCAGCCTTGCTGGATGGCTGTAGACGGGTTTGTCTCTTCCCTAAATCCTTTCACAGGTAGTGGTCCACATTATGGTATCAAAACGCACGTAAGTGCTACTTATAGTGTACCTGGGGTACTCTTGCCATTCTACCTACCTACCAAGTACTTGTTCTTTCGTTTGATTCTGCTCTTGGTGTGCCCCGAGTTAGCTTAGCAAGCATTGTAGAGGTCTTCTGATTGCGGGCAGAGCCTCTAAGACTACCAAAGCCTCCATGGGGTGGAGGTGTGGCCAATATCAGACCGTTAACCGGCTCTCAGCGAATTTGAAAGAATCAGCTGATTGGCTGACGTAATCAGGGTTAGCGATTAGCGGGTTGTTTATGAAAAAAATGAGGTTGTGTTGGTGATATATGAAAAAAAAAACAACACAACCTTCGCTCATTTTACTTCGTGGCAACAACGAGTGTGTGAATGCGTGTGAAATAAGCGAGTCGAATTCGGCTGCCGATTACTCCTGTGACGTGGCAGCCGAAATTACTCGCACAGTTTGGTTTTTCATCATAGTTAATGGCCAAACCTGATAAATCTATCATCGTTGCAAAGCCTCAAATGTTCTTAGTGTGGAGGGGTCTTAACCGGGTACTGTCCGCTGGGAAGCCATGCGGTGAGACTCAACATTACTTCGAATGGCTATTGCGGTGAATATCTAGTGAATGATTGTGAGATAATCGACATATACTGCTCAATTGCACTGTTTTAAGAGCTTGAGATTCAGATATCTCGCACCAGGCTATCTATCAGACGTGCACGTTAACCACTTCTGGAATTTTCTTAGTAGTACGCAGCGCATCCGCAATTCCTCCTCGTCATTTTTCTCTTGCGCCTTTATCTTCCGCTCCCATTTTTCTTTTAATGTTCACTACAATGTACAGATTCCTAGTTACTCATCCGTGTATGTATTTTTCCCTATGGAGCAACCATCCAACCTAAGCCTCTTTCAACCGGTCACTCCCTCAGTGGCTGTCGCTTTGCAGAAAGCTCATCAGTTCTTAACCGCAAATATTTTCCCTGCAGAGCTCGCCTGGTTCAGTGGTAAGTTGATGTATGTGTATGCGTATGAGCGTGTGCATGTTTGTGCGTGTGTGTGTGTTATCTATCACATGGGAAGCGCATTTTGCCGCTGTATTAGTTGAATTATTTGTGTCCTCGCGCTGCACATAACTTGAGTGCCTGCCAAAAACACAATTATTCTTAGGCCCTCGACGTACATACCAATGTATGTAATCGCAATTGCAATCGTCGATGTCGTTGACGTGTTGTCGCTGTTCATTACACGATGACAACAACGGCATAACGACAAAGACGCCGTCGCTGGCACAGTCGAGAGTGTAGTGCTGCCGATACTTACATATCGGCCTGGTAGAAAGCAAATTTTGGTGGGGAAGGCGGGCGTATTGTTGCTAGCCGATGACTGCAGGCGATAGCAGCTATGTAAAAATGTCATTTGTAGCTCACTCTTCCCCTCGAACCACACGTCAAATACTTTTGGTGAAGCTTTTGCCAATTCGCCAAAAATTATTTTCTACTTTTTATCCTGTTCTTATTTATTTTTACTTTATTTTTGGTAAATGTAAAATTAAATTTCTTACTGCAACTTACAAGGCACTCAGCCGCATTCAACAACAACAACAACGAGTCGAACTGACCACATAAATTTTGCGCGTCATGTCCACTTTGTGCCGTCAGCCAATACACCTGTCGCCGTGTTTCAAATGTCTTTTGGGGGAAAATGCAAAACATATTGCGAAATGAAATGCACTCAAATCTACCCTAATGCGATTTTCATGGTAGGGTTAATTAAAAATTAGCAGACAGTACATGAAAATATACTGCTTAGTAAATCTGTAGAAATGTGATAAATTATAGAACCAAACAAAAAACAAAAAAAAAACATAGTGGTCTGAGTGACGACTTAGCACTCGCAAGGTTTTGTTGTGCAACTATGACAGGAATCGAGATAGAATTATTTTAACAAATTGCATGTGCGCTATTAATTTTAGGTATCTCCAATGCAACATTCGAATTCGCATTCGTATTTGTAGTCGTCTGCATACGCACATCCATTTGGTATTCGTATTTGTTCGTAGCTGCTCAGGCCTTATTCGTATTCGTGCTCGCATTGGTATTGCAACTCGTATTCGTATTTGGATTCGTATATACTAAGTTGACTTATTTGTTTCTTATTTAATTGTAATAATTTTCTTATTAAAAAAATTCATTCTTCCACAAAAACCATATATCATAAATCCATATTTCAAATTCTGTGCAAATTAAAAAAAATATATAAAAAATTCACACTTTTTAAGCAAATTTTTTAGAAAAATTCGAGTATGCAGTTTTGTAGCCTATTATATTTTGTTATATTGTAATAAAGTGCAATTTCGCAGTATCTTAAAAATTGTGTTGATTTTTGACAGCCTCTTACGAACTGAGTTTTATTAAGGCAATTTTTCAATTGGAGCCACTTTCGCCATATATCAGATCAGAGTCTGTAACTGGAGTCAATTTATGGCTACCATAGGTAACATCCTCCAGCCAATACACATACATATGTACACCTCCTGTGGAGAGGCGGATGATAATTCAGAGTTTTTGTCCAGCATTCGCTTGACCGGAAAGGCGCACTATTAGCTCAGATGTATTGATACTGGATCAACTACATTATCTATCCCTCGACAAAGTTCGTAGTTCAATCGAGCATTTAGGAAAGTTTGAAATCTTAGCAGAAAATCAATGTCAGTCATATCTCCGCAAAACGAAATAAATCGCCTCGGAAATATGACAAACTTATTTCCAATGTTAATGTTGTGTAGCCCAAATAGTGCGTTTATTGCAAAGAAGTCAAAATCATTCATTTCCGTATGAAGCGCATTTTCATATCGACGGCTATATTGATAAGCAAAAAATTTAAATATAGGAAATGTTGCTGGAAACCCCATTTCAAAGTCAACGGTGAGTGCTACAAAGGCATGATAAGCGATTTTTTGTGACAAAAAAATCAAAATTTTTTTGACTTGAATGCTATTTGGCTTTAGCAGCATGGCCACAATCGACCTTTTGCGCCTTACACTCGGTAAACTTTTTATCAGCTGTCTAGGCGATTTATGTTAAATTGGCCACCTCGGAGCTGCGATTTAACGCCATTCGACTTTTTTGGCGGGACTCCGTGAGGGTCCAATGTTATGCAAACGATCTATTGACGACTCAAGTCCTTAAGGCGATTATCGTGCACGCCATTCGCCGAGCCAGCAAGCGTCACTAAGGGAAATCGTCACTTTTGGGAAAACTAGGTTTTACGTAATGCGTAACTGCGAAGTCAGCCGAAGCTAGCCACACCAATGAAATCGTGTTCCATAGATATAGAGGCAATTTTTGCTGTTACGAATAAATTTTTTATTTATTTGTTTTTTATTGACTTTTTTATTTTTTGTTTTATTTTATTTTTAGTTTTTATTGGCTTTTTATTTTTTTCACAGTGATAAAACATAAAATAGCGGTTGAACTGTTTTAGTTTGCTGAAACCCATACCTTGTTCTATATATACAATATATCGAGGGTTGTAAAGAATTGAAAACTTTTCAAAAACAATGCTCATACGATTTTTTTTTTTACAATACATCGAAAAAATGCATTCATGCAAAATGTATTGGAACTACACAGTTGAAATTTCAAGTCAATCAGTCAAGATTCGTTTGAGGTATGAATCTGAGCGATTTGAAAAATTTAGTTTCGAGAAAAACGCCTTGAAAGATTTCTGTACGGTAAGCTTACTAACTTAACTGGCAACTACAACCGATGGACGCTCTTGGCCGCTACCAAATTTTGGCCCAATCGCGTTTGCATTGCGCGCGTTAACGCTAGTTAGAAACACCAAGGGCGGCCAGGTCGTCGTCGGCTTGGATTTTCCAACGTAGATCAATAGACTTTTTTTGCGAGTTTCACCAGTGCATTTCGAAAAGAGCAGCGTTATTGTCCATCAGCTCAACGGGACCAAGCCAGCGCAGCCGTTGAATTTTAATCCGCTAACCTACGTCGATGTCGGCGTACAGCTCGTGGTTCTTATTTGATATGGATTATTCTCTCAAATCCAACCATAGATCTTGCGCAGAATTTTTCTCTCGAAAGCTCCTAATAACCATCCATTAGAGTTCGTCAATGTCCATATAGTAAGACCAGGAGGATGAGTGATTGATAGAACTTTGTTTCGTGCATCGAGAGAGGGATCTACTTTTCAATTGCCTACCCAGCCTAAAGTAGCACACGTTGGCAAGAGTTTCGGTTATTATTCACTGGATCTCTTGGCTGACGTCGTTGGTGGTATTAATGGTGGATCTTGGGTGGGCAAAGCCCTTGACTACGCCGAACTCGTAATTGTCAATCACAACCTGCTGTCCAATACGCGTAGACTTTTTGGTTATTGACAGATGGTACTTTATCTTGCCCTCGTTTACCGCAAGACTCACTACGGTACGGTAAGCATCAGACTTATTTTTCTCAATTTGTCGAATTGATACAGACTCCTACCATTCGGAAGTGCACAGCTTCGAAACCACGGGCACTTAACAACAATTTATAAAAAAAGTTGACTTGACGATCGCTCCTCCGGCTGACAATTGACAATGGTAAACCTCCGAGTGTATTTCTGCCAGGAAAAAGCTCCTCATAAAAAACCGTCTGCCGTTTGGAGTCGGCTTAAAACTGTATGTCCGTCCATTTGTGGTAGAACATCAAGCCGCGCAACACAAACGGAAAAAGGAGCTCGGCCAAACACCCAAACTGGGTGTAAGTACCAATTATATAAGTATATGTATAGATACATATGTACATCAAACTCCGGGAGGTGCGCCAAAATTGGAAATATTAGCATGGGGAATAAGTTCGTAGCATTTTAGCGAAGACTTTTGTTTAAACAAAAAACCATTAGTTAATTATATGTTCGCCATTGCTGTTTACAAGCTCGTCCTGTCTCTCGACCGATTTGTTCTAGCCGTTCCACCAACAATCGGCTGGTATGGTGTCAAAAAAGTTGTTGGGCCAGTTTTTAAGGACCTCTTTGTTATCGAAGATAACTCCCTTCATTTTATATCGTTTTGACAAGGAACTGCAAAGATGGTAATCGATCGGTGCAAGGTCCGGATAATACGGCGGATGCTGAAGGCCCTCCTGTTCGAGCTCTTGGAGTTCGGCTTTGGGGGCCTGGCGTTGCCGTGAAAGGTAATGGTTTGATCATGTCGATTAGGTCTTTGCAGTCAAATAGTCTCATTCACGCGGTGTAGCTGGGCAATGTAGATCCCCTTGTTGACCGTGGCATTGCTTTCGAGCATTTCGCACTGCACCATACCCACCTAGTACCACCGTACACATATCATGATCTTTCGATGCCGTAACGATTTGGAACAAAAAGCACTGTTTATCACCGCGTTTTGCTCGATGGCGTTCAAGATGCTTAGAAGCGATTTGATGACGGCTTTCTTTGTTTTTTGCGTTGAGCTCGTGAGGCACACTTCCGCTGCGGGACCATACGTCCCGACGTCAAATTCGCCATTTTTGAACTTTGTAAACCATTTTCGTGCTGTAGACTAGCCTATGTCGCTTTCTCCATCCACGTCGCAAGTGTCCCGAGCTGCTTCGGTAGCTTTTGACCTCGATGAAAAGCAAAGAAGAGCAGGTGTGGAAAATGTTGGTTTTTGCCTCCTGTGCATTCCATTTCTAAGCCTTAAAACTAATAGAAAATTAAAAAACTCAAAAATACAATTAACACAGTTTTGTAGAGCAGAAAGAGTTCTAGCGAATGAATACTTACCCTTTGCTGAAGAGCAAACAAATCTTTGTAAAATAAAAGAAAATATAAAAACGCTATGAATTTATTCCACAATCTAATATACCTAAGACATATTTCCTACCTTGTTTGAGATTCTTGAGTACGTAATTTTTAGGCTATTAGGACAGTTTTTAAGCAAAAAAAAAAACTTTTTAAAATTTTACAGTACTTTAATGATTTCCCGATCATCTTAAATCCAAGCCAATGCTTGCTAAGTAACAATTTCAAAATAATCCTTTAATTTCTTGAGGAACTGTATAAGCATATTCCTTGTCGGTTTCATTTGCGTATTTTCCATGTCAGTCCACACTTCCGTCACCTCCACTTCAAGCCCGCAAATATTCACAAAAATATAAATTAAAAAACATTAAATACAATTTGAAAATATTATTATAAAGAATTAAATAAACAATTTACACAACTTTCTGCTATTTGCTATTGTCGACTTCATTACATTTATTAGCTCCGCCTTGTTAGAGGTCTCATGGCAAATAATAAGCAGGAACACTTGCACAAACTGCGCACACCCAACTCGCCTGTCTGTCCATTAATTAAAACATGTGCTATTTTGCTTTTGATAATAATTCATTCACCCATTCATAATTTTATTGCTTTACTTGTTGTCTACATCATTATTTTAATTTACCTATTTTTTATTTCGGCTACCTTTTGATTGTTTTGTTTTTTTTTTTTTTTTTGGTGCCTGGCGTTGACACAATTCATGAGCGCTGACTCGTACAACTGGTTTCGGAGCATTTTTTGTTGTCTTTTTTTTTCTTCATTAATTATTTTTCTTTTCGTTAACTCATCTTATTTGTAATACCCACTTGACGACTTGTCGAAATATTGCAAACAACTTCGGGAAGAGGCTGGGCTGGTTGTTCATTTTTAAAAGTTGTTGGTATTATCGACATTTTTGCTCTTCAATAAACGTCAATATTAATTTTATCCAGTTAATTGCATTGTAGTATTTAAAAGTTTTAAGTTACGATCATAAGTCAGCGAGACTCGTTAATCGGCTTAGACTAATAGGCGATTTAGTTGTAGTTTTTGATAATCGACGTTCATGCCTTCGATTCGTGTGTTAGAGGTGTTATAATGCCGAAAGCTACAACTATCACACATTCTGTCAAAAAAGTGCCACGAATTGGTCAATTAAATAGGAAATATTTTTTACTCATAATAATTATAATTAGAATGAAATAATAAATGTATGCAAATACAAAAAATACAAATCTCGCAAGTCTACAAAATTTATTTGCTTTTCAGTTTTTGTTTATTTTATTTTACTTTTGTTTGTATTGTATATTAATTAGAATTTTTTTTTAATTTTTTGAATAATTTGAATTTTTTAGTTTTTTTTTTTTGTTGCTTTTTTAACATGTGACTGCTTTTCGTTGTATTTTTAGCTGTTGTACAATTTTGAGATCCAAAAGCATCCATTGCGTTTGGATTTTGGAAAAAGTGGGGGTAAAAACTTCTCCAACTTTTCCCAAAAACATGACTTGACCTCAGAATTGTGCTCAGTGCGCAAATAATCATCGGAAACCAGTATCTTATCAAATAAACCCAAAAAAAGCCATGTATAAATTTATATAAAAAATTGTAAACCGAATTAACGAAGTTTTAAAGTTTTCTTCCGCCTTATTGGATCCGCCATTAGGAAGTTTCAAAATCAGTTTTCATATACGTAATCAGAAAACTCATTAAAAATTATACGACAAGTCTTAAGGGGTTATATACCTTGTGGTCCGGTGCAATTAGCGAAAGTTGGGTTTTTTTTAAAGATATGTAGCAATAATTTTATTGTATAAAAGTTTTTATTATTGGATATTACAATGTTTAAAGAAAAAAAAAGGCTTTGTTTGTGTAAAAATATTTAAAAATGGCGGAGTTATGGCGTTTTCCCCCAAGACCCTTTTTTTGGAAGAGGCTTGCGGTGGACGCGATTCAAGTCCACCAAGTCAACTGAAATCAAAAAATCGAAAAGATTTCATTAGTATAGGGTTATATCTTCTTAGTGAACGATCAATATATTAAATATTTTGATTTTTGTGAAAATAGGAACATGTTTTTAAAAAACTCCACTTCTACAGTCCTAAAATTGGCATTAAAAAATTCATATCTGCAAAATAAAAATTTATACATAAAAAGTTGATCGTTCACTAAGAGGCGACATCAATTACGAACAATTTAAAAAAAAAAATTATAAAAATCGGTTGAATAAGATAATCGCGTTTAAAGTTTCAAGCGCCGCATGAGGCCGTACGCTCAGGACGTGACGACGCACAATTTAAAACGCTGTAACTTTCGATCTATTGCTCAGATCTCTATGAAATTTTTGGAAAATGTTCTCAAGGGATTGTACTTTACGATAAAGAAATAAAATTTATTTTGATTTTTTTGAAAAACACAAGGTATATAACCCCTTAAGCTAATTAAATTATTTTTTTGCAATTTTTCTCCCGCCATATTGGATCCGCATTTCTGATTTTGAAAAACTGTCATTGAATTTGCAATCAGCGATCCTGAAGCAGTAATCATTTTTATGAACTTACATTGCTCAGTGAAATGTAATAATTTGACAGCCCATTTTATTCAAAACTGTTTATTCCTTTTTTTTACTTGCAGAAAACTTGGGGTAAAAATCCTCTAAACACGATTTTGTTCGTTTTTACCGCCAGTTTTCTCAACAACGTGACCAGTTGGGCATTTTTGGACACCAGAGTTGTGTTCAGTAAATACGTCTCATATCCAAAAACAAAAAAAAAAAAAAAAACATACGTAGGTATAGATCATTGTCCTCCAATCACGGCACAGATGAAATTTCGATAATTTAAGTTTTGAAAAGATAAAAGAAATCAGCCGAATCCATGCAACCGTTGTTCGCTGATATTTGTTGAGTTCTTGGCCCGAGATTTGTTCACAATGACAACCTTGTGAAATAAATCGACATCATTTTGCAAAATTAATGAGGTTTTCTAATCTAATCTGGACTTTTTCGAAGTATTTTGACCCTCAAATGCTCAAAAAATATTTTTTAGTTATCCTTTGATTTTTTATTTTTTTAATATCCATAATTTTTTGTATTCTTTATTTTTGTTTTTTTTTATTCACTATTTTTATTATTTTTTATTAAATTTTTATTTCTTCATAATTTTTTTAATCATTTTTTTTTAATAATTAATTAATTTTTTTTTAATTATTATTTATTTGTTCTTCATTTTTTTATTCATTAATCGATTTTAATCTTTGATATATTTTTATTTTTTACTTTCTTTGTTTGCTTTTATTTTTGATTCGTAATTTTTTGTTTTATTCTTCATTTTTTTAATCACTATGTTTTACCTTCGTATTTTTTGCTCGTCATTTTTTTAATCTTTAATTAACTTTTTCCCCTTTTTTGCTTTTATTCTTTATTTGTGATACACAACAATTCCTTGGTTTGTTTTATTCAAAATGTGGTTTATTTATTTTTAAATCTTAAGTTTTTATTTAATTCGTATTTTTTTATTCACTTGTTTTGTTTTTTATTATTAGCGCCTAAGTTCTCGCTGTTTTTTTTATGAAAGTACAACTTTATTCGGAAAAATTGGTGAAAAAAGTGAATCATTGCAAGTATAGCCCATCGCTGGCTACTACTTTTTCCCATCTTTCTGGTACATCTCGTATACCGTCGCGGTAAAACTGTTCATCTTTCGAGGCTATCCACGGATCAAGCCATTTTTTGATGTCTTCATATGAATGGAACTGCTGGTCAGCTAGACCATATACCGTCGACCGGAACAGGTGTTAAGGGGTGGCGCAATATCTGGAGAATATGGCGGGTGGGGTTGGATTTCCCATTTCAGTGTTTCCAGGTAGGTTTTAACGGGTTTGGCATCGTGAGGCCGAGCGTTGTCATGCTGTAGAATCACTTTTTCATGCCTCTCCGCGTATTGGGGCCGCTTCTCGCGCAGTGCTCGGCTCAATCGCATCAATTGAAGTCGTTACCGATCCCCAGTGATGGTTTCGCTTGGTTGTAAAAGTTCATAATAAATAACACCAACTTGGTCCCACCAAATACATAGCATAACCTTCGCAGCGTGAATATTCGCCCGAGGCGACGACGTAGAAGCATGACTTTATTTTCTTTGGATTGCTGTAATGAATCCATTTTTTATCACCCCTTTTTGCCGCTGGAGCAGTTGTTGTAACTCATAAGGAACCAAAGTCTCCTGTTTCTGAATCATTCCCAAAACATGCAATCGCTTGGAAATAGATTGGCGGGTAACTCCTAATACTGAGCAAGATTTTCTTGCGTTTCACACGGATCCGCATTGAGCGATGCCTCCAATTCGGCGTCTTCGAAGGTTTTTGGCCTTCCTTCACGCGGACGGTCGTCAACATTAAAATCACCGTCTTTGAAGCGACGGAACCAATCTCGGAACGTTGTTTCATTTAAAGCAGCATCTCCATAAACTTTTTGTAGCTCTCGATGCGCTTCAGCCGCCGTTTTTGCGAATGAAAGAGGAAAATCAACACTTCCCGATTGATTGAAATAACGATTATTCGGCACAAAATCAGACATTTTCACAAAACCAAAAGTATATGAAACCAAAACAAAATCACTAATGTGTCGAAGCAGTTTGTTTACCATATGTTTAAGCTTGGTTTATGACGTTTAGGTTATGTTAGAATCGACTAGCACACACTGCTGGCGGCATCTATTGACAAACAGCGAGAACTTAGTTGCACACCTTAAAATTTTTTTCGTCTTCATCATTGTTTCTAAGAATTTTTTTAAATTTTAAATTATTTTTTTAAATTTATTTGTTTATTTTTTTATTTCTTTTCTTATTTGTCTTATTATTTCTTTTTTAATCACTATTTTTTTTTTTTGTGGTCTTTATTTGTTTACTCATTTTTTTTTTTATTCATAATTTTTTTATTCTTAAATTGTTGTTAGCTTTAATTTTTTTTTATTTTTTAATCTTTTTTTTATTCTTTATTCGTGGTTTGGTTTTTATCTTTTGTCTGTTTTGTTTAAATTTTTTAAATTTTTTTAATCTTAATTTTTTATTTAATTTTAAATATTTTATTTTCTATAGTTTCTTGTATGAATTTTTTTTTTTTTTTAATAATTTTTTTATGAATTCATTTTTTTTTTTGTTTTTTTGTTATTCTTTATCTTTCGTTTTATGATTTCTTTTCCAGTCTTTTTTTATTCACTACTGTTTTTATTCAATATTATTTATTTATTCATTATTGGTTTTTTTTTCTAAATTTATTTTTCTTAACCTGTTCATGTGCTTTTATTCCTCATTCGAGATTTTTTTTTATTCTTTACTTAGTTTTATTAATACATTTTTTTTTAATTTTAGAAATCCCTTTAAATTTGCTGCTCCTTTCTAATCTCGTTTTAAATTTAAATTTTCACAATCTCTTTAAATGGGTTTTTTCAGTTATAAATTATCGGTACTTTTTTCACAGAATGTATAGTTCGAGCTGGCGTAGGTTTTGTGCCATGAACACCGATTAAGTCTTTGATTTTGTGTCACATAAACAACAGTTAGCATAATTTATTTAATATTAATAATTGAATAGCAAATTTAAAGCATGTGGAGCCTTCAATTAACGCACTTTGTTGCGAACTGCATTTTTGCTCTTCTATCAGGTCACTAAACCTCTTAAGTGGGAAGTATTTTCAGTGAACTTGTTTGTCCACGATTTTTATTTTATTTTATTTTTTATTTTTTTTTTTTATTTATTTAAGTCTATGAATTACAATCCTTACAGACTATGATACAAAAGTTGCTTAGATTAAACTACAAATATATTACATGTATTTAAAAACTATACTAGCTACTAACTAACTATAATATAGAGTTCAAAAGATTTAAAAATGCTGTTCTTGAAAGCGAGAGATCAAGAAGAACATCATTATGAACGGCATTTAATTCGCGTAAAGCACGAGTAATGGGAGCATTACTGGCATACGTAGTTTTAAAGTTTCCCTCATAATAAGGGTAGAAGTTCCTAAGAGATCGCTGGGGAACATTAAATCGAATCCTTTCCAACCAGTAGGGACAATCAATTACTCCAGTAATAATATTATAAGTAAAAGACAGACACAGTATAGACCTATGAATCTCTAAGGACTTGAGATTTATAAGCATGAGACGAGCAGAATATGATGGCATGGGATCAATAAAATTCAGGGACCGAAGGGCATATTTGAGAAATATTTTTTGCAAGGCCTCCAAATAAAAGCAGCATATTCTAAATGAGATCTAACAAAAGATGTATAGAGTAACTTAATGGTATAGGGATCAGAGAACTTAGTGGCGTTCCGTCAGACGAAGCCCAACATCGAAAAAGATTTAGAAGTAATATAATTTATATGGCTATTAAAAGAGAATTTGTTATCGATGATGACGCCAAGGTCCTTAAACTCGCTAACACACTGCAGGACATATGCCGAGATCCTGTACTTAGTGCTCAAAATGTTAGATGTTTTAGAGTAAGATATTTGGAAGCACTTAGATAAGTTCAGCGAAAGTCGTGAATTCTCGCACCACAAGTAAAGCCTATTCATATCGGCTTGAAGTTTAATGGCATCCTCTTGCGTCTTGATCGCTGAGAAGGTCTTAAGGTCATCAGCATAAAGCAAAAATTTAGCAAATGTGAAACAACTTTTGATGTCATTAATAAATAACACATAAAAGCATGCCCAAGATACTTCCTTGCGGAACACCTGAGGTGGCAGCAAAGGAGGTAGATGAAATACCATCAATTGTTACATACACCGCGATTGCAAAATTATAAAGACTTTGCTATGTTGCTTATAAAAATATAGTTAATAAGTGAATTAAATTTAAATAACGCAAAGTTTTTAATTGCATTTTTTTTTTTAATTTTCATCAAAAGTGACAACTTTTTAATTAGAATTTGAGGAACTTTCTGAGTATGCAATTTAATAGCCCATTGAAAGTGTAAATTTGAAATGACTACAAAATACTGGTGATTTTTTACAATTTTTTTATATGAGGTGTCCGCCTTTTCTTCCATACAAGCTCGGGTTTCCAAAATATAATAAAATATTTTTTTTTTTTTTTATTTATTTATTGTTTTATTATTACTATTTTTTTTTTAATAAAACAAAATTTACTCATTTTCGGCATTTATTAAAAGTAGTAAACAAGCCCAGTATTTCAAAAAACTTATCCATCATCCATGTAGCTCAATCTTGCAACCCAATTATCACTCAATTTTTTCTTGATAGTTTTTAATTCTTAGATCTTAAATGGCTCGAATGCTATTCGTCCTAATTGTTGGAATCATTTATGGATAATCAGCGTAGCAACGGCTTACAGGATCGTTAAAGATGTAGCAGCGGCCTCAACTAATATTTCGAGCAGCAGTAGTAGGAATATATCATATCAAATATGTGAAGCAATCATTTTCTTCCCTTGCATGTGCGCCTATTTTTCATACAAATTTTTTTGTCTCGATTTTATAGACATTCTTGGTATTTAAATATAAGACTAACCAAGGGCCACGTACTAAAAATTCAATTACGTAAAAGGTACATGAAAACTTACTTACTTATAGATATGCATTCACAGCACAGCTATAGTTGCAATTTTTTGCATTGACGTGGAAGCATTTTTTTTGTTTGTTTTGCTTAACAACCTAATTATTTCATACTCTTTGAAATTTACAATTCCTTATTTTGCGTTCATTACAATACATTTGTGAAAAATTGAACTTATTTGCTAATTTAATTACAATAGAAAAGTTTCCTTGACTAGACTCGCTGCCTAACTGGCTGAGTGAATGAACAACTGGCGCAAATGCTTATGTATAGTACTTGTAAAGGGTGTTACAAAATGCAGGCACGAAGTAATTAAAAAAAAAAATTAATTAATAAAAAATTTTCCTTTCTTTTTTGATTGCTTCACAAAGTATAGTGCATAGGCAGAGTTTTTTTAAAATAGAATTTCGAGTAGAAGCTCACATCAGACACTTTGATCACCTAAGTAATATCAGTGCGCCTAACTGTGAAGATATCCGACTGATGTGTGACGCTCGATTTCCTGCTCCAAGTTGTGAATAGTTGCCGTAAATTTCAACTTTCAGAAAACCTCAAAGCAAAAAATTAATTCTCGTTAAATCGCATGAGCTCTGACTGACTGGTTAGTATTGATCACTCGAATCATGCCAGAATCCGTTCCCAAGCTGTATCGAAATGTTATGGATATCATATCCGGGGCTACATAAAAATCTTACTACTATTTAGCTTCTTAGGTTCTACATCATTTTCAACCTTAAAGTGTGTGTTGAAGACAAAATATAAAGTTCTAAAACTCTCCACACAAACACTTGGTATCACTGTGGATCAATTTCTGGTCCATAGGATCAGCCAAGTTCAACCCAACCTGAAATAAGAAGCAGTCAGAATCAGCACTTCCCACACGAATGTGGCACATACCGAAGAATGTGTGTGTGTGTTCAGATGTCTAAGGAGGCTATTTGTTCGTAGATCTTGACTACTCAAGCTTGGTTTCGTTATTAGATTGATTATATACGCCAAAAGATCGGGATAATTTAATAAGATGTAGTGATGAGGAAGGAAAACATTTTATTATGTTAATGGAACTGTGTTGTCTGTCACCGTCTGCGTTTTCTATTTTTTTATAGAAGCTCATCTAACCTCTTTTAATCAATAAGTGGCTCTCGACCAGTATGAGTCGAATGGGGTTTGTGTCGAGAGATCGGATTGTTTTTCTTTTTGCAAGAATAGCGTCACATTTCGACCGCCGCAGCCGTAGCTAAGGAGGTTTGTGCGCATTTCAGTTCACTGTGCACAAGAAGCATCAATTTATAGAAACAGTTTTTGAATAGTACTGTTGACTTGTCAGTAGATAATGACAAACCCTCGAGTGCATTTTCGCCAAGAAAAAGCTTTTCATAAAAACTATCTGAAACCATCATAAAAACTAACAGTTTGGAGGCTGCATTAAACTGCAGATCCGGCAAGCTCAGCCACATACCTAACAAAGGATGCCGGTGACGAGACAGGTGTTTGGTGTATGAATTCGAAACGAATCCACACTCGTTGAAATGGCGCTTCTCAAATGAGCCGAAATACAAAAAAACTTTAAAAGCTCGATTTTAGAAACTGTTGCCGTTTTGTTGTGGTCAACTTTGAACTTCTTCCACAAGTCCCAAATTTGTAGAAGGATTGTTATGTGAGCGCTTTGAAAGGACGAAGTATGCGTCGCAAGAGGCCGCAGTTTTAGAAAAAGGGCCAGTGGTTTCTTCATCGCCGCAATTCACTTGCTTACACATCTAGTCTTCTAAGGAAATTTTTGCCGCAAACTTCATATTCACCTTTTACGACCCTGTCAGACCTTTCCTGCTCTCATATCTTTAGTTACCACTTCGCGGGATGCATTTGGAGGTGACTTAAGCGAGCTAAAGACGATTTAGTGTGTGAAAATTACTTTGAAGATCTCCAGAAGCGTTGAAATATGTGTAGATTTGACTTGGAAAGGTATTAAGTAAGTTTCAATGCATGTTTGGACCATTTTCGTTCCAACAAGAAGAAGATCCACAACATTTAGGTTTCGACAAATCTTTTCGGCAATTTGGGGCTTTGAAAGTCTCTTTGAGGTAAAGTTTATTGAAAGTGCCAGCTAAAAAAAATGTCAAATAGAAAAAAGTTATAATATTAACTAAAGTCTTCAAAATATTATAGTATTATAATTACCTTCTTGGCCACCCTTAACCCTTACCCAAGCAACAAGCTAACATGAGTTTAGAGAATGCGCAAAACCGGCAAGATTTGTATCCAAAAGTCGAAAGTAGTTATATTTCTCATCATTCGCTCTTAAACTTGTACAACATTTTTGTTTAAATTTGGCCGTTAGAGAAAGAATAAAAATTTGTACATGCAGATGCGCGGGCAATAATATCAGATCGGCATTTTGCAAAGATTTTACTTTTTATTTATTTTTAATAAAATTTTTTTTTTTTATAAAAATATAGTTTATCCTATACAAAACCAAATAACTCAAGTAATCAGACTTTGTAGAAAATTTAAAAAAATTCAACAAATTGAAAAAAAAAAAACAAATTTTGACTTGTTTCCGACTTTTTTTTTAAACTAGGTATTCAGTTTTACAACCTGTTCGATTTTGCTTTAATATTTGTGCAAATTTAAAGTGGTTAAAAATTCGTATTCAAAAAAAATTTCAAGGAATTCGTTATATGGAAAAAAATGAAGAACACCGCGACAAACCAAATCATTGAAAACCAATGCCAATTTTAGGCAAAACTGGCACAATTTGAAACCCAGAATTTCCCTAAAAATTGTGTCAAAACAAATTAGAATTTTCGCTTTGATTTCTTTTTTTTTTTTCAATTGCGTGCAAAGTTTGCAACTTTCAGTTATTTATATGTTTTTCGTTGTAGTGTGAACCATATTTTCATAAAAAAAAATTATATACAAATAAATAAAGGATATATTAATACTCAAAACTTTGCAAAAGGTCGCACTGCTTTTATTTTGAGCGCCTCTGTGTGAGTACCGAGAGTCTGAAGAGTTTATATTTCTACTCTGAGCAGTCTTTGTGTGTTGTACCGCCAAGATTAGATGGTTTGGCCACATTATAAGAATGCCAAATAAAACAATTCCAAAAAGCGTTTATTTTACGTGCAATAGGAGGAAGAAAAAGAGGCCGACCAAGAACGATTTGCTTGATGACGTCCAAGCGGACTTGAAAGTGATGAATGTTGTAATTGAGAGAGAGAGTGAACTGGAGGGAGATTGTTGATGAAACTATGGTGTGCAAGGAGTGTGCAAGGAAAGGTTCTGAGCTTGACCTTCAGCGATTGGTAGAGGACATAAACATTGCTCTAAACTAATTATACACTGTGATTTACCTGAGCGTAATCGCGGAAACCAATAGAAGGTGGTCTCTGACTGTTAACTGCAGGGTCTAGCCCTAGCCAGTAGAATGGGTGTATCTCACAATGATTTCTGCAGAAGCTGTGAAGAGTTAAAGAAGAAATTGAGTCGCTACAAGACCTCCTCTGTGAATGTCCTGCACTTCAAAGAAGTCGTGCCAACGATCTTGGCGATTATTTCTTTCAGGACATAAGAAATTTGCAAAATGTCTCACTGGTGGGACTAGGTAACTTCTTAAAAAGATCTAACTGGTTTAAGCAACTTAGTAGAAATCAAATGCAGGTTTTCACAATGGGTCTTAGGGCCGGCCACCCAGTATCTTGTTTAAGACAAGCAACCTGGCTAACATAGCCAAACCTAATCTATGGTGAAGCTAATTAGAAGAAGATCTGCCAGCGGTGGTGACGATTTTTTCATTTATCGCACAAATTATGCAAATTTCAAATCTTGCCTAAACTGTTGAAACACCCTTCATAATATTAGTTGCGAAATCTGCTTTGTTGTTGCGCAAGTACTCGCCTACTTACACACTTTTATGCGCCACTAAATGTCTAACTAAGTCAAATGCATTTTCATATATTTATTTATATTCCTTCATAAACAAAATTTCGCAAGAACCCAGCGACCGAGCAACTGACTGTTTGCTGCCTGACTTTGCGAGATGAGGTGCAATAATAACAAATTATTATGGGTGGGCAATGCAAACTCGCAGACGGCTACAAAAAAAATAATATTGTAATAATAGTGAAAATCTGCAAATGAAGACAAAGTGGCTCACGTACAGTTGGACGGACGGACGTGGAGACGACAAGTCGACTGTAAAGTTTACAGACGATAATGCAACAAGCCAGCGACGAAAAATGATGTCTGAGGCGGGGCAATGGGTCTGTTGACGTTTTGCCAAGGCCCAGATACACAATGCTCATTATAATGTACTTATTGGCGCATATATCTGCAAGCAAATTTATTTAACAATAGATGGATTTTTTTTAATTTTTATTTAAATGTATTTTTGCTGTTTTAACGGCGAGTACCTGTAACAAGTTTAGCAAGCAGCAGCGGGTATGGCGCAGCAGCAGGCTCATGGATTTTTAATTAGACAAACGGCGACAATATTGACGACCGTCAAGCAGAATAGCAGAAGTTAGTGAGTGAGTGACACCTTTGCGCGAATTTTTCAACTGTGTGGCAGCAGCAGTTGCATGCAAAAACAGTCGCGAAGAGAGAACAAGAAGCACAAAAAAAGGGTGCAGGCAATGAGAACAATTGAGCAAGAATAATGCAACGAAAATACAAGAAAATGAATTTCTACAGAACACACAAACAGAAAAGAACCAAAAAAAAAGAAAAATTAAATGAAAATTTAAATTCAAAGAAAAAACATTTTGAACGACCCAAAACTACAGTCATGATATGCACTTGACTGAAACTAATTAACCAAAGTGTGCGAATAAATTCAATTAACAATGCGCGCGCACTCAACGACGCGACGCATGCAACGGCAAGGAGATGCACACAGCCAACCCTGTAACCCTGTGCTGCGACCGGTAAACGCAACGAATTGAATTGTATGAAAATAAGTTTGGCAGCGAAAAGGAAGACGGGCGGGCAAGGCAAGTCATGAATATGCGGCAAGCAAAGAAAGTGGGCTGAAATGAGATGACGTGAAAAATAATTCACACAAAAGTGCCAACGGCGGACGGCGGCAAAATGACAGCAGCAACAGCCGCCGCGCTCGGATAGGCAGGCCTACAGCGCAGTCGTCTACATCGTGGCATGTATGCAGATACTCCACTGAAAAGCGCCTAGTCCGCTGGTGAGCAGTTTATCTGTTTCCCATATTAGTAATGTTGCACTTGTTGAAGGAAGGGAAGGCGGCATGGCATGCGCATTTCAACAACACTCACCGCCAAAAGTCACAACCACTACCTTTTACCTAACAGCCTAACCGATTCGACAGCCTGGCTGGCAGTTCCTTGCTTCATTCTTTGCATGTCTCGCGTTTGGTCGTTTAGTCGCCACATCTCTGCCAGCCATGCGCCTGCTGTCATTTCCATCAGCGAGTTCTATGGAATCTTAAATTGCTTTTGGCTGTACTCGCAGAGTAAATGAAACCAATGTAATTTCATTGGAAAGTTGTTTGCGAAAAGTTCAAATTTTTTATCTTTTGTTCGTGGCGAAAAACTTGCACGAAATTACTTTGTTCTAACAACTTTTGGCGGACTTAAGGGCGGAGGTGCTGGGTGCTGAGCGCAACGCTGATATAATCATTAAATCGAAAACAAATTTCACATTTGAATTTAATCTTTCACTTTGAGACATTATTACTAGAAATTTATTAAACACTTTTTGGCACCACCAGTTAGTTGCGAGTTAGTTGCCCCGTGAAATGAAAGAATTGGGACTCATTATACCACCTGTGTGTTCGCCCAGAAATGTGAGCTTCGCGTCAACTTTGCCAACGTTGGGCAAGATCATCTCGCTTTCAAAGTCGCGAGATCCTGCTGGGCTTCTGGAATGTATCGGAGGCGGCCGAGGTAACTTCTATGGCGAAAAAAGCCGCAGCTCTTGAATTTTATGAGTGACCTTTCCAAACACTATCTGTTTGTCGTGCATGTAGTGAAACTTGGCATCACTTCGAGACGCAGCTCTTGAATTTTGTGGGCATCCTCACCGAGCATTGTCCGTCAGGCGTCCATGCGATGAGGCTTGGGATTGCTTCAAGTCCTTTCTACAGCAGCTGCTTGGAGGATGAGGTGCAATTCTCCAGATGTCCTGCGCTCGCCGTGCTAAGATGCAGATATCTTGGATCTGACTTTTTTGCTACACCTGCAGATATAGCAGGTTTAATAATCATTTCTGATGAATTTCATCAGTAGCGAGCTGTACCCGTCTCTGGATTGAGGAGGAATTATCTCAACACTTTCTCCTCAGCTGACCTGCTCACGCGCGGCTAAGGCTTAGGCATTTTGCCTCTTTCTTTTTGCTACACCTGCGGCTATTGCACATTTAGATATTACACACCAACTGAATTTCATCAGTAATACAAAGCGAGCGATTAACACACCCGTAAATATCATAGTAATCATAATAACAATATTTTTCATAACCCTCAACCTCTTTTTTTGTTTTTCTGATTTTTCTCTCCCTTTCTCCCCTGGCATGGTATCAAAAGGAATAGATGGCTTTGACTTCTAGTCGAAGTGAGCCTTCTCATGGGCAACCACTTAACCTAATCCATGTTTCCAAGTTCTTAAGTCACTCCAATTTTTATGGATATCCAACCCGTATTCGCATTGAGACTGCGCCAGAAATTTAATGTTTTTTGAAGTGTAAGTGTTTTGGTCAAGAAGTGTTGAATGCACCTTTCCGTCTTCATTTCCACAGACCTCGCAGAAAAGGACTCAGTGTTGATTTCTTTTAATCAAAAAAAGAAAATAATTCGACATATGGAATAAATCTTCTCAGTAAGATTTAAAGGCTTCAGAAAAAATGTTCTAGCATACCTTGGAGTTGCGAAGAAATTGGCAGGAGTGCACAACATAAATAAATGTAAGTTTCAATGGGAATAAGTTAGTAAGAGGTAGGCAGAGTAATTCAATATTTGGAAAAATGTAATTAACTTTGTTAAGATTATCCGATTAAGATAATCTTTAATCTCATTTCGTTTTTGAATGTTATGGGCTTTCCAATTGAGCTTTGCGTCGTTGGTGATTCCTAGATATGTGGACTTGGTGTCTATATGCATGCCAGTATTACATATTCAAAAGGAGGTGCCATACATTTTTTATTACCGAAATGTGGACCGTCTTGTCACTTTTAATATCGATGTTTCACTTTTTAAACCAATAAAGTAATTTGTTTGGCTGTGGTTGCAGTTTTTGAGTGGTGTGTCTTTTAGTACTGTATTGGACAGTAATTATGCTGTTGTTTTTTGGCTGTGTATCAGAGCAAGCATCGTTGAACTTTACAAGTAATCTTCTGTCCTCTAGGTAGCTTTTCCAGGTTGTAGTCATTGGCAACCAGGTTTTTAACTTATCCAGCAGACAAGTATTGTTGTTGTAGCAGCATAAATATTGCCCTTACATGTACGAGTTAGAGTGACAGCTCATGGCCGGTCATTCTAGTATCGAAAAACCGACAAAAAGGCTCTTGCTACGTCAAGATATACAAGGCGAAGTCCCAAATAAACAGGACTGAGCTAAAATAGAAACGACAGGAGCTTTGTTCTGATAACTTCAAATTTATTTATTCAAAATAGTCTCCTCTGGTCTCGATACACTGTTTTGGGCGATCTAAAAGCTTTTCGAAAGAGTGTTTTAGGTCATTGACCGGAATGTCCTTCAGGATGTCGGTACAAGCATTTTCGATAGCCTCTACGGACGCAAAACGTTTTCCTTTCATGGACAAATTCAATTTTCGAATAGGTAGAAGTAACAGGGAGCCATATCAGGCGAATACGGTGAGTGATTGATGGTTAAAATGCGATTTCCAGTCAAAAAATCAGTCACAAGAGTGGATCGATGAGATGGGGAATTATCAAGCAATAAGCGCCAGCTTCCTCCTTCGCGAATTCGATGGTTGCGATGCAACAAACGCTTCAAAACGCAAAGATAGAAAATTGCATTGGCGGTTTGGCCCGTTGGCATGAACTTCTTGTAGACAATGCACTTGAAATCGTAAAAACGAATGAGCCTCGACTTGATTTTTGACTTCTCCAAACAGAATTTTTTGGGTGGTGGCTCGCCTGGGGCTTTCCATTCGGCACTTTGACGCTTAGTTTCAGGTTCATGTTGGAAACACCACATTTCATCACCAGTTACAATGTTGTAAAGGCAGTTCTCGTCTTTTCTCGCCTCTTTAATGAGGTCTTTCGAATGTTGAATTCTAAGCAATTTTTGGCCCTCAGTTAACTTGTGCGGAATGAAATGTGCACAGACCTTTCGTAAGCCCAAATGATCAGTTAAAATGCGAAAATTTGGAGTTTTGGAAATATTCAACTCCGATTTCATGGTTAAACGATGATTTCTGTTCATTTTTTGATAAATTTACGAACAATTTCGATAGAATTTTCGGTGATTACTGATTTTGGGCGGCCCGTATGTTCATTGCCATTTATGTCCTCCCAACCACCACTGAAACGTGTAAACCACTCACGAGCTCTGGCACGAGATAGAAAATCATCGCCATAAACTTTATTCATCTATTCAAACGTTTTAGCGTTTTTGAAACAAAATTTGATATTAGCTCTTTGTTGGAAACTCATTTTTGTACCGATGGCACAAACATACTAACACTTTAGACGCAATAACTTCGCTTCAGCTAGAGATGTAATTTCCAACGCACTAATTAATTAAAAAAATGCTGCCATCAAAAACATTTGTATGACGTCAGTCTTTTCTATTTTGAACCTCACCTTGTAGAACTACACACATTTGGCTGTTGCCTATATCGTCCTTTATTTTATGTATAACTCTGTGATTTTTTTCTACCGTCGAATGATGTGAGACCTAGAAATTTTACAGAAAACATTTCTTTTGTTTAATCTTAGGGCGACAAGTAATTCACTTACAATTTAAAAATGAAATGTTGATGAAAAAATGTCAATATTTTCAACCCTTATATCTCGGCAACCACTAAAACTTTTTCTCGCCCTTTTTTGCACGACACCTTTTAGATTGTAAAATAGAACATATTCACCAAATTTTATCAGAATCACAGCAATGAAGTTTTTAGGCATCTACACTCGACGCATTTTGCCTTGCCCCACATACGCGCACCAAAAAATAGAAAAAATTCACAACTTTTTTATCATCACGTTTCATCGATTTTTAATTCTAGAATCTCTAGGTATGGAGTTTGGTAGAAGGTTTTAAAGCTTATTAAATTTCAGAAGAATAAAATGCAAGTTTGAAGTTGCTAAAAATTCCTGTTGACTTTTTATAATTTTTTTTTGACGGTGTTGCGCATTTTCTGCATATAAAAGACAAATATCGTTCTTTCTGATTGAATTTGAAATAATTTTTTTCCCCAACTTTCGACACTTAGTAATTTTTATAACAATTATGGAAATATCTATAAACGTAACATTAAATCATTATTTAAAGTACATTTCTTTTTACAACGTAAGAGGGATAATGCAAATAAGAATTATATGACATAAAACGTAGAACAGGTTGATGTTTATTTTAGTGATGAAGTATCTGCTAGGGCTGTCGGAGTTATTCGTTTTAGTGTTCATTTTTGCAGTTCTGAATCTGGCGTTTTCAGCATATCTTCGTTTGTGTGTGCTAGTAGTCTGTGAATATGTTTTGTACTGCATTCTCGAATGACGTCTTCCATACATTTAATTTTGAAGTCCCGGTGTATATCGTCATTGGTTATGTACCAGGCTGCGCTTGTGATAGTCCTTAGGATTTTTGATTGAAGTCGTTGCATTATTTTAATGTTTGATTTGCTTGCTGTTCCCCATAGTTCGATGCCCTATTTCCAGATCGGAGTTATAAGAGTTTTGTAGATTAACAATTTATTACCAAGTGAAAGTCGCGAGCCGTTTCGTAGTAGCCAGTAGAGTTGCCTCAATCTGGTTTTAACTGCGTTTCTCTTTTGAAGTAGATGCTCCTTCCAGGTCAGTTTTGCATAATTGATGCAAATATTATGCCCAAATATTTGGCTTTTGTATCATATTTAATGACTTTATTATTTATAGTCAATATTTGTGGATCATACTTTCTGTTTGTGTATATTAATTGGATAGTTTTATCTGAGTTAATTTCGATTCCCCATGTATTGAACCAGGCCAGCGTTGTGTTGAGTAGCTGTTGTAGTTTATTTGTGGCATTTATGTTTTTGCTAAGAGGTCATTAAAACGGTGTCATCAGCAAAAGTTGGAATCATGCTTTCGTCACATGGGCAGGGTATATCATGTGTATAGTTAATGTATAAGAGTGACCCCAAAATGCTTCCTTGTGGAACACCTGCTTCCATACGTAGTACATCAGAGCATTCGTCCTGATATTTAACATAAAAATATCTTTCATTAAGGTAACTCCGCAAAAGTAGATAACAGTCAGTTGGAAGTACCATATGATATTTTTTTAATTTGTGCAATAGTCCGGCATGTCATACACTGTCAAAAGCCTTAGCCACGTCAAGATAGATTGCGACGCAATAATTTTTGTTGCCAATTTCCTTTTGTATTTTGTTTGTTACTCTGTGTATCTGTTGTATCGTTGAATGTTTTCGCCGAGAACCAAATTGATGAGAGGGAATGATGTCGTTAGATTATATTTTTTTGTTTTTTTTTTTTTTGAAGGGTTCAAAATGCCTTCCCACTTACAGCGACCGTCGTCTACTGCGTCGTGTGGTGTGGCCACTAAAACGATCCCTCCTCTCCTTCTGGGGAGACACCCTTCCCGGAACTGCTTTCTATATTACTTTGGGAGGGCCCGGAACGGCATCCATAAAGGACCAGTTCTATTCACAAACGTCTGGGTCCACCATATTTGTAACCAGCTTTCCTGCTATAGGCTCGTCTTCTTGTGTCTCTATCTGTGCTGCTTCGCTTTGTTGCACTGTGTCGAGGTCTAATCTTTTTTTTTTTTCGTAGTACGTTCTCCATTTTACTATTTCTTTACCGCGTTCCAGTTGTCCCCGCGTTCGAGCATTTTGCTGATTATACTGCTCCGTGCGGTGTCGTTAGATTGTATTAGGGGATCAAGGCGGTTATAAATCAGTTGCTCAATAAGCTTCGACGAAATAGACAAGAGGCTTATCGGCCTGTATGATGAAGGCTTGTTGGCATCTTTATTTGGTTTTAGCAGAGCAATTATTTCAGAAACTTTCCAAGGCAAAGGGAAATATTTGAGTCTTAGTGACAAGTTAAATATATTCCTTAGATAATTAATTCCATTGCCCGGCAGATTCTTTATAATTTGTCCATTAATTCTCTCGTGGCCTGGAGATTTTTTAAGGTTTATATTCTTGATTTTTGTCAGTATTTCATGTATGGTAACTTTTCTGATTTTTCCATCTTGGAATTCGAATGTATCAGGTAAGTTATTTTGTCGCCTATTTTTTGGATTGTAGAAGGTATTTTTGAAGTGTTTCGCAATCGTTCTTTCTGATTGATAAGTTTGAAATAATGATGAAAATGTTTTGAATTTTTATAAATCTTGTACAAATTGCTATTAATTACAATTAAATTAAAATATTTATTAATTAGAATTCAATTAAAATATTTATTAATTATTTTGACCATGTGTGTATGTGTGTGTATTGTGAACAACAAATAATTTTAATAACTCCTACCATCAACTGCGGCACTTATCACTCAATTGCTTCTTCTCGTATGAATACAAATGTACGCACTTTTTTACTACTTCCTTTACAAACAAAAAAAAATTAATTCCAAAAAAGAAAATTCCAAAAATTCCACCCTTGTGTCTCTCGATTCCCCAATCTTGCAATTGCATTGCGCGCTACTCTTTTAATTCGCAATAATATAATATAATAATTCTCAAGTGCATATTTTTCTAGCTCTGCACATTAGGGTGACCCACAAAAAGTTTAAACTACTGAATATTTGTTTCTTATTGATAGAATTGTCCATATCGGAGAGAGATACCAGTATTTGTGTTTTTGCTTGTTTGTGCACCACCCTAATGCACTAAGAAATCAAATAAAAATGCACTTGAGCGAAACGCCAAAAATTTATTCGCGGATTATTGCATTACTTGTTGTTCTTGTATTATACGAGTGTATGTATATGCACTTCTTTTGCTGCGAATTTCAATCTGATTGCATAAAAAGATTCAGGTCGTTTTTTTTCATGTTTTCTTATAAATATTCATTCTCCTTCGTATTTTGCATTTTCGCCATAAAAACCAACAGCTTCTCTATATGTATATGCATATATATGTGTGTGTATATGTAAGTAAATATGTGACTTATCTGCCTTCGATGTGGCATCATATTGCTGCTTATTGCAACATCTGTTGGCCAATTGTTGTCGCATCAATATCGTTGGCGTCACGGTTTCTCTAGGCTACACATGACTTCAATTTTTATTTTATTATTATGTTTTATGCATTCTGTTTCTCACATAAATTTTCTCATGACTCTTTTTGTTTTAAATTTTTTTTTTAGCAATTTGAACTTATCTAGGCATGTTTTCCCTTTGCTCTATTGCATTTTTTTATGACATTGCCTGTCTATCTGTTTGACTTTTCCTTTTGTTCTTCTGTTGTTTGTTCTTCGAGTGCATAAATATGGCAATGTTGGCGTATGCTATTTCTCAGGGCCTCTTCTCTCGAGTGGGTCGGCATTTACTGAAATGCTTTCAGTATGGGAGACGTACCGTCCGTTTCGCTTGATTAGATCAATTTTATGGAAGAAAATGGTTGTTAATGCAACCGTATTTGATCTAGTAACACAAGGGTTTCTGATAATTCAAGTGAAGAAGAGGGATAGTAAAACTCGTATACATTTTAAAGAGCCCAATTCGGAATATTCGCATAGACGACTCCGCTTAAGGGGACAGATACCTGTAAACGGCCATATTTTCCCTGATTTTCATTAAAATTATTTAAAATGAAGAAGTCAATATATATTTTTTTTTCAAAATTGGCGTACAGTTTATTTATACATTAAAATAATATACGTTTTTTTTATTTTAATTATTTAAAATCTCGGATGTACACTCAATTCTTCCAGGAAGGTCGCAGCGGGGCTTCTCAATCGGCGGGCATTGTAGCATCGGCGTCAGTGACCTGAATACAAAAAGCCAAACAATTTTTTGTTTATTAAAGTCATCATTTCTATACCTATGAATTAAAACAAATGGGGGAACAAAATTCGAGGAATAAAATGCTTCAAACAAAAAAATGAATTTTCGGGCGAATTTTCCTATTTTTACTTGGAAAAAAATATTTTTCACATAGAAAGTAATATCATAAAGAAGATGTGTGCAAAATTTCAGGGAAATCAGTCAACAACTTTTCGAGTTATCGTGTACGCCAATTCGAAGAATATAGTTTTGAGAAAAACGCGTCTAAAGTTTGAATACAACGTAACTATACCTCTCCCAGCGCTTGAACGCAAAAAATAAAGTCGTCACGGTTGACGATCTATAATATAAGAAATACTTAAATTTACGTTCTAAAAATTATTTGACATTCTTAAATGATTATATTAACATTTTATGAAAAAAAAAAAATTTTTTTTTGCAATTTAACAGGCATTTGTCCCCTTAAAGGCAATGCATTTGATTTACCTACCTTCTTTTACACTAGGACACATTTGTAGAATGAATTCATTTCTTCTTCCTTAAAAACCCTACCTCTGCGAGCTTTTCAAAAAACGTTTCATGAATTCAGCTGATCAGATTTTAGTGTTGTTCAGTTAATAATGGAAGCTGAGACTGTGTTTTAATATGCTAGTTGATAAAGTTTTGCTAACACGATTCATCGTTTGGTTGTCCAAAAACGGCAGCTGCTTCAGAGGCTCATTCTATTTTTCTACATCGTTTATCAATTACCCAATAGGGGATGTAAGTCGTATCTGTCTAATTTGAAGAATATTTTGGTGCATTTCAATGGATGGATAATCCTACAGTTACTAATAATTGCCTCTGTAAAGTAAGTCTCAAACTCTTACGAATCATGAAGTAACGGTTTGGTGGCACATTTTTCGCTACCTACGCTGGACTAATTCTCTGTTATGGGTACTTAACTCAAACCCTTAAAGTTTCGACAGTATTAAAATTAAAATATAAATGTAACCTGATTGAATGTAGTGAAATATGCTTTTAATGACTTTTATTGATGCATTCTAAGCAGGGGTGTGGCTGGGACTTACGGATGTAACAAAATGTAACAACTTTCATTTTGTTAAATTTTTTGAAGTGAAAACTTCTTTAGAATCGGTGGGAGTGCTTTGAGACTCGATGAAACGAAAAAGCGACACTACGAAGCGTTATATGTTGATATACGTATATGTGTGTGGCTGCGTACTGCTGAGCCACGCTAGTATAGTGAATATTATAGTATGTGTACTACACTGCCTATTACTTGCTTTGGTGTTTGGTTCAAGCGTCATACGTATGTATGTTTGTATGTATGCTAGTACGTGTGTGTGCGCGCCTGCGTATTACGGAGCCACGGTGAGCGAGAAGGCATTATGTATACCTATACTACACTACCTAATACTTGCTTAGACCAAGCGTCCTACGAATGTTTGTGTGTATGTTAGCACGTCTGTATAATATTATATACGCGTTACGACGCTCATAATAGCAACCGCGTGTGCTGTATTGCGTCCGTATTTTTATATTCGTAAATATTTTCATTTTTAAATATTTACCGCAATTATGCCGAAGAATAATGCAGAAAAGTGTCGTGAATATCGACAGAAAAAAAAACAAAAAGAAAATAAAACTAAAAAAACCGCAAAGTCTTCAACAGAAGTTATAATTGATTTGCTAGATTAGCTTCGAAAGCATTTTCTGTAATAGATTTCTGTTGTGTGAATTATCGATTGAAAAATTATCGAATAGGCTCCCATTACGATTGATTGCCTAAAAATCGTTGACATCCTAAATTTAATGGAGGGACTCGCTATTTTCTTGAGAACTCTGTAAGGGATATTTGCAATGTCTTTCAAATTTCATGCCTTGGCGCGTATACCCTTTTTGGGTGTTTGGCCGAGCTCCTCCTCCTCCTATTTGTGGTGAAAAATGTGTTTATTAATTTTGGTTTCACCGAGATTCGAGCCAACGTTCTATATGTGAATTCCGAATGGTAATCACGCACCAACCCATTCGGCGGCGCCCTATTGGATTACCTATTTGCAGTTACACCAGTGTGCACAATAATAGCAGCGCGTTGTAATGTTTTGACTATTTATTTTTTTTTTTAGCCTAGGAACATCATACTCGCTAATGATTTTCCACGGCTCCTTTTACTATGAGCTGGCTATTGTCAAACCTACTGTTAATATATTTTTAATGCAATTGAATAATTTTGTTTGCTATAAACCTTTCCTGTAGTCATTAATAATTAATTTTCTCAATTATATTCTACAAACAAACAATCATTGTTTATGGCCAATTTCTTACTAGATATTTAGGGAATATTAAAAAACTTAAAACGTCACAAACTTTTATCCTCTATTGAGATTCATCTAATAAATTTTTACGAACTTTGTCGGGCAATTTTTGTAATTTCTGTTCGTTTGTTCCAAATTAGCATAAAACATCTATGAAAATAGTGCAAATCGTATTCGATTATAAAGAATTATTATTAAACTTAGTCTTGAGCAAGCCGCAAACACGCAACAAATCGTAAAAATCGTCTGAAATTTCAAAAGATGGACGTATTTGTGACGGGGTTTGCAAAAGATTGAAAGTAGACAAAAATGTTTGTTTTTCTAATTCTATGATTGCTATGATCTGTTGCATGTTTGTGGCCCGCTTTAGACGGCTTGTTTATTTGCCTTTTTTAAGGAATAAGTTTATATTACTACTTAATTTAATATTTTTTGTTCAACGAATAAACTTTGCACTTTTTAGATGCCAAGCATTACATTTCTTTCGTACAATATTTATTATTTAATAATCATTCACGGCTGTGTCTTGGGAATTCATCAAAATTAAAGTACATTTTGTTTATCAAAAATCAGAATTTACTGCACTAAACTCAAAATTTGCTAAAATCAATAGTTAAGTTAGTTTACGCAAAGTGCGCACGTAAATCCATATTGAAATTTGGTGCTGCTTATTATTATTGCTTTATTTATTTACTTTTTAACTTAATGCAGTTCATCGTCTTTATAGTATATATTTACTTACATACATACACATAAGTATGTATCTTAATTTTTTGGCTTCTGCGATTGTTTTTGATCAAGTGTGCATATGTATGTGCTTAGTTTTCGGGTCATACTCGGCGTAGTGTGTATGAATGTATGTATGGTCTGGATTTGGGGGTTTGCAGTTAGCTTATTTGACCGCAACGAAAATCTGGATCAACATAGAACATTGCTAGTTTCCTTATACTAACAGAGATAACTGTTTTCGACCAGCTTGGAGTTAACTAGTTTCCAACTAGGTTCTAAATAACCAGTAGCACAAGGTGCGAAGAGGTAAATTTATTACATATTAACTAACTAGTTTGCAACCAACTAACCAACTAGTTTCGAAGCAGCTAGTTGCAGAAGGTGCGCAGAGGTAAATTTATTATGTATGAAGTAACTAGTTTCCGACTAGTTTGAAACTAACTAGTTTCTAATTATCCAGTTACGCCAGGTGCGCAGAAGTATATTTAATATATATTAAATAACTAGTTTCCAACTAGTTGCGAAACAGCTAGTTGCTTGAGGTGCGTAGATGTAACGTGTTTAGTAAACGACTAGCCTCCCACAATTTACATATTATTGTAACCTGCTCCAATGGCCCTAGTCAAATCTTTGTTCTTAATTTACGCGAGAATCTCAGCTATTCCCAACGGGCCTCTGATGTGAGTAGATACCTATTTACGCAAATATTTATATATAAGTAGTATATGTAGATATATATGTATTTACTAGCATCTACCAGCAAACACGAACACAATCAACTTTTACCCCCTTTCTCAATGGTTTCTCAATGGCATTTTGCCAATTATTGTGTAAAAACTGTAATTAGCTTGTTGTAGCTGTACTTTTGGTGCAACAACAAATAAAAGTGCAGTGCACATACTTAAATAAATACATACATTCTATATATATTCCGTATATTTGTATGGTTGAATGCAGCTAAACAATTCACTTAGATTTCTCCTTACAAGTAGCGCAGAGAAACTTGTACTTGGATGCGCAGTCATCAATGCAAACGCTCACAAATACTTACCTATAAATCTCACGTACTTATGTATGTGCATACATACATACATATATAATTGTGAATACACAACTAAATACATATCTGAGTAAACAGCTCGCTGTTACTTATGTGCATATGTAGATATGTTTATAAGTAGGTGCATAGTTGTGTCCATTTCCCGTTGCTACCACCCCCATCCACCACTACCGTGCCTGAAGTGCTACATTCTTGAACGATTTTCATTCTTCCCTTTTTATTGGCAATTTTCTTCTTGTAAATTATTTAAATTTATTATTTATTTATACCAAAAAGTATTCAAGTTCTGCACTACCTACTTTACTACACCTACCTACCCACCTACCTACATATCTACATGTTATGTATTTACATACGATTTGTGTATATAACTTGTATGCTTACACATTTGTACTTTGATTCATACAATCGTACATACATACACACACACACACATTTATCACTCCTTACTTAGGAAAATTTGTTTGCAAAAGCTTTCATTGTAATTTATGTGCACTTACGGGTTAAATATTTGTACTTATGTATGCCATATGTAGACTATATACCCATGTAGTAGTTTTTTGTAGCTTAGTGTATTTGCTGTTGTTTATGTGTCTGGGGCATTTTCGCAAATGCAACATAAATTCACGAGCAACGCTAATTTATCTGTCAAATGTTAAGATTTTAGCATTCTGCTTGTTTTCTAAACATTTTGAAATGCCGTAAAAGTGCAATAAAGAATTTTTATGGACTCGTAAGTGTCGGACATTAATCAAAAATTCGAAATTTTATTGAAATATCAATATTGTAATTGCACTGGTTAGGCGGTTAGGTTTGTGTTTTTTTTTGTAATTGTTGCTATTTAGGAAAACATGAACTAATTAACAAAAGTGGTTAGGTAAAGTGATTTTGAATATGTGCACCAGACTGTCAGCGTCAACAGAAAATGTACACCACATGCTCAGAAATTTTTGACTATTTATTTATTTTGTAATTTCAATTAGTTAGTCATAAAAATATAGTTCATACTGCAATAAGACGCATATAAAGCACAGTTTCGAACTTTGTATAAAATTTGTAAAAATTCAACACTTTATCAGCAAAATTTCAAATTTTTACACAAAATTTGTATAAAAAATTTCGGTTATGTAGGTTTATAGATCATTAAATTTTGATATAATAAAGTGCAAGTTTGAAGAGGTTCAAAAATTGCGTTGATTTTTGACAATTTATTCTGCTGTTCGGTGTTGGCAGTTTTCTTCCATATAAAAAATGTGGAGTAGGAGGAAATTCACAAGACCGCCACCCAAAAATTTGAAAAAAGTCAGCGCGATTTTTGACCTACTTGAAACTTGCTCTTTACTATACCAGAATTTTATGTGCAATAAAATTGCGTACCTGAAGTTTTTTCACAAATTCTAAGTAAAAAGTTTGAAAATTTGCCACTGCAAACTGAAGGAAGCAATTTTGTGTTATATGGGGCTTGTTGACAAGTTCGACAATTTATTTTTTTTAACACTTTTTTATGAAAATGGGGTTCATTCTCCTGCAAAAATCATATAAATCCTAGTTGCATACTTTGTGAAAATTAAAAAAAAAAAATTCTAGGTGATAATTTTTAGAAAAATTTCGAATTTACAGTTTTATGGTCCATAATTTTTAGAAAAATTTCGAATATACAGTTTTATAGTAAATTGAATTTTGATACAAGGTGGCACAAAATTAATCATCCAATTTTGTTGTTATATATGTTTTTTGCTAAATGCAAAAAAAAAAAACAAAAATAAAATGCAATGGAAATTTCTATTTTGACTTTTACTCGCTCCATTGCTTGTCTCTTTGTACACTCCAGCTGCCTAGTTCACAAGTGTCAAATACATCATGTTGACTTTAGCAAAATTAAAAAAAAAATAATAATAATGCTTGTAAAAGTTATCGTGGTTTGTGTGGCAAAAATTATAAATCTTCCAAGTATCAGCATTGTTGGCGTGACGGTCCGGATAGAACCTTGGCCTCCTTCAATAACTTCAACGAAGAATCTCGAACAAACATGCAGACATCCTCCAGTTTTTCCATTCAAAGACTTTGGCGTCGTCACTAACTGTGTCAATCCAGATTTTCCTTGAACAGCGACCCCTTTTATAAGGCACATACAGCTTACTTACTGTAAATCTTTTTTGCAATTCTCATTCTCAGAGCATGTCCAGCCGACTTTAGGCGCCGAAGCTTGAAGTAGTCGGCGATTTGGAAGTTCAAGGAGGAGGCGTCGGATTTTTCGTGCAAATTTATCAAGCTTTTCTTCATCCGTCTTATGAATCGCCTATGTTTCAGAAGCTTAAGTAACGCAAGACCTAATTATGGTTTTATAGAGTCTTCCAGCAGGTGATTACTTTTGTATAGTAAATTGCAAATTTCGAGCAGCTAAGGAGTTGCGTGAGTTTTTGCCAATTTTTTTTTTTTTTGTCTATTTTTTAATGTTTTTGTTTGTTTATTTATTTCATTTTTTTTTTGTTTTTTTTTTGTTTATTTATTTATTCTATTTTTTTTTTGCTGATAGTTCGATCATTCGTTATATGCCAAGAAAATGCATAACGCCGTCAACAAAAATTTATCAAAAATATATATTTTTTTGTTGGACCAAATTTGGAATTTGTTTATTATTTTTGGAAGAAAAATTAGCCTAAAATTTTGCATTCAAAAATATAAAAAAGGGCTGGCTGCAGGTTTAACGCAAACCCTTTTTTTGGCGTGGCATGCACAAATTGCCTAGGAGATGCGAAAAATATATATGTAGTGCCGAGCATTACTTAGTATTAGGGATCCACAAAGATCCAACAACGTATTGAAGTGCAAAAGTTCTGATGAGAGCTGTTTTTAGTTATGAATATTGAAATTCGAAGAGGAACGGTGATGTGAGCAAAAGTGAAAATTTGTTGAATTTATAGGAGTAAATAAATGTTAAATTGCTATTGTGTATAACAAAATATGCGTACAACAAAGTACAGGGTGCATACGGTATTTCAGGGCATGCATATATGTGGCTATATGTTCCCGAAACTTTTATTTTTCTTTTCGCTATTTTTTAAATAAGATATGGAAGACTAGAACTTGCAGTTATCGTCGCTATATCTGCAAATCACACCGATTCAAAACGTATAATAAACGGACGCGCATTCGTTCATAAGGTGCGCGGGAATCGGAAGCAATAGTCGGTAATGCAAAATCTGATTGTCCAGTTGTCCTCAAATACCGTACGCACCCTCTATGTTCATTCTAACACTTTGAGCAAAATATTTGCTACAACTTTCGAGCTTTTTTTTATTAAATTAAAAAAATAAACTGGTTTCATCGGTATACACCTGACATTTCTTATGCACCTGCCTGAGTATCTTATTAAACCGGGCACCGCTTCAAGCTATACAAATATACGAGAAATACATGTTTGGGAATAAACCCCATATTATTAAAAAATAATACAACATTCCATGCCACATGCGTGAAAAATTAAAATTTCAACTGAATTACTTTCCAGCTCAATTAAAAATGAGTAACTCATTAATTAACATATTTATTGACGTTAACATATCATTTTAGCTTCTGAATTATTACTCCCAATATTTACGAAAAATTACATCTTCATAAATCGCCATAAGATGTACGTATTAATTTCAATGAATCGATAAGGTCATACTTACCCGAGACATTGACAATCAACTTTTTGACTGATGATATTTAATCACTCAAAAGCAAATCAAATTTAATGAATTAATGACAGCATTTAAATTTGTTCACATCACATTTTCGAATTGAGCCAAACAATAAAATAACACTTTGCCACAATATAAATTTCGATTTTTAAACAGTTTACATTTAATTAACACCTCTTCAACGCCCCAACAAGCCAGTGACAAGCACATAAACTCATACACGCATGCACCTACATATTTGGCGCAAAAAAGCGCATATAATATTATCCATTGCAAAGTATCGATTGCAATTTGATTGAGAGTTTTGTTTGGGGCAGTAATTAGAGAAATACTCGTAAACTATAATGAAGGCTTGTCTGGAGAGGCGGATATAACAGAAAAAGTATTTAATTGGGAATAAATATTTTAATAAAGTCAAGTACAGGGCGTTTCAAGTAAATATAATACGGAGAGTGTTCGCTTACGGGAGATTTTCATTTGCATACATAGTCACACATGTATGTGTGCACGTGCGTTTATGAGAAAGTCCGTGTATGAGCGCGTATTTTTTAGAAAAACAAAAACAATTATTCGTTCTGAGGTTATAGCTGCTTAATAGAACTCCGCCTATGTAGCTTGCACTGTATCTACTTTTATTAGTTTTCTTAGCAAGATTTTATTTTGAAGCGCACTGTATTTGCATGGGAAGATTCAACGGTCAGAGAGGTTTGAATGATAATAAGGAAAAAGTAGAGAGGTAGTACGTAGGCAGCTAATAAGAGCTGAAGCCATGCTACTGATTTGCGGTTTTAACGATATGTGTAATATTCTATTTTTTTCACTATTAACAGGGTTAATTTAACTTATTGCTTTAAAAAGCAGGCTGCTAAATGTACAGCCCGCTACAAATGTCAAAGATGTGGATCAATAGTGAGTAGTTTCAGACTTTAAACAAAAATTAGAAAATTTTTTTTTTAGAATTGCTAGCAAAGTGTGTAGTGTGCAGTATAAATCTTAATTCTTGTATGAACATAGGGGTACTTCTCCTATATCTAATAAAAATATCAAGAAATTTTCATCAAAATCACACATTTTTTAATAAGATTTTTGGAAAAAATTCGGAAATGCAGTTTTATAGCCAATTGAATTTTGGTATAATAAAGCGTAGGTTTAAAATGGCTGAAAAATCGCTATGAGTTTTAAGAATTTTTTGCGTTTTTGTTTTGTTTTTTTTTTGGTATGAAAGAAAAATCAAACAAAAAAATTGTTAAAATTATAAATAAGATAAGCGATATTGTTAGGTTAGGTTAGGTTGAAGCGGTTGTCCTGTGGAACACACTCAGGCTCATAGCCCATTGTGATGCCACGTGGGGAGCTTGTCCCTATCTCTCCTACAACCAGTGTGTGCTTTTCAAAAATTTTAAAATATCTCTGATTTCTGTAGAAGGGAGACTCATCAAAAAATTGTTCACCCAAAAGAGTAAACCTCCGTCTTGATAGAGTGATATATGCAGTTGATTATACAAAATAATTAAAAATTAAATAAATGAATAAATAAAATAATAAATATTCACAAAAAAAATATTTTTACATTAAAAAAATATTAAGATTGGTCAAAACGTTGATGCGCTATCACTTTGTCGCGGGATATATATACATATAGTACTTTTTTATCTTTTTCCAGAAATTTTTGAAATGCGAAAAAAATTATTAAGTAGCATTGACACTGATTTTCTTTTCTTCTGTTAGTTGTTGTGTTTTTCTTTCATTTAATTTTGTATTAGTTTTTCATTTAAATTTTTTGAGTTCGCTAAATTTTTGCTTTTTTATTTTATTTTTTGTTAATACGTGGGCTGTTTATTAACTATTTTAAATATTCTTGAAAAAAAACGTCATTAACTTATCATTGAATATTAGTGATATTTTTTATGTTAGTTTTTTTTTATTTCATTAAATTTGTCATGTTACTTTTTTTTGTGCTGCTTATGCTTTTTTTATCTAATTATCCTTTGTTAATAAGCGAGTTACTTCTTAAATTGTAAAACGAATAATATTAAATAATTTATAATTCTAAATTTCCATTGTTTTCCACATATCTTTCAAAGGTTTCCTAACTTCTTGCCCAGCTCCAAAACCAGCACGCCATGCATACTGCGCTTGAGCGGTAAAAGTGTAGTATTTGGATTTATAATAAAATCAATATAACTTTATATGCATTTGAACCAATTTTAGAAGAACTTTAAAAACTCTTTTTACGCCTAAATATTCGTGCCACATTAAAATCATGACCCTAGCACGCCTCAGTTTCAATCACCACGTCAATCAATCTCAACATCGATTCACACATACTATCGATTTTCTCTGGCACAGCAATCGATTTTGGACGAACTTCATGATTATTGAGAAACAAGAACGTAGGGAATTCGGCGCTTCATATGTAATTAGTTAAAATGAAAAAAACATTCTTAATAAAAAAATGCAATAGACATAAATAAGCACGCTTTCTTATGTATGACAAGCAATTAATATCTTCCATTTCAGCCCTTGGGGGTATTTAATAATTCAAGATCGCCTTCGTAGACTATTTCACAGGTTTTGAACAGATCATTCTTTGTTTTGCTACTTTTCGTGTTGACTTTTATGGGATTTGGAGCGAAGTAATGTGCAAATGGCAAATATTCAGATTTGACTGTAAATCAATCACAAAAAAGTTACGAATACAACCCTGCACTATGCTAGGAACAATTTTAAACTGAAATCGAAAAAGTATTGTCAAATTCAAATGCCGAATTTTGATGTTTCGACACACAACTGTAAAATTTTAGTAAAAAAAATTGAAATTATATTCCTTTTCTTGGGGAAAAAATAATAAAAATTAATTAATTCTAATTTGCGGTAATAATATTTCTGATTGAAGAAAGGCGAAAGGCTGCAAAATCTCAAAATACTTCAAATGCTGCAAAATTTTTGAAAGATCTCCTTAATCCTTTTGAAATGGTCAGTTAGAGAGGATAATTAGCGATCCCAGACTGCTAAGCTCCTCTGTGCTATTTTCTTCTTTCCATATTTGATGTAATTCTGTTCAAATTCTGGATTTTTCTAGTGGTAATTCCAGCAAACGATCGGATTGGTGGCACTTGTTAAGAAGTTTTACCTCAAACTGAAAATAACATACGAGCTAATTTAAGACGCACCTTCTACTAGTTTAACGTATTTTTATGAATTGGCAATATAAAAGTAGTTATTCCTTCTTAATTTTATTTTAAAGCTTTTCGCCGACAGCCAAAACACGACGCAAAAAATCTTTGAAAAATCTATGAAATGGTGCCCCTGAGTCTATTACTCCACTCTATATAGCCATAGGAACATATTAATGCCCTTTTCGTAGAATCTAAAAAAAACGTACTACGATGGATTCAATAATGATAGGGATGAATAACTTTTCTGTGTTTCCGAAACCAGCCTTCATATTTTTTGATAGAGATTCGTTTGTTAGATGCTTTGTTAGGAAATCTATTTAAGTAGCAATTTTTCCTTGGTGTATAACAAAATCGCATTTTATATTACATGAAATGATCTAAATTTATCTTAATCCTACGAGTATAAGTGAGCCCTATACCCTATACCAGAAGCCATCCGTGCCTGTTATGATGCTATTTTGTGCTTTACTACACTGCGTGGGGTTCAATCTTTTGCTGCTTAGGCCGCGTTTACGCCTTTTTCTGTCAGAAGCGTTCATACTTTATATAGATTCGTCGGGTATAAAAATTGTTTTCCGCTTATGAATACTCCAATCGTGGTGGGCTTCGTTTCGCTTTTCTGGTGATCTGCATGAGAAGGCCTGTTCGTCTTCTAATCAATATTTATTGTTTATGTATTAATTATTTTGAACTTAAATTATTTTCTAATTACTTAGCCAACAGACTAAGACTTGGGCTAATTTTGTATAATGCTTCTGGCTAGACAACGACAGAACATCGGTTTTTAAGGCCGAAACGGATAATTTCAAGCGCTCAAGTAAAAAACAAGCAGAGTTCGATGAAAAATCCAGTGTTCATATTAATAAAAAAGCAAAAATAGGTACATAAGTTTCAGTTACATTAATTTTAGCTCATAGCAGTAACAAAATGACGCGAAAAGACTATTTTTATATTTGTAATTACTTAATACTCATTGTCGATTTTTTTTTAAATTTTGTATTGCAATTGCTTATCAGCATTTTCACCTTGCCAGTGGCACTGTCTATCGGTGTAGACTTGACCTGCGTCACTGAACGATTGCTCACTAGCCGCACGAGTGACGTACCATCACTGTAGCTCTCCTTATTTTTTTTTTTTTGCGTTGCGCGAAACTTATCTTACATTTGATGAAATTGAAAGCATAAAAGAAACTAATAGAATTCTAAGATACTAAAATTCCCCAAAAAAGTCTTCCACCAAAAATTACTTATTATGCAAAATTGCATCGACACGTTTTTCGCTCAATGCAGTTATGCTCTCAGTAAGCCAGCAGGTGTCATAAGAATTAAGAAAATTATTTTAAGTTAGCCTTAAGATTTACATCAATCAAAACGGACGGTTGATTTCATTTAATAAAAAAATAATATTTTGTCTTTTAATGTAAGTTTGAAGACTTAGAAGATACAAGTCACGTGATTGAACGGCAGTTAGATATTCTGAAGCAATTTTTTTCAACAGAAAATGTGAGCCTTGATACCAGTACGCAATACTGTTGCAATTTCGTGGTAGCAAATATTCATTACGATAAGGGCCCAATTCCTTATTTAATAAAAAATTATTTTTTGTCTTATCGCAATCATTTAAATCCCATGTGCTGTTTTGAATTTAATAATTAAAAAAAAATCAGATAGAGTTCGAAGTTCGAAGTTTGTTAGTTCTCTACTTTGCACCAGAACATATAGGACGATTGAAATAATTCTGCAAAGAATTTTTTTCTTTTCATGATTCTTAATTTACCGCAAATTTGTTACCCATATTAATATCATATGAATTTTTCCTACCATAAATGCTCAGGCACCCTGAAATATGTTTATTTGCATATACAGTCTGTGTCAGAAAACAGGAACCGCGATTATTCATGAAGTATAAAAGATATATATTTAATTTTTTTCTTACATGAAAGTAAGTATGTACAAAACTATGTGGGACGGTAGGATATGTTCGCCTCCTTCAGTCGTCGTTCGATGGTGTTAATACTCACATCTATTCCCTTTTTGGCAAGAACTGATCGTACTTGGCGTAGTCAAGTTCTTCTTTTTTGTCGTCACTCGCTTCAAACCGCGCTCGGAAAAGTCATCAACATTTTTGTAATAGGTCTATTTATAAGTTCGTGCGGTTTTACAACAGATGGCGTAACTTGATTATTATTCCATCGATCCACATTTCCAAACATTCATTGGAGAGCTACTGTCGTAAGGCACAACGTCAGTATAAGTTTTTTATTTGAAGCGTAAACAAAAATATTTTTACCACACTTGAAAATGTCGAATTTCGTGCCAAATAATGTGTTTTTGCGGGGAATTCTTCTTCATTATTTTAATATGAAGAAAAAAGCAGCCGAAAGTCATCGTATCTTGGTGGAAGTTTATGGTGAGCATGCTCTATCTGAGCGAACGTGCCAGAAGTGGTTTGCACGCTTTAAAAGTGGTGATTTTGGCTTGGAAGACGAAGAACGCGAGGGTGCGCCGCCAAAGTTCATGGATACCGAATTGGAGGAATTGCTCGATCAAGATCCGGCTCAAACGCAAGAAGAGGTTGCAAAAACTTTGGGAGTTGATCAATCAACCATTTCCAAACGTTTAAAAGCCATGGGAATGATCCGAAAGGTAGGCCATTGGGTGCCATATGAATTGAAGCCAAGAGACGTTGAACGCCGTTTTATGGCATGCGAACAACTGCTTCAACGGCACAAAAGAAAGGGTTTTTTGCATCGAATTGTGACTGGCGATGAAAAGTGGGTCCATTACGACAATCCAAAACGTCGGGCAACGTATGGATACCCTGGCCATGCTTCAACATCGACGTCGGCGCAGAATATTCATGGCCTGAAGGTTATGCTGTGTATCTGGTGGGACCAGCTGGGTGTTGTGTATTATGAGCTACTGAAACCGAATGAAACGATTACGGGGGATGTCTACCGACGACAATTGATGCGTTTGAGCCGAGCACTGCGAGAAAAACGGCCGCAATACGCCGATAGACACGACAAAGTTATTTTGCAACATGACAATGCTCGGCCACATGTTGCACAAGTGGTCAAAACATACTTAGAAACGCTCAAATGGGATGTCCTACCCCACCCGCCGTATAGTCCAGACCTTGCGCCATCCGATTACTATCTCTTCCGATCGATGCAACATGGCCTGGCTGACCAGCACTTCCGTAATTACGATGAAGCCAAAAAATGGATCGATTCGTGGATTGCGGCAAAACCGACCGAATTTTTCACAAAGGGAATCCGTGAATTGCCAGAAAGATGGGAAAAAGTAGTAGTAAGCGATGGACAATATTTTGAATATTAAATTTGTAACCATTTTACGTCAATAAAGTTTCAAATTTCGAAAAAAAACCGCACGAACTTATTCATAGTCCTATTACTTTTTTGATTTTTTAGTTACTATGGCAGCCGCGGCGTAAAATAAGTTCGGCCCTTTACAAAGCGTTCATAAAAATAAAGAACTAAATATATCTTGAAGTTACAAAAAAATCGCTTCTTTTCTTCTGACACAGACTGTACTTGTATAACTGACGCTTGCCCCCTTAGTTTTATAGCCGAGATCCTCCTCCAATTTATGGTGTGCATCTTGTTGTTTTTCCACAAATGGAGGGGCCTACAGTTTTACGTTACCTCAGAAAAGCAGATGGTTTTTCATGAGGAGCTCCTTCATTAGAAATACATTCGGATGTTTTCCATTGCCTACTGAGGGGTGAAACCTTTTTCTGTCATTTAGTGTTTAATACTCGGAATTTCTAACCCTGTCGCTACCAAATGCTTGTCACTCACCAAGCTATTCGGCTGCAGCAGTCTTATCTATAGCTTCAATAATTTAGTAAAATATTTATTTTTTAATTTTTTCATAAATTCGTCAAATACAAGATTCCAGTTGAATAGAGAAAAAAAATCGATATTGTTGCCAAAAAACTAATCGAATGTAAAGAAGCACCAGCGTGGGTAGTTTTAGTGTTCAACAGTGAAATTTTTCCATGAAATCTTTATATCCCTATTACTCCTTCTTCTGTAGTAGCTACTAACATAAATTTGTGAAAATACTGTTAACTGTTACTGCAACGTTACAGCGGCATTTTTTAACAGGAATTTAGTGAGTGCTCTAGTTGTGACCTGTGCCCATTTCTTTTTTCGATTTTATTTTTATGTATTTATTTGTTTTTATTTTTATTTTGAAAGTTTCATAAATCTATTTATTTATTTATAAAGCGCTGAATTCTAGAAATATGGCTCAATAAAAATGTAAAAATATTTACACTTACAAACACCCAAAAACAACAAAAAAAAACACATCTGATTTTATTGATGCTGTTGTGAACTAAAATCTCTGCAAATATTCAACGAGCTCACTCAGGTAGAAAATTTCACTATAATTGACAACATTTGCGTTTCCATAAAATGTTTGCTGTTTCTAGAGCAAATCAATTATTTGTTGTCACGCCTGAGCTGATTAAGCGGCTTTTAAATAGATTATTTTTCCAAAATGCTAGAGCTGCGGTTTCCAACTGCTGGAGCTGCTATTTCCAACTACATCGCTTATATTAGTAGTTTGGGTAAGAAGTGAATCAATGACAGTCACAAAAATGTGGAAAATAGTTAAGTGCTGCAAAGTGTAAAAACCGATACAGCCAATCAAACTCACATATTTGTACAATGCGACATATAAATGTGTAAAAATTGGCACTTACATCCTTTTTGGGTGTTCGGCCGTGCTCCTCCTCCTACCAATGCAGGGTCTTACACTTTTACGCCGCCTCCGAAAGGCAGATGATTTTTTGTGAGTAGCTTTTTAATGACAGAAATACACGTGGAGACACGACGTACAAAGCGGTGGTGTAGCCAACATCAGACCTTTGACCGGCTCTCAGGTATTTTGAAGCAATCTGCTGATTTACTTACGTCATAGGGGTAATGGAAGTGGTTTGTTCACGAAAAAAGTGTTGGTGATATACGAAAGAAATGAACGCAAGCTGCGTCCATGTTATTTATAATATATTTCGTGGTCGTTTGAATAACGACTGATTGAACGATTGTGTGAGTGCGTGTGAAATGAGCGGGTAGAATTCTGCTGTCGAATCCCCGATAACGTGGCAGCCGAAGTTACTCTCACAATTTTGCTGCGGATGGCCGAATCTGGTAATCTCTTGACGCGGAGGTTGGCCATTGCCTGCCGAACGGCGATCGCTGTTAGAAAAATATTTTTTTATCAATTGGTATTTCATGAGCGGGGTCTCGAAACTGTGCACTTCCGAATGGTAGTCACGCTTCAACCTACTTTATTAAAAAGCAAGAAAAGTGCATACCAAAAATTTGCTAATTTAAACCCTGGAATTGGGATGAAAATTTTATAGAATTTTTAACATTTTTGTATAAAATTAAAAATTTTTTGTTTTTGATAGATAACGAGCTATATAAAAAAAAATAAATAAATAATCATGGAAAATAGGCCTACCTGTTTATAAAGGTTTGCTTTCTGAACCACTTATTTTTTTGAGAATGGTAACACAAATGACATGTCAAATGTGTTCATAATTTACTTAAAGGTTTGACATTTAAGGGGTTATATACCTTGTGTTTTTCAAAAAAATCAAAATAAATTTTATTTCTTTATCGTAAAGTACAATCCCTTGAGAACATTTTCCAAAAATTTCATAGAGATCTGAGCAATAGATCGAAAGTTACAGCGTTTTAAATTGTGCGTCGTCACGTCCTGAGCGTACGGCCTCATGCGGCGCTTGAAACTTTAAACGCGATTATCTCAAAAACGTGTTTTTCCAAAAATGCTTTTGCGGTGGACGCGATTGCAAAAAAAGTATTCAACCGATTTTTATAATTTTTTTTTTAAATTGTTCGTAATTGATGTCGCCTCTTAGTGAACGATCAACTTTTTATGTATAAATTTTTATTTTGCAGATATGAATTTTTGAATGCCAATTTTAGGACTGTAGAAGTGGAGTTTTTTAAAAACATGTTCCTATTTTCACAAAAATCAAAATATTTAATATATTGATCGTTCGCTAAGAAGATATAACCCTATACTAATGAAATCTTTTCGATTTTTTGATTTCAGTTGACTTGGTGGACTTGAATCGCGTCCACCGCAAGCCTCTTCCAAAAAAAGGGTCTTGGGGGAAAACGCCATAACTCCGCCATTTTTAAATATTTTTACACAAACAAAGCCTTTTTTTTTTCTTTAAACATTGTAATATCCAATAATAAAAACTTTTATACAATAAAATTATTGCTACATATCTTTAAAAAAAACCCAACTTTCGCTAATTTCACCGGACCACAAGGTATATAACCCCTTAAGATATGGGACGCTATACGCTTGAACAAAATTGGGAAATATTGAAAACCTATTTCCAAAATAGTGAGTCTTCTTCTTCTTTTCTGATTCTCACATCGGTGGCTACGTCAATAAGCAAAATTGTCGGATTTGGGGCTCAGAAAATCCACACGTTACTGTAGAGAAGCAAATGCATCCACAACGAGTCACTGTTTGGTGCGGTTTTTGGTCTGGCGGCATCATCAGCCCTTTTTTTCGAAAATGAGCGAGGAGCCGCGGTTACAGTAAATGGCGAACGTTACCGTGACATGCTCAACGAGTTGTTTCCAAAAATTGAAGAGGATGACATGGACGACATTTGGTTTCAACAGGGCGGTGCAACTTGTTACACTGCCAAAGTTACACTCGAACTTTTGGCTACCATTTTTGAAAACCGATTAATCAGCCGAAATTCCGATATCAATTGGCCGCCTCGGAGCTGTGATTTAAGCCCGTAGGACTATATTTTGTGGGGAGCCGTTAAGGACAAATGCTATGCGAACCATCCAGAGACGATTGATGCTTTACAACACGAAATCGAGGTTGCCATTCATGAAATTGGAGCCCAAACAATCGAAAATGTGCTTAAAAATTGGGTTGATCAAATGGCCTACTGTAAAGCCAGTCGTGGCAGTCATTTGAACGATATTATTTTTCATTCATAAATGACAATGTTCAATCTTCAAAATAAAAAAAAAAAAGTTTGAAAAAATATTGATTAGTTTTTTGTTTATAGCCGATTCAAAAAGCAAATTTTACATGGCCCACCCTATATGTTGTCTTTAGTCGTGGGCTGTAAATTTATGTAGATTTGCCACGGAAGAAATATTTTTCTTGCATTTCAGTTACTAGTAACGTATTGTAGAAAAATGAAGAATTTACACTTATTATTCACAGAAAAAATACTTCTCATCTAATAAGTTTTATGAAACAACCCTTTCTTACATTTCAGAAATTCGTTACCGCTTTCTATTTGTAAATTCATTTTTTTATACATAACCTCAAATATGGGCTAATATCGCATTTTTGCATTTCTTGTTAAAACATCTAGCAAACCTAAACCACCAGAGTAAATCTCATTAGGATTCAGCATTTCGAAAACCTTTGGAAAAATTGGCTGATTTCTGCTAAAACTTCTTGTAGGACATCAAATTGTGACGACAAGTTATACAAAATAAGAATACGTGCAAATGATGAAATTTTATTATGGCGATTGAAGGTACGGCTATCTCTAATGGAGGTGGCGTGAATTGGTCACTCAGATATAGCTAATTAATCCTACTAAACTCTTTCATGTAGGCTGCTCTGAAGTCGCAGGTCTATGCCTATAAGCTAAAATCGGCCGATATCTTTACGTGTCGACATAACTCAGATCATTGTTCAAGTTCAGCTGTACCTACGCAGCAGATTCGTTGAAGCTTGGACATCGCGAAAGGTATGGGCGCTTCAAATAAATAAAAAGAATTTTGTTGCTGCAACAGACACAGCTTATTTCATTTAATTTTAATCGCCATTATGGGAAACCCCTACATTCTTATGACTCAGGCAACGCTGAGCTCTGTTTTTATAGCAGTTTTGTGTGGGAGCACTAATTGTAAAGGCCCACTATTTCTAAGAAGGGAAAAAAGGTCCGCCAAACTTTCGTTTCATTCGCTCGCAATTGTTAATTGAAAGAGTTGAACATTTACAGAAATGAATTGTGTGAGAGCGTAACAGTTTCGGCAGTGTAGGGGAATATAGGTAGAACGAAGATGAATGTAGGTAGAGCGAAGAACGGCAGTGCGCTGGCGGAGCAAGTAAAAGGCAGCGGTATATTTTCAAAGGTGGCGCAACAAAAGCAATAATAAAAATTGCTTGCTAAGAACTTTAATTTTAATGCCAGTAATTTTTAGCAAACAAATTTTTTCCTTCATGCAGAGTTAAATGTAAATGGAAAATCCAAATCAACGAATTTCTGTTGCTATTTATTCAATACTCCGTTTAGATATCCAATGCGAAAAGGAGGGGGAAAAGGTTAAAAAATTGGATTTTCATCGCATTCACACTTCCTCAAAATTGTATAGACCAGACGGCCCATCCAAACACCCGCCACCACCTTAGGCTCTGTAAACACTCAAAAAGTCACCATTCACAGCATCGGATGGTGGCAACCTGCTTATGGCCCGCTGTATGTATGTGTGTGTGTGTACCTTGCGCTATGCTGTGCTAAATTTTTGTAAACCCCTGCCACCCCTTCCGCCAGCTATTGACTTTTGTGTGAACCTTAACTAAAAATTAGTGAATTAATTGCGCTACGAATGGATCAAAAACTGAATCGTTGGTATGCAGGTGGGTGGGGTGAGTGTGGTGGTGGTGTAAGCCAAATAATGCATAGACAATTCCCAATTCCAGTTCAATTTGAGAATTTTAATCCAAGTAAAACCATGCTATGCTTTTGTTTAGCTTACACACATACATTTGCATGGACTACAGTTGAATGTAATTTAATTACAAATTTTTGGTTTATTGAGGTTAAGCCTGATGCTGATTATTTTAATTAATTGAAAGTTATGAGAAAAGCTGAGGCCTATTTTTGTTTGCATTGGCCTTTGTTCGGAAATAAATTTGGTTAATGCCATCGTAATAAATACGAAATATCAACTTTCATGGGTAGAGCCCATAGCACTAATATTTCGATTAAACGAAGTTGAATGATGAAAATGAAGAAAGAAAAGCAAAGAAGGAAGGAAAAATTAAAATTGAGAATATTTTTGAACGCTGGTTCAAATGAATCTTTTAAGTTGTTGAGATGGTCGTTGTGCTGGTACCTATTAATAGTTTCTGCTTTTAAATAAATGTTTTGGGATGTTTTACGGTGTGCGATGTCTCTGGATTTTTAATCAAAAGATTAAGCAAAAATATCAATTTTTAACCAAAAGGGGAATTGTTAAAGAATGGATCTTTGATAAAAATCTTGGCATTTAATTTTTTTTTAATGAAAGATTTTTATTAGCAACCAAAAAATCCTATCGAATTATTAAAAAAATATATATTTATAAGGCTAATGCAAAAATTTGAGACTGGAGGATCTGTTGAATCGTTTTGAAGCATTCTTGCGCGCGGAAAAACGCGTTCAAAATTTCCAAAATATTTTATATAACTCCCATTTTTGTAGACCTATTTTTATTAGACCTTGTCCCCTCAGATATCCATAGAAATCAGTCTAAACGTATGCCTACCCAGAAAAGGTAGGCCTTGAGCAGTCTCAATTGGGCACTCGAGAGTTCTCGGATCTTTTCCGGGAACACAGAGTTATATACAATTGCTCTAAAATTCTGTTTTGAAAATTATGTTTCCAAACGAATCCCAGAAAGATGTGAATTGAATAAAGTTAAAAACCTTTACCGGTCAGTTGAGTCAGTGGCTATCTTCGCTGATGGCTCAAGACTAAATAATAAGTTCGGAAGTGGCATCCACTAAGGAGTACTGCAGCTAGAACTTAGCCTACGGTTACTTGACTACTGCAGGGTCTTTCAAGATGAGGAAATAGTTATATAAAACGTTGCGTTGTAGGTCAGGATCTCGTACGCTGCAACAGAAGTGATCACTTTCTACTCTGACAGTCAAGCTGCTAGAAAATCTCTGCAGTGCCAAAATACTTCATCCAAACTAGCACTTGGTTGTAGAGCTATTCCCAATTAACTGATTAACTTAGAGACATGCATGGAACTTAGAGACATGCATGGAAATTGCACCGCGAATGAGCTGGCAAGGCAGAGAACTCATCTTAAATCGGTCAACTCTACCCAGTATGTGGGCATCGTTTTATGCTCAGGCAAGTATAAAAGTCAGATCGTTTTAAAAGACCGAGATTTGACACTACTGTCGCAATCGGGGTTATGTTTAGAGCTAAAAGAGCCAACATGGCCCTCACGTTAAACAAAAAGAGCATTCGCACTCTCACAGGCGCCCTCACGGGTCACTTCACCTGCAACAAACACTTACATAAATTAGGCATAACTAACACCAGCACCTGCTGATTCTGCTGCGAAGATGAGGAGTCTATGGAACATCTCATTATCGAATGTCCGGGGTTGACGCATAGAAGAAAAAGGTTTTTAAACAAGTTCATGCTTACAGATGAAGACCTTCAATCACTCCCTCAGAAGGAGCTGGTACAATTCATAAGCATACTTAACAGTCAATAGACAGCATAGGGTGCACAATAGATCAATATGGTCGCAGTGCTAAAGGGCTACTCCTTAACCCTCTACAACCATTAACCATGTTTAGTTAGTAGCATCTCTTGGGCGAACTCACAGCAAATTTCAACCAAATCGGTATATTTCTTTGTGTTGGCATTCGTTTGAAAGAGGATTGATTTTCCTTTTCCATTACAATAACGCACCAGCTGACGCTTTAGCTTTTGTGGTCACAAAATTAATGGTAATAGGGTTCCAACTCGTTTCACATCCCTCCTATTATCCAGACTTGGCTATTATTTTATTCCCAATTTGAAGAAATGGCTGGCGAGAAAAATATTTTCTTTAAACGAGGAGGAAGCGATTGCAGAAACAGATGGCAATTTTTAAGACGTGGACAAATCCTACTCATACCAACATAAAAGATGGCTTTGTGTCAATTGCACTTTATAGGGAAACACATTTAAATCATGCCTTAAAATGCGCCGCATTGTGGTTTCACTGACACCAAAATGCTGAGCGCAACGACGATACGACATTGTTGGCTCCTGGACAACCCTCTCCGTCACTGCTTCAACAAGTTTATTGGAACGTCTTGGCATGTTGATGAACTCCTACTGTCCTGTGCCCAAAAAAATTCGACACCAAACGACGAATAGTATTGTCAGAGGGTGCCTGTGTGCCGCGATACTCTTTGCGATATGCGCGTTGAGTTAGAACAATACAACGACTATTTTAGATGTATAGCATCACTATTTCAGCGCGTTGTTTCGGTGTAAAATGATCCATGCTTGAAATTGTACTGAATTGACATATCGAAAATATGTATGTTGAAGTCGATCGGTTGGTAAAACAGCTGTTGCACAAATCAACACACAACTTTTGCAACTAAAGTTTACACAAAGTTTTTAAATATTGACGGAAATGCTTTTTTTTTGCACTCCAGTGTTCTGTTTCAATTCAAAATTCAAAATTTACTCGTGTTCAAGTGAGTACGTGGAACAAACTTTTTATATGAAGGTATAAATAACAAAAATAAACTAAAAAATTCTTATTTTTATTATTATTATTTTTTTTTTAATTCAGATTTCTTAGTACCCAAGGTGGCTGAAAACTTCTTTCCAACTAAACCTAACTTCATTCTAACATAATCCTAATTTCGGACCACACTTCACCACCATTTTTATTGTTCTATTTTTTTTTATTGAAATTTGCAAATATATTTGCTGACATTCTTATAAAAAAAAATATTTCACAAGTTCCTCCTCCAGCTTGTAACGCAATACCCATGACATTAGGCGTGCTGTAGAATCTGCGGTTTTGTATTTTCCAATGTATTCAATTGTTGTTGTTTTTGGTGGTGTATAAAACGTAACTGAGAAAGCAAAATGAAAAAGTTGTACAAACTAAATTTTTGTGTCGCCTGTTATGCGTGTAAGTTTTGTTTAAAATTTTCAACAAAATTCTAGTCAAAATATTTGCACCGTCACAATGGAATTTGAATATATGCTCAGGAGTGTGCACATATGTATACACGCATATACATATCTATGTATATGAAGTTGTGCATGCATGCCCTGCAGAGATGCAATGAATTGGTCATATCAAGTTATATATAATTTACGCAAGTGCAACTAGTGTAGAAGTGGTCGGATTTACTCCAGTTGAAACAAATTTTAAATTACAATTTAAATTAAATGCAACGAATTTGAACAACACCTTTCAAAAGCAGTAAACATCGGTAAATTTTAGCTTTTATTTTTACTTACTACCAACAGAGCTACTCATAAATTTTGAAAACGGAAATTTAATGTCATAAGAATAAAAGAAGCCGTAGATACAGAAATAATCAAAATTGGAAGGATCTTGGAGTTTGAAACCAAACGCTATTGGAAGCGACAGCTTCATATTGCATGATTTCTTCAAAAAGACTTGGTTAGTCTCATCATCAGCGCCAGCAAAGTGACTTGCCCTGAAAAAGGCTATACAAAATGTTGCTCCAGCGCCACTTTCTAGCTATTTTCTGGGTTTTCCGGCATTTGAAGACCTTTTATTGTGAACGATTTTATCTACTAGTAACAAAACCTAAAAACCATTAGTCAGGGTATGCTAAGGATCAAGCGGAGAATGAGTAATAAAAGAATAAAAGTCACGAGTATTGTTGATATTTTTGACTAGGTACACAAGTGAGAAATACAGAGAGACCACAATAAAATAAAAATAAAAATAAAGATACCCCAATAACATAAAAATATGGAGAGACCAAAGAAAAAAATTTAACTCACTCTGTCAAATTCATTCTTTCATATTTTTAGGTTATAATTTTAGTGAAATTTTTTTGAATATTTATAAATTTTGTACAAAGTTTAGAACTTTGATTTATATCACATTTGTAGTAGAATAAAGAGAATTTTTGTTTGAAATTAAAAAAGCAAAATATGATAAAAGTAGTCGTGATCGTATAGTTTTTGTGCGGTCTGCATGTGGAGCTTATGGCCGGCGGGTCAATTAGATATCCTAAATTCAGTAGTTTTCGCGAAGCATTGTAGGATGAGAAAAAAAACAATTAGCCAAATGAAGTTTCGGGGATAGTTTAATATATATTTGAACTAAAAAAAAAAATTTGTACAATCTCCAACAATATATTGTAAGCCGAGTTATCAATAGATTCCCAGAGCGCCTTGCCATTGAAGTATCCAACTTCTGTACAAGATACAACTTGCAATTTTCATCTGAAAACAAAAAAAAAAAGATTATTAATTTTGATGTAATTATCTTCGATGTGAACTAAGAAAATTGGGAGAAACACGTAAAATTCGAATTTTTGGGGAAGGTAGAAAAAAAAAGTGGTTTTTCAAGGAAAAAAACTCTTCAACTGGGTAAAAAAGTCGCTTAAAAAAAGTTTTTGGATGTTTTTTTTAGTTCACATAGAAGAGAAAACAATACTGAAGATAACACATTTTGAATGAAATGGATAGCTCGTTTAGTTTTTTTGCAATCGTGTACATAAATTAGGTAAAATCGTGAAAATGAAAAGCCGAGAAAACGCGCTTCAAAATACAAAAATAAGCGCACGGTTGCTCGACGCCGCACTACGCTCGGCTCTGTAGCTCTGCAAATACTTGGAATTTAACTCTGAAAATTTGTGTCTCATGTTCTTGAATATCTAAGCTATTGATTTCAGGAAAAAAAAAATTGATTTTTTGACCTCTTAATTGGCCCGCCGGCCTTAAAGCGGCGGATACTGTTACTGAGTGCACTGCTGAAAAGTGGTTTCAGCTCTTTTTAATTAGAGATACGGCTCTTGAAGACAAGCCGGTTAAGTAGTTAATTCGGAATATCTTTTTTAATTTCTTACGAGTTACCCTCTGTAGGCCAGTTTTCGCATTCGCCTTCAAAAGGTATCCATCCGTGGACTTGTCTGCTTCACTTATTTTCTGGTTATTTCGTGCATATGGCTATCCATAGCGTTTGATATGAAATTCATTATATTTTAACTTCATCACGAGAATGGCACTGGACTGGAACCCGCAAGGGAGCAGAGGTCGCGGTTTGCCAAAGATTACTTGCAGAAGGTCGATGTTGCGCGAGCTAGCAGATGCCGACATCACATGGGGGTGGCACAAAAACAGCAACAGCCCAGAACCGTGTACGATGGAAGAGTCTTGTCGAGGCCCTGTGCTCCCGAGCGGACTGCATAAGGATATAAAAAAAGAAAAAAAATATTTTAGCTTACCAAAAATGCATCATATTTTTGGTTTTACTACAATTGCGCAAGTATTTCTCAAATTGGACATTCACTTTCCGATTTCAAGAGGCTTATATTGCATGTGTTGATGCAAAACTGGTAACTGGCTCGCTGAGTCGAATCCCTGTTTGGCGGTATAACCCTTTAAATGCAGCTTTACTAGTGTATCCTCAGTATAAGTCAGTGGAACCACTTAAACCTTAAATAGAGAATTTTTTAATATTTTTAATACAGGATCACCTAAATCCCGAATATGAATCAAATCTATCTTTGTTCGCACCTCGAGTTATTCTTATCCCTAAATAGATCATTTTTTAATATTTTTACCACAGCGTCACCTGTCGTAAGCTAATATAGCATACATTTTCTGGGTATATCCTCAATAGGCCAAGTCGTTCAGGTGTTACACGATGAACCACAAACGCATCGTCTGTAGTATAAGTAGGCATTTCCTTCCATACAAAGTACGTTGAACAATTTTTGTATCTGAAAGAAAATGCCTAGCAGCGTTAACAAAATTGTCAAAAATCAACTGTATTTTGTAGCCACTTGCAGCTTGCACTTTGATGTGCTAAAATTGAATTGGCTATGAAACTGCATACCACAAATTGTTCTAGGAATTCTGATTAAAAATGTTTGGTAATAATTTGCAAAATTTTCTTATATTCGCACTAACTTAAAAAAAAAAACGATTTATATTGTTGTTTTTTTGTTGTTTGAGTTAAACTTTTATATAAAATAATAGACAATAAATAAACAAAACAAAAATAGCCGAAACTGATAAAATTGTCGCACATCTGTTTTATTGTCCATGAGTGGATATTTAAAGCGAAGTAAAATTAATCAAGTTGTTGCCAATAAATACATTTTTTAGTTCTCGGGAAAACTCCTCGGCCGATATATTTAGTTAAGGCGATATAAAAAAAGACCGTCTGGTTTTGTTAGCCAGATTTACCGGCTTTGAAAATACGAGTAGTTGAACAAAATAGTTCGTAGTGTTTTTACTTAAATTTTGCCTAGTCTTTCAAGCCCAGCAAATGTATCTTTGTCAGGCATTTAAAAATACGAAGTGCTAATAAAAGTCTCTTTAAAGTTAGGAACAGTTTATCGGCACGAAAAAGCTCACTTTTTTTTTTAAATGGCTCTCAACCAATAATCGATACAAAACATCTAATTTCCCATTAATTTTTCAATTGGCGCTGTTTAGGAATGCGCTGAATTAAGTACTTTTTTCCAGCTACCAGTAATGAATGCGTTAAGGTCCCAATTGTCACAGTTTAGAACAAAGCCATGTAAAATTCCACATTTTCTGGTTATTTGAACGTGAATTGCACACTAGTCGGTTACCAGTTCGGCACCAGTAGATAGATTTTTCTCAAGGGCACATGTATAATACACATACATATGTGTCTAATAAATGCATGCACATTAGGGTGGGTCAACTTTTTTCGAAATCGTTGATATCGGATTCGAATTGTACTTAACATTTTAAGGACGTTTCGAGCCCCAAAATTTTAAGTTAATTATTTTTATTCAATGTGAGTGCTCTTTTCTTTAATACAAACTTGTACGTGGGTATTTTTTTTCGAAAAATTTACTTTTGTTACATATTTTTTGCTTAAAGGATACCAAAATGGCGATACAAAGCAAATGTTATGTAATTTTTAATATATATATATAATTGGCGGGTACACTCTTTTTGCGTGTTTGGCCGAACTCCTCCTCCTATTTGTGGCGTGCGTCTTGATGTTGTTCCACAAATGGAGGGACCTACAGTTTCAAGCCGACTCCGAACGGCAGATATTTGTATGAGGAGCTTTTTCATGACAGAAATACACTCGGAGGTTTGCCATTGCCTTTTCTTTTAAATTTTAGAGGCTCGAAATCGACTCTAGAGCTATGCTCTAATGCACTGTTTTCTTCTAAAAATTTATGTAGAAGGCGAATCTAGAGAGCAATGTCGAAAAAATTCATTCCACATAAATTGGCCAACCCTAATGTTCATACATTCATATACGTATACGCATTCTAGGATGCATCAGCAAATTCACTTGTGAGACTTGGCTCTGTGGTTTTATCACTGCATACTTGTAATATTTGAAGGGAAAAACTTTTTGGAACTAAACTTCGAAAGTGCATTCCGATGCACTTTAACGCAAAAGCGTGCACACACATATATGTGTATAGATATACAGATATATATATATATATCAACAACAAATGTATATATGAATATCTTCTCCGTATATTTAAAATGGCTGACACACATGTTTTTAGGATGGTAACAACAACTTGACATATCAGGATATGCATTCCATGTAATTTGATGATTTCTGTTTGCCTGCGGCTGTAGCAAGCCCAGTTTCGTATATAAACAACAAGCTTAGGCCCTAACTTCTACCTGCTCTCTGGCATTTCAACTAAATAAAAGCCACAAAATTCGACAACAGTATCTTCTTTGACCAATTATTTGTTAACAACAATTCTATTTTAAACAAGTACATGAATTATTTGCGGTTTTTTAAATATTGACGTACCTCTGTAATGGATTTTCCATGTCCTCTTTGTATTTTAAAGAAATTTTCACCATTTATTGATTACTTTTTTTTGTTTGCTTTATTTTTGCAGGAAGTTGGCAGCATTATTGGCAAGAAGGGCGAGATTGTGAACAGATTTCGTGAAGAGGTAATTTTGATGTTTTTTCTTTTTTGGTTTTTTTGAACATTTTTTATTAAACAAAAATTCAACGCAGTCTGGCGCAAAGATCAACATCTCGGATGGCTCATGCCCGGAGCGCATTGTCACCGTGTCTGGCACGACTAGTGCGATCTTCTCGGCTTTCACGCTCATCACAAAGAAGTTTGAAGAGGTAATGTAGATCTTTTTTTGTGCCTCACAGAAAGGGTGGCTGGCAATGTTTTAATTTTTATTAAAAGAAAGGAGACATTTTAAGAAAAAATAATTTTTTTTAGATATGAAAAATAAAACTCCAAACTACCTCTAGAACATTTATTCGAAATTTTCGAGTTTTTGAATAATTTTAGGAAAGAAACAAAAATTATTAATTTTATTTGATCGATTTTTTTTAATTTTCAAGGACGTTCGCACTAGAGGTGGAGAACTATCGATAGTGGGCGCCATCGATATTCGACGATAGTTAATTTTGAACCATCGATAGTGTCGACAGTGCCATCGATAGTATAGCCCGACAAACAAATTTATTTTAAATGAATACAAGAAAATTATACTTTATTTTAACCAAAAGTTACGGTTCCAAAATAAAAGAATGTTAACATTTTTTTCTTTGAGCCGGGTTCGCCTCTCTGAAATAATTTGGCCCGCCTTGCTGAAAGTTCTTTCGGATTCTACGGACGTAGCGGGAATGCAAAGATATTTGCAAAACAGCCTTTCAATAGAGGGAAATTCAGTTTGATTCACCTGGAAAAAAGTAATATATTTAATTATATAGAACTTATAATTCGTTTTTTAGGCATACCTTCATCCATAACAGAGGGTCCATATCTTGAGCGGCAATTGCCCTCTCCAGATATTGCCTTTTAGTCAGGATTGCATCCACTCGTGAGTTTCCAACTTTGTTCATCGATCGCTCACCCAAAAAATCAAACAAAGAGTCCTGGGAACTTGTATCCGGTGTGACGGGCAGATTAATTAGGGACTCTTTGACGGGGTATTTTGCTAGTTCATTTTCAAAAAATGTTGCTGCTAGTTTAGCGTTTGAGCTGTGTTGAAATCCATTTTTTTAAAGCGTGGATCCAATAGCGTAGCCATCATGCAAACTGTCCTTTGCTCATATATGGAAAGGCGTTTCTTTATTGACTCCATTAATATTTTTGTCATAGTTTTTCCTTGCAAAGTTTGTAGCAGAGGTGAAACACTATCGATTTTGCGGAAAAGTCCATATGCCATGGGTATAATTAGCGATATGGTTACATACTTTCCACCAGAAATTTTCTCACTTGCTTACTGAAAGAAAGCCAATACCTTTTCAATATCTTTTAGCGCAAGTATTTCCTCAGCAGTAAATGGCTGCGGTGCATTTGTCGTTGATAATAAGACTTTGGCAATGGCATCGTTCGTTTCTAAAATACGCTCAATCATGAAATAGAAACTATTCCATCTAGTGGGTGTTTCTTGCAACAAAGTATACGCCGAGACTTCTTAAGCTAATTTAAATTTTTCATTCGCTATAGCGCTTTTTTTTAAAGAATCGAACAATTGATTTACACTTAGTAAATAAATCTTGAAGTACTACTTCATCAACTTTTAAAGCATCTTGCACCACCAGATTAATAGTGTGCGCAAAGCCTAGCAAATTGCTAATTTGCAATATTTCACATGCTTTAAGCATGGAGCTGGCATTATCTGTTACAATGCATACCGTTTTATTGAGGATGTTCCAATCAATAAATATTTCTCGCAATGTATCTGCAATGTTTTGCGAACAGTGATTAGTTGTGCTTAACAGTTTTTTCGTAGCCAATGATGCTGTTTTTAATTCGTGATTATAAACAAAATGACCCGTCACCGTCAAAAAACTAGCATTGGCACTTGATGTCCACAAGTCACATGTAATAGCTATGTATATCCGAAACATTTTGAAGTATTACTGATAACTTGGCAGAGGTTGCCTTGAAATAATTTAATATAAGCACATCTCGTAAGTGTGTCTTGCTCGGTAGTTTGTATCTAGGGTCCAATACCTGAGTGTATTGTACAAACCATTCATTTTCTACAATATTGTAGGGCTGCACATCTTTGGCAACCATCTCAGTTAAGGCTTTGTCAATGTCCGTCTTTCGCTTGGAATTCGAATCGTACAAGACGGCTCTTTTGAAGTAGGACTCTACAGAGTTCATACTCGATCTGCAACTGCTGCTTGTAGACGCAGTGTCGTTCCTTTCAGCACCTACAGCTCGTGTGCTAGAGTCTGGTTTTTTAATTTCCAAGCCAGAATGAAACCTTTTCAAGTGGTCGTGCAGGTTTGACGTATTATTGCCGCTTGTCTTGTATTCTTTGCCGCAGTCAAGACATTTTGCAAATTTTTTGTCGTCGGACCTCTTGAAATACTTCCAGACATAGGAAATTTTACTTTTTTTTGTAATACTCTGCCTATCTGGTTCAGAGTCAGTGCTATTGCACTCGCAGTCCTGCTTGTCGATAATTGAGGGGGACACTCGACGTTTACCTTAAATTCCACACATTGTCGATCAAAATACTTATGTATAATATATTAAACATACCTATTTTTAAAAAGCGCTCCATATCTATCTATTTTTTCTTCTTGGAAATCGCTGATACAGAACAAGCGCGAACAATTTTTTTTAGCGGTGTGAGACGCCTGCTATCGATGGCACCATCGATAGTGGATGGCCCACTATCGCAAGTGTCTGCTGCTATCGATTGTGGCTCGATAGCGCCCAACCATCGATAGTGCCATCGATAGTTTTCCACCTCTAGTTCGCACTGTGAATAAATAATTTGTAAAACTAAGAACAAGGTCCGACGAAAAAGGCAAACTTATCGAAAGTATTGTTCATGCGCGTTCATTAATGGTGGTGGCACTAGACCAACAACAATGTTTTGTACGTTTGATTGTCATGGCAAAGTATTGGTTAAGTAGAAAACAAAGAATGAATTCGCTTTGTTTCATACTGAGCTGACAGCCCAATGGACACGGCGAAAAAAAAAAAACAAATCAGCTGATTTACTCGTACCACCTTTAATAGATTCGCCTTGGTATTGTTCGAAATAGTCGAAATAAAATTTTTTTAAATTTTGGCAAATTTTTCGAACTTTACGAAAAGAAATGTTGACTCAATTTTGATTCATAGGGGTAAGACTACCCGGACGTTGTAGAAATTGGGTGGTTGAAAAAAAATGTTTGTTTGTTTGTTGTTTTCACAGAATCAGCAGCTCTCTACTTTTTCAGTTATTTTCATCGGATACTTTTTAAGATATTCCTGATATATATAGGAACATAAATAAGCCGAACTCTCCACCTCTAATTTGTGGTGTGCGTCTTAATATGTTCCAACAGCAAAACCTACAACCCATTCGGCTACTCCCTGTTCCGCTCTGGAACTATTGGAAGTAAAATATGTAGAATAGATATTCTCATTCTAGAGAGAACTTTGAGCAGCATCTACTCGGAAGTCTCTTGCCAATTCTACTTAAAGTGAAAGTTTTGCGACATCTAGTAGAATGAGGATATAATCATCCTTTCCACTTTACTCTCTAATTTAGAATGACACTAAGGAAGGTTTGCACTTCGATCTTAAAGTCTCTCTATTCGTCACAATGCCTCGTCCAAACGCAATTCTTTCAGTAAGATGACTCTGCGGAGTTAGGTTTAGCACTTCAGCCAACACGAGTTGGGTTGATAGTCTGACATGTAATGCTAAAATAATAATTTGGCCAAAATGGGACGCCAGATGCTCAAAGGTGCTGCGTAATCGGCCAAGGTAAATCGTATTTATTGTTAGTTGCTTTGATCATAGGCCACTATCGTCTAGATCGAAATGCTAGGATTGAATGTACCTCATTGCGTCTATTGCAGAAACTGCAAGCATGAGCAAGAGGAAGAGTCTGTCAGACACCTTCTCTGTTAGTGTCCTGCGTGGCATGGCTCTTAGGCTTAGATACTTTGGCTCATCGTTATTAAATGATACTAATGACCTTAGGGATATAAGTGGCAGCCAGATCAATGAGTTTGCACTTAAACCCAAGTGGTTTAACCAGCAGTAGCAGGTAAACTGCTACGGTGGTATCCCAATGGATCGGCAACGGTGTAAGTGAGTTGGTTTAAAGACTGACTGCCACTTCTACCTACCAACCTACCTAAGTTGAGCATATGCACCTTTCTTTTGGGCCTACCCTGCCTGGATGTCTACTATTTCTTCTCGCTATAGCACTGGATTCGAGAAGAAGGTGTTTTGAGAGTTTCTTGGGATTGATTCCAAAAACGACGTGGCTGACAGTGGACCTTTTCTAGATCCTATGCAGATGCCTACGCAATCTGAGGCTTATGAGCTGCTGAAATCTAGTCTGGTTATACTCTCGCAACAAGAACTTAAGCTACAATTAATGGTACTGTAGTATTGCTGTCATAGCCATAAACAGCTGATATTGAAGTGGATTTAATGATAACTTTTGTATCGTTCCCACACCAGTCCGTTCGGTATAACAGGAACGACCCGGATTTATATCCGGACAAGGACTGTCACTGCAGCAGCATTCCCTGTATATGTATGGGGAATGTTTATGCTGCTGCAACAACAACAACATTTGGAATTTGTTATAAAAACACAGATAATTTTCCACTAAGCCAATTAATGTTTCGTCGTTCATTTCTAATATTCAAATTTTTATCGCAAATATCAAAACAAATTCAAGGGATTTCACAGCTGCTTACGGTTGTTTACAGTGATGCCCATATGTGATCAGAATAGCTGATTGCTATCGCTACGGTACGGCACCACTGATTGCAGCTTTAAGCTGAGATAGTCCCGCAAACCAATTTTTTTTTTCAATTTCGTGTCGAAAACTTTATTGGTAATGTGAAATAAATTTATAATTAAAATAAACGTAAGCGCCATAACCATAAGTATTTGAAATTGCGTCTGTGTTAGTGCGAGAAATATTATCTAAGTTAATCTCAATATCACTGCCACCCTTTTAGCACAGAGCCATTACTTGTTTGCATATTTAATACATACAATTCTTTTTAGTGGTGCTCACAGTTCAGTGATGTTGGCAAGGTTGGCAAAACTCAAATACCGATACGTTTAATTGTGCCCGCCAGTCAATGTGGATCGTTAATTGGTAAAAACACATATATACACACACACAAACAAGCATACACTTACCTTCTAGGCCCATTTGCACTAATGTAATTGAAATATCTTTTCTTGTTTTCTTTTTTTTTTTTTGCATTTTGCTTTCTCTCTTTCGCTCTGGCCCTTTGTGTAGGCAAAAGTGGCTCAAAAATCAAGGAGATACGTCAATCCACTGGCTGTTCGATTCAGGTTGCCAGCGAAATGTTGCCAAATTCAACAGAGCGAGCCGTCACTTTGAGCGGCACTGCCGAGCAAATAACTCAATGTATCTATCAGATTTGTCTCGTTATGCTGGAGGTGAGTATTGAATTAAAGTGCTGGCATAGTTGAATGGCACACACACACATACACAATCATGCATGCATGCTAGACTAAGAGCATGTATGTGTGTGTGTGTATGTGTGTGCATAAATGCACTTTGCTTAGTTTAATTAAATTTACCATGTTTTGTAACCTACAAATTTTCAATTCATTCAACGAAACAGTCACCACCAAGGGGAGCTACCATACCGTATCGGCCAAAACCGCAAGTATCTGGACCAGTCATTTTGGCAAACGGACAAGCCTATACCATACAAGGCAACTATGCTGTACCCGCACAAGAGGTAAACTAACCATAAATACACACACACACACACACCTACACATCTGCATAGGTGTAGAAGTTATCTTACAAAATAACACATACATATACATATATGCAATTAAACACCTGAGCTTATAACTATGTGACTACACACACATACGCGCGCGCACACACAGACTTGCCACTGCGACTGCAGCTTCATGCCGCACAGTTTACCCATTGCCAATTAGTGGGTGAGTTAAGTGAAGCATGTGTTGAGGTCTGTGTGTGTGTGCATTGTGGCATTGGTATATTGTGCCTGTGTTACACACATACATATACATTTACATATTTACAATTATCCTTTCTACTTATACTTAATACTTATGCATTTATTTAAGTTAGACGCTCCTCAAGCACAAGCATACATATACATACGCATGCATGTACATATGTATGTACGTGCTGTGGCATATGCCATTCGCTGCCTTTATTCGCCTTCCACTAGTTTAGTTTTCTTTTCCATTTCCAAATTTCTTTCAGTTTTCGTTTTTTTTTTTGTTTTTTTGTGTTTTTGGCGTTTACTGACGCGCGCTTTTACTCTTTTTGGCCCAAGTATAGAGGCTAAACAGCCTCTGCCGTCAGCGGCGCTTATAAATAAAATTAAATTTTTAGTCGTCTATGTATTTTCTTAGCAAATAAATACCCACTCTTATTTTTCATTTTATTCTTCTTCTTCTACTTCCACTTCTAAATCTTAACTGTTTATTGCGCTCCACAGTTGCCTTTTATTACATTTTTGCTCCTTATTTGTCCTTTACAAATTTACTTTGTCAACTAAGTTTGTGCTTTGCATATTCATTTATACACATACTTACTTACAAACACATATATATATACAAGTATATATATTTTCGACATACATATTCACAAATTTCCACAATTTTTGCTACCATACGTTTATAAAGTACTTATAAAAATATATTTCTCCGCTCCGCTCCATGTTGCTCTCCACTAAACTATTGTCTACTCTTTTCGAAACACTTTGTTCTGCTCCGCGCCGTCCCGCTCCTTTCTCTAAAGTCTTATGTCCATGTGTATTATAAATTATTTGCGCTTGATCTTTTTTCTTTCACCATTTCTAAATTTATTTCTTTAACGTTTTTGCTTATTTCCACCGCCGCTCTCTAACCACATACAAATTACCTTAGTTTTTTAGTGCCTTAAATTTAATTTGATCACCTCAAGTAAAGAAAAAAATGTATATGAAAGTGAGTAATAGAATTATTGAGTGGAAAGCACTTTTTAGTTTTTCATAAGTGTTTGTGTAACCCTTTTACCATTGGAATATAAAAGAGAGATAAAAAAAAACGAAAACAATTTATCTTTTAGTATTCAACCTAAGCAATTTTGAAGCCCATATTAACAAACCAATTGCCCGAATTCGTAAAAGCAATACTGACAATTGAATAATGAAGATTGCAACGCTTAGATTCGACGAATTTGCAATCAAATTAAATGGTAATGCATTTGTAAAAGCTTCCGTGGAAATTTTCAATAAATTTCCTAAGATTACCTTATCATTGGCACTATTCAGTGTATGCCGTCCAAGAAGGCTAAGTAACTCGAGCATACTCCACTTACAGAACTTTTATGAAACTACAAGGTGAAGTCCAAAATAAACGAGACTGTGCTAAAATAGAGACGACAGGAGCTTTGTTCTGATAACTTCGAGTTTATTTATTCAAAATAGTTCCCTCTGGCCTCGATACACTGTGTTGCGCGATCTAAAAGCTTTTCGAAAGAGTGTTTCAGGTCATTGACCGGAATGTCTTTCAAGATGTGGGTACAAGCCTTTTGGATGGCCTCTACGGATGCAAAATGTTTTCCTTTCATGCCAAATGCAATTTTCCGAATAGGTAAAACTCACAGAGAGCCATATCAGGCGAAAATCAGTCACAAGAGTAGAACGGTGAGATGGTGAATTATCATGAAATAAGCGCCTGCTTCCTCTTCCGCGATATTCAAGGCGAATTCGACGAATGCGATGCAACAAGCTCTTCAAAACGCCAAGATAGAAAATTGCATTGACGGTTTGGCCCATTGGCACGAACTCCTTATAGACAATTCCCTTAGAATCGTAAAAACGAATGAACATCGACTTGATTTGTGACTTCTCCAAACAGAATTTTTTGGGTGGTGGCTCGCCTGGGGCTTTCCATCCGCACTTTGACGCTTAGTTTCAGGTTCATGTTGGAAACACTACGTTTCATCACCAGTTACAATGTTGTAAATGAAGTTCTCGTCTTTTTTCGCCTCTTTGTTGAGGTCTTTCGAATGATGAATTTTGAGCAATTTTTAGAGCGGAATAAAACGTGCACAGACCTTTCGCAAGCCCAAATGATAAAATGTGATAAATCGATGTTTCGGAGATATTCAACTCCGATTCCATGATTTTCAACGATGATTTCGGTTCATTTTTCATAAATTTACGAACAATTCCGATGTAGTTTTCGGTGATTACTAATTTTGTGCGGCCCGTATGTGCATTATCAACTACCCGACTCACTCTTGATATGGAGATTGCAGGTATGCCTCGCTCAACCTATAAACTACGTGGTATACGTCGCCTTGTTACTTCAGTCAACACGAGATGGATTGATAGTCTGACAAGTGCCGCTACAAAAAGAATGAGGCCGGAATGAGACGTCAGGCGTTCAAAGGCGCTACTCAATCGGCCAAAGAAAAACGTCTCTACTGTTACTAGCTTTTTGATCATAGGCCACTGTCTCCTAGGTCGAAATGCTCTTATATTGAATGCACGACTATTGGAGAAGCTGCAAGAATGAGGAAGAGGGAGAGTCTGTCAGACATCTTCTTTGGCACATGGTCGCATTGCTTGCCAGTAGGTTTAGACACTTTGGCTCATCGTTCTTGAACGATACTGCTGATCTTAGGGATTTAAGTGTCAGCTAGATCAATGAGTTTGCACTTAAAACGAAGTGGTTTAACGAAAAGTAGCAGGTAAATTGGTAAATTATTGAGCCAATAATTGATGATCTTCTGAAAGATTATAAAAGATCTGAAGATCTCACAGCAATTGCCTGCTTTGTAATACCACTTATAATCCCACAATTATGAGCTGACAGTGACCTTGTGGTGGTAACAACATATCTCTTCAGGCTCAAATAGTTCGAAGGACGCTAAACTCGAGGCAGTCAACGCTAAACACATTTCATATTTTCTACAAGAGGCAGCTTGGCTTTTTAAAAGTATTTTCATGATCATCGTATACTCCAAGATCTTCAGTTATTTCGAGAGAAGTGCCGGTAATTCGATATCCCCTACAGGCTTATGCATTATTCTGAAATTAGCTATGAAAGGCTTCAAAGAACTTGGGCCTAAACAGTTCAAATAACAGTTTGTATTTATTGAATGTCCCTCTCCCGAATTTCTGTCATCATATGCTGATTACAGAGACTACTGCTCATGACAGGCAAGAGCCTCACATTGAAACATCATAAGCTCTACTGCTCCCTGCTCTCTTCATATACAATTCTCACTGAATAAAAGTGCTCGTGTTCCATTATTCTGGAATGAGCAGTAAGAACGACGATGAATACGACGACGTGCGTAATAGGGTTAAGGCGACTTACCTAATGGCAGTCGGACAAAAGCCTCTAAAACCATGTTCTTGTCATATAAATTTTCCACTTTATTGCACTGTATTCACTGTAACCAAGTACGCATATGAAGTATCTTGTGCCTGAAAGTTTTAACAACCCTTTTCTTTATATAATCCAGAACCGACTGTCGGGGTAAAGCTAGCTCAGAAGTAATTACATATCAAGAATGATAGCTTACAAAGTCTGGCCATCCGAAGCAAAATTGTGAGAGTAACTTCGGCTGCTGCGTCATCGATACTCGGCAGCAAAATTCTACTCGCTCGTCTCACACGTATAGTATTTACAAGGATGATAGATTAAGAGGGGTTTTTGTTGTTGTTGTAGCAGTAACTTTTCCCTGTCAATGTAGTGTAAATCACTGGTCGTCTTCGTCTAGTTCATCTAACTGTAGACCCAGAAAACTTGATGTTTCGACAGGTTGGGTCCAGAGGGAGAGGGATGTTAGATGAGTGGGTTTGATGGGGCATGTGAAAAGGTGGTTAGTGTTGTGCGGGGTGCCTTCACATGCCGGACATATGTTTCGTATGCTCGGAGTCAGAAATGACCGAGTTTAACTTTCTACAGTATCCAAAACATAATTGGGCCAAGTTTACGCGTGACTCTCGGGGAAGTTGAAGCTTTTCGTCTGCAATGGGTGGTCGTTGGATTCCGATGACAGCATTCGAAGGTCGGGAGCTTAAAAAAGTGGTAATGGTCTCCCGATGAATGTCGGGTAATTAGCCCTGTCTAGTGTACCGTACCCCACCCCCAACAGGGTTCGCTCTTTAACTATGGTGAAAAAGAAAATTGTGATAAAAGCTTCGGCTGCTTGGGAAATTCGGAGCCGAATTCTGCACAACCATTTAAGATGTATTCACACACAACGGCAAAAGATTGTTTATGAGGAGCTTTTTTTTATGGCAAAACTACACTCTCACCTTTGCCATTTCCTGCCGAGGGGCGACCGCTATTAAAAAAAAACTGTCTCACGTACGAATATTCGAACCTCCGTACTTCCAAATGGTAGTCACGCACCAACCCATTCGGCTACGGGGGCCGCGATAACCTACCATTTGGAATACCCAAAAACCAAATTTCAATCAATTGTCTGTCTTGCAGCTTCCGAATTCCAAGTGGCGGCCGAGTTTGAACAAGTTATCTAATAATTCGCGTCAATCATTTTTACTGTTGAATAATTTAACCCAAGAAATAGTCATGTAATGGAATAAAACTATCTTAGGTATACTGACAGGAGACAACCTGCTAGCGGCACGCACATACAAGATAAGAATTACAAACAGCGATAGCTGCAGATTTCGCCATGAACTGGAAGAGAGGGAAACGTTAGAACACCTTCTATGGTTTTGCCCTGCGTTCGCTAGAACCAGATTGAAATGCTTAGGAGCTCTACAATATGAGAAGTTAGAAGCCTCTCGGGCTTAGAGTTTCAGAGTTTACTTAGATTCGCAAAAGTAGCAGACGTATTACAAGATTTCTACTACAAAGAAACATAAGGGTCCAGCTCCATCTGGTAACACAAGAACCAACCAACAGGTCTATGTGTTGGCTGTCAGCCAGCCAATTCAACTTAACGTAACCGAACCTAATGGCAAAAAATTCTTGAGGCAGAAAAACGACAGAAGCCCGATAGGGCTGTGAACTAAAAAAAATTGTCAGCATTGCTTTTAATCCACACTCTACTCCCCTTATCACCCTTTATATCCATGCTCTTGCTGCTATTATTTTTTTCTCAGGCATATTTTGGTTACCCTAAACAACCCATTCAGTGTGTAGAAAATTTCAACCGCCCTCTTCTATTTTTCACTAATAATATCTTTAGACACTAATAACTAATCAAATTTGCTATGTATTTAATACAAAAACAATTGAAAAAAACAAAAATAAGCAAGAATATTTTTGATTACTTATACTTTTTTCTTTTTTGTATTTTGTTCAATATTTTCTGCACTTTCTCTTAGGATAAGTTCAACGTCGTTACACTTTGTCGCTTGTTCGTTCGTTCTCGCTCGCTCGCTAGTGTAAGAAAACAAAAAGCCTGTCTCACCAACATACATGACTGAAAAGAAAAGTTACAGAAAAGCGTCGAGTCAAATGTTAAAAAGGCTTTAGAGCTTTTACTTAATCCATAAAATATACGAAAATAAAATTTAAAGTTGAATATATTTTGAAATGCCACCGCAGAATATATGTGTATCAAGGATTGGTTGAGAGAGAATGCCAATAAGAAAATATTTCGCGTCAACTTAATTAGTTGGGTTCACTCTTGGTTCACTAAAAAGAAAAAACCGAAAAAGAAGGATATTCAACACTTGAAACGCTTCACTCTGCTCCGCTCTGCTCTCGTTCGTCTACTTAGTTCGGGGTCCACAGGGAAACTTGAATACTGATTTAATAAACAGAAAACTGATCTGAAAACTACTGATACATTGAAGAACTGCTTCTTCGTTAGCTAGCAGGAGGGCTCGTGTGCAGTTGGAAAGTATGTGTACTTTGTTTACTACTACAACTTCCCCACTCACTACTTGTTTTATTGTTTTGTACCTCAATTACACCTTTTCTCAAATTGAAATAAATCAACTTTAAACGAAATTACCACTTTTGCGCAAAAATGTTAAAAGTAAACCACCAAATCACGAACCGTTTACATTCTAAAAAAAAAAACAAAATTTTTATATTTATATAAAATTAAATACCTCCACCAATCCAGCCCACAGCCTGCCTATAAAGGTGCCTATAGTTTTTTGTTAGTAAGTTGCTCATTGCTCCACCAAGAAGACGCAGTGCCTTCATGAGATCCCTTTAATATCCTCAAACAAAAAACAAATATATATATATATACATATATAAATATAAATACATATGCGTATCATATATTCGAACGGTGCTCCCATGTTTACTGTGCGTTGATTTTGTTAAATGTCAACTATACTTAGTACCTGAAACCTTAATGAAAATTAAAAAAAAAATAATAATAATAATTATAACATCTTTAGCCACATCTTACTTTATCACCAAAATATAGTTAACTTTAAATATGCATTAATAAATACAAATAAAATATTGTTATGCAATATTTGCCTGCCCGAGCCCTCACTCGCAATCTTCTCAAATATTATAAATTAACCATTTTTTTCTTTTGAAACCATCTATAGCCATACAAATTCTTTACAATATTTTCAACATGCCTTTATCGTATTAAAAGTTTCAAAACAACAAAACCAATGAATTCCCGTACTAGTATTTTAAACGCAGTTCCCACTTTATGTACATACATACACTCACACCACCACTAGAAATTTGACAAAACAGCAAGCACACACACCACACGCAAATCCCGAAGGAAATTTTATTCCAGTCGCCCTTGACATAACTACTTACACATACACTCACGCCAATCCCGAAGGAAATTTTTTTCCAGTCGTCCTGGACATAACTATGTACTTACACATACTGCATACATACATACATAAAGTGACATATTTTTTAACAGTCTCTCACTTGTGGTGTATTCCGGTAGTCATCCTTGTACTGTTCTCTTACTCATGACTATCCTCTTTGGGTCGCTTACCGCAATCATAACCTCTGTTAGGTTCGTTTGTATCTCTTGCGTCAACCCTATATACCAATCGATTTCTTTCCCACATTGTGTCCCTTACATTAATGCCTCGGTGGTTCGCTTTTGGTCGTTCGCTCTGAATCATATTGTATTGCTCCTCCCGAATATTTGGTAAGTCCTTCTGTGCCGCCAGGGCTTGGTTCTTGTACGCACCACCAAGCAACAAAAACAAAAACCTGTAGTAAGGTAGTATTCTAAAAATTCCCGTTTCATCTCTAAAAAACCCCACATAGGCTTTAATGTCAATACACTAAAAATTTCGTTTCAGTTACGAAAATTTACTTTCGGCATTAATACTTTATTAAACCATATTAAAAAATTGCCTTCGCCGCATCAGACAAAAACTTTTGCCACGTTGTAAATTCCCAAATGTCCTACCTCGTATGATAAATTTAAAAAATTTCCCTTCATTTACTTACATACGTGATATTTCTTTTTTTGAAATTTAAAGAATTCCATAGAATCACCTATATACCCAAAGTAGCTTTTTCCTTTCTCGCGTAAACTATAATACTTCCTTTTTATTGCAGAAAATTTCCCTATATTCATCTGCAATAAGAATTGCCATCTATATTTATGGCAATATCAAACTATTGCCTTATATGGATTCAGCCGTGAACTGAAAAAAATTTCCCTATATTTTGTAAACATAATATACAATATTTGTACTTTTTACTACTAACAAGCGCCTATAATAAATAAATTTCCACACATCTCGCTTTAATTTGTTTACTAAAAAATTCCCAATATTCCTCTGCAAAAAAATTCTTATTCTATGTCTAATATCGACACATATTTTCTAATTTGCTTGGATTCAGTCAAAAAAGATCATTAAGCATTTCCCATTATTTGTGTCGTCATACAATTTCCCCATATTTTATGAATATAACATATTTCTCCTAACTAATATAGCTTTCAACTGCTAACAAGCGTTTATAAAATTCGCAATTTTGCGATCATCGCACCTCTTTTTTTATTGCTGCAAACTTCCCAATATTTTGTAACTGCAAAAATAATTTCCTAATCTATGTAGGTATCGAATTACATATATGTTTTCCGATTTACAACAGTCAAATTCAGCCAGTCGAAAAGCAGCATTTGCCGTTATTTATGGCGTCATAAAAATCCCTATATTTTTTCAATATAAAAGATTTTTAACTAACTTTACACTTCTAAAACTCGATTTTGCTGCTTAAAGTCAGTCCTCTCTATTTGAAAGAGCATTTCGAAGAAAATTCCCATTTTTACCCCAACTTAAACTACGATGAAGGGCAAGATAAATTTTACAATTTAAAATATTTTTTTTTCTTTTTCGGCGGAAATTTTCATTCGACTTTATGCTTTTCAGTATAGATGAAACGAGTTGCCTTTCCCTAAAAGTCTTATGACCAACATATTGCGCTACCATTGTTTTGAAATCACCATTATTAATTCGCAATAAAAAGAATTGGCGAAAGTTAGCGCGTTACTTTTCCATATCTACTTCTTAGTGTTATTTTTACGTTTAATCGGACAAATTCTGTTGACATTTCCTCATTAAAAATTTCCCTTTTTGATTTCGAATAATCCTACCTAATAGTGTTATTAGCATTTTACGCCCAATAGGTCACTTGTCGATTTCTAACTCTTTTAAAAACACATTTCCCTCTACTACACTCTTGTTCTAGAGCCCAGAAAGCCTGTTAGAAGAAAAAGCGGCTCTAATCATTCGTACAGTTTTCTGCCTCCACAAAAATACCCCAACATATTTGCCTCCTTTACTGAGCCTAAGAATTTACCACTATTTTTTGCAAAGCGATAATTCTACAAAAATCTCACATTGAATTTCCCGCTTATACTGAATCTGAACATTTACTAAACATTTTTTTGATGAATACTCTCTGGATCTAACAAATGTGCTTGTGTGAAGTCGTTACCATTTTCAACTGCTGTTATTTACAACCAACCACAAATGAAATTCCTAAAATTTAATGCAGTATGTCGACTTTTCATTTACACTCCCGAATCGCTGTACATTTATACTGTCTCAAAACTTAAGCTGAAGAAAACCGCATATTCTAAAGCTTTGTTACAAAATTTCCCACTATTTTCTAATTAGAATACAATTCTCTAAAGACTCCAAACTATTGTATTGTATAATTGTTCGTTTGCATACCTGGGTAGTTTCTCTCACATTGAAAACCAACCAACCGGCCATCAACTCCCTCACCAATCCTGATTATCACATTCTTTCTGTGGTGGAAGATTTCCCAGTAATAGCCTATTAAAGTAAACGAGACAATCTCCTGCACTATAACTAGGAAAATTGTATAATTTCCTCCGACCTTTATCTGTTACATTGAAACTGTTTTCTTTCTAATGATAGCTTGGAAAAAATCCCGGTATTTTACAGCCTCTCACCTACTCCACATACCAGTATGTTGTGGGAGATTTTTATTATTAAAACACGAATATACGTACTCGTATCATTTCCACGGTTAACTTAGAGCATTTATTTTAATTTTAGTTACCCGACTTAAGTAAATATATAATTTTTTTTTAATAATTTCCCTTACGTTAAACTGTCGTACCTTCTTCTAATCTTTTTTTATGTTTAATTTGTTTACCCTTTCTCACAATTGTGAGCCCCGTCCACCCCTTAGATAGTCAAAAAAAAAAAATCGAAAAACAAAACTATTTTAAAAAAACTATGTGTCTTTATACTGGCAAACAATCTCTTTTAATTACAACACATATTTTCTTTATATTCTTTTCTTATTGTTGTAATTCGTGCAAAAACCAAATCGAAAATCGTTTAACTCACCAACAACAACAACAAATGTAATTACTTCTGCTACTACTACTCGTTACTACTCACCACCACTACCACCAACTACTACTACTACTACTACTACTACTACCAACGTCAAAATTCGTCTACTGCCGCAACTGCGTTGCCACACCTCGTCTTTCTGCATATTGGCAATGAATATCAAACGAACAAAAAATACCATTTATGCACCAAAAACACCAAAAAAAAAAAACACGAATAATAGACATGCCCAGTATTTCCACTGGCATTGGCCACCGGTGGCCTACACGCTGGTATCTCAGGTTTGACGGATCCTCTCTTGAAAGGGGCACATTTACAAGGAGCGGTGCCGGCAGCCCACCATCACTTACAACATATACCCGATGTGAGTTTCATTTGTATACAACAACAGCACCAGTCCAAAAAGCCAAGCGAGGCAAGAAACAGAAAAAAAAATAAAAAATTCTAAAAAAGACAGAAAATTTACGGAAGCTATGCTGTATTTGTTATGGTTAAAATTTTATGAAATTATTTCGAAAATGAAAATACCCTCCGCTATACAGGTATTTTATGCGCACCCCTCATTTTCCTCCCTCACACCCAACTCTAGTAACTTACTTATGGTCGTTACTTAAACGGTGAATATCCACAAGAAAGTGTGTATGCCCTCTCACACCCGACCCCCAGACCCCGTACCCCCGTATCCGCATAGTTAGTTGTTTTTCCGTAGTTGCCAAACAAATTGACCCCGACTCCAGCAAAAACGTATTTGGAGAAACATTAAAACTTTCACTCTTGCTTAATGCTTTATCCCCCCCTTTTCTCCCCGCCCGTTGCCATGAGGTTTGTAACAAAATGTTGGTGTTATTTTCACTTGTTTTGTGTTTTGCATTGCATACCCCTTCCTGGAATGGAGTTATGGACTTGTGTTATGTTGAGCATTTAGTTTATAGTTAAAGCTACGTAATTAGAATATGAACATTTATGCGCTAAATATTTACGAATAAACTGAGAAAGCATTGAAATTGTAATATGTACATATATACATTAAGGTGGAGCGATAGCATATGGTCTTTTATTTTTATTTTTTTATTGTAATGGCATAGCAATAAATGCTGCCCTTATAAGAGTTAATAAAATTCACAAAATTTTACCCTTTGGATAACGTTTTGAGGGCCCAAGGAAAAATAAATGAAATTTTACACAGCTGAATAAATTTCTTACAACAAACATTTCAGGTTTTATGTTTATATTTTATGCTATTTAACTGTAATACTGAAGTAAAATAATAATAATAATAATAATTTAAATAATAAATAATATAAATCATCAAATCTTATCATCCACAATGCAAATTCGTCACTGAAAGTCATTTGATGTCACCAAAAACTTCCTAAACGGTACCTTTTTTATGTCATCATCTCTGGTATTTGTCAAGTAGACAAATGTAATTTGACACGTGGGAACACCGCGCTAAAATTATTCAAATTAAGTATTATGAAAATGGTCGATCTTTAGGAGCAACGTATTGCAAAATTCGTGATTTTTTTGGTGGAAATAATCGTCCGAATTTGTCGATAATTCAAAGGTTTGTGAAAAAATTTAAAGAAACTGGTTATATGTCAAGGATAGAAAAAGGACTGACAAACCAAAAACTGGACGCTCTGTTGAAAATTTTTCTGCTGCTGCTCTAGCACAAAGTGTTGCTGAATCGCCTTCAACATCGATAACTCGACGTTCTCAACAAACACTTAGGCATTCACATATAATTTTGAAGAGCCATATTTTGAATAGAAATAATGAAACCTGAAATAATTTATTTTTTCCTCCATTTCTTTTATTTTAAATCAACATCCAGGCGATTATTTATATCAGTAACAATGTAGCATTATAAGTTACTTTGGCGGATATGAAAACGCTTGGAAATCAATTTTAGCACTAACAGCAACAAAAAGTGTATAAATAGTAAATAATTTTGGGAAGTGAAAATCAAAAGATTGCGTTTTTTAAAATTAATGGTGTCGGAGCACTTCCTAGTATACGATGAAGCAACTTTGTTTTTCTTACTTCCAACTTTCTATAGGTTTGCCAAAAGCGATTTCAAGAAAATTTGCACTCCACCCCTATATACAACGTGGCGTATACCTATGAAATGAGAATTTTTCTTTCGATTTCAAAAGTTTATTAATAAAAAATGTTTATAAATTTAATCTTCAAACTAATAGCCATCGCTAGCGACACATTTTTCCCATCTCTCAGGCAATTTGTGGATACCGCGCCAAAAAAATTGGCCGTCTTTGGCCGGAAACCAATTTCGAACCATTTTTTGGCTTCCTCGTGAGAATTGATGCGCTGCTCGGAAAGTGCGTGGCCCATCGATGCAAACAAATGATAATCGGAAGACGCCAAGTCTGGTGAGTAAGCCGCATGCACCAGCGGTTCCCAATCGTACGTCTCCATCAATTTCCGGGTCGCTCTTGTTCGATGTGGCGGTGCATTGTCATTAAGAAAAATTACTTTGTGACGCCGATCGGCAAATTCTGGGCGTTTTCGGTGTATAGCGCTGTTCAAATCGGTCAATTGTCGTTGGTAGCGAGCACCGTCAACTGTTTCACCTGGATTTAATATCTCGTCCCAAATTGTACCACGCTGATCCCAGAAAACAAACAGCATTGCCTCGAGGCCGAAGCGATTTGGTTTGGCCGTTGTTTTTGCCTTGTGGCCGGGCGGACCATACGATCATTTACGCTTGGCATTGGAGAAATACACCCATTTTTCATCACCCGTAGCGATTCAATGCAAACAAGACTTCCTTTTGAACCGGGAGAAGCGTTTTTCTTCAATTGATAACAGAAAATCAACGATATCGGCAAATCGTAATTTGAAGGCATGAAATTCGACATTCTTAAGAGCGACAAAAATGCATTGTTGTTTGAAACATAACAAACAATAAACTGAACAGATGACAGACGAAAAAAACAAGACATTTGGCAAGGTTTAAAAATACTCCTAGCGACATCTATGGACTAATAGCTGAAAGTCTCACTTCATAGGTATATACCTGGTATAATTTGTGCAAAAGTTGCTGTACATCAATCATATTTGACAATTGTGAGCTGCACTATACTAGATATACTTTACCAACAGACGGACAAAGCAGGAGCGCATAAAGTTCTAAATTAATATTAATTAATATCGTTTCAGTACCTATTTTGCTCAGCCTATTAGCGTTGAGTTAATGTTCATAACTAATAAGCTGAAGTATAACTTTTAAACGCTTCTTACCACTGGCATCCGAGAACGTAGACAAATTTTAATTTTTATTTATTTTTAAAAATAATAGATTTCATAAAAAGAATTTTTTATTTACAAAATATCTAAAACAATTTGTGTTAAAGAATGGAAAATATATTATTTGTAAAAAAAAATATTAAAAGGTAAAAATTACAAAGTAATGATAAATATAATGGGATTTTCTACAACCCATTTCTCCATTTAATATAAGCCACCCCCAAACTAATGTCGCAAAATATCTCGGCATGCATCTTGATAACAAAATCACATGTTTTCACCAAACGGAAGTCTCTAGGAATAAAACTTAGATACCTAAATTGGTTACTACTTCGAAATTCCCATGTTTCTCACGAAAGTAAGCTCTCACTTTACTCAACTATCTTGAAGCCGATATGGACATATGGCATTCAACTTTGGGGCACTGCAGCTGAGTCCAACATTGAAATACTCAAAGATTCCAGTGGAAAGCCCTCAGAATGATCTTAAACGCCACTTATTATATCACAAATGCATAAATTCATTGTGATCTCAAAGTAACCACAATAATTGAAGAAATAAGAAAATATGCCACGTCACACAACACAGGACCACAAACGTACTCAAATCCTTTTGTCAGAGGAATAAATGCAAATCTCGGAACCTTCACCAGATTCAAGAGAAATTCTACAAAATACCTCATATATTAATAAATTAGTCCAAATTATTATTTATCATAAAATAGTGAATGGATGCACCATTGGGCCTATTCTATACTTGTATTTGTTTTCTCTTAAATGAATTAAATAGCTTTTAGTAAAAAGATTGATTAATGTTTAAAAAACAGATAGCAATAAAAAAAAATCTCCGCTAAATTGATTCGAGACTGAATTTAGTAAGAAAACGTTTAACCTGATACCGCAAACTACGAAGCACAAAGCGTACTGCTAGCTTTTTACACTGAAACTATTCTGGTGACATATTAAATTATAAGAAATTTTGCTTTGTTTTCTTAAAAAATAATCTGAAACACCTAAGCATAGTGCCTTCATGTCGTTTGCTTCTGAATTAAACTGGCTTCAAAACTGCATTCCCAAAACTTACTACTTTTTAGTGGCAGCTATGTGCAGTTAAAGTTGAAAATCATGCCAAACCTATTCGCTGATCAAGTTTATTTAAAAGCAAGATTGTAATACGAGGGTGGGATAAAAAGTAATCGGTCTGGGAAAGAAAATACATGTGTGGTATAAACTAAATACAATTTTAGGACCTGCTAAAAGCGAAGAAATGTGCAGTTGCAGTTTAGCGAAGCTCAAAATCAATCAATTGATGAAAATAAGCCAAAAGCCGCCTGTTTATTTTTATTTTTTATATAATAAGTCGTGGTATTTAATTTTCCCATGACAGCTGGTGACTCGGGTGATGCCCGTTCGAAGATGGTTTCTTTACAAATTTATCTGTATCTAACCCTCGGTAGATCGATGAAACTAACTATCAAAATGCATCGTGCGATATTGATGGAAAATCGTTACAATCTGAATTCAAGGCCTCAAACGAATCCTCCTGCTTTATAAGCGTAGCCCGGGCTTGAAGTTGTGAATCGCACATCTAAGTATATACAGTGTACTCTCTCCAAACGGACATCTCTCTTCAGCGGACAGCTACCACAAACGGACACTTTTTCAGTGCATACCACAAATGCTTAAGAATTTTTAAAATTTGTTTTCTCTTAAGCAGAGAAGCCTCCCATAACATATTATTAAGTTTTTTTACAATTTTCTCATAAGCGGACACCTCCTATAAACGGACTCTTATTTCAGTACATACCACAAATCCTTAAGAATTAAAAAAAAAAATCTCTTGAGCGGATACCTCCCTTAAACTGACAAATTTTTAATTCTCTTATTTGTCCGCTTAAGAGAGAGTACACTGTACAAACATAGTTCACTTTAAAGAAAACTCTTTTGCTCCATTGCCTCAAGTCAGTGAGTACCTGTAAGCAAATGTTACTCATACGCCACGTAGTTTGTTCCCTTATATCATACATGTGCTTCGGCGAAATATTAATTGCTAATAAAAATTTGTATCATTCAATCAAAATGGGCATATTGAGCGTCAACCTAGCATTTCTTCTACAGAATTGCTAAAAAAATATTTTTTTCTTTTTCACTTTATTACTAAAATTTTTTCGGTAATTAGGATGCGTTATTACAATTTCAATGCATATTTTTTCTCGATTAAAACTTAAAATCGAACATAAGTGATGTTAATGATTCATCTAAAAAGCGTAAATTATCATATTTTCTCTCAAATTATTAATCCTCAATTTCCCTGCATTACTGCACTCTTTACCCCTTTAATTGCTCTGTATATTAGATTTAGTACTTTGTTGTTTGTATACTATCTACATATCTACGTTTCTATAGTATGTGTATATACATTCCACTTTAATTGTATGCGCATTTCTTGTTCTTTATTGTTGTTCTTGTTGTAACGTCCCTTGGAATGTGCCCAGTCCCCATTAGTTACCCTCGTATTGTACTTAGTCGTAATCCAAATTATTAATGTGCTATGAACTACTCTAGCCACAAGCCCCTTGCATACACACATACATACATACATTCAGACATATTTACTACTTGTTCTCTTTATGACCGCTATCTACTACATACATATATACATATTTGTCAACTTTTCCAGAGCGTAAAGACAATATTTCGCTCTTCTTCACTGTCACTATCAACTCTACAAAATGTAAAATTATACATAGCGCATGTTTTTGTTACTTTGTTTTTTTTTTGTATTTTTTTTTTAATTTTTGTTTTTTTTATATATTCTTTTAGTTCTGATTTAGAGCTGTATAATAGTTGGACGTTCTGATTACTACTAAACTCTTCGGCTTAGGCAAAGTTAGGATATTTTATTTGTGCCTAATAGAATTAAGGCATCCCAAGATTGAAGATTCTTTAGGCAAGTGGTTTAAATTGATTAGGCAAACTTACAAAATTTAATTAGTTTGCAGAAGCAGAGGCGGGTAGCCTACAATTTTTAAGAAATATTTTTAAATGTCATAAAAGTATCTCAAACTATAACACTTTCCCTATTGGGGACTGCAAACTATAATACTTTTACTATTGGGGGCTGCTTTATGCAAACTATAGGATATATTTGATTAGTTGGCTTGCTTAGGTTACGTTAATCAAATAGATTACTGCCAGGGTAGTTGATTAGCCTGTTGCTACCAGTCCTAAGTAGTGGGGCTGCGCATTTGTCGCTGCACAGGAACAACATCTTCTGCTGCCTAAAGCGTGATCTGAACAAGGAAAAAAATATCTATAGGATATAGGGTATATGTATCTAAGTCTTAAATATCAGGTTGTTGTTATTGTAGGTCTATATATCGGGTGTTTTCTTAAAACTTGAAGGCTTAAAATATTAATACATAACAGAAGTATGGTTGGAACAGAAGTGTGGTTTTTTGATTGCTATCTTGTAGATAGCATATGTTCGCCGCGGCTACGAGTTACATGGTCCATTCGATCGGTACTAATATAGTTTTGACCGCTTTTCCCAATAACCTTACTGCACAGAAATGTAAACACAGTTTGCCATTCTCCGCTGTCAAATCATAGTTATCGATAACTATCGCTAATTCTCATACAGCTAAAACAAAACACCCGATACATATATATTAACTTAGGAAAACGAGGAAGGACCTAATAGACCATCTTTCATTACTACATTTTTAAACTGATTTTAGAGTCGAAGGTGCAACTTTATTATCATCTTCCACAAGTTTGAAGTCAGCCAGTCGCAGCGCTGCGGCGCAGTCTTGTTATTGAAAAAACAAATAATTATGGCATATAAAAGTACTTTTATTTTGTAAGTTAACAGAATAGTTAAACTAATTTATTCAACTTTTTTATTACATATTCGATGTAAATGCCAAATACAGCAGGAAAACAATCAGTAGCAAAAATTAGTTTTGAGTCAAAAAACAAAAAAACATAGAGAAGTAGATCTAGTTTAGTTCCGCATCGTTCTCAGCACAAAAATAACACGCAAAAATGGCAGTGAGCATTGAAAACTAATTTTCACTGCTCCATGTGCCCTTCCTGTATATTAATAACTTCTCTTTCTCCAACTTCTTAATGTAATTTAAAACACATTGACACTAGAACAGTTCTACTATGTATTTCTTTCCATAATACACTGCTCCGTTATCTCACTATGTCACAGTGCAGCTTATTACGTACGTAGTAGCTGTACTAGTTTCTATAATTTAAAGTTAACATCCAAATGTTAAAGTAAACATTGAAATGTTAACGTTAATAATACCGCGTAACACACATTCTGTCCTATGAACGAATTATATTATATATTACTTTTTCGGAAAGGGGATAAAAAATAAAAATACACGTGTATCGGCGATTTTCATGTACACGTCACAATTTTTTTTTTTTTTTGTATTTTATAACTTTAAACGAGCAATTCTTGTATGCATATCTGTATAGCCACACGATCTCAGGATTAGCTTAACGGATTTGAATGAAATTGGGCACACAGATAGTGTATCACATTTCTAAACTTTTCACCTAGGTGTTGCCACTGACAATGTTTCACAGGGTTGCCAACAGTTCGAAATTAAAAAAAAAATTCCATGAGATATGCCGATGTGGGTATCAAAAGAAAGGTATTTCACTCCGCATTACAATAGAGATATAAAACCCCGAATTTTTTTATTAATTTTATACGTATAAAAGTATACGTCGCCTAGTAGCGCAACAAACACACAAACGGCACAGAGTGTGTTGTATGAAACAATAAATTAAAGGTTAATAAGTTGTTTAAAAATTTGGAGTCCCTTCAAGGTATGCCGAAAATTTAGAAAAAAAATTTTTTTTTTAAAAACAAAAAATTCAAGAAAATCTGAGAATTGATAAATGTTTTTTTTTAATTTTACATAATAAAAACATTTCCACGAGTCTGCCTGCAGAAATTCAGCGCGATTGGATCACGGAAAAAGGGTTAAAAATTTATCCAAAGTTGTTCACACAGGCGGACTACGAGCTCTATATTTTATACATAAAAAAAAACAAAATTCTGACGTGTACATGAAAATCGCCGATAAACGTGTATTTTTAGGGGAGAACCCTTTCCGAAAATGTATATTTGGTTCATAGGTCAGAAAAAAAGTTCGTTTTTGTAACGCAGTGAAATCAATTGTTAAGGTTAACATTCAAAAGTTAAAGTTAATAATCAAATGTTAAAGTTAACATGTCAATGATAAAGTTAACATTCAAATGTTAAGTTTAATAAATGTTAAAGTCAGCATTCAAATGTTAAGCTTAATAATCAAATGTTGAAGTTAACATTCAAATGCTAAAGTTAACATTCAAATGTTAAATTTAGTTTTTAAATGTTAAAGTTAGCATTCAAATGTTAAGGTTAATAATCAAATGTTAAAGTCAACATCCAAATGTTAAGGTTAATAATCAAATGTTGAAGTCAACATCCAAATGTTAAAGCTAACATTAAAATGTTTACATTCATATCTTGCGCCTATTGCAATTGTTTCAAAGTTAGTTTCTTTTTAATTTTTAACTTTTTAAATGCATTCTAACACTTTCTTTTACAACAAATTCTGTTGCTGCTAAAACCATGTATTTGTTGTGTTTGTTTGTTCTTTTGTAAATATATCTTCGTAATATTTATAGTGTTAAATAATTTGATTTTTCACTTTCTAATACAAGCAGTGCGTTTTTTTTTCACTGAAGTGGTTATAAATTTTTTTCAAACAATACTTGAATGAATATCAATAATAAACATAAACTAATTATTTGCTTTTATTTTCGTTTTCCTTTTTTCTCTCACACTCGCTCGCTTGCTTGTTGCTATTGGCTCTCTGCGTGCTAGGTTGCAAAGAACCCATTGGCTAGTTTGGCAGCGTTGGGTTTGGCTGGCATAACACCAACCAATACAGGTGGTCTCAATCCAACAGGTTAGTTGTGATGTATAATTTATTTTGAATATTGAAAATTTGCTAAATTTTTTGTGGTTTTTTGCATTTTCTCTTACTTTTTAAAGCAGCTTTGGCTGCACTCGCTGGCTCTCAACTACGTACAGCCAATACAAGTCGCACCCAACAACAGCAACACGAAATGACGGTGTCTAACGACTTGATTGGCTGCATTATCGGCAAGGGTGGCACAAAGATTGCCGAAATACGTCAAATTTCCGGTGCAATGATACGCATTTCGAATTGCGAGGAACGCGAGGGTGGCAACACCGATCGTACAATCACCATTAGCGGTAATCCGGATTCGGTGGCATTGGCTCAATACTTAATCAACATGAGGTGAGTAAACGATATATGAAATTAATACAAAAAAAAAAGAAATACAAAAAATTACATTTGAACAAGAGAAAACAAAAAACTTGATTAGTCAAAATTGCTATTAGCTCATAATGTAGTATTTTTAAGTACATATCGATTTTTGCAAAATACCATATTTTTCTAAAAATCAATTAAAGTACATACTATTGTATATACAAACTATTTTGTCGAATTGAATTGCAAACCAACAAAAAATACATACACGATACACATTGTACGCTGTATTAGTAACAAGTAATTGATTCACACAAACACATGCGCACACACCGTACGTTCAAACAATCAATCAATCAACCGATCAATCAATCGAGCAATCAATCAATCTGTTAATAAACAAACGAATCAAAGCAAATCTAAATAATAACGATCGTACTTTCACTATTTGAAATTTATTCTAAGTATTCTGAAGTAACATTATGCGGTATAAGGAGGTTCTTTGATGATGATAACAAAACTAAACAAAAAACAAAGAAACATGATCTATTTAACAATGAAAAAGAAAATGCGTTCAAAAATGTCACAAATACATTTAAACTCTGAAGAAAAGAAATCTGTACATTATTACGACTAACTTTTAATAAGCCTATCAGCTTAATCTCTAGAGTTGTTTCGCTAGCCTTAAGCCACTTCATGTTGAGCGCTACGCTCACTGAAGCAAAAGTAACTAAGGTCAAAGGGTAATTTAGTACCTTAAACAAAGTGCACAACTCGTACTCAAACTGTTAACCTTGTACTAAGTCTCTTAAATAACTGTGTATTTCGCAGTGCCACATTGTGCAAAAACTGAATTTTAAATTCACAAAAAATGTGCAAATTATTTAGTACACTATTTTAAAAATCTATAGCAAGTAATATTTTATTAAAAAAAAAAACAATTAAGTAACTACTTAAAAACCGAATAAACTTTGTACTATCTATATAAACTTCTAACCACCACTCTACCCAGCACCATTTTTCCACAATCGAAAAAAGTGAGAGAGAAAGATGCCCCTTTTTATAGTTTTTTCCCCGTTTAAGTTACGCACCAATTTAATATCCAATTTTTCCGCAACAACTTTTATATTTGAAAAATGTTGAAACCTACTCCGTATATTTACTATTTTGTTTTGAGTCGTTAAATACATGCAACCTTACTTACATGGTTTAGCCTTTCATTCAAGTAAAACAAAAAAAAAAACATATTTAAAAAATCGAATCATCTCAACCTCACCTCAATTTAAAAAGAAAAGTAAAACAAATAAATAGAAGCCAACAAAACATAACCAATATCCCAAAAACATACAAAATTCCTGCGCGTATGCGTTCATTTCGAACATTTAGTTGCTGATTTGCAACAAATCAAATCAAAACATCCCCAAACAGTCAATCCAACCAACCCACCAACAATCCTTCGAACACGCAACTAATGTCCGAATACTCTCACATTTGTGCAATCCACGCGCCATTGCATTCGCTCGTACCAGTCCCTACTAATACTGTAAACCATCCAAAAATACATGCCTATGAAAGTTCCCCAGGCACCAACACTAGTAGCCTTCACATGTGTTTCTCACCACTACCACCACCGCCACCACTTCATTCCTTGAACTCCTAAGCAAAAAGTTGTTAGTAAAATAAAATGTCAATTTTCATTAAACAACAAATGATTCATTTAATGAAAAAAATGTATATTTGTAATAAAAAAAAGAACCAAAAACATAGCGTTCTCTCACTACCTCTTACCATTGTCATATAGTACTTACCTACCATTGTAATTGTATATACATACTTCGTAGTATTAGTATGTACGCAGAGCGTAGCTGTTTCAGTCATACATCGCGCCGTGCCCGCACTCATAAACAAACAAAAAATAAAATAAAAAATTGCTGCCACAATTGTTGCATCACAGCAGCCGCCAAGGCATCAAAAGAGAGAAACAACGCGCTGCCACACACTGTCGAACTTCTCATACATTAATGTGCGTTGTTGCCATCCATCGAATTGTAGCCCTGAATGCACACCAACGTTCCAAAACAAGAAAAAAAACGAATTATCATTTAATCCATGCCAATAACTTCAGTACCAATCCCCTGAGACCGACCCAACACCACCCACGCAAAATACAAAAGCATCCGCCGAAATGAAATATTTATATTAAAAGCCTAATTGAATGCAAAAGAAGGTGTGGTTTATGCAACCTACACATGTGTATATACATTGTTGTTGTTTTTCTTCTTTTTTTTTTGGGAATTTTTTTTTGTGTTGCTGCTTAAATAGCTAGAGAGGAGTAATTAGCGGAAGTGCTTTACGAAATATTTATATAAAGGAGTAATTGGAGTCAAGAACGTGTTTGAGTTGTCTATTTAAGACGATTTTGCTAAAAACAAAGTGTTATTTTTTATATTATTTTATTTTAAAGAATTCATTGGAAATCAGTTGACGAATGAGTAGTTTTTTCGCCCCTACACAATTTTTTTTTTTAGCATGCCTCGAATTGTTTGCACATTAAAGGGGCGAAAGAAAAAAAATGTTCAAGTCTTTAGCCCGCCGTTGTGCACCCAGATCTGGCAGCCGGATCGACTTTGCACGTGAATTTAGCATATTTCCATGATAACTAACCACTTAGAAGCTCAAGCTTGCTAAAATTAAAATTTCTATTAATTTATGGATATACCTCTTAAAAAGGCCCTGATCCTAGAACAGGGCGAAAAAAACCCCAGCCCTAGTGCCCAACCGAAGATTTAAAAAATGGTGCCTAATGGAGGGTTAATTTGTACATATTTTTTTTTTTTTTTTTTTTTAATGAATAACTCATAAAATATGCAAGGAAAATCGAAATAATTGAAATAAAATATTATCAATCACTGAGTTTTTCTCTGCCAGGACACTGCTAAAAAAATTTACTATGCTCTTAAGTTTTCGAAAATTTTTTTTAACTGGAATAAACAGTTTTTGGATTTCGTATTAAAATCAAAATAAAAAATTGTTAATCAGAAAGTTTTTTTTGTTTGGGAGTCTAGAAGCTTTTGCGAACTTTCATTATAAGCATTCGTCGGACAATCTAAAGGTGAGGTAAAGTAAAATCAAAATAATAAGTTATTAATATTAATCAGCGAGTTTTTTATTTGAGAGTTTGGGACCTTTTGCAAACTTTTAAAATAAGCTTTCAGAAAAATAATAAAATTTTTCTTTCCTTCTTAACGCTCCTCCATACTAAGCTTGAAAAGGGCCCAAATAATGCGCCATATATAGTATATGAAGCACTTATCTCATACTAAGAAAATTATTCAGTAAAATTTTACAAAAGTTTATCTAAGCTTACCAGCGTTCTTTTGAGGGTGTCAGACAGTATACCCGCCTTCACGGTAACCTTCAGATATCAGTTTGCCACTTTTGACACCTTTCTATACAACTCTGTGCCCGGAGCTCTGATAATTGCTGTATGGCCAAATATACCATGGAACACGTGGTTGCTGACCTGAGTAACGCCTCGAATGCATCACGACTGCTAACTCTGCATTGCCTAAAAGTACCTCGCTTCGTCGCCTGATCATAGACTTCTTTCTTGTATTTTCTATATCAATTTTCTACAGAAAGCAAATACCACATAATCGATTACTTTAAGTTCGTCTGTGGTTGAAGTAAGGATTTATAAGAAAATAGGTTTCATCCGGAGTAGAGTGACTCCTTTTCCTTACGATTTCTAGATATAGGAATGTGATGGATGTACCTATAATTTCAATACTCTCAGTTGATAAATTTTCGATATAACTGTTAGGTTAGGTTAGGTATATTTGGCTGATCTGAATAGATCTCACATAGACCACAAGGGTCCGTAGTGTTACCAGTGTTTTTCGAATCGTGTTAAACATAGTTCGTGATACATGTCTTGGCGAGTTAAAAAAAAAGATATTTAAACTTTTGTCACTTCAGAAAAAAAAGTATACCTATACCAGGCAGCTGTAACGAGTTCTGTTTAGTGCAGGGCCGTGGCAAAGGAAGTGTTCTAACGTACCGCTTTCTTCTTCGGATAAGGTACACGCGTCGTTCTGGACCCACCCCATTTTAGGTGCGCGATATGGAGTGAGACAATGCAACGTCAGCACTTCAACCCATTGTTTACATTCCTTCCTTGGGGGTGATAAAATAAAGTTGGTTGTTTTCATGTTGCAAGTTCGTAGCATTATTTTGGTAATCCTGTGGGAAGTCGAGGCTTCTCATATAGACTGTACTTCTAGAGCTAATTCCTCACGTTGTTCCGTCTTCAAGACTGTTAAATAACTTAATCCTCTTAGTGCTCTGCGTGGTTTGGTGTAGGATAATGAAGAACTTATTTACGAGTTTTAGCCATTTATTTATTTCTATTTAATTTTAGTAATGTTTTGTGAAAATATGGTTAATTCTTCAACAAAGACCATATAAATAAATCCCAGCTTCAGACACTGTGCAACTTAAAAAAAAAATTCAACAAAATTCTAAAAAATTTTATGAAAATTGGTTGAACTTTTCTTTTTACTTCGCACAAAGTTTGAAACTTAGATTCATATTTTGTAGGAGAATAAAATTTTTTTGTTTTTCTGAAGAAATAAATAAATACACGTTTCAAACTCTATGAAAAATTTAACAAAATTTCACACATTTTCTCAAAATTTTTTTCCAAACTCTGATTAAAAAATGGAAATTTTTGTAAAAATTCGTTGATTTTTTTTTATTTTACTTTTTTTCTCGAAAATTTTCTACAAATTCTGATTAAAAAGTTTAAATTTTTTATCAAAAGTAGTAAACATTTTTTTTTTGTTTTTTGTTAATTTGCACAAAGTTTGAAACTTGGGTTTATGGTTTTTGTAGGAGAATGAATTTTTTTCATAAGAAAACTATTAAAATTTAATAAGAAATAAATAAATACAAGTTTCAAGCTGTATGCAGCTTTAAGAAATAGGTTCAATATTTTTTCTCAAATTTTTTTTTTATAAATTCTGATTGAAAAGTTCAATTTTTTTATGAAAATTAGTTTTTTTTTACTTTGCACGATTTTTGTAGAAGAACGATATTTTTATTTTTTTTTTTTTTTTTAAGAAAATTAGTCCCGAAATTTTTCTACAAGTTCTGATTATAAAGGTGAAATGTTTTATTATTTTTTTTAATTGCACAAAGTTTGAAATTTGATTTTGCAGGAGAATGAATTTTTTTCATAAGCAAGCTATTGCTAAAATATATAAAAATTAAATCCATACAAGTTTCAAATTCTACGCAGTCTTAAAAAAATCAACTGATTAAAAAGGTGGAAATTTTATAAAAACTCGTTTTTTTTAATTTTTTAAATTTCACTTTTTTCTCGAAATTTTTCGATAAATTCTAATTAAACAGTTGAAATTTTTTTATCAAAATTAGTAAAATCTTTTACTTTTTTTTTTAAATTTCCACAATGTTTAAAACTCTGAGTTATATGGTTTTTGTAGGAGAATGATTTTTTTTTGTTTTCAAAAAAACAAATTAAAATTAAAGAACAAATTCTGATTGAAGAGTTAAAAAATTTAGGAATTTCTGTTGAATTTTTTTTATTTAATTTTGTCTCGAAAATTTTCTACAAATTCTGGTTTAAAAGGGGAAATTTTTATAAAAGTTCGTTAATAGTTTTTTAATTTGCACAAACCTTGAAACTTTGATTTATGTAATTTTAGTAGGAAAAGGATTTTTGATTTTTCAAAAGAAAATTATTAAAATTAATTAAGAAATAAATAAATTGTACAAACTTCTCAGTAGGTCCCTCTGTTATAGTTTTTGAGAAGCAGACGCGTTAGTACTTGCATTCCTTTCGTTAAATTCTCTTATCTTTGGGCTTAGATTTTCCTTTCATATTTCATAAATATAGTACTTCATCATCACATTAAAACATCACATCAAGCAATTCAAACCATTATCGGCGACTAGGTCTTAGATCAACCCCCACATCTTCTTAATCTTTAATTCAAAAATGTATTCAAAACAGCAATAGAATAAAACACGCATAGAAATATTTTATCTTCGTTTAGACTACACGAGCCTTTCAAAAGCTTTTTCCATTTTCGAGCGACATATAAAGCATTTCTAAAGCTATTTCCAACATAGTAGATCTTGTGAAAATATTACTCCAAATGTGTTTTGATAGGCAGAGATAAAGGAAGTATACTTTCGGAAATCTTAAATCTTTTTTAAAACTGGTTTAAAACATGCACAAGTTTAAGTTGTTAATTTGGATTTTTTTTTATTTTATTTAGAGTTTTAGATATTTAAGTAAAATTGAGAAGCAGGGTGGCTCATTTACGTATACCCATGAATTCTTTCGCCCTTTCAGACTCTTGACATGTAACTGTAAAAGTTTCGTAAGTTTTTACAAAGCATTAATTTTTTTTTTTCATCCACAATCTATCCGCTCGTTCAGACCCAATACTTTTTACTGTAAAAGGTTTGAAAGTTTTACGAAACGCTCAAAAAACGCTGAAGTGTTTTGAATTAAGATCAAGCATAAAGGACTAAACATGGTTTTATTATAAATCCATTTTTATGAAAATAAGTTGAACAGCCATGTCCAACTTGGAAGTAAAAGGGCAAAAACTGTGAGCCCGCTACTTTTTTCACAGTCGATATGCGCTCAGAAAAACAGCGAAGTCTGACTTCTCATTAAAAAACAATGTCTACCATGAAGTGTTAAAGTGCAATAAACATTTTTAAAGCTTCATGAAACTTCTATCCTCTTACCTAGATCACTAAACTTGAACCAATGTTACTCTGTCACCAATCATTCGTCTCACAGACTAAAAATGAAGAACAAGTATATTTTTATATTTCCATTTTTTATTTCAAACAAATGAGGGTAAATTAAGAGCAGTAGGGGAAGAAGCCATTCTCCATTTGTGCAACAAAATCAAGACGCACACCACAAAGAGTCAGAGGAGATCGGCCAAACTCCTGACAGAAGTGTACGCGCCAATTATTATTGTTTTATTATAATATATTATTTCTTTTTAAATATTTATGAAAATTCGTGTGTAGTCTCTAGACGATTAGTGATCCAGATTTAGAATAGAATTGAAAGAATCGAATGGCGATTCTTACTTCAACTTAATTGTAGATAGTTGTAGAATATTTAAGTTTTTATCAAAAAAACACGAACATTTTATTTTAAGGGAGAATATGAATAGGAATTTCATAGAAATCCAATTTGAAATTATATTTAATAAGTTAGAATTGAAATAATTTTTTTTTTTTTTATGTTTTGTGTGACATTTTTAACTTTATTTGTCAGAATTCTACCACACCGTCGACTGCATTCAAAGCCGGCTTACTCAAACCCCCATTTAATACCCTCAAACAAAAACAACCAACGACCACCACCACCCACACACTTGTACCATTTTGAACGCCAAACCGCCAAAACAAAAAAAAAAAAAATGACATAAAAAGAATCCTCCTTGCAAAACAAAAAATCCAGCAAATTCCCTCCTTAACCCCAAACGCAAAAAGTTCATCAAATTCCAAATTATTAAAAATTAAAAAAAAAATGCAAAAAAAAAACCAACTCAATTCCACAAAATCACCATCAAAAAAGTACAGTCATCACCTTTCAAAAAACAACTAAACCTTATCTCATCACCACATACAAACAATATCCTATTGTCCTTTTTTCTCTTTCTCTCTCTCTTTATCCCTTTTCCAGCGTTGAACTGCAGAAGGCTAATCTACAGGAGGCGAATAATGGCACTAATGGCCAAAGCAACAATGCCAATAACAACAATAGCAACGCCAACGCCGCTAATGGTGGCAGCAATGGCAATGCCAACACCAACAACAGTAATCACTTAAGCGGCGGCACGTCCAATTTGGGTGGCGGCAATGGTGGCAGCGGGGGCAGCAATAGCAGCTTGAATCAGAATAGCAGCAATCACAGCAGCAACAATAGCTTAAATAATTTAAATACAAGCTCAAGCAATTCAAACACCAACAACAACACCAGCAACACACACTCATCAACAGCCATGACAATCACAAACAGCAGCAACAGCGGCAGTAACAGCAATGCCAACAATCTAACCTTGAACACAACTTCCAGCAATCCAACCAATCCATTTTCCAGTTCACTACCATTTTCAAATCCACCAAATCCCTTTGCCACCTCCACAGCAGTTAGCTCGCTAGCTACAGCCATACCATTAGCGCAATTATTGTCCAAGCCGGGCGCTTTGAATGCGCTCTCCAGTCTGACCGCGCTCGGCGGACTTACCGATCTGTTGGGTGGCTTGGCCACACTCAACGGTCCACCCATACAGACAACCGGTGTGCACCGCACCAAAAGCTTTGCGTCGACACGTTTTCGTAGTCATAATCATGCCGATGGCAATACCGATAGCGAAAAGACGCGCAACAAGTTCAATCCCTATTAGAGGCGTGAAAGCTTTAAGATATGAAAGTTATGGAAGAGTGAAAGTTTTTTAAATGGACGGGTGAAAACTTTTGAAATTGAAAGGTGAAAGCTCTTGTCATAGAATGGTGACAGCTTTTGCCATGAAAGCGAGAAAACGTTTGAAAATGAAGGGCGAAAGTTTTTAAAATGAAAGTGAAAGAAATTTTGTAAGAGTATTGCGAAAGCTTTGCAATAGTAGGGTGAAAGCTTCTGATGGGGTAACGAGATAAGTATGCACCTTGCGAAAAATCGTAGAACTCAAGTAAGGGGCAAAGTCAACGCGTTATTCTCTAATAGTTGACACAAAAGTAGTATTAGTAGTTGTATGAAATGCGTTTGTGTGCGGCGAATTTTTTCGATATTTTTACAAGCCAACACACACGCGCACTATTTTTTTTTTTTTGCTGTCAAATGTAGGCGTTAGATATGCATTACTAAAACGGAAATATTTCGAATTTCTAATAAAAGCAAAATAGTTTTCTAAGTTTAAGCGAAAAAATTCAGTAGACAGAGATCACGTAATAGATAATAGTTTGAATTAATTCTATACTCGTAGTTTGGAATACAAAAATTTTATTTAAAATTTGCGAAATTGCGAAGTGTTTAACAAAATATGCAGCTTCTAATTATGGCTTTAACAAATTCATATATGGCTATAAGGCGAATAGTTTCATATTATCATGCACATGCACCCCATCATCATGCCTGTTATTGCCACCAGAACTATTATGAAAGGTTTTCACATTGTATATTTGTTTTTTTTTTTTGTAACTTTTAGTGGGTACATATTTTTAAAAACAAGTAAATGTTATAGCAATAACAAAGAAAACAACAATTAGTTCGTCTACTTACATAGACGTTGGCAAAAATATAAAAGTATTGTATTTTTTCCAAAATATTTACATTATGAAATATTAAGTTTCCAATTTTTTTTAACAAATTGGCTAGATGCTTCTGCCCCGCACTTACAGCTCTACATATATCATCGTACAATAACAACTACATCTTAGGTGCGCCACATTTATTCACTTAATCCAATAATCATTGCATATACATATACACACACACACATATACAAGCATACGACTTTCAATAAGTTTTTAAATGTAAGCCGTAGATTTTAAGCGCAAAGAAAATATGTTATTGTAGCCTCTAAGCAAAAAAACAAACAAAGAGAAACTAAGTTTGCAAGCGTTAAGTAAACGAATTATGAGAGAACAATGTGCGAAAATAACAACAACAAAAATTAAAAAAAAAATTGTATGTGAAAAAATATTTCCAAAAAAATATTTTGTTTAAAAAAAATATTTGAAAAAAATTTTTTTTTTTTTTACATTTTTACTATGTTTTGAAAACTTTAGAAAAGTATTGTAAATGAATTAAACATTTCTTTTTATATTGGCGAAGAACAAGAAAGCCGTGTCTTTAATTTGGCAAAAGTTATTTAATGATTTATTTTATCTTTTATTTTTAACTGCAAGAAGTTAGAAGTCATTTATTTATATACGAAAAAAAATGTTTTATTTTTTCTATTAATTTTTGGGTCGTATTATTTCGCAGAAATATATTATTGGTAAAAGAAATTATAAGCCATTATTTGTAGTTGTAGAATAAAAAGGTTTCTTCGCGAAGCTACTAAAGAATCTGGTAATAAAATAATTAACAAAAGAAAATTAAAAGCTTTTAAATCGATCAGCGTACATACACACACATCAATATGCAAGTTGTATACGAATTAATCTAAGCTGTTCGATTTTAGTCTAAACAAATTTATAAATTTTTTATTTATTTTTATTTAATTGGAAAAGACCGTAGTGAAAAATTGTGATTAAAAATTGAACTCAAATTACATTATGAATGAAATTATAAACAGAATGGGCAATGAGAGTTGAGCATAAAAATTAAAGTATCATAATGAATTTATATGTAAGTTAAATAAAATATTGTTTTTCCAAAACCGAAGCCTCTTTTTTAATGCACGCTCTTCAAAAACAATAGTTAAGCTAGGCATCACCCAAGCGCAGCTGAATATGTGAGATTTAATGTATAATTTCGAAAAAGTTGACCTTTTAGAAATACAAATTTAAAAAAAGTTAAAAAAAAAGTTACATATCTCCTCTCTATGCCAGAAATATGAATGTTTATAAATAAAATTGCTTGGAAATCAAGTTGGAAAGTTTATTGCTCTCATAAAATTAGAAGTTTTGGCTCGTGACATACAATTTTATTTGTGGTTTTGAATTAAGGCACCTTTCTGGTCTAGAATTTCAAAACAAATCGATTTTTTTTTTTATGTTATGATAGTTTATACATACTTTCAAAAATATATTTGAAAATTTTTACATGGAAATTCGTTGTAGTTTAGACTTTACAGTCCTTTAATCTGTTAAGAGATTATGTCGCATATATGCGTCAATTTCAAAAGTTCATTTTTCAGTTAATGTCGTATATGTGCGTCATGCCGAAAAAGGAAATTGCATTTGCTATGAAATTTAAAGTTAAGCAAAAAACGAAAATTTCCCTGTTATTTTGACATTATAAAGTAAGCATAAACACAGAATTTCCTGATAATCGTTATCATAATCGTTCAGCCAACGCGCACGGTGAATGCAATATTTGGCTGAAAACCGGTTTTGCATCGACAATCTTCGCTTGAAATTAATTCGGCACAGTAAATCGAGCTGTCTAAGAAAAACTAATCGCTTAAGGGGGCAAAGGATCAAAATAATAAATCTCATTGTGTTCACATAATCTTTAGTAACATTTAAATGAGCTTTACAAATTTTTTGAAGACAAAATATATAATAGAATAAAAGTTATAGTGGCCGACAAGAAGACATAAAGTAAAAGAGGTGCTTGACGGTGACCAAGATTGCGGCTGTTTGGCTTATCTGAAATCGAAAAACCAAACGACATTTTAATCTTCATATTTAAGACTAGCGATTGAACTAGAATGAATTCTTAATTACAAAAATTAATTTTTGTATACACTTTTGAAAATTAAATTCTATTTTTTACTTATTTTTTCTTAATTTTTTCGCTCATAGGAAAAAAACTATCGAAGCAATCATGATAATCCTAGTTCAATCACTGGCTTATAATATATTAAAGATGAGGTATATATTTGAACAAGATCGGTTCAGTAGTTTTTGAAATATCGTGGTCACTATTTTGAAAAATAGTGTTTCGAGAAAAACGCGTTTCAAAGTTCGCGCATGTGATTTATAGCGTTGAGCGCGCTAAGTATACCTGCTCCGTTCAAGGCCGTAACTTGTGAGCCACTTCGAATATCGAAAAATCCTTCAGCACATACTTTTAACACATGTTGTAAATGTGATTTATGAAAAAAAAAAAAATTCGATATTTTCGACCCAAGAAACTAGAGGACCCCCTTAACAGGTTAAAACGAGACCGGTTTGGAGTTTGAATAAACGCGTTAACCATGTTTTTCTCGCTACAATTTTTTCGAGTTGGCGTTGGTAATTTCTCAAAAAGTACTGAATCAATTGATTTGAATTTTTAATAGGTTATTGAGTAGTGTGTCTCTCGCGGGTAGCAGAATAATAGTTTTATAATCAATTTTTCTATTTTTTTGAGAGCGAGAACGTGAAAAAACTTCTTCGTTTCTGTTTTTCCAATAAACAGATATATCTAGACATTTTTTTTTCTTGTAAATCTGCTACCCAACCTAGCGACATATCTCCTGATGCATAATCGACCGAATTTTTTTTTTCAGTTACGCCAGTGGCATGTGTTACGTCAGGGGAGGAATTTTTTTTTATTATTGTCATTGAAAAAAATATATTTTTTTTGTGTAAATAAAGAATTGATCTAATGAATAAACACGATTTTCAATTGATACCGATTGTTTTTCTTCAATTATCAATGCCTTCCATTTTCACGTCTCTAGACCAGAAAGGTGCCTTAAGGGGGGAAACCGGTTTAGGAGGCCAACATTTTGGTGTTTTTCGAGAATTTTTTGAACAAAGAGGGAATAATCAGAAATTGTTTAAGTTTAGAGGATATTTTATTTGTATTTTTAGGTACACTTTTAAATTTTTTTGAAGCTATTTCCGCGGGAGATAGTGGCGTTAGAGCATGGACGATCGCCATCCGAGTGTCTTGCTGGTAGGAATTCCTGAAGTTGCAATTATTCTCTAAAATCGACAGCAATTTTTTTTATATTATCAACATATTTCCTAAGAATATGAGCCTAATTGTGATGAAAAATATTGAAAATTGCATGCTTTTGAGGCGCTTGAACACAAAGTAGTTTTTTTATACCATATTTTTTCATCTATTTTGCTTAAAAAAACATATTTTAAATAGTAATATAATTACAGAATTAGGTTCATATAGATTAGAATTGAATAAAGAAAAAATCCCGAAAAATTTTAGAACGATTGGTCGATAACTTTTTAAGCTAAAATTCCCACCAGTTGAAAAAAAGTAGTTTCGAGAAAAACGTCGTTCTAACTAACGCGCGCTAGGGTGCGGAACCGACGGGCAGTCACTTAAGTGCTCATAGAATCGGGAAGAATACGAATTTCGCTTTACAATTTTTACCACATATTCTTGAGTAGTTATACTAACGATTTATGCAATAAAAAAAATCGATTTTTTGATCGATCTAAACCGGTTTTCCCCCTTAACGTAGAACATCCAAAGGCTAATCAAGTCAACCTTTTAGCTCAAAATTGAAAAATTGCACATTGGTGTTTCTTCTGTGCTTCTGGCATAGGGACGGCGATCTACAACGCCTCCGAAAGCAAAACGAAACTGAATTAAGGATATTATTTTTTTTTCTTATTTTTTTTTATCGAAAAATTACTAAAATTACTTTCTTACTTTGCTCTTCTAAATTTATTTTTCTTTTATTTATTTGTTATTTTTTACTTATTAAATTTGGGTAAATCAGCGTACCATAGCCCATTAAATTTTAGTAATTATAATAATAAAAAACAAAAAATTAATATAATAATAAAAATGGAAATAAAATAAATTTTAATATAATAATAAAAATAATAAAATTAAAGTTTGAAGTCGTTCAAAATTTTCGTTGATTTTTTGTGAAATTTACCCCTGAAAGTGTTGAAATTTTTTCCCCCCATATAACGAATGCAAGAAAATTTTGTTTATATGGAGAGTCTGTCATGCTGTATCGCCTCTAACGGACTACGAACATTATGTTATGTTTTCTCAGAGTAAATTCATTAAGATTTCTATTTCATTTGATACCAAAAAGCTGTATCAAATTTTACTTTCCAAACTCACCTCAACCTCAAAACTCGAACTGGCATTTGTCTTGCTTTATAAACTAATTCGGAAGTATGAAACCTTTTTACAGGTAGGAAAATAATTAAAACAGTTTCATCTTAGGTTGAGTTTCTATACATCATCATAGGCTGATAAAGCCACGAATGGTTGTTGCTTGCAGTATGAAGGGGAAAAATTTGGAATGACAGTTTGAGAGAGAGAGAGAGAGAGAGAGAGAGAGAGATACGACTATTGAGGCGAACAAACAAATGTGACAAAGGGCGAAAGTATATGAGCGCATCTGAGGCAGTGCATTTTGCCCAGAGGAGAGTGCCTTTTGTGGAGAGCAGGATGAGAAGTCGGATCACTTTCTGTGCATCTGCTCGGCCTTCGCTCGAATCAGGCTTGAGGTCTTTGACACTGTTGTGTTAAGAAGCAACCCCATTGGCTGCTTGGCACCACTAAATCTACTCAGTTTTCTTCGGAGGTCGGGTAAATTTAAATAAAATTATAAAGGGTACCCGAGTGCAGTACAATGGATTTAATATTGGCTGTGTGCTGTACTTGCTACTTGTTGGTGTACTATGAAAGATGAAATTATAAATAATAATAAACAGGAATCATCATCATCATCATCTTTTGGCACTACTGTTCTTTGTGCGCTTTGGCCTGCTGCACATGGGACCTCCACACATCTCGATCGCTTGCGTCTTTTTTCCAATTCCTCATACCAAGTTTAGTGATGTCCTCCTCTACTTCGGTGGCTCATCTTGTTCTCGGTCTTCCTCTTGCGCTAGCGTTGAGTGCTATGGCTTCTACAATTTTCTTCTGCGCACTCATACCGTCCATTCCTGTATCTTAACCGGTGCGTAAACAGGAATTGTTAAATGTAAACTCGCGTTTATTTTACTTTATATATTCACTTTCAAAATTTGTATTAACCTCTCAAACTCTTGCAATGTTTTATAAAGTTGTGATATTTAATTTTAAAATTACTTTCATTTGGTTGAAATTGTAGGAGTTATCTGTTTTAGTGTTCAACTTTTTTCTAAGAAAATTATAGATTTCTCTAATCGACTAATTCGAGTTTTAATTAAACTTTACATTAGAATAAAGGTACTTATTACGATAAAACAAAAACAAGAATGCATCTAAAAAAAAAGACAGCAATTACAAATTATTGGTTTGCGTTCTATCTAAACGTAGCATTATGGTGTATTATCATCCGAATTGCGCCTAGGCGATCTAAACCTTTTTCTTCGCTTGAAACGAGTTTTCTTTAATAGCATTTTTTTTGTTTTCTTTTAAAGTCTAAAAAATATTCGCTCGCCTCCAAAATTCTCGAATAGTATTTGCTCTCATTGCCCTTAAAAATTGACTGATGAGAAAAATTTGATTGCAAGAAGATCAGTTTCTCAAATTTAAGTTGTTTCATAGTAATTGGCTTAATAAAATAATATTAATATATAGAAATTATTGAAAAAAAAATATATTTAAAAGGTATTAGGTTAAAAATGTCGAATTCAAACTTTTTGCTTTTAAAGTAAACATATTTTAATAGATATAGAATTACGCTCATTTTATGTAGTATAGTAGTGGCAACAATAACAAGAAGAACGCATGTTTCCGAGTATGTACTTATGGATATAACTTGAAAGCTTTGAGTCGCTTCAAGTGCATGTAATTCAGTAATTAATTCTAAAACAAATATTCTATGAGCTTTAAAGTTTCCGAGAGTTTTATTTTCTTACAAAGCTTCCACTAACGATGACTTAAGTTTGAAAGTAGGCGGGATTCAAAGCAATTTCTGTCTAATACGTGCAAAAATGTTTGATAATAAATTTTGGTCCCCTTTGGTGTTAGCTTCTCAGCGCATAATTTCTTTCAGATTTTAGAACACAGTTTTTCTATAGGTCACAAAGTTAATTTGCAAAGCTTTTGAATTGTAAATTTTCGATTTGTCTATTTTCCAATATGCCTTATTAACACTTTTTCATTGGTGTATAATTGCATACTGCCAAAAATGAATTAAAAATCATTCGGTGCTTTCTCATGAAAGCGTCAAAAGCAGAGCTGAGCGCCCTTTGAGTTATAGATCTTTCTATTAGTTAACAGTGCCATATCACTGCGAAGTCTCAAAAAAAAAAAAAAAAATTCGTCTGGGACAGTCCCCTAAGTTCTTTTCATCACCCAGGCATGAGTTTTACATTTGAGCAACAATTGAAAGAAAAAAAATTTTATATTACACCCGCGTGTCATTTAAATGCTTATAGCCTATTACGAGCTTCCATTCACATTGCGTTTTTTTTTTTGTTTTTGTTTTTTTTTTTCAAAGAAAAACTTTTGTATGAAAACTGAAAACCAATTTTACCTAATTTCAAGTCGTTTCTTCACTACTATGGAATGTCTAAAGTTACTCTCTTTTTTTTAACCATTTCTTCACTAGATTCAAATCATTCTACTGTTTAATAAAACTTAAAGCTCCTAGTGTTTCGATCGAGCCGCGCTTTCACCAAATTCGAGCTAGTTAATGGAGCTTAAGGCTTCATTGCAGCGAACTTTCAATAAGCTTATCAACAAGAAACAGGCACTAACAGCGCAATTTAATGTCATTCTATAGTTATCTAGAATAAAATAATATTAGAAAATAAAGTTTTGTGAATAAATTTAAAATTTAGGGGACAGATAGATACCTGTAAACGGGCATATTTTCCCTGATTTTCATTAAAATTATTTAAAATGAAGAAGTCAATATATTTTTTTCAAAATTGGCATAGAGGTTATTTATGCATTAAAATAATATATATATATATTTTTTTTTATTTTAATCATTTAAAATGGCGGATGTACACTCAATTCTTCCAGGAAGGTCGCGGCGGGGCTTCTCAATCGGCGGGCATAGTAGCATCGTCTTGAGTGACCTGAATACAAAAAACCAAAAATTTGTTTGTTTATTAAAGTCATAATTTCTTTAGGGATTAAAAACAATTGAAAAAAAAATTCGCGGAATAAAATGCTTCAACAAAATAAATGAATTTTGGGGTACATTTTTCTACTATTTTTGCTTCGAAAAATTTTTTGTTTTGAAAAATTTTTTTTTTCGAAAAATTTTCGAAAACTTTATTCACATAGCAAGTAATATCATAAAAAAGATGTGTGCAAAATTTCAGGGAGATCAGTCAATAACTTTTCGAGTTATCGTGTACGCCAATTCGAAGAATATAGTTTTGAGAAAAACGCATCTAAAGTTTGAATACAACGTAACTATACCTCTCTCAGCGAACGCAAAGAATAGAGTCGTTACGGTTGACGATCTATAATAAAGGGTGGTCAAGGGCCGGTGTTGATTTTGAATAAAATACAATTTTTTAGGAAATTATTATCATTTATCTTTATTATGATAATACTGGTATGGCTCAATTACGTATGGAATAAAATATACCGCGGCCTCGGCGGCACACCTCCATCCGATGGTCCAAATTTTCGATGACGCTGAGGCATAATTGAGGTTCTATGCTGTTAATGTGCCGATTTATCTCATCCTTTAGCTCTTGAGTTATTGCTGGCTTATCGACGTACACCTTTTATTTCAAATAACCGCAAAGAAAGAAGTCCAACGGTGTCAAATCTTGGCGGCCAATTGACATCGCCGCGACGTGAAATTATTCGGGCATCAAAATTTTCGCGCAAAAGAGTCATTGTTTTGTTAGCTGTGTGACAAGTGGCACCGTCCGGTTGAAACCACATATCGCCCACATCTATATCTTCCAATTCGGGCCATAAAAAGTTCGTTATCATCTCACGATAGCGAACACAACTCACAGTAACTGCCTGACCGGCCTCATTTTGGAAAAAATACGGTCCTATGATGCCGCCGGCCCATAAATCGCACCAAACAGTCACTCTTTGTGGGTGCATTGGTTTTTCGGCAATCACTCTTGGATTATCATTCGCCCAAATGCGGCAATTCTGCTTATTGACGAGTCCACTGAGGTGAAGGCTATGTTCAGAAACGCATTATAATGCGCAGTACTTGCAGCGCTGGCAGCACTGTCAATGTGACAATTCATGCAACTGATAGATTTGTTGAAAAATTGCAAATAGATTTGTTGCGTTTATGAACGCGCTGTGCAGTAAAATGGAATTGTTACTAAGTTTGGTCATGAACGATGTATGTGAGGAAAAAACCGATAGTCTTTTATTAAATTTAAGAAAAAAAAAACCGTGTAAAGCTTAAAAGAAGGACATATCTTGTCAAAAGTTTAATATCAGTCGGACTCTGAGCAGTAATTTTATCTCCGATGGACTAAAGTAATCACTAAAACCAAGAAAAGTATAATAAAATAAAGTTTAAATATCGTATTTTTCATCAATTTTTGTATTAAAAGCTAAAATAAATAATTAAATACCCACTTTTCATCAGACATTGTACTAGCGTATTTATTGGCAGTGTGAAAATTTTTGCTGCAAATAATGCACGACTTTTGATACAAAAATGACGTTTAAGAACGCGTTGCATTTGCTGTACTGCCATATTTGCATTTTTGAACGCACTGCTCACTCTGAAATGGTATGTTGCGCATTATAATGCATTGTTGAACATACCCGAAAATGTGCCTCATCACTGAATCACGAAGTGTGCGATATGCATAATAAGCCTAAATAACTTTAATGCGTTGCTCGATTGTGCATCTTTCCATGGTTCAAATTGAGTTAGTCTATAATTCAAAAATGTCAACTGAAATGCAGAAAAAAAACTTGACGTTTAGGAGTGGTTCACATACAACATCGGTCCTTGAAATTTAACCACCCTTTATAAGAAATACAATACTTAAATTTACGTTTTTTTGACATATTCTTAAAGGATTACATATATTAACATTTTATGAAAAAAAAAATTTTTTTTTTCGAAATTTTACAGGTGTATTTGTCCCCTTAAGAAATATGTAGGAATGGTGAAAGCTCTCTCTGTGGTCACATCGTGTGGCTAAACAAATATAAAATTAGTTTATTGCGTTCTTGTTAAAAAGAAAAAAAAAGTACTTTCTCTCAAGCGGACATTTCTCATATATGAGAATAAAAGCTTTCTAGAAGAAAGTAGAAAAGTTATTATATAAAATTTTTTTTTTTTTTTTTTCAAAATTTAATGCAATGAAAAAGTACTCGTAAATACTATATATTTCACTCTTTATAACTGCAAGCTCTCAAATGCTGGCTTCGTTGAAATGGAATGCTTTAATACTTTTACGAAATGTTTTAATGTATTACGTAACTTATGTACGTAACTTCAGAAAATAGGTCAGTCGCAAATGCAGTTTTTTATTGCAATACATAGAATTTGTATAGTAATGAAAAAAAAAAAACAAAACAGCAATTAACGAACGGGAAAAAATAATGAATATTTTTTTTTTAATCTAGAAATATTTTTTAAGCTCCTATAATTTGATTTTCTGTTTTACGCTTAATTTGATACACATTGGTGCATATTTGTTTAAAAAAAAAAGTATTATTAATTCGCAAGTCGGTGCATGGACTTGAACTGTAGTCCTGGGGTAGTTAATTGCAGTTCTCATCAATTTATTTGTAGGAAAATTTTCTAATTTTTCAAACTCAAGCACTTATGCTTTTGTACAATAGATTATTATTTTTTATTTAAATTTTTTTAACTTTTTTTTTAATTAATTTTGTTTTTAATTGTTTTTTTTTTTTAGTTTTATTTCCTTTTTTTTTTGTAAAGTAAAATTGAATAAAGTTGTCAAATTTGTAATGAATTTGTTGTTTAATCCAAATCAACTTGCCATATTTTTTAATTAATTAATTGTCCCCTTTATTTTCTATCCACAAAATTTCTTAACTTACTTTTTTTGGCATCGCCTAAATTTCATATCTACGCACTTATGAAATTATCAATCACTCATGAAAAATTCAATACTTAGCATTGAACTTAATAAATATTTACCTACCATATATTCCAATGTGTTCTCGTACCCGTAAACCCGCATATGAAAAATATTCTTAAATTTACTAACCGAAAAACTAACTTGAAATTCACATTGAACGCAAAAATTGCTGCATAGAAATAAATTGAAACTAATATGAAAATGTGTAGCACACATACATAAGCATATGTACTATGAGTATTTATTATATAGGATCCAAAACGGAGCAAGAAAAAAAGTAATTACAATATAATATTCCCTTTTCCTACCATTTATACCTAATAAAATGTATTTAATATAAGAAGTAAAAACAAAAACAAACTAATTATAAAAAAAACTATAAAAAAATGATTCATTAAAAGAGGCAAAAATTTATGAAAATCAATTAGATTGCAAAATAATAACTTCTCAAAGAAGTTCAAAAAATTCCACTTTTCAATAATTTGTAAAAACAAATTCGCTCAATAGGAATAGTTTAAAAAATCGTAGTTTTAAAACAAGCAATGGAATTATTGCTTAAAAATACAGAAATTTATGGAAATTTGTGTTGTATATTCTTATGCTAAAAAAAAAATGTGTACTTAGAATTGGTGGAAATTTATTTTATTTCGACTATTTGCAAAATGGACTTTTTGAAAAGGTGATGTACGGAAAGTTAAAAAAAAGAAAACAATTACAAAATTGCTTACTTGACAGAATGGTTGTTTTTAGTAGTTCATTTAAAAAAATTGTTTAAATTAGTTTTTGAAAAAAAAAAAAAATTTAAATTCCATAATAAATTGGCATAATGACTTTAAGTCGAATTTTGCGAATAGATTTAAAATTAAATCTAAGCAGCATAAATTTATTTTGAATATCTAACTCTCTGAATATTTTAAGAGCAGAAATTTATATATAAAGTTGGGGTACTCGATTTTATTTTAATTTTTTTCTGTAGTTTGTACGTTTTTTTTTACATTTTGTTTTTTTTTCTTAGGTTTGCAATGATTCTGTAATTTTCTTTTTATAATTTTTTATTTTGTAACTTTTTTTGTTAAACTTTTTTTTTTGTGTTTACTATTTTTTTTTAGTTTTGCTTTTTTTTAGGTTTACAATGATTTCTGTAATTTGCTTTTTATAATTTTTATTTTGTAACTTTTTTTTAAACTTTTTTTGTTAAACATTTTTTTTGTGTTTAATATTTTTTTTTAGTTTTGCTTTTTTTTAGGTTTACAATGATTTCTGTAATTTGCTTTTTATAATTTTTATTTTGTAACTTTTTTTTAAACTTTTTTTGTTAAACATTTTTTTTGTGTTTAATATTTTTTTTTCAGTTTTGTTTTTTTTTTTTTTAAGTTTGCAATGATTTCTGTAACTTTCTTTTTATAATTTTTATTTTGTAACTATTTTTTTACTTTTCTTTGTTCAACATTTTTTTTGTGTATAATCTTTTTTTGTTTTAAATTTGGTTTTGTGTTTTTTTGGGGTGGAATGTTTTCTGTAATTTTCTATTTTGTAACTGTTTTTAAACTTTTTTTGTTAAAATTTTTTTTTTGTTTTTAATTTTATTTTTTAAATTCGTTTTTTTTAACGTCATTTTGTAATTATATTTTTTTAGTTTCGTAGTTTTGATAATTTGTATTAATTCTTTTTTTGTTACAAAAAAATGTATTTAAATTCAAGGACAGCATTTTGTGTAATCTCTTTTTATTTTCTAATTTTTTCTGTTTATTTGGTTTTTTTGCAATTAAAAAGAAAAAAATAAGAAAAACCGAAAAACAAAACATTAAAAAAACATTAAAAGAAGATTGTTTTTGGTTTTTAATTTTTTTTTCTAAACTAACTTTGTGAAGTTGAAGACAGCGTTTAGTGTTTTCGCTTGGCTTAGTTTGCTTTACACATTAAATTGGGGTATTAAATTTTTTCTTTTTTTTTATAATATTTTTGCAAGTGTTCGGATTTTTGAATTAAAAAAAATTGGGTTTTTATATTTTTATTATTTTTTGTTTTTGTTTTTTGTAATTCATAACAAACAAATCTGTTTAGTTTTCAATTTTTTTTTTTTGTTTTCTATTTTTTTTGTGTAACCTAATTTGTAATTATATTTTTTTGTTTTGTAATTTTGATAATTTTTATTAATATTTTTTTTTCATTATAACAATTATTTAGTAAAGTTGAAGGACAGCGTTTAGTGCTTTTGCTTGGCTTTGTTTGCTTTACACATTTAAGTGGGGTATCAAATGTTTTTTATTTTTTTATTTTTTTATAATATTTTTGTAATTGTTCATTTTTCACAATTTACATAAAAACTTTGTTTTTTTAATCTTTGTCTTTTTTATCTTTGTTTGTTTTTGATTTTTTTTTTGGTAATTTATAACGAAAACTGATTTTGGTTTTTATTTATTTTTTTTGTTTTAAATTTTGTTTTTTTGTTTAATTTTCTGGTTTTGCTTTTTTGTCTGTTTTTTAATCTAAATCTTTTTTTGTTTTTAATTTTACAAAATTTTTTTTTAATTGGAATACAAAAAACTAATTTTTTTTAATCTCTTGTTTTAATTTTTGTTCATAATTTTTTTTTTGTAATTAAAAACAATTTTTGATTTAAATTTTTTTTGTTTTGATTTTAATTGGATTTTAATTGGTTTTTTGGTTTTAATTTGTGTTTTAAATTATTATTTTTTTTGTTTTGAGTAAAATTGAAGTACAGCGTTTAATGTTTTTGCTTTGCTTAATTGCTTAGTTTGCTTTACTCATTAAGGTTGGGCATTACATGTTTGGTTTTGATTAATCTTTTTTTGTTTTTAATTTTATTTCTGAATTTTGTTTTGTAATTTTGTTTGTGGAAATTTTTAAAGTTTTTGTGGTTATTTTTTTGTATTTTTTTTTTTAATTTTTTTGTGAGTGTTTTTTATTTGTAATTTTTGTTGGCTTTTTTGCTTTCAATATTGTTATTTTTGTTTTTAATTTGTTTTCTGTACTTCTTATAATGTTTTTTTTTTATGTTTTATGTTTTGTTTTTTGGTTTTTCTTATTTTTTTCATAATTTTGATGCTTTGTTTTCTTGTAATTTTCTTTATTATCGTTTTTTTCTTTGTAATTTTGATAATTCTTGTTTTATAATTGTATTCGGTTTTCTTTTTTTGTAATTAAAAAAAATCTTTTTTTTTTTTTGGTTTTTAGTTAAATTAAATTTTTTTAAATCCAGTTTAGTAAAGTTGAAGCACAGGGGTTAATGTAGGTGCTTTGCTTAATTTGCTTCAAACATTAAGTTGGGGCATTCATGTTTATTTTGTTTTGTTTTTAATTTTTTCTGAATTTCGTTTTCCGATTTTTTTTTAAATTTTTTTTTTTTATGTTATTCTTTTTTTTTTGTGGTTTAAGTAATTTAATGAAGTTGAAGTACAGCGTTTAATGCTTTTGCTTTTTTGTAATTTATATTTTTTATTGTTTTTTGTCAAAAGTAGGTAACCCGGATTCCAGTAGTATTGATTTTTTATTTTGTGGTCTTTTCTGTTCTTGTAAAACGTAAATTTACTCTCGTTTAAATTTCTTTTATAAGAAATAAGTCAATCGAATAGACAGCTTTTATTATATAACAGTACAACTGTAAATTTTTGTTGTGTACCTTTTTTGTTTTCTTAATTTTTTTGTTTGTTTTGTTTTATTATTTTTTTGGTTTTGTTTTTTCTTTGTTTCTTTTTTTTGGGTTGGGTACAATATGATTTTGGTTTAAAATTCTGTATTCAATATTCTGTATTCAAAAATCGGTAATGCAAAATTCTGTAATGTTAAAATTCTGTATTGCGGAACACTGTAATTTTAAATTTTGTAAATCAAAATTATTTATTGTCAAAATTCTGCATTGCAAAATTCTGTATTGAAAAATCGGAAGAGAATTGAAAAATCCATATGCTCTTCCGATTTTTCAGTATAGAATTTTGCAAAACAAAATACTGCCATGACTTGTCTTGACCCATATGGTTACCTGTATTATCAAAACAGAATTACATAAAGCAAATGTACATATGTTTGTATGTATTTGTAGCTTGAGTAAGAATGTGAATGAAATTCGAGCAACCGTGCTAAAAATATTGTAGAATAATTGCAATATTTTCTGTATACTTCGTTCAAATACCTAACTGTTTTAATCAATTCCCATTCTTTCATTGTATACCAAAATACCCACCGAAATTTTGGTCAGTGCACGATGAGTCCAATATCGCTTTCCCCAGAACGCAAAACAGTATTGAGGCTTGGCATCGACGGCTAAAAGTTATTGTTGGGAAACGAAACTCAGGGTTGTACAAACTAATTAATGATCTAAATGCCGAGCTGGTTTGTGCGAAAGCACAACTAGCTAAAATTCAAAATGGTCACAAAATTAGTCAAACGAAGAAGGTTGTAAAAGCAAACAACAGAATTAAAAGAATAACAAAAAAAGGCTTATATTACGCCATGTTTCTTTTCTAAAGCGAATTGCTAAAAATTTAATAATATAATAATTGTTTCGCCATTATAACGTAATAACTTTTGTTTTGAATGAATTTTTGAATTTTTCTTTAATTGACGTATGTATATATACCATTGTTTCTAAAAAATCAGAATTCCATTATTCATAAAATAAATGTGCTATTCAGGTAAGCGTGCTTATCAGGTTATCTGCTTATTTGGTTATATTTTTACAGCATTTTGATCGAAAATAATTTTGATTCCAGAATTTTAATATACAGAATTTCAGTTCTCCATCATTTTGATCATACAGAATTTTAAATACAGAATATTGAACCAAAAGAATTTAGGCTGGACAGAATTTTTTTTTTTTTGATTTTTACAGAATTTTCATCCAAAAGAATTTTGAAAAGCAGAGTTTAGTACCTCTCCCCTTTTTTTTTGGTTTGTAAAAAAAATTGGTATCTTTTTTTTACTTTTTCTAAGTCACTCGAATTTAATGTAATTTTTTTTTTCATTTTTTGTCAAAATGTAGTCACTGGAATTAAGTAAAAGCTTGTCGTGCTTTTTAGTTTTATTTTCAATTATTATGTTATTTTTATGCTATTTTTATTATAAGCGTTTAGCGTATCTTGTATAGAAAAGTATTTGCACAGCCAAAAGCAGCGGAAGCTCACCACACTCTGGTGCGTTGTTATACTAAGTAAGCTCGCTTTCTTAACGGAGTACGTTGCTTAAGTCATAGCAAAGCCCTTCATCGTTGCTCATTCAAATTACTGCTTACCATAAATGCTTACTCGAATAATATTTTTTTTTTCTATAATTACATAGAATTAAATATTTTTTTAAGGGAATAATATACCTAAAGTTATTAAAACAAAAAGAAGACAGCAACAAAAAACCAAACCGAAATTATGCGTAAAGTTCAATCGTCAAGTATTGTGAGTTTTACTCCGCATACGCGTTTAATTCAGTCGAAATTTTTTAAAGAAAAATACAAATAATAAAAACTAAAATAGATCTATACAATATATTAAGAGAAAACTCGTGTATTAAGCGTCAAGCATACCATTTTGTAATCTGTATATTCAAGTAGAGGTAGAAGAAGAACAAGAAAAGAGCAAAACTTCTTTCATACAAACAAACGAACACAGACACACACAAGCAGCGTTAAATATTTATACATAACTAAACTTATTACTTCACTTGTAACTTGTAGTTCTTACAAATATAAAAACAAAAAAACTAAAATATATTTACTACTACGAATTTGTAATGGAAAAAGTATACTTACACACCTACACTCACTTTATTACAAGCATAAACATAAACTACTACAATTTACTAGAGCGTATCGGCAAAAACGAAAATGCATTCATACATATACAGGCATACATACTACATTGAAGAATACAAATAAATATGAAAATAAAATATTTTTGACTTTTATTTAATATTTTTACACGAATGTGCAGATGTTTGTTGCTTAAGTTGCAGCAAAAAAATTGTTAAAAACTACTAGTGTACATTATTTAATAAAAATGTCTGTGCGCTTTTGACAAAACTGCTTGTGATACTAATCAATCATAGAGAAATTCAATATTTTTATACAATTTGGCTTAAGGTGCAACTTCAGCTGCATCTACATCTGCATCTCTGAATAGTACACTAAGATGTAAATGATTAGTTGTTTAAATATTCCAAGCAATTTAGGGCTTGAGAGGTAAAACGCACTAAGTCAACTAAAGTTAACTGAACGTTTTATTTTGTCAAAAGTGCACAGTTATAAACTTATTTGCATAATTTTAAAAATATTTAACAACTTTTTGCTTCCTCGAAATTTCCCCTCCTCGCATTTTCCAAAGGCACGCCGTTCCACTGAACTCACCTGCCTGCAGTATAGGCTAGCTGAAAATAATAAGCAGCTGAAAATGTATAGTCTATAAGTGCAACCAGGAACTATTATTATTTTCGACTTATTAGTTAGAAATCCTATACCTGTATCCTTCACATGTGAAATTTACATAACAAGAAGCTAAGTCAGTGCGTTCACTGAACTCAGATGGTTGCCAGCACAACTTTGTTCAATAAGTAGCCAGAATTGTTCGTTTAAAAGAATTGCGCTTCAGATATGTTCACCTGTGTGTACAATAAAAGCAGCACGCCATATTCCAATATTTTGAGTATTTATTTTTATTTAACTTTTTTTTATTTTTTACAAAAATATTACTTATATAGTATATATAATAAAACAATAAATAAACCTGGATATAAAATTAAAAAAACCGCCAAAAATTGTCATCAAATGTTCAAACTTTTTTCAACAGAATTTTTAGAAAACTGTACCTGCCGGTTTGAAGTGACTCAAAAATCCAAGGCGCATACATTAAAGGTGGTGTCACTAGATCAACAACAATGTTTTGACCTTTGATTATTAAAGCAGGGTATCGGCAAAGAAAAAAACAAATAATGAATTCGCCTGGTTTCATTCTGGGCTGACAGCCACATGGACACGGCGAAAGAAAACACACATATCAGCTGATTTACCGATACAACCTTTACTAGATTCGCTTTGCAAAAATCGCAATTTTATTGTTCTCTATATAAAAAAACTTCGAGCATTAGTTCGAAGAAAGTGCATACCACCAGCACTGAAAAATATTATAAAAAATTCACGCAAATTTGGGCCACCTTAATGTCGGGTGATACAAAAAGCTTTGCGCTTATTGATTTAACTCGTACCGGCCGTGCACTTCACTTTATGACTAACGAAAGCATTGAAAAATGCAGTCTGAGGGTAGTTGTGTGAGCATCTGGGAGATAGCAGAGCCGATATTGATTGGTGTCTTACTCGGATCAGTGTAGATCGATATGCAAGATGTTTTGGGACTAGGGGATCTTGAGACTATTTAACCCGCATTTTAGACCGAGAATGGTTGATTTCTTCCATAAAGTGCATCTCGTGCATTACGATAAAAAAATACTTTCTGTTACTCTCTGTTACTTTACTTTCTGTTTTATGGCATCATTACCGCTGGCGAGACATGTGTATATGAATATGACGTCGCAACGAACCAAAAACCATAGGAATGAGGCTGCTCAGATAAGCCAAAATTTAAGATCCTTCGATACAATATAAAGAATGTTTTTTGGCTGGCCATCCAACTAATCACCTGTTTACATGCCCACACAAGCAAACTTATCTAAAAGCACTCGCCCTGATGTGTGATCTTGTCGAAGTAGCACGTTTGATGGGCCGAGATGACCTTGACAAATTTTGGGTGTATGCTTAGTCAAGACTTCGTGAGAATTCTGGAACAACAACAAATCCCATCTTTTACGTAATTTCTTTAAATAAATAATTGGCGCGTAAACTGCTGTTAGGTGTTTGTCCGAGCTCCACCTCCTATGATGATGAAAATGAAAGAACTTACAGATTTAAGCCGACTCCGAACGGCAAATTGTGTTTCATGAGTAGCTTTGTCATGGAAGAAATACTCTCGGAGGTTTGTTATTGCCTTCTGAGTGGCGACCGCTATTAGAAACAACTTTTTCTATCATTTTGCTGTTTCTCATGCACGGAAACTCGAACCTACGCACTCCCGTCACAAACTATTCTACGTGACTTCTGACTGAAAAAACGCAATAATTCACTTCCACAAGCACCGTACTCTCGTTTGACCACTTCGCGAAACGCGCTTACAGACGATTGCAGAAGATTGATAAAGGGGAATTCGCAAAAAAAGCCCGGAAGGGTGTAATGTAAATATCGACTAATAAATGCAGCCTTTGAATTGGATTGACAATTTTGGGTAATTTTCGAAGAAGAGTAGAGTTTATAGAATTAGGATAATTTGTAATAATGCTGGGTTGTAGCTGAAACTTTGAGGTCCTTTAAAAAATTTCTGACCGGACGGTGAAAAACTAAAAACGCAGATTTACTACCATTTTTCTCCAAAGAAATTAAAATTTGTCGCACTGTGTTATAGTAACTGATGCTCAGCAGATTATTTTGAAAGGGTTTATAAAAGGGAAATTAGTTAGTGAAATAGGAAAATAGTTAAGTGGACATGAAAAATACTCCCTAAAAAAGTTAAAATTGTGCGCAGAGTTTTACTGATGCTCAGCGGATTATTTTTAAAGAATTAATAAAAGGAGAATTAGGTTAGGATTAATAAAAGGTATATGAAAATAGTGAAATTGACATCGTAGTCATGAAATATGATTTTCTCTAAAAAAGTTAAAATTTTGCGCACAGTTTTATAGGCACTGATGCCCAGCTGCTTATTTTGGAAGAGTTAGTAAGAGAAGAATTAGATTAGGATTATGAAATAACCTAGCTCTAGCTTTTGTTTATAAATAACTTTTTTCTCTTTTCTATAACCTTCTTTGTTTACATTAACCCCACCCCACCTAACTTTCCACGTTTTGTTTACGCAATCTAACACTATTGAATACACTCTTCTTAGTTCTCTCACACAACTCACCAGTTACGCGACTACTTTTCCACTTCAGTTTGCGCAATCCTGTACTCGTTTTCTCAAATAACCGTTCGCCCTTATATTAACTATTATTATTATTGATTAAAATATAATTAAAATTATAGATTAATCTAATATAAAAGCTCTAGCTACCAGGGCTATCGGCTTATATATTATATTAACATTCTAGTAAATTTTAAATATTCAATAAATGTGATACAACACAGGCAAGAAGTCGAGAGGCCTAACAAATAATTTTACGCATTTTTGTAAGAAGCATAAATCGATTTTTTGTTGCTTTGTTTATGTACATAAATTCTCTAACACTTATTTCTTCACTACTCACTCATTGATATATTTTGGCTTTTCAAATTCTCATTACAGAATATCAATGGAGACAGCTGGACTGCCTATACCCGGTTACCATTATATTGCACCAAATGCAATTGTCAAAACGCCAATACATTAAATCGCCAAATAAATTAGAAAAACAAACAAAAGCAGAACAAAGAACAACAGCAACGCGAAATAAAATGCAAAGTTAATAAAAATAAATTAAAAATAAACAAAAGCAAAGACGCGCTCCAACAACTCTCACAAAGCAAAAGAGAAAGTGAGTATGCAAGTCAGAAAGAGAGAGAAAGAGTAGAGTACCAGAGAGGGAAGAAAGTATACGGGAGTTGAAAAATCAGAGTCAAAGTCAACAAAAAGGAGTAAGCACCAAACAGAAAGCGAGAGAAGAAAGACAAGGCAAGGAATATTAATGAAAAATATGAGGCCGCGCATAATTTAATTTAATAAAAATAATAGCGACAACAACAGCATCAACAAAAATGGCAACAAATAAGCAATAAAAAAAAAATAATATTAGAAACAAAACAAATTTAGTTAAAAAGAGAAAACAAACAAAAACGAAAAAAAATTAAATATTAATTTAAAATTTTTTTTATTAAAAATTTCTGGTTTCACACACATGCAGTCGGATTAGTAGGGAGCATAAGATTAAATGCAACAAAAAAAAAACACGTAAAAAATAAAGAAATCATTGTTAAAGTAGAAATTACATGCAGTTATTGTAAACTGTTTAGTAAGCAAACAAAAAAACAAAGATAACAAAAACAAAAACCATAGAATTGGTTCTATTTTATAATATTTATTTATTTTATGCAACTCATGCAAAAATCACATGACGTTAACGTACCTGTGTGTACGTTTAAATTTTAAAATTTTCATAGAAAAATTTCTCATAAAAAAATTATTTCTTTACTTACATATTGTACTGTTATTTTATCCAAATTATACGTATGTAATTTTGTGCTGTTTTTTTATTCAACTTAAAAAATTAATAAAGTAAATGTAGCAAAACAGTCTACCCTCTCCCTACAAACACAACACATACACACACACACAAACAAACAAACAAACAGTAGCACTTTGTAGTTTTAGCCAAACGCCAAAAAAACAGGGGAAATTAGTGGTTTTAAAAATACTCGTGGCGCAAACGTGACAAAACTGTAAGCAAATAAAATGTAATAAAAAATAATAGAAAAATAATGCAAAAACCTGGTTGCAGAAAGAAGAAAATGTGTAATTTTGAAAAACTAAATATATTAAAAATGTCATGTAGGAAATGCAAGCAAGAAAAAGTACTGTAAAATGCCATGATTTTGTGTTTTGAAAATCAGCGCGCAAAACGCAGTGTAGAGCAAAAAATGCGAGAAAAAAAGGTTTTGTGAATTTTCGAAAACCGTGTAATATCAATTTCATATCGAGTAAAAAATTTGCTGCAAAGAAAAAATAATTCATATCATCATAGGACAAATCACTGCATTTTCAACAATAATTAAAAAATAATTATTAAAAAAAAACCCACATATACTGGCAAACAAGCGGACATTTAGTACATTTGAAGATATGAATGAAAGAAAGTGTCAGCAAAGCAAAAATTGTATAACAATTACTCACACATGCAAGCAAATATACATACATATTTTTTAATTGTAAGCTATTTACTAATTTACTACCAATTTTCAAAGCAAGCATATGCATATGCATACATACATACATGCAATAACAAAGCAGATTAAAAAAAGAAGAAGAAGCAGAAAAAATATCAGCGATCATAGTAAACGCATTCTATGGTCGATCTTTGAATATTTGAACATAAAACAACTTACATATCCGCTAAACAAACAAAAGCAAAACAAAAAAACACAAAAACAAATGGATGCGTGGCAATAAGAAGAGAGGAATAAAAGCGGTAACTGAGAGAAGCAAGTGAAAATCTAATAAAAAAAGAAAATCGTAGTTAAAAATAGCAAACAATTTACGTTAAATATTTAAGAAAAGCAAGATTAGTTGAAATTGCATACATACATATATATTTACATAAAAACACTAATATTAAAAAAATTAAATTTTTTGTTTTTTGTTTTTTGCTTAGCAACTTAGCTTTCGCTTTATTTTGTTAAACATTACTACTTTTTATAAAAAATTCAGCGTGATTTCACAATATTTATGTATCTCCAATTTTTAATGGGATTTTAA